>NC_086445.1:198056831-199469331 GCF_028390025.1 Pseudophryne corroboree | reverse complement strand
AGTGTAGGAGCAAATGACATAATTATTCATCTCATCAAAGTGATTAATCAGTGCTTCTCCCTGTCTACCAAAGGGTCACATGTGTGCTGTCACCATTAGTAGCCTCTGTGTGGAGCTACTGTCTATTTAACAAGGATCTCAGGAAAGTGATAGCAAAAGAAATTAAATAAAAATGGATTCGTTAACTAAAGCATTTGTTCACATGGGAATAATATTCAAATATGTTGTTTTTTCTTTATAATGTTGCCATTATTTGTAAGTTTTTAAAATCTTTTTATTTCAGAAGGCGGTCACACATGTATATATTGCTGGTGACTGGCTCGGCTACTGGTCAGTATCACAGAAGGAACAGAGTATTGCTCAGCTGCCTAGCAACAATATATTGGCAATAGATATTGTTATTAAATAAGCCCACCCCAGACTCCTGTAAAACTAGCTAATGGGAGTATGGGAGTGGGCTTAGGAAGGAGAAGTGAAGCTGAATTCTGCATCCCAGGTGCAGTGACAGCTTTAAAACTCTGGGCCTAATTCAGACCTGATCGCTCTTCTGCGTTTTTGCAGAGGTCTGCAATCAGATAGCTGCCGCCCATAGAGAGTGAAAACCCGCCCCGTGCAAATGTGCGAATGCATGCGTACGCTCTGTGAAAACTTCAGACAGCGGACATCTGCAAATCCATTCAACTCACTCACCATTGAATGATTTTTCCATTCTGTACAGTCTGTGCGTAGCCCAGGACTTACTCCTACGGTGTAAAAACGAGTTTTATGGTAAGAACTTACCTTTGTTAAAACTCTTTCTGCGAGGTACACTGGGCTCCACAAGGAAAGACATAGGGGTGTAGAGTAGGATCTTGATCCGAGGCACCAACAGGCTGAAAAGCTTTGACTGTTCCCAGAATGCATAGCGCCGCCTCCTCTATAACCCCGCCTTCCTGCACAGGACCTCAGTTTTTAGTTAACCAGCCTAATGCAGTAGCAGGAAAAGAGACGACAACGGTTAGTAGCCACATACACCACACTCTCATGACAGGAGAAGTGTCAGCGGTTAATGCCATACCAACCCAAAGAAGCTAAGTGCGTCAGGGTGGGCGCCTTGTGGAGCCCAGTGTACCTTGCAGAAAGAGTTTTAACAAAGGTAAGTTCTTACCATAAAACTCCTTTTCTGCTGCGGGGTACACTGGGCTCCACAAGGAAAGACATAGGGGATGTCCTAAAGCAGTTCCTTATGGGAGGGGACGCACTGTTGCGGGCTCAAGAACCCGGTGTCCAAAGGAAGCATCCTGGGAAGCGGCAGTATCGAAGGCATAGAACCTTATGAACGTAGTCACGGAGGACCACGTAGCCGCCTTGCACAATTGTTCAAGGCTCGCACCACGGCGGGCCGCCCAAGAAGGTCCAACAGACCGAGTAGAATGGGCCGTAATGTGAGCAGGAGCTGATAGACCAGCCCTCACATAAGCATGTGCAATCACCATTCTAATCCATCTGGCCAAAGTTTGCCTGTGAGCAGACCCAGAGCCGGCCATAGCTATAGGCAAACTAGGCAATTGCCTAGGGCATTTGATATGCCTAGGGGCATCTGCAGCTTCTGCTGATTAAAATGATATGCGGCATGCCTATATTCTGTATAGCATTTCATATGCAGATACAGCCACACTCTCACACAGTATATAGACATGCTGCATATAATTTTAATCAGCAGAATCTGCTTGTGCACCCTAGCCACATAGAAATGCAAATAAGATGCATTTTCATAAAAAAAGGTGCCCGACGTTAGCATTGAGGCAAGATTTATGAGGACACATCTGTATCCAAGCAGAGGCAGAGGTCACAGTGTTAGTGGAAGTGTGAGTGCTGTGTGCATGTGAGTGGGTTGGTTGTGCAGTAGTGTTCAGAATATGTGTAAGGAGCATTATGTGTGTCATGTAAAAATGCATTAATAATGTGCACTATGCACTATAAGGGGCACTATGTGTGTCATTATGTGTATAAGGGCATTAATAATGTGTGGCATATGTGTAACAGGGTACTACTGTATATGTGTCATTATGTGTATAGGGGCACTAATAATGTGCAGCAAATGTGTAGGGGGCACTATGTGTCATTATGTGTATAAGGGCATTAATAATGTGCGGCATATATGTAAGGGACATTATGTGTAAAAGGGCATTAATAAAGGTTGTCATAATGTGTAAGGCACATTATGTTTATAAGGACATTAATAATGTGTAAGGGGCATTACTGTGTGGAATTATGTGTATAAATGCATTACTAATGTGTGGCATTATGTGTATAGGGTGCTCTACTATGTGGCGTTGCGTATAGAAAGGGCACTACTGTGTCATCTAATATGAATAAAGACCAATAGGGTGTGGTGTAATGTGAATAAGGAGCAATTCAATGTGATGTTATGTGAATAAGGGGCTCTACTGTGAGGAGTAATGTTTATAAGGTAAAGTAATACTACTGTGGGATGTAATATGAATTATGGACACTATTGCATGATCAAATGTGAATAAAGTTGCACTACTGTGAGGCGTAATTGGAATTGGGGGTACTCTTGTGTGGCCATGCCCCTTGCCAGCAAAAACACACCCTTTTGGGGCTGTGCGCCAAATGTGCGAACTGTTCCTATTTAAAATATAGGGGGTACAAACACCAAAATAAGGACTGCTATGGGTGAGGGGTGATGGTGCTGGGAAAGAGGTGCAACCAGTGGTGGTGCTAGGGGGCACCAGCCAAAATCTTGCCTAGGGCATCATATTGGTTAGGGCCGGCCCTGAGCAGACCAGACCCGTTTGTGAAATCCAAACAGCACAAAGAGAGAATCAGATTTCCTAATAGAAGCAGTTCTCTACACATAGATACGGTGAGTCAGTACCACATCCAAAGACCGCTCTTTGGGAGACAGATCAGGAGAAACAAGTGCCGGAACCACAATCTCCTGGTTAAGGTGGAACGAAGAAACCACCTTAGGTAAATATCCGGGACGAGTCCTAAGAACCGCCCGGTCACGGTGAAATATCAGATATGGGGAACTACAGGACAAGGCACCCAAATCCGACACTCTTCTAGCTGAAGCAATAGCCAGCAGAAACACCACCTTAAGGGAAAGCCACTTTAGATCAGCTGAACCAAGAGGTTCAAATGGAGACTCTTGTAGCGCCTCCAAAACCACTGACAAGTCCCAAGGAGCCACAGGCAGGACATAGGGTGGTTGGATACGCAACACACCCTGAGTAAAGGTATGCACATCGGGTAAGGTCGCAACTTTTCTCTGAAACCACACCGACAAGGCAGATATTTGAACCTTGAGGGATGCCAGACGCAGGCCTAAGTCCAGGCCCTGCTGAAGAAAAGCCAACAACTTGGCTATACTAAACTTGGAAGCATCATAATCGTTAGATGCGCACCAAACAAAGAATGCCAGACCCTATAGTAAATCCGAGCCGAAGCCGGTTTCCAGGCCCGCAACATAGTTTGAATGACCGCCTCAGAAAAGCCTTTAGCCCTTAAGAAGGAAGCTTCAAGAGCCACGCCATCAAAGACAGCCGGGCTAGGTCCTGATAGACACAGGGGCCCTGAACAAGGAGGTCTGGGCGTTGTGGAAGTAGAATTGGACGCTCTGACGATAGGCCCTGCAGGTCTGAGAACCATTGCCGTCTGGGCCACGCTGGAGCTATGAGAAGCAGATTTCCTTTTTCTTGCTTGAACTTTCGAATTACCCTGGCCAGGAGTGACACCGGAGGGAACACGTACGGCAGCCAAAACCAACACGGCACCGCCAGCGCATCCACGAATGCTGCTTGAGGATCCCTTGTCCTTGCTCCGAAGACCAGAACCTTGTGATTGTGTCGAGACGCCATCAGATCCACGTCTGGAAGGCCCCACTTTTCCACTAGTAGTTGAAACACTTCTGGATGGCGACCCCACTCGCCGGCATGTACGTCCTGACGACTGAGAAAGTCCGCTTCCCAATTCAGGACTCCCGGGAATAAATATTGCCGATATGGCCGGTAGATGGCGTTCCGCCCAATGTAGAATCCGTGAGACTTCCTTCATTGCCAAGCGGCTTTGAGTGCCGCCTTGATGATTTATGTAAGCCACTGTGGTGGCGTTGTCCGACTGCACTTGAACAGGAAGGTTCTGAATTAAATGCTGGGCCAGGTTCAACGCATTGAAGACCGCCCGCAATTCCAGAATGTTGATCAAGAGGAGAGATTCCTCCTTGGTCCACCGACCCTGAAGGGAGTGTTGCTCCAGCACTGCGCCCCAACCTCTTAGACTGACATCTGTCGTCAACAGGACCCAGTTGGATATCCAGAATGGACGGCTCCTGCACAATTGTCGGTCCTGGAGCCACCATAGCAGCGACAGACGGACCTCCGGAGTCAATGAGATCATGTGAGACCTGAACCGGTGAGGCAGGCAGGCCCACTTGGCTAGAATCAGCTTCTGGAGGGGGCGAGAATGGAATTGAGCATACTCCACCATGTCGTATGCTGATACCATGAGGCCCAGCACCTGCATCGCCGAATGTATCGACACTTGCGGACGAGAAAGGAAGCAACGAATCCTGTCCTGAAGCATCAGGACTTTCTCCTGAGACAAGAACAACCTCAGGTGCACCATGCGCTCCCAGGTGCACCATGCTCTGAGCAGGGACCAGGGAGTATTTCTTCCAGTTGATGAGCCACCCGTGGGCTTTTAGAAACTGGACAGTCATATCCAGATGACGTAGGAGAAGTTCTGGGGAATTTGCCAGGATTAACAAGTCGTCCAGATACGGCAGTATCCTGACCCCTTGACGGCGTAGTACCACCGTCATTACCGCCATAACTTTGGTGAAGACTCGAGGAGCCGTAGTTAAACCAAAAGGTAACGCCCGAAACTGGTAATGGAGGTTGCCAATCGCAAACCTCAGGTATTGCTGATGTGACGCTGCTGTAGGAATATGCAGGTAAGCATCCTGTATGCAGTTAATCGACGTGTGTGGTAGGACCCACAGCTCACCGATAAAAGAAAATTCCAAAGAGTGCTCCAAACAAAGGAATTTTCTTTTATCGGTGAGCTGTGGGTCCTACCACACACGTCGATTAACTGTGTACTTGTTACATTATTCCTGGAGCACCTCCAACATAACGGATAGCTATCCATTGGGCTCTATTTTGTACTAGTTGGTTTTTTCTTAGTAATTTCTATATTTTAGTCTGGTGCGGGATAATTTATAGTTTATTTACAAGCATCCTGTATGTCCAGGGAGACCATGTAGTCCCCAGGTTCCAAGGCCAGAACTATAGAGCGAAGGGTTTCCATACGGAACTTGGAAACCTTCACAAACCTGTTCAATGCCTTGAGGTTTCGGGACTAGAAACAGCGGAGAATAGTACCCCCGGCCCCTCTGCACAAGAGGCACCTGTACTACGACTCCATTTATCCAGGAGGCTCTGTACCACCGAATGTAGAGTGTTTGCCTTTGTCTGGTCCAACGGGACGCCAGTCCGGCAAAATCGATGAGGGGGTCGGTTTTTGAAGGCTATGGCGTAACCTTGAGTGATGACTTCCCGTACCCAGGCATCTGAAGTGGTCTTCAACCATTTCTGGGTATACCCTAGAAGCCGGCCCCCCACCCTGGGATCCCCCAGGGGGAGGCCCGCCCCACCATGCGGTAGGCTTATCGGTCTTGGAAGCTGGCTGACGGGCCGCCCAGGCTCTTTTGGGCTTTCGGCTTACCAGGTTTGGAAGTGCGGGCCTGCTTGTTGTACGCCTGACCTTTTGCTTTACCTGAAGGATGAAAGGGGCAAAAGGAAGTACCTTTAGCCTTCGAGACAGAAGGAGCGGTACTTGGCAGACAAGCGGTTTTGGCAGTAGCCAAGTCAGCCACAATCTTATTTAAGTCCTCCCCAAACAGAATATCTCCCTTGAAAGGGAGTACCTCCAGGGTTTTTCTAGAGTCCAGATCCACAGACCAGGATCTCAGCCACAAAATCTGGCGAGACAGGACTGATGTAGTAGAGGCCTTGGCTGCTAGGATACCGGCATCAGAAGGACTACAATTTCTCCAAAAGGGCTGTAAACATTTTTTACTAACCCCCTTTTTTCTTTACAGATATTGCACTTATTCCTTAGGCAACTCTTGGCTTTAACAACTGTTGCAAAATATCACAAGCGCCTTGTTTTGTATATATATTAGTGTTTCGTTTTTTCAAGGCTGCTCAACCATTTAAATCCCGGCATTAGCGCGGTTGCTTATCTTTTTTGTATACGGCATCAGAAGCCGCCTCTTTAATATAGCGAGAAGCTGTGACAATATATGAAAAGCATTGTCTAGCATGGTCAGAAGAGATTTCAGCTTCTAACTCCAAGGCCCATGCTTCAATAGCCTCTGCAGCCCATGTTGCTGCAATAGTGGGCCTTTGTGCAGCACCCGTGAGGGTGTAAATCGCTTTCAGACAATCCTGCACACGTTTATCCGTAGGCTCTTTTAGAGACGTGACGGTAGTGACAGGTAGAGCTGAGGAAACCTTCATCCTAGCCACATGTGAGTCTACTGGAGGAGGCGTTTCCCAATTTTTAGACAGCTCTGGCGTGAGGGGATAGCGAGCCAGCATCTTCTTTTGAGGCACAAACTTCTTACCCGGGTTTTCCCAGGGTTCCTGATGTATATCCACTAGGTGGTCAGAGTAAGGTAAAACTTGTTTAACCACCTTCTGACGCTTGAACCTATCTGGTTTCTTAGGAGGGACGGATGGCTCGGGATCATCCGTAATCTGTAAAATCAACTTAATAGCCTCCAAAAGATCAGGAACATCCACATGTGAACCACCCTCCCCATCAGCAGTATCTGAGTCAGAATATGTGGGGTCAGTGTAAGTGCCAGCAGTGGATTGTGAGGAGATAAGAGCTCGCTTAGAGGACCCCTTGGGCTTAGGCGAGCGAGGGTCAGACTTTTTAGTAGTCAGGGACTGGTTCAACTTCTTCAACTTAGCAGATAAATTGTCCGCCCACGGCGGATTAGTTGCAGGGACCACATACGGTTGCACCGGCATAGGGGGTCCCATAGGGGGTGTTAATTTATTAACTAGCATATGCAGAAGCGTGGAAAAAGCAGCCCACGGTGGGTCATTATGGACCTCCGTTGCCACAGTCCCACTGGGGGGCAAGGAGCCCCCAGAACCAAAACCCACAGCTGCTATATTCTCCTCATATGGATCTGTGGCTTCAGCAACACCAGCAGTGTGTTCCGCTCCAGAACCGTTACCGTCAGAAGCAGACATGATATAACTTTCAGTATCAGGTAACACAGTACAATTGGCAGCAGCACAATACCTCTTAACCAAACCCCTGCGCAGTGTAGTCAGCACAAGCAGGGACACAGTAGAGATACGGTGACTAAAATCACAGAGAAAAATACGTATTAGAGCATATCTTGTGAATATCCTATATTATTATAAAACCTGATGCACTAAGCCCCCTCAGGTTATAGAATATAGGGATAGCAAGTTGAGTGAGAGACACGAAAGGAAACCACTCAGCAAGCTAATGCACACACATCAGGGCCGGCTCCAGGCCTACTAGCACCCTGAGCGAGAAAATGTAAAAGTGCCCCCCCCCCCCCCCCCGGAAAAGTGGGCGTGGCCTCTGAAAAGTGGGCGTGGTCTCGTCCCCCAGCAGTGCCAGCTACACATGACATGCCCTCCAGCAGTGCCAGCTACACGTGACATGACTCCCAGCAGTGCCAGCTACACATGATAGTGTTCACTTTTTAGGGCAGGTTGCTTATCACAGGGAGGGCACATTTTTAAGTTAGGTGGGCAAAATGATGTACATATTGTAATGCTTGTTGTTCCCATTTCCACACGCTAAAGCATGGACAGTGCGCGCCGAAGGCGCGCAGCAAAAATTTAGGGGAGTTACTTCGTGGGGAAGGTGCGTAGCCACATTATAGTGGCAATTCACATTACACCACACAGTAGTGCAGCTAATACACATTGCACCAGGTAGAACCTCCTATAAGAGCACGTTAGACACATTGCGCCAGGTAGAGCACTGAGACACACTGCCCAGCCACAGACGCCTAGCGGGAACACTACATGATATGCTCCCCAGCAGTGCCAGCTACACATGACATGCCCCCCAGCAGTGCCAGCTACACGTGACATGCCCCCCAGCAGTGCCAGCTACATAAATTGCTACACAGTTCCAGATGGATAAATGCCCCCACAGCGCAGATATGCCCCCACAGTGCCAGATACATTAATGCCCTCACAGTGCAAGATATGCCCCCACAGTGCAAGAAATGCCCCCACAGTGCCAGATACATAAATGCCCCCACAGTGCCAGATACATAAATGCCCCCACAGTGCCAGATACATAAATGCTCCCACAGTGCCAGATACATAAATGCCCCCACGGTGCCAGATACATAAATGCCCCCACGGTGCCAGATACATAAATGCCCCCACGGTGCCAGATACATAAATGCCCCCACGGTGCCTGATACATAAATGCCCCCACGGTGCCTGATACATAAATGCCCCCACGGTGCCTGATACATAAATGCCCCCACAGTGCCAGATACATAAATGCCCCCACAGTGCCTGATACATAAATGCCCCCACAGTGCCTGATACATAAATGCCCCCACAGTGCCTGATACATAAATGCCCCCACAGTGCCTGATACATAAATGCCCCCACGGTGCCTGATACATAAATGCCCTCACAGTGCCAGATATGCCCCCACAGTGCCAGATATGCCCCCCACAGTACCAGATATGCCCCCCATGGTGCCAGAAATCCCCCCACGGTGCCAGAAATGCCCCCACAGAGCCAGATATGCCCCCACAGAGCCAGATATGCCCCCACAGAGCCAGAAATGCCCCCACAGAGCCAGAAATGCCCCCCCAGTGCCAGATAAATGCCCCCACAGTGCAAGATAAATGCCCCCACAGTGCAATATATGCCCCCACAGTGCAATATATGCCCCCACAGTGCAATATATGCCCCCACAGTGCCAGATATGCCCCCACAGTGCCAGAAATGCCCCCCACAGAGCCAGAAATGCCCCCAGTGTGCCAGAAATGCCCCCACAGTGCCAGAAATGCCCCCCACAGAGCCAAAAATGCCCCCAGTGTGCGGATATCCCCCCCCCCAAATACCTGCGGCGCTGGGGAGGAGTACTGCTGTCCGCCTGTCCGAGTGCGGGAGTGCTGGCGGGCGGGCGGCCGGGCGAGTGAGAGTGGGTCCGGGTCCGGGCGGGCCGCCACTTGTGTGCGCTATGCGCGTTGCGCGGCGCCGGCATCTGACGTCAGACACCGGCGCCGCGCAGCGCGCATAGCGCACACACGGGCGGGACGGGCCAATGCTGCACACACAGGGCCGGCTCCAGCATCGAATATGGCGGCGCCAGCGCGCGGCGCCCATTAAGGGTGGCGCCCTGCGCGGCCGCTCTATTCGAACATGCCTAGAGCCGGCCCTGACACACATATAGTAACAGTTGTACAATGCAGAGGTTATTACTTACAATAATACTGTACTGGACCAGCTTATATAGCTATGTAGTCAATAGATATAACACTGCACAGTAAGAACTGGATGTATATCACAGGGCAACTGTACTAGAAAACCCTGACTAAATGCACTCTTTCTTAACTAACACTGTCTAATAGGCAGGTAGAATACTTAAGTGTCATGTAAAGTCACAGCGCTGACAACCAGGCGGCTTTACACAGGAGGATTTGCCCATGCAGTCCCAGGCAGGGACGTGCAGTCAGGGGAGGCAGGGGAGGCAGTGCCTCCCCTGTCATTAATGCTTAAAATAATACAAAGAAGATACTTATGACACAGATTTTGTGTCATAAGTATATTTGTATTATTTGAATCATTTTTTTCCGTGTTAAAAGTGTTTAGGAGGCACCACTGTCGGTGCCTACCGCTGACAATGTAAAAGGTCCGGAAGTAGGGGGCGGGGCCAAGCAGCAGGGAGTAAAATCCCATTTAAAAAAAACCCTGTAAGCGGCACTACTAGAAGTGCCTCTTTGACAGGGGCGTGCTTTCAGCCCATGTGAAAGCACGCCCCTGTCACTGTGGAGGAGGTGATTGGGCGCCGGTCTGTCCTTTTACATGGCACTGGCGGCGGCTGTGGGTATTATCACCCGCAGCCGCTGCTATGCCGTGACAACCCCTCTCTACGTCAGCTGCCCTCCCAGCCACTTTCCCCCTCGCTGCACCCAGCCCTGCTCCTTACTCTCGGAGACCCGCTGCTGCAGCTGATCAGGCTGACTCACCCCCTCCTATGCCGGATGACTCTCCACCGCGGCACGGGCTCAGCAAGGGATTACAGTCACAGCTGGCCAGACTACAGGTGGCCCCTGGGTGAGTGTCAGAGATTCGGAGCGGGAGCAGGGGGGGGGGGGGCGGGGTTGTGATTACCGGCAATACACATAGCAGGGGCGGGGGGGGGGGGGGATTGTAAGCATCAGTAATAGAAATAGCAGGAGCGGGAGAGGGGGGAAAGAATAGTGACCACTGCTCCCTGCTTGTCTGTCCTGGCCATTTGGAGACCTCGACAGGGGTAGTGCTCAGGCGGGCAGTGGAACTAGTTTGAAGTTACTGGTACCAGGATAGTCTGGTCTGCTACCAGGAAGGTGTCCAACTGCTGTTACAAGCCCTCAAGGGTGCAGGTGAATGCAGATCACACTCTCCCTGTCACCCACTAATTTCGTACTCGCTTTAGCGTAACCCTCTGCCTGTCACCCACTACTGTCACCCTCTTCCTGTCATCACCCTCTCCCTGGCGTCACTCCCTGTCACCCACTGCTGCCACCCTCCCCGTCATCCTTTCCCTGGCATCATCCACTGCTGTCACCCTCTCCCTGGCGTCACCCTCTTCCTGTCGTCACCCTCTCCCTGGCGCGCTCTCCCTGCAATCACCCTCTCCCTGGTATTACTCCCTATCACCCACTGCAGCCACCCTCTCCCTGGCGTCACCCTCACTGTCACCCTCTCCCTGGCATCATCCACTGCTGTTACCCTCTCCCTGGCGTCACGCTCTTCCTATCACCCTCTCCCTGGCGTCACCCTCTCCCTGGCGCCCCCCCCTGCAATCACCCTCTCCCTGGCATTACTCCCTGTCACCCACTGCTGCCACCCTCTCCCTGGCGTCACCCTCTCCGTAAACCTCTCCCTGGCATCATCCACTGCTGTCACCCTCTCCCTGGCGTCACGCTCCTTCTGTCACCTTCTCCCTGGCGTCACGCTCTTCCTGTCACCCTCTCCCTGGCGTCACCCACTCTCTGTCATCCACAGCTGTCACCCTCTCTCTAGCGTCACCCTCTCCCTGTCACCCACTGCTGGCTATTTTGTTGTCCAGGACTTCCATTAACTTAATAGCGCCACACCCACAGTGCTATTAAGTTAATGGAAACTCTGGACAACAAAATTGCATTCATGTCCTCCTCCTACTCCCTCCCCAGACCCAAACAGTAATTTTTTTCTTTTCTATAAAAATGTACAATATATTAGCCGCCTGCTCATCACAAGTTTAATGAGTAGGCAGGATGCGGGCATTGGCGGCAGTGGCGGCATTAGACTGAGATGCGAATTAGTGGTGGAGTGCCGGGGCAGTTGATGTGTGGGCGAGTTTGTAATGCGGTGGCGGGGTAGCGGGCGTTGGCTCAGGGGCAGTAGCAGGCATTGGCTCAGGGGCAGTAGCGGGCATTGGCTCAGCGGCGGTAGGGGTCATTGGCGGGATTCGGCGGACATTATGGCTGCAGTGCCTCACCAACCACTGACCTCACCGCACGCCATTGGTCCCAGGAACAGTGTAGTTGAGAGAAATGGCGCCCAGACACTGACAGGGAGTGAGGAAAAGACAGATATGCAGTTCCAGAGCGGGAACATTTGCGGGAAATGGCACCCTGGGGCTGGGGGAGGGGCTCCAGGTCTAAGCATTATCCCCCTGCTGGCAAAACCACCAGGTACTGTGGGCTACTATTAAAATGATTTTAATGGAAAACCTGACCTGCACCCATGCCCTGGTGATCTAGTGGGATCGCCTGTACTGCCACAGTGTCCACCGCCAGCGCGCGCGGCCCGCCTCCCACTGACCGCGCCGGATCGCTATAAAGTACGGGTCCCGCAAGTGGGACCCACTCACCACCTCCCGAAGCGCGGCCACGCGATCCCGGAGAGCCCCTGTCGTGTGTGCCTGACCATGGAAGAAAACCGGAGCCTCCTGCTGTAGTTACCCGGCGAGCAGGGCTCGGGAGTGTACAGCACCGCTGGGGAGAGATGGAGCTGCATCAGTGAATGTCAAAAGACATATACACACTGCTGCTGCCCTTGAAGTCTTCACTTTTCTTCTAAAAAGCTCTTCTCAGGGCTGCCCAGCGCAGCCCCTCTGCTTTGTGCCTGCTATCTGCGGCACCAACTACAAAACTGAGCTCCTGTGCAGGGAGGCGGGGTTATAGAGGAGGCGGCACTATGCATTCTGGGAACAGTCAAAGCTTTTCAGCCTGTTGGTGCCTTGGATCAAGATCCTACTCTACACCCCTATGTATTTTCCTTGTGGAGCCCAGTGTACCCCGCAGCAGAAAGAAACAGGCTGATCGAGGCCGGAGCTGACGTCACATACCCTCCCAGAAAATGCTTGGGAATGCCTGCGTTTTTCCTGACACTCCCAGAAAATGAACAGTTACCACCCCAAAACGTCTGCTTCCTGTTAATCAACTTGCGTACCCCATGCGTTTGAAACTTTCACACCATTCTTTCGCAGCTTGGCCTTGCGACTGCGCATTGCGATCCATACGCATGCGCAGTTGTTCGATAATCGCGCATCATGCAAAATCACACAACAGCGATCATTCCTGAATTAGGCCCTCACATCGCTGCCGAGCCTCAGTGTTAGCAGACAGCACATATATTACATACAACATGTATGTTTATATGTTTTTAGAGTTTATATATATTATTTTTAATAAGAGGACCCCCCCCCCCCCCCCCATGCAATGTGTGGTTTGCACTACAGCCCACGGGCAGCAGCTTCCACTGAATTTGTATATATGGTATAAAATATGTGTAATCAATGTAATATTTTATTTGTTGGTCCATGTAACCGAATTAATTGATGGGTATTACTGTACATCCTGGACTCCACCTAGAGGATAGAGATGTGCACCGGCCCATTTTTGCTGGTTTTGGTTCTAATGCATTGGAGGGTTTTGGTTTTTGTATAAATGGCATTACTGGTTTTGGTTTTGGACCCAGATTCTTTTTGTTTTTAAAAATTGATAGATACAGCTAAAATCATGTTATTTTTGCAATCTAAACCGAATCCAAAAGCCCAAAATTCAGATTTAAAATCCTAATTCTGAACCGCGGGAAGATTTGAAACGGTACTCAGAGATCCGGGATGAGAATTGTTTCAGTTCAGATCCACAAAATTTAGGTGCGTTCTGATTTCTGGAGAACTGAACCGCACATCTCTACTAGAGGTGTGTGTATAGTAATCACAGGAGCCATCTTTCTTTTAAACTATTCACTGAATCTTTGTCCGTTTACTAGTATTGTGGAAGGGAGGTACAGTTGCTGTTAGGATAGTGCCACAGTCACAGGCAATCTTCATAGAGCATACAGTATCTGCCCTTGTGTGATGTGCCAGAATCTTCTTCCTCACACTATTATGCTTGTAGACCTTGGATGTATAAACAAGCGCTGATGGCCTGATTAAGATGATGGGCTTCCTACTAGGGGCGCAACCAGAATTATGTAGGCCCCATAATAACATTTTGAAGACACCATTTTCCCCTTATAAAGAGTTACCTCTCCTTCACAGCAGTTGTTTATTTTATGTGCCGTAGTAGTGCCCTAGTTAGTGCCCTAGTTAGTTTTATGCATCATTGCAGTGCTCTAGTTTATGTTATAAACTATAGTGGTACCCTAGTTTATGTTATGCCCCATAGTAGTGCCCTAGTTTACATTATACCACAACGTGCCCTCATTTCACACAATGCTTAGCTGGCAATTCGCGGGAACCTGGTAGACAACTTTATGACCTGGGCACAATTGAGTCAGTCCTCAGAGGTGGCCCCCATAGCAATGGCACCCCCTGCACTTTCTACAGCACCACCTATGCGTCCTACTGAAATGACAATCGGACGCGGTGCTAATCCGCCGCTGCACTTTAAAAGTCGCACCATCACTTGGACATTGGTCACACCATCGGACATTGCACCATCCCCTGTAGAGGCACAGCCGTAACATGGTTACCGGTGCTTGTGCCCGAAGCCGCTGGCTGAGCCATGACTATGACACACCCTCATCTGATAGCCAACTCCCTGTTATCTCCCAGGAATACCCACCAAAATTGCCTCTTTCTGGGATTAATTTATTCTCCACTCACCAGTGGTAACCATCGGGATGCTTGTACAGTGTGACTCAGAAGTACACGCAGTTTTAAAACATCAGCTGATTACATCCTCCATCAACAATGCGTCCATATCTGATCTAACGAGCGAGTGCTTGAATGAGCATAAGCAAGTGTAAACTCCTAGGGAGTGTAAGGTTGGGATTCCCCACCCACCCACCCAAAAGCATTTTTTCATTTGCCGGTTGCGGTTTGTCAACTTTGAAGCAGCGGGGAAGAACGGCAGTGCAGTGGCTATTGCGCTGCTTTATTAAGGTACGCTCTCTCTGTCAATACATTGAGCTAGTCTGACTTACCCTACTGTGGGTCAGGGGCACTAGATGTCTGGCCATCCCATTATGGTGTATTGGCGGGAGAGTTGGAGCCTCAACATGTTTTGGATGTGGATTATTAGATCTACACTAAAAAGGTCTACAGTCAATAGGTCTACCACTAATGGTAGGGTTGTGTCTATGTTACCTTCGTGATGAGGACCTGGAAGTGACCTAACGAGAGGGCAGGAGGGAACTTCCGCCCTTACAGCACCTAAATGTTTTCTCCGTTCTCCGTTCGTTTGACGTCAATTATTTTTTTTCTATGCACCATTGGACCCTCGCGAGCTCGCTTCGCTCACCACGCTTCGGGCGTGGTGTCTTGCTCCGCTCCACTTTGCTCGCCACAGGTTACTATTCCATATAGTTTGTGACATGGACCCAGGGGCTTATGGGAAAGGTCCTCCCCACGAAGGGAAACTAGACGCTACCCTAACGGTAGACATGCATTAGGTCAACAGGGTCAAAAGGTCAACATAGAGTAAGCGGACAGTAGGAAAGATTGACAGGGTAAAAAGGTCATCAGGGTTAAAAGGTCGACATGTAAATGGTTGACACAAAAAAGGTAGACAAAATTTTATTATTTTTTGGGGGGTATTTTTGTCACTTTTCTGCGACAAACAAGCCCCATTAGTGTACCACGTCTCCTCGCATGGCTCGCGGCCAGGTGCCTCACTCTGCTACCGCTGCACTCGGCACAGGTTACTATTCCCAATCATAGTCCACGTGGATGGTAAAGTATGAAAAAGTTGAAAAAACTACCGTTTATGTGTTGACCACTGTCATGTCGACCTTTTGACCCTGTTGACATTTTGAACTGTCTACCATTACATGTCTACCCTTTGATTATGTTGACATTTTGACCCCATCGACCTAATGCATGCCTACCATCAGTGGCTGACCTATTGACTGTAGACACTTTTAGTGTAGATCTATAGTCCGGATACCATATGTTTTATTGATAACGGCCATTTGGCTTGGTTAAGCATATGTTGTAGACATCAGACCAGCGGGGATACGGTCATTAGGTTGACCACACTTAGGTCGACAGTCATTAGGTCAACATGGTTACTAGGTCGACACGGAAAAAGGTCGACATGCATTTTTCACTTTTTTATTTATTTATTTCATTTTTCATACTTTACAATCCTTGTGGACTACAATTGGGAATAGTAACCTGCCCGAAGCATGACGAGTGAAGCGAGCCATGCGAGGGGATATAGGGGGTCATTCCGAGTTGTTCGCTCGTTGCCGATTTTCGCTATATTGCGATTAGTCGCTTACTGCGCATGCGCTTAGTTATTTTACACAAAAGTTAGGTATTTTACTCATGGCATAACGAGGAATTTTCATCATTCTGGTGATCAGAGTGTGATTGACAGGAAGTGGGTGTTTCTGGGCGGAAACTGGCTGTTTTATGGGAGTGTGCGGAAAAACGCGGGAATGGCTGGAGAAACGGGGGAGTGTCTGGGCGAACGCTGGGTGTGTTTGTGACGTCAAACCAGGAATGAAACTGACTGAACTGATCGCAGTGTAGGAGTAAGTTTCGAGCTACTCAGAAACTGCTAAGAAATTTCTATTCGCAATTCTGCTAATCTTTCGTTCACAATTCTGCTATGCTAAGATACACTCCCAGAGGGTGGCGGCTTAGCGTATGCAATGCTGCTAAAAGCAGCTAGCGAGCGAACAACTCGGAATGAGGGCCATGGTGCACTAATTGGGGGTCCCCATCACTTTACGAAGAAAACAACACCAGAAAAAGTAAAAAAAACTCATGTCGACTTTTTTCCATGTCGAACTTGCTCATGTCGACCTAATGATCATGTCGACCTAGTGACCATGTCGCCTAATGCATGTTGACCAATAGTGGTCGACCTAATGACTGTCGAACTAAGTGTGGTCGACCTAATGACCCATACCCAACCAGCGTAAGTCGTAATGTCACTGAGCAGCTGGTAAGAGTTATGGTTAAATATTTGGGGAAAACTCAGTCTTACATCTGCTGATAAGGGGTTTAAGGCCACCTTTACGTGAAAGCGGCGTGGTTACAAAATAATACCAATTCATATTACGCCGCACACTAGTCTCTATTATTCAAATTATGCCACACAGTAGTGCCACTTATACACATTACACCAGGTAGAGCCCTAGAGCCCTTTCACACATTATTCCAGGTAGAGCCATTTTTTAAACATTACGCCAGGTACAGTAGAGCCCCATTTTAGTTATTACACATTACTCCAGGGAGAGCCCCCTTGTACACATAGCGCCAGATAGAGAACCCTTTTATACATAATGCCACGTAGAGCCCCCTTTTACATATTATGCCAGGCAGAGTCCCCTATCCCCTGTGATGTAACTGTTCTTGTTGCACAAGGAATGGGGATCCTACAGTGCTGCAGTGTTGCGGTGGGGTCAACGGCTCTTGTGAAGCAATATTAATCCTGGGTTTTATTCCGAGAAATGTCACTGTTCTTTAGTATTGCAAAAAGAATGTAAATAGCTAAATTATCTTGGGATCTCTAGCAATGCAACTTTATCTGTACAATGTACTAATTGTTTTTGAAACAAATAACTCTATACTGTTTAAAGCAACTCAATATCTCTCTCAAGTTCATCTCTAATTAGTGTTTCTGCACTGGCAGACTGTGTTCAAGCAGTGGTCACTCTGTGGGATTCACTATTAAGGGCCTAGTAGCAACCCTTTTCTCCATACGGTCTCCATGCAGTATGTGTGTGACAAATGGACAATTAGGTCTAGCACTCACCCTCTTGCAGTTCCCAACACAAACTGTCTCTGTTTACTTACTCTGAACCTCTCAGGTTATTCCGCTCTCTGACTGGACCTGTCTCAGCGGTTTTCAGCTTCTCAAGATGGCTGCAGCGTCCATGCCTCTGCATAGTACTTTCTGTGTCTGGTCACCGGCTGCGACACCTCACGCCCGCTGTCCCAGTTCTCTGCACTCATGGAAGCACCCTGCTGCTCTAGCTCTGCAGCACTGCTCTGCACCGGCCTTCGTGACCCCTGGTTTGGTCCAATTCAGCTTCTCCCGATTCGCTCTTCACAACATGTCCAGTTCCTTCCTTCAATGGCTTCTCTCCAACTCCTAGTCACCTCCCTCTTCTTCCCTCAAGGTTCCACTTTCGCTCTCTCTCTCTCTCTCTCTCTCTCTCTCTCTCTCTGTCCAATCAGCCCTTGCCACTTCACCAGTACAGGACATGCGACCTGACTCTGGTCCATCCATTAACCCCTGCTGTACCAACAAAACAATCTACCAGGTTGCAAACACTGTTCTTTTGATTTTTAGAGGGGCACACACAATTTTCCACAACATTCCCTACTATGCAAAATGCTGGGAAAATGCCCGCTAGCCATTTTCCCAGAGACCCGCACAGCACTGCCATGGGACTCCAGAGAGGTTAGTATTGAAAAAATGGGTTCAGGGCGTGCTGCACACATTATAGATAATGTCCGCGCTGACGAGGCCGAGCTCTGAATAACTAAGCTTGTCGGAGCCTGGTAGATGGAATTTTATGGGGAATATTTTAATGGTGTAAAGAGATAGACCCCACCTTATGAAATGCCCCTGGAATTCTAAAAGCAGCAACCCTCTCAAATTTGGCATATTTGGAGAATTTACTGCATTTTTGTGCTTGTTAAGTAAACCCATACAAGTGAAAATGTGTAATCTTAAATATATGTGTTTTTTAATTTTTTGTTAAGTTTGGCTTTTCTCTGTTTAACATAAAATAAGAAGGCATTCACTCAAATAGAAGGCGCAAAAGTCAGGTGCCCCATGAAAAACAACATGATATTCGCATTGGAAAACAAACCAAATTAGATACGCCTCAAATCTCCATCATTATGGAGTAGAAGGATTCTTAACATTTCCAGATACAGTGCATCTTAATGACATACAGCAGTCTTCTGCATGTAGCACACAGTGTGCATCTCTCCTCACCTATGGAATATCTTCAGACAGATGTTTTGCTGCAAAGCCTCCAGCATATGTGTCATAAGTGAGGACATCATCTATTTATCTAGTTAGGATTTGCTTCTTAGCTGCATGAATTCCTCAAGACTCCACCGTCCAGATGGTCTTGCACATGTCAAGGCATTACATGTTTTCTTTATGTAAACATCAAGTCTCTTGATCACATTCTAATGAAAAGTGGCTGACCGAACAAGAATAAAAGTGTGTAAGGAAGGTTTACCAAAGTAAAAAGGCCCGGCGCTTAGAAATAAGGTGTTTGGCCTGAAGCAGCTGTTCAAGGGATAGTTAGTCCCTAAGAAATTGGTGTAAAGGAAAAAGTGTACAGCGCTAAAAAAAACTGGATATAAAACAATATATCTTTTTTATTTTTTAACCTAAAAAGATCTAGTTGCAACTAGCAAATAACATGTAAAATATTGGATAAAAATTAATATAAATGTGAACAGAAAAAGGGCAGACACAGCACAGTAAAATGTTTGGTATATTACCACATAAGGAAGCCACACACAGTCTCCTATTTGTAATCCTTGGAAGAAATGCCACAGTCCAGGGGATATAAATACCACTTGTTAAGAATTGTTTAGTCCATATGGAGTGAGATGGAATGACCTTTGATTGCTTCTGGACAATTGCAGTCCTGTTGGTAAGCTTGGTCCTGTACTCCTTTCTCGGACAGCAACAAGTTCCCCGTTAGAGATCGTAGGCGGACTTCTAGGCGTATTCCAGGATAGATGTAGTATCTGTGATGACAGGCTCCTTAAAACCGACGCGTTTCGCAACTTTTCGCTCTGTCAACAGCTTTATCAAGGTATATGTGTCCACTGTGTAAATGCCCTTTTTAAAGGCTGTGCTGATTGCCCACTGATTACAGCTGTGTTTAATTACAATCCTTATATAATGAAAGAAATAAAATTATATCCAGCTTAGATAATTGTAAATTAATAGAGACAAGTGTATATGTATTTTAAATTTACTTTTACTATTTATTTCATGTATTTTACACCATAAATTATTACAAGCACTTCCTGGTTCTGCTTAAGATCATGTGACCGCATGGATGCATTTCCTCTCTCTGGAACGCATACCAGAGTCCTATAGGTTGCTTATTTTCATCACGCCGATCACGTGACTTTGTTTATGTCCACGTGATCGGCTCTGGTTCTCGCGATCGTGGCACAGAAGTCACGGTCACGTGACCGGACCTCCTCCGCACCGCAACCCACTAGAAATGCGTCTAACGATCGCGGCACAGAAGTCCCGGTCACGCAATCAGCACAGCCTTTAAAAAGGGCATTTACACAGTGGACACATATACCTTGATAAAGCTGTTGACAGAGCGAAAAGTTGCAAAACGCGTCGGTTTTAAGGAGCCTGTCATCACAGATACTACATCTATCCTGGAATACGCCTAGAAGTCCGCCTACGATCTCTAACGGGGAACTTGTTGCTGTCCGAGAAAGGAGTACAGGACCAAGCTTACCAACAGGACTGCAATTGTCCAGAAGCAATCAAAGGTCATTCCATCTCACTCCATATGGACTAAACAATTCTTAACAAGTGGTATTTATATCCCCTGGACTGTGGCATTTCTTCCAAGGATTACAAATAGGAGACTGTGTGTGGCTTCCTTATGTGGTAATATACCAAACATTTTACTGTGCTGTGTTTGCCCTTTTTCTGTTCACATTTATATTAATTTTTATCCAATATTTTACATGTCATTTGCTAGTTGCAACTAGATCTTTTAAGGTTAAAAAATAAAAAAGATATATTGTTTTATATCCAGTTTTTAGCGCTGTACACGTTTTACAAGAATAAAAGTGTACCCTATTTTATGATCAGATTGCCCAGTAGAAAGATACTACAATTTTATATGTGTATGATATAGGTTTATGGAGGGCATCATTTTTGTTACCAATGATATGTGAACTGAATTGTGTTTATACTTTTGCTGTTGCATTGTTGCATCTGTAATCATTGGCAGCCAATGTAACAACAGATCGGCCGTTCTGTACACACTGGGCCTAATTCAGACCTGATAGTAGTTGTGTAAAAAAAATGCACATCTACAATCAAAATCTTTGACATGCTAGGGGACACCCAGCACATGGCAAGTCCGCACCGCATGCTGGGTCCTGCCCCCCCCGCAGACATGCAAAAGCATCACACGGCGGCGATGCTTTTGCACCTGCCGAGTAGCTCTCTGCCAGTGCCTACGCAGTCTATCTCCAAAGGCAGATGGGTACCTGCCATGTTTTTGGCCACAGCGGCTGTGTGTGACATCGCACAGCTGCTGCACCCCGCCCCAGCAACATTCTGAACACGCCTCCGTTGTCCGGACCGCTCCCTTCCAATGCCGCCACACCGCCATCCCAATGCCACCAACGCGCCCCTGACCGGCCCATGACTGCCTCTATCTGTCAGTCAGGCAGAGGCGATCGCCCAAGTGAGATGCCGTTGCATCTCAATGTGTGTACACGTGCAGTGTGGCAAGTGACCCTCGGGAGTGGGTGTAGTACGGTCTGCCGGCGGTCGGGCTCCCGGCGACCAGCATACCGGCGCCGGGAGCCCGACCGCCGGCTTACCGACAGTGTGGCGAGCGCAAATGAGCCCCTTGCGGGCTCGCTGCGCTCGCCACGCTGCGGGCACGGTGGCGCGCTGCGCGTGCCACGCTATTTTATTCTCCCTCCAGGGGGGTCGTGGACCCCCATGAGGGAGAATAAGTGTCGGTATGCCGGCTGTCGGGATTCCGGCGCCGGTATACTGTGCGCCGGGATCCTGAAAGCCGGCATACTGAAGACCACCCTCGGGAGCACGTGGTAGTGGGAACACACTAGACAACGTGCCCGATATGTCAGTCTGAACCGCCGGTCAGACAACGTTGTCTAGTGTATAACCTGCTTTACACTGTGCCACATACAATAGGTAGATTAAACATAGATTTCTGGAAAGGCGCTTGTGGAGAAGCAGAAGTCTGCATGGGCAAAGAGAAGGAATTAGGCAGGAGCCTCTATCTACAGACTGTAACAGAACAGTGCAAAAGGTAGATGTCATTTTGCAGAACACGATGACTATAAATAAATAAATAAATTAATAGATGAATGGGGCTCAGCAGAGTTGGACACAAAGACCATCTGAGCCTTCTTTCCTGAAAACTGCGTTTTAGCAGCTACACTTGCGTACCAAACATTTTTACACCACATGTGCCATGCTGTGCGAAATACATTTGAATTTATGACCTCTTGCGCTTAGCGATGAGGAAATGCTGGAGGGGCCATATTAGTGTGGCTGAAGTACAGAAAGGAGTGTTCATGTAAAATGTGCCCCATACTTCCCATGATAGAGATGCATATGCATCTGCTTGGAGATAAATCATGTGTGGGTACTTGACTCATGGCGCGAAATGCAATCTGATGTTGACAATCAGTGTCTGCTTCTGATTGGCTGATTGCATCTGAATCCCTCCCACTTATGCTAATACTATGGTAATGTGGCATACAGTGGTATAAGCAATTGGTCCACGGCAATAAAGTGTATTCCCAGTGAACCTTTAAAAAGAGAAGCCATAGCCATGTGCCTAGTGTGCCTGTTAGGTAATATAGCTTTGGCCACATACATGAACTCAATAGTCGACTCAATTAGTAAAAAAACAAACGGAAAAAAAAACAACAACAGCTTTTGAACATGTAATAATACTTGAATTAACCAGATATTAGTGTATAGTAGTTGGTCTTAGTGAAATAGGTGACGAGCCAAGGTTGGGCATGATGTAGGCTGTAGGAGGATTGCCAGGAGGCTTTGGTTCTACTGTAGGTCATAGACTTTTCTAGGCCTGGCAGCGGTGACTTCTATGTTGCACATAAAGGGAGAGGACATGGCTGAGCACCATACTTGTACATAGGCCCTAATTTAGACCTGGTCGTAGTTGTGCTAAATTTAGCACATCTACGATCAGTCACACAGACATGCGGGGGAACCCCGCATATCAGTCCCTGCCCCCCCCCCCCCCCGCACAAGCACAAAAGCATTGCACAGCGGCGATGCTTTTGTACTTTAGGAGTAACTCCCAGCCAGCGCAGCTCCTGCCCGCTGGTCTGAGCTACTCGTCGCTGTGAGGGTCACAACGGCTGCGTGTGACATCATGCAGCCGCTGCGGCCTGCCCCCCAACAGGCCTGGCACCCCTGCATTGCCCGGACCGCGCTCCCTAAATGGCGGCCATATGCCGCCGGCCCACCCAGCAACCGCTTCTGCCTGTCAATCAGGCAGAGGCAATCACAGGGCTGAGACAGTGTCTGTCATGCGCCGGCGCACTGTGGCGCCGGCACATGCGCAGTTAAGACCTGACCGGCTTCGCACAGCACCGATCAGGTTTGAATTACGGCCATAGACAATACTAGGGTATGCGGTCACAGGACCTAATTCAGAGTTGATCGCAGCAGCAAATTTGTTAGCAGATGGGCAAAACCATGTGCACTGTGGGGGGCAGGCCCGGCGACAGGGGGGGTCAAAGGAGACACTGGTATGGGGCCCCAAGGATCAGGGGGGCCCCGAGCATCAGGGGCACAAAAAATGTGTAGGCAGCGCCTAAGAAAGCTGTGGCTCCCGTGCACTCCGGGACGCCCATACGTCAATTAACAGACAATTACTTCCCAATACAAACACCACCCCCGCCGCATACCCCATCACTTGGTCTGAGCTGGTCCCGTGCTGTGTTGCCAGTGTTGCGGCGTCACTACGCATGAACCCGCGCCAGCCCGTCCCTGCTGCTGCCGCTGACTCCGAGGAGCTGAGCGGCACAGCACTGCCAGGCACACTGATTGGGAATATCAGACAGCAGCCGACTGCAGCTTTACCAATGTGATGTCCCTACAGACAAGGTCAGTCCCTCCTGGGTCCTTGCAATCTCCCTCACCGTTGTGACAATCTCTGGGTCTGTGTCTATATATGTACGTTTGTGTCTGTGTAGTAAATGTACATGTACAGTATGTGTGCTTATATATGTATGTTTGTGTATGTATATGTGTGCGTGTGTATGTATATACTGTATATATGTGTGTATATATATATATATATATATATATATACACACATATATATATATATATATATATATATATACACACATTTATATTGAGGGGAAGAGTTGAGGGGGTAGGGGGCCCCCAGAGATATCAGTGTATGGGGCCCCAAGATTTCTGTTGCCAGCCCTGGTGGGGGGGCAGATATAACATGTGCAGAGAGAGTTAGATGTGGGTGAGGTGTGTTCAAACTGAAATCTAAATTGCAGTGTAAAAATAAAGCAGCCAGTATTTACCCTGCACATAAACAAAATAACCCACCCAAATCTAACTCTCTCTGCAAATGTTATATCTGCCATACCTGCAGTGCACATGGGGGGGTAATTCAGACCTGATCGCTCGCTAGCTATTTTTTTCAGTCCTGCGTTCGCATAGTCACCGCCCACCGTGGAGTGTATTTCAGCTGTGCAAGTGTGCGATCGCATGTGCAGCTGAGCGGTACAAAAAAACTTTGTGCAGTTTCCGAGTTGCCCAGGACTTACTCAGCCGCTGCGATCAGCTCAGCCTGTCCGGGGCCGGAATTGACGTCGGACACCCACCCTGCAAACGCTTGGACGCGCCTGTGTTTTTCCAACCACTCCCTGAAAATGGTCAGTTGCCACCCACAAACGCCTTCTTCCTGTCAATCTCCTTGCGATTGGCTGTGCCAATGGATTCTTCGCACAAACCCATCGCTGAGCGGTGATCCGCTTTGTACCCGTGCGATGTGCCTGTGCATTGTGGTTCATACGCATGCGCAGTTCTGACCTGATCGCAGTGCTGAAAAAAACGTTAGCGGGCGATCAGGTCAGAATGACCCCCATGGTTTTGCCCATCTGCTAACAAATTTTCTGCTGCGATCAACTCTGAATTACCCCCAATGTCTTGACATTAACAATGTTGACAATCACAGTGTATGGAGTTTGCTATTGCGCTTCCTCCATAATGTTCCATTACATGAAGCATTTACCTTTACCAAGGTGGCCGCCTTAGTTTAGTCCGCACTTTCGCAGCACCATCTTGACACTGTGTTTGAGCCCCACAGTAGTACACACACGTGTGTACTGCTCAGCTCCTTAGGAATCCTGATATACTGCTGTGTGTGCTGTGATCCTTCCCACATATATGACGGCCGGTCCTCTGTATGCTCCGCACCACCTCCATTGTATGCGCCACTGTATCAGTGCTGTCTGTATAACAGATCTGTGAGTACGGTTTTACCATCACTGAGCTAGTGTAATAAACACTAGATCTTGATTAAGTCAATACTCCTGGCGAGTCTACCAAACTATTATCTCTGGTGTTTACTACTAACTAGTGATGTGCACAGGAAATTTTTTTGGTTTTGGTTTTGGATTCGGTTCCGCGGCCGTGTTTTGGATTCGGACGCATTTTGGCAAAACCTCCCTGAAATTTTTTTGTCGGATTCGGGTGTGTTTTGGATTCGGGTGTTTTTTTTACAAAAAACCCTCAAAAACAGCTTAAATCATAGAATTTGTGGGTAATTTTGATCCCATAGTATTATTAACCTCAACAACCATAATTTCCACTCATTTCCAGTCTATTCTGAACACCTCACACCTCACACCTCACAATATTATTTTTAGTCCTAAAATTTGCACTGAGGTCGCTGGATGGCTAAGCTAAGCGACCCAAGTGGCCGACACAAACACCTGGCCCATCTAGGAGTGGCACTGCAGTGTCAGACAGGATGGCAGATTTAAAAAATAGTCCCCAAACAGCACATGATGCAAAGAAAAAAAGAAGTGCAATGAGGTAGCTGTGTGACTAAGCTAAGCGACCCAAGTGGCCGACACAAACACCTGGCCCATCTAGGAGTGGCACTGCAGTTTTCTAGCGAGAGGATGAGTGCTTCCATCCTCATGTGAATCTGAACCACTAGCCATGAACATAGGCCAGGGCCTCAGCCGTTCCTTGCCACTCCGTGTCGTAAATGGCATATTGGCAAGTTTACGCTTCTCATCAGACGCTTTTAATTTTGATTTTTGGGTCATTTTACTGAACTTTTGTAGTATACTTGACGACACAGAGGTAGACCAGTGGACTACTGTACCGTACTGCTATATATATACTGGTGGTCAGCAAAATTCTGCACTGTCCTCCTACTATATACTGCGCACAACTAAAATGCAGCACAGGTATGGATGCATAGTATACTTCACGACACAGAGGTAGAGCAGTGGACTACTGTACTAAACTGCTATATATATACTGGTGGTCAGCAAAATTCTGCACTGTCCTCCTACTATATACTGCGCACAACTAAAATGCAGCACAGGTATGGATGCATAGTATACTTGATGACACAGAGGTAGAGCAGTGGACTACTGTACCATACTGCTATATATATACTGGTGGTCAGCAAAATTCTGCACTGTCCCCTCCTACTATACACTGCGCACAACTAAAATGCAGCACAGGTATGGATGCATAGTATACTTGACGAAACAGAGGTAGAGCAGTGGACTACTGTAACGTACTGCTATATATATATACTGGTGGTCACAGCAACATTTTGCACTGTCCCCTCCTACTATATACTGTGCACAACTAAAATGCAGCACAGGTATGAATGCATAGTATACTTGACGACACAGAGGTAGAGCAGTGGACTACTGTACCGTACTGCTATATATATATACTGGTGGTCAGCAAAATTCTGCACTGTCCTCCTACTATATATACTGCGCACAACTAAAATGCAGCACAGGTATGGATGCATAGTATACTTGACGACACTGAGGTAGAGCAGTGGACTACTGTACCATACTGCTATATATATACTGGTGGTCACAGCAACATTCTGCACTGTCCCCTCCTACTATATACTGCGCACAACTAAAATGCAGCACAGGTATGGATGCATAGTATACTTGACGACACAGAGGTAGAACAGTGGACTACTGTACCGTACTGCTATATATATACTGGTGGTCAGCAAAATTCTGCACCGTCCTCCTACTATATATACTGCGCACAACTAAAATGCAGCACAGGTATGGATGCATAGTATACTTGACGACACAGAGGTAGAGCAGTGTACTACTGTACCGTACTGCTATAATGGTGGTCAGCAAAATTCTGCACTGTCCTCCTACTATATACTACAATGCACAGATATGGAGCGTTTTTCAGGCAGAGAACGTAGATATTTTCAGCACACTGAGCACAGATATTTGCAAGCACACTGAGCACAGATATTTGCAGCACACTGAGCACAGATATTTGCAGCACACTGAACACAGAAACTGAGAGAACGCTGCACATCCTCTCGCTATCATCTCCAATGCATGAGTGAAAATGGCAGCGACGCGCGGCTTCTTATATAGAATACGAATCTCGCGAGAATCCGACAGTGGTATGATGACGTTCGGGCGCGCTCGGGTTAACCGAGCAAGGCGGGAAGATCCGAGGCTGCCTCGGAACCGTGTAAAATGGGTGAAGTTCGGGGGGGTTCGGATACCGAGGAACCGAACCCGCTCATCACTACTACTAACATACAGTATATAGTATACACATATGAACAATGTTTTTTATATTATGGATAGGTTTAAAGGATAGACTTCCCTGAAGCCACATTGTCGACATTCTGTAACAAAAAAGAAAAATATGTGTCTTGGTGTGGTGCACCTAAATATAAAAATTAACTTTTGTTTGTTTATTAAAATTATTTAAAAACGGCGAAGTATTGGGAAAATGTGAGAAAGTAGGAATATACTCTATCCGGTCTTTAGGTCGACACATGAAAAGGTCAACATGAGTTTTTCACTTTTTTTCCATTTTCTTTAACTTTTTCATACCTTACGATCCACATCGACTACGATTGGGAACAGTAACCTGAAGCATGGCGAGTGAAGTGAGCCATGCGAGGGAACACGGTGCACTAATTGGGGTTCCCGGTCACTTTAAGAAGAAAACTACGCAATTTTTTACAAAAACTCATATTCACCTTTTCCATGTCGACCTAATGAATATGTCGACCTATTTCAGATGTCGACCTAGTCACTGTCAACCAATAGTGGTCCACCTAATTAATGTCGACCTAGTTACTGTCGACACAACAATCCACACCCAAAATATACTGTGAGAAGGCCAATGCACATAAATATTTATTCACCTTATATGAATTACGTCAAACTCATATGTTGTTGCGAGGGGACACGGTGCACTAATTGGGGTTCCCGGTCACTTTATGAAGAAAATGACACCAATGGTTTTTAAATACTCATGTCAACCTTTTTCCATGTTGACCTAATGACTGTGTCGACCTATTTTATGTGTCGACCTAGTCACTGACGACCAATAGTGGTCGACCTAATGACTGTTGACCTAGTTACTGTCGACCCAACGATCCACACCAAAAATATACTGTGTGTGAAAATGCCAATGCACATAAATATTTATTCTTCTTATATGAATTGCGTCAATAAACTCATGTGTTGTTGCGTCGGTGCCCATACACCAAAAGATTTATCTTCCAATCTGGCTGGTTGGAACGGAAATCTGGTAATGGTTGGGAGCAAATGACAGTTGACGATTTGAAATGGTCAACTGTCATTTGCTCCTATCCATGTAATTTGCTTCCATCCATTTCCAGATTTTCGTTCCAACCAGCCAGATTGGTAGATAAATATTTTGGTGTATGGGCACCTTATTTATTCCAATCTCCTCCTTGATAAAAAAACATATCAAGATTCCACCTCCTAAATCAGATTGTGGTGCTGGGTTACCAATAAAATTGCAACATGCTTCCCCATTAATTATACAACTCTCACTGATATGTATATAATACTCTAATAATACTGTATAAACAAGGATGGATAAAACACTGAGTGAATTTATGCAGTGGACTTAAAAGTTTTCATGTATTGTATTCCTATAAATATCACTTCATTTTATACACGTTTCCATTCATCAAAATACATAGGGGTATATTCAATTAAGGTCGAAACTGGCGTCTTGTCGAAAAGACGCCAGTTTTCGCCTTTTTCAGGTCGGAAGGGTTTCCGACCTATTCAGTACCGAGCATTTTTATTCGTCAAGTCGGGGAATTGGACTTGTCGAATAGTACGTGAATCGGCGGTATAGCTGCGTACTTCTGCGGGAAACGGGCCAAATTCTACAGGTTTTGGCCCCATTTCCGACTATCTCAGTTCGACTTTAAAAAAAGTCGAACTGAGATGTGGGACCTGAGAGGAGGAAAGGGGGGAGAGCAGCGGGGAGACAGGGGCCAGCAGCACTACAGCACAGCGCTGCAGGAAGATGTGTAATAGCCGCCAGACCTCACGGCAGCATCCACCCGGCTCCAGCAAGTGAGGTCCCACTTGCTGGAGCTGGGTGGACGCTGCCGTGAGGTCTTTCCCGGCTATTACACATACTCCTGCAGCGCTGCTGTACCCCATCTGCCCGCGGCTCTCCCCCCTCACCCCCCCCTCATCTCAATTCGACTTTTTTAAAGTCGAATTGTGATGGGCTTTGAATAGCCCTTGTCGGATCCATTCCGACAAATGCATGTCGGAATGGATCCGACCCTAATTGAATATACCCCATAGTATCAAAATCAGCTGTATTGTTACAGTAAACCAATATTGGTGGGTGGATGCTAGATAAACTATCCTATTGTCACATTCATAGATACAGTTTAGTGGTATAGTGTGGCAGATCCTATATTGAACACTCAGTCTGCTTTAAACGAGTAGCAGTTGATTTATCAATGGACACAATACCGACGGTCATAATTCTGACAGCAATTGACCGACAGTCAAAATACCGACACGGTAAAAATACCGACATTCATAACACTGTCTGAAGACAGTGTTATTATCACAAAGCTGCCTCCGGTATTTAAAAAAAAAAAAAAATTAATGTAAATTCATCCATATCACATTTCCCACTGGGAAATACGATCTGGACACTAAAAAAAAAATCGAATTAAAGGGTTTGGAGTAGTTTTTCATGAAAACTCCTCCAAAAGCCCTTCAATACATTTCAGTGAAACTAAAATAATTTGGAAAGGGTGTGAAAACAGTAAAAACAATATTAATAAATATGCCTGTGAGTCTTCTACCTGATGTCAAGCAGTCTTTTCCCTCCTTTTATGAGAGGACACTTAGGGGGAACTCCTTTGCCTGCGGTAATTGATCCCCCGGGGATATAAATGAGGTAAATGGCTCAGGAGGCTCTGGCTAGTACCAGAGCTATATTTACACACAATATATAAACAAAAGGGTTAATGTAGGCATTATACACAGGTGCAGCAGTATATACTGCTAGAAATTTGGTGAGTTTTGATTAGAGATGTGCAGAAAAGATAGACGTGCCTCACCTGCCAAAGACTTTTTACTCCAGAGATTTGACTATAAAAATAATTAGAATAATACAAAGAAGACATTTCTTTTCTTTTTTTTCTAATATATTTTTTATTGAAGCAAATGTATTCAAACAGTGTACATAGTCCAAAAATAAGTCTTATAGTATAACAGCGTAACATGTATGTCTAGGAACCTAGTGAGATAGTGTTTTAACACAGCATGGAAGATTTTGTGATAGCGTATTATAGGAAAGATTAGCAAAAGGCATACGGTAATCACAAGTTAAATGAAAAATACATTGCTCCAAACTCTTCCTTTTCCTCCAAATTTTCCAAACCAAAATGGGAAGAGCATGAGCTACAAACAGAAATGCAAACTACCTATGTAGTGGAAACTATATTGCAAAATAATAATATAAGTTAAGTATGCGGCTGCGGTCACCAGTCAGATAGTACTGCAGCTTGAAATTGAAACTAAAGGGTAAGCAGCACATAAACGATCTTTGCGCCATAACCAATAGGGATTCTAGTCATTTAAAAGCATGGTTAAAGTCATAAAGGTATGTCTAGTGTGAGGAAGACGATAAGGGCTATGGGTAAGTAACCACCTCTTGTAACAGCCCTGAAAGGACCCAGAAATTGCGGCAAAATAAAAACTGCGAGAGATGAAATGAGTTCCAAATATAGTGTACACAGATCAATCAATGAATGCTGATGTGACCAATATGAAGCCGTCACCAATAGGATCTTTGTGAGGCAGTGTGGGGCTGGTACCACAAAAATAATATGTGTTGTAGTGTTTAAAGGCCTAGAGGAGGTGAATCCACTGAACCGTACAGAGAAAATGGCCACCCCAACCATATCCGTGGGCTCAGAAGGAACAAACTCATCTCTGAGAGTAGGATCAGTGGGATCATCAATCTCTGAGTTATCCTGTGACAAGATAGATGCTTCCATATTGTGAGAGCAGTCAACCAAAGAAGCTTGTTCCCGATCAAAAACAGACAAAACATCACAACATTTTTTCTCTAGGTAAGGTATGAGGCATTGGGACACCTCCTCAGCCAACTGGGCAGCGAAACCAATGGTCTCAGACATTATGTAAGTTTGACAAGTGCCAAGATACACGGGTGAATGATGTGAGTGAGGAGTATACACAAATAAAAAGCAATATCAGAACAATATGAATAGAGGGCGTAGCAGAAAGAACAGTGCACTAAATGTGTCAAAGCAATGCAGCATATATCTACTAGTAATATACTGTACAGCAGCCGAAGGCATGAAAATAGGACGATACTGTGGGCTGCAAAACTGTAAATACCCGGGTAACAGAACTAAAACTACAATCTGATGCAGGAAGTAAAAATAATCACAAGTCCTGTAGCACCTGTCTTTGTAGAGTCTTCAAAGAAGGCAATCATATACAGGAGCCCAAGAGGAGGGCCTAGCGAAAACAACAAAGAAGTAAATAGCAGAAGCGGAGACAAAGACAGTAGAAGGGGGGGGTGGGGAAGAACGAGAATGAAAGAGAGGAAACAAAAAAGACAAAAAGAAGGGGGCAGCACTTCGACAGTCAGGTTCTCCAGCCAGTCACTTCACCACCGATAATATGGCATTGGAGTCAACAGTGCAAACAAAGTCTCGAAGGTAAATGCAGTATATAGTTAAGCCAGAGAGAAAACCTCGCTCAACTGTGATTCTTGTATTTCCAACCAGGGACGGACCCGCCAGCTCCAACGTCCACTCACGAAGGCACGGACAGCGGCTCTAGAGGGCTCAGCACTCTCTGTAGGGAAAGCGCTAGCAGCAAGGGTGAGCGCACAGCCGCGGCCCGGGGCGTTTGCAGGACTATGGACGTTGATAGAGGCAGCTGGTATCAAGGCACCCCCAGGACCACCAGCCAACAAGTGGCTCCGGACACCGCGACTCCAGTCTCCCCTGGATGGCGGCAGCAGAAGCAGGCGTATGGCCGCGCCAGTTCCAACGACAATTCTCAGTGGCAGGGACAGGAATAGGGCACTGTGATCCACAGATATCCAAGCAGGGACAGATCTACAGTCCCGCCAGCTTCAGCATCCACAGACGAAAGTACAGGCGGAAAACAGCATCTCCAGAGAGCTCGACGCTCTTTGTAGGGAAAGCACGGGTTAGTGTACAGCCGCGGCGATCCGTGCGGGCACCTCTGGGGGCACAGGTCCGGGCAGTTTACGGAGGTCTGAGTCGACTTGGCTCTCCCAGCGGTGCACCCGCGGGGCAGCAGTCCCAACAAGCGGCGGGGGGGGGGGGGGGCAGCCCGTGCAGTGCTCCAACCCCTGGCAGTTAAAGGTGACAGAAGTCAGGGGGTGTCAGTGGGGATATCTTCCGCCCGGCAGTCCAGTCTCCAGCGCACAGCCTCGGGAACCTACGGGCCGTGGCTCGGGCACTACCGGTGGGGGCGTCACCCCTCGAGGCACACAGAGGGGCGCCCCGTAGTCCGGATACCCAAGAGGTGTGGGTCCATAGCACAAGGGACCAGGGGAAATGGAGGGGGCAGGATGGTCGGCATTCTGTAGCTTCAGGCATGGTCCTCCCGGATTTCGCGCCAAAAGCAAGCGGCCATCCACGCCATTTATATAAAACGGCTCGACTTCGGTGGATAATAGGTCCACAGGGGCGAGTGTGGTATCAATCTGCTCCTCTATACACAGGGGACACACTCCCATCAAGAATGTATCCTCATGAAGGCAGGAAAAGGAGGATTGGTGTGGATAACTCTAGCCCCTGTGCAGACGGTGATTAAAAAGCGGCCATGCTAGATGCCCCGCCCACCGGAAGTCCAAAGAAGACATTTCTAATATATTATATGTATTTTTTATATACTTTTAAACCTCCTGGCAGGTGAGGATTGCCCTGTGTGTGCATTAAGTATAAACCACCATAATACCTAATCTTGAAATGAAGACATGGAGACGTGTATTTGGCAGATTATTGTCAGCTATTTATTTAAATAAACGAATATGTTTTAATGACTGTATAAGATAATTAAATCCAGTAAGGTGGTACCGAAAGAACGGCTATAAATAACCCTAACCGACAATACAAATCCCAATCTAATAAAACTGAAGCAAACCATGTAAAACACAAAAGGTATCCACTCAACCTTCTCCTTTGACTACTCGCCAATACGGGTGATGAGGCTGCCCCGTAAAGGTGGTCCAGCAGTTGTATAACAGTCAACGAAGGTGAGCGCACCCCAAAAAACAACCACCGATTGAACTCCAACCATTTTCCTAATTAAAAACAGGTATCTTGCTGTTCTTTCCCACCCCAAAATAGCCGACAAAGAACTACCCACATCAACCTGCAACAAAAACGAGAGGGAGGGTGGGAAGTTTGAAACAAAAGATGCTGACCCAGCCCACTAACAGACTCAAAATACACTAAAACCCCCACCCTCAACCCCTACTGGACAATGACCCAATACATGATCCCCCTACAGGCCCGCCCCCAGCCTACTAGGTTTAACCCACTACACTCATATTCTGTCATTCCATCCTCCTAAACCTCCTAGTGGCTTAGGATTGCCCTGTGTGTGCATCAAGTATAAACCAACATAATACTTAATCTTGAAATGAAGACACGGGGACGTGTATTTTGCAGGAAATTGACAGCTATTTATTTAAATAAACTAAAATGTTTTAATGACTGTGTAAGATTAAATCCAAAGTATGGTGGCACCGAAAGAATGCTATAAACAACCCTAACCCACAATACAAATCCCAATCTATAAAAACTGAAGCAAACCATCTAAAACACAAAAGGTATCCACTCAACCTTCTCCCTTGACTACCCACCAGTACGGATGATGAGGCTGCCCCGTAAAGGTGGTCCAGTAGATGTATAACAGTCAGTGAATGAGCGCGCACCCCAAAAACCAACCACAAATTGAACTCCAACCAATTTCCTGATCAAAAATAGGTAACTTGCCATTCTTTCTCACCAAAAGTGAGGTTCTATTTAAAGAAACCACACTCCACCACCATTCCCCTAAATCAAATCACCAACTACTGAAAACAGATCCTCAATGAAAAGAAGCAAGCCTTTTCAAGCCAAATGGACACTGTCAGCCCTAAATAAGTAAAAATATTGAAATTTAATTCAAGCATGTCTGACCATTACACCACCACTGGCCAAAACTAAGACACAGCCTAATTTACTTTCTTCCATGCCACATCAATTGCCCTACAATCAACCACACAGGTGAACTTGGCTGGAGTTGAAACTTAAAAACCAACTGAGGAACTTTTAATTGGAATCCAATTAGCCAAATTAATACGAATAAACCGAATTCAGTCCGTCAGTCTAGGAAAAAAATTGTGAAAGAACTCCAGACTCCCACTGCCAATAGTGGCGAGTAACTAATCCCCGAGTTGGGAATACAGGGGAGACAAAACAAGACAAATACAATAACAAACCACTGAACAACAAAGTGTAAATAGTAAAAACAGCACCAAAATGTCTACTCAACAGTTGGCCGAATATAACGCTTGTAGCTAGCCAATTTCCATCGGCCCAAAGCCTTAATTTCGGCAACGGAAAACCCTACTGATGCTGCAGAGGTGGCGTCCCTGATTCTAAACTAATGCGTGCTGAAGTCATGAGGGGAAAAGACCACGCTGGCCAGGCAGTGCCGCATAATCCAACTAAATTGGTATCTTGTCAGCGGCAAACCATCATAATGTATTAGCAAAGAACCGTCCAATGAGGGTCTCACCTCCACATAACCATTGGCCAATGACACCGGACAAAACCTCCAATCGACGGAGGGTACCAAAGTGACCCAATGGCCCTTACCCAACTGATCTATTTTTAGAGCATTGCAGCCTGCACAACAAAGACCCATCCCTAATGAGAATATCAGAAAGCAGCATAATTGAGTCTGTCTTTTTAGAAGTAGCAACCAATTCTGACACCCTGAATGCTCCATGAAATGCCATGGAAAAAGCCAATTTTAATGAGCGCATCTCACAACTCGAAACCACCACCCCTGCAACAGCCTCCAGGATTAAAGAAAGGAGGGACGCATCAATAGGTCCCCTCCTGTCCCTTCAGGGCCTTTGCTAAAAGGAAACTCTTTGTAAAATCTGGAATAAGTTTTAACTTTGAAAAAAAGTATATCCCAGCAAGATACCGAGATACTACTGCCCTTGACCTACCAGTTACCAAGAGTTGCCAAACAAAAGAAAGAAGTAACTGATGACCGCTCTTACCTCTAGGTCTAGGCCCTTTGTCATGAGAAAACACTTCCCACTCCTTCCAGGCCTGACGGTACGCCTGAGAGTGGCTGGGCGAGAGATAGCTCAGCTAGTCCCTCAGATACGGCTCGATAACCTGCCAAACATAAGAAGGGCAGGGTACACCAACAGCATCATCCTCTGAGGCTAATAATTAGAATCTATCCCATTATCCTCTTGACAAAGAATCGGCAATACCATTATCAACCCCAGGTACATGCTGAGCTCAAAATGAAACATTGCCTTACATGCATTGCATTGGCTCTTTGATTATTAACAGCGTGCACAACCCCCAAAATGATCACACCTGAGCAGGATACTGTGATTGCTAAGCCAATCACCACATACATCCAAGGCTACCATGATTGGAAACAGCTCAAACAATAATAAGACATTGCTCAGACCCTTCTTAACCCAAACTGCAGGCCAAGTCGCAACACACCAGGATCCGCTCAGGTAACACCTGAACCCTGAAGTTCCGCTGCATCCATGAACAGCTGCAACTCGATGTTGTCAACGAGCGGGGCCATCCAGATTCTTCTAACACCATTAAAGTACGCTAAAAACAAAAACCAGGCCAAAAGGTCTCTCTTAATTTCAGAAGATAGGCAGACAAAGTGATGAGACATAGAAACCCCCGCCATGGACTGCTCTAATTTACGGCAAAAAAAAACCCTACAGGCAAAGTTCAAAAGACCCAACAGAGATTGGGCCTGCTGAAGAGTTACCTTATGCTGTGCTAAATGCTACGCAATGGACTCCATTAGCTTTGTGACCTTGTCCTGTGGAAGACGGCATGCACAAACAACGGTATTAATCTCGATACCCAGAAATGACAAACAGGAGAGCTGCCTTTCCATTTTGTCCGCAGCCATCGGCACCCCAAAATGCCTAAACAACGCTTGCAATGAAAACAACAGTTCCCTACAATAAAATGAACCCATAGGCCCCACACACACAGGAAGTCGTTGAGATAGTGGGCTATCCCACGACCCCCGCAAGAAAACTCCACACACCAGTGTAAAAAGGTACTAAATCTTTCAAAAAACAAGCATGAAATGGAACACCCGATAGGCAAGCACTTGTCTATGAAGTACTCCTCACCGATGCTGAAACCCATGAATCTGACCGACTCTGGGTGCAAGGGAAGTAAACAGAAGGCTCATTGAACATCAGTCTTAGCTATGAGAGCACCAGGGTCACAAGCCCGAACCATACAGAGATCATAATCAAAAGACTGGTATACTACCGAACAATACTCTGGAGGTATAGCATCATTAACAGAGAGAATTGGTTTGGTTCCGCACAGGAGAGATATGGTAATAAAGAACATAGATTAGTACACAGATTGTAAAAAACTGTTCAGAGAATGACCAACGATACTGAGTTTAAAGATTCTTGAAGAAGATATCTAAACAATTATTTAGGTTGGCGGTGCTCCCAGAGTCAGTAACAGTAGGGCAAAAAGAAGAAAAAAGAAAGACTCTGTGTTGGGTCACACTTAGAAATATGAAATAAATTTATTAAAACTTAACATTCAATGAATGACAAATAAAATAATAAAGAGTTTGATACAAAAAAATGTTCACAAGCACAAAGTATACATTTACTATTGACAAAGATTACAGCAAAAGATTATAGGTACTAAATTAAAATCAGGATAAGCCTGATACAAAATTAAGAGCACCTGTGGTGAAAAATATGAAAAACACAATAAAATAGTGCCTGATTAGATCAGATATCAATAATGGGGTAGAGGTAGGTGACATGTACATATAATCACCGCAGTGATAATGGTGGGGAGACACCTAGTCTAAATACCTCATAAAAAATAGATAAAGGGCACAAAGGTTCATAATTGTGATGTCAAATGACTACAGGTAATCACCTGGTAGAGATTTAGTTTGCTTAAAAAAAGTGGTGGATTGCTGCTGAAATATGGCAGTAATAGAGACACTAAGACACAAATGAGAGAGTGTAATTGGTGGTGAGCAATATTAGGTACTTCTGCTGTCCAGTTTCTAGCGTAGATTCTCTGTTGCTGTGGGCATTGCAGAGAGTGGTCTCGCATCTGGATGAGAGGGTACTAAAGATAGAAGTGAGATATGCTAAGAATAGGGAGGGCAACCATTCCTTCTGCTGTCCACTGTCTTATAAATTTATAGCGGACAGTGGATGAGAGAGGTGGGTTGAGCTCACCTATTGAAAAAAGGGGGGGGAGAGAAGTGGTAATATAGTGGGATCACAAGGTTTCAAAAATAAATAGATTGTAAAATAAAACAATCATAGAATTAATAATTGAAATGGAGAAGGGAAAGTAAGCTCAGGCTGCATAGTAGTAAGGTAGAAATTTACCAAAGTGCATAGCCCTGTACCTAATATTGCTCACCACCAATTACACTCTCTCATTTGTGTCTTAGTGTCTCTATTAATGCCATATTTCAGCAGCAACGCCCAATCTCATCCGATCTTGGAAGCTAAGCGCTGACAAGCCTGTTCAGTACCTAGTAGGGTGACCTCTTGGGAATAACAGGTGCAGTAAACCCGTGACCTCTGTTCACAAACAGCAGAAGTGTTTGAGCAATTTCTGAATCTTCTTTCTCCTTATCCCATTTTCCTGCAAACCTTCCATTTACTTGCCCTGCCCTCATGTTTACTTATCTATGCTTTTTTGATTATCATAAAATATAAAAATAATTTTTCTCCAATACTTTGTTCTCTTTAAGGATCCACCACTTTTTTTAAGCAAACTAAATCTCTACCAGGTGATTACCTGTAGTCATTTGACATCACAATTATGAACCTTTGTGCCCTTTATCTATTTTTTATGAGGTATTTAGACTAGAGATGAGCGGGTTCGGTTTCTCTGAATCCGAACCCGCCAGAACTTCATGTTTTTTTTCACGGGTCCGAGCGACTCGGATCTTCCCGCCTTGCTCGGTTAACCCGAGCGCGCCCGAACGTCATCATGACGCTGTCGGATTCTCGCGAGGCTCGGATTCTATCGCGAGACTCGGATTCTATATAAGGAGCCGCGCGTCGCCGCCATTTTCACACGTGCATTGAGATTGATAGGGAGAGGACGTGGCTGGCGTCCTCTCCGTTTAGAATTAGAATAGATTAGAGAGACACTTGATTTACTAATTTTGGGGAGCATTAGGAGTACTCAGTAGTGTACAGTGCAGAGTTTTGCTGATAGTGACCAGTGACCACCACTTTTATTTATAATCCGTTCTCTGCCTGAAAAAAGCGATACACAGCACACAGTGACTCAGTCACATACCATATCTGTGTGCACTGCTCAGGCTCAGGCCAGTGTGCTGCATCATCTATTATCTATATATAATATTATATATATCTGTCTGACTGCTCAGCTCACACAGCTTATAATTGTGGGGGAGACTGGGGAGCACTACTGCAGTGCCAGTTATAGGTTATAGCAGGAGCCAGGAGTACATAATATAATCCGTTCTCTGCCTGAAAAAAGCGATACACAGCACACAGTGACTCAGTCACATACCATATCTGTGTGCACTGCTCAGGCTCAGGCCAGTGTGCTGCATCATCTATTATCTATATATAATATTATATATATCTGTCTGACTGCTCAGCTCACACAGCTTATAATTGTGGGGGAGACTGGGGAGCACTACTGCAGTGCCAGTTATAGGTTATAGCAGGAGCCAGGAGTACATAATATATTATATAGTGAGTGACCACCAGACACACAGTGCAGTTTATTTAATATATCTGTTCTCTGCCTGAAAAAAGCGATACACACAGTGACTCAGTCAGTCACATACCATATCTGTGTGCACTGCTCAGGCTCAGGCCAGTGTGCTGCATCATCTATATATATTATATATCTGTCTGACTGCTCAGCTCACACAGCTTATAATTGTGGGGGAGACTGGGGAGCACTACTGCAGTGCCAGTTATAGGTTATAGCAGGAGCCAGGAGTACATAATATTATATTAAAATTAAACAGTGCACACTTTTGCTGCAGGAGTGCCACTGCCAGTGTGACTAGTGAACAGTGACCTGACCACCAGTATATAATATTAGTAGTATACTATCTCTTTATCAACCAGTCTATATTAGCAGCAGACACAGTACAGTGCGGTAGTTCACGGCTGTGGCTACCTCTGTGTCGGCACTCGGCAGCCCGTCCATAATTGTATATACCACCTAACCGTGGTTTTTTTTTCTTTCTTTATACATACATACTAGTTACGAGTATACTATCTCTTTATCAACCAGTCTATATATTAGCAGCAGACACAGTACAGTGCGGTAGTTCACGGCTGTGGCTACCTCTGTGTCGGCACTCGGCAGCCCGTCCATAATTGTATATACCACCTAACCGTGGTTTTTTTTTCTTTCTTTATACATACATACTAGTTACGAGTATACTATCTCTTTATCAACCAGTCTATATTAGCAGCAGACACAGTACAGTGCGGTAGTTCACGGCTGTGGCTACCTCTGTGTCGGCACTCGGCAGCCCGTCCATAATTGTATATACCACCTAACCGTGGTTTTTTTTTCTTTCTTTATACATACATACTAGTTACGAGTATACTATCTCTTTATCAACCAGTCTATATATTAGCAGCAGACACAGTACAGTGCGGTAGTTCACGGCTGTGGCTACCTCTGTGTCGGCACTCGGCAGCCCGTCCATAATTGTATACTAGTATCCAATCCATCCATCTCCATTGTTTACCTGAGGTGCCTTTTAGTTGTGCCTATTAAAATATGGAGAACAAAAATGTTGAGGTTCCAAAATTAGGGAAAGATCAAGATCCACTTCCACCTCGTGCTGAAGCTGCTGCCACTAGTCATGGCCGAGACGATGAAATGCCAGCAACGTCGTCTGCCAAGGCCGATGCCCAATGTCATAGTACAGAGCATGTCAAATCCAAAACACCAAATATCAGTAAAAAGCCTCTTTTTTTCTTTGCGTCATGTGCTGTTTGGGGAGGGTTTTTTGGAAGGGACATCCTGCGTGACACTGCAGTGCCACTCCTAGATGGGCCCGGTGTTTGTGTCGGCCACTAGGGTCGCTAATCTTACTCACACAGTCAGCTACCTCATTGCGCCTCTTTTTTTCTTTGCGTCATGTGCTGTTTGGGGAGGGTTTTTTGGAAGGGCCATCCTGCGTGACACTGCAGTGCCACTCCTAGATGGGCCCGGTGTTTGTGTCGGCCACTAGGGTCGCTAATCTTACTCACACAGCTACCTCATTGCGCCTCTTTTTTTCTTTGCGTCATGTGCTGTTTGGGGAGGGTTTTTTGGAAGGGCCATCCTGCGTGACACTGCAGTGCCACTCCTAGATGGGCCCGGTGTTTGTGTCGGCCACTAGGGTCGCTAATCTTACTCACACAGCTACCTCATTGCGCCTCTTTTTTTCTTTGCGTCATGTGCTGTTTGGGGAGGGTTTTTTGGAAGGGACATCCTGCGTGACACTGCAGTGCCACTCCTAGATGGGCCCGGTGTTTGTGTCGGCCACTAGGGTCGCTTATCTTACTCACACAGCGACCTCGGTGCAAATTTTAGGACTAAAAATAATATTGTGAGGTGTGAGGTATTCAGAATAGACTGAAAATGAGTGTAAATTATGGTTTTTGAGGTTAATAATACTTTGGGATCAAAATGACCCCCAAATTCTATGATTTAAGCTGTTTTTTAGTGTTTTTGGAAAAAAACACCCGAATCCAAAACACACCCGAATCCGACAAAAAAAATTCGGTGAGGTTTTGCCAAAACGCGTTCGAACCCAAAACACGGCCGCGGAACCGAACCCAAAACCAAAACACAAAACCCGAAAAATTTCAGGCGCTCATCTCTAATTTAGACTAGGTGTCTCCCCACCATTATCACTGCGGTGATTATATGTACATGTCACCTACCTCTACCCCATTATTGATATCTGATCTAATCAGGCACTATTTTATTGTGTTTTTCATATTTTTCACCACAGGTGCTCTTAATTTTGTATCAGGCTTATCCTGATTTTAATTTAGTACCTATAATCTTTTGCTGTAATCTTTGTCAATAGTAAATGTATACTTTGTGCTTTTGAACATTTTTTTGTATCAAACTCTTTATTATTTTATTTGTCATTCATTAAATGTTAAGTTTTAATAAATTTATTTCATATTTCTAAGTGTGCCCCAACACAGAGTCTTTCTTTTTTCTTCTTTTTGCCCTTAGGTATAGCATCATTGACAGAGGACCCAATGCATAAGACAGATGCTGAATGAGTTGAAATTTCCCTGGAGCCTTCTTGGGCACCACCCCCACCGGGAAAATAATTAAGTGTGCAAAGGTGCCCGTCATCCTCCCAAGCTGCACCTCCTACTCAACCTTTGCTTGAAGAACTTTGGGAAAATCGCAAGCTGATTGAAGATTCCTGGGAGCCCGGAAAACAACATTGCCCTCAACCGGCAAATGATAACCAAACTTAAAACCGGAAAACAGAAACTATGCATCCTCCCTGTTTCGTATACCACCACAACCACAACCATAGCATCCAAACGGACCAGGGTGGGAGCCCTACTTTAGCAGCAATGCCACCCGCTGGCTTGCTCGCCACACTGGCACCTGTCTTAGATCCTTGTCGTACCCCCCTGAAAGCAATTGAATGCCTGGTGGAATCCATTGCAACGTAGGCAGACGTTTCAAAAGCGACACCGCTGCCCAAAGGAACATGAAGAGTTATTAAAGGCAAAGCATTTGCCTTTAGAAGATTGCGGCGACTGGCCTGATACCCCATTCCATCGCACCAGAGGATCCTTGGAACCTGAATGCATGACGCTAAGCCCCACCTGCTGGACATCTTACCCCCGCTCAATAAGCTTCCTTCCCAACATGATGTTACAGTGTTACATCCAGCCACACCTCTACATCTTTGTACCCGAAATCCATGACATGCAAGCAATCCTGCTTTCGCCTAAACTCCTCATCATAAACTCCCCATGTTGTGTCCTTCGACTTTCACTGCATGTTGTGAGCAAGGTGTATGTACCTTATCACATTCAGGTGCTCCTCTTCTAAATAACAGGCTGCAAACACACAAAACCCAGCCAACCAGTTGTCATAGAATCGGAAGGCCTCGACCCCTATACTGCCCTTAGCTTTCTCTGCCTTAAACTCCTTCTTAGCCTGATCGGTCAGTGTAAACATATACTGTACACATACTCCTTTTATGAATCTTCTTCCTACAGCTCTCGCGCAGCCCCTGTAACTCAGCTGTGTAGTCGTAATGCACCACACCAGGCAAATTACACCACATTCTGGCCCTGCATGAACTACTCATGACCTTATGTCACTTTCCCCGCCTATCGCGCCTACGTGCCTCATGCCACGCATATTTAGAAGCCCTCTTCCGTGCCTTCGCTGCACTACTTGCTGCAGATTCTAATGAAGAAGACAAAGAATGAGGAGGACTTACTCGAACCCCTCACCTAAGGTCCTGGATCGTCCAACCGCCAACACTTCACACGATAATGCTTCCTGCTCTACGAGCACTTCTCCATGATCTTCATCAGCCAACGAATCTGAAAGAGATGTTTGAGCCACCTCCAGAGCCGAAGCCTCACTGGCAGAAGACAAAGACAAAATAACCACAGCAGGGTCCCTAACCCCTACACCCTATGCCGATGCACTACCTCCTAAATTCTTTAAGACAGACCCTAAGTCACAGCATGCCTTCAAAAACTGCGCCATTGCAGGTCTGGAAGCTCTAGGGAGATTAACCCGGCCTGCTGCTGTAGGTAGTGTTGTTCCTCCGCCAGGTGCCAAAGCTGCCAAAATCGGGGCAAAAGCATGAGTAAGTTACATCACCTTGTTCAGAAGCTGAACCAACCCTCATACCCACAGCATTCTGCACTGACTGCCTCCTGAGAAACCTGGCCCTAGCTGCTAAGCCTGCAGCCTGATCCCCTAGCTCCCTCTCAATTGTTCTCCTTCCTGCTGCAGCTTGCCTAGGCTCCATGTTCCCCCTAAACACCGCCCCTGCCCTAACTGAAGGGACAAGCAAATGGCCGCCATCCCCCACCTTATAAGCCACATAAGGCAGCCCCACAGTCCTTCCAAAACCCTGTGGACTACCTCTGCCCAACTCCAGTGAGCTCTCAGGCTGATAAACGGTCACTGGCACCTGAGTCCAGGTAACGAGCAGGGGTCTGGGGCAGATGATGGGGGTGGGACATGGTGGCCAAGACAATAAACTAGTAAGAGCCTTGGAGCACACAGAAAGCTGGGCGTAAGCTAACCAAGCTAAAGGAAGGGGTGTGGGGTGGGGTGTGGGGGGTGGGGTGGCTAGAACAAATACTGCTAGCAAGGGCACGGTACAGCAATAAAAAGGGACTAAAGACTGTAAATAACAGAACTGGGACAGAACACTTACTGTACCCAGCCAAAGTTTGAAACAAAAGAGGCTGACCCAACCCACTAACAGACTTAAAATTAGTGATGTGCACCGGAAATTTTTCGGGGTTTTGTGTTTTGGTTTTGGATTAGGTTCCGAGGCCGTGTTTTGGATTCGGACGCGTTTTGGCAAATCCTACCTGAAAATTTTTTGTCGGATTTGGGTGTTTTGGATTCGGGTGTTTTTTTACAAAAAAACCCTCAAAAACAGCTTAAATCATAGAATTTGGGGGTCATTTTGATCCCATAGTATTATTAACCTCATGTCAGGAATCGACTTACCAGGCTGACATCCGTCCGCCGCTGCGGACTCCGTCCTGGCTCCCTGCGGTCACCGGTCGCCTATGCTCCTGCCATGGGTCATCATCTGGATCCTGGGGGCACTGTTGAGACAGCAGGCGTGTAGCGCGCCGCGTCCCCGCTGGGCCGCGGCGTGGGCGCCGCCATGACAGTCTGCAATAGCCAGTATGCTGCGGCCAATCCGGTGCGTGGCCGCACCCACCTTTCCTGCACTCATCCAATCCCTGCGTACCATGGGGTATATAGGAGGCTACAGGTACAGCTCACAGGCATCCTGGACTTTGTGTCTATCTGCGACCTACATGAAAGGATCGGTTCCTGTCTCTCCTGAGTTCCTGGTTCTCTGCTAAGAACATTATACTCCTGGTTACTCTGCATTCTCCCGTGGAACTTCAAGGCTCAGCAATACCTGCAACCTGCATAAGGCTTCACACTCATCACCACCTTGTGTGCTTCAGCCTGCAGTTGAAGACAAACTCCAGGTGCGTTCATTTCCTCCACCTGTGACACAGCTTGCTGCTGCCAGTGCCCATCACCTGCACTGTGAGTCGGTCTCCTGCTTATGCTCAGGTTTGCCATATCATCTACTGCCTAGTTTCCCGTTTTAACCCTGCACTGGTTTCCAAGCCAGAACCATTCCATAAGACATTCTGCTCTTCTGATTTATATTCTGGATATTATTTCTCAAATTCATTTATCATTCATTTGCCATAGACTTTCAGATTCATTACTGAGTGATTGACTTTTTTCACCTGTTATTATTATTTCTGCTGCAATAACTGTTATACATCTGCCTAATAAAAATACCTTTGCGCTCATGCGCAGGAACGTTATTCAACCTCCTCGTTTCCTTCCTTCCACCTCCACTGACCCACTAGCGCCCCCTCCGGGGACACAGACCGAACACAATCTGACAGTAAGTCCAGGATCGATGGACTCGGATGGTGGACGGAGTGTGGGGTCAGAGGCCTTGCAAGATCTGGTCTCCCGTCTGGATGGTCAAGAGGTTGCGCAGCAGCAGATGCTTCACTTTCTACAAGGGATGTCCTCCCGATTGGATACACTGCAGCAATCCCTGCCCAGTGTACTTTCACCTACTGTTCCAGTTACTCCAGCACCTGCCAGTGCTGTAAATTCTTCTACGTCGGCTGCATCAGTTCCAGTATCACGCCTGCACCTGCCCGTGCCGAGCAAATATGATGGCAGTCCTAAACTATGTCGCGGCTTTCTCAATCAGTGTGAAATACAGTTTGAGTTATTGCCACATAACTTTCCCACACCAAGGTCCAAGGTTGCCTACATCATTTCCTTACTCTCTGGTTCTGCTCTGAGTTGGGTGTCTCCTCTGTGGGAACGTGCTGACCCTCTGATCAACAACTACTCAGACTTCGTGTCAACCTTTAGACGGATCTTTGACGAACCTGGTCGAGCAACATCAGCTTCGGCAGACCTGATCCAACTTCGTCAAGGTAACCGAAGCATGGGACAATATGTCATCCAGTTCCAGACGTTGGCTGCAGAGATCCAGTGGAACAACCAAGCTCTGGTAGCAGCCTTCTGGCACGGCCTTTCGGATCGGATCAAGGACGAATTGACAACCCGTGACATTCCTGTTCAACTGCCTGATTTGATCTCCCTATGTATTAAGCTGGACTCTCGCATCCGCGAACGCAATAATGAACGCGCTCGGAGTGAGTCTCGCAGACCAAGGTACATACCTCCTGTACAGTTCCAGTCTCCCTCTTCTGACGAGCCTATGCAGATTAATAGGTCCCGCCTATCTCCTGAAGAGCGGGCAAGAAGAATACGGGAGAGGCTCTGCCTGTACTGTGCTGCTGCGGGTCATCAAATTAACTCCTGCACGATGCGTTCGGGAAACGCCAGATCCTGACTTGTAAGGGAGGAGTCAAGTTAGGATCTCTCAGTCAAGCTCCTTCCCAACAAGACCTCATTCTTCCAGTGACGCTAGAAACCTCCGTTGGGCTCCAGTCTGCGTCAGCATTAGTGGACTGCGGTGCTGCAGGAAATTTTATCACCCAAGCTGCCGTAAATAAATTTCGTCTGTCTACCTGTGAACTTTCTTGTCCTGTATACATTACTGCTGTGGATGGTAGTAGAATCTCTAAGGGGAACATTTCACATCAAACTACCCCAGTGGTTCTGGGAGTTGGATTTCTTCATTCAGAACTGATCAAGTTCCTGGTCATCCCTCAGGCCACCCAGGAGATTGTCTTGGGCATGCCTTGGCTCCAGCTACATAACCCACAGTTCAACTGGACAACGTTGCAGCTTACCTCATGGGGTTCACATTGTCACCAATCCTGCTTAGCCCAAGTGTGTCCCATTAAATCAACCGAAGTAAAGTCACAGCTAAGTCTTCCAGCAGTTTATCAAGACTTCGCAGACGTCTTCTGTGAAAAGGCTGCTGATATTCTGCCGCCCCATAGGGAATGGGATTGTCCCATCGATCTCCTTCCTGGCAAGAAGCCACCTAGGGGGCGCACCTACCCTTTATCTGTTCCTGAAACAGAGGCGATGAGTAATTACATCAGAGAGAATCTCCAGAAAGGATTCATCCGTCCGTCATCATCACCCGCTGGTGCAGGTTTCTTCTTTGTCAAAAAGAAGGATGGAGGACTGCGTCCATGCATTGACTATCGGGGTCTCAATGACATTACCATCAAGAATAGTTATCCTTTACCACTCATTACCGAACTTTTTGATAGAGTTAAGGGGGCCCGCATTTTCACCAAGTTAGATCTCCGCGGTGCCTATAATCTCATCAGAATCCGGAGTGGTGACGAGTGGAAAACAGCTTTCAACACTCGAGATGGCCATTATGAATACCTGGTAATGCCATTTGGGTTGAGTAATGCTCCAGCGGTATTCCAACACTTTGTGAATGAAATTTTTCGAGATGTGCTGTATAAATACCTCGTTGTCTACCTAGATGATATTCTTATCTTTTCTCAAGACCTTCCATCTCATCGCCTACAAGTCTGTGAAGTTCTCCGACGTCTTCGTGAGAATCGTCTCTACGGGAAACTATCTAAATGCACCTTTGAAGTTCCCTCTATACCCTTTCTGGGTTATATAATCTCCGGATCGGATCTTCAGATGGACCCGACGAAATTGGAAGCCATTGCCAACTGGTCCATTCCAACTTCCCTCAAAGCTATCCAGCGGTTCCTGGGTTTCGCCAACTACTATAGAAAATTTATTCGAGGATTCTCCACTCTCATCGCTCCTATTACCAACCTGACTCGGAAAGGGGCAGATCATTCCAACTGGTCAGAAGAAGCCTTGGCAGCCTTCCGGAAAATCAAGCTAGCCTTTATGTCTGCTCCAGTGCTGTCACAGCCAGATGTCGACAGACCATTCGAGTTGGAGGTAGACGCCTCTACAGTTGGGGTAGGTGCTGTTCTCTCCCAGAAGGGATCTGATGGGAAAGTCCACCCGTGTGGATTTTATTCTCGCAAGTTTCTTCCTGCAGAAGCTAACTACTCCGTGGGAGATCAAGAGTTACTAGCAATCAAGCTGGCTCTCGAGGAATGGAGATATCTCCTAGAAGGGGCCAAACATCCGTTTAACATCTTCACGGATCATAAGAACTTGCTTTATTTAAAAGCAGCCCAGTGCCTTAACCCTCGCCAGTCCAGGTGGGCTATGTTTTTCTCACGTTTTAATTTTAAGCTTCATTTCCGCCCAGGTTCACAGAATGTGAAAGCCGATGCATTATCCCGATCCATGGAATCTGAAGAAGGAACATCTGACTCTGTGCCACATTCCATCCTGAGTCCCGTGGTTTTCGCTGCCTCTCAAGTCTCCCCAGCTCCTCCTCCTGGTAAGACTTTTGTTTCCTCAGAGCTCCGTCCCAAGTTGCTATCTTGGGCCCATCAGTCCAAGTTCACTGGTCATCCTGGTGTCCTGAAGACATTCAAGTTCCTTTCCGCATCATATTGGTGGCCAAAGATGAAAATGGACATCCAGGATTTCGTGGCATCCTGTCCTAAATGTGTGCAGCACAAGACTCCTCGTCAGTCACCAGCAGGTCAGTTACAACCCTTGTCTGTCCCTAGTCGTCCTTGGTCTCATCTGTCCATGGATTTTATCACTGACCTTCCATCTTCTCAGGGACATAATACCATTTGGGTTGTAGTGGACAGATTCACCAAGATGGCTCATTTCGTTCCCCTCCAGGGTCTCCCTTCTGCCCCGAAACTTGCCCAAATCTTCATACAGGAGATTTTCCGCTTACATGGTTTACCCTCTGAAATAATATCTGATCGGGGGGTACAGTTTGTAGCGAGGTTTTGGAGGGCCCTCTGTTCTGCCATGCAGGTAAAATTGAAATTCTCGTCATCATACCATCCTCAGACGAATGGGCAGACAGAGAGAGTCAATCAAGAACTTGAGACTTTTTTAAGGTTATATGTGTCATCTTCCCAGGATGATTGGTTCAATCTGCTCCCGTGGGCCGAGTTTGCCCATAACTTTCGATATCATACTGCCACTGATACGACACCATTCTTTGCAGTTTATGGGCAACATCCCCGTGTACCTGAATTCCAAGAGCTTCCTCATATGGATGTTCCAGCTGCCACTTCTGCACTAACTCAGTTTTCAACCATTTGGAAAAAGATTCACGTTTCCCTCAAAAAAGCCTCCAGTCGATATAAAATCTTTGCCGACCACAAGAGACGTGCGGTTCCCTATTTGAAACCTGGGGATCGAGTTTGGTTATCAACCCGCAACCTTCGTCTCAGGGTTCCTTCCATGAAGTTTGCACCACGCTTCATTGGTCCTTACCCTATTGAGAGTGTCATCAACCCAGTGGCTTACAAGTTGAAATTACCATCTTCACTTCGTATACCTAATGCCTTTCACATTTCTCTCCTCAGACCTTTAGTTCTAAACCGCTTTCAGAATACTCTTCCAGCAGGTCCCAAGATCCGAACTCAGCGGGGCGTGGAATTTGAGATCAACAAGATTCTGGACTCCCGTTGCCGGTATGGACGTCTCCAGTACCTGGTCGATTGGTGCGGTTATGGCCCAGAGGAGAGAAGCTGGGTGAATTCATCTGATGTTCATGCTCCTAGGTTGGTCCGTGTTTTCCACAGCACTCATCCCTCCAAACCATGTGGGTGTTCGGTGTCCACCCCTAAAGGAGGGGGTACTGTCAGGAATCGACTTACCAGGCTGACATCCGTCCGCCGCTGCGGACTCCGTCCTGGCTCCCTGCGGTCACCGGTCGCCTATGCTCCTGCCATGGGTCATCATCTGGATCCTGGGGGCACTGTTGAGACAGCAGGCGTGTAGCGCGCCGCGTCCCCGCTGGGCCGCGGCGTGGGCGCCGCCATGACAGTCTGCAATAGCCAGTATGCTGCGGCCAATCCGGTGCGTGGCCGCACCCACCTTTCCTGCACTCATCCAATCCCTGCGTACCATGGGGTATATAGGAGGCTACAGGTACAGCTCACAGGCATCCTGGACTTTGTGTCTATCTGCGACCTACATGAAAGGATCGGTTCCTGTCTCTCCTGAGTTCCTGGTTCTCTGCTAAGAACATTATACTCCTGGTTACTCTGCATTCTCCCGTGGAACTTCAAGGCTCAGCAATACCTGCAACCTGCATAAGGCTTCACACTCATCACCACCTTGTGTGCTTCAGCCTGCAGTTGAAGACAAACTCCAGGTGCGTTCATTTCCTCCACCTGTGACACAGCTTGCTGCTGCCAGTGCCCATCACCTGCACTGTGAGTCGGTCTCCTGCTTATGCTCAGGTTTGCCATATCATCTACTGCCTAGTTTCCCGTTTTAACCCTGCACTGGTTTCCAAGCCAGAACCATTCCATAAGACATTCTGCTCTTCTGATTTATATTCTGGATATTATTTCTCAAATTCATTTATCATTCATTTGCCATAGACTTTCAGATTCATTACTGAGTGATTGACTTTTTTCACCTGTTATTATTATTTCTGCTGCAATAACTGTTATACATCTGCCTAATAAAAATACCTTTGCGCTCATGCGCAGGAACGTTATTCAACCTCCTCGTTTCCTTCCTTCCACCTCCACTGACCCACTAGCGCCCCCTCCGGGGACACAGACCGAACACAATCTGACACCTCAATAACCATAATTTCCACTCATTTTCAGTCTATTCTGAACACCTCACACCTCACAATATTATTTTTAGTCCTAAAATTTGCACCGAGGTCGCTGGATGACTAAGCTAAGCGACCCAAGTGGCCGACACAAACACCGGGCCCATCTAGGAGTGGCACTGCAGTGTCAGACAGGATGGCACTTCAAAAAAATAGTCCCCAAACAGCACATGATGAATTGAAAAAAAGAGGCGCAATGAGGTAGCTGTGTGACTAAGCTAAGTGACCCAAGTGGCAGACACAAACACCTGGCCCATCTAGGAGTGGCACTGCAGTGTCAGACAGGATGGCAGATTTAAAAAATAGTCCCCAAACAGCACATGATGCACAGAAAAATTAAAGAAAAAAGAGGTGCAAGATGGAATTGTCCTTGGGCCCTCCCACCCACCCTTACGTTGTATAAACAGGACATGCACACTTTAACAAACCCATCATTTCAGCGACAGGGTCTGCCACACGACTGTGACTGAAATGACTGGTTGGTTTGGGCCCCCACCAAAAAAGAAGCAATCAATCTCTCCCAGCTTCTTCTGCAAAAGCCTGATGAGCGGAATGACCTGACTCAGGCTGGCAGTGTCTGAACTGACTTCACGTGTGGCAAGTTCAAAGGGTTGCAGAACCTTGCACAACGTTGAAATCATTCTCCACTGCACTTGAGTCAGGTGCATTCCCCCTCCTTTGCCTATATCGTAGGCAGATGTATAGGCTTGAATGGCCTTTTGCTGCTCCTCCATCCTCTGAAGCATATAGAGGGTTGAATTCCACCTCGTTACCACCTCTTGCTTCAGATGATGGCAGGGCAGGTTCAGGACTGTTTGCTGGTGCTCCAGTCTTCGGCACGCGGTGGCTGAATGCCGAAAGTGGCCCGCAATTCTTCGGGCCACCGACAGCATCTCTTGCACGCCCCTGTCGTTTTTTAAATAATTCTGCACCACCAAATTCAATGTATGTGCAAAACATGGGACGTGCTGGAATTTGCCCAGATGTAATGCACGCACAATATTGGTGGCGTTGTCCGATGTCACAAATCCCCAGGAGAGTCCAATTGGGGTAAGCCATTCTGCGATGATCTTCCTCAGTTGCCGTAAGAGGTTTTCAGCTGTGTGCGTATTCTGGAAAGCGGTGATACAAAGCGTAGCCTGCCTAGGAACGAGTTGGCGTTTGCGAGATGCTGCTACTGGTGCCGCCGCTGCTGTTCTTGCAGCGGGAGGCAATACATCTACCCAGTGGGCTGCTCCACTTGTCCACATGTCCGTGGTCAAGTGGACATTGGGTACAACTGCATTTTTTAGGACACTGGTGACTCTTTTTCTGACGTCTGTGTACATTTTCGGTATCGCCTGCCTAGAGAAATGGAACCTAGATGGTATTTAGTACCGGGGACATAGTACCTCAATCAAGTCTCTAGTTCCCTGTGAATTAATGGTGGATACCGGAAACACGTTCCTCACCATCCAGGCTGCCAAGGCCTGAGTTATCCGCTTTGCAGCAGGATGACTGCTGTGATATTTCATCTTCCTCGCAAAGGACTGTTGGACAGTCAATTGCTTACTGGAAGTAGTACAAGTGGTCTTCTGACTTCCCCTCTGGGATGACGATCGACTCCCAGCAGCAACAACAGCAGTGCCAGCAGCAGTAGGCGTTACACTCAAGGATGCATCGGAGGAATCCCAGGCAGGAGAGGACTCGTCAGACTTGCCAGTGACATGGCCTGCAGGACTATTGGCTTTCCTGTGTAAGGAGGAAATTGACACTGAGGGAGTTGGTGGTGTGGTTTGCAGGAGCTTGGTTACAAGAGGAAGGGATTTAGTGGTCAGTGGACTGCTTCCGCTGTCATCCAAAGTTTTTGAACTTGTCACTGACTTCTGATGAATGCGGTCCAGGTGACGTATAAGGGAGGATGTTCCTAGGTGGTTAACGTCCTTACCCCTACTTATTACAGCTTGACAAAGGCAACACACGGCTTGACACCAGTTGTCCGCATTTCTGTTTAAATAATTCCACACCGAAGTGGTGATTTTTTTTGTATTTTGACCAGGCATGTCAATGGCCATATTCGTCCCACGGACAACAGGTGTCTCCCCGGGTGCCTGACTAAACAAACCACCTCACCATCAGAATCCTTCTTGTCAATTTCCTCCCCAGCGCCAGCAACACCCATATCCTCATCCTGGTGTACTTCAACAGTGACATCTTCAATTTGACTATCAGGAACTGGACTGCGGGTGCTCCTTCCAGCACTTGCAGGGGGCGTGCAAATGGTGGAAGGCGCAACCTCTTCCCGTCCAGTGTTGGGAAGGTCAGGCATCGCAACCGACACAATTGGACTCTCCTTGGGGATTTGTGATTTAGAAGAACGCACAGTTCTTTGCTGTGCTTTTGCCATCTTAACTCTTTTAAGTTTTCTAGCAGGAGGATGAGTGCTTCCATCCTCAGGTGAAGCTGAACCACTAGCCTTGAACATAGGCCAGGGCCTCAGCCGTTCCTTGCCACTCCGTGTCGTAAATGGCACATTGGCAAGTTTACGCTTCTCCTCAGACGATTTTGATTTAGATTTTTGGGTCATTTTACTGAGCTTTATTTTTTTGGATTTTACATGCTCTCTACTATGACACTGGGCATCGGCCTTGGCAGACGACGTTGATGGCATTTCATCATCTCGGCCATGACTAGTGGCAGCAGCTCGAGCACGAGGTGGAAGTGGATCTTGATCTTTCCCTATTTTACCCTCCACATTTTTGTTCTCCATTTTTTAATGTGCGGAATTTTATGCCAGTAATATATCAATAGCAATGGCCTACTACTATATATACTGCGCACAACTGAAATGCACCACAGGTATGGATGGATAGTATACTTGACGACACAGAGGTGGGTAGAGCAGTGGCCTACTGTACCATACTGCTATATAGTATATACTGCAGTGACGTGCGGTGGGGTGAGGCAGAGCCTTTCCTGTCATACTTACGTTTAAACCAGCACTTTGACTGAAAAAAGTATATGAAAAATACTAATAATTTGTTTGAAATATCTTCTTTGCATTATACTAATAATTTTTATAGCCCAAACTCTGGAGTAAAAAGTCTATGGCAGGTGAGGCAGTGCCTCACCTGTGTATCTTTTCCGCACATCTCTGATCAAAACTCACAAAATTTCCAGGAGTTTATAATGCTGCACCTGTGTATAATGCCCAGATGTACCCTCTGGCTCATATATTGCATGTAAATCTGGCTCTGGGGTTAGCCAGTGCCTCCTGAGCCATTTAGCTCACCGCACGTCCCTGATATACTGGTGGTCAGCAAACTGTGCAAAACTGAAATGCACCACAGGTATGGATGGATAGTATACTTGACGACACAGAGGTAGGTAGAGCAGTGGCCTACTGTACCGTACTGCTATATATTATATACTGGTGGTCAGCAAACTGTGCAAAACTGAAATGCACCACAGGTATGGATGGATAGTATACTTGACGACACAGAGGTAGGTAGAGCAGTGGCCTTCTGTACCGTACTGCTATATAGTATATACTGGTGGTCAGCAAACTGTGCAAAACTGAAATGCATCACAGGTATGGATGGATAGTATACTTGACGACACAGAGGTAGGTAGAGCAGTGGCCTACTGTACCGTACTGCTATATAGTATATACTGGTGGTCAGCAAACTGTGCAAAACTGAAATGCACCACAGGTATGGATGGATAGTATACTTGACGACACAGAGGTAGGTAGAGCAGTGGACTACTGTACCGTACTGCTATATATATAGTTATACTGGTGGTCAGCAAAATTCTGCACTGACCTCCTACTATATACTACAATGCAGCACAGATATGGAGCGTTTTTCAGGCAGAGAACGTATAATACTGGTGGTCACTGGTCACTGGTCAGCAAAACTCTGCACTGTCCTCCTACTATGTAATACTGCTGGTCCCCAGTCCCCACAATAAAGCAATTAGCACACTGAGCACAGATATTTGCAGCACACTGAGCACAGTCAGATATGGAGCGTTTTTCAGGCAGAGAACGTAGATATTTGCACTTGCAGCACACTGAGCACAGATATTTGCAGCACACTGAGCACAGATATTTGCAGCACACTGAGCACAGATATTTGCAGCACACTGAGCACAGATATTTGCAGCACACTGAGCACAGATATTTGCAGCACACTGAGCACAGATATTTGCAGCACACTGAGGACAGATATTTGCAGCACAGTTTGCAGCCCACTGAACATAGAAACTGAGAGGACGCCAGCCACGTCCTCTCACGATCATCTCAAATGCACGAGTGAAAAATGGCGGCGACGCGCGGTTCCTTATATAGAATACGAATCTCGCGAGAATCCGACCGCGGGATGATGACGTTCGGGCGCGCTCAGGTTAACCGAGCAAGGCGGGAGGATCCGAGTCTGCTCGGAACCGTGCAAAAAAGGGTGAAGTTCGGGGGGGTTCAGATCCCGAGGATCCAAACCCGCTCATCACTACTTAAAATACACTAAAACCCCCACGCTCAACCCCTATAGGACAAGGACCCAATATAAGATACCCCCTACAGGCCCGCCCCCAGCCTACGAGGTTTAACCCACTACACTCCTATTCTGTCATTCCGTTCTCAATATAGTAAAAACTCTGGCTTATACGTTAGTATGTCAGGAAAGGCTCTGCCTCACATGCCTCACCGCACGCCGCTGATTGTCCTCGATGGCGGGTGTCAATGTATCTCTGGCTTTAGTGGGGTACAACATGTATATATTAGAATGCCCTGTCACAGCCCAGTTAGCTGAACGTGGAGATGTGTTTAGTCTGAATACAGTTCTGTGTCACCCACAGCTGCATGAGCTTGGTTCTGGAGACTGCAAAGAGCAAGAACATACATGATTCACTCTGAAAATTAACTTGCCTTCCGGCAAAGGACTGAAGGCTTTTCATTGTATCAATAAACTGAGAGGCCCATGTATCCATAATTACATTCCCAGTGGGATTTGGGTACAAAATTATAACCAAAAATCACATTTTGGTATGTGAGAATACTGCCGGAATGTATCAATATACACATGAGAGGACAGGATCTCTGAAAGGATGAGCACAGAGTGAAGTGACCACATCAGTAGTCACTTTACTCCTATAAATCACCCATGACTTTATTCCGACGAACTTAACATTTATAACTAGCTAGCTTATCACTAAGAAATAAACACATGGACACCAACTGCTAGATTTAAAAGGTCAAACAGATATTTATTGTTTGGTGACCTGTCGTTTAAACTAAGAATATTGGAGGATGGCAAGAAAAAGGCGCTACCAACTCACCAGCTCCAGTCAACTATAATAAACCATAAAATAGGAGGGGCCTCACAACCGCCTCCTTAACATAACCTGCACTGCGCAGGCTCACCCCCCTTACTTTAGCAGAGCCGTGGACGAACCCGCACGGGAACATCCATAGTCCACCCGCAAGGGGAGGGCAAACTCGCTGTTCATTCAAAAGGGGGTGCCCCACAGTGACCACTTATGTAACTATTTGACCGCTGGCTGGTAGCGACTTTCCGCCCATCTGGCTATCAAAGCCTGCTGAGAAATGGAATTAGAGGCCCGAAAAGCGAGCCTCAAGCAACCTTATAGGGAGGGTGGGAGGGCATCCAAGAAAAACTGGCAAGAGGAAGATGGCTGCCAAAACCCTGAACTATATACCCCTGTGCAAACTCCTCCTACCTATCCCTAATAGGCACCCATCTGTCACCTGACCACCACTGTCAATCACTAAGGCTAGCCCTGCCTATCCTCAACACATGTCAGAAAAATTCAGGGAGTTTATGTGGCTTCGAGCCTATGCGGATCTCTGCCTGCCTAAATCACCCATGACTTTATTCCGACGAACTTAACATTTATAACTAGCTAGCTTATCACTAAGAAATAAACACACGGACACCAACTGCTAGATTTAAAAGGTCAAACAGATATTTATTGTTTGGTGACCTGTCGTTTAAACTAAGAATATTGGAGGATGGCAAGAAAAAGGCGCTACCAACTCACCAGCACCAGTCAACTATAATAAACCATAAAATAGGAGGGGCCTCACAACCGCCTCCTTAACATAACCTGCACTGCGCAGGCTCACCCCCCTTACTTTAGCAGAGCCGTGGACGAACCCGCACGGGAACATCCGTAGTCCACTCGCAAGGGGAGGGCATACTCGCTGTTCATTCAAAAGGGGGTGCCCCACAGTGACCACTTATGTAACTATTTGACCGCTGGCTGGTAGCGACTTTCCGCCACAACAAGGATTTTAACAAAAAACCGCAGACCGCCATCCACCAACAACAGGAGAAGAGATTCAACCGGACAGTACTCTAAAAATACTGTCCAAGAACACACCAATACCCGCAGGGGAAAGGTGAATACCATCTTCCCTATAAAACTGCACATTGTGCAGCACCAAAAGCGGATGCCTAACCACTAAACCTCCTATTGCCTGCACGTATACTGACACTGCGGAATTAACTTTCTTCCTAGCTTTTTCTATAGCGGAGAAACGAATGGCACCCCGCCAATGGAAACGGGGCACTATGTCGGACCACACCACTATCACCCGTGGCCAAGATGCCCGTAACGCCACTAAGTCCGCTTTGATACTCAAGATGAGATCAATGCCTTTGACCCTCCCCATATCATTCCCCCCGAGGTGAATGACAACCCAGCCGGGCCGCCCCCACCTCCGCTCATGGCGAAACAGCAAGCGAAGTAAACCCATCCAACGTAAACCTCTAACTCCTAACCATCTAACTACCTTGTCCCCAAATAGTTCGCCCGTTCGTCCTGCCATTGGATGCCTCTCCGCCCAAAAAATAAAAGAATGGCCAATGAGCCAAATCTGATCCGAGATGTCCAAAGTAGCTGCAAAAAGAAAATTCCTTACCGTCAGACATTATAAAGATCAAAACAAATTAACTTAAACATGCAAGTAAGAACCCGAGTGAAGGAGAAAATTCAAAAAACCTCCCGTGAACCGTGTGTGAATGCCAATTGTAATTCGGTCCCCTCGGAGGAAAATTTAAAAATTCACTTCACACCCTCCATTTCTGAACGCTAGCCGTTCAAAAACCGACGAGTAAAACACGTTTCCGGGTTCGCGCAACAGGCGCAATAACAACAATACTTAACGGATCCTTATACTAGGCGCAAGCCTAGCCAACTGAATACCGGTTGCCCAAACCCAAACGGTATCCCGCCCGCAGGGGCAAGACCCACTCACCGGGGAGGGCCTTAGTCAACGATTCTCCACAGGAAGGGCGGCACCAATAGACCCCCAACCCCCGCATCAGGTACCAGCTCCCTAAACTTGTCGAACTCAAAACGCGACAGTGCGTCAGCAATTCTGTTGTCAACCCCTGGGACATGCGCAGCCGTGAAATGAATGTTATGCCTCAAGCACTTGAGCACAAGATAACGCAACAAGCGCAGAGCCTCAGGAGAGGACGAGCGCTGGTTATTAACGGCGTGCACGACGCCCAGATTGTCGCAGCGAAATACAATACTCCGATCCGACAAGCTGGGTGCCCACAACTCAACCGCCACTATCAAGGGGAATAACTCCAGCAGGAGCAAGTTCTTTGTAAACCCTCGGGTCACCCATGCTGTGGGCCAAGGCGTGGCGCACCACTGTGTTCTGAAAAAAGCCCCAAAGCCCGAACCACCAGCAGCGTCGGTGAAAAGTTGTAACGCAGCGTTGGAACAGCGTTTCGCTGGCCACAACACCTCCCGGTTAAAAGAAACCAAGAAAGTGGACCAGGTTCTCAAGTCCTCCCTGACCTCGCGCGAAATATAAACCGTATGGTGAGGTTTCCGTACCCCCGCTATGGATCTCTCAAGTTTACGGCAGAAAACCCGGCCCATGGGTATGATCCTGCACGCAAAATTAAATGACCCGAGCAACGACTGAACCCGTTGTAGTCTGACCCTGCGCGAGAGGAGGCACTGCTCTATGAGACCCAACAATTTGAGCACCTTATCGGCCGGAAGCCGGCAACAGCCGGCTTCCGAATCTATTTCAATGCCCAAGTAACTGAGGCATGCCGTGGGCCCCTCGGTCTTATCCGAGGCCACGGGAACGCCCAGGCGACCGAATAAACTCTGAGCTAAACCCAGTACATCCCCGCACGCCGACCCCACCCTTGGACTCACAAAGAGAAAATCGTCTAGGTAGTGGGCGACCCCCGGGTGGCCGGAGGCCGACACTATGCACCAATGCAAAAATGAGCTGAATTTCTCAAAATAGGCACAAGAAATGGAACACCCCATGGGCAAGCACCTGTCTACATAATACCCACCCCTTAACCTGAAACCAAGGAAACGCAGGGAGTCGGGGTGGATGGGCAGGAGGCGGAAAGCGGACTCAATGTCCAGCTTGGCCATGAGGGCGCCGGGACCCGCCCTTTGGACTAACCGCAGGGCCTCATCAAACGATTGATATCGCACCCTGCAAGCTTCCTCCGGGATGGAGTCGTTGACCGAGCCGCCACGGGGGTGTGACAAATGCTGGATGAGGCGGAATTTACCCTGAGCTTTCTTGGGGACCACCCCTAACGGTGAAATGCACAGCCGGGGCAGGGGAGGGGACGGGAAAGGGCCGCACATGCGCCCCAAATCGATTTCCGCCCGAACCTTACGGGCGACCACGGAGGGGAAATCCCGTGCGGATTTTAAATTGCGCCTGGAGACCACGTGGACCGAATCCGGGATGGGAAGCCTGAAACCGCTACGAAAACCTTCCAACAAAAACAACCCCGAAGTGACGTCGGTGTAACTGCCCAACCATTTAGCCAATTCGGGGACGTTGATGGGGGAAAACGCCTTACTTTCCACTTCCGGGCACCTCGGCAGCATCAGAGGGCCTGGACCCGGAAGGGGACTGGCAATCTTTGGCCGGGTGCCCCCCGCCGCACGCCTTGCAGGAGTGGCAAAAACGGCAGTTAGCCCCCCGGGAACACTTGCCCTCGTTGAAGGCAAAGCATTTCCCTTTATTCCCCGTGGGCGGGCTCAGCCGGACATTTAAACCCGGCTTACCGCCCTGGGCTTCATAAAGGGGCCTATTCTGATGAGTGACCTCTAACCAAACTTCCACGTCCTTGAAACCCAAGGGTAGTGTCGGGTTACCGTCTTGGTTACGACGGAATTTCTCTTCGTAATCCCTCCACGCGTAACCCTTGGATGTCAAGTACATTTCATGCACCAGGTACAAATACTTGACCGTGTTGTGATATTCCTTAGGCCTCGTCTCGGCGTAGCACGCCGTGAACACTAAAAACCCCCGGAGCCACTGGTGAAAATTGCGAAATGCATTCTCGCCAATGCCACCAACCTTCTTGGCCTTATCGAAAGCCTTCCGCATGTCATCCGTAAGGGTGAACATGTCGACGTATTTACCTTTCTTAATCTTCTCCCTCATCCGTTTACGTAAACCCCTGGTGACCGCAGTGTTAGCGCAGTGCACCATTTCCGAAAAACGCGGAGGGTCAGGCGTGGCTGCCGCAGCTGCGCCCTTAGCCTTCCTCTCTTTCTTGTGCAAGCGATGCGCAATGAGCCTAGCTAACTTACGCGGGCGCCTGGGGGACCCGGAAGACCTAGTATCAGAAGAGGAGCTGGAAGAAGAGCTATCAGAAGAAGGATTAACTGTCTCACCCGTTCCCGGAGGACCCCCCGCGTCCACTGCTGCGATGGCGGGGCCGGATGGAACCTCTTCAGGGACCCGAGATACCCCCATCTCCACATGTTCAGCCTGCTTCGCCGCTCCTGTCTGTGCCTCGCTGGATGTTGCTGTCGTCGTGGCCCCCGACAATCCGGCCGGGGGAGAGACCCCCCTCGCCGTACCTGCACCTGTTGGGGAAACAGAAGGGGGGGGAGGGGAGGCACAAAAGCAGCCACCTCCGGGGGGGGGACCGGAGGTAGCGGGGGAGGGGGAGCCGCAAGTGGGGGCCGCGAACCGAGTGCGGGCAAGCCCGGTGTCGCGATGCCCGTCATTTCAAACGCAGCGCCAGACGCTGGAGGCACTGTGCCCTGGGAAGTAAAACCAGCGTGCCAAGTGGACGGAGCCTGTGAAAACGGCGACGCCCAGTAAGGCGTCTGGCCGAGGGCCCCTGGGGTAAAACCACTGGAGTAAGAACCCCCCCATTGCGCAAAACCCGGACCACTCGGCGTGGGTCATGAGGTCACCGATCCCTGCGCGTGCGTAAACGCCGCCGGCAAATAAGTGGACGAAAAGGGGGCAGGAACCCCGCGGAATGCGGGTGCCGCCCCGGAAGTCATGACCGGGAGCTGCAATGACCCCGACCAGGCCACTGACACCGAAGCCGCCGGAAGGAAACCCGCGGGCGAAGCCGTATACGTGCCGCCCCGGTACCCGAATGGAGCGGCCAAGGAACTTGGTCCTGACCCCATCTGGTGCACCAGGAGCTGGCCAGCAGACGACGTCGGCTCGCTGGGCCACAGGCCACTCACAGGCGGCAGCAGTATCTGGGACACCGGGAGCGCCCCGGGGTAAATCCCAGATGTCTGCCCGCTGACGCCCGACACCCCGCTGCCCCCCACGATATTGGCACCTATGGAAACGGTGGGGGGAAACAGAGCCTGCGCATGCTCAAACGCAGGCCCCGCACCCCCCGTTGTCCCTGGACCAGAAGGCAGGGACACTACATCCTGCACCAGCCAGGCACCCGCAGGGGAGCTGGCCGGTGAAAGCCCCGTCATTCCCCTCCTCACCGCTGATTCGCGGCACCCACCCGCCGGGTCACGTGACCCGCCATCGCGGCCGTGTGGAGAGGCGTACTAACGCCTGTGGAGGCCGGAGCCGGCCGACGCTGGGGAAGCACCGCCGCCCGTGGAGAGCAGGACCCTGTCTCCGGCGGGCGGCGAAGCGGAGGGGGGGACTGCGCGCACCCGCGGCCGGCGATAGCCCGCTGCCGCGAGCGGTCGGGAGGCCTCAGCCAGGCGGCGGGGGGGGGGGGGGGCGCTGATCTTCTGGGACGGGGCATGCTGCAGCAAAACAGTGTGGATAACACCTAAAGCGTACACTGACTGTAATATAAAGGGAGGGAGCAGTAGTATATGCAGTATTTAAAAGAGGGGAAATAACTGACAAAATGCTGACAGTATGCCTTACCCTCATCCAAGAAAAACTGGCAAGAGGAAGATGGCTGCCAAAACCCTGAACTATATACCCCTGTGCAAACTCCTCCTACCTATCCCTAATAGGCACCCATCTGTCACCTGACCACCACTGTCAATCACTAAGGCTAGCCCTGCCTATCCTCAACACATGTCAGAAAAATTCAGGGAGTTTATGTGGCTTCGAGCCTATGCGGATCTCTGCCTGCCTAATGTTACTCTTCTATTGTTACTCCTGCACATGTGCAGTGGTCAATGCCAGGGAGAATTTCGGATGAACCCTCTCCTGGTAAATTCTGAAAATTGTAGCCCATAGGTTACAGCAGCTAGCACCATCCTCAGATGGTGTTGGCTCCTGGGGGGCCAAACTTGATAAATCTGATAGCTTCCCATCCCTAATAGAAATTGAGGGACCGAATCAGACTTCTTTGATATTTGTGATGCTTAATATTTGTGGGTATCCCCTGAAAACTAGAGATGAGCGCCTGAAATTTTTCGGGTTTTGTGTTTTGGTTTTGGGTTCGGTTCCGCGGCCGTGTTTTGGGTTCGAACGCGTTTTGGCAAAACCTCACCGAATTTTTTTTGTCGGATTCGGGTGTGTTTTGGATTCGGGTGTTTTTTTCAAAAAACACTAAAAAACAGCTTAAATCATAGAATTTGGGGGTCATTTTGATCCCAAAGTATTATTAACCTCAAAAACCATAATTTACACTCATTTTCAGTCTATTCTGAATACCTCACACCTCACAATATTATTTTTAGTCCTAAAATTTGCACCGAGGTCGCTGTGTGAGTAAGATAAGCGACCCTAGTGGCCGACACAAACACCGGGCCCATCTAGGAGTGGCACTGCAGTGTCACGCAGGATGTCCCTTCCAAAAAACCCTCCCCAAACAGCACATGACGCAAAGAAAAAAAGAGGCGCAATGAGGTAGCTGTGTGAGTAAGATTAGCGACCCTAGTGGCCGACACAAACACCGGGCCCATCTAGGAGTAGCACTGCAGTGTCACGCAGGATGTCCCTTCCAAAAAACCCTCCCCAAACAGCACATGACGCAAAGAAAAAAAGAGGCGCAATGAGGTAGCTGACTGTGTGAGTAAGATTAGCGACCCTAGTGGCCGACACAAACACCGGGCCCATCTAGGAGTGGCACTGCAGTGTCACGCAGGATGTCCCTTCCAAAAAACCCTCCCCAATCAGCACATGATGCAAAGAAAAAGAAAAGAAAAAAGAGGTGCAATATGGAATTGTCCTTGGGCCCTCCCACCCACCCTTATGTTGTATAAACAAAACAGGACATGCACACTTTAACCAACCCATCATTTCAGTGACAGGGTCTGCCACACAACTGTGACTGATATGACGGGTTGGTTTGGACCCCCCCCAAAAAAGAAGCAATTAATCTCTCCTTGCACAAACTGGCTCTACAGAGGCAAGATGTCCACCTCATCTTCACCCTCCGATATATCACCGTGTACATCCCCCTCCTCACAGATTATCAATTCGTCCCCACTGGAATCCACCATCTCAGCTCCCTGTGTACTTTGTGGAGGCAATTGCTGCTGGTCAATGTCTCCGCGGAGGAATTGATTATAATTCATTTTAATGAACATCATCTTCTCCACATTTTCTGGATGTAACCTCGTACGCCGATTGCTGACAAGGTGAGCGGCGGCACTAAACACTCTTTCGGAGTACACACTTGTGGGAGGGCAACTTAGGTAGAATAAAGCCAGTTTGTGCAAGGGCCTCCAAATTGCCTCTTTTTCCTGCCAGTATAAGTACGGACTGTGTGACGTGCCTACTTGGATGCGGTCACTCATATAATCCTCCACCATTCTATCAATGTTGAGAGAATCATATGCAGTGACAGTAGACGACATGTCCGTAATCGTTGTCAGGTCCTTCAGTCCGGACCAGATGTCAGCATCAGCAGTCGCTCCAGACTGCCCTGCATCACCGCCAGCGGGTGGGCTCGGAATTCTGAGCCTTTTCCTCGCACCCCCAGTTGCGGGAGAATGTGAAGGAGGAGATGTTGACAGGTCGCGTTCCGCTTGACTTGACAATTTTGTCACCAGCAGGTCTTTCAACCCCAGCAGACCTGTGTCTGCCGGAAAGAGAGATCCAAGGTAGGCTTTAAATCTAGGATCGAGCACGGTGGCCAAAATGTAGTGCTCTGATTTCAACAGATTGACCACCCGTGAATCCTTGTTAAGCGAATTAAGGGCTGCATCCACAAGTCCCACATGCCTAGCGGAATCGCTCCCTTTTAGCTCCTTCTTCAATGCCTCCAGCTTCTTCTGCAAAAGCCTGATGAGGGGAATGACCTGACTCAGGCTGGCAGTGTCTGAACTGACTTCACGTGTGGCAAGTTCAAAGGGCATCAGAACCTTGCACAACGTTGAAATCATTCTCCACTGCACTTGAGACAGGTGCATTCCACCTACTATATCGTGCTCAATTGTATAGGCTTGAATGGCCTTTTGCTGCTCCTCCAACCTCTGAAGCATATAGAGGGTTGAATTCCACCTCGTTACCACTTCTTGCTTCAGATGATGGCAGGGCAGGTTCAGTAGTTTTTGGTGGTGCTCCAGTCTTCTGTACGTGGTGCCTGTACGCCGAAAGTGTCCCGCAATTTTTCTGGCCACCGACAGCATCTCTTGCACGCCCCTGTCGTTTTTTAAAAAATTCTGCACCACCAAATTCAAGGTATGTGCAAAACATGGGACGTGCTGGAATTTGCCCATATTTAATGCACACACAATATTGCTGGCGTTGTCCGATGCCACAAATCCACAGGAGAGTCCAATTGGGGTAAGCCATTCCGCGATGATCTTCCTCAGTTGCCGTAAGAGGTTTTCAGCTGTGTGCGTATTCTGGAAAGCGGTGATACAAAGCGTAGCCTGCCTAGGAAAGAGTTGGCGTTTGCGAGATGCTGCTACTGGTGCCGCCGCTGCTGTTCTTGCGGCGGGAGTCCATACATCTACCCAGTGGGCTGTCACAGTCATATAGTCCTGACCCTGCCCTGCTCCACTTGTCCACATGTCCGTGGTTAAGTGGACATTGGGTACAACTGCATTTTTTAGGACACTGGTGAGTCTTTTTCTGACGTCCGTGTACATTCTCGGTATCGCCTGCCTAGAGAAGTGGAACCTAGATGGTATTTGGTAACGGGGGCACACTGCCTCAATAAATTGTCTAGTTCCCTGTGAACTAATGGCGGATACCGGACGCACGTCTAACACCAACATAGTTGTCAAGGACTCAGTTATCCGCTTTGCAGTAGGATGACTGCTGTGATATTTCATCTTCCTCGCAAAGGACTGTTGAACAGTCAATTGCTTACTGGAAGTAGTACAAGTGGGCTTATGACTTCCCCTCTGGGATGACCATCGACTCCCAGCGGCAACAACAGCAGCGCCAGCAGCAGTAGGCGTTACACGCAAGGATGCATCGGAGGAATCCCAGGCAGGAGAGGACTCGTCAGAATTGCCAGTGACATGGCCTGCAGGACTATTGGCATTCCTGGGGAAGGAAGAAATTGACACTGAGGGAGTTGGTGGGGTGGTTTGCGTGAGCTTGGTTACAAGAGGAAGGGATTTACTGGTCAGTGGACTGCTTCCGCTGTCACCCAAAGTTTTTGAACTTGTCACTGACTTATTATGAATGCGCTACAGGTGACGTATAAGGGAGGATGTTCCGAGGTGGTTAACGTCCTTACCCCTACTTATTACAGCTTGACAAAGGGAACACACGGCTTGACACCTGTTGTCCGCATTTCTGGTGAAATACCTCCACACCGAAGAGCTGATTTTTTTGGTATTTTCACCTGGCATGTCAACGGCCATATTCCTCCCACGGACAACAGGTGTCTCCCCGGGTGCCTGACTTAAACAAACCACCTCACCATCAGAATCCTCCTGGTCAATTTCCTCCCCAGCGCCAGCAACACCCATATCCTCCTCATCCTGGTGTACTTCAACACTGACATCTTCAATCTGACTATCAGGAACTGGACTGCGGGTGCTCCTTCCAGCACTTGCAGGGGGCGTGCAAATGGTGGAAGGCGCATGCTCTTCACGTCCAGTGTTGGGAAGGTCAGGCATCGCAACCGACACAATTGGACTCTCCTTGTGGATTTGGGATTTCGAAGAATGCACAGTTCTTTGCTGTGCTGCTTTTGCCAGCTTGAGTCTTTTCATTTTTCTAGCGAGAGGCTGAGTGCTTCCATCCTCATGTGAAGCTGAACCACTAGCCATGAACATAGGCCAGGGCCTCAGCCGTTCCTTGCCACTCCGTGTGGTAAATGGCATATTGGCAAGTTTACGCTTCTCCTCCGACAATTTTATTTTAGGTTTTGGAGTCCTTTTTTTACTGATATTTGGTGTTTTGGATTTGACATGCTCTGTACTATGACATTGGGCATCGGCCTTGGCAGACGACGTTGCTGGCATTTCATCGTCTCGGCCATGACTAGTGGCAGCAGCTTCAGCACGAGGTGGAAGTGGATCTTGATCTTTCCCTAATTTTGGAACCTCAACATTTTTGTTCTCCATATTTTAATAGGCACAACTAAAAGGCACCTCAGGTAAACAATGGAGATGGATGGATTGGATACTAGTATACAATTATGGACGGGCTGCCGAGTGCCGACACAGAGGTAGCCACAGCCGTGAACTACCGCACTGTACTGTGTCTGCTGCTAATATATAGACTGGTTGATAAAGAGATAGTATACTCGTAACTAGTATGTATGTATAAAGAAAGAAAAAAAAACCACGGTTAGGTGGTATATACAATTATGGACGGGCTGCCGAGTGCCGACACAGAGGTAGCCACAGCCGTGAACTACCGCACTGTACTGTGTCTGCTGCTAATATATAGACTGGTTGATAAAGAGATAGTATACTCGTAACTAGTATGTATGTATAAAGAAAGAAAAAAAAACCACGGTTAGGTGGTATATACAATTATGGACGGGCTGCCGAGTGCCGACACAGAGGTAGCCACAGCCGTGAACTACCGCACTGTACTGTGTCTGCTGCTAATATATAGACTGGTTGATAAAGAGATAGTATACTCGTAACTAGTATGTATGTATAAAGAAAGAAAAAAAAACCACGGTTAGGTGGTATATACAATTATGGACGGGCTGCCGAGTGCCGACACAGAGGTAGCCACAGCCGTGAACTACCGCACTGTACTGTGTCTGCTGCTAATATATAGACTGGTTGATAAAGAGATAGTATACTCGTAACTAGTATGTATGTATAAAGAAAGAAAAAAAAACCACGGTTAGGTGGTATATACAATTATGGACGGGCTGCCGAGTGCCGACACAGAGGTAGCCACAGCCGTGAACTACCGCACTGTACTGTGTCTGCTGCTAATATATAGACTGGTTGATAAAGAGATAGTATACTCGTAACTAGTATGTATGTATAAAGAAAGAAAAAAAAACCACGGTTAGGTGGTATATACAATTATGGACGGGCTGCCAAGTGCCGACACAGAGGTAGCCACAGCCGTGAACTACCGCACTGTACTGTGTCTGCTGCTAATATATAGACTGGTTGATAAAGAGATAGTATACTCGTAACTAGTATGTATGTATAAAGAAAGAAAAAAAAAACCACGGTTAGGTGGTATATACAATTATGGACGGGCTGCCGAGTGCCGACACAGAGGTAGCCACAGCCGTGAACTACCGCACTGTACTGTGTCTGCTGCTAATATATAGACTGGTTGATAAAGAGATAGTATACTCGTAACTAGTATGTATGTATAAAGAAAGAAAAAAAAAACCACGGTTAGGTGGTATATACAATTATGGACGGGCTGCCGAGTGCCGACACAGAGGTAGCCACAGCCGTGAACTACCGCACTGTACTGTGTCTGCTGCTAATATATAGACTGGTTGATAAAGAGATAGTATACTCGTAACTAGTATGTATGTATAAAGAAAGAAAAAAAAACCACGGTTAGGTGGTATATACAATTATGGACGGGCTGCCGAGTGCCGACACAGAGGTAGCCACAGCCGTGAACTACCGCACTGTACTGTGTCTGCTGCTAATATAGACTGGTTGATAAAGAGATAGTATACTCGTAACTAGTATGTATGTATAAAGAAAGAAAAAAAAACCACGGTTAGGTGGTATATACAATTATGGACGGGCTGCCGAGTGCCGACACAGAGGTAGCCACAGCCGTGAACTACCGCACTGTACTGTGTCTGCTGCTAATATATAGACTGGTTGATAAAGAGATAGTATACTCGTAACTAGTATGTATGTATAAAGAAAGAAAAAAAAACCACGGTTAGGTGGTATATACAATTATGGACGGGCTGCCGAGTGCCGACACAGAGGTAGCCACAGCCGTGAACTACCGCACTGTACTGTGTCTGCTGCTAATATATAGACTGGTTGATAAAGAGATAGTATACTCGTAACTAGTATGTATGTATAAAGAAAGAAAAAAAAACCACGGTTAGGTGGTATATACAATTATGGACGGGCTGCCGAGTGCCGACACAGAGGTAGCCACAGCCGTGAACTACCGCACTGTACTGTGTCTGCTGCTAATATATAGACTGGTTGATAAAGAGATAGTATACTCGTAACTAGTATGTATGTATAAAGAAAGAAAAAAAAACCACGGTTAGGTGGTATATACAATTATGGACGGGCTGCCGAGTGCCGACACAGAGGTAGCCACAGCCGTGAACTACCGCACTGTACTGTGTCTGCTGCTAATATAGACTGGTTGATAAAGAGATAGTATACTCGTAACTAGTATGTATGTATAAAGAAAGAAAAAAAAACCACGGTTAGGTGGTATATACAATTATGGACGGGCTGCCGAGTGCCGACACAGAGGTAGCCACAGCCGTGAACTACCGCACTGTACTGTGTCTGCTGCTAATATAGACTGGTTGATAAAGAGATAGTATACTACTAATATTATATATACTGGTGGTCAGGTCACTGGTCACTAGTCACACTGGCAGTGGCACTCCTGCAGCAAAAGTGTGCACTGTTTAATTTTAATATAATATTATGTACTCCTGGCTCCTGCTATAACCTATAACTGGCACTGCAGTAGTGCTCCCCAGTCTCCCCCACAATTATAAGCTGTGTGAGCTGAGCAGTCAGACAGATATATAATATATATAGATGATGCAGCACACTGGCCTGAGCCTGAGCAGTGCACACAGATATGGTATGTGACTGACTGAGTCACTGTGTGTATCGCTTTTTTCAGGCAGAGAACGGATATATTAAATAAACTGCACTGTGTGTCTGGTGGTCACTCACTATATAATATATTATGTACTCCTGGCTCCTGCTATAACCTATAACTGGCACTGCAGTAGTGCTCCCCAGTCTCCCCCACAATTATAAGCTGTGTGAGCTGAGCAGTCAGACAGATATATATAATATTATATATAGATAATAGATGATGCAGCACACTGGCCTGAGCCTGAGCAGTGCACACAGATATGGTATGTGACTGAGTCACTGTGTGCTGTGTATCGCTTTTTTCAGGCAGAGAACGGATTATAAATAAAACTGGTGGTCACTATCAGCAAAACTCTGCACTGTACTGAGTACTCCTAATGCTCCCCAAAATTAGTAAATCAAGTGTCTCTCTAATCTATTCTAAACGGAGAGGACGCCAGCCACGTCCTCTCCCTATCAATCTCAATGCACGTGTGAAAATGGCGGCGACGCGCGGCTCCTTATATAGAATCCGAGTCTCGCGATAGAATCCGAGCCTCGCGAGAATCCGACAGCGTCATGATGACGTTCGGGCGCGCTCGGGTTAACCGAGCAAGGCGGGAAGATCCGAGTCGCTCGGACCCGTGAAAAAAAACATTAAGTTCTGGCGGGTTCGGATTCAGAGAAACCGAACCCGCTCATCTCTACTGAAAACTAGAGATGAGCGGGTTCGGTTTCTTTGAATCCGAACCCGCACGAACTTCACTTTTTTTTTCACGGGTCCGAGCGACTCGGATCTTCCCGCCTTGCTCGGTTAACCCGAGCGCGCCCGAACGTCATCATGACGCTGTCGGATTCTCGCGAGACTCGGATTCTATATAAGGAGCCGCGCGTCGCCGCCATTTTCACACGTGCATTGAGATTGATAGGGAGAGGACGTGGCTGGCGTCCTCTCCATTAGAATAGATTAGAAGAGAGAGAGAGAGAGAGAGATTGTGCAGACAGAGTTTACCACAGTGACCAGTGCAGTTGTTGTTAAGTTAACTTTTATTTAATATATCCGTTCTCTGCTATATCCGTTCTCTGCCTGAAAAAAACGATACACAGCAGTCACACAGTGTGACTCAGTCTGTGTGCACTCAGCTCAGCCCAGTGTGCTGCACATCAATGTATAAAAGCTTATAATAATTGTGGGGGAGACTGGGGAGCACTGCAGGTTGTTATAGCAGGAGCCAGGAGTACATAATATTATATTAATTTAAAATTAAACAGTGCACACTTTTGCTGCAGGAGTGCCACTGCCAGTGTGACTAGTGGTGACCAGTGCCTGACCACCAGTATAGTAGTATATTGTTGTATACTATCTCTTTATCAACCAGTCTATATTAGCAGCAGACACAGTACAGTGCGGTAGTTCACGGCTGTGGCTACCTCTGTGTCGGCAGTCGGCACTCGGCAGGCAGTCCGTCCATCCATAATTGTATAATTATATACCACCTAACCGTGGTATTTTTTTTTCTTTCTTTATACCGTCGTCATAGTCATACTAGTTGTTACGAGTATACTACTATCTCTTTATCAACCAGTGTACAGTGCGGTAGTTCACGGCTGTGGCTACCTCTGTGTCGGCAGTCGGCAGGCAGTCCGTCCATCCATAATTGTATTATAATATATACCACCTAACCGTGGTTTTTTTTTTCATTCTTTATACCGTCATAGTGTCATACTAGTTGTTACGAGTATACTACTATCTCTTTATCAACCAGTGTACAGTGCGGTAGTTCACGGCTGTGGCTACCTCTGTGTCGGCAGTCGGCAGGCAGTCCGTCCATCCATAATTGTATTATAATATATACCACCTAACCGTGGTTTTTTTTTCATTCTTTATACCGTCATAGTCAGTCATACTAGTTGTTACGAGTATACTACTATCTCTTTATCAACCAGTGTACAGTGCGGTAGTTCACGGCTGTGGCTACCTCTGTGTCGGCACTCGGCAGGCAGTCCGTCCATCCATAATTGTATTATAATATATACCACCTAACCGTGGTTTTTTTTTCATTCTTTATACCGTCATAGTGTCATACTAGTTGTTACGAGTATACTACTATCTCTTTATCAACCAGTGTACAGTGCGGTAGTTCACGGCTGTGGCTACCTCTGTGTCGGCAGTCGGCAGGCAGTCCGTCCATCCATAATTGTATTATAATATATACCACCTAACCGTGGTTTTTTTTTCATTCTTTATACCGTCATAGTGTCATACTAGTTGTTACGAGTATACTACTATCTCTTTATCAACCAGTGTACAGTGCGGTAGTTCACGGCTGTGGCTACCTCTGTGTCGGAACTCGGCAGGCAGTCCGTCCATCCATAATTGTATTATTATAATATATACCACCTAACCGTGGTTTTTTTTTCATTCTTTATACCGTCATAGTGTCATACTAGTTGTTACGAGTATACTACTATCTCTTTATCAACCAGTGTACAGTGCGGTAGTTCACGGCTGTGGCTACCTCTGTGTCGGCAGTCGGCAGGCAGTCCGTCCATCCATAATTGTATTATTATAATATATACCACCTAACCGTGGTTTTTTTTTCATTCTTTATACCGTCATAGTGTCATACTAGTTGTTACGAGTATACTACTATCTCTTTATCAACCAGTGTACAGTGTGGTAGTTCACGGCTGTGGCTACCTCTGTGTCGGCAGTCGGCAGGCAGTCCGTCCATCCATAATTGTATTATAATATATACCACCTAACCGTGGTTTTTTTTTCATTCTTTATACCGTCATAGTCAGTCATACTAGTTGTTACGAGTATACTACTATCTCTTTATCAACCAGTGTACAGTGCGGTAGTTCACGGCTGTGGCTACCTCTGTGTCGGCACTCGGCAGGCAGTCCGTCCATCCATAATTGTATTATAATATATACCACCTAACCGTGGTTTTTTTTTCATTCTTTATACCGTCATAGTGTCATACTAGTTGTTACGAGTATACTACTATCTCTTTATCAACCAGTGTACAGTGCGGTAGTTCACGGCTGTGGCTACCTCTGTGTCGGCAGTCGGCAGGCAGTCCGTCCATCCATAATTGTATTATAATATATACCACCTAACCGTGGTTTTTTTTTCATTCTTTATACCGTCATAGTGTCATACTAGTTGTTACGAGTATACTACTATCTCTTTATCAACCAGTGTACAGTGCGGTAGTTCACGGCTGTGGCTACCTCTGTGTCGGCACTCGGCAGGCAGTCCGTCCAACCATAATTGTATTATAATATATACCACCTAACCGTGGTTTTTTTTTCATTCTTTATACCGTCGTCATACTAGTTGTTACGAGTATACTACTATCTCTTTATCAACCAGTGTACAGTGCGGTAGTTCACGGCTGTGGCTACCTCTGTGTCGGCACTCGGCAGGCAGTCCGTCCATCCATAATTGTATTATATACCACCTAACCGTGGTTTTTTTATACCACCTAACCGTGGCAGTCCGTCCATAATTGTATACTAGTATCCAATCCATCCATCTCCATTGTTTACCTGAGGTGCCTTTTAGTTCTGCCTATAAAATATGGAGAACAAAAAAGTTGAGGTTCCAAAATTAGGGAAAGATCAAGATCCACTTCCACCTCGTGCTGAAGCTGCTGCCACTAGTCATGGCCGAGACGATGAAATGCCAGCAACGTCGTCTGCCAAGGCCGATGCCCAATGTCATAGTACAGAGCATGTCAAATCCAAAACACCAAATATCAGAAAAAAAAGGACTCCAAAACCTAAAATAAAATTGTCGGAGGAGAAGCGTAAACTTGCCAATATGCCATTTACCACACGGAGTGGCAAGGAACGGCTGAGGCCCTGGCCTATGTTCATGGCTAGTGGTTCAGCTTCACATGAGGATGGAAGCACTCAGCCTCTCGCTAGAAAACTGAAAAGACTCAAGCTGGCAAAAGCACCGCAAAGAACTGTGCGTTCTTTGAAATCCCAAATCCACAAGGAGAGTCCAATTGTGTCGTTTGCGATGCCTGACCTTCCCAACACTGGACGTGAAGAGCATGCGCCTTCCACTATTTGCATGCCCCCTGCAAGTGCTGGAAGGAGCACCCGCAGTCCAGTTCCTGATAGTCAGATTGAAGATGTCAGTGTTGAAGTACACCAGGATGAGGAGGATATGGGTGTTGCTGGCGCTGGGGAGGAAATTGACCAGGAGGATTCTGATGGTGAGGTGGTTTGTTTAAGTCAGGCACCCGGGGAGACACCTGTTGTCCGTGGGAGGAATATGGCCGTTGACATGCCAGGTGAAAATACCAAAAAAATCAGCTCTTCGGTGTGGAGGTATTTCACCAGAAATGCGGACAACAGGTGTCAAGCCGTGTGTTCCCTTTGTCAAGCTGTAATAAGTAGGGGTAAGGACGTTAACCACCTCGGAACATCCTCCCTTATACGTCACCTGCAGCGCATTCATAATAAGTCAGTGACAAGTTCAAAAACTTTGGGTGACAGCGGAAGCAGTCCACTGACCAGTAAATCCCTTCCTCTTGTAACCAAGCTCACGCAAACCACCCCACCAACTCCCTCAGTGTCAATTTCCTCCTTCCCCAGGAATGCCAATAGTCCTGCAGGCCATGTCACTGGCAAGTCTGACGAGTCCTCTCCTGCCTGGGATTCCTCCGATGCATCCTTGCGTGTAACGCCTACTGCTGCTGGCGCTGCTGTTGTTGCCGCTGGGAGTCGATGGTCATCCCAGAGGGGAAGTCGTAAGCCCACTTGTACTACTTCCAGTAAGCAATTGACTGTTCAACAGTCCTTTGCGAGGAAGATGAAATATCACAGCAGTCATCCTACTGCAAAGCGGATAACTGAGTCCTTGACAACTATGTTGGTGTTAGACGTGCGTCCGGTATCCGCCGTTAGTTCACAGGGAACTAGACAATTTATTGAGGCAGTGTGCCCCCGTTACCAAATACCATCTAGGTTCCACTTCTCTAGGCAGGCGATACCGAGAATGTACACGGACGTCAGAAAAAGACTCACCAGTGTCCTAAAAAATGCAGTTGTACCCAATGTCCACTTAACCACGGACATGTGGACAAGTGGAGCAGGGCAGGGTCAGGACTATATGACTGTGACAGCCCACTGGGTAGATGTATGGACTCCCGCCGCAAGAACAGCAGCGGCGGCACCAGTAGCAGCATCTCGCAAACGCCAACTCTTTCCTAGGCAGGCTACGCTTTGTATCACCGCTTTCCAGAATACGCACACAGCTGAAAACCTCTTACGGCAACTGAGGAAGATCATCGCGGAATGGCTTACCCCAATTGGACTCTCCTGTGGATTTGTGGCATCGGACAACGCCAGCAATATTGTGTGTGCATTAAATATGGGCAAATTCCAGCACGTCCCATGTTTTGCACATACCTTGAATTTGGTGGTGCAGAATTTTTTAAAAAACGACAGGGGCGTGCAAGAGATGCTGTCGGTGGCCAGAAAAATTGCGGGACACTTTCGGCGTACAGGCACCACGTACAGAAGACTGGAGCACCACCAAAAACTACTGAACCTGCCCTGCCATCATCTGAAGCAAGAAGTGGTAACGAGGTGGAATTCAACCCTCTATATGCTTCAGAGGTTGGAGGAGCAGCAAAAGGCCATTCAAGCCTATACAATTGAGCACGATATAGGAGATGGAATGCACCTGTCTCAAGTGCAGTGGAGAATGATTTCAACGTTGTGCAAGGTTCTGATGCCCTTTGAACTTGCCACACGTGAAGTCAGTTCAGACACTGCCAGCCTGAGTCAGGTCATTCCCCTCATCAGGCTTTTGCAGAAGAAGCTGGAGGCATTGAAGAAGGAGCTAACACGGAGCGATTCCGCTAGGCATGTGGGACTTGTGGATGCAGCCCTTAATTCGCTTAACAAGGATTCACGGGTGGTCAATCTGTTGAAATCAGAGCACTACATTTTGGCCACCGTGCTCGATCCTAGATTTAAAGCCTACCTTGGATCTCTCTTTCCGGCAGACACAGGTCTGCTGGGGTTGAAAGACCTGCTGGTGACAAAATTGTCAAGTCAAGCGGAACGCGACCTGTCAACATCTCCTCCTTCACATTCTCCCGCAACTGGGGGTGCGAGGAAAAGGCTCAGAATTCCGAGCCCACCCGCTGGCGGTGATGCAGGGCAGTCTGGAGCGACTGCTGATGCTGACATCTGGTCCGGACTGAAGGACCTGACAACGATTACGGACATGTCGTCTACTGTCACTGCATATGATTCTCTCAACATTGATAGAATGGTGGAGGATTATATGAGTGACCGCATCCAAGTAGGCACGTCACACAGTCCGTACTTATACTGGCAGGAAAAAGAGGCAATTTGGAGGCCCTTGCACAAACTGGCTTTATTCTACCTAAGTTGCCCTCCCACAAGTGTGTACTCCGAAAGAGTGTTTAGTGCCGCCGCTCACCTTGTCAGCAATCGGCGTACGAGGTTACATCCAGAAAATGTGGAGAAGATGATGTTCATTAAAATGAATTATAATCAATTCCTCCGCGGAGACATTGACCAGCAGCAATTGCCTCCACAAAGTACACAGGGAGCTGAGATGGTGGATTCCAGTGGGGACGAATTGATAATCTGTGAGGAGGGGGATGTACACGGTGATATATCGGAGGGTGAAGATGAGGTGGACATCTTGCCTCTGTAGAGCCAGTTTGTGCAAGGAGAGATTAATTGCTTCTTTTTTGGGGGGGGTCCAAACCAACCCGTCATATCAGTCACAGTCGTGTGGCAGACCCTGTCACTGAAATGATGGGTTGGTTAAAGTGTGCATGTCCTGTTTTGTTTATACAACATAAGGGTGGGTGGGAGGGCCCAAGGATAATTCCATCTTGCACCTCTTTTTTCTTTTCTTTTTCTTTGCATCATGTGCTGATTGGGGAGGGTTTTTTGGAAGGGACATCCTGCGTGACACTGCAGTGCCACTCCTAGATGGGCCCGGTGTTTGTGTCGGCCACTAGGGTCGCTAATCTTACTCACACAGCTACCTCATTGCGCCTCTTTTTTTCTTTGCGTCATGTGCTGTTTGGGGAGGGTTTTTTGGAAGGGACATCCTGCGTGACACTGCAGTGCCACTCCTAGATGTGCCCGGTGTTTGTGTCGGCCACTAGGGTCGCTAATCTTACTCACACAGTCAGCTACCTCATTGCGCCTCTTTTTTTCTTTGCGTCATGTGCTGTTTGGGGAGGGTTTTTTGGAAGGGCCATCCTGCGTGACACTGCAGTGCCACTCCTAGATGGGCCCGGTGTTTGTGTCGGCCACTAGGGTCGCTAATCTTACTCACACAGCTACCTCATTGCGCCTCTTTTTTTCTTTGCGTCATGTGCTGTTTGGGGAGGGTTTTTTGGAAGGGACATCCTGCGTGACACTGCAGTGCCACTCCTAGATGGGCCCGGTGTTTGTGTCGGCCACTAGGGTCGCTTATCTTTCTCACACAGCTACCTCATTGCGCCTCTTTTTTTCTTTGCGTCATGTGCTGTTTGGGGAGGGTTTTTTGGAAGGGACATCCTGCGTGACACTGCAGTGCCACTCCTAGATGGGCCCGGTGTTTGTGTCGGCCACTAGGGTCGCTTATCTTTCTCACACAGTCAGCTACCTCATTGCGCCTCTTTTTTTCTTTGCGTCATGTGCTGTTTGGGGAGGGTTTTTTGGAAGGGACATCCTGCGTGACACTGCAGTGCCACTCCTAGATGGGCCCGGTGTTTGTGTCGGCCACTAGGGTCGCTTATCTTTCTCACACAGTCAGCTACCTCATTGCGCCTCTTTTTTTCTTTGCGTCATGTGCTGTTTGGGGAGGGTTTTTTGGAAGGGACATCCTGCGTGACACTGCAGTGCCACTCCTAGATGGGCCCGGTGTTTGTGTCGGCCACTAGGGTCGCTTATCTTTCTCACACAGTCAGCTACCTCATTGCGCCTCTTTTTTTCTTTGCGTCATGTGCTGTTTGGGGAGGGTTTTTTGGAAGGGACATCCTGCGTGACACTGCAGTGCCACTCCTAGATGGGCCCGGTGTTTGTGTCGGCCACTAGGGTCGCTAATCTTACTCACACAGCTACCTCATTGCGCCTCTTTTTTTCTTTGCGTCATGTGCTGTTTGGGGAGGGTTTTTTGGAAGGGACATCCTGCGTGACACTGCAGTGCCACTCCTAGATGGGCCCGGTGTTTGTGTCGGCCACTAGGGTCGCTTATCTTACTCACACAGCGACCTCGGTGCAAATTTTAGGACTAAAAATAATATTGTGAGGTGTGATGTGTTCAGAATAGGCTGAAAATGAGTGTAAATTATGTTTTTTGAGGTTAATAATACTTTGGGATCAAAATTACCCCCAAATTCTATGATTTAAGCTGTTTTTTAGGGTTTTTTGAAAAAAACACCCGAATCCAAAACACACCCGAATCCGACAAAAAAAATTCGGTGAGGTTTTGCCAAAACGCGGTCGAACCCAAAACACGGCCGCGGAACCGAACCCAAAACCAAAACACAAAACCCGAAAAATTTCCGGCGCTCATCTCTAATGTATACATCCTGCCCATAATGTGTAACAGAAAAATTCCACCAAAGAACATGACTGAATAAAACAATTATTTTTTCCTGCATCATGATTCATTACTTGAATGCATGATTATTATATCTCCGTTCATTTGTAAACATATCGCTAGCAAGATTATGTGGATAATCTCCTTGGTTCATAACTGAATTAACATTGTAGGCAGCTATATTAATGACTGTACGTAATTAATATTTCAATTCCTTTGACAGTCCAATTATAACTTGCTCCATGATTAAAACAATATTCATTAATAATTGGTGATTTAGTAATTAATGCCAAAACTGGTAAATATACTACGTGTGGCAAATCTTCGATGAATTGATGAATTAGAGGGGATATAAATCTATGTTTTTAATCATTCTGAACATTTTGTAAGGACTTTTCTTGCATAGGAAGCATCCATTTAGATGCATACAGTACACTAACCTATAAACGGGCTCGGTATGAAATACCTACAATCAAAATCCCAATGGTTGAAATCTCGACAGTAATTGACTGACGGTCAAAATCCCAACAAGGTCAAAATCCCGAAATGGACAAAATACAGACATTTAAAATACCGACAAGGTCAAAATACCGACATGTAAAATGTCGACAGGTCAAAATGCCAACGTGAGTTTTCATTGGTTTTTTGGTGTGTATGTCAACCTAGGTCTAAATGGACACCATATAAGTGTACCGCGTCCCCTCGCATGGCTCGCAGCGCTCGCCATGCTTCGGGCACGGTGCCTCACTGCGCTCGGCACACTATTATATTCCTCCTCCAGGTCCACTGGGGTGGTGAAGTATGAACAAGTCAGTTTCAATGAAAAAATCATGGAAAAAAATCATGAAAAACTAATGTCGGCATTTTGACCTGTCGACATTTTACATGTTGGTATTTTAAATGTCAGTATTTTGTCCATGTCAGGATTTTGACCGTCGGTCAATTACTGTCGGGATTTCGACCGTCGAGATTTTGATTGTCGGTAAATTGACTGCATGCCCTATAAACACAACTTCCCATTCATAAAGCCCGCTGCTCCTGCAAGGGTGTGTACTAGTGTCAGGTGGCTTCACATGTCTGCTTATTGTAGAAGCAATAACAACATTTTCAACCCTTTCGCTGCTGAGCTTTGTTCCCATCTATGTGCTGGACTTATTTGGACATCAGTATGGTTTGTCTGATTCCATAAACAATATCATTCATTTGTTTAAGTAGTATCCACACAAATTATAATTTGTGAGAGGCCGTTTAATGCCCTACTCCAGTTCTCGGGCATATTATAACTGACATCAGTGTTTTTGGTGTGAGGGGGCTTAACAACATCACCCTGGCGCAATAAGCCATCATGCCCTTCCCCTCTCTACTGCCAGCAGCAGTTACAACCAGTGAGGGGTATTTTAGGACACTGCTCCCCTTATCTCCTGAAATGCTCAGGGTGATCGGGGCTCTTCAGTAGCACTTTTAAATATACATGTTGAAGAAGTCTCTTTCATCCTTAGCACTGAAGAGGTTAAACAAATGGGACGCTCTCCGAGGGGGATATTTATCGCAATGTGATAAACATTTTTCACATACATTTGCAACAAATTTACTATTACCCTCTTGCCAGGAGATGGACTCCAATAAGAGGCTGTCCTGATGAACATCTGGAAGTAGTGTGATAGAGTAACACCATCGCACTGCTTCCTGGTTCAGGTCCCCCTGTGCAGTCAGTGCACATATGCGTCTCTCATCTGGTGCATGAGTCACCGATGGCCAACAGAAAGAGATCTGGGGGATCCCTCTCCAGAACAATTACCAAAAAAGTAGCACATAGGTTACTATAGGCTAATGTCATCTGGAGCTTGATAAATCCGACTCCATAACAGCTCCCACTGAAACCTATTTGCAGTCGGAAATGGACAGACCGCAGCAGATAGACATTTGCTGCAGTCCCTCCATGGTACATCTGGAGGAACCTTAATATTTGCAAATTCCCGCCTGAAAATGCCTGTTTTCGGGGGATATCCCACAAATATTTAATAATAGATGTGACCTGTAAGTTGATAGTAGGCTGGATTTCGAATTTATGTTCCAGTCTATTCATTCGGTACAGGTTGAGTATCCCATATCCATATATTCCGAAATACAGAATATTCCGAAATACGGACTTTTTTGAGTGAGAGTGAGATAGTGAAACCTTTGTTTTTTGATGGCTCAATGTACACAAACTTTGTTTAATACACAAAGTTATTAATAATATTGTATTAAATGACCTTCAGGCTGTGTGTATAAGGTGTATATGAAACATAAATTAATTGTGTGTTTGTACACACACTTTGTTTAATGCACAAAGTTATAAAAAATATTGTCTAAAATGACCTTCAGGCTGTGTGTACAAGGTGTATATGTAACATAAATACATTCTGTGCTTAGATTTAGGTCCCATCCCCAGGATATCTCATTATGGTATGCAATTATTCCAAAATACGGAAAAATCCGATATCCAAAATACCTCTGGTCCCAAGCATTTTGGATAAGGGATACTCAACCTGTATTGCTATACAAGTGTTTGTAATGTATACACTAACCTACAAACCTACAGTAGGTGCACATTAATACAGTATATGGGAGTACATTACACTGTGGTAGCTTGCCAAGTAGGTATATTTGCTAGTGACCTAAGAAGTGATACACTGTAAGAAGAAGTGTAATCTATCATTTTTTATTCCACTTTGCTCAAGTTCAGTTGAGTTTATTGACTTACAGTAGTGTTGTGTTATAGTTACTAATCTTGTTCTAATAATTGTGTCATCTCCAATTGTGTTTTCTGCTTTCATTAAACCAAAGCAATGACATCACAGACCTGCGATCTAGTATTGTGATGTATACTTATATCTGCCACATTCAGGGTCCAGCTCCACCTCATCACATCTCTACGTCTCTGCCAGTGATGGACAATTTTATCGCAGATGTTTCAATACAAAGCATAACTGTGGCTATTTCTCAGAGGCAAGTGTCAAGCTACAGGACTTTAGAAAGGAATCAGGGTGTGAGGAAAAGCTTTTTAATTGAATTTACATTATTCATGTTTTTGAATCCCCTTCAGGCACTCTAATAGGGCATGCTGAATGATTTGCCTGTTGGCTGGTCCTTTTTGTCTTGTGCTCAGGGTCAAGGCCCCTTTGAGATTGCACAATAGTGGCTGATAAAGATAATGCAAACAAACTTCCATGCAGCAGCAGAGGTGTGTGAGTGTAACATTTGTGTAGGACTGAACTTTCTGCACTTGAGGAAGGGGAGTTTTGAACCCTGAAGCGTTTTCTTCTTTTAAGATGTCACCCTGCCTGTATTGCTCAAATAAATACTGTGGCTCTAAGGAGCATGTTTTAATTCAAGAATGTATTGGTGTGTAGCCTTGCTTTTACTGAATCTTCTACTTAAGGCTTAACTTAGACTTAATTGTCGTTAGCGTCGGTAGTGTGAGCTTGCCGGCACTGTGACAGGAAAAAGCAGGGAATCTTTAATAACCAATCGCCACTGTGATCGTTTAGGGCGGCTAGCTTGGCATCATCAATATGGAAGTGCAATGGTTGAAGGTCTTGGCAATCTGCTTTAGCCATGATTCCGTTGCTGCATCACATGCTATTTTCCATCCATCAGGGAGTGTGTTATTTAGGCACTGGTATGGTATTCCTTTAGGCTGAATTCTGCAGACATGTCCGAACCACTTATGCTTTCTTTTAATATAGGATTCAGTTGTGGGTTAGTCTTGGCATCATTTTTAGATGTTTTCATTTCTCCAGCGGTCTGTTAGTCTTACTTGTATGTTTCGTAAGCATCTCATATGGAAATGTTCCATCCTTGTTACAGTAGGTCATTTTTACGGATTGTCCATGATTCTGAACCATAAAGTAAAATTGTTCTAATCAATATGTTGAATCCTTAGTGTTTGTGGCAATGGAAATGCCCTGTTGGTTCCAGAGGCATTTTTTCAGAGATGCAAACGCAGCTGTGTCACAACCTATGTGACTTGTGATGCTGCTTGTAGTGGCTATCTGTTGACCATTGATAGTTGAACCCAGGTATTTAAAGGTATCCACTTGTTCAGTGAGGTTTTCATCTAGGTTTAGCTGCACAGACATAGTTCCAGTAAGAATGTACTTGTTTTTTTTTCCACATTTACTTGTAAGCCAAGTTTTGCTGCAGTTGTGCAGAGCTTATTTAGGATGTTGTGGGCACCCTGCATGTTTTTGGCTAGGAAGACGATATCATCAGCGTAGACTAGATCTTTGAGGGCTGTATGTTTGCCAGTAATGGTGCATGATCTGGACTCAATTTTCACCTTCCCAGAGCAGTTGGGAGATACTAATCTACACTGCTGCTATGCATGGCAGAGCAGCGATGAAGACCTGCCCTGGGTCTTCTTATGGCAGTCAAAGGATGGTAGGAGGAGGTAGGGATGGGAAACGAATGATAAAACATCAGAAACATTGAAGTTTTCTTTTTGTGGTGTTGCTCCATTGTTGCAGATTCTAGCTATTATCTTCTAAAAGGTGCTAGATAAATTATAGAATCTCAGGGGGTGATTCAGAGTTGATCATAGCTGTGATAAATTTAGTACAGCTACGATCAGGCACACTGACATGTGGGAGGAAGCCCAGCACAGGGCTAGCCCGCCCCACATGTCAGTCCCTTCCCCATTGCAGAAGTACAAAAGCATCGCACAGCGGCAATGCTTTTGTACTTAGGAGTAGCGCGCTGGCCGGGATCGACTCATCGCTGCCCGGGTCACAGCGTCTGCGTGTGACATCACGCGGCCACCGCGGCCCACTCCTGGCATGGTCCGGCCACACCTGCGTTGGCCAGACTGCGCCCCTTAAATGGCAGCTTAACGCCACCATCCCGCCCCCTCTCGCCCAGCGACCACCTCTGCCTGTCAATCAGACAGGGGTGATCGCTAGCTAAAGACAGCCGTTGGCACGCAGAGCACCGATCAGGTCTGAATTAGACCCATAGGGGGTCATTCCAACCAGATCGCTTGCTGCAGTTTGTCGCAGCGATCGGGTCGGAACTGCGCATGCACCAGCACCGCAGTGCGCCGGCGCATGGCAGTCGTCGGTGCCCAGCGATTGCCTCTGAGACAGAGGCGGTCGCTGGGCGGGAGGGGGCTGAACGGCGACATTAAGCCGCCATTTAGTAGGCAGGCGTGGCCAGACCGTTGGGGGGCGTGGTGCGGCGGCTGCGTGACGTATCACGCAGCCGCTACAGCCAGCGGCAGCGAGACACAACTCCCGGCCAGCCGCAGGAGCTGCACTGGCCGGGAGATACTCCACAGATACAAAGGCATCGGCTCTGTGCGATGGTTTTGTATTTGTGTGGGTGGGCCGGCACTGACATGCGGGGCGGACTAGCCCTGTGCTGGGCGTCCCCCCGCATGTCTGAGTTTACGATCGTAGCTGTGCTAAATTTAGCACAGCTACGATCAACTCGGAATGACCCCCTTAGTGTCTGTATAAGTGGACCTACATATATGAATGTCTGTATAGGTATAATTAATAGAGATAATGAATTAATAATGAGTAGTGGAAACCTAATCCAATTTTGTGCATTTTAAATTGTATGTAGCTCATAAGCAGTGTCCCAAAAAAGATGTGAATACTGTATGTAGGGTGAAGAAATAAGGGTACTGTCTAATCTGCTCCTCAGTTACTACATCAGGGCTGTCGAGAGTGGTGACGGGCCAGGGTACTGAAGTCATGTCCAAATCAGGGAGGCGTGGCCATATCCCCTCCAAAAAATGTTTAAAAAACACTGCCACAAGCTGCACATCATGCAGTGTGAAAGAAAAGACTGCTGCAACCTGGACCCTGCTGAGATGGAGAGAGGCAGCAGCAAGTAAAAAGCTTTAGGTGGGGTGGTGTGCGTGTGTGTGTGTGTGTGTGTGTGTGTGTGTGTGTGTGTGTGTGTGGGGGGAGGGGGGGGGGAGTGTTGACTCTGAGTCCTGTAACATGCAGAGGGGACTTAGGGCTTAATTCAGACCTGATCGCAGCAGGAACATTTTTCCTCTAATGGTCAAAACCATGGGGGTAATTCAGATCTGATTGCTAGGCAGCAATTTTTGCTGTCCTGTGATCAGATAGTCGCCACCTACAGAGGAGTGTATTTTCGCTGTTCGAGTGTGCAAACGCATGTGTAGCAGAGCTGCACAAACTGATTTTGTGCAGTCTCTGCGCAGCCCAGGACTTACTCAGCGGCTGCGATCACATCAGCCTGTTCGGGACCGGATTTGATGTCAGACACCCTCCCTAAAAACGCTTGGTCCCGCCTGCGTTTTTCCAGACACTCCCTGAAAACGGTCAGTTGCCACCCACAAATGCCCTCTTCCTGTCAAATCTCCTTGCGAACGCCCGTGCGAATGGATCTTTCGCACAAACCCGTTGCTGACCAGTGATCTACTTTGCAGCCAGCCGTTGCGCCTGCACATTGTGGTGCATACGCATGCGCAGTACTGATCTGATCGCCCGCTGTGCGGAAATGCACAGCAGCGATCAGATCTGAATTACCCCCCATGTGCAGTGCTGGTGTGGCAGATATAACATGTGCAGAGAGAGTTAGATTTGGGTGGAGTATGTTCAAAATTAAATCTAAATTGCAGTGTAAAAATAAAGCAGCCAGTATTTACCCTGCACAGAAACAAAATAACCCACCCAAATCTAACTCTCTGTAAACATGTTATACAGTATCTGCCTTACCTGCAGTGCACATGGGGGTCATTCCGAGTTGCTTGCTCACTAGCAACTTTTTACAGCGCTGCGATCAGGTTAAATCTCGGCAAAACTGCGCATGCGTATGCACCGCAATGCGCAGGCGCGTTGTACGGGTACAAAGAGGATCGGTGCTGGGCGATGGATTTAACAAAGAATCCATTCGCACAGCCGATCGCAAGGAGATTGACAGAAAGAGGGCTTTTGTGGGTGTCAACTGACCGCTTTCTGGGAGTGTTTAGAAAAATTTAGGCGTGTCCAGGCGTTTGCAGGGCGGGTGTCTCACGTCCATTCCGGGACCAGACAGGCTGAAGTGATCACAGCGGCTGAGTAAGTCCAGAGCTACTCAGAAACTTTTTGTGCCATCGGCTGCAAAAGCGTTCGCACACTTGCAAAGCGAAAATACGCTACCCCATAGGCGGCGACTATCTGATCGCAGCACAGCAAAAAGTTGCTAGTGAGCGATCAACTCGTAATGACCCCCATGGTTTTACCCATTAGAGAAAGATTTTGGTGCTGTGATCAGGTCTGAATTAGGGTCTTAGTCTCTTACTCCCTCTTGGCTCCCCTGACACACTCCATGCTCCCACTGCTTCTATCCTTCTGCGTTTCAGATCTGTGGGTTTCAATCTGCAGTCCTGCGAATAACATAAACCATTTATGTAGAAAGTCCTAAAAATCTGAAAATGTAAAACAAAAAACAAAACAGTAATTGTTGCAGTTTGCGCAAAATGTTATATATGATATTCCAGAGGAAAGCAAAAAAAAAAAAAAAAAAGCCGCACATTTACACCTGGACAAACCATGGGGGTAATTCCAAGTTGATCGCAGCAGGATTTTTGATAGCAATTGGGCAAAACCATGTGCACTGCAGGGGGGGGGGGCAGATATAATGTGTGCAGAAAGAGTTAGATTTGGGTGGGTTATTTTATTTCTGTGCAGGGTAAATACTGGCTGCTTTATTTTTACACTGCAAATTAGATTGCAGATTGAACACACCCCACCCAAATCTAACTCTCTCTGCACATGTTATATCTGCCTCCCCTGCAGTGCACATGGTTTTGCCCAATTGCTAACAAAGATCCTGCTGCGATCAACTTGGAATTACCCCCCATGTTGCTATGCTAGGGGTGAGAATGTATTTATTTTTTTCTAGCTTGCCAGGTGAATAGTGGCTGCGTTAGCCAGGGGCGGATCCAGAACAAAATGACAGGGGGGGCACCATGATAGTGGAAGTCGGTGGGGGGGGGGGGGGGGGGGGTTCTTTTGCTCATGCTCCTGAATGTGGTCTCATAACAAGGGTTGTGGCCTCACAGGGAATGGCATGCCGACGAGCCACAACCTCAAAATGACAAGTCTGGTAGGGGACAAGGTGAATGTGCGGGGACAGGTCTGCTAGGGGACAGAGTGAAAGTGCAAGGACAGGTTTGGTAGGGTACAGAGTGAGTGTGCAGGGACAGGCCTGGTAGGGGACAGGGTGAGTGTGCAGGGACAGATCTGGTAGGGGTCGGAGCGAGTGTGCAGGGACTGGTCTGGTAGGGGACAGGGTGAGTGTGCAGGGACAGGTCTGGTAGGGATAGGAGTGAGTGTGCAGGGACAGGTCTGGTAGGGGACAGGACGAGTGTGCAGGGACAGGTCTGATAGGGGACAGAGTGAGTGTGCAGGGACAGGTATGGTAGGGGACAGGGTTTGTGTGCAGGTACAGGTCTGGTAGGGGTCGGAGTGAGTGTGCAGGGACAGGTCTGGTAGGGGACAGGGTGAGTGTGTGGGAACCAGTCTGGTATGGGTCAGGTTGAGTGTCTGTAGGTGACAGGGTGAGAGAGTATGTAACTAGTTCTGGGCAGAGCACCGCTACCCGCCCTTCAATGCCTACCTCTCAGCACTCCACTTCAATGCACTCTCCACGCTTCATTACATCACAGCTCCCCCATTCCTTCAATATTCAAATTACAATATCCTCCATTACACACCTCACAGCACAGAAGACCCCCCCTACCCCCAAATGGGTGTAGTATGGTATGCCGGTGGCTGGGCTCCCGGCAGCCAGCATACCAGCGCCGGAATCCCGACCACCGGCATGCCGACAGCTGGGTGAGCACGGTGGCACGCCACGCTATCTATTCTCCCTCCAAGGGGGTCGTGGACCCCCAAGAGGGAGAATAGGTGTCGGTATGCCAGGTGTTGGGATTCTGGCGCCGGTATACTGTTGGCTGGGATCCTGACAGCCGGCAAACTGAAGACCACCCCCCCAAATAGATAATCTTCCCAAGCACAGAAGACCCCCCCCTCCCCATATTACCAAAGGTCCAGTGCTGCTTTGTGGATGCCTCCTCACCCCACTGCACTGCTAGTTGACACTGTATGGTGCAATCAGGGTAAGGAAGCATGTGTGCATGCAAATAATGCAGGATGTGGGATACAATGAGGGTAGATGCTAGAATAGAACCAACCATACAATGAGTGACACAGAGTGGGGAGCGGGAGGTGGCACGGAGGTTTGCAGTCAGAGGTTTACCAATCTCACTTACAGTGGTCAGAACTAGGGGAGCCGTTGGTGAAGATGCCGGTTCTGGCTCCTTGATCAACTGGGGTCTCCAGAAAGGCGAGTGAGCACCAGAGAGGAGTTTGGAGACCCTGAGCTGCCTAGCACCCGGCCTGCGTGACAGGGAATGCTGGATACGAGAGCTTCACCCTGTCACTGTGCGGGCAGCGGCGGGATCCGGCGGCAGCAGCAGTCCCCCCCGCCACACCTCCGCCGGAGACGAGAGCTTCACTGTGCCGAGTTCGGGCAGCGGCGGGATCCGGCGGCGGCAGCAGCAGTCCCCCCCGCCGCACCTCCGCCGGAGACGAGAGCTTCACTGTGCCGAGTACAAGCAGCGGCGGGATCCGGCGGCGGCAGCAGCAGTCCCCCCCGCCGCACCTCCGCCGGAGACGAGAGCTTCACTGTGCTGAGTACGGGCAGCGGCGGGATCCGGCGGCAGCAGCAGTCCGGGCTGAAGGGAGGTAGAGGGAGTGCCTCCAAATCACGCCCACGCTCTCCACCATATCCACCCACCCCCCGCACTGCCGCGCAGCTCCGGCCAGTATAGTTAATATAAAGGATTCAAAAATCATCCTAAACGACAGGGGGGGCACGTGCCTGGGTGCCCCCCCCCCCCCCCCCCCCCTGAATCCGCCACTGGCGTTAGCACACAGCCAACATACAGTACGTGTGCTAGGTCAGAAATAATGTTACACCTATAAAATTATATCTTTTAGTGAGTCTTGTCTCCTTGCTGCTCAGTGATGGAAAGCATTACAGCATAATAACACACCTGCATATGAGGGCTCCTTATCAGCAACTTGCTTCATTCCAAATCGAAGCTTCTGAATTATAACAATGAATGTACCCTCTGCTGAGGAATCAAATGATAGTTGGAGACACCTTGGAGAATAGCGACCAGAATAAAAGTACAGCCTGCTGTCAGTACATTTATATGGTTATGATGAGACCGTTTATATATTTCATCCTTCAGGTAGTGGTGCATTATCATTATTTATATATACTCACAACCTATGTCTTGTCTATCAATATGTCTACATATACTAGTAGATTGTGTGGCACCTGGTACATGCCTTATACACACATCTATAGTGGATTATTTGAACAAAACAAATGAAGAAAAAGCTCTAAAATTAACATTGTGGCTAAAGTATAACTGAGATAAATCCATAATGATAGTAACGATTATAAAACCATTAACTGGCAAATGACAGCAGCACTCAGCAGTTATTCCTGGGTTCCCTGTTCTGTGTGGATCTGTGAACGTCTCTGTGAATCTAAACATACCAGGACCTCTAGCGTCTTAATTTCTTCCCTTTGTTTCTGGATGACCCTTGTGGCTGTGAGGCTCATTCCAGCAGTTAGAAAGATAAGCAGGACCTAGATAATATGATGGTACTTCCCCATGCAAGCTAAACCGCAGTGTAACTTTTAATCAGATTCTTTGCTGCCTGATTACAACTTTGCAAGGGATTGAAGGCTTTTCAGCAGCGTTTATACAGGATTATTACTGTGGAAATTCTGATTAAAATCTCCCCAAAACCCTGCTCCGACAAGATTAAACCCAGCCATAATCCCACAAAGCCAGCAAGCCTTCCTATATAACTCCAACTCATCTGCTGCTAGTTTATGCAGCGGGGATTACATCGCTCAGCTCTCGTGTCCTGTAAAATATGTAATGGATATGAATGGAAAAACAGATAGTAAATGTAATAGACATGGGTATGCTAGTATTGATGCTTCAGTCACAGTATAGCCTCAACTCTTCCCAATGTATTCTCCTATCATGTGTTATACTGTATGTGATATCCAGCATGTGCAGTTCATATTGGATCTTGATCTGTGTAATAAACTTTATTTAAAAGCCCCACTAGCACCAACTGAGAAAGTTATACTAACGTGCTCCGCAACCTACAGGGCTCTGGGCGCTGCAGTAGTTTTTCCTAGGACTCACTCAGTTCTGTAATAGAGGGAAATTGTACCAGGGTAGTTTTAACAGGAGAACTTGACACTTATTAGCATAGGATTTGGTTGGGTCTGTGAGCGGAATGTTGGAGCCCCTTTATAAATAACTGGGGAGCAGAAAGGGGGGGGGGGGGGGGAGAGGCTCTGCTGCAGCGCTGCCCTTGCATAGTCTTCTGAGTCCTGAGACAAGATTCTCCTCCCTAGAAATGAATGTTCATGACCAAATTTTACATTTTTCGTTTACAAACTTAACCCATAGTACAGTATAAAATACAGTATAAATGTATAAATGTATAAATGTACAAATGTAGTCAGTCTTGCCTACGTTTTTTTTTATCTCCACTCCAGGATATCCCAGATGACAGTTCCAAATAGCAAGTAAGGGGAATACTGACACATTTTAAGTTAAAGGAAATCTGTACCAAGCAATAATAATTTTTTTTAGAACAGGTAATATAAAATAAATAGGCTAACCATACACCATGTTTTAACTAGGATTGTGCCGGTTTACAGTTGCTCTCACAAAGGGGGTCATTCCGACCTGTTCGCACGCAGTGGTTCTTCGCTGCGGTGTAAACAGGTCTAGAATGCGCATGCGCAGCGTGCGCATTGCGTATGCACGTCGTTGCCTGGCGACAGAGGTCACCGGGCAACGACGCTGTCAGAGAAGAAAGCGGTCGCAGCGGCGACTGCAAAAAGATGGACAGCAAGAGGGCGTTCCGGGCGTCAACTTACCGTTTGCTGCCGTTTTAATAGCGTGTCCAGGCGAACGAAGGGCGGAGGCGTGACGCCAAAGCCGGCCCCATCATCGCTGTATCCGTCGCACAAGGTAAGTATGTCCAGGGCTGGTCTTGTTTTGAGTGAAACTTTTTTAGCATATCAGAGCTGCACAAGCAAACGCAGCCCTGCTATGCTAAAATACACTCCTCCATAGGCGGAGATTAGTTGATCACACCAGCAGCAAAAAGTTGCTTGGTGCGATCAACTCAGAATGAGGGCCAAAGTTTCCCCTTCCCGGGACGGCCAGTTTCCCTTTTTGTCCTGGCTGTACACATCTCCCTCCTCACTCCTCTCTCCACCCTCCTCTCTTCTTTCTCCGCTCTCCTCTCTCCACCCTGCTCCGTCTATCCTCCACCCCCCTTTCTCCCTCTTTGCATTGTCAGCTGGTGACGTGATCATGTCCCAGTGTTGACATTGGGGGTGTGGTCTGGAAGCCTATGGGGAACTGGCACGTACGAACCTATCTGCTTGATTCAGTGGCGGTGGCCTACAGCTAATCTCACCTTCTGCTTACTTTATTCTTTCACATTCTGCGGTCCATAATTGAACATAAAAGAAACATAAAACCATACTTGCCAACCTTTTAGCTAGGTCAGTATTGCAGGGGAAGTGGCGCAGCATATTGGGGGCATGCCGGCGGGCGTGATGATGCTAAGGGAGAGGAGCGGGGGTGTGGCTGTGAAATTGCGTCATTATGGCCACGCTCCCGCTACACAAAGCCGAGATTACCTGCATTGTTGGGCAGGGGTGGTGCCATGATGACGCGATTATGTGCAAATTGCGTCATTGGCTCCTTTAGAGTGCGGGGGTGGGGGTGCGGATGTGGGGGCTGGCGGCAATCTGGAAGACTTGCCCACTTTTCTGGTGGGGCAGGAGTTCCCCCCGATTTACGGAAGCCTCCTGGCCAATCAGGGAGAGTAGGCAAGTATGCATAATACAGTATATAAAGGAAAATATATAAACATTATATGTCATGTATTTTTATTTTTTTAAACCTTAAAAATGTCCCATTTTGAGCCAAGGAAATTATGGTAAGCCTATGCATAAAATGTATTGGCAGTGTGGAGGTTTTGTATATTTAAAGAGCTTTTGGGATCTGTAAATGGGACTGGATAATGCATTTATATGATGAGACAAACAGGACTATTTGGCAGGATTTGAGGATAGGTGTATGTGGACACATCTGTAATTACTGAGATTCCAAATGGTGTTACTGATGGCTCAGCTCCATTCATTTTGGAATACTCCTCTGCCTTTCATCATCAAAAGCTGTCTCGATCCATCACTGCCTGTGCACACAAGCAGAAACTAGGTAATGAAATCCATTTGGGGATATGGACACTTCAGTACTCCTCTACTCTCTATTACATCCCTTGAAAGGCAGTGACTACGTCTCCTCTTAATATTAAGGGAGGCAATGTTTTGTCATTGGGTGACCCGATCACACAGCCAGTCTGGTCATTTGGCATATTTGGCAAAAGCCAAATGAGGTGGCCGAGTAGCTCTATCTCCCCACGCTTTGCTCGGCTGGCATCCTGAGAAAGGCCATTCCCCCGTTGCTCTCAGTTCTCCCCCGTGACGTGTGGACATGCCCCTGTGACGAGGGCCACACCCATTTTTCTTTTCTGAAACAAAGAATTCTTGGACCAATTCTTATCTCCAATCCGTCCCTACCCGATCACCCATAATTTTCTCCTGACCTGGCAGTCTATGAGTAACACAACGGTGTGAACAGGCTGTGGCATGAGGGGACCTTTCTTTCTCTGTAGTGAACATGATGTTGTTATGCACAGAGCAATGTTTTATGTAGGCCAGTGTAGGGTGAGTATTTCTTGAGCATGATATTGTTAAACTGGACCAGGATTTCGGGGACCAGCACTTTGATAGGTCTTAGGCCGTTATGGTATGCATTGTGCTATATGTGTTGGAAATGAGGCTTTGTGCTGAGCTTAGGATAATATGTGGTAGGCATTGGGCTATTATGCTGGGCACTGAAGTAATGCATGGGACTACAGTATATTGTACATGAAGCTGATATTATAGACATCGGCATATATGTGGTAGCTTCTTGATACTATAGTGGGCATAAGGCTATTAGTCTTGGCACAGGGATGTGCATTGGTGAGCATTGGCTGTGTTATGTTGTTTTGTGGGCATGGGTGGGCAGTGGCACAGTATTCTTGCCAGACGTTGGGCTTTGTGTGATGGGAATGGGTCCTTATTTAGGCAATCTGTGTGCTATGCTTTTTATTTTGCCTTTTTGTTTTTTTGTAAACTTACAGTGCACTGTCTGTCAACAGCACCCACAGTAGACACTGTAGCTTTAATTCTGCCATATAGCATAGTCATATACTAAGTGAAAATAAATATTTATTTCAATATATTGGCAATATAATGCCCCATGTGTCTCTAAAAAGAACACATTCATCTGGGTACTCAAAGTACTTTTATGATCAGAAAGGGATTGGATAAACTGTTTAGCATGATTTAGGGTTAGAGATAACATTGTGGCAGAACACTTTCAGACAGAGAAATAAAAATCTCAGGTGACCTGTACCCCTGTCACACAGAATGTGAAATTACACAGTGAAGAACTTCCTCCCGGTAATTTAACAATTAACATGGGTCCTTTTTCTGTGTGAAGGGGTCAACCCGGGTTGAAAGTCCCAGGACTTCGACCCTGGAATTTACCAGGGTCGGAGACCTGGAAATTTCAACCCGAGTTAACCCTTTCACACAGACGAAATGTGTTGATCCGCAAATTACCGGGTGGAAATTCTTGACCAGGTAATTTTCTTGTCTGTATGAAAGGGGTGTCAGGCAGGAACCACCAAAATGACCCGGCATTGAAATGGCGGGTAAAAGCTGTGACTTTCAGTTATTTCTGTCTGAAAGTGTTAGTAAAGGAATTCTGCTATTTTTTTATGTGTTTACTGCACCAGATTCAACATTATTGTTGCCCAAGGCCACTTTAGCTTCTCCATCATTTTCATCACTACTAAGGTCTTAATCTTCTCCAACAGATCATATGTAGAAGACACATTTTGTGTGCATTATGCCAGCACGTTTAAATTATCATTAATCATTTATGTAACCAGATACAAGGACTACATGTTCAGTGATAAAACTAGATATGCATGCACGTGGAGTCTCGAATTCTGGTTTTGATTCTAATTTAATTGCCGTGTTTTGGTTTTGCCAAGCCACCCTCAAGTGTTTTGGTTCAAAATTCAGATTTAAAATCTGAATTGGGTTTTGGATTTCATGAAAATGGATAAAAAACAGCTAAAATCATTTAATTTTTGCAGTCCAAAACCCGAAATTCGGATTTAAAATTTGAACTCCGAACCAGGTTTAGATGCGCAGATTTCTGTTGTATTTCTAAAGATCCAAACCCACATCTCTACATAAAACAATGGGTAGAACAAGGGGTAGCCTCATGCTTTCCAAATGTATCTCCTGAAGCCCTGTGACTATGTTGCCTGTCTGTGGTCTGTTAGAAGAATTTCAATGATGTCTATATACTTACAAAGAGTATAAAGGGGAACATGAAATATTGAAATATCTAAATTGCTGTACAGTTGGCAAAGGGCCAAACAATTAATGGATCATAGGGCCTGTTATCAGAGCAGATTCTGTGCATAGTGTCAGTTACCGCAGCAGATGGTCCTATGGCAGAGCGTGACTGTCGTTGATCTAAGGCAAGGTGCAGCTGGAGGCAAATTTGGGGACAGTATTACTTTCCTTATTCAAGTACTCTCTCTTACACTGTAACCGTAATAGTGCCGATTTTCACTTTAGACAAAAACTTGGTATACATTGGGTCAGCGTGATTCATCTGTACAAGTCTGTAGTACTTTTCTGTTACCATAATATGTAATTTGCTACATTCTTAGGGGCCTATTTATCAGCCCATTCTTTATGAAAGGCATATGGAAATAGCAGTTTCTTTATGATTTAAGTAAAGGGACTACAGTCAGCGGCGTTTTATGAGAGGAGGGGTCCCGTATGCAGGCTTAGGGTGGGCCCTCTCCTCTCCACGGTGCCGTAGAATCCAGCAATGTGCCAGAGTCTACTGCGCATATGCAAGTCTCCAGAAACATGGCGCCTGCAATGTTCCGGAGACTAATTTGCTACTGCGCATGCGCGGCGGCCATTTTGGGATGGATTTTTGCCGTGACTACTGCGACTTCAGCGCCTGTCGCCGGACTCCGGAAGGGGAATTTTAACACTGCATGGGTGCAATGTGTGTGGTGTGGGCCCCCCTGGACCCAGGGGCCCATGTCCACCGCACACATTGCACCTATGGTAGAAACGCCAATGGGGGTAATAAACATCTTAGTGATATTTGGTGGACCCCTTTCTTTGAAAGTAAAGCATTCATAACCAAGAACCAGAAATAACGACACTGAGACTTGAATTTTGGCAGAAAATTGCTAGCTATTTATTTGTCCCTAACCATTAGGAAACCTGTAAATAAAGAGATTAATTTAATATGCCGCTCCAGATGGCATATGGTGGCGGCCCAAAAGAACGGCTCAATTAATCTAAATTAACCTTAAATAACTTAACCCTATAAATTTACTAAAAACTTACCATAAACCGGTAATAGGTGACAACTCAACCCCCACAGTGACTACCCACCGCTCCTGGGTGCCCTGCCGCTGCCTTCCCGGACGGGTGGTCAAGCGGCCATAAGTCGATGGAGGTGAGTGCACCTAAACCACAACAAACTGTAAAACACTACAGTTTTCCCTACAATACCAAACTGCCGTTCTTTTCCGCCAATAAATAGCCAACGAAAACAGCCAACAACTTTAAAGCCAAAGCACCACGTGCCAAAATTTCCAACTACCAGGGCGGGAGGGTGGGAAACCAAATCACCAAGAGACTTAAGATGGCTTCACCTTCCCTATATATATCAAGCCCTCCCCCTAAAGAAGGCTGTACTTTCCTCACAGCTAGGTCCACCCCTCCCCAGATGTTTAACTCTTTTCTCTCCTATGCAGTCAATACTCTCTCCTAAACATCTTAGTGATATTTGGTGGACCCCTTTCTTTGAAAGTAAAGCATTCATAACCAAGAACCAGAAATAACGACACTGAGACCTGAATTTTGGCAGAAAATTGCTAGCTATTTATTTGTCCCTAACCTTTAGGAAACCTGTAAATAAAGAGATTAATTTAATATGCCGCTCCAGCTGGCATATGGTGGCGGCCCAAAAGAACGGCTCAATTAATCTAAATTAACCTTAAATAACTTAACCCTATAAATTTACTAAAAACTTACCATAAACCGGTAATAGGTGACAACTCAACCCCCACAGTGACTACCCACCGCTCCTGGGTGCCCTGCCGCTGCCTTCCCGGACGGGTGGTCAAGCGGCCATAAGTCGATGGAGGTGAGTGCACCTAAACCACAACAAACTGTAAAACACTACAGTTTTCCCTACAATACCAAACTGCCGTTCTTTTCCGCCAACAGCGAAAGACTCATCCCCAACAGTCTTTCGCACCGCCACCATAAACCTACCCTAACTCCTGCAAAGCGAAACCTAGATCCTCCAGAAAAAACATCATCCCCTCATTGGATAGATGTACTCCATCGCGCCGGAAAAGGTGGCTGTCTCTGAACCGTATCCTCGGGTGGCGAACCACCCTCCCACCGTGGGACAGCACCCACTTTGCCACCGCTCCGTTCACCTTTTTCCGGGCCTCATCAATCTGGCGACCATCCGCCACACCCCTCCAACACAATCTTGGCACCATCATGGAAAAAACCAACACACAATTGGTCCATGCCGCGGTCACCCTTGCCAGATCCTGTATCATGGCCCACCGCAGATCCAAGGATGTCCTCTTCCCCAAGTCGTTGCCACCTAGATGGACAACCAACACCTTAGGGACTCCATGCTTGCTGGCCTGACTCACTAACCTACTCCTCAGCTCACCCCACATCATTCCTCGCCAGCCAAGCCATCTGACACCCTGTACTCCAAGCAATGCCTGAGACCCTTCCGAGGCCACAAACCTGGCCGCCCAATAAATGTAAGAGTGGCCAACCACCCAAATGGTCAAATTGTCGTCAAACCATCCTGAAGGGAAAAAGAGGGGTAGAATTGATTACTAAGAGGCTTATTAATTGTTTATACTGAAGGATCTGCCAAAAAAGAAAACTTTAGATCTCGCTATTGTAGCAGTCACGGCCTAGCCGACTGCACCATGTTTCGTAGCCAATTTAAAAGCGCAATTAAAGACACAAAGGGGAAAGATCAAATAAAACAAACAAAATAAAAAACAGGGGGGGGGGGAGGGGGGGGTATAAAATGGGAAACACATGTAATAACTCAGCTGGAGGGGAAACGTAAAGACCTGCTGAGGGACTCTGATTAGACCAAATTAGCCGAATTGTAGATTAGAATTCAGTCCGTCAAGTCAGGCAAAAAATCGCAAATAACTCCAGACCCCCGCTGCCGACTCATGCCAGCAACGGCGAGTAGCTAATCCCTGAGTAGGATAAAACAAAACAAAAGGGGTAACATCAACAGACGCACAACCATAAATTCACAGAACTGTAACAACATAATACATTGCAAATTTAAACAAAGCACCAAGCGCAAACCGACCGCTCATGTGACGGGGCGAATATATCGTCTATAGCTTGACGACTTCCATCACCCCACCGCCTGTATTTCAGTTCTGGAGCAACCCGCCGCAGCAGCCGACGTCGCTGCGCCAATGCGAAATGAATGGGTACCGAAAGCAGTGGGTGGGAGGCCCAAGCCCGCCAAACAGCGACTCAGCATCCATCGAAACTGGTATTTCGTGACTGGCAGCCCATCATAATGCAACAGCCAAGACCCCTCCTTAACGGGTCGCACCACCACGTATTGCCTTGCCAGCCCCACCGGGCAAACGCTCTCCTCCAGCGCTGGGACCATTGTAACCCAGCGTCCTCTCCCCACTTGATCCGTCTTGGAGCGTCGCAACCTGCACAGCAAGGACCTCTCACCCACTACTACGTCTCCGACCAGCATGCGCGACTCTGCTCTCTTGGAAGGCGCTACCAACTCAGAAACTCGAAAGGCCCCGTGGTAAGCCATAGAGAACGCCAAACTAAACAAAAGCGTCTCAAACTTGGACGACGCGACTCGCCCAACTGCCTCGATGACGGCCGGCAACGACGCCGCATCGATGGGCCGCCTCCTATCCGGTGGCGACGGCGTGACTCGTGCCCACCCTTTCATTGCCTTCCGCAGAACCTCGCTTTTTGTTACGTCAGGGACGCCTCGCAGCTTGCAGGAAAACGATATGCCTGCCAAATACCGCGAAACCACTGCTCGTGACCTACCGGAGACGTACAGCTCCCACATAAAAGAAAGCATCAGCCTATGCCTGCTCTTACCTTGATGCTGACGCCCCTGGACAAACTCCTCCCATTCACTCCAGGCTTGTCCGTACACCTTGAGCGTGGCCGGCGCGATTGACCGCAACGCTAGACCCTCCAGTCCGGCCCGATCACCTGCCAAACATAACCAGGACAGTGAAAACCTTGCTCTTCGGCCTCAGGTGCCAAATCCCAAAATCTCTCCCACTGTCCACGCGACAACGCGTCTGCGATTCCGTTTTCCAAACCGGGCACGTGCTGCGCTCGGAACCATAGGTTCCTACGCAAGCATGTCAAAAGCAATTGCCCAAGTACCCGCAGTACCACTAGCGATTTCGCCCTCTGGTTATTAATCGCATGTACCACGCCCAGATTATCGCACCTGAACACTATGCTGCGGTTAGCTAACCGATCGCCCCAAACTTCCAACGCTACCATAATGGGAAAAAGCTCCAGCAGCACCAGATCTCTTGTAAGACCCTCGCTATGCCAGTTTGCCGGCCAAGATGCCGCGCACCACGATCCCTCCAGAAAACAACCAAATCCAGAGGCACCTGCAGCATCAGTAAAAAGCTGCAAACTCTCGCTGTCCACGGCTGGCGCTTGCCATATGCTCACCCCGTTGAAATCCTCCAGGAACGAAGCCCAGACGGCCAAATCCCTTTTTAATTCCGAGGACAATCGAACGAAATGATGCGGCCTGGCACACCCCGCTGTTGCCCTTTCGAGCTTCCGGCTGAAAACCCTGCCCATCGGTATCACCCGACAAGCAAAATTCAGCATGCCCAGCAAGGACTGCGCCTGCCGCAGCGTGACTTTACGCGAGCCGCTGAAACGGCCAATAGTTTCGCGGAGCTTTGACACTTTGTCCTGGGGCAGGCGACACTCTCCCGCCACGGTGTCAATTTCAATCCCCAAAAATGATAGACAGGAGGCCGGACCCTCCGTTTTATCCCTGGCTACCGGGACACCGAAGTGGTAAAAAAGGGCTCGTGTGCTAAACAGCAAGTCGCCGCATCTTGTGTCATTAGCCGGCCCCGCACACAGGAAATCATCGAGGTAATGTGCGATCCCGTGACCGCCTGACGCAGACTCCACGCACCAATGAAGAAAAGTGCTAAAGCGCTCGAAAAACGAGCATGAAACGGAACATCCCATCGGCAGACATTTGTCGATGAAATACTCCGCCCCAATCCGAAAACCCATAAAGCGAAATGAGTCCGGATGCAATGGCATTAATCTAAAGGCTGACTCAACATCAATCTTAGCCATGAGGGCCCCGCTCCCGTAGCTGCGGACCATCTCTAGCGCCTCGTCAAATGACTGATACACCACCGAGCAATGAGCCGGTGGTATTGCGTCGTTGACCGATGCCCCTGGCGGGTAAGAAAGATGCTGAATGAGCCGAAAAGCGCCCGGAGTCTTCTTTGGTACCACCCCAACCGGGGAGATGACCAGGTCATCCACCGGGGGTGACTTAAACGGCCCCTCCATCCTGCCCAACCTGACCTCCTTATCCACTTTCTCCCGTAACACAGTCGGCAAGGCTCGGGCGGACTGAAGGTTCCTGTGCGCGCGCACTGAAACTTCGCTTGCAACAGGCAAGCGAAAACCAAACTTAAAACCGTCTAACAAAAACTTTGCATCCCTTTTATTGGGATACAGACCCAACCATTTACCCATAGTTTCCAACTTAACTGGCGTTGGTGCTCTGCTGAGCGGTCCCGCTCGCGGCCTGCTTAGGGTAGGGTTGTTTCCCCCGATTGCCTTGTCGTCCCCCTTTGAAGCAAGAGGAGGCTGGGTGGGTTCCACCGCACTGCTGGCAAGAGTGGCGAAAACGACACTGTTTGCCAAATGAACATGTTCCGCTGTTAAAAGCGAAGCATTTCCCCCGAGGGGCAGACCGCCCGCCCATGCGAACGGCCAACCCGCCTGTCTTGGTAAATCCCCCGTCCGCGCCCGTTCCCTGCGCTGACGACCCCCCGCGGCGCCCACCCGTTCCCTGCTTCTGGGTCTCTTCCTCCCGCTGGGATGCCCGGGTCACTTTGAGCCAGACCTCCACGTCTTTGAACCCAAAGTCCATGACCCGTAACCCGTCCTGCTTCTCCCGAAACTCTTGGTCATATCGCCGCCATTCCGAGCCCGGGGATGTGCGCTGCATGTCGTGCACGAGATGAAGGTACCGGATGATATTCATGTGTTCTTCCGGCCTGTCCTCCAAATAGCAAGCCGCAAACACCCAAAACCCGGCCAGCCAGTTATCAAAAGACCTGAAAGCTTCTGCCCCCATGCCCTTCGTAGCGGCCGCCGCTTTGTAATCCTTCTTCATGGCCTTAGTCAAACCGAATAAGTCCACAAAGTCACCCCTACGTATCTTTTTGCGGCAGCTGTCTCGCAGCCCCCGCATAACTGCGGTGTACTCGCAGCGCACTACCCCCGGCAGGTCTCGCCTCTTCTTTGCCCTACGCTCCTCTTCACTAATTCGCCTGCGCCGCTTCCGCCTTTTCTGCTGTTTTGCTGCCCTTTTGGCAAGTTTCTCGGCCTCCTTCCTTGCCCTAGCAGTACTATCAGCATCGGACGCTTGCGACGCCAAAGAGGAGGATGAGGAGGAGGACGAAGAGCTACGCGAACTCGAGCTTGCGGTGGAAATTGAAATAGACTGTACCAACTCACCGGATGCCGTCGACCTCTCCGACCCGGATTGTTCGTCGTCTTCATTCCAATCGTCGTCAACCGCAAAGTCTGCCGAATCCCTTTCACCTTGGTCCTCTGTGGAAGACAAAACAAAAGAGGGCCCGGCCCGCGCATGCCCGTGCCCACCGACCGCCCGACGCGCCCCGGGGATCCTGCCCCTCATGCTCTAACCCGAAGGCAAGAGCCCCCCGGCCGGCCCAGTCGCTCTCCCTTTCCGATCCTTCCCCTTCCCTATCCAGGGAAGGAGAAGAATCCCTGGTCCTGGGGAGGACCCGCTGTCGTGCGCAGCGGCCTGGGCCGCGGCCCTGCGGCCGCTGACCCATTCTCTGTCTCCCCTCCTGCCGCGGGACCCGGTGCGTCCTGCGACGGTCACAGGGACCTGCTGCCCCCCCGCGCGTGCTCCCCCGCGTGTCACCTGACCCGCGGAGAGTGCACCCGCATGCTGCTGGCGGCCACCCCTTGCTGGTCCTGCTGTGCCCCCATCACTCTTTGCCCTGTCCATGCGCCCAGCGCTGCCTCCCCGAGGCACACGCTGCACCCCCCTAAACCTGTCTCTCCCCCTGCCGAACTCCGGCATCCGGGGAGAAGAAGAATGTGACCCGTGCAATGCTGGCGCCGCTGCGCGCGCACGTGCGCGGCCAGCGGCGTCCGGAGCGAGCGTGGGCGCGCGCGCACCTCGAGCGCGCGCCCCACGTCCTCCCGCCAGCGGCCTCCCGGACCGCTCCTCCTCTCCGGCCGCCGCGCGAGGCTCCTGTATAGTCCCCGCGCGGCGACTGCCAGCTCCCTCAACCATCCTCTCCCCCCGCCCGGCCCGAACAGCCGACCGCGGCGGGGAAGGAGAGACCGTGTCTGACGCACTCGGGCGCCCGCCGCGGCGCGCGGGCGCCCGCAATGATCCCGGGCTCGGCGGCTCCCGACGGGGACGGCCGCCGCCCGCTGACACTCGAGCGGCCTGCAGGGACCCCTGGTCCCCCACGCCGCCCTCGTCTGGCCGGAGTGCCCGACTCGGCACCCGGCGGCGAGTCCGCCCGGGCCCCGCCAGCGCTGCCTACGGGCGCATTTGATGAGGCCCTAGGGGACGGAGCCCCGTCCCCTATGCCGCCCACCGCCGCCTCAGGGCCCGCTCGGCCGTCCGACCCACGGTACCGAGCCGGGGCCCTTAGCACGCGCTGGGGGCGAGCGGACATGCCAGCAGACACAATACCGGGAGGGTTAAGTAAATTCAAATACTAAAGGGATACTGGAGAGGAGAGTACCAAGAGAGGGTCAGACTATATACTAGCGACACAGCAATATTCAGCCCAATAAAACAAGATTTGCTGGCACTGCAGCACTCACCAAACCAAATCACCAAGAGACTTAAGATGGCTTCACCTTCCCTATATATATCAAGCCCTCCCTCTAAAGAAGGCTGTACTTTCCTCACAGCTAGGTCCACCCCTCCCCAGATGTTTAACTCTTTTCTCTCCTATGCAGTCAATACTCTCTCCTTCTGAGTTGATCGCAGCAGGATTTTTGTTAGCAGTTGGGCAAAACCATGTGCACTGCAGGGGAGGCAGATATAACATGTGCAGAGAGAGTTAGATTTGGGTGGGTTATTTTGTTTCTGTGCAGGGTAAATACTGGCTGCTTTATTTTTACACTGCAATTTAGATTGCAGATTGAACACACCACACCCAAATCTAACTCTCTCTGCACATGTTATATCTGCCTCCCCTGCAGTGCACATGGTTTTGCCCAACTGCTAACAAAATTCCTGCTGCGATTAACTTGGAATTACCCCCAATGACTACAGTATATAAAAGATATCTCCTGCATCAGGTTAACTAACACCGCAGACCACAGTCACTATTATTCTCAATAGGGACTGCTGTCCAGCTCAGTTTATCAAGCTATGAAAGCTTAAGCTAGGTTTTTAAATATCTCTGTTTCTCTCTTTGGAATAAGGCATTGGTGTAATGGGTACAGGGATGGATCTAGACTTTTCTTTTAGGGGGGGCGGTTTACTGTTTAATCTTGACTCCTCCCCTCTCCAGTCCCAACTCCTCCCATTTGCAATCCTAACTCCTCCGCTCTCAATTCCTGAAAAACTGAACTTTTTGAGTGAGACTGAGATAGAGCTTTGTGATTGTTCTGTGTACATGTGACTGTGCTGTGGGGTAAATGTATTTATTAGCCCTAGTACCCACACACCTGCAAGTGAAGGGCATATGCTCTGTAACCCTTGCTCTCCTGGCTCCTCTGTGCTGCTGTGGTATAGGCTGCAGCACAGCGTTCTGCCTCGAGCTCTCCCTGCAGAGCTCTCTTCTGCTTAAAAGTGGGTGTGGCTATGACTTTGTTAGGAGAGGCGGTCACCCCCCCCCCCCCCCCCCCTAAATCCGGCCCTGAATGGGTAACTGACTTACTGTCTATACATTCAAAAAAATATGACTTTTTCTGGAATTTGTTTTTGTAATTTCAGTGAATTTAGTGCAGAATTACATTAACTTCAAGCATTCTGTACACATTTAATTGATTTTTAACATGAAAAATTGATCCTACTCTTAATAGGTTTTTATGTAGAGGACAGATGGAGCATGTGTCCCGGAACCCACGGGGCACTCTGGACAAGGTTTTTTTCTTGGTGTATGTACAGTATGTCAGCCTAAAGCCCCCCACACACCAGAAAGACCATCGGGCCGATGCGCCCGATATTGACAGGTAAAAAAGTTTGACACAGTCAAAAGGTTGACAAGGAAATGGTCGACAGAAATAGTCAATACAGTTTTTAGTTTTTTAGGTGTCATTTTCTATGTTAGTAGTGGTATACTGCGCCCTCTCGCATGTCTCGCTATGCTTCCCTCTGCTACCGCTGCGCTCAGCACAGGTTACTATTCTCAAATATAGTCTACATTGAGGGAAAATGATGAAACAGATGAAAAAACGGGACAAAAAACTTGTGTCAATCATATGTGTGTTGACAGTTGTCATGTTGACCATTTGAACCTATTGACCTTTTGTTTGCACCTGTTGACTTTTTGAACATGCCAACCTTTTCTACCTGTTGACCTAATATCATCGGAAACCCAGAACAAGTGATAACACTTTCTTTCCCTTTGCATACGGAGACACTTTGTATTGCATTGGTAATTGAACCACCATTTTTAAACAAAGCATTTTCAGTGTTTTAAACCATTTACAAAAGTTTCATTGTAAAAATGTTTTGTCTACTTTTAAGCTCTATTGTTTTAAGAAATGGAATTTGTGCCTGATCTGAGCTATCCGTTACCCTGTGCATGTCAGAACTGGCCAGCTATAAGACCTGATGGAGGTTAACACTTACTGCTCAGCTGCCACAGTGATATTTTTAGGACAAATTGGGACGGTATTCAATTATTTTCGCCCCCTTCCCACTGCCGTTTCTATAATGGGTGCAGTGTGTGCGGTGCACATGGGCCCCTGAGTCCAGAGGGGGCCCCCACCACACACGCTGCACCCATTTTCTGAATACTCACCCCTCCGGAGTCCCGCAGCGACGTCCACGTTGGTGTTAAAACTCTGTGAAAATGGACCAGCGGCCATTTTCACGGAGTTCTGCGCATGCGCAGTAGAGAAATCTCAGGGAAAATGGCTGCCACGCCATTTTCCTCGGAGATCTGCGCATGCGCAGTAGAGTCTGAGCGCTCTAGTGCTCAGACTCTCAGCGCTGCCGGCAGAGAGGAGGGGGCCCAACTGGAGGAGGCTGCACCCGGGCCTCCTCCTCTCTTAAAACGCCCCTGCCCCTTCCATACCCGTTCTGTTTTGGCTGACGGCCGTGGTGTTATAATTTCTGCTTGCTACCCCCGGTATAGCGAGATGCCCAACCCTTTATGCAGCTAAACCTGATTACTATGGGCGCAATATGCGCGATAACGGGGATCACTTTAAAAAGAAGATTGGGCGTGATATATCATTTGAATATCGCCCACTGTGTCAAAAAGTACTTTGATATACTGTAGCTGTGATAAGCAGTGGAAGAACAGTCAACATTATCCAGAGATAAAGGGTCCCCAAAATAAGCATGCTGTGTACTGAAATGAGCCCACAGTTGCTGTTGAATGGCAGGCAATACTAACTCCCTTCCAAGCGTAATATAGTCATTGCAGTAATTTCCTTCCACCGATGAGACAATGCCGCCTCCCACCCACACAACCATGCCTCCCAACTGTCCCTCTTATCATTTCTTATTGTCTCGCCTTTTGGTCTGAAGACGCCTTTGGAAGACTGTTACTTGAACACTTTGTTCTTCTGACATCCAAAAGTGTCTTTCTGGCTCCTGAACTCAATATAATCATGATCACTGTATTATTCTTTCTCTTAGTTTAATGCTTTGTGGTGTTTGTGGCTTTGCATGTTCCAAAACATCCATTAAAAGTTAAAGTTAAAAAAACTGTGTTAATTGTGTCAAGAAGACTGTGTGGTAGTAATGCCTACAGTACATGAATACATTTTATCCTATTTACACGTATCTTAACTGTCCTGCTTTTAGATTTCAGGGTTAAATACACAGAGAAATGGCAGCTTGCTAAAGCTGCATCCAAGTAAATTTACCTCCTATTCTCAATTTCCCCCAGCAGGTAATGTTTTCAGGATTTCTACTGAGGAAGCAGTTGTGATACTTATTTACCCAGTAAAGTAGATTAAGGGCCTAATTCATGGTTGATTGCAAAACATAATTTTCCACTAATGGGCAAAACCATGGGGGTCATTCCGAGTTGTTCGCTCGCAAGCGGATTTTAGCAGATTTGCTCATGCTAAGCCGCCGCCTACTGGGAGTGAATCTTAGCATCTTAAAATTGCGAACGATGTATTCGCAATATTGCGATTACACACCTCGTAGCAGTTTCTGAGTAGCTCCAGACTTACTCGGCATCTGCGATCAGTTCACTGCTTGTCGTTCCTGGTTTGACGTCACAAACACACCCAGCGTTCGCCCAGACACTCCCCCGTTTCTCCGGCCACTCCTGCGTTTTTTCCGGAAACGGTAGCGGTTTTTCCCACACGCCCTTAAAACGGCCTGTTTCCGCCCAGTAACACCCATTTCCTGTCAATCACATTACGATCGCCAGAACGATGAAAATGCCGTGTGTAAAATTCCTAAGTGCATAGCAAATTTACTTGGCGCAGTCGCAGTGCGGACATTGCGCATGCGCATTAAGCGGAAAATCGCTGCGATGCGAAGATTTTTACAGAGCGAACAACTCGAAATGACCCCCCATGTGCACTGCAGGTGGGGGGGGGGGGCATATGTAACATGTGCAGAGAGAGTTAGATGTGGGTGGAGTGCGTTCAAACTGAAATCTAAGTTGCAGAGTCAAAATAAAGCAGCCAGTATTTACCATGCACAGAAACAATATAAGCCACCCAAATCTCTCTCTGCACATGTTACATCTGCCCCACCTGCAGTGCACGTTTTTTTTGCCCATTAGTGAAAAATTTTGTTTTGCAATCAACCTAGAATTAGGCCCTAAGGGGCACATTTACTAAGCAGTGATAAGAGCGGAGAAGTGGGCCAGTGGAGAAATTGTCCCATCAACCAATCAGCAGCTCGGTATCATTTTATAGTATGCAAATTATAGCTGTTACTTCAGTGCTGATTGGTTGCCATGGGCAACTTCTCCACTGGCTCACTTCTCCGCTCTTATCACTGCTTAGTAAATGTCCCCCTGAGTCACTTGTGCATGCTTCTGACACATTTAGGACAGTGTATTACAAAAAGACACTATTATGCCTTTGTGATTTATCCCTGCTTGTATCAGCCTGACAGCTGGATAACGTTTCAGACTTGTTATACTGGAAATCTATAGTAGATAATCAAATATTTTGTTTTCAAGCTAAGGTATAAGCTGCCCTTGAATCAACCCACATGTAAGATTTAAAGCATATTGCATGTCATTAAGGGAGAGAGAATTACTGTTTCAATATTTTCCTAACACTTGGTCCCTTGTATGTTGTATGAACATGTGTCTTTGCGTGTGATTACAGTAGCTGATTCGGCTGTGTGGAGAGAGACCACAGGAAGCTGTGTTTATGATTATAAAGGATTTTGAATTGGCTTCAGACATCTACTCTCTCTCTGAAAGAGATTAAAAGTCATTTTGCTGAGGATTAGGCTTGACACAGTTTATAACCTCTTTCTCTTCAAGCCAGCAATTTGTATTTGGAGGAGCAAAAATAAATAAATACACACATATTTCTGTCTGCCTACCCATCAATCTATATGGCTGTATACCACTGTATGCAACTTATTTATATCTTCCATTTCTTAAAAGAATCGAATGCAATGAAGAATATACTGCAGAATATCTTCCATTTCTTATAAAAGAATGGATTATCAAATATTTTTTGTATCTCACAAATGGATTTGGGGGCTAATTCAGGTTGGATCGCAGTGTGCGATCCAACCGGAATTTTTGCTGAAAAGATGTGGGCGCATGTGCCCGCATTTTCTGCGGGGGGTCCGCAGAAAATGCAATCGCCTCTGCCTGTCAGTCGTGGGGCGGGGTGGGGGGGCGGGGGGGAGCAATGGTCCGTTTCCAGGGAGGAGACGGAGCGTTGCGGGAGCTGGGGCAACATGAACAGTGGGCGGTGCGGTGCGAATGGGGGCATATCGGGGCGTGGTCGCGGCAGTTGCGTGACATCACATGCAGCCGCCACGACAGGTAAGATGGCGCCGGGACTCCTGCGGCCACAGCTTAGCTGTGCCGGCAGGAGTCATCTTTAGTTTCTGCTGACAAGCTGAAATTGCGAAGCGATCGCAATTTCTGCTTGATGAAGGGGGAGAGGCGCCGGTCAGTATGCTGGGCGGCCTTGCCCAGCGATGTGCGGGCCCCAGCATGTGACCAAAAGGATAGCAAATTCTGCTGATTAGCAAAATTTGCTATCCTTACTGAAGTAGCCCCTTCAAAAAATTACAAAAAGCTGCCTGGAAAAACACATATTGTAAGTAAAAGGTACAACTAGTTATCTGACATTTTCAGGATAATGGAGTCCGAGATCGCCAGAGATTCAGGATACCGGCCGATCTCTGACATTTTTTGGAAGGGGCAAAACCATGCCTTGTAAGTGATTGCCTCTTTAAAAAGAAGTCTGAGATTAGCCGACATCCCGCTCCTCCGTCAGTCTCGGACTCCATTACATCCCGCTGTTTGTACAATTTTTTTATTGTAAAAAGACTCAGGGGTACATTTACTAACATTCGTAATTTCCGAAAAAAGGTCAAAGTTCAATCACGAATGACATCGAAAGTGTAAAACTGCAACTTTTTGAATTTGTTACGATGGATTTACTAAGCTGTCGTATTCGGGTTTTTCTTTTCTTCCGATGTCGATGTCATTCGTGTTTTTTTTTATTTTTTTACGGCAGTGATTAGCAAAACACTGCCGACTTTTTTTACAATCAATCTCGGCCGGATCTGTGTGATCCGTGCTGGGGTTCATTTTTTTTTTTTTTTTTAATTAAACAATGTAAAATAAAAATAAAAAAATGCGTGGGGTCCCCCCTCCTAAGCATAACCAGCCTCGGGCTCTTTGAGCCGATCCTGGTTGCAAAAATATGGGGAAAAAAATGACAGGGGTTCCCCCATATTTAAGCAACCAGCATCGGGCTCTGCGCCTGGTCCTGGTTCCAAAAATACGGGGGACAAAAAGAGTAGGGGTCCCCCGTATTTTTAAAACCAGCACCGGGCTCCACTAGCTGGACAGATAATGCCACAGCCGGGGGTCACTTTGATATAGTGCCCTGCGGCCGTGGCATCAAAAATCCAACTAGTCACCCCTGGCCGGGGTACCCTGGGGGAGTGGGGACCCCTTCAATCAAGGGGTCCCCCCCCCCCAGCCACCCAAGGGCCAGGGGTGAAGCCCGAGGCTGTCCCCCCCCATCCAATGGGCTGCGGATGGGGAGGCTGATAGCCTTTTGTGATAATGAAAAGATATTGTTTTTAGTAGCAGTACTACAAGTCCCAGCAAGCCTCCCCCGCATGCTGGTACTTGGAGAACCACAAGTACCAGCATGCGGCGGAAAAACGGGCCCGCTGGTACCTGTAGTACTACTACTAAAAAAATACCCAAAAAAACACAAGACACACACACCGTGAAAGTATAATTTTATTACATACATACACACATACATACATACTTACCTTATGTTCCCACGCAGGTCGGTCCTCTTCTCCAGTAGAATCCAAGGGGTACCTGTTGAAGAAATTATACTCACGAGATCCAGGGGCCCAGGGTCCTCGGAGAAATCCTTTGTAATCCACGTACTTGAAAAAAAAAAAACGCTTACCCGAGCCACGCACTAAAAGGGGACCCATGTTTGCACATGGATCCCCTTTTCCCGACTGCCAGAAAACCCACTCTGACTGATGTCTAAGTGGGTTTCCTCAGCCAATCAGGGAGCGCCACGTTGTAGCACTCTCCTGATCGGCTGTGTGCTCCTGTCCTAACTGACAGGCGGCACACGGCAGTGTTACAATGTAGCGCCTATGCGCTACATTGTAACCAATGCTGGGAACTTTCTGCTCAGCGGTGACGTCACTTTAGGTCAAGCGCAGGGCAGAAAGTTCCCACCATTGGTTACAATGGAGCGCATAGGCGCTACATTGTAACACTGCCGTGTGCTGCCTGTCAGTCAGGACAGGAGCACACAGCCGATCAGGAGAGTGCTACAACGTGGCGCTCCCTGATTGGCTGAGGAAACCCACTTAGACATCAGTCAGAGTGGGTTTTCTGGCAGTCGGGAAAAGGGGATCCATGTGCAAACATGGGTCCCCTTTTAGTGCGTGGCTCGGGTAAGCGTTTTTTTTTTTTTTTCAAGTACGTGGATTACAAAGGATTTCTCCGAGGACCCTGGGCCCCTGGATCTCGTGAGTATAATTTCTTCAACAGGTACCCCTTGGATTCTACTGGAGAAGAGGACCGACCTGCGTGGGAACATAAGGTAAGTATGTATGTATGTGTGTATGTATGTAATAAAATTATACTTTCACGGTGTGTGTGTCTTGTGTTTTTTTGGGTATTTTTTTAGTAGTAGTACTACAGGTACCAGCGGGCCCGTTTTTCCGCCGCATGCTGGTACTTGTGGTTCTCCAAGTACCAGCATGCGGGGGAGGCTTGCTGGGACTTGTAGTACTGCTACTAAAAACAATATCTTTTCATTATCACAAAAGGCTGTCAGCCTCCCCATCCGCAGCCCATTGGATGGGGGGGGACAGCCTCGGGCTTCACCCCTGGCCCTTGGGTGGCTGGGGGGGGGACCCCTTGATTGAAGGGGTCCCCACTCCCCCAGGGTACCCCGGCCAGGGGTGACTAGTTGGATTTTTGATGCCACGGCCGCAGGGCACTATATCAAAGTGACCCCCGGCTGTGGCATTATCTGTCCAGCTAGTGGAGCCCGGTGCTGGTTTTAAAAATACGGGGGACCCCTACTCTTTTTGTCCCCTGTATTTTTGGAACCAGGACCAGGCGCAGAGCCCGATGCTGGTTGCTTAAATATGGGGGAACCCCTGTCAATTTTTTCCCCATATTTCTGCAACCAGGATCGGCTCAAAGAGCCCGAGGCTGGTTATGCTTAGGAGGGGGGACCCCACGCAATTTTTTTTAATAAAATAACAACTTTCCCACCCCTTCCCACTGATATACATGCACGGATCTCATGGATCCCTGCATGCCTATCCAATCACGGAAAAAAAAAGTAGGTCTGTTTTTTTTTAGCACTTTTTTACGAGTTGTAATTTTTCACGGCAGTGTTTGTTTTTTTTTTGCTGTGCACTTCTTAGTAAATGACCGAGATTCATACTTAAACAGCCGCGTTTTGACCGATGGTGTATTCATTCGTGATTTTTTTCTTGGACTTCAAAATATTACGAATGCCCTCATCACTGCCGTGATTATTGCTTAGTAAATTACCGAGATGACACTTTGATGAAAAAACGGCATCTCGGTCAAAATCGGGAGCTTAGTAAATTTACCCCTCAGTATCTTCCAACAATAGCTTGTTGATAACAGTTGCACCAGAGTTCGGTAACTTGTGAGTTGGTGCCCAGTGGTGTCCACTGATATTTGTATATGCAGTACATTCTAATGGAAACTGCATCTTATGGTGCCACTGTCCCGTAATAACTGCACACTGACGCTTGTGGCTGTAGTTGCAGCTGAAAAAAAACCCAGTGACACTTTTGTTTTTATTTATACAGTGTGTTTCAAAATTAAAAATGAAATGCAGATTATAGGAAGTGTGACACCTGTAGCTGAGTAACTGGAGCCGATCTGTAACTGGAGTCTCAGGTGCTGTTTGTCTGTATCCAGAATTATTGTGACCCTGCTTAGAAAAGAGAGGTTCTATTCACTGCCTGAATTACTAAACAATGAGCAATGTTCTAGATTTTCCCCAACCATCCCAACATATCAATAATACCAATATTTAACCAATGAGTCTCCTTCTCCCCAATCAGCACCAAAATTAAATAAATAAAACTGAAATGTAATAATTATGTTTTTTTTCCTCCCAGCTAGCCCTGACATTACATGCAGTCTCAATTTTGATGATCTATACCTTCTAACCCCAAATATAAAAATAAATGAATGCCAATTGCCAATGCCAATTACCATTTACATTTATTCTCCTGCTCCTTTCACACAACAGCACATTAAATGTCATTTTTTTTAGGCAAAATTATTTTCTCTAACGTCCTAGAGGATGCTGGGGACTCCGTAAGGATCATGGGGATAGACGGGCTCCGCAGGAGACATGGGCACTTTAAGAAAGACTTTGACTCTGGGTGTGCACTGGCTCCTCCCTCTATGCCCCTCCTCCAGACCTCAGTTTGATACTGTGCCCAGGGGAGATGGGTGCACTGCAGGGAGCTCTCCTGAGTTTCCTGCTAAGAAAGTATTTTAATTAGGTTTTTTATTTTCAGGGAGCACTGCTGGCAACAGACTCCCTGCATCGTGGGACTGAGGAGAGAGAAACAGCCCTACTTCTCTGAGTTTCAAGGTCCTGTTTCTTAGGCTACTGGACACCATTAGCTCCAGAGGGAATCGGAACACAGGTCTCACCCTGGAGTTCGTCCCAGAGCCGCGCTGCCGTCCTCCTCGCAGAGCCAGAAGATAGAAGCCGGGTGAGTATGAGAAGAAAGAAGGCTTCAAAGGCGGCAGAAGACTTCGTGATCTTCACTGAGGTAACGCACAGCACTGCAGCTGTGCGCCATTGCTACCATACACCTCACACACTCCGGTCACTGTAAGGGTGCAGAGCGCAGGGGGGGCGCCCTGGGCAGCAGTATAAACCTCTATTATGGCATAAACACATATATAAATGTACAGCTGGGCACTGTACATGTATAAAAAGAGCCCCCGCCATGTTTTTGAATAAATTGAGCGGGACAGAAGCCCGCCGCCGAGGGGGCGGGGCTTCTCCCTCAGCACTCACCAGCGCCATTTTTCTCCACAGCACAGCGCTGAGAGGAAGCTCCCCGGACTCTACCCTGCTTACTGATGTGACAGTGGGTTTTTTCAAGAGGGGGGGGGGTGCACATAATTGGCGAAAAACAAGTTATTTCAGCGCTACCGGGAAAACATTCTGGGTTATATAGCGCTGGGGTGTGTGCTGGCATACTCTCTCTCTGTCTCTCCAAAGGGCCTGGTGGGGAACTGTCTTCAGATAAGAGCTTCCCTGTGTGTGTGTGGTGTGTCGGTACGCGTGTGTCGACATGTATGAAGTGGAAGGCTCACCTAAGGAGGAAGGGGAGTGTATGAATGTCAGATCTCCGTCGGCAGCGCCGACACCGGACTGGATGGAGATGTGGATTGTCTTGAGTGCTAGTGTTAATTTATTACACAAGAGATTAGACAAGGCTGAGGCTAGGGAACAGTCAGGTAGTCAGACCATGCCTGTCCCTGTGTCACCGGGACCTTCCGGGTCTCAGAAACGCACATTGTCCCAAATAATGGACACAGATACCGACACGGATTCAGACTCCAGTGACGACTATGAGGAGGCAAAATTACAGCCAAAAGTGGCTATTCGATATATGATTATTGCAATAAAAGAGGTTTTGCATATCACGGAGGAACCCCCTGTCCCTGAGAAGAGGGTGCACATGTATAAAGAGAAAAAGCCTGAGGTCACTTTTCCATCCTCGTATGAGCTGAGCGAGCTGTGCGAAAAGGCGTGGGAATCTCCAGACAAGAGGCTGCAGATTCCCAAAAGGATTCTTATGGCGTATCCTTTCCCGCAGACGGATAGGATACGATGGGAGTCTTCTCCTAAGGTGGACACGGCTTTAACACGTTTATCAAAAAAGATAGCGCTGCCATCACAAGATACGGCTACCCTCAAGGATGCTGCTGATCGCAGACAGGAGGTTACCATGAAGTCCATTTACACACATTCAGGTACAATTCTTAGACCAGCAATGGCGTCGGCCTGGGTTTGTAGTGCTGTCGCAGCATGGACAGACTCCTTATCTACGGAAATTGAGACCCTAGATAAGGATACCATTTTAATGACCCTAGGGCATATAAAAGATGCTGCGTTATATATGAGGGATGCTCAAAGAGACATTTGTTTGCTAAGTTCCAGAATAAACGCTATGTCTGTTTCTGCTAGGTGAGTCTTATGGACCCGGCAGTGGACAGGTGATGCCGACTCAAAGAGGCATATGGAGTCTTTGCCTTACAAAGGTGAGGAGTTATTTGGAGAAGGCCTCTCGGACCTCGTCTCCACAGCTACGGCAGGTAAATCGAATTTTTTGCCTTATGTTCCCTCACAGCCTAAGAAAGCGCCTCATTATCAAATGCAGTCCTTTCGTTCGAATAAAAGCAAAAGAGTACGAGGATCGTCCTTTCTTGCCAGAGGTAAGGGCAGAGGAAAAAAGCTGCACACAGCTAGTTCCCAGGAACAGAAGTCCTTCCCTGCCTCTGCAAAATCCACCGCATGACGCTGGGGCTTCCCTGGGGGAGTCCGCTCAAGTGGGGGCACGTCTTCGACTTTTCAGCCACATCTGGGTTCATTCACAGGTGGATCCCTGGGCAATAGAAATTGTTTCTCAGGGATACAAGCTGGAATTCGAAGAGGTTTTTCAAATTGGCTCTACCTGCGGCTCCCTCAGAGAGGTAGTTAGTGTTGAATGCAATACAAAAATTGTATCTTCAACAGGTAGTGGTCAAGGTTCCTCTACTGCAGCAAGGAAAGGGTTATTACTCAACCCTGTTTGTGGTTCCGAAACCGGACGGTTCGGTCAGACCCATTTTGAATTTAAAATCCCTGAATTTATACTTGAAAAAGTTCAAGTTCAAGATGGAATCGCTCAGGGCGGTCATCGCCAGCCTGGAAGGGGGGGGATTTTATGGTTTCCCTGGACATAAAGGATGCATACCTTCATGTTCCAATATTTCCTCCTCATCAGGCGTTCCTGAGATTTGCTGTACAGGATTGTCATTACCAATTTCAGACGTTGCCGTTTGGGCTTTCAACGGCCCCGAGGATTTTCACCAAGGTAATGGCGGAAATGATGGTGCTCCTGCGCAAGCGAGGGGTCACAATTATCCCGTACTTGGACGATCTCCTCATAAAATCGAGATCTCGGGAGAAGTTACTGGACAGCGTGTCTCTGTCTTTGAAGGTGCTACAGCAACACGGCTGGATTCTCAATATTCCAAAGTCACAGTTGGTTCCTACGACGCGTCTGACCTTCTTGGGCTTGATTTTGGACACAGACCAGAAGAAGGTTTTTCTTCCAATGGAAAAAGCTCAGGAGCTCATGACTCTGGTCAGGAATCTATTGAAGCCAGAACAGGTGTCAGTGCATCACTGCACTCGAGTCCTGGGGAAAATGGTGGCATCGTACGAAGCCATTCCCTTCGGCAGGTTCCATGCGAGGACCTTCCAATGGGACCTACTGGACAAGTGGTCCGGGTCACATCTACAAATGCATCAGAGGATCACCCTGTCCCCCAGAGCCAGGGTGTCTCTCCTGTGGTGGCTGCAGAGTGCTCACCTCCTAGAGGGTTGCAGGTTCGGCATTCAGGACTAGATCCTGGGGACCACAGACGCAAGTCTCCGAGGTTGGGGAGCAGTCACACTGGGAAGAAATTTCCAAGGTCTTTGGTTGAGTTAGAGACTTGTCTCCACATCAACATCCTGGAGTTGAGGGCCATATACAACGCCCTACGTCAAGTGGAGGCATTACTTCGCGACAAACCAGTTCTGATTCAGTTGGACAATGTCACCGCAGTAGCTCATGTAAACCGCCAAGGCGGCACAAGGAGCAGGGTGGCAATGGCGGAAGCCACCAGAATTCTTCGCTGGGCGGAGAATCATGTAAGCGCACTGTCAGCAGTGTTCATTCCGGTAGTGGACAACTGGGCAGCAGACTTCCTCAGCAGACACGACCAACATCCGGGAGAGTGGGGACTTCATCAGGAAGTCTTCGCACAGATTGCAAGTCAGTGGGGACTGCTCCAAATAGACATGATGGCGTCCCGTCTCAACAAAAAGCTACAAAGGTATTGCGCCAGGTCAAGAGACCCTCAGGCGGTAGCTGTGGGCGCCCTAGTGACACCGTGGGTGTTCCGGTCGGTCTATGTATTTCCTCCTCTTCCTCTCATACCCAAGGTGTTGAGAATAATAAGAAAAAGAGGAGTGAGAACAATTCTCATTGTTTCAGATTGGCCACGAAGGACCTGGTATCCGGATCTGCAGGAGATGCTCACAGAAGATCTGTGGCCTCTTCCTCTAAGACAGGACCTGCTGCAGCAGGGGCCCTGTCTGTTCCAAGACTTACCGCAGCTGCGTTTGACGGCATGGCGGTTGAACGCCGGATCCTAGCAAAAAAAAGGTATTCCGGATGAGGACATTCCTACGCTAATAAAGGCTAGGAAGGACGTGACATCGAAACATTATCACCGAATATGGAGAAAATATGTTTCTTGGTGTGAGGCCAGGAATGCTCCTACGGAGGAATTCCATCTGGGTCGTCTCCTTCACTTCCTGCAAACTGGAGTGAATTTGGGCCTAAAATTAGGCTCCATAAAAGTTCAGATTTCGTGCTTATCCATTTTCTTTCAAAAGGAATTGGCCTCTCTACCTGAAGTACAGACTTTTGTAGAGGGAGTACTGCATATTCAGCCTCCTTTTGTACCTCCGGTGGCTCCTTGGGACTTTAACGTGCTGTTAAGTTTCCTTAAGTCACATTGGTTTGAACCACTCAAAACGGTGGAGTTAAAATATCTCACTTGGAAGGTGGTCATGTTGCTAGCCTTGGCTTCGGCTAGGCGAGTCTCGGAATTGGCGGCTTTATCACATAAAAGACCCTATCTGGTTTTTTAATGTGGTTAGGGCGGAATTGCGGACTCGTCCTCAATTCCTACCTAAAGTGGTTTCATTCTTTCATATGAATCAATCTATTGTTGTGCCTGTGGCTACGCGTGACTTTGAGGATTCCGAGTCCCTGGATGTGGTCAGGGCTTTGAAAATTTACGTGGCCAAAACGGCTAGAGTCAGAAAAACAGAAGCACTGTTTGTCCTGTATGCAGCCAACAAGGTTGGCGCTCCTGCTTCAAAGCAGACTATTGCTCGCTGGATCTGTAACACGATTCAGCAGGCGCATTCTACGACAGGATTGCCGTTACCAAGATCGGTTAGGGCCCATTCCACTAGGAAGGTGGGCTCTTCTTGGGCGGCTGCCCGAGGGGTCTCGGCACTACAGCTGTGCCGAGCTGCTACTTGGTCAGGGTCAAACACCTTTGCAAAGTTCTATAAGTTTGATACCCTGGCTGGGGAGGACTCCTGTTTGCTCAATCGGTGCTGCAGAGTCATCCGCACTCTCCCGCCCGTTTGGGAGCTTTGGTATAATCCCCATGGTCCTTACGGAGTCCCCAGCATCCTCTAGGACGTTAGAGAAAATAAGATTTTAAACCTACCGGTAAATGTTTTTCTCGTAGTCCGTAGAGGATGCTGGGCGTCCGTCCCAAGTGCGGACTACTTCTGCAAGACTTGTATATAGTTATTGCTTACATAAGGGTTATGTTATAGTTTCATCGATTTTGGACCGATGCTATGTTGTTTTTTCATACTGTTAACTAGATAGTATATCACAAGTTATACGGTGTGATTGGTGTGGCTAGTATGAATCTTGCCCTTGGATTAACAAAAATCCTTTCCTCGTACTGTACATCTCCTCTGGGCACAGTTTCTCTAACTGAGGTCTGGAGGAGGGGCATAGAGGGAGGAGCCAGTGCACACCCAGAGTCAAAGTCTTTCTTAAAGTGCCCATGTTTCCTGCGGAGCCCATCTATCCCCATGGTCCTTACGGAGTCCCCAGCATCCTCTACGGACTACGAGAAAAAGATTTACCGGTAGGTTTAAAATCTTATTTTTGGAGAGACCCAGTTCCATGTCAGTCTCATATTGGAAATTTAACACTGGAGAACAATTTTCCCAAAACGATGCCATCCAGAAAGCTGGAGTGATCTCATTAGACTACAGGATGGGGTATATTTACTAAGGTCCCGATTTTGACCGAGATGGTGTTTTTTCTTCAAAGTGTCATCTCGAGAATTTACTAAACTCAAATCACGGCAGTGATGAGGGCATTCGTATTTTTTTGGGAGTCCAAGGAAAGAAATACGATTGAATACACCTTCGGTCAAATGCGGCTGTTTAGGTATGGTTCACGGTCATTTACTAACCATTCGTATTTGTAATCTGTACCGTGAAAATGCATTTGCGGCCGTGAAAAAATACAAATCGTAAAAAAGTCCTAAAAAAAAGTAGACCTGCTTTTGATAAGCGTGTTTACATGTGTATTCAATTATCCATTAGTCACACCTGAATTTTTGGCCCTTTAAAAGGGTCCCAAGCACATTTTGACCAACTCTCACTCTGAAATGGCTGCTGCCGTGTGTAGTACAGATTTATTGTTTGCTGGGGGATACCTGAGACTGCTCCATGAGGCGACAATAAATCAGGGCCAGGTAAGTCAACATGGTCAGCAGGTTGTACAGGTGCCGCGGAGGCTGCGCAGGCCTCGTTTTTTTAGGGGTCGTTTAAACTTAAACGCATTGTCCGATGATAGGGTCATATAGATGTTTTGGCTAAATAGAAAAAAACATTTTCCGTCTGTATGACCTTGTCAAACTGGACCTAGACCCTGAGACAGCACGCTCTCGCTCTGTCTCAGGCCTGCACAAACTCCTGGCTGTGTTGCACTTTATGGCTACTGGGAGCTTCCAGGCTTTGACAGGCGATGTAATTGGTATCTCCCAGCCCACCTTTTCAAAATATTTAAATCAGGTGAGTTGAAACATACATACACGTCTATGTCTAAGTGTTGCTTCTGTTATGTCTTATAACACAGCATTGTATTGATTACAGATCATGACACTCACCTTATATTTTGTAATGTCCACTCAGGTTTTGGATGTGTTGGAACCCCACATAGATGCCTCTATCTGCTTCCCTACCCAGGAGTCGCAGTGGCATGCAGTCAGGGTAGCTTTCTATGAGCTTGCTGGCATGCCCAATGTGCTGGGTGCCATAGATTGCACACACGTTGAGCTGAGACCACCTAGGGGCAGGCAATATGTTTTCACAAATAGACATTTTCACCAATCCACTAATGTCCAGGTGGTTTGTGATGCAAATCTCAAAATTATGAGTGTGGTTGCAGGTTACCCCGGCAGCTGCCATGACTCCTTCATCCTCAGTCAGTCATCACTCTTCGATAAGTTTGAGGACGGACAAATGCCTGATGACTGGCTGCTGGGTATGTTCCAAGTGTGTTGTGTGTATGTGTGGTAACTTCAAACTCCTGATTTTTGTATGTGATTTACCATAATCCACATGTCCTAATGTTGCCTATATCTGTATGATGGTGGTTATGGTGATGGTGATGGTGGTTATGGCTGCTACTCTTGGCTCCTTACTCCATTGTCCCAACCTGATTCTCCTGCTGAACACAATTATAATAATGCACATAAGTCTACGCGGAATGTGATAGAAAGATGTTTTGGGGTGCTGAAATCTAGGTTTCGGTGTCTGGATAAGTCTGCTGGGCTTTTGTTGTATAGTCCCTCAAAGGTGACTAGGATTGTGTTCTGCTGCTGTTTTCTTCATAATCTGTGTTTGAGTCAACATCTGCCACATGTTGGTGATGAAGAAAACAGCCAGCAAGTAGGTGAGTTAGAAACATCTGGTAACAGTGAGTACAGATGTAGGGAGGCAGGTAAGGCAAGAAGTGATTCTGCGTTATTTTAACGGTAAGTATTATTTAGTTATAAATAACCTTGCCTAACCACTTTTTTAAAATGTATTGTAGGTGTGAATGTTGTTTGTGTTGCGTTAGTGTTTGTTAATTATACTGTTCTTTACAGTTATACTGTAATTTGAATAACTTACACTGTTACTCATTAGCACATTAAACCATACACATATTGCGTGTTTAAAAATGATTTGCTTGGACACAGGCATTTATGGTGTAACAATTCCAAAAACTTTGGCCCTCATTCCGAGTTGTTCGCTCGGTATTTTTCATCGCATCGCAGTGAAAATCCGCTTAGTACGCATGCGCAATGTTCGCACTGCGACTGCGCCAAGTAACTTTACTATGAAGAAAGTATTTTTACTCACGGCTTTTTCTTCGCTCCGGCGATCGTAATGTGATTGACAGGAAATGGGTGTTACTGGGCGGAAACACGGCGTTTCAGGGGCGTGTGGCTGAAAACGCTACCGTTTCCGGAAAAAACGCAGGAGTGGCCGGAGAAACGGTGGGAGTGCCTGGGCGAATGCTGGGTGTGTTTGTGACGTCAACCAGGAACGACAAGCACTGAAATGATCGCACAGGCAGAGTAAGTCTGGAGCTACTCTGAAACTGCTAAGTAGTTAGTAATCGCAATATTGCGAATACATTGGTCGCAATTTTAAGAAGCTAAGATTCACTCCCAGTAGGCGTAGGCTTAGCGTGTGTAACTCTGCTAAATTCGCCTTGCGACCGATCAACTCGGAATGAGGGCCTTTATTTTTTAACAACCATTTGATGCATCCTTCATTTTTTTTTTTTTTTGTGTGCTGGGTGCAGAGGATTGACCTGGTTCGTTGGTCCGTGTTCTGCTGGAGCGTCTAACAGGGGAGGTAACTGGGGTCTGGCTTGGTGTTGTAGTTCCGGAGCTTGAGCTGATTTGTTGGGATGCCAACACATTAATGCTTTGGCTCAGGTTGTGTATGCTTGCAGTCAATTGGGTATTTGTGGCAGTGTTGCTGGCAATAATTCTGGAGAGGTTTTCGTTCACCAGTTGGTTGTGTTGTATTATTTGTATGAAGGCTTGTTGCTGTCGCTGTTGTTCATCCATGAGTCTGAGTAAATTGGCTTGCATTTGACTGTTGTCTGCCCTCATCTGCTCCATTGAATTGGCAATTCTGCCAACCTGAACTATCAGTCTGCCTGAGTTCCGACTGAGGCGAGGAAGATGATGGGGCAGACTGGCAAGGTATTGGGTGTGGGTGTTCAGGCAGGCATAATGTTGTGCCTGTTGTGTGGCCCAACTGCTCCAAAACTCAGGGGCCATTTGTTGCTGGGGTGGTGTTGGCCTCAATTGGGGGCTATGGGATGTTTGGGGTGATTGTGTTATGTCCTGCTGCGTGGTTGGCTGGGTAGGATCGATGGGCTGCAGGTGTAGTGTGTAGGTAGGCTGCTGGTCACTTTCCTGCTGTGCGTCCTCGTCCATGATGGGTGGTTCTGTATGGGGTTGATAACAGCCACTATTTAGTTTTTTAAATATTTCTTTGCTTGACGTAAACATGCCTTACTTAATAATATTCATGTTGAAAATGAAACAGAGATTGTGGCCTAAAATTACCTAGGAATCTTACCTTTTTTAACACATATGTGGCTTCTAACTTTCCATATTCAATGGAAAAATGAATTAGGGAATTGTCGGACTCTGAGCCATAATGAATGTGCAAACACGAAGAACTGTCGCCATTTTAAATTAATGCATTTACAGATTGTGTATGACCCTTCCTTTTGTTAAACACACACAATACATTAAATGTGTTTTGGAACACACTCACAAATTGATCAAGGCAGTCAGTGTTGTGTGGGCAAATTACAACAAAGAAATAACGCACACATTTTTCGAAAAAATACCATGTAAATGTCTTAAGGTGGCCTATGTTTAGAAATGGTGATGTTGTCCATGGCAAACAATTGGATTCTAGATTACATTTATGTTGCTGTTTCTTGTTTCAATTTCTGGAATATTAAATGGTTGCTATGGGCAACATCACATCTGAAAATGTAACTGCAAAAATGTCAAAAATACCATGTGCTTGTTGTTTGTGATTATTGCTTGGAATAAGAATTAACACAAATAAATTAATTTTGCCAGTACACAAACAGTGGTGCAGATGAATTAACCTGGAGAAGACCTAAGGATTTAAAAAACCAGTGATATGTGCAAGGTGATAAAGGCACAAGCCAAATAGGGACGTTCAGAATTTTTACTGTTAGGATCTGTTTTGCTTCTGCCTTGATCACCTTGCACATATCAGTGGTTTATCAATTCATTATGCCTTATCCAGGTTAATTCATAGACCACACTGTTTAAAATTTTTGTTACAATTAACTTTTATGTTTACTCACCAGACAGCTGAGGTGATTGTGGATCCTCGCTTTGTGGACTCGCGAAAATTGCTTGTGGTGGCAGGGACAACACTGCGGAGATGCGCCGTTGGGGTGGTGATGATGGAGCAGCAGATTCAGCCTCAAGACGACGTCTCTTGGTTGGCCTCCTAGGCACAGTCACCGAGCCCTGTGATGGGCGCCTTAGTGGAGGGGGGTTTGCAGAAGAAGAACCTATGTGATAAGATAAACATTAACATTTTGTGCTTCTATGTGTTTGCTGAATATGTGATTACAGTGAATTCTTACCTGCATTCCCACCATCTGCATCACTTGGCAGTGTTGGCTGTGGCCTGGCTGTGCTGCTTCTCTGGCGTACTGTAGAAATATGAAGAATTACCTTATGGACATACTTTTATTTAACAGGATTGTCATTACCAATTTCAGACGTTGCCGTTTGGGCTTTCAACGGCCCCGAGGATTTTCACCAAGGTAATAGCGGAAATGATGGTGCTCCTGCGCAAGCGAGGGGTCACAATTATCCCGTACTTGGACGATCTCCTCATAAAATCGAGATCTCGGGAGAAGTTACTGGACAGCGTGTCTCTGTCTTTGAAGGTGTTACAGCAACACGGCTGGATTCTCAATATTCCAAAGTCACAGTTGGTTCCTACGACGCGTCTGACCTTCTTGGGCTTGATTTTGGACACAGACCAGAAGAAGGTTTTTCTTCCAATGGAAAAAGCTCAGGAGCTCATGACTCTGGTCAGGAATCTATTGAAGCCAGAACAGGTGTCAGTGCATCACTGCTAGTGATGAGCGGGTTCGGTTTCCGAGAAACCGAACCCACCCGAGCTTTACATTTTTTTACACGGGTCTGAGCAGACTCGGATCCTCCCGCCTTGCTCGGCTAACCCGAGCGCGCCCGAACGTCATCATCCCGCTGTCGGATTCTCGCGAGATTCGGATTCTATATAAGCAGCCGCGCGTCGCCGCCATTTTCACACGTGCATTGAGATTGATAGGGAGAGGACGTGGCTGGCGTCCTCTCCGTTTATATAGTTAATTATTAATAGTATACTACACAGTTGATCTGATTGCTTAGCTTATTGTGGGGAGGATTGGGGACTGGGGAGCAGCTGTTAGGAGGAGTACAGTGCAGAGTTTTGCTAGTTTTTTATCCGTTCTCTGCCTGAAAAAAACGCTCCATACCATATCTGTGCTCAGTGTGCTGCATGATATATATCTGTGCTGAGTGCTCACACTGCCTAATTGTGGGGACTGGGGAGCAGTTATAGCAGGAGTACAGTGCACAGTTTTGCTGACAGTGACCACCAGTATACGTTTGTCTGCCTGAAAAACACTCCTGTGGTGGCTTTTTTTTATACTAGTTTAGCAGTCTGCTGACAGTGTCCACCAGGTCCATTATACTGTATATAGCAGTACGGTAGGCCACTGCTGTACCTACCTCTGTGTCATCACTCGTCGTCCATAAGTATACTATAGTATCCATCCATCTACATTGTATACCTGTGGTGTCTTTTTTTTTATACTATAAACGCAGTCTGCTGACAGTGTCCACCAGGTCCATTATACTGTATATAGCAGTACGGTAGGCCACTGCTGTACCTACCTCTGTGTCGTCACTCGTCGTCCATAAGTATACTATAGTATCCATCCATCTACACTGTATACCTGTGGTGTCTTTTTTTTTTTTATACTATAAACGCAGTCTGCTGACAGTGTCCACCAGGTCCATTATACTGTATATAGCAGTACGGTAGGCCACTGCTGTACCTACCTCTGTGTCGTCACTCGTCATCCATAAGTATACTATAGTATCCATCCATCTACATTGTATACCTGTGGTGCCTTTTAGTTGTGCGCATTAAAATATGGAGAACAAAAATGTGGAGGTTAAAAAAATAGGGAAAGATCAAGATCCACTTCCACCTCGTGCTGAAGCTGCTGCCACTAGTCATGGCCGAGACGATGAAATGCCATCAACGTCGTATGCCAAGGCCGATGCCCAATGTCATAGTACAGAGCATGTAAAATCCAAAACACAAAAAATCAGTAAAATGACCCAAAAATCAAAATTAAAAGCGTCTGAGGAGAAGCGTAAACTTGCCAATATGCCATTTACGACACGGAGTGGCAAGGAACGGCTGAGGCCCTGGCCTATGTTCATGGCTAGTGGTTCAGCTTCACATGAGGATGGAAGCACTCATCCTCTTACTAGAAAAATGAAAAGACTTAAGCTGGCAAAAGCACAGCAAAGAACTGTGCGTTCTTCGAAATCACAAATCCCCAAGGAGAGTCCGATTGTGTCGGTTGCGATGCCTGACCTTCCCAACACTGGACGGGAAGAGCTTGCGCCTTCCACCATTTGCACGCCCCCTGCAAGTGCTGGAAGGAGCACCCGCAGTCCAGTTCCTGATAGTCAAATTGAAGATGTCAGTGTTGAAGTACACCAGGATGAGGATATGGGTGTTGCTGGCGCTGGGGAGGAAATTGACAAGGAGGATTCTGATGGTGAGGTGGTTTGTTTAAGTCAGGCACCCGGGGAGACCAAAAGAAAAGAGGAGCGCTCATGTGTTCATGATAAACACCCAATAAATCTATTCAGAGCCGGTAAATAAATAAAAGTAATTTATTCAATAAAATTATACCAATTATATATATCAAATAACAGTTTAAAATTAAACCCAATAATAAATAATATCGTGCTGGCCAGCAGTTTCAAATTATAACAAAAACTGTTAAAACTTCCCTCAGTAGGGAATCAGTGCACTGAGAAAAAATGATCAACAAATAGTAACTCTGTATCATTCAGTGATAGTAACTGTTCCCTGCATAAGGGATCAATGCACTAGGAAAATTGTCCCGTTGGACCATCAGCGTGTATTAACTTTGTATCAGTCAAATGGTAACTGAAGCACGCTGAATGGAGAAGGTGTAGCGGCAGATAACAGTTTGTACAAAGTGTCCGATTACCTCCCTGATGGAACTCACGGTGTGGTCCTACCCCCGATAACCGAGCGTCCTCGGTTATTATGTTGTCTACGGGGGGTGCCTCTCGTGTCACCGGCTGTAAATTGCTCCACAAAAGGGGGGATATGATGTCACGGACTTGCAGTGCTGACGCCTGTTTAGGCGGATGTGCTGATAATAGCGGCGGGATGGACAGATGGCAGTGTCCCGTAACGACTCCCGCTCTGCTTCGCTATACACCTGTAGGTTGATAGAGAACACTGCTGCAGCTTCACAAAGTGGGCGGAGACTGACGCGTTTCGTCACAAAATCACGTGACTTTTTCAAAGTGATACCTCCTCACCCAAACGTAGTTACTTTTAAGAGTATTAATTAGTATTAATTAGTGTCTACAGCTGTAAAGTTCACAAAGGTTTTAAGCACCTGATTACCCAGCGATTTTACCGGCTCTATACAGAAATCTATGTGACTTTGTCTAATCAATGATTAATTGCATTATCTAAAATCTGATCTATAATTTCAATGAATACATAAACCAGAGACATTTAATGGCTGATCGAAATAAATTTATAATAATAATGAATAATATCAAAAAATTATCTATATGTATATAAAAACATACACATATATAAAAGAAAATGAGAATAAAATAAAATAAAATAAAAATAAAAATAAAATACAAAATATATAAAAATAAATAAAAATAAAAATAATATAAATAAGAATGAAAATTAGAATAAAAAATTAAAAAATTCATATTGCGGACCAGAATAGGCAGCAACCTTCAATTATTTACAATGATATATCACACTTATTACCAAATGGATCAATGTTCATGATAATAAAAACATGTCATACAGTCCAATTTGATCGAAAAGAATACTAACCCACTTATTTCTAATAAGGAAGCCTTTAACCACAGTAGAGAGATATTTGTATATATCTCAATAGAAAACTAAAACAGATTAGCCAATCTCAGAGACATATAATTAGCCATAATTGTAGAACCCTGATGTTAAAATAAGAAAACCACAAATAAACCAAAAATAAAAAACCACATATAAAAATAGCATATTAAAATAAATATAATAAAAGGAAGGGCAAAACTTATGCGCAGAAGATCTAAAGATCTATTTCTATGGTTTCATTAAGACCTTCAGGGACAAGAGTTTTTAATTTATGTATCCAGTAGTTCTCTCTTATACACAGTTTCCTGTGTCTATCCCCCCCTCTTTTGGTGGGATTAATATGTTCAATACCTATCACTGTAATATCCTTTACATTCTTATTATGATGTTCTAAAAAATGTCTGGAGACACTGTGGAACAAGAAACCATTTGTAATGATCCGCTTGTGTTCCAAAAATCTTATCCTCAATTTTCGCGTTGTCCTCCCAACGTAGATGAGACCACAGGTACAGATCAAAATATAAATAATATACGTGCTATTACAATTAATGAATGATTTTATACTGAATTCTTCATGTGTGGATGACTCAAAAGTATGTACCTTATTTTTGATAAAGGAACAGGTGGTGCATTTATTCTGTCCACTGATGTTGAGTTCCAGCTCCCCCCCCTCTTTTATCCGTAAAAAAACTAGGTGAAATATATTGCTGTAGATTTTCGGATTTCTTGAAAATCACGGATGGTACATCCCCAATCTCAGTTCTAAGAATTTTATCTGATAGGAGAATTGGAAAGTTATTAGACATTATTCTTTTTATTTTTTTAGCAGCCATGTTGTATTTACAGACAAAATGTGGATTACCTTTGTTGGAAAATGAGTTTTTAGTTTTATATATCAATAGATCATCCCTATTTAATTTACTAGCCTTTTCCATTGCTGAGTCGATGAGAGGTTTTGGATAACCTCTCTCTAGGAAAGATAAACTGAGTTCATGAGCTTGAACCTCATAATCGATATAGCTACTGCAATTGCGTCGTAAACGGCGCAATTGACCAAGGGGAATATTATTTATCCAAGGTTTAAAGTGCATGCTATTATAATGCAAAAAGTTATATTTATCTACCTGTTTTCTAAAGGTTTTAGTGACAATTCTTTCATCAACTACGGACAGGGCAATGTCGAGGAAGGAGACCGAGGTCTTACTTATAGTGCACGTGAACTGTAAATTATAATCGTTATGATTTAACTGTATAGTGAAATCTCTGAAATGTGAATAATCCCCATCAAAGATAAAAAATAAATCATCTATATAACGGCCATAGTAGACGAGGTCCGCGCCAAAGTCCCGCCCCCAAATGTTAGCGTCCTCGAACGCTCCCATATAAAGGTTGGCGAAACTCGGCGCAAACCTCGTCCCCATGGCCGTGCCATGTGTCTGTAAATAATAATCGTGATTAAACAAAAAATAATTGTGTGATAAAATAAAAGTGATTGTCCATGGGAGGAATATGGCCATTGACATGCCTGGTCAAAATACAAAAAAAATCAGCTCTTCGGTGTGGAATTATTTCAACAGAAATGCGGACAACTGGTGTCAAGCCGTGTGTTGCCTTTGTCAAGCTGTAATAAGTAGGGGTAAGGACGTTAACCACCTCGGAACATCCTCCCTTATACGTCACCTGCAGCGCATTCATCATAAGTCAGTGACAAGTTCAAAAACTTTGGGCGACAGCGGAAGCAGTCCACTGACCAGTAAATACCTTCCTCTTGTAACCAAGCTCCCGCAAACCTTACCACCAACTCCCTCAGTGTCAATTTCCTCCTTACCCAGGAATGCCAATAGTCCTGCAGGCCATGTCACTGGCAAGTCTGACGAGTCCTCTCCTGCCTGGTATTCCTCCGATGCATCCTTGAGTGTAACTCCTACTGCTGCTGGCGCTGCTGTTGTTGCTGCTGGGAGTCGATCGTCATCCCAGAGGGGAAGTCGTAAGCCCACTTGTACTACTTCCAGTAAGCAATTGACTGTCCAACAGTCCTTTGCGAGGAAGATGAAATATCACAGCAGTCATCCTGCTGCAAAGCGGATTACTGAGGCCTTGGCAGCCTGGGCGGTGAGAAACGTGGTTCCGGTATCCATCGTTACTTCAGAGCCAACTATAGACTTGATTGAGGTACTGTGTCCCCGGTACCAAATACCATCTAGGTTCCATTTCTCTAGGCAGGCGATACCGAAAATGTACACAGACCTCAGAAAAAGAGTCACCAGTGTCCTAAAAAATGCAGTTGTACCCAATGTCCACTTAACCACGGACATGTGGACAAGTGGAGCAGGGCAGACTCAGGACTACATGACTGTGACAGCCCACTGGGTAGATGTATTGCCTCCCGCTGCAAGAACAGCAGCGGCGGCACCAGTAGCAGCATCTCGCAAACGCCAACTCATTCCTAGGCAGGCTACGCTTTGTATCACCGCTTTCCAGAATACGCACACAGCTGTAAACCTCTTACGGCAACTGAGGAAGATCATCGCAGAATGGCTTACCCCAATTGGACTCTCCTGGGGATTAGTGGCATCGGACAACGCCAGCAATATTGTGCGTGCATTACATCTGGGCAAATTCCAGCACGTCCCATGTTTTGCACATACCTTGAATTTGGTGGTGCAGAATTATTTAAAAAACGACAGGGGTGTGCAAGAGATGCTGTCAGTGGCCAGAAGAATTGCGGGCCACTTTCGGCGTACAGGCACCGCGTACAGAAGACTGGAGCACCACCAAAAACACCTGAACCTGCCCTGCCATCATCTGAAGCAAGAGGTGGTAACGAGCTGGAATTCAACCCTCTATATGCTTCAGAGGATGGAGGAGCAGCAAAAGGCCATTCAAGCCTATACATCTGCCCACGATATAGGCAAAGCAGGTGGAATGCACCTGACTCAAGCGCAGTGGAGAATGATTTCAACGTTGTGCAAGGTTCTGCAACCTTTTGAACTTGCCACACGTGAAGTCAGTTCAGACACTGCCAGCCTGAGTCAGGTCATTCCCCTCATCAGGCTTTTGCAGAAGAAGCTGGAGACATTGAAGGAGGAGCTAAAACAGAGCGATTCCGCTAGGCATGTGGGACTTGTGGATGGAGCCCTTAATTCGCTTAACCAGGATTCACGGGTGGTCAATCTGTTGAAATCAGAGCACTACATTTTGGCCACCGTGCTCGATCCTAGATTTAAAACCTACGTTGTATCTCTTTCCGGCAGACACAAGTCTGCAGGGGTTCAAAGACCTGCTGGTGAGAAAATTGTCAAGTCAAGCGGAACGTGACCCGTCAACATCTCCTCCTTCACATTCTCCCGCAACTGGGGGTGCGAGGAAAAGGCTACGAATTCCGAGCCCACCCGCTGGTGGTGATGCAGGGCAGTCTGGAGCGAGTGCTGACATCTGGTCCGGACTGAAGGACCTGCCAACGATTACTGACATGTCGTCTACTGTCACTGCATATGATTCTCTCACCATTGAAAGAATGGTGGAGGATTATATGAGTGACCGCATCCAAGTAGGCAAGTCAGACAGTCCGTACGTATACTGGCAGGAAAAAGAGGCAATTTGGAGGCCCTTGCAGAAACTGGCTTTATTCTACCTAAGTTGCCCTCCCTCCAGTGTGTACTCCGAAAGAGTGTTTAGTGCCGCCGCTCACCTTGTCAGCAATCGGCGTACGAGGTTACTTCCAGAAAATGTGGAGAAGATGATGTTCATTAAAATGAATTATAATCAATTCCTCCGTGGAGACATTGACCAGCAGCAATTGCCTCCAGAAAGTATACGGGGACCTGAGATGGTGGATTCCAGTGGGGACGAATTAATAATCTGTGAGGAGGGGGATGTACACAGTGAAAGGGGTGATGAATCGGACGATGATGATGAGGAGGACATCTTGCCTCTGTAGAGCCAGTTTGTGCAAGGAGAGATTGATTGCTTCTTTTTTGGTGGGGGCCCAAACCAACCAGTCATTTCAGTCACAGTCGTGTGGCAGACCCTGTCGCTGAAATGATGGGTTCGTTAAAGTGTGCATGTCCTGTTTATACAACATAAGGGTGGGTGGGAGGGCCCAAGGACAATTCCATCTTGCACCTCTTTTTTCTTTCATTTTTCTTTGCGTCATGTGCTGTTTGGGGAGTATTTTTTTGAAGGGCCATCCTGCGTGACACTGCAGTGCCACTCCTAGATGGGCCAGGTGTTTGTATCGGCCACTTGTGTCGCTTATCTTAGTCACACAGCTACCTCATTGCGCCTCTTTTTTTCTTTGCGTCATGTGCTGTTTGGGGAGTATTTTTTTGAAGGGCCATCCTGCGTGACACTGCAGTGCCACTCCTAGATGGGCCCGGTGTTTGTGTCGGCCACTAGGGTCGCTTATCTTACTCACACAGTCAGCTACCTCATTGCGCCTCTTTTTTTCTTTGCGTCATGTGCTGTTTGGGGAGGGTTTTTTGGAAGGGCCATCCTGCGTGACACTGTAGTGCCACTCCTAGATTGGCCAGGTGTTTGTGTTGGCCACTTGGGTCGCTTAGCTTAGTCACACAGCTACCTCATTGCGCCTCTTTTTTCTTTGCATCATGTGCTGTTTGGGGAGTATTTTTTTGAAGGGCCATCCTGCGGGACACTGCAGTGCCACTCCTAGATAGGCCAGGTGTTTGTGTCGGCCACTTGGGTCGCTTATCTTAGTCACACAGCTACCTCATTGCGCCTCTTTTTTTCTTTGCGTCATGTGCTGTTTGGGGAGTATTTTTTTCAAGTGCTATCCTGTCTGACACTGCAGTGCCACTCCTAGATGGGCCAGGTGTTTGTGTTGGCCACTTGGGTCGCTTAGCTTAGTCACACAGCTACCTCATTGCGCCTCTTTTTTTCTTTGCGTCATGTGCTGTTTGGGGAGTATTTTTTTGAAGGGCCATCCTGCGGGACACTACAGTGCCACTCCTAGATGGGCCAGGTGTTTGTGTCGGCCACTTGGGTCGCTTATCTTAGTCACACAGCTACCTCATTGCGCCTCTTTTTTTCTTTGCGTCATGTGCTGTTTGGGGAGTATTTTTTTCAAGTGCCATCCTGTCTGACACTGCAGTGCCACTCCTAGATGGGCCAGGTGTTTGTGTCGGCCACTTGGGTCGCTTAGCTTAGTCACACAGCTACCTCGGTGCAAATTTTAGGACTAAAAATAATATTGTGAGGTGTGAGGTGTTCAGAATAGACTGAAAATGAGTTGAAATTATGGTTATTGAGGTTAATAATACTTTGGGATCAAAATGACCCCCAAATTCTATGATTTAAGCTGTTTTTTAGGGTTTTTTGAAAAAAACACCCGAATCCAAAACACACCCGAATCCGACAAAAAAATTTCGGTGAGGTTTTGCCAAAACGCGTCCGAATCCAAAACACGGCCGCGGAACCGAACCCAAAACCAAAACACAAAACCCGAAAATGTCCGGTGCACATCACTAATCACTGCACTCGAGTCCTGGGGAAAATGGTGGCATGGTACGAAGCTATTCCCTTCGGCAGGTTCCATGCGAGGACCTTCCAATGGGACCTACTGGACAAGTGGTCCGGGTCACATCTACAAATTCATCAGAGGATCACCCTGTCCCCCAGAGCCAGGGTGTCTCTCCTGTGGTGGCTGCAGAGTGCTCACCTCCTAGAGGGTCGCAGGTTCGGCATTCAGGACTGGATCCTGGGGACCACAGACGCAAGTCTCCGAGGTTGGGGAGCAGTCACACTGGGAAGAAATTTCCAAGGTCTTTGGTTGAGTCTAGAGACTTGTCTCCACATCAACATCCTGGAGTTGAGGGCCATATACAACGCCCTACGTCAAGCGGAGGCATTACTTCGCGACAAACCAGTTCTGATTCAGTTGGACAATGTCACCGCAGTAGCTCATGTAAACCGCCAAGGCGGCACAAGGAGCAGGGTGGCAATGGCGGAAGCCACCAGGATCCTTCGCTGGGCGTAACATCATGTAAGAGCACTGTCAGCGGTGTTCATTCCGGGAGTGGACAACTGGGAAGCAGACTTCCTCAGCAGACACGACCTGCATTCGGGAGAGTGGGGACTTCATCAGGAAGTCTTCGCGCAGATCGCAAGTCGGTGGGGACTGCCCCAAATAGACATGATGGCGTCCTGTCTCAACACAAAGTTAAAAAGATATTGCGCCAGGTCAAGAGATCCTCAGGCGATAGCTGTGGACGCCCTGGTGACACCGTGGGTGTTTCGGTCGGTTTATGTGTTTCCTCCTCTTCCTCTCATACCCAAGGTGTTGAGAATAATAAGACAGAGAAGAGTGAGAACAATCCTCATTGTTCCAGATTGGCCACGAAGGACTTGGTATCCGGATCTACAGGAATTGCTCACAGAAGATCCGTGGCCTCTTCCTCTAAGACAGGACCTGCTGCAGCAGGGGCCCTGTCTGTTCCAAGACTTACCGCGGCTGTGTTTGACGGCATGGCGGTTGAACGCCGGATCCTAGCAAAAAAAAGGTATTCCGGATGAGGTCATTCCTACGCTAATAAAGGCTAGGAAGGACGTGACATCGAAACATTATCACCGAATATGGAGAAAATATGTTTCTTGGTGTGAGGCCAGGAATGCTCCTACGGAGGAATTCCATCTGGGTCGTCTCCTTCACTTCCTGCAAACTGGAGTGAATTTGGGCCTAAAATTAGGCTCCATAAAAGTTCAGATTTCGTGCTTATCCATTTTCTTTCAAAAGGAATTGGCCTCTCTATCTGAAGTACAGACTTTTGTAGAGGGAGTACTGCATATTCAGCCTCCTTTTGTACCTCCGGTGGCTCCTTGGGACCTTAACGTGGTGTTAAGTTTCCTTAAGTCACATTGGTTTGAACCACTCAAAACGGTGGAGTATCTCACTTGGAAGGTGGTCATGTTGCTAGCCTTGGCTTCGGCTAGGCGAGTCTCGGAATTGGCGGCTTTATCACATAAAAGCCCCTATCTGGTTTTTTAATGTGGTTAGGGCGGAATTGCGGACTCGTCCTCAATTCCTACCTAAAGTGGTTTCATTCTTTCATATGAATCAATCTATTGTTGTGCCTGTGGCTACGCGTGACTTTGAGGATTCCGAGTCCCTGGATGTGGTCAGGGCTTTGAAAATTTACATGGCCAGAACAGCTAGAGTCAGAAAAACAGAAGCACTATTTGTCCTGTATGCAGCCAACAAGTTTGGCGCTCCTGCTTCAAAGCAGACTATTGCTCGCTGGATCTGTAACACGATTCAGCAGGCGCATTCTATAACAGGATTGCCGTTACCAAGATCGGTTAGGGCCCATTCCACTAGGAAGGTGGGCTCTTCTTGGGCGGCTGCCCGAGGGGTCTCGGCACTACAGCTGTGCCGAGCTGCTACTTGGTCAGGGTCAAACACCTTGGCAAAGTTCTATAAGTTTGATACCCTGGCTGGGGAGGACTCCTGTTTGCTCAATCGGTGCTGCAGAGTCATCCGCACTCTCCCGCCCGTTTGGGAGCTTTGGTATAATCCCCATGGTCCTTACGGAGTCCCCAGCATCCTCTAGGACGTTAGAGAAAATAAGATTTTAAACCTACCGGTAAATGTTTTTCTCGTAGTCCGTAGAGGATGCTGGGCGCCCGTCCCAAGTGCGGACTACTTCTGCAAGACTTGTATATAGTTATTGCTTACATAAGGGTTATGTTATAGTTTCATCGATTTTGGACCGATGCTATGTTGTTTTTTCATACTGTTAACTAGATAGTATATCACAAGTTATATGGTGTGATTGGTGTGGCTAGTATGAATCTTGCCCTTGTGATTACAGTGAATTCTTACCTGCATTCCCACCATCTGCATCACTTGGCAGTGTTGGCTGTGGCCTGGCTGTGCTGCTTCTCTGGCGTACTGTAGAAATATGAAGAATTACCTTATGGACATACTTTTATTTAACAGTGTTTTCTGTAAATCCTTCTTGTGATGTAAACATCTGGAACCTGATGATAAGTAAACTAAACGATGCTTAAGCTTTTCTGGCTGACTTCATTAGGTGTGTATACTTTAAATAAGATTCAATTTCACAAATTAATCCATACACAAAGCCAAATAATGCACAATTTTCTAATGTTTAAAAACCAAATCACATAGCTTGACACAACCACAATATTGCACGCTAAGGTACCAATTTTCATTCTACAAATACAACACTAGGCTCAAATATCTGCACAAAAATGTTTATAATAATTACAAAAAACCCAGAAAAACAATACAAAACCACAAAGGACAACCCACAACAACACACAATAAACAAAAATCCAAAGAAATCTATTTGTTTTCAAAATATGCAAACAACATATTCAACACACTTCTTTTAAATACACCTAGAAAGATTTAGTACTGATATCAAATGGAAGGAAAAGGCCAAGGCAACCAGATTAAAAAACAAAAATAAAAAAAATATTAAAAAATTATTGATATTAACTAGAGATGAGCGCCGGAAATTTTTCGGGTTTTGGTTTTGGGTTCGGTTCCGCGGCCGTGTTTTGGGTTCGACCGCGTTTTGGCAAAACCTCACCGAATTTTTTTTGTCGGATTCGGGTGTGTTTTGGATTCGGGTGTTTTTTTCAAAAAACCCTAAAAAACAGCTTAAATCATAGAATTTGGGGGTCATTTTGATCCCAAAGTATTATTAACCTCAAAAACCATAATTTACACTCATTTTCAGTCTATTCTGAATACCTCACACCTCACAATATTATTTTTAGTCCTAAAATTTGCACCGAGGTCGCTGTGTGAGTAAGATAAGCGACCCTAGTGGCCGACACAAACACCGGGCCCATCTAGGAGTGGCACTGCAGTGTCACGCAGGATGGCCCTTCCAAAAAACCCTCCCCAAACAGCACATGACGCAAAGAAAAAAAGAGGCGCAATGAGGTAGCTGACTGTGTGAGTAAGATAAGCGACCCTAGTGGCCGACACAAACACCGGGCCCATCTAGGAGTGGCACTGCAGTGTCACGCAGGATGGCCCTTCCAAAAAACCCTCCCCAAACAGCACATGACGCAAAGAAAAAAAGAGGCGCAATGAGGTAGCTGACTGTGTGAGTAAGATAAGCGACCCTAGTGGCCGACACAAACACCGGGCCCATCTAGGAGTGGCACTGCAGTGTCACGCAGGATGGCCCTTCCAAAAAACCCTCCCCAAACAGCACATGACGCAAAGAAAAAAAGAGGCGCAATGAGGTAGCTGACTGTGTGAGTAAGATAAGCGACCCTAGTGGCCGACACAAACACCGGGCCCATCTAGGAGTGGCACTGCAGTGTCACGCAGGATGGCCCTTCCAAAAAACCCTCCCCAAACAGCACATGACGCAAAGAAAAAAAGAGGCGCAATGAGGTAGCTGACTGTGTGAGTAAGATAAGCGACCCTAGTGGCCGACACAAACACCGGGCCCATCTAGGAGTGGCACTGCAGTGTCACGCAGGATGGCCCTTCCAAAAAACCCTCCCCAAACAGCACATGACGCAAAGAAAAAAAGAGGCGCAATGAGGTAGCTGACTGTGTGAGTAAGATAAGCGACCCTAGTGGCCGACACAAACACCGGGCCCATCTAGGAGTGGCACTGCAGTGTCACGCAGGATGGCCCTTCCAAAAAACCCTCCCCAAACAGCACATGACGCAAAGAAAAAAAGAGGCGCAATGAGGTAGCTGACTGTGTGAGTAAGATAAGCGACCCTAGTGGCCGACACAAACACCGGGCCCATCTAGGAGTGGCACTGCAGTGTCACGCAGGATGGCCCTTCCAAAAAACCCTCCCCAAACAGCACATGACGCAAAGAAAAAAAGAGGCGCAATGAGGTAGCTGACTGTGTGAGTAAGATAAGCGACCCTAGTGGCCGATACAAACACCGGGCCCATCTAGGAGTGGCACTGCAGTGTCACGCAGGATGGCCCTTCCAAAAAACCCTCCCCAAACAGCACATGACGCAAAGAAAAAAAGAGGCGCAATGAGGTAGCTGACTGTGTGAGTAAGATAAGCGACCCTAGTGGCCGACACAAACACCGGGCCCATCTAGGAGTGGCACTGCAGTGTCACGCAGGATGGCCCTTCCAAAAAACCCTCCCCAAACAGCACATGACGCAAAGAAAAAAAGAGGCGCAATGAGGTAGCTGACTGTGTGAGTAAGATAAGCGACCCTAGTGGCCGACACAAACACCAGGCCCATCTAGGAGTGGCACTGCAGTGTCACGCAGGATGGCCCTTCCAAAAAACCCTCCCCAAACAGCACATGACGCAAAGAAAAAAAGAGGCGCAATGAGGTAGCTGACTGTGTGAGTAAGATAAGCGACCCTAGTGGCCGACACAAACACCGGGCCCATCTAGGAGTGGCACTGCAGTGTCACGCAGGATGGCCCTTCCAAAAAACCCTCCCCAAACAGCACATGACGCAAAGAAAAAAAGAGGCGCAATGAGGTAGCTGACTGTGTGAGTAAGATAAGCGACCCTAGTGGCCGACACAAACACCGGGCCCATCTAGGAGTGGCACTGCAGTGTCACGCAGGATGGCCCTTCCAAAAAACCCTCCCCAAACAGCACATGACGCAAAGAAAAAAAGAGGCGCAATGAGGTAGCTGACTGTGTGAGTAAGATAAGCGACCCTAGTGGCCGACACAAACACCGGGCCCATCTAGGAGTGGCACTGCAGTGTCACGCAGGATGGCCCTTCCAAAAAACCCTCCCCAAACAGCACATGACGCAAAGAAAAAAAGAGGCGCAATGAGGTAGCTGACTGTGTGAGTAAGATAAGCGACCCTAGTGGCCGACACAAACACCGGGCCCATCTAGGAGTGGCACTGCAGTGTCACGCAGGATGGCCCTTCCAAAAAACCCTACCCAAAAAGCACATGACGCAAAGAAAAAAAGAGGCGCAATGAGGTAGCTGACTGTGTGAGTAAGATAAGCGACCCTAGTGGCCGACACAAACACCGGGCCCATCTAGGAGTGGCACTGCAGTGTCACGCAGGATGTCCCTTCCAAAAAACCCTCCCCAAACAGCACATGACGCAAAGAAAAAAAGAGGCGCAATGAGGTAGCTGTGTGAGTAAGATTAGCGACCCTAGTGGCCGACACAAACACCGGGCCCATCTAGGAGTGGCACTGCAGTGTCACGCAGGATGTCCCTTCCAAAAAACCCTCCCCAATCAGCACATGATGCAAAGAAAAAGAAAAGAAAAAAGAGGTGCAAGATGGAATTGTCCTTGGGCCCTCCCACCCACCCTTATGTTGTATAAACAAAACAGGACATGCACACTTTAACCAACCCATCATTTCAGTGACGGGGTCTGCCACACGACTGTGACTGATATGACGGGTTGGTTTGGACCCCCCCCCCCCCAAAAAGAAGCAATTAATCTCTCCTTGCACAAACTGGCTCTACAGAGGCAAGATGTCCACCTCATCTTCACCCTCCGATATATCACCGTGTACATCCCCCTCCTCACAGATTATCAATTCGTCCCCACTGGAATCCACCATCTCAGCTCCCTGTGTACTTTGTGGAGGCAATTGCTGCTGGTCAATGTCTCCGCGGAGGAATTGATTATAATTCATTTTAATGAACATCATCTTCTCCACATTTTCTGGATGTAACCTCGTACGCCGATTGCTGACAAGGTGAGCGGCGGCACTAAACACTCTTTCGGAGTACACACTTGTGGGAGGGCAACTTAGGTAGAATAAAGCCAGTTTGTGCAAGGGCCTCCAAATTGCCTCTTTTTCCTGCCAGTATAAGTACGGACTGTGTGACGTGCCTACTTGGATGCGGTCACTCATATAATCCTCCACCATTCTATCAATGTTGAGAGAATCATATGCAGTGACAGTAGACGACATGTCCGTAATCGTTGTCAGGTCCTTCAGTCCGGACCAGATGTCAGCATCAGCAGTCGCTCCAGACTGCCCTGCATCACCGCCAGCGGGTGGGCTCGGAATTCTGAGCCTTTTCCTCGCACCCCCAGTTGCGGGAGAATGTGAAGGAGGAGATGTTGACAGGTCGCGTTCCGCTTGACTTGACAATTTTGTCACCAGCAGGTCTTTCAACCCCAGCAGACCTGTGTCTGCCGGAAAGAGAGATCCAAGGTAGGCTTTAAATCTAGGATCGAGCACGGTGGCCAAAATGTAGTGCTCTGATTTCAACAGATTGACCACCCGTGAATCCTTGTTAAGCGAATTAAGGGCTGCATCCACAAGTCCCACATGCCTAGCGGAATCGCTCCCTTTTAGCTCCTTCTTCAATGCCTCCAGCTTCTTCTGCAAAAGCCTGATGAGGGGAATGACCTGACTCAGGCTGGCAGTGTCTGAACTGACTTCACGTGTGGCAAGTTCAAAGGGCATCAGAACCTTGCACAACGTTGAAATCATTCTCCACTGCACTTGAGACAGGTGCATTCCACCTCCTATATCGTGCTCAATTGTATAGGCTTGAATGGCCTTTTGCTGCTCCTCCAACCTCTGAAGCATATAGAGGGTTGAATTCCACCTCGTTACCACTTCTTGCTTCAGATGATGGCAGGGCAGGTTCAGTAGTTTTTGGTGGTGCTCCAGTCTTCTGTACGTGGTGCCTGTACGCCGAAAGTGTCCCGCAATTTTTCTGGCCACCGACAGCATCTCTTGCACGCCCCTGTCGTTTTTTAAAAAATTCTGCACCACCAAATTCAAGGTATGTGCAAAACATGGGACGTGCTGGAATTTGCCCATATTTAATGCACACACAATATTGCTGGCGTTGTCCGATGCCACAAATCCACAGGAGAGTCCAATTGGGGTAAGCCATTCCGCGATGATCTTCCTCAGTTGCCGTAAGAGGTTTTCAGCTGTGTGCGTATTCTGGAAAGCGGTGATACAAAGCGTAGCCTGCCTAGGAAAGAGTTGGCGTTTGCGAGATGCTGCTACTGGTGCCGCCGCTGCTGTTCTTGCGGCGGGAGTCCATACATCTACCCAGTGGGCTGTCACAGTCATATAGTCCTGACCCTGCCCTGCTCCACTTGTCCACATGTCCGTGGTTAAGTGGACATTGGGTACAACTGCATTTTTTAGGACACTGGTGAGTCTTTTTCTGAGGTCCGTGTACATTCTCGGTATCGCCTGCCTAGAGAAGTGGAACCTAGATGGTATTTGGTAACGGGGGCACACTGCCTCAATAAATTGTCTAGTTCCCAGTGAACTAACGGCGGATACCGGACGCACGTCTAACACCAACATAGTTGTCAAGGACTCAGTTATCCGCTTTGCAGTAGGATGACTGCTGTGATATTTCATCTTCCTCGCAAAGGACTGTTGAACAGTCAATTGCTTACTGGAAGTAGTACAAGTGGGCTTACGACTTCCCCTCTGGGATGACCATCGACTCCCAGCGGCAACAACAGCAGCGCCAGCAGCAGTAGGCGTTACACGCAAGGATGCATCGGAGGAATCCCAGGCAGGAGAGGACTCGTCAGACTTGCCAGTGACATGGCCTGCAGGACTATTGGCATTCCTGGGGAAGGAGGAAATTGACACTGAGGGAGTTGGTGGGGTGGTTTGCGTGAGCTTGGTTACAAGAGGAAGGGATTTACTGGTCAGTGGACTGCTTCCGCTGTCACCCAAAGTTTTTGAACTTGTCACTGACTTATTATGAATGCGCTGCAGGTGACGTATAAGGGAGGATGTTCCGAGGTGGTTAACGTCCTTACCCCTACTTATTACAGCTTGACAAAGGGAACACACGGCTTGACACCTGTTGTCCGCATTTCTGGTGAAATACCTCCACACCGAAGAGCTGATTTTTTTGGTATTTTCACCTGGCATGTCAACGGCCATATTCCTCCCACGGACAACCGGTGTCTCCCCGGGTGCCTGACTTAAACAAACCACCTCACCATCAGAATCCTCCTGGTCAATTTCCTCCCCAGCGCCAGCAACACCCATATCCTCCTCATCCTGGTGTACTTCAACACTGACATCTTCAATCTGACTATCAGGAACTGGACTGCGGGTGCTCCTTCCAGCACTTGCAGGGGGCGTGCAAATGGTGGAAGGCGCATGCTCTTCACGTCCAGTGTTGGGAAGGTCAGGCATCGCAACCGACACAATTGGACTCTCCTTGTGGATTTGGGATTTCGAAGAATGCACAGTTCTTTGCTGTGCTGCTTTTGCCAGCTTGAGTCTTATCATTTTTCTAGCGAGAGGCTGAGTGCTTCCATCCTCATGTGAAGCTGAACCACTAGCCATGAACATAGGCCAGGGCCTCAGCCGTTCCTTGCCACTCCGTGTGGTAAATGGCATATTGGCAAGTTTACGCTTCTCCTCCGACAATTTTATTTTAGGTTTTGGAGTCCTTTTTTTACTGATATTTGGTGTTTTGGATTTGACATGCTCTGTACTATGACATTGGGCATCGGCCTTGGCAGACGACGTTGCTGGCATTTCATCGTCTCGGCCATGACTAGTGGCAGCAGCTTCAGCACGAGGTGGAAGTGGATCTTGATCTTTCCCTAATTTTGGAACCTCAACATTTTTGTTCTCCATATTTTAATAGGCACAACTAAAAGGCACCTCAGGTAAACAATGGAGATGGATGGATTGGATACTAGTATACAATTATGGACGGGCTGCCGAGTGCCGACACAGAGGTAGCCACAGCCGTGAACTACCGCACTGTACTGTGTCTGCTGCTAATATATAGACTGGTTGATAAAGAGATAGTATACTCGTAACTAGTATGTATGTATAAAGAAAGAAAAAAAAACCACGGTTAGGTGGTATATACAATTATGGACGGGCTGCCGAGTGCCGACACAGAGGTAGCCACAGCCGTGAACTACCGCACTGTACTGTGTCTGCTGCTAATATATAGACTGGTTGATAAAGAGATAGTATACTCGTAACTAGTATGTATGTATAAAGAAAGAAAAAAAAACCACGGTTAGGTGGTATATACAATTATGGACGGGCTGCCGAGTGCCGACACAGAGGTAGCCACAGCCGTGAACTACCGCACTGTACTGTGTCTGCTGCTAATATATAGACTGGTTGATAAAGAGATAGTATACTCGTAACTAGTATGTATGTATAAAGAAAGAAAAAAAAACCACGGTTAGGTGGTATATACAATTATGGACGGGCTGCCGAGTGCCGACACAGAGGTAGCCACAGCCGTGAACTACCGCACTGTACTGTGTCTGCTGCTAATATATAGACTGGTTGATAAAGAGATAGTATACTCGTAACTAGTATGTATGTATAAAGAAAGAAAAAAAAACCACGGTTAGGTGGTATATACAATTATGGACGGGCTGCCGAGTGCCGACACAGAGGTAGCCACAGCCGTGAACTACCGCACTGTACTGTGTCTGCTGCTAATATATAGACTGGTTGATAAAGAGATAGTATACTCGTAACTAGTATGTATGTATAAAGAAAGAAAAAAAAACCACGGTTAGGTGGTATATACAATTATGGACGGGCTGCCGAGTGCCGACACAGAGGTAGCCACAGCCGTGAACTACCGCACTGTACTGTGTCTGCTGCTAATATAGACTGGTTGATAAAGAGATAGTATACTCGTAACTAGTATGTATGTATAAAGAAAGAGAAAAAAAACACGGTTAGGTGGTATATACAATTATGGACGGGCTGCCGAGTGCCGACACAGAGGTAGCCACAGCCGTGAACTACCGCACTGTACTGTGTCTGCTGCTAATATAGACTGGTTGATAAAGAGATAGTATACTACTAATATTATATATACTGGTGGTCAGGTCACTGGTCACTAGTCACACTGGCAGTGGCACTCCTGCAGCAAAAGTGTGCACTGTTTAATTTTAATATAATATTATGTACTCCTGGCTCCTGCTATAACCTATAACTGGCACTGCAGTAGTGCTCCCCAGTCTCCCCCACAATTATAAGCTGTGTGAGCTGAGCAGTCAGACAGATATATAATATATATAGATGATGCAGCACACTGGCCTGAGCCTGAGCAGTGCACACAGATATGGTATGTGACTGACTGAGTCACTGTGTGTATCGCTTTTTTCAGGCAGAGAACGGATATATTAAATAAACTGCACTGTGTGTCTGGTGGTCACTCACTATATAATATATTATGTACTCCTGGCTCCTGCTATAACCTATAACTGGCACTGCAGTAGTGCTCCCCAGTCTCCCCCACAATTATAAGCTGTGTGAGCTGAGCAGTCAGACAGATATATATAATATTATATATAGATAATAGATGATGCAGCACACTGGCCTGAGCCTGAGCAGTGCACACAGATATGGTATGTGACTGAGTCACTGTGTGCTGTGTATCGCTTTTTTCAGGCAGAGAACGGATTATAAAGTAAACTGCACTGTCCTCACTAGTAAACTCTCTCCACTCAGTCTCTACACTTCTACAGTAACAGTACTCCTCCTAGTCAGCTCCAGTAAATCTCTCTCAGTCTCTTACAATCTAAATGGAGAGGACGCCAGCCACGTCCTCTCCCTATCAATCTCAATGCACGTGTGAAAATGGCGGCGACGCGCGGCTCCTTATATAGAATCCGAGTCTCGCGATAGAATCCGAGCCTCGCGAGAATCCGACAGCGTCATGATGACGTTCGGGCGCGCTCGGGTTAACCGAGCAAGGCGGAAAGATCCGAGTCGCTCGGACCCGTGAAAAAAAACATGAAGTTCTGGCGGGTTCGGATTCAGAGAAACCGAACCCGCTCATCTCTAATTTTCACCAGGCATGTCAACGGCCATATTCCTCCCACGGACAACAGGTGTCTCCCCGGGTGCCTGACTTAAACAAACCACCTCACCATCAGAATCCTCCTGGTCAATTTCCTCCCCAGCGCCAGCAACACCCATATCCTCCTCATCCTGGTGTACTTCAACATCTTCATCTTCAATCTGACTATCAGGAACTGGACTGCGGGTGCTCCTTCCAGCACTTGCAGGGGGCGTGCAAATGGTGGAAGGCGCATGCTCTTCACGTCCAGTGTTGGGAAGGTCAGGCATCGCAACCGACACAATTGGACTCTCCTTGTGGATTTGGGATTTCGAAGAACGCACAGTTCTTTGCGGTGCTTTTGCCAGCTTGAGTCTTTTCAGTTTTCTAGCGAGAGGCTGAGTGCTTCCATCCTCATGTGAAGCTGAACCACTAGCCATGAACATAGGCCAGGGCCTCAGCCGTTCCTTGCCACTCCGTGTGGTAAATGGCATATTGGCAAGTTTACGCTTCTCCTCCGACAATTTTATTTTAGGTTTTGGAGTCCTTTTTTTACTGATATTTGGTGTTTTGGATTTGACATGCTCTGTACTATGACATTGGGCATCGGCCTTGGCAGACGACGTTGCTGGCATTTCATCGTCTCGGCCATGACTAGTGGCAGCAGCTTCAGCACAAGGTGGAAGTGGATCTTGATCTTTCCCTAATTTTGGAACCTCAACATTTTTGTTCTCCATATTTTAATAGGCACAACTAAAAGGCACCTCAGGTAAACAATGGAGATGGATGGATACTAGTATACAATTATGGACGGACTGCCGAGTGCCGACACAGAGGTAGCTACAGCCGTGGACTACCGTACTGTGTCTGCTGCTAATATAGACTGGTTGATAATGAGATGTAGTATGTATAAAGAAGAAAGAAAAAAAAACCACGGGTAGGTGGTATACAATTATGGACGGACTGCCGAGTGCCGACACAGAGGTAGCCACAGCCGTGGACTACCATACTGTACTGTGTCTGCTGCTAATATAGACTGGATGATAATGAGATGTAGTATGTATAAAGAAGAAAGAAAAAAAAACCACGGGTAGGTGGTATACAATTATGGATGGACTGCCGAGTGCCGACACAGAGGTAGCTACAGCCGTGGACTATTGTACTGTACTGTGTCTGCTGCTAATATAGACTGGATGATAATGAGATGTAGTATGTATAAAGAAGAAAGAAAAAAAAACCACGGGTAGGTGGTATACAATTATGGATGGACTGCCGAGTGCCAACACAGAGGTAGCTACAGCCGTGGACTACCGTACTGTGTCTGCTGCTAATATAGACTGGATGATAATGAGATGTAGTATGTATAAAGAAGAAAGAAAAAAAAACCACGGGTAGGTGGTATACAATTATGGATGGACTGCCGAGTGCCGACACAGAGGTAGCTACAGCCGTGGACTATTGTACTGTACTGTGTCTGCTGCTAATATAGACTGGATGATAATGAGATGTAGTATGTATAAAGAAGAAAGAAAAAAAAACCACGGGTAGGTGGTATACAATTATGGATGGACTGCCGAGTGCCGACACAGAGGTAGCTACAGCCGTGGACTACCGTACTGTGTCTGCTGCTAATATAGACTGGTTGATAATGAGATGTAGTATGTATAAAGAAGAAAGAAAAAAAAACCACGGGTAGGTGGTATACAATTATGGACGGACTGCCGAGTGCCGACACAGAGGTAGCTACAGCCGTGGACTACCGTACTGTACTGTGTCTGCTGCTAATATAGACTGGATGATAATGAGATGTAGTATGTATAAAGAAGAAAGAAAAAAAACCCACGGGTAGGTGGTATACAATTATGGACGGACTGCCGAGTGCCGACACAGAGGTAGCTACAGCCGTGGACTATTGTACTGTACTGTGTCTGCTGCTAATATAGACTGGATGATAATGAGATGTAGTATGTATAAAGAAGAAAGAAAAAAAAACCACGGGTAGGTGGTATACAATTATGGATGGACTGCCGAGTGCCGACACAGAGGTAGCTACAGCCGTGGACTACCGTACTGTGTCTGCTGCTAATATAGACTGGTTGATAATGAGATGTAGTATGTATAAAGAAGAAAGAAAAAAAAAACCACGGGTAGGTGGTATACAATTATGGACGGACTGCCGAGTGCCGACACAGAGGTAGCTACAGCCGTGGACTACCGTACTGTACTGTGTCTGCTGCTAATATAGACTGGATGATAATGAGATGTAGTATGTATAAAGAAGAAAGAAAAGAAAAAACCACGGGTAGGTGGTATACAATTATGGACGGACTGCCGAGTGCCGACACAGAGGTAGCTACAGCCGTGGACTACCGTACTGTGTCTGCTGCTAATATAGACTGGTTGATAATGAGATGTAGTATGTATAAAGAAGAAAGAAAAAAAAAACCACGGGTAGGTGGTATACAATTATGGACGGACTGCCGAGTGCCGACACAGAGGTAGCTACAGCCGTGGACTACCGTACTGTACTGTGTCTGCTGCTAATATAGACTGGATGATAATGAGATGTAGTATGTATAAAGAAGAAAGAAAAAAAAACCCACGGGTAGGTGGTATACAATTATGGATGGACTGCCGAGTGCCGACACAGAGGTAGCTACAGCCGTGAACTACCGTACGGTGTCTGCTGCGACTGGATGATAAATAATGATATAAAAAATATATATATATCACTACTGCAGCCGGACAGGTATATATTATATAATGACGGACCTGCTGGACACTGTCTGTCAGCAGAATGAGTTTTTTATTTTATAGAATAAAAAAACACCACACAAGTCACACGACGTGTGTTTAACTTTTACAGGCAGACATTCACAATACAATATAGTATACTATATACTGGTGGTCAGGTCACTGGTCAGTCACACTGGCAGTGGCACTCCTGCAGAAAAAAAGTGTGCACTGTTTAATTTTTTAATATGTACTCCTGGATCCTGCTATAACCTAACTGCTCCCCAGTCTCCCCCACAATTAAGCTGTGTGAGCACAGTCAGATATTATACATAGATGATGCAGCAGCACACTGGGCTGAGCACAGATATGGTATGTGACTGAGTCACTGTGTATCGTTTTTTCAGGCAGAGAACGGATTATATTAAATAATATAAAACTGCACTGGTGGTCACTGGTCAGTCACTAGTATAACTAACTAATACTATCAGCAAAATTCTGCACTCTCTGTCTGAGTACTCCTCCTAAGCTCCAGTAAATGAAGTGTCACTGTCTCACTCTGTCACTAGTAAATACTATCAGCAAAATTCTGCACTCTCTGTCTGAGTACTCCTCCTAAGCTCCAGTAAATGAAGTGTCACTGTCTCACTCTCACTCTCCTATCTATTTCTTCTCTAAACGGAGAGGACGCCAGCCACGTCCTCTCACTATCAATCTCAATGCACGTGTAAAATGGCGGCGACGCGCGGCTCCTTATATAGAATCCGAGTCTCGCGATAGAATCCGAGCCTCGCGAGAATCCGACAGCGTCATGATGACGTTCGGGCGCGCTCGGGTTAACCGAGCAAGGCGGGAAGATCCGAGTCGCTCGGATCCGTGTAAAAAAAGCTGAAGTTCGGGCGGGTTCGGATTCCGAGGAACCGAACCCGCTCATCTCTAATATTAACACTACATCAGTCATGGACAACCTGGGGCTCTCAAGATGTAGTAAAACTACACATACCAGCATGCACTGCAACAGATGTAGCATTCACTAATAACAAAACTGAGGTAATGCATGATGGGACTTGTAGTTTGCCAACACCTGTAGAGCCACAGGTTGCCCAGGCCTGCACGACATCACCAACACATTGTAACAATTAACAAACTGACAATCACAATTAGCTTGATGAAATTACAAACAACAAAGGACAACACACAGATGTTTACACTTTTAAATTAATAAAAACAACTCACCATCCTGCCTTGGCCGGTCAGAATCTCGGACATGAGTCGCACCAACCACTTCTGGCGGAATAAGTGAACGCACAGGCTCCTCCCAATCCCGATAAGATGCACGGAAGGGGTGTCCACCCCCGGTTTGGCAGGCTGATTTGGCCTCCTTGGCCATCTTTGCCTTGACACGGCGCTTTATGTCATAAAAGCGCTTGCGACACGTGTCCTCGGTCCGCCTCACCACACCCTCACTATTCACAGCCGCAATGACCTTCCCCCACAGAACAGACTTCCTACGTGTGGACACCTTGGCAGCATCATGGCCAAACAACTGCCGATGATGCCTCATCAGCTCCCGCACCAAAGCCATATTTTCTGAATAGCTGAATTTCACATTGCGCCCAGTCTTTGTAGTGGTGCGTGGCTGCGGAGCCACAACACCATCACTATCACTGGAGGCCGCAGCAGCAGCCACCCCCTCCTCCTCACTAACCTCCTCCACCTCACTCACCTCCTCCCTCTCCCTAACCTCCTCCACCTCACTCACCTCCTCCCTCTCACTCACCTCCTCCACCACACCTGACCTCTGACTGGGACATAATCCGGACAAACTACAAATAACACTGATAAAAAAAAACAGAAAACACACTCCTCCACTACCACTACACACCACACACCCAACACACACACACACACACACACACACACACACACACACACACACACACACACACACACACACACTCACACTCACTCACTCACAAACAATGACAATAGACTTGAAAAAAAAACCAAGGACAAAAAAGTAGACAAACTTTTAAATAACTACACAACAAGTATGACAAGACTACTTACACACACAGTACAGCACTCAACAATCGCAAAAATCATCAACAAATCCTCCAAAATCTCCACAAAACTCACCAACTCCTAACACACCTTCCTCTCACCTCTCCACTAGCTAAACCCACGAGGTGCGGACGGTTTGGGGCGTTTTTATAGTAATGTGCACAGACACTCCTCTATCACGAATCAAACCAATCACGGACGAGTGACAAAAACGAAACTTAGGAAAAAAACGAGGCCGGGAACGGAGAAACACTGCCGTGACTAAAATGTGACGCAGTCGTAAAAAAAAACATAACACGGCCGCAAAACCACTAAATCGGCCGCATTCTACCTTATAAAACTACGAATGACATCGACATGGGCTATATACGAAAAAGAAAAATACGACAACTTAGTAAATTAGTCGTAATTAATTCAAAAAGTTGCAACATTACATTTTCGATGTCATTCGTGTTAGATCTTTAACCTCATTCTGAAAAATACGAATTTTAGTAAATATACCCCAATGTCTCCATCTTATAGCAGTTCAGTCATAGGCAACATTGCTATACTATATTTTATTTATTAAGACATGCACATCTGTTCAGATTACCGTGTTTACTTGTCATTTCTTTCTGGACTAATGTACTGTAGTAAAGAATATTCCCGTTGAAATTATAAAGTTATAAACAACTGATGTGGGTGTATTTGTGTTAAATTACATTTTATAATGAAGCTGATACTTTTAGCATATGGTATTAACGGGTATGGGACTTAGGGTCGACACCAATTACGTTGACAACAATTATGTCGACACCCATTAGGTCAACAGTGGCTAGGTTGACACTAGAAATAGGTCGACACGCAGAACGGGCCCTAGCCCATATGATGCCCTAGGCAAGATTTTGTCTGGTGCCCCCTAGCACAGACACTAGTTCCACCTCTGACCCTGGACCCCTTTCTCAGCACCATCACCACTCACCCATAGCAGTCCTCATTTTGGCGCTCCTACCCCCTATATTTTAAATAGGAACAGTGCGCATATTCGGTGTGCAGCCCAAAACGGGCCGTGTTCTTGCTGGGAAGGGGTATGGCCAGACAATAATACCCCCAGTTGAAATTACGACACACAGAACTGCAACTATATTCACAATATCAGGCAATAGTTTATCTTATTCACGTTACACCACACAATAGTACCACGTTACTCCTCACAGTAGTGTCCCTTATTCACATTACACCACACCATATTGCTCTGTATTCACATTAGGCCACACAGTAGTGCCCTTTCTATATGTTACACCACAAAGTAGTACACCTTATACACATAATGCTACACATTAGTAATGTCCTTATACACATAATGTCCCTTACACAATTAATGCCCTTATATGCAAAATGATACACATAATGCCCCTTACACATATGCCGCACATTTGTAATGCATTTTGTATGCAGATAGAGCCGCAGTTACACAAAGAATATAGGCATGCTGCATATCATTTTAGTCAGCAGAAGCTGCTTGTACCCCTAGGCATTCCAAATGCCCTAGGCATTTGCCTAGTTTGCCTATGCCTAGGGACGGCTTTGTCGACACAGCCATTAGGTCGTCATGAACAAGGTCGACATGAAAAAAGTTCGACATGAGGTTTTTTTGTGTTGTTTTCTCCGTCAAGCGACCTGGAACACCAATTAGTGCACTGCGTCCCCTTGCATGGCTCACTTTGCTGCCGTCAAGGTGTCTCGCACTGCTACCGCTGCGTTCGGCACAGGTTACCGTTCCCAATTGTAGTCCACGTGGATTGTAAAGTATGAAAAAGTCCCCCCCAAAAAAGTGAAAAACTCATGTTGACCTTTTTTTCATGTCGACCTTGTTCATGTTGACCTAATGGCCGTGTCAACCTATTTCTAGTGTCGGCCTAGCTACTGTCAACCAATGAGTGTTGACCTAATGGGCGTCAACCTAATGGGTGTCGACCTAGAGTCCGGATACCAGTATTAACACAGTCAAGACACTATTCTCTTGTGTATATGATACTACCTTACATTACTCTGTGTACGAATAGGGTAATGTGACTTTCACATCTACTACTAGCACTGTCAGATTCATCCCTATGAGTACACACATAAGTATGTATTTTTTGCAACATTATTTTTGATGTTTCAGTGTAATATCTTCCTTATTGTGAAGATACAGGATACTACATGCAAACGAGAGAGAGGAGAATGAAAAGGGAGTGTAATTGTCAGCAAGGGCTTGTATATAATTTTCTAATAGCCATCCTACTGACAGAAGTGGCACCTATATGCTAGCTGCTATGCATGTACAGCCATACTAGGACCGTCATTATTATTTGGCTTGGTGTCAGGAAATGTTGGCCAAGTTCCTGGAATATATCAATAATAATGAATTTTGACAGCAATATACTTGTATAGTGCTTAATGAGAAATGTTACATGGCTATGTTATAATTACAGACGGCTGCCATCTAACAAAATCATAAGTGAAACCATTAAAATATATTTTATATTACCACCAAACAACAATAACATCCTCTTTATTCAGTGATAAAATCCTTGGGGGTTTAAGAATAGTCCACAGAGCTTGCACTATATTTTCTTTTTACCTATAAAACACTGTAGATGCAGTGAGTATCCTATCCCCTAATGACATTTATTGGGCCTCCATTACAAACATGTAAGGAAACAGACCGTGTGATGTGATACAGTGCATACAAATGTTAGGTAAGCTCTCTAATATATGGGATAAAGGGGGAGAGTTTGCAAATCTTGGAGAGGAAAAGTTGAGAGAAATAAAGTACCAACCAATCAGCTACTAACTCATTTTTCAAACACAGGCTGTAATATGGTATTTAGTAGTGATGAGCTGGTTCGGTTTCTCGGAAACCGAACCCCCCCAAACTTCACCCATTTTACACGGGTCCGAGGCATACTCGAATTCTCCCGTATGGCTCGGGTAACCCGAGCGCACCCGAACGCCATCATCCCGCTGTCGGATTCTCGGGAGATTCGGATTCTATATAAGCAGCCGCGCGTCGCCGCCATTTTCACTCGTGCATTGGAAATGTTAGGGAGAGGACGTGGCTGGCGTCCTCTCCGTTATTGTTGAACTTGATTGTGCTGTGCACTATTGCTTAATTGTGGGGAGGGCTGGGGAGCAGCTGTATATAGGAGGAGTACAGTGCAGAGTTTTGCTGATCAGTGACCACCAGTTATCCGTTCTCTGCCTGAAAAAAACGCTCCATATCTGTGCTCAGTGTGCTGCATATATCTGTGCTCACACTGCTTAATTGTGGGGACTGGGGAGCAGCTGTATTATATAGCAGGAGTACAGTGCAGAGTTTTGCTGACAGTGACCACCAGTATACGTTGTCTGCCTGAAAAACACTCCATATCTGTGCTCAGTGTGCTGCTTTATTGTTGGGACTGGGGACCACCAGTATAATATTATATAGGAGGAGTACAGTGCAGAGTTTTGCTGACCAGTGACCACCAGTATATCATATATAGCATTACGGTACAGTAGGCCACTGCTGTACCTACCTCTGTGTCGTCATTAAGTATACTATCCATCTACATTCTATACCTGTGGTGCATTTTAGTTTTGCAGTTTGCTGACACAGTGACCACCAGTATACTATATATAATAGCAGTACGGTACGGAAGGCCACTGCTGTACCTACCTCTGTGTCGTCATTAAGTATACTATCCATCTACATTCTATACCTGTGGTGCATTTTAGTTTTGCAGTTTGCTGACACAGTGACCACCAGTATACTATATATAATAGCAGTACGGTACGGAAGGCCACTGCTGTACCTACCTCTGTGTCGTCATTAAGTATACTATCCATCTACATTCTATACCTGTGGTGCATTTTAGTTTTGCAGTTTGCTGACACAGTGACCACCAGTATACTATATATAATAGCAGTACGGTACGGAAGGCCACTGCTGTACCTACCTCTGTGTCGTCATTAAGTATACTATCCATCTACATTCTATACCTATGGTGCATTTTAGTTTTGCAGTTTGCTGACACAGTAACCACCAGTATACTATATATAGCAGTACGGAAGGCCACTGCTGTACCTACCTCTGTGTCGTCATTAAGTATACTATCCATCTACATTCTATACCTGTGGTGCATTTTAGTTTTGCAGTTTGCTGACACAGTGACCACCAGTATATATTAGAGATGAGCGCCTGAAATTTTTCGGGTTTTGTGTTTTGGTTTTGGGTTCGGTTCCGCGGCCGTGTTTTGGGTTCGAACGCGTTTTGGCAAAACCTCACCGAATTATTTTTGTCGGATTCGGGTGTGTTTTGGATTCGGGTGTTTTTTTCCAAAAACACTAAAAAACAGCTTAAATCATAGAATTTGGGGGTCATTTTGATCCCAAAGTATTATTAACCTCAAAAACCATAATTTACACTCATTTTCAGTCTATTCTGAATACCTCACACCTCACAATATTATTTTTAGTCCTAAAATTTGCACCGAGGTCGCTGTGTGAGTAAGATAAGCGACCCTAGTGGCCGACACAAACACCGGGCCCATCTAGGAGTGGCACTGCAGTGTCACGCAGGATGTCCCTTCCAAAAAACCCTCCCCAAACAGCACATGACGCAAAGAAAAAAAGAGGCGCAATGAGGTAGCTGTGTGAGTAAGATTAGCGACCCTAGTGGCCGACACAAACACCGGGCCCATCTAGGAGTGGCACTGCAGTGTCACGCAGGATGGCCCTTCCAAAAAACCCTCCCCAAACAGCACATGACGCAAAGAAAAAAAGAGGCGCAATGAGGTAGCTGACTGTGTGAGTAAGATTAGCGACCCTAGTGGCCGACACAAACACCGGGCCCATCTAGGAGTGGCACTGCAGTGTCACGCAGGATGGCCCTTCCAAAAAACCCTCCCCAAACAGCACATGACGCAAAGAAAAAAAGAGGCGCAATGAGGTAGCTGACTGTGTGAGTAAGATTAGCGACCCTAGTGGCCGACACAAACACCGGGCCCATCTAGGAGTGGCACTGCAGTGTCACGCAGGATGTCCCTTCCAAAAAACCCTCCCCAAACAGCACATGACGCAAAGAAAAAAAGAGGCGCAATGAGGTAGCTGTGTGAGTAAGATTAGCGACCCTAGTGGCCGACACAAACACCGGGCCCATCTAGGAGTGGCACTGCAGTGTCACGCAGGATGTCCCTTCCAAAAAACCCTCCCCAAACAGCACATGACGCAAAGAAAAAAAGAGGCGCAATGAGGTAGCTGACTGTGTGAGTAAGATTAGCGACCCTAGTGGCCGACACAAACACCGGGCCCATTTAGGAGTGGCACTGCAGTGTCACGCAGGATGTCCCTTCCAAAAAACCCTCCCCAATCAGCACATGATGCAAAGAAAAAGAAAAGAAAAAAGAGGTGCAAGATGGAATTATCCTTGGGCCCTCCCACCCACCCTTATGTTGTATAAACAAAACAGGACATGCACACTTTAACCAACCCATCATTTCAGTGACAGGGTCTGCCACACGACTGTGACTGATATGACGGGTTGGTTTGGACCCCCCCCAAAAAAGAAGCAATTAATCTCTCCTTGCACAAACTGGCTCTACAGAGGCAAGATGTCCACCTCATCTTCACCCTCCGATATATCACCGTGTACATCCCCCTCCTCACAGATTATCAATTCGTCCCCACTGGAATCCACCATCTCAGCTCCCTGTGTACTTTGTGGAGGCAATTGCTGCTGGTCAATGTCTCCGCGGAGGAATTGATTATAATTCATTTTAATGAACATCATCTTCTCCACATTTTCTGGATGTAACCTCGTACGCCGATTGCTGACAAGGTGAGCGGCGGCACTAAACACTCTTTCGGAGTACACACTTGTGGGAGGGCAACTTAGGTAGAATAAAGCCAGTTTGTGCAAGGGCCTCCAAATTGCCTCTTTTTCCTGCCAGTATAAGTACGGACTGTGTGACGTGCCTACTTGGATGCGGTCACTCATATAATCCTCCACCATTCTATCAATGTTGAGAGAATCATATGCAGTGACAGTAGACGACATGTCCGTAATCGTTGTCAGGTCCTTCAGTCCGGACCAGATGTCAGCATCAGCAGTCGCTCCAGACTGCCCTGCATCACCGCCAGCGGGTGGGCTCGGAATTCTGAGCCTTTTCCTCGCACCCCCAGTTGCGGGAGAATGTGAAGGAGGAGATGTTGACAGGTCGCGTTCCGCTTGACTTGACAATTTTGTCACCAGCAGGTCTTTCAACCCCAGCAGACCTGTGTCTGCCGGAAAGAGAGATCCAAGGTAGGCTTTAAATCTAGGATCGAGCACGGTGGCCAAAATGTAGTGCTCTGATTTCAACAGATTGACCACCCGTGAATCCTTGTTAAGCGAATTAAGGGCTGCATCCACAAGTCCCACATGCCTAGCGGAATCGCTCCCTTTTAGCTCCTTCTTCAATGCCTCCAGCTTCTTCTGCAAAAGCCTGATGAGGGGAATGACCTGACTCAGGCTGGCAGTGTCTGAACTGACTTCACGTGTGGCAAGTTCAAAGGGCATCAGAACCTTGCACAACGTTGAAATCATTCTCCACTGCACTTGAGACAGGTGCATTCCATCTCCTATATCGTGCTCAATTGTATAGGCTTGAATGGCCTTTTGCTGCTCCTCCAACCTCTGAAGCATATAGAGGGTTAAATTCCACCTCGTTACCACTTCTTGCTTCAGATGATGGCAGGGCAGGTTCAGTAGTTTTTGGTGGTGCTCCAGTCTTCTGTACGTGGTGCCTGTACGCCGAAAGTGTCCCGCAATTTTTCTGGCCACCGACAGCATCTCTTGCACGCCCCTGTCGTTTTTTAAAAAATTCTGCACCACCAAATTCAAGGTATGTGCAAAACATGGGACGTGCTGGAATTTGCCCATATTTAATGCACACACAATATTGCTGGCGTTGTCCGATGCCACAAATCCACAGGAGAGTCCAATTGGGGTAAGCCATTCCGCGATGATCTTCCTCAGTTGCCGTAAGAGGTTTTCAGCTGTGTGCGTATTCTGGAAAGCGGTGATACAAAGCGTAGCCTGCCTAGGAAAGAGTTGGCGTTTGCGAGATGCTGCTACTGGTGCCGCCGCTGCTGTTCTTGCGGCGGGAGTCCATACATCTACCCAGTGGGCTGTCACAGTCATATAGTCCTGACCCTGCCCTGCTCCACTTGTCCACATGTCCGTGGTTAAGTGGACATTGGGTACAACTGCATTTTTTAGGAGACTGGTGAGTCTTTTTCTGACGTCCGTGTACATTCTCGGTATCGCCTGCCTAGAGAAGTGGAACCTAGATGGTATTTGGTAACGGGGGCACACTGCCTCAATAAATTGTCTAGTTCCCTGTGAACTAACGGCGGATACCGGACGCACGTCTAACACCAACATAGTTGTCAAGGACTCAGTTATCCGCTTTGCAGTAGGATGACTGCTGTGATCCTTCATCTTCCTCGCAAAGGACTGTTGAACAGTCAATTGCTTACTGGAAGTAGTACAAGTGGGCTTACGACTTCCCCTCTGGGATGACCATCGACTCCCAGCGGCAACAACAGCAGCGCCAGCAGCAGTAGGCGTTACACGCAAGGATGCATCGGAGGAATCCCAGGCAGGAGAGGACTCGTCAGACTTGCCAGTGACATGGCCTGCAGGACTATTGGCATTCCTGGGGAAGGAGGAAATTGACACTGAGGGAGTTGGTGGGGTGGTTTGCGTGAGCTTGGTTACAAGAGGAAGGGATTTACTGGTCAGTGGACTGCTTCCGCTGTCACCCAAAGTTTTTGAACTTGTCACTGACTTATTATGAATGCGCTGCAGGTGACGTATAAGGGAGGATGTTCCGAGGTGGTTAACGTCCTTACCCCTACTTATTACAGCTTGACAAAGGGAACACACGGCTTGACACCTGTTGTCCGCATTTCTGGTGAAATACCTCCACACCGAAGAGCTGATTTTTTTGGTATTTTCACCTGGCATGTCAACGGCCATATTCCTCCCACGGACAACAGGTGTCTCCCCGGGTGCCTGACTTAAACAAACCACCTCACCATCAGAATCCTCCTGGTCAATTTCCTCCCCAGCGCCAGCAACACCCATATCCTCCTCATCCTGGTGTACTTCAACACTGACATCTTCAATCTGACTATCAGGAACTGGACTGCGGGTGCTCCTTCCAGCACTTGCAGGGGGCGTGCAAATGGTGGAAGGCGCATGCTCTTCACGTCCAGTGTTGGGAAGGTCAGGCATCGCAACCGACACAATTGGACTCTCCTTGTGGATTTGGGATTTCAAAGAACGCACAGTTCTTTGCGGTGCTTTTGCCAGCTTGAGTCTTTTCAGTTTTCTAGCGAGAGGCTGAGTGCTTCCATCCTCATGTGAAGCTGAACCACTAGCCATGAACATAGGCCAGGGCCTCAGCCGTTCCTTGCCACTCCGTGTGGTAAATGGCATATTGGCAAGTTTACGCTTCTCCTCCGACAATTTTATTTTAGGTTTTGGAGTCCTTTTTTTACTGATATTTGGTGTTTTGGTTTTGACATGCTCTGTACTATGCCATTGGGCATCGGCCTTGGCAGACGACGTTGCTGGCATTTCATCGTCTCGGCCATGACTAGTGGCAGCAGCTTCAGCACGAGGTGGAAGTGGATCTTGATCTTTCCCTAATTTTGGAACCTCAACATTTTTGTTCTCCATATTTTAATAGGCACAACTAAAAGGCACCTCAGGTAAACAATGCAGATGGATGGATTGGATACTAGTATACAATTATGGACGGGCTGCCGAGTGCCGACACAGAGGTAGCCACAGCCGTGAACTACCGCACTGTACTGTGTCTGCTGCTAATATATAGACTGGTTGATAAAGAGATAGTATACTCGTAACTAGTATGTATGTATAAAGAAAGAAAAAAAAACCACGGTTAGGTCACTGGTATATACAATTATGGACGGGCTGCCGAGTGCCGACACAGAGGTAGCCACAGCCGTGAACTACCGCACTGTACTGTGTCTGCTGCTAATATATAGACTGGTTGATAAAGAGATAGTATACTCGTAACTAGTATGTATGTATAAAGAAAGAAAAAAAACCACGGTTAGGTCACTGGTATATACAATTATGGACGGGCTGCCGAGTGCCGACACAGAGGTAGCCACAGCCGTGAACTACCGCACTGTACTGTGTCTGCTGCTAATATATAGACTGGTTGATAAAGAGATAGTATACTCGTAACTAGTATGTATGTATAAAGAAAGAAAAAAAAACCACGGTTAGGTCACTGGTATATACAATTATGGACGGGCTGCGGAGTGCCGACACAGAGGTAGCCACAGCCGTGAACTACCGCACTGTACTGTGTCTGCTGCTAATATATAGACTGGTTGATAAAGAGATAGTATACTCGTAACTAGTATGTATGTATAAAGAAAGAAAAAAAAACCACGGTTAGGTGGTATATACAATTATGGACGGGCTGCCGAGTGCCGACACAGAGGTAGCCACAGCCGTGAACTACCGCACTGTACTGTGTCTGCTGCTAATATATAGACTGGTTGATAAAGAGATAGTATACTCGTAACTAGTATGTATGTATAAAGAAAGAAAAAAAAACCACGGTTAGGTCACTGGTATATACAATTATGGACGGGCTGCCGAGTGCCGACACAGAGGTAGCCACAGCCGTGAACTACCGCACTGTACACTGGTTGATAAAGAGATAGTAGTATACTCGTAACAACTAGTATGACGACGGTATAAAGAATGAAAAAAAAACCACGGTTAGGTGGTATATAATACAATTATGGTTGGACGGACTGCCTGCCGAGTGCCGACACAGAGGTAGCCACAGCCGTGAACTACCGCACTGTACACTGGTTGATAAAGAGATAGTAGTATACTCGTAACAACTAGTATGACGACGGTATAAAGAATGAAAAAAAAACCACGGTTAGGTGGTATATAATACAATTATGGTTGGACGGACTGCCTGCCGAGTGCCGACACAGAGGTAGCCACAGCCGTGAACTACCGCACTGTACACTGGTTGATAAAGAGATAGTAGTATACTCGTAACAACTAGTATGACGACGGTATAAAGAACGAAAAAAAAACCACGGTTAGGTGGTATATATTATAATACAATTATGGATGGACGGACTGCCTGCCGAGTTCCGACACAGAGGTAGCCACAGCCGTGAACTACCGCACTGTACACTGGTTGATAAAGAGATAGTAGTATACTCGTAACAACTAGTATGACGACGGTATAAAGAACGAAAAAAAAACCACGGTTAGGTGGTATATATTATAATACAATTATGGATGGACGGACTGCCTGCCGAGTTCCGACACAGAGGTAGCCACAGCCGTGAACTACCGCACTGTACACTGGTTGATAAAGAGATAGTAGTATACTCGTAACAACTAGTATGACGACGGTATAAAGAACGAAAAAAAAACCACGGTTAGGTGGTATATATTATAATACAATTATGGATGGACGGACTGCCTGCCGAGTTCCGACACAGAGGTAGCCACAGCCGTGAACTACCGCACTGTACACTGGTTGATAAAGAGATAGTAGTATACTCGTAACAACTAGTATGACTATGACGACGATATAAAGAAAGAAAAAAAAAACCACGGTTAGGTGGTATATAATACAATTATGGATGGACGGACTGCCTGCCGAGTGCCGACACAGAGGTAGCCACAGCCGTGAACTACCGCACTGTACTGTGTCTGCTGCTAATATAGACTGGTTGATAAAGAGATAGTATACAATACTACTAATATACTGGTGGTCAGGCACTGGTCACCACTAGTCACACTGGCAGTGGCACTCCTGCAGCAAAAGTGTGCACTGTTTAATTTTAATATAATATTATTTATCATGTACTCCTGGCTCCTGCTATAACAACCTGCAGTGCTCCCCAGTCTCCCCCACAATTATAAGCTTTATATACAATACATTGATGTGCAGCACACTGGGCTGAGCAGTGCACACAGACTGAGTCACTGTGTGACTGTGTATCGTTTTTTTCAGGCAGAGAACGGATATATTAAATAAAACAAACAACTGCACTGTCTCTGGTGGTCACTGGTCACTGTGGTCGTCAGTCACTAAACTCTGTCTGCACTCTGCACTCTCTTCTAATCTACAGTATCACAGCAATCTCTCTCTCTCTCTCTCTTCTAAATCTAATCTAAATGGAGAGGACGCCAGCCACGTCCTCTCCCTATCAATCTCAATGCACGTGTGAAAATGGCGGCGACGCGCGGCTCCTTATATAGAATCCGAGTCTCGCGAGAATCCGACAGCGTCATGATGACGTTCGGGCGCGCTCGGGTTAACCGAGCAAGGCGGGAAGATCCGAGTCGCTCGGACCCGTGAAAAAAAAAGTGAAGTTCGTGCGGGTTCGGATTCAAAGAAACCGAACCCGCTCATCTCTAGTATATATAGCAGTACGGTACGGAAGGCCACTGCTCTACCTACCTCTGTGTCGTCAAGTATACTATCCATCCATACCTGTGGTGCATTTCAGTTGTGCGCAGTATATATAGTAGTAGGCCATTGCTATTGATACTGGCATATAATTCCACACATTAAAAAATGGAGAACAAAAATGTGGAGGTTAAAATAGGGAAAGATCAAGATCCACTTCCACCTCGTGCTGAAGCTGCTGCCACTAGTCATGGCCGAGACGATGAAATGCCATCAACGTCGTCTGCCAAGGCCGATGCCCAATGTCATAGTAGAGAGCATGTAAAATCCAAAAAACAAAAGTTCAGTAAAATGACCCAAAAATCAAAATTAAAAGCGTCTGAGGAGAAGCGTAAACTTGCCAATATGCCATTTACGACACGGAGTGGCAAGGAACGGCTGAGGCCCTGGCCTATGTTAATGGCTAGTGGTTCAGATTCACATGAGGATGTAAGCACTCATCCTCTCGCTAGAAAAAAGAAAAGACTTAAGCTGGCAAAAGCACAGCAAAGAACTGTGCGTTCTTCTAAATCACAAATACCCAAGGAGAGTCCAATTGTGTCGGTTGCGATGCCTGACCTTCCCAACACTGGACGGGAAGAGCTTGCGCCTTCCACCATTTGCACGCCCCCTGCAAGTGCTGGAAGGAGCACCCGCAGTCCAGTTCCTGATAGTCAAATTGAAGATGTCACTGTTGAAGTACACCAGGATGAGGATATGGGTGTTGCTGGCGCTGGGGAGGAAATTGACAAGGAGGATTCTGATGGTGAGGTGGTTTGTTTAAGTCAGGCACCCGGGGAGACACCTGTTGTCCGTGGGACGAATATGGCCATTGACATGCCTGGTCAAAATACAAAAAAAATCAGCTCTTCGGTGTGGAATTATTTCAACACAAATGCGGACAACAGGTGTCAAGCCGTGTGTTGCTTTTGTCAAACTGTAATAAGTAGGGGTAAGGACGTTAACCACCTCGGAACATCCTCCCTTATACGTCGGTCGCCTGCAGCGCATTCATCATAAGTCAGTGACAAGTTCAAAAACTTTGGGTGACAGCGGAAGCAGTCCACTGACCACTAAATCCCTTCCTCTTGTAACCAAGCTCCTGCAAACCACACCACCAACTCCCTCAGTGTCAATTTCCTCCTTGCCCAGGAAAGCCAATAGTCCTGCAGGCCATGTCACTGGCAAGTCTGACGAGTCCTCTCCTGCCTGGGATTCCTCTGATGCATCCTTGAGTGTAACGCCTACTGCTGCTGGCGCTGCTGTTGTAGCTGCTGGGAGTCAATCATCATCCCAGAGGGGAAGTCGGAAGACCACTTGTACTACTTCCAGTAAGCAATTGACTGTCCAACAGTCCTTTGCGAGGAAGATGAAATATCACAGCAGTCATCCTGCTGCAAAGCAGATAACTCAGGCCTTGGCAGCCTGGGCGGTGAGAAACGTGGTTCCAGTATCCACCGTTAATTCAGAGCCAACTAGAGACTTGATTGAGGTACTGTGTCCCCGGTACCAAATACCATCTAGGTTCCATTTCTCTAGGCAAGCGATACCGAAAATGTACACAGACCTCAGAAAAAGACTCACCAGTGTCCTAAAAAATGCAGTTGTACCCAATGTCCACTTAACCACGGACATGTGGACAAGTGGAGCAGGGCAGACTCAGGACTATATGACTGTGACAGCCCACTGGGTAGATGTATTGCCTCCCGCAGCAAGAACAGCAGCGGCGGCACCGGTAGCAGCATCTCGCAAACGCCAACTCGTTCCTAGGCAGGCTACGCTTTGTATCACCGCTTTCCAGAAGAGGCACACAGCTGACAACCTCTTACGGGAACTGAGGAAGATCATCGCAGAATGGCTTACTCCAATTTGACTCTCCTGGGGATTTGTGACATCGGACAACGCCAGCAATATTGTGCGTGCATTACATCTGGGCAAATTCCAGCACGTCCCATGTTTTGCACATACATTGAATTTGGTGGTGCAGAATTATTTAAAAAACGACAGGGGCGTGCAAGAGATGCTGTCGGTGGCCCGAAGAATTGCGGGCCACTTTCGGCATTCAGCCACCGCGTACAGACTGGAGCACCACCAAACATTCCTGAACCTGCCCTGCCATCATCTGAAGCAAGAGGTGGTAACGAGGTGGAATTCAACCCTCTATATGCTTCAGAGGATGGAGGAGCAGCAAAAGGCCATTCAAGCCTATACATCTGCCCACGATATAGGCAAAGGAGGGGGAATGCACCTGACTCAAGTGCAGTGGAGAATGATTTCAACGTTGTGCAAGGTTCTGCAACCCTTTGAACTTGCCACACGTGAAGTCAGTTCAGACACTGCCAGCCTGAGTCAGGTCATTCCCCTCATCAGGCTTTTGCAGAAGAAGCTGGAGACATTGAAGGAGGAGCTAAAACAGAGCGATTCCGCTAGGCATGTGGGACTTGTAGATGGAGCCCTTAATTCGCTTAACCAGGATTCACGGGTGGTCAATCTGTTGAAATCAGAGCACTACATTTTGGCCACCGTGCTCGATCCTAGATTTAAAACCTACGTTGTATCTCTATTTCCGGCAGACACAAGTCTGCAGAGGTTCAAAGACCTGCTGGTGAGAAAATTGTCAAGTCAAGCGGAACGTGACCTGTCAACATCTCCTCCTTCACATTCTCCCGCAACTGGGGGTGCGAGGAAAAGGCTAAGAATTCCGAGCCCACCCGCTGGCGGTGATGCAGAGCAGTCTGGAGCGAGTGCTGACATCTGGTCCGGACTGAAGGACCTGCCAACGATTACTGACATGTCGTCTACTGTCACTGCATATGATTCTCTCACCATTGAAAGAATGGTGGAGGATTATATTAGTGACCGCATCCAAGTAGGCACGTCAGACAGTCCGTACATATACTGGCAGGAAAAAGAGGCAATTTGGAGGCCCTTGCACAAACTGGCTTTATTCTACCTAAGTTGCCCTCCCTCCAGTGTGTACTCCGAAAGAGTGTTTAGTGCAGCCGCTCACCTTGTCAGCAATCGGCGTACGAGGTTACTTCCAGAAAATGTGGAGAAGATGATGTTCATCAAAATGAATTATAATCAATTCCTCCATGGAGACATTCACCAGCAGCAATTGCCTCCACAAAGTACACAGGGACCTGAGATGGTGGATTCCAGTGGGGACGAATTAATAATCTGTGAGGAGGGGGATGTACACAGTGAAAGGGGTGAGGAATCGGAGGATGATGATGAGGTGGACATCTTGCCTCTGTAGAGCCAGTTTGTGCAAGGAGAGATTGATTGCTTCTTTTTTTGGTGGGGGCCCAAACCAACCAGTCATTTCAGTCACAGTCGTGTGGCAGACCCTGTCGCTGAAATGATGGGTTCGTTAAAGTGTGCATGTCCTGTTTATACAACATAAGGGTGGGTGGGAGGGCCCAAGGACAATTCCATCTTGCACCTCTTTTTTCTTTAATTTTTCTTTGCATCATGTGCTGTTTGGGGACAATTTTTTTGAAGTGCCATCCTGCCTGACACTGCAGTGCCACTACTAGATGGGCCAGGTGTTTGTGTCGGCCACTTGTGTCGCTTAGCTTAGTCACACAGCGACCTTGGTGCGCCTCTTTTTTTCTTTGCATCATGTGCTGTTTGGGGACAATTTTTTTGAAGTGCCATCCTGCCTGACACTGCAGTGCCACTCCTAGATGGGCCAGGTGTTTGTGTCGGCCACTTGTTTCGCTTAGCTTAGTCACACAGCGACCTTGGTGCGTCTCTTTTTTTCTTTGCATCATGTGCTGTTTGGGGACAATTTTTTTGAGGTGCCATCCTGCCTGACACTGCAGTGCCACTCCTAGATGGGCCAGGTGTTTGTGTCGGCCACTTGTGTCGCTTAGCTTAGTCACACAGCGACCTTGGTGCGCCTCTTTTTTTCTTTGCATCATGTGTTGTTTGGGGACTATTTTTTTGAGGTGCCATCCTGCCTGACACTGCAGTGCCACTCCTAGATGGGCCAGGTGTTTGTGTCGGCCACTTGTGTCGCTTAGCTTAGTCACACAGCGACCTTGGTGCGCCTCTTTTTTTCTTTGCATCATGTGTTGTTTGGGGACTATTTTTTTGAAGTGCCATCCTGCCTGACACTGCAGTGCCACTCCTAGATGGGCCAGGTGTTTGTGTCGGCCACTTGTGTCGCTTAGCTTAGTCACACAGCGACCTTGGTGCGCCTCTTTTTTTCTTTGCATCAAGTGCTGTTTGGGGACTATTTTTTTGAAGTGCCATCCTGCCTGACACTGCAGTGCCACTCCTAGATGGGCCAGGTGTTTGTGTCGGCCACTTGTGTCGCTTAGCTTAGCCATCCAGCGACCTCGGTGCAAATTTTAGGACTAAAAATAATATTGTGAGGTGTGAGGTGTTCAGAATAGACTGGAAATGAGTGGAAATTATGGTTATTGAGGTTAATAAAACTATGGGATCAAAATGACCCCCAAATTCAATGATTTAAGCTGTTTTTTAGGGTTTTTTGTAAAAAACACCCGAATCCAAAACACACCCGAATCCGACAAAAAAATTTCGGTGAGGTTTTGCCAAAACGCGTCCGAATCCAAAACACGGCCGCGGAACCGAATCCAAAACCAAAACACAAAACCCGAAAAATGTCCGGTGCACATCACTAGTATTTAGTAGCTGATTAGTTGGTACCTTATTTCTCTCAACGGGTGTAGTACGGGTGACCGGCGGTCTCCTGACCGCCGGTCACCTTACCGACGCCGGGATCCCGGCAGCATACCGACGCTGGGATCCCGGCGGGTAGGGGCGAGTGCAGCAAGCCCCTTGCGGGCTCGGTGGCGACCTGCGGTCGCCACGGGTTCTATTCCCACTCTATGGGTGTCGTGGACACCCACGAGTGGAAATAGTCCCTGTTGGTCGGCATGCCGACCATCGGGATAGTGAGCCGTCGGGCTCACGGAGGAGGTCATGTGACTGTCGGTCAGCCGACCGGCGGTCACATGACTACCACCCCTCTCAACGTTATCTCACCAAGATTTGATAAATATTCCCAATCCCAATATACCCCTTCTGTTATTTCTGAGTATACAGGTTGAGTATACCTTATCCAAAATGCTTGGGACCAGAGGTATTTTGGATATCGGATTTTTCCGTAGTTTGGAATAATTGCATACCATAATGAGATATCATGGTGATGGGACCTAAATCTAAGCACAAAATGTATTTATGTTACATACTGTATACACCTTATACACACAGCCTGAAGGTCATTTTAGACAATATTTTTTTTATAACTTTGTGCATTAAGCAAAGTGTGTCTACATTCACACAATTCATTTATGTTTCATATACACCTTATATACACAGCCTGAAGGTCATTTAATACAATATTTTTAATAACTTTGTGTATTAAACAAAGTTTGTGTACATTGAGCTATCAAAAAACAAAGGTTTCACTATCTCACTCTCACTCAAAAAAGTCCGTATTTCGGAATATTTGGATATGGGATACTCAACCTGTATAACTATAGAGGCAAGAGACACCAGGCCAAATGTTCTTATACAGGTCATAGAAGTGTGAGTGAATTTATTTTTTTTTTTCAAATATCTATTTATTCATGCATCACTTCACAATACAGTCAAAACAGCAGTATATAACAATGTTGGTTATACATTTCGGTCATTAAGAGGAGTTCCATACATAAACCGTTTTTCAGAACAGCAAAGTTGAATTGTTCATGTTCATCAAATAACATATCGTATATTAAAGTTACGATAGGAAATTGCACTATGTCACTACACGTCTATTTCACCCGTCTCGGGAGCGTGAGAGGACCAGAGGCCACGGCCCGCCCATCCAGTTTGAGCCAACAAAAAATAAAAAAAAATGTATTTTCTTTTGTTGCTAGGCAAAAGGAGGATCCCCCCCGAATACCCGCGTTTCATACCATTCATTGTTATATAACGCAGATTTAATTCTGTTCTGGTAATCTATTTGTAGAGTGGCTACATAGCTTTCCCAGCAGTCAAAAAAATTGCCTACCAGAGTAACCTTACTCAGTTTGGTTTCAACAAGATCCGTGGTAAACACATGGTATAACTTTTTCTTAAATCCACACCTGTAATATAGGGGGTCATTCAGACCTGGTCGCACGCAGGCTATTTTTTGTACTGCTGCGACCAGGTAATCGCCGCCTACCAGGGCCATAACTACATGTGTGCCAGGTATGCCTGGCACACAGTGCAGTCGCCCTGAGGGCGCAACTGTCCGCTTTCCTTAAAGTCAGCGGCATTGTAATGAGTCAAATTGACTCATTACAAGCCTCCTGTGTGTGCCAAAGCGAGGAGAGGAGCAGCTCCAGGTGCAGGGGAGAGGGAAGAGGAGGGAATGGGAGGAGGGAGCTGCAGCAGCGCACTGTAATTCATTGCGGCACCGCTGCAGCTGTCCCTCTCCTTCCACATAGGCTGGCCCCCGCTGCTGTGAATGCTGGTATGTGCTTCCCTCATCCCCTATCCTGTCTACCTAATGTGTAAAAGGGGGACTCTGTCTGCTGTAATGTGTAAAAAGGGGGACTGTCTGCCGTAATGTGTAAAAAGGGGACGCTGTCTGCCATAAGTGTAAAAAGGGGATACTGTCTGCCGCAATATGTAAAAAGGGGACGCTGCCGGCCGTAATGTGTGAAAAGGAGATGATGTCTGCCGTAATGTGTAAAAAGGGGACGCTGTCTGCCGTAATATGTAAAAAGGGGGACTCTGTCTGCCGTAATGTGTAAAAGGTGGACTATGTCTGCCGTAATGTGTAAAAGGTAGACTCTGTCTGCCTTAATGTGTAAAAAGGGGAATCTGTCTGCCATAATGTGTAAAAGGGGCTCTACCTGGTGTAGTTGCGCTACTGTGCGACGTAATTTGAATAATGGAGACTACTGTGCACTGTAATATGAATTGGTATTATTTGGTGGCCACACCCCTCCCCCATGAAGCCACGCCCCTATATTTTCCCCGCGTGCCTACGGCGCGCACTGCCCCTATTTTACATAAAAGGAGGGGGGTCACCGATGTCATTTCATGCACACAGCGCTAAAATGTCTAGTTACGGCACTGCCGCCTACAGGGGGAGGGGGTAAGGGCTTTGCAGGGGTGCGATGGCCTGTGTAGTGAGCTGCACAAACCAAAGATTGTGCAGTTTCTGCACAGCCCAGGGCTTACTCAGATACTGTGACGATCTTGGCTGACGGTGACGTCAGGAACCCTCCTCCGGAACTGCCGGGCACGCCTGCGTATTTCCCGACACTCCCAGAAAATGGTGAGTTACGGCCCAGGAATGCTTTCTGTCTTTTAATCTTCTTGCGATTTACCCTGCGATCGCTTCCGTCGTAGAAGCCGTCGCTCTCCGGCGACCCCCTTCAACGGGAGAGACGTGCCTGTGCATTGCGGGTTACACGCATGCGCAGTTCACACCTGTTCGAACGGCTGCAAAAAAATGCCGTGTGCGAACGAGTCTGAATGATCCCATAGACTTTCGTGCAGGCGCACTAACAGTCAGCAATAATTTTTTGCAACCTTTTGCGATTCTTTGACCGGTAGGGAATATCCCAAAAACTGCCCACTCTGCTGTAAAAGGGAGGACATGTCCAGAAGCAGTGCATTAAATCTGCGTTTGGCATTTGACATTTCAAATACTTATCAGTCAATCATTCCCACTTATTGCCTTTTTGGGGAGTAATATGCCCTATGTATTTAGAAACATTTCAAGGTGGTGTGTTTTGGAATGTGCAAATTTTTCTAATAAACACATTAATTGATGACCACTAAAGTCACTGCTTATTCATATTTCATATACAGGATTTTTTTATACATATATTACCATCCTTTGCTTACTATGTACTTATTCCCTTAGCTATAACCAAGGACGGACTTGCCATCTGGCACTTTTGGCAAATACCAGAAGAAGACAAGCTGGCCGAGCAGTGCAGCCTCCCAATGCGCTGCTCGGCTGCCCGCAACATGGAGACAGGGGTTGGCCAATCAGTGAAGCTTGTGTCTACCTTGTTGCATAGCATTGTGTCATCTGCAAACTGGCACACTTTTCCTTCAATACCATTTGCAATGTCACCAACACAAACATACTGTATTAAAGAGCACTGATCCAAGTACAGATCCCTGGGGTACTCCACTGGTAACATTTCCCTCCATAGAATGCACTCCATTTATTACAACTGTTTGCTATCCTGCAACCAGGTTCTTATCCATTTAACTGTTGTATAATCCAATCCCACGCTTTTGATTTTATTTAGCAGTCTGCGATGCGGGACTGTGTAAAATGCCTAACTAAAGTCTAGATATGCTACATCTACAACACCACCCCCTATATCTATTACTTTAGTGACGTAGTAAAAAAAAAAATCAGTAACATTTGTTTGGCATGATCTCCCACCAGTAAATCTATGCTGTTTTGGGATCCTGTAAATTGTTTAAGATATTCCACAACTCTTCCTTTTAATAGTGTTTCCATTACCTTCTCTACTACTGATGTAAGGCTTACTAGACTGTAGTTACTTGCTTTTTCTTGCTTCCACTTTGTGCAATGGTACTACATTCCCTCTCTTCCATTCCTCTGGAATTGCATCTGTAGCTAGTGACATCTAGTACATCTTTAAGCTATTTTAGTATCTTTGGATGTATCCCATCTGGCCCCATTGATTCAGTAATCTCAATAACATTAATTTACAGTTAGTTTTGACCACCTCTTAGTTCACAATATTGTTTTCATCAGTATTGGCCAAAGGCTGGCGGGTTAAATGAAGCAACAGAGCAGCGTCACAAACACACAGCAGTTACTTTTAGAATATATATATATATATATATATAGTAATGGATCTCGCCACTCAAAACCTCTATTAATGATGCCCGGGTGCCCTCCTTTACCTCGCGGCGGCACTCCCTCGGGACTTGTCAGTAATAAACAGCACAAAGACAGCAGCTTGTCTCTGTACTGTTTATTACTGACAAGTCCCGAGTGAGTGCCGCAGACTAATAGTCCATTCCAGATATGGCACTCTGTGGTCTCTTTCAGGAAATAAATACAGCTCACAACAAAGCTTGCATCAGCGACGTTTTGGCTTTAATAGCCTTTGTCAAGCATTATAACCATCACAACATAACAATCAATAATGTGCAGCTTAAATACCCTTACCTCTCTCCACGCCGCCACGGACTCCCTCCCGCATCCGGTCGCATTGCTCCGTCTTCCAAGTCCACCGTCCTATTCCCACCGCCTCCAATCACCGCGTGTTGCCATGGAGACCAGTGGTCGTTGCCAGAAACGCTGGTTCTCCTGTTCTGACCGCGGCATAGGAAGTTACTTCATTGTGAAGCCAAGTGGATTCACCTTTAAGAGGAAGTCACAATTTGATCCGGTTTCCAGTAACATTGCTATACAAAGTTTTATGAAATCGCTGGATGTACAGGTGGTGAATGATCAGAAAGCTTCCAAACTCTTAAGGGGTTAAGCAGCAATAATAAGATTGCAATCAGGGCTGCGGATAAGGGGGGAGGGGTGGTTGTGATGGACGTTGACAAGTACTGTGACGAGATTGATAAACAATTATCTGTAACAAGCGTCTATCTGCCACTAACTTCTGACCCTACCTTTCAATATAAAGCTGTGATTGATACTATCTTGGAGAAGGCTAAGGATGATGGTATCATCAATGCTGACACCTGTAACTTTCTTAAAGTGGATACACAGAGGGTTCCGCTTCTATATACGCTTCCCAAGATCCACAAGAGTATGTGTGACCCGCCTGGTCGGCCCCTTCGTCTCCGCGAGGGATTCATTGTTTAATAACATTTTCAAATTTTTGGATCATTATCTCCAGCCTTGCGTCCAGGCGGGTGACACATACTTGAGGGATACAACAGATCTACTTCTTAAGTTGGGAGAATTGCCCCAAAATATGTGGAAGTGCACCCTCAATATCAATAGTCTTTACACTAACATCCCTCATTTAGGAGGTCTTCAGGCAGTGAGGACATTATTGAGAGGAAATGCGTTGTATGAGGGTCCGTATTTAGATTTCTTCCTTTTATTATTGGAAATGGTCCTTAAACGGAATTACTTCTATTTTAATGGGCGCTACTACAATCAATGCTCAGGGTATGCCAAGGGGTACCCTGTGGCCCCTGTGTACGCCAATACGTATATGTCTGTATTGGAAAAATCCTTGTTCTTTAACCGGGAGGTTAGGGATCAGATAGTGTTTTACAAACGCTATATAGATGATGTGATTCTGTATTGGAAGGGGACATATGTTGAGTTACAAGAATTGGTTGAACAGATTAATGGCTTAGATTGTCCCATCAAATTCACCTATACCATCAGTTGTGAAGAGATTACATATCTTGATGTTAGGATTAATCTAGATAGAGATATGAACATTCACACTAGTATTTATTCAAAGAAAACGGATAGAAACACATTACTGAGAGCAGATAGCTTTCACCCGCAGGCTACCATCAATAGTCTTCCCTACTCTCAGTTTTTGAGGGCTAGGAGAATTACTAGTGAGGAGCACGTGTTTGATCAAAATCGGGACATGATGTCTAAAAAGTTTAGAGCGAGAGGGTACCGAGATGACATTATCAAAGTAGTGAAAAAGACCAAGCATGCGTCTAAGGAAACCTTAAATTGGGTACATAGGTACACAGTAGCACACAATAAAATCAGAAAAAGTAGTGCCGACTTATGGCCTGTAATCCAAAGTGACATCAAGAGTCTTAAACACTCCACCATTAGACATTGTTACCAGAGGGGTAAAAACATTTGTGATTGGACAGTACATGCCGATATCACGAAACAGTTACAATCCCTAGATAGTGTAAGCAGACGTAGCAATGGTTGCTACAAGTGCACAGGGTGTACAACCTGTGGCCACATGACAGCGGGGAAGTATTTTTTTCATCCCCATATGGGTCGCAGATATGAAATTAGACATGCCCTTACTTGCACCAGTTCTTATATTATCTATTTGATTAAATGTCCCTGCGGACCTTGTTATGTGGGGAAAACCATACGGACATGTCGTTAACGTATGGCCCTACATAGGTCCTCTATTCGGGCGGCACTGGGTGGTAAAGGCTTGGAGCAACCCATCGCCAGACATTTTAAAGAGGCCAAACACAGTATGGCCAATTTACGCCACATGATTATCGACCATGTCCCGGACGATGGGAGACAGGGTGATAGGATAGGAAGTTACTTCAATGTGAAGCCAAGTGGATTCACCTTTTAGAAACAGTGAAACCAAAAGGGCTTAACGATCAATTGAATCTCAGTATATTCCTGTGATATGTTCCACCGTTTAACTTAGCAGTAAGAGTCATTCATATATCTTCATTATACTAATGCAGTCTATGAATGTATGAAGGAAAAAGTATGTGTAAGTGAGCTCAATATGTTTTTAATGTTCTGTAATGTTTTTATTTTGTTTTGTTTATATGTCACGTTGTTTATTGGTGTTTTATTTACTTTCCAGACCCCATGGATCTCCTGATCCCGCTGATGAGTGGGACGTCTACAGGTCCCGGTACACTGTCCTGTGACATACACACACGATCGCCGCGTTCAGAACAGGAGAACCAACGTTTCCGGCAACGACTGCTTGTCTCCATGGCAACGCGTGGTGATTAGAGGCGGTGGGAATAGGACGGTGGACCCGGAAGACGGAGTGACGCGACCAGATGCGGGAGGGAGTCCGTGGCGGCGTGGAGAGAGGTAAGGGTATTTAAGCTGCACATTATTGATTGTTATGTTGTGATGGTTATAATGCTTGACAAAGGCTATTAAAGCCGAAACATCGCTGATGCAAGCTTTGTTGTGAGCTGTATTTATTTCCTGAAAGAGACCGCAGAGTGCCATATCTGGAATGGACTATTTGTATGCGTAACGGGCACCGCGGCAGCTGATTGAGGAAGTGAGAGTGCCGGTTAACAGTTCGTATATATATATATATATATATATATATATATATATTGCTCGAAGTGGGGCGGTATGCAACGGCATACCGCCACTTCAAGCACTGAGAAGGGCCTAGCAAAGTAGTGAGCTCCCTGTCCCCTGCGTGGTCCGTCCTCCCCCTGCCGTCACACCAGAAGTAATTTTCCCAGCTCTCCTTGTGCCTTGTGTGGCTGGGGTGACGGGAGTGGAGCTCCCCGTCCCCAGCGCTTGGCACTGATTGCTGCAGCCAGGGACAGCTCTTCTGGCTGCAGCAACTTCTCACCCCCCCACCCCCCCCCCAGTTTCCCCAGCGCAGTGCACCCGAGGCTAGCACTTGCCAGTGCCGCCTTGTGCAGTCAGCACTGAGCGCTGTGGCCCTGGTCTCCTGGCTGCAGTGGCTCTATACATCCCCTGCTGCACTGGTGGTTAACCTATCACTGAGAGGGTCCGGCCGAGCAAACATTTAAAAAAAATAATTAAAAAAGTTTTTACATTAGGCGCCTAGAGCCAGTATTACATTTTAAAATTGGCGCCTAGCGCCTTTAGTCCTTTTAAAAATAGTGCCCTCACAATGAGCATGAAACCACTAGCAACGAGCATGGAACACAGGGTATGAAACCATTGGCAACAAGCATGAGACCCCTGGCAATGAGCAGGTTATTTAAAAATAATTAAAGGCCTTACTGTGGGCATAATTTGTAAGGGACATTATTGTGTGTGGAGCATAAAATGGTGTAACTGTATGTGGAATAATGTGTAATGGGCATTACAGTGTATGGCGTAATGTGTGGCATAATGTGGAATGGACATTACGGTGTGTGGAATAATGCGGATTGGGCATTACGGTGTGTGGTACAATGTGTAAGGGGCATTACAATAAAGAGCAGAAATGACAAATAATGTAAAGGGCATGAATCAGTTTTTTTTCCTGTGTTTGTTTTTCCTGTGTTGAATAGGGGGCTCTACCTGGCATAATGTGTATAAGGGGTACTACTGTGTTGTGTAATATGAATTGGTACTATTCTGTGGCCATTCCCCTTCCCCATGAAGCCACGCCCCTATTTTTTCACCCTCGGCGCGCACTAACCCTTTCCTTTTTCCATACCCCCTCTTCATAATTTCCACTTCGTCCACTGTATATATACAGATTGATTCAAAAGTCACAGTACACCCTTTTGTTTCAAAAACTGTGCAGGAATTGGGAAAACTGAATACTCCAGTAAGGTATGGGTGAGGTGGGCTACTTTTTAGATACTATATAGTGCAGCATGGTCTGCTCTAGCAGGTAACTGACTCTGTAATAGAGTAATAATATATAATTTAAGGGAACTGTCTGAAACCTGACATTAGAGGAAGGGGTGGTGCCATCAGGCATTATGCCCACCAGAGATTTCCCCTGTACCCCTGTGGGCCAGTCTGACCCTGCCTGTGTATGTGGACTGTTAATCATAGTACTCAGTTTGCCAGAAGATCTCCCAGTCAGCGGGCACTAGAAGGACATGGGGTTTACAGGAACAGCGCCAGTCGTCCGAGGCACTGGGGTACAGGATAGACACTGAGATCTGACAGCTGAAAGATGACATTTTGCTTGGTTTCCGGATCTGAACATGGCAGGACATCCAAGCCGGGACTCAGATCCACTCGTAATCAGTAACTCGCTCATCTAATAAATACTGGAAATAATAATGGTTGAAATCTGTAAAACATTCCTTCACAGATGTGTCCTCATATGCTTTTTCTCACAAATAGCCCTTATATTTGTGTAAATAAAACCTCTGACAGCATCAAAACTACATATCCGGCTTGCTCTGATCAATTATGTGTGTGACATTAGTATATTTCTGTGCGACTGTGTCTGAATCTGTGTAAGAAGGGCTCCGATGCAGCTACTGCTGCTTTTTCTCATGCGATGATTCATAGTGCTTCAGCTGCAACTTTGTATGTGTGTAATTCCTGTTTGGTTAATCTCCTCTATAGACACTATGGTAGCAATTCAATTGTTTTGCGTGCCCCCACTGGTCATTTATATGAATAGGTGCCCAAAGGAGCAATTCAACGGTGTCTCCATTTGGGCGCTCATAAGTATTGACAGGCCTAAAAGCACCAGGTAAAGCGGATGAACTCGTCTAAAATAGCCCCTTCCTCCGAACGCCTCTGCCTGTCAGTTGCATCACAGGACCCATTCTGCACATGTGCAGAACTGGTCCTGGCATGTGCAATTTCCCCACCATCGGGAAACTGCACAGAGGATTGCTTATGCAATCCTTAGTGAATCACCCCCTTAGCAGTTGCACACAATTGAATTGCTCCATCAGGTGCCCATTCATATAGATGCAAAGCGAGGGGCACCCAAAACAATTTAAATCACCTCAGGGGCGCTTTAAGAGAGGAGGAGGCCTGTGTGCTGTCTCCTCCATTCGAGCCCCCTCCTCTCTGATGGCAGCACTGGGGAATCTGACCACTAGAGGGCTCAGACTCTACTGCACATGCACAGATCACTGGGAAAATGGTGCAGCGGCCATTTTCCCAGGGATTCCTCTACTGCGCATGAGCAGAACACAGTGAAAATGGCAGCTGAGCCATTTTCACAGTGATTCCACAGCGCTGCTGACATCTGTGCGGGACTCCAGAGAGGTAAGTATTAAAAAATGGGTGCAGTGTGTGTGGTGGGGACTCGGGCACGTGTGCACCGCACACACTGCACGCATTATAGATACGCCAGTGAATCACCCCCTATAAACGGTTGATTCTGACTTTGCAATAAAGTAAAACAGTGCAACTAACGTTGCACCTTGGTAAAACCGTGCTGCACTGCAGGTGGGGCCTATTTAAAATGTGCAGGGAGATTTAGATGTGGGAGTAGCGTGTCCTAACTCAAATCTAAAATGGCATGTAAAAATCAAGCTGTTCAGCATTTGTGGGCTACAAGCAAAAGCAGCCAGTATTTACCCTGGCAGCAAGGTTTCCGCATTCATTTTCACATTCCTATTTGGTCTTTAAGGTGTCTGAGAACTCTCCTTTCCATACTCAATAAGGTAACTATGACCTTCAGAAGCAATATAGTCAATTTGGTTTCTAGAGTTTGCTGTTTATTGTAATTACTTGGATTATCAGACCCTCCGCCTATATTCAAACCTTCAAACGGGTTCTCAAAACCTATTTATCTCACCCTAACCCATCCATTGCCCCTTTTCTTCACACACTGGCTCACCCAAATGTGTCAGCAATGTTTGTCTGCCCCTCTATAGAGTCTACGTTTTCACAATTAGGGTCCTCTTCCCTCTAGTAGTCTTCATTTCCAGACTTATGCCAGTTTCTCCTCCGCCTTGTAAACATTGGCTCTGAACACCTCTGCTGAGCCCCTCAAGTAGGGTACAGATTGCATCCGATCTATAGGTTGACTGTCAGTAGGTCGACCACTAATGATCGACATACATTAGGTCAACATGGTCATTAGGTCAACATGTAAAAGGTAGACAGTGCTTATGGTCAATAGGTACAAAAGGTCGACAGGTTCAAATGGCAGACATGACAATTTTCGACACCTACTGTATATGGTCAGCTCAACTTTGTAAGTGTTTTTTGCATTTTATTTCCCAATTTTTCATACTTTACCATCCACATGGACTACGATTGGGAATTGCAACCTGTGCCGAGCACAGTGCTAGCGGAGCGAGGTTCAAGGGGATGCAGTTCACTAATTGTGGTTCCGTGTGCTTTGACGGTGAAACAGCACAAAAAAAGCATTGTGTCGACCTTTTTTGTGTCAACAATTTTTCATATCAGCCTTCTTATGTGTAGACCTTTTGTACCTGCCGACCTTTTTAATTGTCTGCCTTTTACCTGTCATCCTAATGACCCTGTTGACCTTTTGACCATGTCGACTTATTCCATGTCAATCTTGGGGGGTCGACCTATTGACCTAATTAGGGTCAACCTAATGATTCATACCTGGTACAAGTTATGCTGACTGTATAAATGTGCAGTTATTGATAGCCATGTTTAATGTTTTGCTTTGTTTGTACTGTAATTGTGTGCCCTCTCTGTTGTGTTATGGTTGCCCCCAATGACGCCGCGGTTGGTAACCCGACCCAGCATTTTGCCGGGTCAGGAAGCCAGTTGAAAGGGTCCAATGCTGGGTCGCACCAGGGAAGGTCCCGTTTCCAATTCCCGGGTGCAACCCGGCATTTGCAATCTGAAAGTGGTATATGTGATCCAGAGTGAATATTACAGATCAGACTGGCTATGATCCAGAACAGTTTTAATGAATTGCCGCACATTTGGTTCTACATATGTTTACTATACCCTTCAATAGATATGTTTTTAGCATGCCAGGAGTAGGCGTTGTTTGACAAATATAACTGAATGAATGGGTCAGGAGCATGCTCTGTTGGGGATCCGGTCTTTAGGTCGACAGCACTTAGGTCAACACTCATTAGGTCGACTACTATTGTTCGACATGCATTAAGCCGACATGGTGTATAGGTCGACATGGTCACTAGGTCGATATGGACAAGGGCGACATGGAAAAATGTCGATATGCGTTTTTCACTTTTTTTTAATTTTAAACTTTTTCATACTTTACGATCCACGTGAACTACTATGTGGAATAGTACGCTGTGCCGAGCGCAGCGGTAGAGGAGTGAGGTACCTTGCCCGAAGCATGGCGAGCGGATATGGCGCACTAATTGGACTAAGTGCATTTTTTACGAAGAAAACAATGCCAAAATGTTTTTTGAAATCTCATGTCGACCTTTTTCATGTAGACCTAATGACCACGTCGACCTATTTCAGGTGACGGCCTACTCACTGTCGACCAGTTGTGGTCGACCTAGTTACTGTCGACCCTATGATCCACACCCGCTCTCTTGGAGCCTGGAAGTGCTTGACATGATTTTGTAAATTTGTTTTTAGAATTTATTACTCAATCAACCTTCTGGCATTGCACATGTTTTCAGAAATGTTCTAAATATAGCTTAACATCTATGTATGTAAATGTGTAAAGAAAGTCTCAGTAGGAAAATTTTGAATACATCTCAAATGGTTGATTATATGGAGTGTGCTATCTTGTATAGGCTATGAGTTATGACACTTAGGGGTATATTCAATTAAAGTCGGATCCATTCCGACATGCATTTGTTGGAATGGATCCGACAGGACCTATTCAATGAACGGCCAAATCCGACAGGATTTGGCCATTCCTGACAATCTCAATCCGACTTTAAAAAAGTCGGATTGAGGAGATGAGGGAGCTGAGAGGAGGAGACATGAGAGAGGAGCCGGGAGACGGGGGAGAGTAGCGGGGAGACAGGGGAGAGCAGCGGGGAGAGCAGGAACCCAGCAGCTACAGCAGCGTAGCAGGAATATGGGTCACCGCCACCAGACCTCACGGTAGCGTCCACCCGGCTCCAGCAAGCAGGACCTCGATTTCTGGAGCCGGGTGGACGCTGCCGCGAGGTCTGGTGGCGGTACGCTATCCTCCTGCTACGCTGCTGTAGCCGCTGGGTTCCTGCTCTCCCCACTGCTCTCCCCGCTGCTCTCCCCCATCTCCTCCTCTCAGCTCTCAATAGCTGCCGGGTCAAACCCTACAGGTTTGGCCCGGTCACAACAGCGTCAATCAACTTTTTTAAAAGTCGGATTGAGATTGTCGGAAACAGGGCCAAAACCTGTCGGATTTGACCCTGTCTCCGACAGAAGCACGTGAATCGGCGGCTATTCCGCCGATCCACGTGATTTCTGACTAGTCGGAATTCTAGGAAAATTACAGGGTCTATTGAATAGGTCGGAACCCCTTCCGACAGACGGCAGCTTTCGACTGCAATTGAATATACCCCTTAGTCATACTGTATATACTGTAGTTCAGTATGAAAACTTTTAAGGAAAGACACGTCCTCTTTATAGGTAGTCATTATAGTAATAGCCACATGCTCAGAGAACAAAACTGTCACATTAAACTATACTAAGAATTATAATTCTGCCTTTTTTCTAAATTTAAAAATTTGAAATCAAATTACATTTTATTTAATTTGATACAACATGTAAACATTGCTTTGATGCCAGTTCGCCTTGAAGGATGTGTGGTTATTATAAACTCAGGATCAGAGTCACGTTTTCCCCAATCAGCCTATCATTTATCATTGGAACTCATGACTGTCAATTTTACTCTATTAACGACAACATAATCCTTCTAAATATAATTTATTCATCTTCACTAATTACTAATTGAGAGATGGAAAGCAAGGTGTTCAGAATCCCAGGAGAAGGGACAGCGTCTTCAGCCCCCAGAGATACTGAATTAACTCATTAGCAATACAAACCACTTCAAATAACTCTGGATGACATATTGCTGATCAGCTTACCAGCAAATGGTTAACAAAGCAGATTGTCAAATAATGGGAATTTGGTGATGTCCACTAAGAGATTTCTAGCCTTGTTAAATGGAAAATGAACACCAGGGACCTGTGCTACTTTATTATCTATCTATGGACCTGTGCTACTTTATCTATCTATCTATCTATCTATCTATCTATCTATCTATCTATCTATCTATCTATCTATCTATCTATCTATCGTAGCTATCTCCAATGGTGTGTTATAATGACAGAAATCCCACTAACATGTTTGGACACAGTAGATCACATGACCGTGCATTATTTCCCAGCAACCGCACACCTCCCAGCAACAGCTAACCTCGCAGCGACCACACACCTCCCAGTGACCGCACACCTCCTAGTGACAGCACATCTCCCAGTGTAACCGCACACTTAAGCTACTTCCAACTGTCACACTACCTGCTATTTCCACACATATGGTGACTGCTAAAATCCACCAGGATCCATTTGTGAGGTGTATTCAGGAAGTTACAGTGCTCACATCCTTTTGGTTGTTAAACCTGCTAATACTTTTTAGATTTATATTGTAATTGTGCCAGAACTTGAATTTGAATAATTTTGGCTACAAGAATTAAATATTACATTCAGTTACAAGAACTGAATATTACATTCAGGTAGTTTGTTAAAATACCGACATATGATCACAAGTATTCCTAAGAGGAACTACAGCTACAGCTCTCATAAAGAGCCATATAAGAGATTAATTATATCTATCTCAAAGATTGTGATCCCTTATATATAAACCTACCAATGGCAAATAAGCCTGATTTTTATATTTGCTACCCCTGATGAAGTCGTTCTGATGAAACGCGTTGGGTCTGTCAGTCAAAAGTTACTAACCCAGTCTGTGAAGATACTCCCTCTTGAGCTCACACCTTGCAGAAGGTGAGGGAGTATCTAGAGTTATTATTGTATATCAAGCACACTGGTTATATCTTACTGGCATTATTTTAAATAATTTTATATGTAATCACTACAAGATGAACTTTGTGTGACATCTATTTGTTCTAATATGTGATATTAAACAAATCTTTTACTAATTGGCCTTGGGCCTCTTGTTTGGGTGACTATTGTGGTGAGGGGTTGTCTGTTACAGGTCGTCAGTATACAATCCACATCTATGTGAATATAATCGGAAGAACCATCGTAAACACGCTTGATTTAACGCGCATGGGAATTGTGTTTTTTCATATGTATATATATATATTCGTGTATGATCCTGATGACGATTTTGGAATAAAATCGAAACGTTGATGACATGACATGACTATTGATTATTGAAAAGACCCGTGAGTGCCACCTGCTTATTGATCTCTATTTGTGGTTTGCTTGCCTGGGGGAGCACCAGGGACATATTTCTTTGACTGGTAGTGCCGACCAAAAAGGAGTGTATATATATATATATATATATATAATACGGAAACCCCCCTCAGTAAATCCTGCGTTTGCCCCCGAGGGGTGCTGATCACAGAGGTGGACAGTGGACACATATGTGCACGCCAAAGCAGGGCCATAACTACAAATTTTCGTGCCCTGTGTTCATAAAGAGCATTGGAAAAAAAATTGTGGTCTCACTGGGAACGGCGTCACCACACAATAGTACCTCGAAATCAAATTATGCCACACAGTAGTGCCTCCTAGTCACATTATACCCCATAGTATTGTCCCTCAGTCACATTATGCCACACAGTACTGTCCCTTTTCACGTTACATCACACAGTAGTGCCCCTTATTCATGTTACATCACAGTAGTGTCCTTAATCACATACTTCTCACAGTAGTGCCCGTTATTCATGTTATACCACACAGTAGTGCCCATTATTCACATTATGCCACACAGTAGAGCCTATTCACATTATGCCACACAGCCTATTCATGTTATTCTACACAGAGCACATTCACTTTTTGCCACACAGTAGTACCCCTTATACACATTATGCCACACAGTAGTAGTGCCCCTTATACACTATGCGACACAGTAGTGCCCCTTACACATTATGCAATACACAGAAATGCCCTTACACATTATTCCAAATAGTAATGCCCTTTACAAATTATGCCACCCAGTAGTAGTGCCCCTTATAACACATAATGCCACACAATAGAAGTGCCCCTTATAACACATTATGCCACACAATAGTAGTGCCCGTTACACATTATGCCACAAAGTGCCTGCCCCACAGCATCTCACCTCCCCCTATGTTCCTCCAGCAGCCTCTCACCTCCCCCTTTGTGCCATCAGCAAGTGTGGACTTGGTGCCGGGCTGCCAGCTGATTAGAGCTGGCACACTGGCAGGCAGCCATTGAGAGGCAGTAATTTTAAATCTTCAACCAGTCATGAGCAAATTGGAGCTTGTGAACCACCAGCCAATCAGGTGCTGCCTCGACAGCCACTTCTGATTGGCTGCCGGTCCACGAGCTCTGATAGGCTTGTGGGCAGTGCTAGATTTGAAATGACCGCAGCACTGTCTCTCTCGTGACTGACTGCCAGTGTACCAGGTGTAATCAGTTGGCGACTTGGCATCATATACACACTGCTGCCACCCGGGATCTCCTCGGTGGCTCTGGCCGGACCGGCCATTCTGGCATATGCCAGAACTGCCAGATGGGCAGTCTGGCCCTGATCACCACATGGTCCAATTTATAAGATAGAATAGATGTACCACTTTTGGGGTGTTCGGTCGTGATCTGATATATGCATACCTTGAGTGGTTGAACAAACACCAAGGTGTGCATATATCAGAGTGCAATCTCATACCAAAGAGTGGTATATCTAAACTAAAGATAATTATATATATTTATATATATATACATATATATATATATATATATACAGTACATATTTATGTTTCGCTTTGTGGTATTGACCATATAAACTAATTATCTGTATAAAGGAAACTTGCATGTGTGCCAGTTCTATGGTAACAAACTGTATTTGACAACCGACAAAGGGGGTCATTCCGACCCATTTGCACACAGCGGTTCTTTGCTTCGGTGCAAATGGGTTGGAAATGCGCATGCGTGGTGGGCACTTTGCGTACGCGCATCATTGTCTGGTGATTGTCACCGGGCAACGACGACGCCAGCGACAAATGTGATCGCAGTGGCGATCGCAAGAAGATGGACAGACGGGAGGCGTTCCGGTTTGGATATTCACCATTTCCAGCTGTTTTTGGGGAGTGGTAAGAAGAACGCAGGTGTGTCCAGGTGAATGGAGGGCGGATGTCTGACGTCAGGACCAGGACCTTCATCGCTGGATCCGTCGCACTGGGTAAGTAGCTGCAGGGCTACTCTTGTTTTGAGTGAAACTTTTTTGGCATAGCTGGGCTGCACAAGCGTTCGCAGCCCTGCTATGCTAAAATACACTCCCCCATAGGCGGCGTCAGGTTGATCGCACGAGCAGCAAAAAGTTGCTATGTGCGTTCAACTCAGAATGACCCCCAAAGTGCACTTACCCAGGAGAAGATTTCAAATGCAGTCACTTTTACAGTATATGGGAAAAGACTGTCTCTGGCATGCTGCCCTGGGCAAAGGGTAATAAAGTTTACGTAATAAAATAAAGCTATTATAATAAACAAGCATCTAATGACATTCTCATTGTAGTTTTATATAATGATAACAGACCCAGCTCAAATACAGGAAACACATTTCTTTTTTGGTTCATAATGTGATCTGACATCTATCATACTCGTATGGCCACTGAACATTAAGGCGCACAACATTCACAAGTGTACAAATGTATGTGAGTGGGTGGTGGAAATGTGGGACAATCTGGCACATTTGCTCTGCGCCAAGAGGTGCCGATTAGTTTGAGAACATTTTCTCCATCTGTATAATTTTTTTTAAAATTCCTGCCAAAGCTAGCAATACATCACCAGCCCAATCTGATACGGATTCTATGGGCTGCAGCCGATACAGTCCATAGAAGCCAGGAGTTTGTGCATGTGCTCACAACCACCTCCCCATCACGACTATCTCCCGCGCCACTAACCCCTATCCCACACGTAACTGGTGATCGATGTTCTTGCATTGTTTGTGACCCAGTGACAGTTTACAGCAGATGACCGGGGTCACACTGCAGGAGTCGGAGATCACATGACAGGAGCCTGAGAAGAGGACTGGAGCACCGATTCACGGGGGCTGTAAATATATATATATATATATATATATATATATATGAAATGTAGTAAACCCGGCACTCCTCCAATGGCCCTCAGTGACATTGATGGTTTGCTTAAAGAAAAACTGCGGCACTCAGGGTCTTGTTGTAGCTGAACAAGCGTGTATAAGTTCACAGCAAACAGCATCATCAACGTTTCGGGGTGACTAACCCCTTTATCAAGATGTGAGAGTGTGTATACAACAACAAAGACTTACCTAAGAAGAGAAAGAGCCCGCCAAACCGGAGGAGGAAAGCCGCCCACAGACGCGGTGTGTGCACTGTGCAGTGCTGGGTGATGACGTAGTGGTGCGCCTCGAGGGTGACGGAGCCGATCCGTTGCTAAGCAACGGCGGAGACGCTACGGAGTGTGCGGCGGCTGTGTAGAAAATCAGAAAGATAGAGAGACAATACAAGGCTGAGTCATACTGTGCAGAGCTGGCACCAATTAATCATGCAGTGCAGGAGAAGTAACTGTCTGTATGAGAAATGCAAAAACAATAAGAACACTGAACCATATATATGTTAACACACCCAATATAGAAATAAGTACCAGATGAGTAGAAACATGCAAAGGAGAGTAACTACTGAGACAGAGCTGCAGTGAGACTGATCATGCAACTGTATCTAATGCTGGAAGGGCAAATATACAGAAAAAGATATGGCAGTGGCTATTAGAAGGTGGGGGACTAGGAATAGATTGGCGTGTAAATAAGCCGTTAGAACAATAACAATAGTCCAAAAACCTATCTAAGAACCTGTAAACGAACTTTCAGGAAATACAAAGGAGCCTGTTGTATTACAATATACTAACTAATAGTGATGAGCGGGTTCGGTTTCTCGGAAACCGAACCCCCCCGAACTTCACCTTGTTTACACGGGTCCGAGGCAGGTTCGAACCTTCCCGCCTTGCTCGGCTAACCCGAGCGCGCCCGAACGTCATCATCCCGCTGTCGGATTCTCGCGAGATTCGGATTCTATATAAGCAGCCGCGCGTCGCCGCCATTTTCACACGTGCATTGGAGATGATAGGGAGAGGACGTGGCTGGCGTCCTCTCCGTTTAGTAGAAGACAGTTGATTTGATTGCTTGTTTATTACTATAATTGTGGGGAGGATTGGGGAGCAGCTGTTAGGAGGAGTACAGTGCAGAGTTTAGTTTTTATCCGTTCTCTGCCTGAAAAAAACGCTCCATATCATATCTGTGCTCAGTGTGCTGCATGATATATCTGTGCTGAGTGCTCACACTGCTTAATTGTGGGGACTGGGGAGCAGCCAGGGCCGGCCCAAGCTTACATTTTTTGGTAAGCGAATATAGATTTTGCCCCCCCCCCCCCCATGGTTGATGGAAAATATTATACAAAAGCTTAAAGCGCATTAAGCGAAACATGGGTGAAATCAACTACCTACCATAAAGTTAAAACTTAAAGGGCAAAGCCGTTAAATAAGTGTTTTCTAATTAATCTAACTGTTAAAAATTGGGGTCCTACCTGTCCTTTTCTGGGTACTATTGGAATTAAGGTTTTTATTAATCTTATTAATTATTAAAATATAAAAACAGAGACTTGATTTGGACACTAAAAAGTGTTGAAGGGGGGAGGATGGGGTGACAGTGCGCGTCGAAGGCGCGCCCCCAAAATTTAGGGGCGTGGCTTTATGGGGAACGAGCATGGCCACATAATAGTACCAATTCACATTACACCACACAGGTAGAGCACGTTACACACATTGCACCAGGTAGAGCACGTTACACACATTGCACCAGGTAGAGCACGTTGCACACATTGTACCAGGCAGAGCACGTTACACACATTGCACCAGGCAGAGCACGTTACACACATTGCACCAGGCAGAGCACATTATACACATTGCACCAGGCAGAGCACATTATACACATTGCACCAGGCAGAGCACATTATACACATTGCACCAGGCAGAGCACGTTACGCACATTGCACCAGGCAGAGCACGTTACGCACATTGCACCAGGCAGAGCACGTTACGCACATTGCACCAGGTAGAGCACGTTATACACATTGCACCAGGCAGAGCACATTATACACATTGCACCAGGTAGAGCACATTATACACATTGCGCCAGGTAGAGCACGTTATACACATTGCACCAGGTAGAGCACATTATACACATTGCACCAGGTAGAGCACGTTATACACAATCCGCCAGGCAGAGCACGTTATGCATATTGCACCAGGTAGAGCACGTTATACACATTGCACCAGGTAGAGCATGTTACACACATTGCACCAGGCAGAGCACGTTATACACATTGCGCCAGGTAGAGCATGTTATACACATTGCACCAGGCAGAGCAGGTTATACACATTGCACCAGGTAGAACATGTTATACAGATACCTGGTGCGCAGTGGCGTAACTTCATCCCAATAGCCCGGAGGCAAGAACAATCTTGGTGCCCCTCCCAGCATGGGATGTAGTCAATATCCTGGCAGTTGGGATACCAGCGGTCAGAATACTATCGCCGGGATCCAGACCGCCGAGAATGCCAACAGCTGCGCAAGGGCTATTCCCACTCATGGGTGTCCACAACACCCATAAAGTGGGAAAAGAATCTGTGGTGAGCACAGCAAGCCACCAAACCTGCACGTGGCGAGCGCAGCTTTCTAGCGCTCGCCCCGCTGCCGGGCATTCTGGCAGCCGGGATTCCATACCCAACGCCCCAGCACCATTATATATATATATATATATATATATATACATTTATATATACATATACACACACACACATATACATATATATATATATATATATATATATATATATATGCCACCCGCTTGTCACACTAAGTGCCCAGGTGCCCTCCAAGGTGATCTCCCACCAGATACATAGCACAAGAACGGGCGGCACTCATGGACTGTCAAAGAATGAGGCGGCACTCAGAGGCTTAAACTGCAAAGTGACTTTAGTGCAAAAACTGCATAAACAGATCAACGTTTCGGGGTATTGGTACGGGACTGTCAATGGCGGAAATCAATGGACGCAATACAGGTGTGACTCCTGTGTCCATTGATTTCCGCCATTGACAGTCCCGTACCAATACCCCGAAACGTTGATCTGTTTATGCAGTTTTTGCACTAAAGTCACTTTGCAGTTTAAGCCTCTGAGTGCCGCCTCATTCTTTGCCGCATGGATATGGGGTTAACACCCTAGTGGAGGGCACCAGAGCAAGCTAGCCCAAGGGGGCGGACCAAGTGCCTGCGATTGGTGTGTGTCTATATATATATTATATATACATACACATTTATATACAGTATATATTTACATACAGTACATGCACAGACACACATATATATATATATATATATATATATATATATATATTTCTCTGATGTCCTAAGTGGATGCTGGGACTCCGTAAGGACCATGGGGATTAGCGGCTCCGCAGGAGACTGGGCACAACTAAAGAAAGCTTTAGGACTACCAGGTGTGCACTGGCTCCTCCCACTAAGACCCTCCTCCAGACCTCAGTTAGATTCTTGTGCCCGGCTGAGCTGGATGCACACTAGGGGCTCTCCTGAGCTCCTAGAAAGAAAGTATATTTAGGTTTTTTATTTTACAGTGAGATCTGCTGGCAACAGACTCACTGCAGCGAGGGACTAAGGGGAGAAGAAGCGAACCTACCTAACAGGTGGTAGTTTGGGCTTCTTAGGCTACTGGACACCATTAGCTCCAGAGGGATCGACCGCAGGACCCGACCTTGGTGTTCGTTCCCGGAGCCGCGCCGCCGTCCCCCTTACAGAGCCAGAAGCATGAAGAGTCCGGAAAATCGGCGGCAGAAGACTTCGGTCTTCACCAAGGTAGCGCACAGCACTGCAGCTGTGCGCCATTGCTCCTCATGTACACCTCACACTCCGGTCACTGATGGGCGCTGGGGGGGGCGCCCTGAGGGCAATATATGACACCTTGGCTGGCAAATCTACGTCATATATAGTCCTAGAGGCTATATAGATGTAAAATTACCCCTGCCAGTATTCCAGAAAAAGCGGGAGAAAGTCAGTTGAAAAAGGGGCGGGGCTTCTCCCTCAGCACACTGGCGCCATTTTCTCTTCACAGTGCAGCTGGAAGACAGCTCCCCAGGCTCTCCCCTGTAGTTTTCAGGCTCAAAGGGTTAAAAAGAGAGGGGGGGCACTAAATTTAGGCGCAATATATGTATACAAGCAGCTATTTGGGGAAAAATCACTCAGTTATAGTGTTAATCCCTGCATTATATAGCGCGCTGGTGTGTGCTGGCATACTCTCTCTCTGTCTCCCCAAAGGACTTTGTGGGGTCCTGTCCTCAGTCAGAGCATTCCCTGTGTGTGTGCGGTGTGTGTCGGTACGGCTGTGTCGACATGTTGGATGAGGAAGGTTACGTGGAGGCGGAGCAGAGGCCGATAAATGGGATGTCGCCCCCTGTGGGGTCGACACCAGAGTGAATGGATAGGTGGAAGGTATTAACCGACTGTGTCAACTCCTTACATAAAAGGCTGGATGACGTAATAGCTGTGGGACAGCCGGCTTCTCAGCCCGCGCCTGCCCAGGCGTCTCAAAGGCCATCAGGGGCTCAAAAAACGTCCGTTACCTCAGATGGCAGACACAGATGTCGACATGGAGTCTGACTCCAGTGGCGACGAGGTTGAGACATATACACAATCCACTAGGAACATCCGTTACATTATCTCGGCAATGAAAAATGTGTTACGCATTTTCTGACATGAACCCAAGTACCACATAAAAGGGGTTTTATATTTGGGGAGAAAAAGCAGCCAGTGTTTTATTCCCCCATCAGATGAATGAATGAAGTGTGTAAAGAAGCGTGGTTTCCCCCGATAAGAAACTGGTAATTTCTAAAAAGTTACTGATGGCGTACCCTTTCCCGCCAGAGGATAGGTCACGTTGGGAGATATCCCTTAGGGTGGATAAGGCGCTCACACGTTTGTCAAAAGGTGGCACTGCCGTCTTAGGATACAGCCACCTTGAAGGAACCTGCTGATAAAAAGCAGGAGGCGATCCTGAAGTCTGTATTTACACACTCAGGTTATATACTGAGACCTGCAATTGCCTCAGCATAAATAGGGCTGCTGCAGCGTGGTCTGATACCCTGTCAGATAATATTAATACGCTAAGACAGGGATAATATTTTGCTAACATTGAGCATATTTAAGACGTTGTCTTATATATAAAGGATGCACAGAGGGATATTTGCCGGCTGGCATCCAGAATTAATGCAATGTCCATTCTGCCAGGAGGGTATTAGAAACCCGGCAGTGGACAGGTGATGCTGCCTGTAAAAGGCACATGGAGATTCTGCCTTATAAGGGTGAGGAATTGTTTGGGGATGGTCTCTGGGACCTCGTATCCACAGCAACAGCTGGGAAGAAAATTTTTTACCTCAGGTTTCCTCACAGCCTAAGAAAGCACCGTATTTTCAGGTACAGTCCTTTCGGCTTCAGAAAAGCAAGCGGGTCAAAGGCGCTTCCTTTCTGCACAGAGACAAGGGAAGAAGGAAAAAAGCTGCACCAGCAGCCAGTTCCCAGGATCAAAAATCTTCCCCCGCTTCCTCTGAGTCCACCGCATGACGCTGGGGCTCCACAGGTGGAGACAGGTGCGGTAGGGGCGCGTCTCGGGAACTTTAGGGACCAGTGGGCTTGCCCACAGGTGGATCTCTAGGTTCTGCAAATAGTATCACAGGGATACAGGCTGGAGTTCGAGGCGACTCCCCCTCCCCGTTACCTCACATCAGCCTTGCCGGCTGCCCTCGGAGAAAGGTAGTACTGGCGGCAATTCACAAGCTGTACTTCCAGCAGGTGAAAGCAAGGTACCCCTCCTTCAACAAGGCCGGGGTTACTATTCCAAAATGTTGTGGTACCGAAACCAGACAGTTCGGTGAGACCCATTCTAAAATTGAAAGCCTTGAACACTTATATACGAAGGTTCAAGTTCAAAATGGAATCGCTCAGGGCGATTATTGCAAGCCTGGAGAATTTCATGGTATCACTGGACATCAAGGATGATTACCTGCATGTCCCTATTTACCCTCTTCACCAGGAGTACCTCAATATTGTGGTACAGGATTGTCATTACCAATTCCAGACGTTGCCGTTGGTCTGTCCCCGGCACGAGGTATTTACCAAGGTAATGGCCGAAATAATTATCCCGTACTTGGACGATCTCCTTATAAAGGCGAAGTCCAGGGAGCAGTTGTTCGTCGGAGTAGCACTATCTCGGGAAGTGCTACAACAGCACGTTTGGATTCTGAATATTCCAAAGTCGCAGCTGGTTCCTACGACACGTCTACTGTTCCTGGGTATGGTTCTGGACACAGAACAGGATAAAAAGAGTTTCTCCCGGAGGAGAAGTCCAAGGAGTTGTTGTCTCTAGACAGAGACCTCCTAATACGTATACAGGTGTCGGTGCATCAATGCACGCGAGCCCTGGGAAAGATGGTAGCTTCTTACGAAGAAATTCCATTCGCCAGGTCCCATGCAAGGATTTTCCAGTGGGATCTGTTGGACAAGTGGTCCGGGTCGCATCTTCAGATGCATCGGCGGATAACCCTGTCTCCAAGGGTCAGGGTGTCGCTGTTGTGGTGGCTGCAGAGTGCTCATCTTCTAGGGGGCCGCAGATTCGGCATACAGGACTGGGTCCTGGTGACCACGGATGCCAGCCTTCGAGGCTGGGGGGCAGTCACACAGGGAAGGAACTTCCAAGGCTATGGAAAAGTCAGGAGACTTCCCTACACATAAATATTCTGGAACTGAGGGCCATTTACAATGCCCTAAGTCAGGCTAGACCCCTGCTTCAACACCGGCCGGTGCTGATCCAGTCAGACAACATCACGGCGGTCGCTCATGTAAACCGACAGGGCGGCACAAGAAGCAGGATGGCGATGGCAGAAGCCACAAGGATTCTCCGATGGGCGGAAAATCATGTGTTAGCACTGTCAGCAGTGTTCATTCCCGGAGTGGACAACTAAGAAACCTCCACCCGGGAGAGTGGGGACTTCATCCAGAAGTCTTCCAAATGATTGTACACCGTTGGGAAAGGCCACAGGTGGACATGATGGCGTCCCGCCTCAACTAAAAGTTACAAAGATATTGCGCCAGGTCAAGGACCCTCAGGCGATAGCTGTGGACGCTCTGGTAACACCGTGGGTGTACCAGTCGGTGTATGTGTTCCCTTCTCTGCCTCTCTTACCCAGGGAAATGAGAATAATAAGAAGGAGAGGAGTAAGAACTATACTCATTGTTCCGGGTTGGCCAAGAAGAGCTTGGTAACCAGAACTCCAAGAAATGATCTCAGAGGACCCATGGCCTCTGCCGCTCAGACAGGACCTGCTGCAGCAGGGGGCCTGTCTGTTCCAAGATGTACCGCGGCTGCGTTGACGGCATGGCGGTTGAACGCCGGATCCTGAAGGAAAAGGGAATTCCGGAGGAAGTTATCCCTACGCTATTTGAAGCTAGGAAAGAAGTGAACGCAAACCATTATCACCGCATATGGCGGAAATATGTTGCGTACTTTGAGACCAGGAAGGCCCCAAAGGAGAAATTTCAGCTAGGTCGATTTCTGCACTTCCTACAGTCAGAGGTGACTATGGGCCTAAAATTGGGTTCCATTAAGGTCCAGATTTCGGCTCTATCGATTTTCTTCCAAAATTGAACTGGCTTCACTGCCTGAAGTTCAGACTTTTGTTAAGGGAGTGCTGCATAGTCAGCCCCCGTTTGTGCCTCCAGTGGCACTGTGGGATCTCAACGTGGTGTTGGATTTCCTGAAGTCGCATTGGGTTGAGCCACTTAAATCCGTGGAGCTATAATACCTCACGTGGAAAGTGGTCATTCTGTGGGCCTTGGCGTCGGCCAGGCGTGTATCAGAATTGGCGGTTTTGTCAAACAAAAGCCCTTATCTGTATTTTATATGGATAAGGCGGAATTGAGGACTCGTTCCCAATTCCTTCCTAAGGTGGTATAATTTTTTAATGTGAACCAACCTATTGTGGTGCCTGCGGCTACTTGGGACTTGGAGGATTCCAAGTTACTGGATGTAGTCAGGGCCCTGAAAAGTATATGTTTCCAGGACAGCTGGAGTCAGGAAAACTGACTCGCTATTTCTCCTGTATGCACCCAACAAGCTGGGTGCTCCTGCTTCTAAGCAGACGATTGCTCGCTGGATCTGTAGCACGATTCAACTTGCACATTCTGCGGCTGGACTGCCGCACCCTAAATCTGTAAAAGCCCATTCCACAAGGAAATTGGGCTCTGCTTGGGCGGCTGCCCGAGGGGTCTCGGCTTACAACTTTGCCGAGCTGTTACTTGGTCGGGTTAAAACATTTTTGTAAGAGTCTACAAGTTTGATACCCTGGCTGAGGAGGACCTAGAGTTTGCTCATTCGGTGCTGCAGAGTCATCCGCACTCTCCCGCCCGTTTGGGAGCTTTGGTATAATCCCCATGGTCCTTACGGAGTCCCAGCATCCACTTAGGACGTCAGAGAAAATAAGATTTTACTCACCGGTAAATCTATTTCTCGTAGTCCGTAGTGGATGCTGGGCGCCCATCCCAAGTGCGGATTGTCTGCAATACTTGTTTATAGTTATTGCCTAACTAAAGGGTTATTGTTGAGCCATCTGTTGAGAGGCTCAGTTATATTTCATACTGTTAACTGGGTATAGTATCACGAGTTATACGGTGTGATTGGTGTGGCTGGTATGAGTCTTACCCGGGATTCAAAATCCTTCCTTATTGTGTCAGCTCTTCCAGGCACAGTATCCTAACTGAGGTCTGGAGGAGGGTCTTAGTGGGAGGAGCCAGTGCACACCTGGTAGTCCCAAAGCTTTCTTTAGTTGTGCCCAGTCTCCTGCGGAGCCGTCTATCCCCCATGGTCCTTACGGAGTCCCAGCATCCACTACGGACTACGAGAAATAGATTTACCGGTGAGTAAAATCTTATTATATAATATATACAATAATAAAGCAGCCAGGCTTACTTTTGCTGTAATACAGAACAGTAGACAGGAGAGTGAGAACTCACTCTTCTCTGTCTCCTCCAATGCGCGTACATGCTGCTCCACACGCTGCCTGCCACTGCCAGGGACATTTCTTTACCCTGCAGCCTGCGCGCTCAGCCAATTACCGAGCCGCAGGCTGCTGCATTATAGGCTATTGGACAGCTGAGCCGTCGCTCAGCTGTCCTGTACTGTTAGGCTGCCTGGCGGTCGGCGCTGCAAGTGTAAGGTTGCCAGGGCAACCAAGGGAAGCCGGAAGCGCAGCTCCGTGCCACAGATCGTTAAGAGCTCCGATCTGTGGTGCTGTCACAGCGCAGCCCCCTCTTTCCCATCCGCACCTTGGCCGCCTCAGCATCCGGGGGGCACCTCTACTGATCTCCGTTTGCGAGCCCACACACCGCATAGGACTCGGAGCTGGCAGTATACAGCAGGCAGCATGGGCTGGGAGCATGGTCCTAGCTGCCGGCGCCCTCCACAGTGTGGCGCCTTACTCTTACGCGTAACCCGCATAACGGGCGGGCCGGCCCTGGGAGCAGCTATAGCAGGGGTACAGTGCAGAGTTTTGCTGACAGTGACCACCAGTATACGTTTGTCTGCCTGAAAAACTTCCATTTCTGTGCTCACAGTGTGCTGCTTTATTGTGGGGACTGGGGACCACGAGTATAATTAATATTATATAGGAGGAGTACAGTGCAGAGTGCATTGCTGTACCTACCTCTGTGTCGTCATCCATTAAGTATACTATCCATCTACATTCCTATACCTGTGGTGCATTTTAGTTTAGCAGTTTGCTGACAGTGTCCACCAGGTCCAGTATACTATATATAGCAGTACGGTAGGCCACTGCTGTACCTACCTCTGTGTCGTCACTCGTCATCCATTAAGTATACTATCCATCCATCTACATTGTATACCTGTGGTGCCTTTTTTTTAGACTAGTTTAGCAGTTTGCTGACAGTGTCCACCAAGTCCAGTATACTGTATATAGCAGACCGGTAGGCCACTGTTGTACCTACCTCTGTGTCGTCACTCGTCATCCATTAAGTATACTATCCATCCATCTACATCGTATACCTGTGGTGCCTTTTTTTTAGACTAGTTTAGCAGTTTGCTGACAGTGTCCACCAGGTCCAGTATACTGTATATAGCAGACCGGTAGGCCACTGCTGTACCTACCTCTGTGTCGTCACTTGTCATCCATTAAGTATACTATCCATCCATCTACATTGTATACCTGTGGTGCCTTTTTTTTTAGACTAGTTTAGCAGTTTGCTGACAGTGTCCACCAGGTCCAGTATACTGTATATAGCAGTACGGTAGGCCACTGCTGTACCTACCTCTGTGTCGTCACTCGTCATCCATTAAGTATACTATCCATCCATCTACATTGTATACCTATGGTGCCTTTTTTTTAGACTAGTTTAGCAGTTTGCTGACAGTGTCCACCAGGTCCAGTATACTGTATATAGCAGTACGGTAGGCCACTGCTGTACCTACCTCTGTGTCGTCACTCGTCATCCATTAAGTATACTATCCATCCATCTACATCGTATACCTATGGTGCCTTTTTTTTAGACTAGTTTAGCAGTTTGCTGACAGTGTCCACCAGGTCCAGTATACTGTATATAGCAGTACGGTAGGCCACTGCTGTGTACCTACCTCTGTGTCGTCACTCGTCATCCATTAAGTATACTATCCATCTACATTCTATACCTGTGGTGCATTTTAGACTAGTTTAGCAGTTTGCTGACAGTGTCCACCAGTATACTATATATAGCAGTACGGTAGACCACTGCTGTGTACCTACCTCTGTGTCATCACTCGTCATCCATTAAGTATACTATCCATCTACATTCTATACCTGTGGTGCATTTTAGTTGTGCGCAGTAAATATAGTAGTAGGCCATTGCTATTGATACTGGCATATAATTCCACACATTAAAAAATGGAGAACAAAAATGTGGAGGTTAAAGGGAAAGATCAAGATCCACTTCCACCTCGTGCTGAAGCTGCTGCCACTAGTCATGGCCGCGACGATGAAATGCCATCAACGTCGTCTGCCAAGGCCGATGCCCAATGTCATAGTAGAGAGCATGTAAAATCCAAAACACAAAAGTTCAGTAAAATGGCCCAAAAATCAAAATTAAAAGCGTCTGAGGAGAAGCGTAAACTTGCCAATATGCCATTTACGACACGGAGTAGCAAGGAACGGCTGAGGCCCTGGCCTATGTTCATGGCTAGTGGTTCAGCTTCAAATGAGGATGGAAGCACTCATCCTCTCGCTAGAAAAAAGAAAAGACTTAAGCTGGCAAAAGCACAGCAAAGAACTGTGTGTTCTTCAAAATCACAAATCCCCAAGGAGAGTCCTATTGTGTCGGTTGCGATGCCTGACCTTCCCAACACTGGACGGGAAGAGCTTGCGCCTTCCACCATTTGCACGCCCCCTGCAAGTGCTGGAAGGAGCACCCGCAGTCCAGTTCCTGATAGTCAAATTGAAGATGTCACTGTTGAAGTACACCAGGATGAGGATATGGGTGTTGCTGGCGCTGGGGAGGAAATTGACAAGGAGGATTCTGATGTTGAGGTGGTTTGTTTAAGTCAGGCACCCGGGGAGACACCTGTTGTCCGTGGGAGGAATATGGCCATTGACATGCCTGGTCAAAATACAAATAAAATCAGCTCTTCGGTGTGGAATTATTTCAACACAAATGCGGACAACAGGTGTCAAGCCGTGTGTTGCCTTTGTCAAGCTGTAATAAGTAGGGGTAAGGACGTTAACAACCTTGGAACATCCTCCCTTATACGTCACCTGCAGCGCATTCATCATAAGTCAGTGACAAGTTCAAAAACTTTGGGTGACAGCGGAAGCAGTCCACTGACCACTAAATCCCTTCCTCTTGTAACCAAGCTCCTGCAAACCACACCACCAACTCCCTCAGTGTCAATTTCCTCCATACCCAGGAAATCCAATAGTCCTGCAGGCCATGTCACTGGCAAGTCTGACGAGTCCTCTCCTGCCTGGGATTCCTCCGATGCATCCTTGAGTGTAACGCCTACTGCTGCTGGCGCTGCTGCTGGCGCTGCTGTTGTTGCTGCTGGGAGTCGATCGTCATCCCAGAGGGGAAGTCGGAAGACCACTTGTACTACTTCCAGTAAGCAATTGACTGTCCAACAGTCCTTTGCGAGGAAGATGAAATATCACAGCAGTCATCCTGCTGCAAAGCGGATAACTGAGGCCTTGGCAGCCTGGACGGTGAGAAACGTGGTTCCGGTATCCACCGTTAATTCAGAGCCAACTAGAGACTTGATTGAGGTAGTGTCCCCGGTACCAAATACCATCTAGGTTCCATTTCTCTAGGCAGGCGATACGGAAAATGTACACAGACCTCAGAAAAAGACTCACCAGTGTCCTAAAAAATGCAGTTGTACCCAATGTCCACTTAACCACGGACATGTGGACAAGTGGAGCAGGGCAGACTCAGGACTATATGACTGTGACATCCCACTGGGTAGATGTATTGCTTCCCGCAGCAAGAACAGCAGCGGCGGCACCAGTAGCAGCATCTCGCAAACGCCAACTCGTTCCTAGGCAGGCTACGCTTTGTATCACCGCTTTCCAGAAGAGCCACACAGCTGAAAACCTCTTACGGCAACTGAGGAAGATCATTGCAGAATGGCTTACCCCAATTGGACTCTCCTGGGGATTTGTGACATCGGACAACGCCAGCAATATTGTGCGTGCATTACATCTGGGCAAATTCCATCACGTCCCATGTTTTGCACATACCTTGAATTTGGTGGTGCAGAATTATTTAAAAAACGACAGGGGCGTGCAAGAGATGCTGTCGGTGGCCCGAAGAATTGCCGGCCACTTTCGGCGTTCAGGCACCGCGTACCGAAGACTGGAGCACCACCAAACATTCCTGAACCTGCCCTGCCATCATCTGAAGAAAGAGGATATACTCTGTGCTTGAAACAATGTATCTAAAATATATATATGCAGTCGGACACAGAAGATTGACTCAGTACAGCTTGAATATAATGTAAAACACTTTATATAGTATCTGTTAGAAACAACATTTACAACATTTACTAAAAACAGATAATTACTAACGGTTGGTACATTTTCTCACACAGACTAACTAAATGAGAGTTGAAATAACATGCAACATGCAATAAAGCTATTAAAATAACTCTTTCAACTGGTGATGGTGAAAATCAAAACACTGGCGTCCCAGTGTGTTAGTTTACGTTTGTAATTCCCGCAGAAATATTTACAGTCTCATAGTCTCAGAATTTTGTATGAAACATTGAAGGAAAAGGTGCAATTTATAATTTATGCTCCCGTGCTGGTTCCTGTGTTAGTATGCAATCAGGGTCCTTTATAAAGGTGAAATACACGTGGAGTGAAGATATATCATTCATTTACTGTTATAGTAACAGCGGGTGATTGCCGTCTTTTCCAGAGTAGTATTTGTTGGTTTAAATATAAATGGCAGTGTTCATACACGATATATATAGCCGCCGTGGAAATAGCTTCTGGAAACAGGTGTTAGGCCCCACAGCGGGGGTCACACGGAACTCACCCGACCAGTGTTTGTAAAGCCGTGCGGCAGTGATGGATCCAACGTGCGGTAGAAAGCTGCGACCGAAGCTGTCGCGGTTATACTGAGCTGCAGACTGTGTCAATACGGCGGGTATCACCAAATGAACAGTGTAACAGAGAGTGGGCGTCAACGCGTTTCGTCTCCTAGCAACGGAGACTTCCTCAAGACTGCTGGAGCCAGGTGGACACTGCCGTGTGGTCGGGTGGCTGTGAGACAACCTCCTGCAGTGCTACTGTAATGCTGCTCTCCTTCGTCTGCCCGCAGCTGTCCCCACTGGTCTCCCCACGGCTCCCCCCCCCCCCTCCTCCTCTGGGTCCCTCATCTCAATTCGACTTTTTAAAAGTCGAATTGAGATGAGATTGAATAGAGGTTGTAGGATGGAATGGATCCGACCCTAATTGAATATACCCCTAGATCTCTTAAGTTGATTAAATGCAGGATCCGTGGCTACTAACGGCCAATGCTTCTGCATGAAGCCATGCGCCTCTTTATAATTGGTGTCACATCTAGTCTCCAAGATAATGCGTTCACCTGACTGTATGTTCTGGTTTGCCCGAGTATGTTCATTTGCTAAATGTTTCCTGGCCCTGGTCTCTCAATGGTAAAGGCTTTATACCCACGTTCACAAAATTGCATGCAGCATTCTTGTAATTGGATCTTTGCCAAATCAGGAATAGAATTGTTCCCTTAATATCCGCATAATTTGAGAAATTGGTAAGTTCGATTTGAGTGTATCTTAATGATGGCTCATGGCCCACAGGAGAGTGTTATGGTCTGTCGATTTGTGGAATAAGGTATACTCTCCAACTTTGCCGAGCCTTAAAATACTGTTACATCAAGGAAGTTCATAGAATCATTATTAATGGAAGACGTGAAGCGAATCAGACTGGACAATTCATTAAGGCTCATGATCATAGTGTTAAATGACTCTTCACTATATAACCAAATAAAAAAAACATTGTCTATAAATCTTTAATAGTATAAGATTTTTCCCCCAAAACCAGTAAGGATATACTCTTGTTCATATTGTTGCATAAAAATGTTTGAGTACGATAAGCCAAGTTCGAGCCCATCGCTGTGCTGGCAATTTGGACATAATAGTCCCATTGGTAAAGAAAATGATTACACTCCAGACTCTGATCCCAGCCCGAGGCAGAATGTCATTGTCCCGGCATCCGATTCTCACGATGCTTGGATTCTATTAAAGGTGCCATGGCTGGGACTTGGCACCATTTTCCCAGCGTTTGCACGCTGGTGTGTGCTGTGCTAACTCTGCTGTAAAAAATAAAATAAAAAAAATAGTATACAGGAAATCAAGATACAGGGGAACATTGTGCCCCTAATAAAGGGGCTGTGATAGCACTATTAATAAATAATATAGTGTTTGTAACTAGGGTGTACACTCAGAGCCAGATTAAAGGGGGGGTCCCAGGGGGTAAGTGCCCCAGGCCATCCAGCTTTAGGGGGTCCCCCGGATGGAGCAGCTATGCCACAGCTCTGAAGCTGTTGTCTACCCTCTCCAGCCTTTGCCGCCAGCAGCAGCAGAGACTGGAGATTACAGAATCAGTGAGTCCTCACACTGCCCGAGAGAAGGGGGAGGGAAATGCCACACACACTGCTGCCAAGGGGAGTTGGAGCAGTTATTAATTACCAACACAGGCCGACCACTACCGACCTCTGCCCCTCCCCACCCCACTTCCCCGACCTGCCAGTAGCAGCAGCAGCATCATTGTGCTCCAGCCGGCACATGCTGTGCTGTGTGCTGGCTGGTCTGTGGTGGTGCAGGGAGGCTGCTGCCGCTTAGCAGCAGCAGTCTCTTCTGCCTGTGCTGGAGGTAGGTGGGAAGCAATCACACTGATCGTGCCCCCTCTGGATTTGCCCCTGGGTGTGGGGCCAACAGTACGGAAAAATTTTGTTCCTCACAATTTGCATAAGGGGGCTTTGCCACGCCACCCGCAATTAGGCCACGGCCTGAATTCGTACCTGGGAAGGGAATCGCAATAGACACGGCAATATGTGCGAGTTGCTGGCTAAGGGAGGGAGAGCACCCTGTCTTAAGTGCCCTGGTCCCCCCGAAGGCTTAATCCGTCCCTGGGTACACTGCATGCTGCTGTATGCTGTGTTGACTATGCTATGTTAGTTATATATTTTATATTAACTGTTCTGTGTCCCGAGTCTCACAAGGGGCTGTTTTGCCTGTGTGGAGTCGCTATTACATACCTCCCAACTTTTCAGAGTCCAGAGTCGGTAAGCTCACGTGGCAAAGACGGGCGCGGCTCAAAAAGGGGGCACGGCTTATTGTGGGAGAGGCGTGGTCTAGCGCCACGGACCCATTTTTCGGCATTTTGGGAGCATGCCCAACGCTCCTCCAGTAGATTGGCAGCCCCCTGCTCCCCTCCCAGCACGCGCATGGCATCTATTCAGAGATCACTCTCTGCTTTGCAGAGCAGCGGTTGATCAAAGCCTCACCCAGCTGCCCTCACGCCGTCCAAATAGCGGGACTGTCCTGCTGGAATCGGAACAGTTGGGAGGTATGCTATAGATAATAGTGTGTGTAACTGTAAGGGGTACACTGCATGCTGCTGTATGCTGTCTTGACTCTGCTGTATTTTATATATATTGTTATAACTGTACTGTGTCCAGAGTCTAACAAGGGGCTGTGCTGATTAGCCAGTGTGTATAGGGGGCACAGTACTGTTTGCTGCGTTATACGCTGTATTTACTATTTAACTGTGCTCTGTCCACACAAGGAGCTGTGCTCTATTGTCACAGTGTATAGGGACTCCCTGCTGTATGCTGCGCTATACTCTGCTGTAAGAACATTGGATTTGACTAGTAGAAGAAAAGCTTGGCTGGCTGCTGCGAGCAGTAAGTGACTAAAAATCAAAATATATAGACTATAATGACAAACTTGAACCACAAATGTAATCAGCAGCTGCACATATTGAAACAAAAATTTAAATTGGGTCAATTATTCATGCAACTCACACAGAATCATGGCCATCTAAATGGTCAAACTTGATTGAATTTGGAACTGGGAAGGAAAATTAACAAATAAAATAACTAGCATGAGGATAATGCAACTTTGATGTATCGATCAATAGAGATGTTCACTAATGCGCTTTAAAAGGTAATTATAAAATCCTGTGTTATATGAGTGTTGTAGGATTTCTTTCTTTTTTTTTATTGGTCATATGTGTTTTTTTCACTAAGAATTATGTCATATGTTCTGTAGCTCAGTATCTGCTTATTTGGCACTGATAGAGTTAACAAGCACAAAAAAAGATTCTGTGGGTATAATAATGCTAAAGCCTCCCCTTAAATCCAGCTTTAAGGGCAGTAATTCTGATATTGCTTGTAATCTCATAACACCGTGAGCTGCAAATGTCCCTATGGCTGGAACACAGCAAGTATTGAGGTCTAAGATAAAGCATGAGCCCAGGAGTCCTGCTTAACCCTTCATCTTCTTAAAGACAAGTATACAGTAGTTTTATTTTGCAATGGCATTGTTTTATGTGACAGCAAAAGTGTTCAGTTTATGCATACCTCCCAACTGTCCTGATTTCAGTGGGACAGTCCCACTATTTGGACACTGTCCCATTGTCCCTCCCGCAGGTCACAGTGTCCCACGGGTGGGAAGGGTGGGGGGGAGGGGGGGGGAGTTGGGGGAGGCTTTGATCACCTGCAGCTCTGCTCTGCAAAGCAGCGAGTGATCTCTAATACCCCTTTTCCACTAGCTCTAAAAACATGGGTAAATGCGCTGGGGCGCGCATTTACCCATGTTTTTTCCAAGTGGAAATGGCCCCCCCTGCAAATTCCCTGATCAAGTGATCCAGGAATCCTACCCGGGTAGCTTGCCAGGATGAACACGTGTTCAACCCGGTAAGCTGTATAGTGTAAACGCAAGCCGCGTCGAGGCGACACGGCTCCCGTTCACAGTGAATGGAAGGGCGGCGCTGGGAGATCATGTGATCTCCCAGCGCCGCCCCTGCCGCGTCAGCAACAGCGTCACCAACCCGGCAAAATGCCGGGTTGGTGGAGCTAGTGTAGAAGGGGGCTGTAGCATGGGTCGCAGCCGTGTCAGGCTGCCGGCTGCGACCCGTGCTACAAGTGTAAAAGGGGTACAAATAGATGCTGTGTGCACGCGCACAGCATCTATTCACTGCTCAGGGAGCGCTGGGCATGCCCCCAAAATGATGGAAAATGGGTCCTCGGCGCGTGACCATGCCCCACTCAACCGTGGAAAAGCCCCATCCCACCAGAGGCCACACCCCTTTTACGGGGCGCATGCGGCTGCACCGCTCGAGTGTCCCAACTCAGCAGGATTACAAGTTGGGAGGAATGGTTTATGTCTGCTCAAGAATGTATGGTTCACATATTTACATCTGACAGGGGCAGATGTATTAAGCCTGGAGATGGCATAAGGAAGTGATAAAGCAGTGATAAGTGTAAGGTGATAAACGCACTAGCCAATCAGCTCCTAACTGTTAATTTACATATTGCAGCTGATTGGCTGGTGCATTTATCACCTTGCACTTATCACTGGTTTACCCCTTCCTTATGCCTTCTCCAGGTTAATACATCTGCCCCACAGGGCCTAATTCAGACCTGATCACAACAGCAAAAAAATATTCTAATGGGCAACATCATGTGCACTGCAGGTGGAGCAGATGTAACATTTGCATAGAGAGTTAGATGTGGGTGGGGTGTGTTCAAACTGAAATCTAATTTGCAATGTAAAAATAAAGCAGCCAGTATTTACCCTGCACAGAAACAAAATAACCCACCCAAATCTTACTCTCTCTGCACATGTTATATCTGCCCCCCTGCAGTGCACATAGGGGGTAATTCAGACCTGATCACTGGGCTGCTAATTCTGCTGTCCTGCGTTCAGATAGTCGCCGCCCAATGGGAATGGTAAATTCGCTGTGCAAGCGTGCGATCGCATGTGTACGCCGAGCTGTAAAAATCCAGTGTGTGCAGTCTCTGCGCAACCCGATGAGAACAGGCTGATCGGGGCCGGAGCTGACGTCAGACACCCTCCCTGAAAATGCTTGGGAATGCCCGTGTTTTTCTGGACACTCCCAGTAAATGGTCATTTACCACCCACAAATGGCCTCTTCCTGTCAATCACCTTACAAACGCTCGTGCAAATGAAATTATCGCACCATCCTGTTGCTGACCGGTGATGCCTGTTGTTGTCAGACGCGTGTGCGCATGTACAGTCTGTTGCAGTCTATTGCCCCACTGCAGCAGTGAGGTTTGAATCACCCCCATGGTTTTGCCCATTAGAGAAAGATTTTGCTTTTGCGATCAGGTCTGAATTAGGCCCTATAGCAGAAGAGATCCAATGACTTTAGAAATCACAATATATGATTTATTAAACTCAAGATATATACTTAGGGGTATATTCAATTTATGTTGAATCCTTTCCACGACATCTGAGTATTCAATGAGCATCTGAGTATTCAATTCGGATTTGGCCATTCACGACAATGCCAATCCGACTTTTATTAAAGTCGGATTGACATTGTCGGAAATGGGGCCAAAACCTGTCGGATTTGGCCGCCGCTTCCGACAAAACACATGGATCCGCGGCTATTCTGCAGATCCACGTGTTTTCCGATAAGTCGGAATTCCCGACTTGTCAGAAAATCTGAGCCAGGATTGAATTGACACCTCCTGCTACAAAATCACTCTGTTTGACTCCATGCAAAACTTTCTCACAAAATATAAGAGAATAATTGATAGACATCTGCAACTGGGAATCATCACAAAAGGAGAATGGGAATATCTAGTCACGCCACACCCCCGAACACCGACCTTCTACCTATTGCCAAAAGTACACAAAAATGTTAAAAATCCTCCTGGAAGGCCCATTATATCAGGTAATGGGGGTCTTCTAGAGAAAGCTAGTTGCTTTCTGGATGTGCACCTCAGACATTATGTACTGACTCTTCCTTCTTACATCAAGGACACTACTGATGTACTAAAAAAGGTACATGATGTACATTTAGAGGAATCATACTTATTGGTGAGCCTCGATGTCGAGGCTTTGTATACCTCCATAAAGCATGACTTGGGGGTCATGGCAGTAAGATACTTCTTATCTGTAGAAGGAATAGGAGAATTTCAAGAGTTTCTGTTGGAATTACTGGAATTTGTATTACATCATAACTACTTCCTGTTTAACAACCGTTTCCACATCCAACTAAGGGGAACTGCAATGGGGGCAGCTTGCGCCCCTACGTATGCAAACTTGTTCTTAGGCTGGTGGGAGCGAGAAATTGTCTTTAATGACAATCAAGAGCACTATACCAACCATATCATCACATGGATGCGTTTCATAGATGATATTTTCATGATATAGGACGGTCCAGAAACTAAACTGGAGGAATATATTCAAAACCTCAGCAACAATTATGTAAATTTGAAATTCACCTATACCAGTAGTAGAGTGAGTATCTCCTTCCTAGATCTCAGGATTTACCGAGATGATAATGATAAGATCGTAACTGAGATCTTCAGGAAGGAAACATCGACCAACAGTCTACTCCACTCCTCGAGTGCACACTTCCCACCAACCATCAGGAATATTCCAAAGGGTGAATTTCTCCGGTTAAAACGGAATTGCTCAGATGAACAAAGCTTCCGAGTTAAGTGTGCAGATCTTAGCAGCAGACTTAAGGAACGTGGCTACAGCAACCGTTTGATTAAGAAAGCCCAATATGAAGTGAGTAAGGTACAACGTGAATCATTAATATTTTTGGATAAAAAGAATCCAGAACTAAAAAAAGCAGGGGTGATGAGATTTATTAGCGACTTCTGTGGAAGTTGGAAAGAATGCAAGAAAAGGGAGAAGAAAGAAGGCTCTTGTGTGGGCGCACTCTTATTTAATTGTAATCACTTATAGTGATTATCAAATTAATCATGAGTAATGCTGATAAAACATAATTTTATTAGAATATTCTTTAAGATCAGTGTAATTGCCCATTGTAGAAGATATACATGATCCAAGGTAAGTTTTTATGCACATAGGGTTAAATTGAAAAAAATATAATAAAATGTTCTGGTCGGAAAGAAGCCAGCCAAATTTTCCCAAATCATTGGCATATACTGAAAATGGATGATGACCTATCCGAACATATAGGTGACAAGGTCAATATGAGTTGGCGACGAGCACCCAACCTTAGAGATCAATTGGTTAGGAGCCATTTCTCACAACCATCCAGACCTTGTACATCTCTACAGGGCAGTTACCGTTGTGGCAACTGCAAGGCTTGCCCCCATATCCATAACCAAGCAGCTGTCATGGATAGATACAATCAACTAATTCAGATTAAGGACATACATAACTTCACGCGCTCTCCGCTTACATTTTTCTTCTCCTAAGTGGCCTTCATGTATCTTGCACAGCATAGTTTTTCTTAGTCGTACAGGTATGACAAACCTATTGCCTTTGTAAATAATACCATCGACAACTGTAAGGTCACTGCGGTACATCCAATAATCATGGATAGACAGCGGGCACGCATGTTTTTCTGCTGGCCAACCTTTCAGAATGATATCTTTCAACACTTTCATTGTTTCATCTGTCTCAGTTTCTTTCCTAATCTGTTCTTGTCTTGCAAGAGACACTGGTAGAGAAGCTACGTTCAAATTAACATAGGCTTCTATCTCTTCATCCATCAGACTTTTGGAACCTTCACTTTCGTCCACAGCATGAGAAAGTGTATCAGCAATGTACATGTATTTGCCGGGACAATACAGCAAGTGTACATCATATTTCTGTAGTCTGATAAGCATTCGTTGAATTCTCATGGGACAGTCATGTAATGATTTAGTTGTGATAGCTACTAATGGCTTGTGGTCAGTTTCCACTGTAAATGTTTGACCATACACAAACTGATGAAATCGCTCACATGCATATATGATCGCTAGAAGTTCTTTTTCTTTCTGCGCATACCTTTTTTCAGCACTAGTCAGTGCTCTTGATGCATAGATTACTGGTTGCCATGTATCCTCATGTTCTTGTAACAGCACTGAGCCTAGGCCAAATTGCGAAGCATCTGCTGAAATTCTTATTCTTTTCGCAGGATCAAAGAATTTTAGCACTGGTTGCTCTGTAATGATCTGTTTCAAGTTTTGCCAACTTTCTTCTTGTTCATGTGACCACATCCACTCGTTATCTTTGTCCAACAACCATCTAAGAGAGGCTGTTCGTTCAGAGAGTTGAGAAATAAACTTTCCTAAGTAAGTAATCATTCCTAGGAATCTTCTGACGTCGTCTTTGTTGTTAGGACGTTCCATGTTCACTATGGCTGATATTTTCTTTGGGTCTGGTTTTACACCTTGATCCGAGACCACATCGCCCATAAAGGTATGTGTATTCATGCCAAATTCACATTTGTCCTTGTTTAGCTTTAGATTCACTTTCTTGACAAGTTCCATTACTTGTCTCAATCTAGAATCATGTTCTTCCTTTGTAGATCCCCAGACAATAATGTCATCCATCATTGTTTCAACACCTGGAATATGTTCAAAAATCATGTGTATCTTTTTGTGATATACTTCTGGAGCAGACAATATTCCATATGGTAGTCGAAGAAATCTGTATCGACCTTCTGGTGTATTAAATGTACAAAGCTTTGAGCTGGCCTCATCTAGCTTCATTTGCCAGAATCCTGAAGATGCGTCCAATTTACTGAACCATTTTGCTCCCACAAATTGCGACATGATTTCATCTCTGGTTGGTAGTTTAAAATGTTCTCGTTTAATAGCTTTGTTTAAATCTCTGGGGTCTAGACATATTCTGAGTTGTCCATTTTTCTTTTCACCAATTACTAAGGAGCTTACCCATTCAGTAGGCTCATCAACTTTCTGTATCACACCCTAGGCTTCCATGCGATTTAACTCTTGTTTCAGTTTTTTTCTCAGTGCAAACGGCACTTTTCTACAGGGGTGTATCACTGAAGAAACATGCGTGTCTATATTTATTTTATGCTCTCCAGGCAAACAACCTAGACCTTCAAACAAGTCTCTGTATTCTGTAAACATCGATTTGCAGTCATCTTCTGCTTGTGATGTCACCATAAAAACTTTCTTTAGCAAGCTTAGATTCTCACAGGAACTTAATCCTAGAATCAGTTGCACATTTTTATCCACAATCAGTAGAAATGTTTTAAACTGTTGTCCCTTATATTTCAGTGTCACTAAGCATGTACCTTTCACAGGAATTTCCTCCCCAGTGTACCCTGTAACTTTCACTTTGGCTGGATGAGTTTTAGGTTTTACTCTAAAAGTCTTATAGTCTTGAAACGATATTAAATTCACCTGCGCGCCAGTATCAAGCTTAAAGGGAATGACAATCTCGTTCACAGTTAAAGGGACAATCCATTCTTTCTTATCTGCACTGCAAAGTTCAATGCAATCCACAAAGAATTCCTCTGTTTAACAGCATGCACATTGGTTGTTTCCCTTTTCATTTTACAGCATTTGGCAAAGTGAGTTCACTGCTGTGCTGTTTATTCCATCACCAACTCCAGACACACTGCACACTGGACCACCCACTTCCCAGCATCCCCCTGGTCCTAGGGACCATCACTGAAGATTCAGGCTTACACAGATTAGTAAGGGAGTGTCTACAAATATTAAGCATTCTAATACACTAACATCACAGCTAGCAGGCGATTTTTGCACTGCTGCGATCAGATAGTCGCCGCCTACGGGGGGAGTGTATTTTAACTGTGCAAGTGTGCGAACGCATGTGTAGCAGAGCTGTACAAACAGATCTTGTGCAGTCACTGCGCAGCCCAGGACTTACTCAGCCACTCCGATCACTTCAGCCTGTCCGGGACCGGAATTGACGTCAGGAACCCTCCCTGGAAATGCTTGGACACGCCTGCATTTTTCCAACCACTCCCTGAAAACGGTCAGTGGTCACCCACAAACGCCCTCTTCCTGTCAATCTCCTTTCGACCGCCCGTGCGAATGCATTCTTCACACAAAGCCATTGCTGAGCAGTGATCCACTTTGTACCCGTGCGACGCACCTGTGCATTGTGGTGCATACATCTACAAATATATAAGGGGACAATACACAGAGCTTGCGCGGGACCTGTTTTTGGTTAGATCAACACAGAGGACTCGTGGACACTCGCTCAGGTTAGAGGAGAGGAGATTCCGCACAATACGTCATAAAGGCTTTTTCACGGTAAGGAAAATACGTGTTGGGAATTCCCTGCCTGAGGGAGTTGTGTATGGCGGAATCTGTCAACACCTTTAAGAATGGGTTAGATAAATTCCTAATGGATAAGGATATCCAGGGGTATGGTGCATAGTCATGCATTATAGTTACTATAAATAGTGATAAAATGCAACGGCTGACAGCAGCATCAGTCAGAAATTTTAGTCAAATTATCATGCATAGGAGACCACAAATAGGTTGAACTCGATGGACAATTGTCTTTTTTCAACCTCAGATATTATGTTACTATGTTACTATGTGCAGTTTAGACCTGATCGCAGGCTGTACGAAAACGCAGCCTATTGATCAGGTCTGAATTACCCCCTTGGTGCAGTGTAATGAAGGACGGAACAATACCTAGAAAATGGTCTGGATCAGCAAATCAGGCATATTTGGCATGTTTCATTTCCCCAATTCCCAGACGGATCTCCAATCATCACTGGCCAGATCTGGTCGGTGGATCGGCGGTGGCGGCAGATCTGGGAATCGAGGCTGCTGATATGGAGGCCTTAATGTCATTTTACGGTTAGTCTGTCAGTTAAGATGGGGAAGCAGCGTTGTTGGGATGCAACCCCTAAAGCTCTGCTAGCTGGTATGGTAATTTATGACAAGTTTTCATATCCATTACATTTTCCTCAAGAGAACAGAGATAATCACACACACGGCAATATTGCAATTGATAACAGAAACTACGAGATCATTATTACTTTTTACATATGGCAGAAAATGGATTTAGATAATGACCACTACCGGCCTGTGTGTGCGTGTATCACATATATAATGACACCAAAGGTGCATTACTCCAAGTACAGGGAATAGAACATCACAGCAGCTTTGTAGAATCAATGTTTCAATGCCTATTTATTGTGGCATTTTCATCAACTGAAAACAGCTTACCTTATAGTAGCTGATACACCCAGTGAAAGGGCGCTATGCCTGGGGCGGGACCTCACACCCAGCCAGCGCCACTTATGTGATGATGTCATCACGTTCTGTTTAGCAGCCAATCACCATAGCAACAACGCTAAGCAAAACAAACAAATTATCAGACTGTTGGGCACAAGTATATGAAGCACACCATGGGAATATTACTCTAAATGGCCAAATACATTGGACTAATATGAATAGCACATTAATGTTATATACAGCATAGAGGACATGGAAGACAAAGCTGTCTATATATCAAAAGCAGATAATAGTCTACTAGAATAAAAATACAACAATAAGGGGCCCATTTATTATTTATAGAGTTTTAGATATGATATAAAAAATGTATTAGCGCTGCTATTCATGCAATTGGAAATTAATTTCTGGGCAGATGTATTAAAAATCACAACCAGGAACAGGTACTCTGATGGGAGCCTGGCTATGCGATGTGTAAAGTAATGTGATCGCATCAGTGATGGCTGCGAACCCACTGCACATGTGTGGTCATTGGTCAGAGCATGCTCCAGTGGCTATTACCAGGGAGGAAGGAGTGGAGCAGCGGATAATCTCCGTCCTGACACTGCCCATGTTAAACCCTAGATGTCGTCCGCATTGCACCCCACGACCCGGTACATTGACTGGTGCCTCGGACATGGTTGGTGGAGGGGGGGGGGAGTGATCCGCCACTTTGCCTCCTCCCCGTTCTGGCTCCTATATGTGACTTGACGGAAGTCGATTGTCTGATTTGGTGCGCACTGCATGAAAGGAAGTAAGAACTCTAATATACAGCCTAAGAGGTATTATATTCACACTGCAGAGGCCAGTAAATCTGCATTGGTAGACGCAGACACTGGCCTCGCACTCCTACAAAATGGAGACGTCACACCTCCGTTTTGGGAAACGCTTATGGTTGCAGCCCTCTCCCCGCCCCAAACAGCTGCAGCCTATCAATCAGCTTAGTGTCCAACAAGGGTGGACCTGTTCTACACATGCGCATTACAGGTCCTGCACATGCGCCGTTCAGCTAGTATTGGCAATATACATAAATGATCAGTTTGATTACATCTCTGACTTAGCCCCATTATTCTCTATGCAATTTCACAGGGACCCTTTTCCATTTCTTCAACTGCCTTAAACTTTTAAACCACTTATTTTATCCTTTACCTTCCCTAAGTGAGCCTGTAATTCGCTTAGCGAGCCACATTTTCGCCTTGTAGTTGCATGGTATAAAGTCATAATAATACCAATGAGACTAACCAATAAGTGATTCTATTTGTGATAGAAACTGCAACCCATCAAGCAGACAATTTCCTGGCTGCCTCATATGCAGTAATCTGTCCTAGAGTAATTGATAAAGTAACTTGCGACCAAAGCGAGATTCTGCCTGTCAGCTGCGTCCAACGGTGGAGGACAATCCAATTAAGATGTCACTGTTTGTGTGACTGCAGCTGAGCTTGTGATCCTCCTCCCATCCCATCCCAAAGGCATCTGCTCCCACTTTCCATGACAAAAGGAGCCTCTAATCTCTCTGCCAATATCAGTTCATTCCTTTCCTCCAGTTTCATCCACGGAATCTAGCTCCACTGACAGCAGTCTGTATGTTCATTGACACAAGCCATTAGCTCCTACAATTTAAATGGTATCCCCTGACAGTTGTTTTCTTGTGGTAAACGTGACATTAGATGAGATACAACTAGATATATTTTCCTTGATTCTGAAGAGTTCCTGTCAGTAACCAACTGTAGGTTATTTCTTATAGACTTTCAAACATCCCCCACCCTCCCCCGACGCGTCTCAGAAAAATCAGTAAATGGCTTAAATTCTTATAATTAAAAAAATAAAAAATAAAAAAAATATATATATATATATATATATATATATATATTTTATTCAATCCAATGACCGGCACTCAGCACATAAATAGTAGGGGCCCCGGTGCCATCCAAGCATACGTAGAGAAATATAATGCAGGTATAGGCGGCACTCAAAGAGGACTTGTAAATGTAAAAAACACACTGCAGCTGCTGTGTCAGATACTAGATATATACACAGGTTGAGTATGGAATATGGAATATTCCGAAATACGGAATTTTTGGAGAGTGACTGACATAGTGAAACCTTTATTTTCTGATGGCTACGTGTACACAAACTTTATTTAATACACATAGTTATTAAATATATTGTATTAAATGACCTTCAGGCTGTGTGTATTAGGTGTATATGTAACAAATGAATTGTGTGAATGTACACAAACTTTACTTAATGCACAGTTATTAAAAATATTGGCAACAACTACCTTCAGGCTGTGTGTATAAGGTGTATATGAAACATAAATACATTTTGTGCTTAGACTTGGGGCCCGTCGCCATGATATCTCATTATGGAACGCAATTATTCCAAAATACAGAAAAATCCAACATCCAAAATACTTCTGGTCCCAAGAATTTTGGATATAGGATACTCAACCCGTATATATAGTGTTTTTTTTACCCAGACGGACAAAACTGTTGCAATCCGTTGTGTATAAAATAGCCCTAAATGTTTGACTACATCATATATATATATATATATATATATATACACACAAAAGGAATAGTGAACCGGCACTCTCCAATCACTGGGAGTTATACCTCGGTGCCTTCTGCATTACAGAGTTATACAGTCTATGAAAGAACAGCACTCTCAAGAATTTTCAAGCAAGTTGAATGTATTAAGATCAATCACAGCATAATGTCAGCCTGTATCCACTGACGTTTCAGGGCGCAGCACGCCCTTTTTTCAGAGTTGTGAGCTGGACAAAGTGGTAGCAAAAAATAACAAACTGAAGCAAACATGAAGTAATACAAAGAAATGTTACCTTTATGTAGCCCAGCATCTATCCTGTCTGCAGGCCTGGAGTGGGAGGCGTGGTGTATGATGTGCACGTGGGCGCGACCCGCTCATCCTGATGGCGTCAGAGCTGGGCACTAACCATAGGGCGATACCACCCTGACTTCTGTGCAAAATGGATTGGTGTTCTCAATAAATGCAGCATGGATCCCATGCTACTAGTAATTGCAGAATCCAGTAGAGAACTTAATATTACACGTGAAAAGATTAACACCTATGAGTCCCTTCATAAATCAACCATCACTCAAGATACCAGGCAAGACTGGCTACAAAAACTACAACAAAACATTAATAATTTTCAAAAGGATTTAACAAAATTCAAAAACAAAAAATATCAAATCGTAATTAACAATTACGTGGAAAACAGAGTGTATAGGTGGCTATTAGGAGGTGACTCTAGAGCTAATCGAAATCAACAGCAAGGTTCTCGCTATGCATGGAGGAGGAGACGGGAACAGCAGATACGGGAGTACCAGACCTCAAACAGCGACAGTGTATTTGTTATCAGAGATTCCGAGGAAACACAAGAACAGTCTGATGTCCCTTTAGGATCCAGCCAAGGGGCGCAAAGAGACGACTCCGTAAAAGGGCGACCTCCCGTAGGGGGGGGGGGGTCAAAACTCGCGCAAAAAAAATCCCAAGGTTCCAAAGAAAACCTGATTTCTAATCTCTACACCAGAGAAATTAGTGAGGTAGAGACACAAGTTTTGAACAAAGGACTCTCGTTTACACCAACTAATGTACATAACAATCTAAGATGGCAGACTGAACTATATGGATTTTCAAGAGAATTACGATTACAGGAATTCTTTCAAACTTCAGTTACTATCCGAAATTAATCAAATATCACAAGATTTATATCTACACAAAGTACCTCCAGATCCAACCCAACATCCCGAATGATTCAGTAAAAATGTACAATCGACTTGCTTTAAAAATCCTTGGGAGTGCCGCTGTTCTTTCATCGACTGTATATGTATATATATATATATATATATATATATTAGAGGGAGAGAGATACTGTAGATGGACAGACGGATAGTACATTTCTAGATTATAATGGCACAATAAAAGCTAAGTTTGTGGTCTCAGACTAGAAGATCACACAAGTGCTACTTGTAGATGAACGAGATATGGAACAGAATATTGCTGTTGGGGATATTCTATTAGTTATATGTGTGGGCTATTCACCTTATGAGAGCAGCATACAGTAGAAGTCACCAGAAATAATATAATGTCAGTACATTGCCACAACCCTCATTTTTCTCCTAAAATACTGCTCTTTTTTGTCTTAGAATAAATCACGAGAGTAAGAAGACATCTTTATTTTGTTTAATTTCTGTGAAGGTTTTTATGACATAATCTAAGAAATGCAGTTTCATAAAAGTGCCTCTGGCAGGTGCAGAATGCGTCTCACTGACAGTTTAGGGTCAGACCCATTCTCCAGCACTTGTGCAGACATCGTGTCCTTTTTTGGACCACTCCATTACAAACCACTTTGCACATATAGGGCCTGAGTCAGAAGCAGTTGGAAATGTGGATGGATCTCGTGAACATCTGCGTACCATGCATACATTGTAGAGAGATGTCACCAACTGTGCATTAGCCAAGTTTGCAAGTGCCTCCACTGACAGATCACTCAGTGAAATGGGCAATACTGGGCAGTCGCTCATGCAGGAGCACGAAACTGGTCTGTCTCATGGCAGTATCGTGGGCATGTAAACCAACTTCCGCACTCATTCATAGTGTGTTGACACAGATGGGACACCATCAGACAGATCTTTTGATCCCAGCATAGGGTGTAGGCAAGTCCCAGTACTGATGCTGATGGCTGTAGGGATAAGAATGTGTAAATATACAGGAAGAAAAGACAACTCTTTTTGATGGGGCACTCTTAACAATTAATTTAAAACTTAACTTTTATTATCGGAAATAGAACTCACATTGACAATCATACCAACATAAAACATATATTAATTATTATTAAGATGTCACTGATTAGGCCTCACAAGATACTATCTTATTATCTAATTAAGGGAGCACCGCCGGCTTCTTCTATTTGTCAGAGTAATAATTTGTTTTGCCCACAAGAAGGGTAATATTTATCTAAAGTTACTTTTCTATATTCCGGTTTTTTGATATACTACACCTGCAATAGGGTAGCCCTGTGCGCCACTCTTCCCCCACAACCAATCTAGTGTCCGGGATAAGAATGTGGGCAGAATGGACTTCCACATACAGTGACATGGATAGTCGGCACACACAGGCGGATTCTCACATTAGCATATGGAAGTAAGTAGCCTGCCATGCCTGTAGGAAATCAGACCCATCATCCCTGGAACAGATTGCTTGCCAGCCAACTGCCCTTATTGCAAAACCCTCCATGTCACAGTGCCTTTTCCATCACCAGCCACTTTGCACAGTGCCAATCTACCATTTAAAACCCCCACATTGTTACCAATCACTTCCCTCCACCTGCAGACCCACTCGCCATAGCCAGACAGCTGTTTTACATTTGCCTTCTCCCCGCTGTTTGGTTACTTATCTGCAGTACCCTGTCAGTCCTGACAGCATTTTGTGTTGGACTGCAACCGGAGACTTCTACTTGATGTGCATGCAGTCTGGGCAGTTCAGATAGGAACGCAGCACTCTGCAGCTCTCCGTTGTATACACTTTGCAGGGGCATGCACACAGCAAGAAGATATTGAGTGCAACACATCACACTGCCAGAACTCTGCCCAAGGGGAACCAATTTGCCAGCCGTACAGTACTTGTGTACATCTCACACTCTACAGATATACATCGCAGGGTAAAGTTTAAGGTCCGCCAGTATGAGCTTCTTTGAGTTAACTTCAAGTATTATATAACAACTGTTTGTAAATAATAAACTTTATTAATTCATTACAGCAAAACACATTTTGTCACTTATGTAAACTGCTATACCCCACGGCCAAGTCATTAGAATACATCAAATTCCTCTGTAATGTAAGCTCTCATAGGCAGGGTCCTCTCCAACTCATGTCTCACGTTCGTCCACTGTCCATCTACATGTATGGCCCTTATCATGTCTTTTGATTCATTTTGTGGGAGTTTGTTTATTATTGTTTATGTTGTTTGTTTATTCACATGCATAGAATTTGTGCTGTACCTGTAATTGATTGCACATCATTCCGTCTCTATTCCTGATATTGCTATTGTGTTCAATTCTAATCATGTTTTTGTTATAGTTCTTATTGCAATGGTTCCCAAACTTTTTTGAATCACAGCACCATGGAGTATCAGAATTTTTTTCATGGCACCCCTAGGTCAAAGTTTCTTACTGAGAAATTTAGAAAGAAATAGTAAATTGTGTTTATATGTCATCCTTAGATTCAATTGTGTGATGAGGGACAAGATTTGCCTCTGTTTGTGCACATATTTTATGATTGGCAGCCACCAGCACTGGTTTTGCCTATTACATTGATCATAAATAATTTGAATTGGTCCTAGATCCAAGGCACCCCTGCAAGTGTCCCGAGGAACCCCAGGGTGCCACGGCACACAGTTTGAGAACCACTCGCTTATTGTATTCATGACTGTCATATCCGTTATGATTGTCCGGCGCTATGAAATCTATGAAGTCCTATAAATAAATGATATTCATAAATACAGTATGATGATGATGACGACGACGACGACATAACAAACATTCAAAAATGGCTTTGCTGCATTTGCCATTTGTATGGGTCCGCTGATGTTTTCCAGTTTTCTAGATCATTTTATTTTGGCTGTGAATTTCAGCTACAAGTACGATATCAGGACAGGGATTTACATATTATAATCCAGAAAGAGAAAGTCAGCTGGCATCTGGCTATAACCCAAAAAAGCTGAATTGCAACAGTGACTGTCATGGCATTGCAACCAAAACTGTATACACCCACAGGGAACATCGTTTATATAAAGGACACGCCACACTTTTATCGTGTACAAGATTTACAACTTTACTGGAGTTAAAAAAAAACAATAACATTTTACCTTCTGTACAAAAGAATAAACATTTCCTATTTTCAGTATAAAACAAAAGTATTGAGAATTGTTTTTTCACTTGTTTCCCTTCTAAAAATAACAATATACAACTAAAATAATTTATACAAAATATAATACATGACTCTCCGGGATGCGGCGTGAAAGTGGTAGAAACAATGATGCTGTTTGTAGAACAAAATGTAAGCAAACCAGAGGCAAAAATAATGCAATATTATAATGAAAATTTGTGGAGTAATAGAATACTAAATAAATAGCATGGTATTTGTATTTGTTACTCGTTGTTATTTAGAGCCATTCTATATCTCGTTGATTAAAATGCTTTATGTATTTTGCCTGGGTATTTACAGTGTCAAATACTGTATTTCAATTATTTTCTAAATTTGCATACTGTTGTCAATGTGTATCTTTACCTAGACAAGACATTTGTGAACCCAAGGTATGAGTTTTTGTTGCTATGGCCCTTATGTAAAAGTGCATTGATTTGTACTCGTCTCTCAAAGAAAATAATGAATTTGTCCATACTTTCAACACATACAGAATGGTAATACAATTCACTTAGCCTTTTATATGCCAAAGATTAATGACTATTGGCATGCATAATGACAATGACAATCCACAAGGTATTCTATTAGATTGTACACTGAAGCTTGGTTGATTTTTTGTTACATTTTCTCCCCTTGGTTTGGGGAAAAAGAAACTAAAATTGTGACAATTATGCCTTGTAAATAGTCACTTTGTAATTTAATTGTACCGTACTGTATGTGTTGTAAAATATGTCATCTGTGCCACAGAAAACATAAGGTAGTAAGTATAGTCGTCCTAAGGGCACTGAGTTTCTAAAAAGTAAAGTGCCAGGAGTGGTTTGTCACTTCCAATGACCCACATTAATAGCAAAAAAATAAATAATATAGTACAAGGAGCCAAACAGAAAAAAACATACAAAATATAAATTAATATAAATAATAATATAAATAAAAATAAACTTCATAGATAAAAAAATAAAGCACATAACAAACATAATAATTAAACAATAATCCTTAAGAGGCAACATGAACACAAAAATTAAGTATTGCTCTTACTTTTTTATACATCCTTTAACAAACATCATTATAATAAGTTTATGAAAATAAATAGAAATAAAAAAAGAATATATAGGCCCTCATTCCGAGTCGTTCGCTCGTTCTTTTTTTTCGCATCGCAGTGAAAATCAGCTTAGAGCGCATGCGCAATGTTCGCACTGCGACTGCGCTAAGTAATTCTGCTATGAAGAAAGGATTTTTACTCACGGCTTTTTGTTCGCACCGGCGAACGTAGTGTGATTGACAGGAAATGGGTGTTACTGGGCGGAAACACGGCGTTTTATGGGCGTGTGGCTGAAAACGCTACCGTTTCCGGAAAAACCGCAGGAGTGGCCGGAGAAACGGGGGAGTGGTTGGGCGAACGCTGGGAGTGTTTGTGACGTCAAACCAGGAACGACAAGCACTGAACTGATCGCACAGGCAGAGTAAGTCTGGAGCTACTCTAAAACTGCTAAGTTTTTTTTGTTCGCAATATTGCGTAAACTTCGTTCGCACTTTTAAGATGCTAAGATACACTCCCAGTAGGCGTAGACTAAGCGTGTGTAACTCTGCTAAATTCGCCTTGCGACCGATCAACTCGGAATGAGGGCCATAATAAATAAATGTGCTATATTAGTAGTTGTGGAAATGTTTTCATTACCTGGCAATGTTGTGTTCTGCATACACTTTTATGCTGAGTGGTTGCTGGCACAGTACATACAATTTTGTAAATTATCACATATGAGAATGTTGCTTACATACACAGTATGAGGATATTGCTTATTTTTAAGAATGAGTGGTAAATGGGTACTGTTCTATGGGGGTAATTCCAAGTTGATCGCAGCAGGAGATCTTTTAGCAGTTGGGCAAAACCATGTGCACTGCAGGAGGGGGGGGGGGGGCAGATATAACATTTGCAGAGAAAGTTAGATTTGGGTGGGTTATTTTGTTTCTGTGCAGGGTAAATACTGGCTGATTTATTTTTACACTGCAATTTAGATTGCAGATTGAACTCACCACACCCAAATCTATCTCTCTCTGCACATGTTATATCTGTCTCCCCTGCAGTGCACATGGTTTTGCCCAACTGCTAACAAAGTTCCTGCTGCGATCAATTCAGAATTACCCCCTATATGTAAGGTAGATTGATTGTATTATTGTGTATATGGAAAATGTTACTGCAGTAACATAACATCACAATCATAATGCTTTAAAACAATTTGTAGACTCAAATGTTCTGCCTTATGAACACACAACCAGAATGGGAGTAATTCTGACCAATTAGGGCGACTATTTCTGCCCCATTACTGACATGTTTCTAACCAGTGCATGATTGGTTCTGCCTCAAATCTTAGACAGTTCAGCACAATGTTTGTGTACTGTTCGCTTTGATTCCACCACATATCGAATACAAGGATGAAAAGTGGCATCAAAGCACATATTAGAAAGTCCCCATTCATACTTCCTAGTTCTTGCTAAAGCTCTACTACTTTGATCCTTGCTTAGCTGTTAATGTTGCAATGTTGCAATGTGCAGTATGAACTCATACGTGTAATGTATGCTACGTTTTTCCCCCTTCTTATGCTATGTATTCCCCCTTCATGTTGCTGCTTGGCGATGCACTGTACAGCAAAAAATTCCTAGTGTACGTGAGTACACCTGGCCAATAAAGCGGATTCTGATGTGCTTGCTGATATAAGGGGACATCAGGATTTATTGATTTAACTGTATTGAGCCAAACGTATGCCCTTATTTATCAATGAGTGATAAATTTCACTGTGAGTGATAAATTGCACCATCCAATCAGCTCCTAACTGTTATTTTTCAAACACAGCCTGTGACATGGCAGTGAGGAGCTGATTGGCTGGTGCAATTTATCACTCACAGTGAAATGTATCACTCATTGATAAATAAGGGCATTACTGTACTGCTGTAAAAAAAAAAAAAAACCTCTGCAATGCATTCACATTTTCTCTATTTCCATCTGTTTTGTAAATTTTAATTACACAAGTAACAAAATATTCTTGCTGAAGTGTAGGAATGTATAACAGATCATAAATGCATCTAGATAGTAAATAATGAGCACCCTACTCTTCCTGTAGAATAATAAAACTGCTTTCATTTCAACAGTGCTGCCAATTCTAAAATGGTCAATTATATTGATAAAGGTTTGAGACATTTGTCTGAATATTTCATGTTTTCACAATTGGCAAATAGTAATAAAAAAAACACAATATGATAAGACAAACAACAAAATATAGCACATAAGCAAAATATGCTAAAGTTTCAGAAATAGTTTGAGGTGATTATAGCCTTCATTTATGTTGATTATAAAATTAGAGTTCTGGCTTATTTTTACTTCCCTGGATTGCTAAAAAAAAATGTCCCAAGTTAAGTTTCTCTATGTTAAGTCCATTCTATTGTGGGCAATTACTCAGTGAAGATGGCATGATGTGGATATGATTCATAGGCCATGTCAATTGGAATATCATATCTTGGGACAGCAGTTTGAAAATGTGACCCATGCCCATGAGTACCACCGAGCCCAAGAGAAGGATAATGAGATCGGAAGGCATAGGACTTGTCCATATCTGGTGCACCATCTTGTTTCAAGGAAAAATTGCCTGTAATGCTCAGTGGGGGAGTAAGGGCACCATCATAAGGAGGTGTGGTACAGTTTAAGGTATGGCTTACCATAGAAGAATCCACAACAGTTTTGAAAGTAGGTGGTTTCAAGTGCAAATGATGTGCCTCAATATTACCGTATGGAGGACTTGGTAGCCCTGGTGACTGATAAGCATATGCATGAGCAGAAAGTGAAGAGTCACACATATGTGCCTTATCTTCATGTTTTTCTAAGAACATGGTCTGAGGTCCGAGCTGCAGACAGCCAGCTACGAGATTGCTGGTGGGCTGAGAGAGGCCTTTACAGAGCATTTCCAGGAAGCCTTTCCCTTCTGCAGTTTGCCCTCTTTCTAATACTTCAGATAATGCCCATATATAATTTCTGGCCAGCCTGAGGGTCTCAATCTTGGACAGCTTTTGTGTTTTAGAGTAACATGGCATGACCCTCCTGAGGTTGTCCAGGGCATCATTTAGCCCATGCATTCTGGAGCGCTCCCTGGCATTGGCTTTTACCCTTCGCACACGGAACCTCTCCATTCTAGCTTTGGTCATCTTCTTTTTCTTAGGTCCTCTCTTCTTTGGCTTTTCTCCATCATCCTCCTCTTCCTCGTCTTCTTCTCCATCATGTTCTTCATGACTGAGACCTGACAACATGTCGTATGCGGAATCCCTCTGACTTGACTCTTTCATCTCATCCTGAGAACTCAGCGCATCGTCCATCCATCCGTGAACGCTGACCATCTCAGACATCTCTTTTTTTTTTCTTTTTAGCAATGTTATCTGCAATAAAAGATCAGAACAATTTAATGTAAGTTCATTACAAACCAGTAAAATGCCTTACTGTTGTAATAATCATTTTTAAAAACGTATTTTATATTATCACAGAAAAAACAAGAATTATTACTAAGATTAAGTTCTATGCTTGTCAGAAGAGATTTGAACTGAATATGTCAATTGTTACTGTCTATAACTATTTAACCAACACTCTGAAAGGTTTGTATGTTTAATAAAAGCATATACATTCTTGTTTGCAATGTACGTAATGCAGGAATATTAGCAAACTTTAATTTTATCAGTCATTGTCAACGTTAGTTTTTAGGAGAAATTCTTGATAACTATATTATACTGTACCATTATAAGTAAACCTAGCAATGCAATCATTATACCACTGCTACCACTACTTGTATGTAGTTTAGTACAGTTTGCCTTCTTTAAAAAGACTTTGCTATATTTCTGAACTTCATTGAGTATCAAGAGGCAACTGATAAACATTGGAGGGATCTTTGTTTTTATTAAATAAAAATAAATCTGAGAACATTTATATAACCAGTAAAAATAGCGTCTACCAAATGCACTCGGCAGTTTATTGGCATTTGGAGCACATAAAGTACAAGCCATAGACTTCATAACATCCCAGCATATGCGTGAGGCTTTCAAGTGACGCATGAACTAACACATGTAATACATGCAGGCTATGTACTGTGCAATACAACTGTTTAAAATAAACAACATAATAGAAAAACCAATGCAAGGTAGGAAAACTGACATGGTGCACTTTTAACATACAACTGAAATGTTATGGTACTCAGGTATCATGGTACATATTCTCATATCTGATCCAACTGGGAAAGACTCATTTGTATTTGGGAATACATAAATACCATAACCATATTATATAATATATGGATATAGCATTGGGTAACGCATAACATTATATTTATCATTATGATATATTGTTTATTGTGAAAATGTACTGCAGATTGCTTTGTTGTGAAATTGGTATGATGTGATATATTTTAATTCACTAGTATTAAACTATTGTAATCGCCACTACCATATGTTTATGGCTACAATCTGCGGACTCTGTGCATTATATGCTGTAATTCAGTTTCCCCCTTTGTTCAGTATCTTGTACCTTTAATACTGTTTTAGAAATTATACCTTTCTAAGTCTGTTAATATGCTTAACCTTTGTGAGACATTTTGGAGCAGCTACATCATGTGTGAACAGGCTTTCCTACATTAGAAGATGTATCCTGTACATTATCTCTAATAAGGAGGCAGAAACTCTTCAGGCCACACTGTAAATGAGCTATCATAGACAGTCCTCTCATGCCAAGAACTTTTTAACAGTTTCTATGTATTTCCCTAGAGCGTTACGTTAGAGAGCACTGTGTTCAGTGCAGAAGACAGACTTCTGCAAATATGTGGGAATGCACAGTGACATCATGTCCTAATGAAGAGAGATCCAGGGTCTACTAAGACCTCAGGTCAGTCTTACTGCTAAAATGTTGCAGCATGACATAACATAGCTATAACACGAGCTTAGATGTGATTGGAAACCAAGTTATGTTTTTCAATATTGTGTCCTCTTACTACTAAATAATAAAAACAAAATAATTAAGTTGATTCTGCAATTCATAGGACAACGTGAAAGCAATTCATTCCCCCCCCCCCTCCCACACACACACACACTCCACCTTACCAGCACATATATACATGCACATACAAGCACCTTTAATTACAGATCTTACAAAGAACTATTGATCTTCATTTTGGTCATAATTATTCCAAATAATATTTTGTTGAATACCTAATAAAACAAAAGTTCTATCTGTCTTAAAAAGAACAAAGTAGTTAATAAAGGGTCTCTGTTTAAAATGACCCCTGGAAAAGTTGTGATGTTCATTTTAATCACAAACATAAAATTCCTCTGGTAACTAAGACGTTAATACATTTAAATTTGTATTGTATCTCTCTATTGTACCCTGACCCTATTATGTTAATATAGTAAACATTTTCATAAAATAATACATAATATAGTCTTTTATGAATTGAGTTGATTTTTAAAAAGTATTTGTGGCTAAGTTTGCTGTAAATTATACTGGAGGTGAGGTCTCACATATTACTTCCAATAACCCCTAACTGTCCCTTGATTACACTGAAAACCTCCTTTGAAAATAATCCTTCTTCTGGGTCTGATGTATTGATCTGTAAGGATAAACTTTTTCAGCTGCTCCAAAAAGTGTCATACTAATATAATAGCATCCACCCTGCATTCAGTGCTTTTTGGTGTCTGTGTACAGTGAATAGTATATTTATGATTTTTTTTGTATCTGAAAGATTGCCTACATGTACAATATGTGTTTATGTTTCTGTGAATGCAAGAAAAGGTACAGTATAGCTTTTTTTTTCTTATACCAAATCCAAGGGGGGGTATTCAATTGTTTGAAATGTCAGTTAGGTGTCTGTTTTTCATATCTAAAACACAGGAAAAAAACAGACACCCAACCGACTTTTCAAACAATTGAATATCCCCCAAGGTGTCATCTTGTGGTTGTAGTAAAGATATTTTGTATGTCGCTCTAATATTTCTCCAGATTAAATATTTTGTTGTCTTTTCCAACTTCAAAACTTATAATGTTATGTCTCTTTCCTCTGTTACATCAGGTCACTCTAGAGTATATACATTTAGCTTTTTCAATCTTAAATCATATACTGTATGTATTATATTACATTTTCATCCATTCATTTAATATCTTACTCTACAGTACTGTATATTCTCTTGCTTATTTGAAGTCACATATTTTTGTGTGATAGGGTTTTATTAATAAAAATCTAATATCATCTTGACAGTTGCAGTAAAAACAAAATAAAACATTTGAAACTTTCATTGAAATGTATTTTTTTTTTGCATTCATAATTTGTACTCTACTAATTTTATGGTGTTGCAATTAGACTAATTAGTGCACTCATATATTATAATGTGGTATATTGTGCCTCACCAAATTCACAATTTGCTAGCTTTTAAAATCCAGGTTTAACATGTGGAAGAAAAGGTGCTAAAATAACTCCACAATTTATATCAGAAGTGAACTTCATGTGTGTCAGACAGCTGAAGCAAGTAATATAGGACCTATACTTGGGGTCCAACAATAGACTTTACATGCACTAGAATGACATTAATTTATTTGCTTTTATCTGCCTTATTTTATTATTATTGTCACTGTTGCATTTTAAGCATGGTGGTTCTATGATCATAGTTTCAAAGAACATAAATATTATTATACAGTGTGATGACACAAGGACACTCACTTATTATTACCTTATTCTTGTATAGGAAAGTTGGAGACCCACAACTTGGTGTAGAAGTGCTGCACGATGCTATCACATGAAGTATTTCAGGCTTATGCAGCGCTGGACAGCTACTTGTCTGACTGGCTGCTGCTACTGTGTGTGGGACCACTGCAGCCTCACCTCCCCTTCTCATGTACTAAGGTTGCTGCTAAGTCCAGCCCCTACGAGAAGGCTGAGCCCAGGGATTTGGTGGTCTTGTCACTGCTGCAGCTCTTAACCCTTGCTTTGCCACCCCTTCCTTCATAACTTCTATGCTGGTGAATGGTAAAACACTAACTAAATAGAATTCCAGGGCTTTGAGTATTGATTATGCTTTAACTATTTATATAGTAAAAATGTTTTGTTCATTGTTTACACCATGAAGGTGATTTTGCATTGCATTGCATGGTGTCCAATATCTCTCTCAATTACATATATTAGGCCAGATTTAATGAAGTCCGAATTGGCTGGAGGTGCAGGTTCCCGCCGAACTCTGACATTTTTTTTAAAGCGGCAATCATTTACAAGGCATGTTCTTGCCTAGTACATGATTGTCACTTTAAAAAAAAATTGGAGTTCGGACGGGAACCCGCTCCTCCAGCCAACTCGGACTTCATTACATCCAGCCCACTGTTCTTGCATGCTCTTAAACAGACCTAATAATGTAATGTCCCTATCGTATTTTATATACTGCTTGGCAATTGCACTTCACAAATATTCTTTTTTCTTCATAGATGGATTACTAGTCCTATAGAGTAGGCTTCAACAATATTTTCAGAACTTTCTGCGGTATTGCACACGTATCTGTGGTATTGCACATGTATCTTCTTGGTTCTGCCTGGACTTGTACATTATTATACGCCAGCCACAACACAGAGCAGAATGAGTAGACACTGTCACTGCCATAGCTCTGAAAAGTGTTGAAGGCTGAATTTATGCAATGCAAATACTCTATCAGCAGAGCTTCCCACCTCTGCCAAATACAGTGTTCTGCTGCAAAGTGTGATATGTGAAAAACTCCAACGCTCACTTATTTAATGTAAATAAATATATACATTAGAGAAGATCAATCAGGACTTAGGAGCTGATGCAGAGATGGAAATAAAATCGGCATACATTACTCAAAAGCAGGGGCTCTCAACTCCAGTCCTCAAGTACCACCAACAGGTCATGTTTTGTGGATTTCTTTAATGATGACAAGTGAGTTACTCTATTTCGCTGGATCAGTAATTATCCCATCTGCTACCATAGACTGAAATCCTCAAAAACATGACCTGTTGGGAAAACTTCACGGTTGAGGGTTAAGAACCACTGCTCAGAAGTAAACTAAACAGAAAAATAACTTTGTATCTCAGGATGCATAGTGCTCTGTGATTGCAGTATATGCATTGGTTTACTTCTATTTATCATCATCAGCAGCAGCGAGTACTTGTACATGCCTTCCTAACAGTCGTATATATGCTTACAAACTGGTTTGCATGTGACACACTTTGCGAACACACTCTTACTGAACTTTGCTTACATGAGACCACATCATCATAGCTAGGCGTACCATACTATCCCTTTAAACCAGGACACTAATGAATTACACAGGTTCTGTGGCTGGCTGACTTCAAGCTTGCATGTCACCTGGTTTTAATCAGCCACAGAACCTGTGTAATTCATGAATGTCCCGGCTTAAAGGGATATTATGGTAAGCCTAATCATAAGTGTAGATATGTGCAGCATGTATTTGATTCTGCATCTCACATTTGGGTGAGCTCTTATCCTACCATGCGCAGAGTGAATTTACACAAAATATGCTACAGAAACTAGTGTATCAACTCTACATCAGCCCATTAGACCAGGGTTCCCAATCACGGTCCTCAAGGCACACTAACAGTCCAGGTTTTAAGGATATCCATACATGATCACAGGTGACTAAATCAGTACCTCAGTTATTTTGATTTTACCATCTGTGCTCAAGCATGGCTATCACTAAAACTTGCACTGTTAGTGTGCCTTGGGGACCGAGGGAGGGAAACCCTGCACTACGCTGTCAAATTAGAGAACTTTTAACTTAATAGTAAATGAACTTTTAACAATACATTTTTTTAAATAATAATTTCAATTGTAATATTCTTGCCTGCTTAACACTTTAAAAACTAGTTCACAATCTTTGGAGACACACACATCAAAGCAATATGCATTGCAGACAAAATGCGCTGGATGATAAAACGTCACAATCCTTACAGTCCAGTACTGTGTTTATCTCATGGAAAGCTGCTTTGTTTAACCCTGTGTTCTGTATTCTCTAAATCAGTGGTTTTCAGCTTCAGTCCTCAAGTATCCCCAATAGGTCATGTTTTGAGGATATTTTTGAGGATTTCTGCCATGGCAGCAGGTGGGATAATTACTGACCCAGCAAAATAGATTATCTCACCTGTGCATGATTAAAGAAATCCTCAATACATGACCTGTTGGTGGTAATACTAATAATAATAATAATTTTCTTTATGTAGCACTCTTTCTCCAACAGGACTCGAGGCGCTTGAGGACTTGAGTTGAGAACCAACTGTGTAAATGGTGTCCGGATGATAGGCCAACAGTGAAAAGGCCAACAAGCAATAGGTCGACACCATATGGTCAACATGCATATGGTCAACATGGTCAAAAGGTCAACATGACAATGGTTGATGCATGAAAAGGTCGACATGACTTTTTTGAATTGTGAAACATTTTTTTAGACTTTTTCATACTTTACCATCCACGCGGACTACAATTCAGAACGGTAATCTGTGCCAAGCGAAGCGAGGCACCTTGCCTGAAGTATGGCAAGTGTAGTGAGCCAAGCGAGGGGACACGGTGCACTAAGTGGGAGTCCACATGCTGGAAGGGAAATTTTGACAGCAAGGAAACATCATAAACACATGTTGACCTTTTCATCTGTCGACCATTTTCAAGTCAACCTGTCAACCCTGCCAACATTTTGATCATGTCGACCTTGTGCATGCTGACCATTTGGTGTAACATAGTATCTGAGGTTGAAAAAAGACAATTGTCCATCGAGTTCAACCTATTTGTGGTGTCCTATGCATGATGATTTGACTAAAATTTCTGACTGATGCTGCTGTCAGCCGTTGCATTTTATCCCTATTTATAGTAACTATAATGCATGACTATGCACCATACCCCTGGATATCCTTATCCATTAGGAATTTATCTAACCCATTCCTAAAGGTGTAGACCTAGATGTGGTCAACCTTCTGACTTTTAGCCCATTGACCCATAACGGTGTAAATGAAGCAGTGGAAAGAGGGGATGATCTTTAGTGTAGATGTCACTTCTGTGAATGCATTTATTACCATGATTGACGTTCACCTCTGAAATATACTTTGCTGGAGCAGTGTATGCAGGTGGTGCAATGTGTATCCCGCTATAACTATAGCAATGGAATCCGATCACAGGGAACGCAGCAGAAGTGGTGGATTTTTCAAGGCCTATTGCAGGAAAAAAAAGGTCATGCATCCTCCCGCAAAGCAGAGAACAGATGTTTAAATATGGACTCTCCAATCATTAAGGTGGGTACACACTGGCCGATATATCGTCCGTTCTATTGAACAGCCGATATATCGCGGGTCCATCGGCCAGTGTGTATGGGCGATATGTCTGTGAACTCCATCATTCACAGACATATCGCGTCGGCCCTGCAGCACAGGTGACGGACAATATATCTACCGATATATTGGTGTATCGCTGAGTGTGTACGGGCGACCAGCCGGCCACCCGTACACATACTGCGGCGGCCGGCGGTGATTGACAGCTGAACTGGGCGGGGGTGTGTACACAAGCAACAAGCAATTAGCACATCTATGATCAGATTCTCTGACTTGTGGGGGGACACCCAGTACAGGGCTAGTCCCCAGCATGTCTGGCCCTGCCCCCCTTCCCCCACACAGGTGCAAAGCTTCCGCATCCAATGAGTAGCTTCCTACCTGCACATCCTAGCTGCACTGGCAGGCGGCTACCCACCATGTTTTGAGATGCAGCGGCTGCATGTGACGTCACGCAGCCACCGCGGCCCGCCCCAGCAACGGTCCAGACACGCCTGCGGGGGCAGAGGCGATCGCACCAGTAAGATGCTGTTGCAGCGATCGCTTGTGAATTATGCCCACTGGCTGTGTGTTTGGGTCGCTGTCCTGGTGCAGAATAAATTTGGAGCCAATCAGATCCCTACCTGATGATGTTGTATACACACACACACACACACACACACACACACACACACACACACTTATATGTGTTTGTGTGTGTGCAATTGTGCATGCACATATTTTCAATCCTAGCTTTGAGTGCCAGGGCTCTGCAGTCCCTGCTTGTTAAACTATATATATGGTGGTGTTTTGTACGTGCTGCCTTCCACTTCTAAACTGAGAACAGTAATTAATCCAATAAAAAAAAATCATTTAAATAAAGTCACCAGGCTTACCCCCATGGCATAAGCAATTGGAAATAATATGTTTATCTCCATAAATCTGTCTGTAAAATAGCTCTCTTCTTTCAACTTTGAGCAGATGGGTGCAACAGGTTATTTTTCCAGCTTCGCATGGCAACAATGGTGCAGTGAAGGTGGTAAGGGGAAAGAAGGGGGGCTGTAAGAAAACAGCCTGCAGTGTTATGACAGAGCTTTTTTTTTTCACCCAACTGGTGGAAGAGAGCATATGGGACTGCTATTTCTCCCGCTTTCTGTCTGACAAGTCAGCCTGTCTTCCCTTTGTCTCACTTGCCTGTGTCTGCTCGTGCCTCTCATCTAAGTCCTATTGTCCTAAGGCAGTCACATCTGTTCCAGGACTGTGGCTGCACCAACATTTCTGAAGGGAGTGCCCAGTCTTTACAAGTCCTTTATTTGCCACTTCCCCTAAACTATAGACTCAGGCATGTGACACTATTTGCTTCTGAGCTCTCGTTGCAACCCTTTGCCAATTCTGTTTCCTCCTGGTGAAATTCAAAATAGTTCCTTCATGCAGTCATATTACTATATTTCTGGTGCTTCTTGTATGAACTATTGACATGGGATACATTTGTAACACTATACTAAGTTTTCCAGAAGTTCCAGGGTTGTAATTTGGTTGTGAGATTGTTGAATACCACATAATAGAATCTATAAGGTTTAAAGGTTAAATAGGGGTTCGGCAGAGATAACTGTATGTATTGTGTGTATAGACTGTTAGCTTGCAAGCAGAGTCTTCCTATCTCTGTCTGTCTGTTATTACCCAGTTTTGTTCTATGACTGTTGTTTCAATTGTAAATCATAACGAAATATACTGCGCTACATAACAAACTGTTCAAAAATAAATACATACATATATATTATATATATATATACACACACAAACACACACAGTATATACACACACACATATATATATATATATATATACATATATATACATACATACATACATACATACACTGCTACATATATATACATACATACATACATACATACACTGCTCAAAAAAATAAAGGGAACACTTAACACATCCTAGATCTGAATGAATTAAATATTCTTATTAAATACTTTGTTCTTTACATAGTTGAATGTGCTGACAACAAAATCACACAAAAATTATCAATGGAAATCAAATTTATTAACCCATGGAGGTCTGGATTTGGAGTCACACTCAAAATTAAAGTGGAAAAACACACTACAGGCTGATCCAACTTTGATGCAATGTCCTTAAAACAAGTCAAAATGAGGCTCAGTAGTGTGTGTGGCCTCCCTACAATGCCTGGGCATGCTCCTGATGAGGTGGCGGATGGTCTCCTGAGGGATCTCCTCCCAGACCTGGACTAAAGCATCCGCCAACTCCTGGACAGTCTGCGGTGCAATGTGGCGTTGGTGGATGGAGCGAGACATGATGTCCCAGATGTGTTCAATTGGATTCAGGTCTGGGGAACGGGCGGGCCAGTCCATAGCATCAATGCCTTCGTCTTGCAGGAACTGCTGACACACTCCAGCCACATGAGGTCTAGCATTGTCTTGCATTAGGTGGAACCCAGGGCCAACTGCACCAGCATATGGTCTCACAAGGGGTCTGAGGATCTCATCTCAGTACCTAATGGCAGTCAGGCTACCTCTGGCAAGCACATGGAGGGCTGTGCGGCCCCCCCAAAAAATGCCACCCCACACCATTACTGACCCACTGCCAAACCGGTCATGCTGGAGGATGTTGCAGGTAGCAGAACGTTCTCCTTGGCGTCTCCAGACTCTGTCACGTCTGTCACATGTGCTCAGTGAGAACCTGCTTTCATCTGTGAAGAGCACAGGGCGCCAGTGGCGAATTTGCCAATCTTGGTGTTCTCTGGCAAATGCCAAACGTCCTGCACGGTGTTGGGCTGTAAGCACAACCCCCACCTGTGGACGTCGGGCCCTCATACCACCCTCATGGAGTCTGTTTCTGATCATTTGAGTAGACACATGCACATTTGTGGCTTGCTGGAGGTCATTTTGCAGGGCTCTGGCAGTGCTCATACTGTTCCTCCTTGCACAAAGGCGGAGGTAGTGGTCCTGCTGCTGGGTTGTTGCCCTCCTACGGCCTCCACCACATCTCCTGATGTACTGGCCTGTCTCCTGGTAGCGCCTCCATGCTCTGGACACTACGCTGACGGACACAGCAAACCTTCTTGCCACAGCTCGCATTGATGTGCCATCCTGGATGAGCTGCACTACCTGAGCCACTTGTGTGGGCTGTAGACCCCATCTCATGCTACCACTAGAGTGAAAGCACCGCCAGCTTTCAAAAGTGACCAAAACATCAGACAGAAAGCATAGGAGCTGAGAAGTGGTCTGTGGTCACCACCTGCAGAACAACTCCTTTATTGGGGGTGTCTTGCTAATTGCCTATAATTTCCACCTGTTGTCTATTTCATTTGTACAACAGCATGTGAAATTGATTGTCAATCAGTGTTGCTTCCTAAGTGGACAGTTTGATTTCACAGAAGTGTGATTGACTTGGAGTTACATTGTGTTGTTTAAGTGTTCCCTTTATTTTTTTGAGCAGTGTATATATATATATATATATATATATATATATCCAGACCGGCACTTAACTGAAAGACTGAGGATACTTACCTAGGTGCGCTCCCAGGTGTCCATGGACAGAATAATATTAGCAGGTGATGGGCAACACTCTGCCACTTCCATTCACAGCCAGAATCTCTCAGGATCCATTCTGTGAGTTTTACTGAGGAGGTTTTCATTGCGTTGTGATTGTCAAATCAGCTTTATACTTTTTGAAGTATTCTATATACGGGCTAATACCTGAATCAGAAATAGTCCTGATTGTAAGATCTGGATATCTTATTCAGGCAGTGCGTCAAAATCTGACTGCCAGTATTTTTAAAGGGAACCTCAATCAATAGTCCCTATAAGGAGCTCCACAAAGGAGTCTCGAATAATTATCTTTACGGCAGAACTTTATATCTAGGACCATTACGATTCCTAAAAGGAACCACCAAGAAAGCTCCTATCAGGAGCGAACTTAAGAGAATCCTTTTTTATCACTATACCCAAGGTTGTGATTCTCCACACACAAATCTATTAATGGCAAATAAGCCTGTTTTATATATTTGTTACCCCTTATGAAGTCAATAAGACGAAATGAGTTTGGTTTGTCAGTCAGGAGTTTTAAGCATAGTTTGTGAAGATACTCCCTCTTAAGCTCGCACCTTGAAAAAGGTGAGGGAGTATCTAGAGTTAAAGACCACACAACGAACATACTGGTTATCCTTTATTGTCATCATTTTAAACACATCTTTGTGAACACTATATGAGGAATTTTATGTGAAAACTGTATTTGTTTTAACATGTGTTATTAAAATGTTTTTTACTAATTGGCCTTGGGTGACCATCTTGGTGAGGGGTGTCCGTTACAGGTTCCCTGATACAAATCTTCTCCAGTATTCAATTCTGACTTTTGGAAACAACACTGGAAGAATCATTGTAGATACAGTCTTATTTAGCGCACTTGGGAAACTGTTTTTTATTATATATCTATATATATCTATATATATATATATATATATATATATCTATCCAGACCGGCACTTAACTTAAAGACTGAGGATACTTACCTAGGTGCCCTCCCAGGTGTCCATGGACAGAATAATATTAGCAGGTGATGGGCAACACTTACAGGACAATCACATCATGGGAAAAAGAGAGACCAGCTTGTCTTAGTGTAATTCTACGTTCCAGTTTCCATTTATTGTGACTTTATATATATATAGAGTACTGTGCAAAAGTTGGTGTGGCAAGTGTGGAAAAAATGCTGCAAAGTAAGAATGCTTTCAAAAATAGAAGTGTTAATAGTTCATTTTTATCAATTAATAAAATGCTAAGTGAATGAACAGCAGAAATCTAAATCATATCAATATTTGGTGTGACCACCCTTTGCCTTCAAAACAGCATCAATTCTTCTAGGTACACCTGCACACAGTTTTTGAAGGAACTCGGCAGAGATGTTGTTCCAAACGGGATGTGGTTACGTCACTATACCGACACAGGAATCCCTCCTGATGGAATGCCCGACAGTCAGCATGTCGACTGACAGGGGCTATTACCACTCGTGGGTGTCAACAACATCCATAGAGCGGGAATAGAACCTGTGGTGAGCCAGCTGCGTGGCAAGCTTATCCCAACCGCCAGTCACCCATACCCAACCCATTCCAAACATCTTGGAGAACTAACCACAGATCTTCTCTGGATGTAGGCTTGCTTAAATCCTTATGTTTTTTCATGTAATCCCATACAGACTTGATGATGCTGAGATCGGGGTTCTGTGGGAGCCATATAATCACTTTGAGGACTCCTTGTTCTTCTTTACGCTGAAGCTAGTTCTTAATGACATCAGCTGCATGTTTGTCATCATTGTCCTGATGCAGAATAAATTTAGAGCTAATCAGACACCTACCTGATGGTATTGCATGATGGATAAGTACAGATGGGTCCTCCGTTATCTTGGCTGACTGAGGCATTAGTCGCGATCGGGCATACGTTACCTTTGAGTGTAATACCTAAGATCATCCATCAGATGTCACTTTTTAAAATCACCAATGTGCATGCATGTGGACTCCATTAAAATACAATACTGAACTACAGCGTAATAACTACTTTACTGGTGCGTCTCATTACGCTACATTATGCTACAGTATGTCATACAGTATATAACAGTATATACAGTACAGATGCAAATAGTACAGCATATACAGATGCAAACAAATGTGTTACAGGTACAGTATGGTCTATTGATGTTAGGGATATGTGAGCATCCAAATCTCGTAGTATTAAGTATAATGAGGAGCAATAAAAGCTCCTCCCTAAGTTCCTGGATGCCAAATCACTGTGGGAATAGTTTATACAGGCGCAAATGAACGTGTTAAAACACTTGTGTATGCAGGCACAACTAATGTGTGAAAGGAATAATGTAGCTCATTGATTTTAAAGTATGTACAGTGCACCAAATTAGCATCCGAGTCCCCTAACGGCATAAACGAACACCAATGGGAAGGAATCGCTTCTTGCATTACTGTAACACATGAACTTCTATATCTTCCATGCAGCGACGTGGGCTAGTGTTGAGGGCTCCTGCCTCCCATGCTGAGGGTCCCGGGTTCGATACCCAAAGTGGCAATCTATATATTTTTTTCCCCTGACATTCATTTTATTAATTTTTTTTGTGTAATCCATTGGAAAACATTCAATGGAAGGGTGCAGACAGGTTCCATAAATCAGGGTAAATCTGCAGGAGCGACTCATTCCGCTATCTAAAATACAGAGCGGTAATGAGCACCTGTAGACATACCAGTAAATATAAATTAGTGTATTCTGATGCAACTAACTGTTTGAGAAACACAGTACTTTAGATCGTCGGCATTAGAGAATCTCTGTTGTACTTTATACAACTCGGTAATTTACTAAGAATTTGTATTCTCAATCACTGCCGACAATAGCCAAACACTGCCGGGAAAGCATAGAATTCGTAAAAAAAGGAGCTTTCAAATAGACTTGCTTTTTGCTGGCGTGTTCAGATAGTCATGCACGGATCAGTAAGATCTGTGCATGCTTCTCTGTGGTAAAGGGTCAGAAATAGTTAAAAATGAAAAAAAAAATTTGCGTGGGGTCCCCCCTCCTAAGCATAACCAGCCTTGGGCTCCATGAGCTGGTCCTGGTAGTTTAAATACCGGGGGGAAATTGTCTGGGGTCCCCCTGTATTTACACAACTAGCACCGGGCTCTTGGGCCGGCCCTGGTTTAAAAATATGGGGGACAAATGACGTAGGAATCCCACATATTTTTAAACCAGCTCCGGGCTCCACTAGCCGAGAAGATAATGCCACAGCCGGGGAACACATTTATGTAGGTCCCTGCGGCCGTGACATTACCCCCCAACTAGTCACCCCTGGCCGGGGCACCCTGGGGGAGTGGGGACCCCTTAAATCAAAGGGTCCCCCCCTCCAGGCACCCAAGGGCCAGGGATGGAGCCTGAGGTTTCCCCCCATCCCTGGGTGGTGGAATGGGGGCTGATAGCCTTTTTGTGTGTAAAAAAAAAAGAATATTGTCTTTCGTCTTATAACTACAAGTTCCAGCAAGCCTCCCCCGCTTGCCGGTACTTGGAGAACCACAAGTGCCAGCATTCAGGGAAATAATGGGCCCGCTAGTACCTGTAGTTCGACAATAACAAAAATACCCAAATAAAAACAAGACACACACACACCGTGACCGTACAATTTTAATAAAACACACTTACACACTCATACATACTTACCTACATCCCACGCCGCCCAATTACGTCCCCTTCTCCATGTAGAATCCAATCGTGTACCTGTAAATCCAAAATTCCAATATACTCACCTATCATCCAGTGATGATCGGTCCTCTTCTTTCCTGAAGTAATCCACGGCCTTGTCTAAAATAAAAAAACGAAAGTAAAATAAAAAAAGATAAACACTGAAGGCATCACAGAGCAATCTTGGGAGAAGGGGGTAGATATATTAACCTGGAGAAGGCATAAGGAAGTGATAAACCAGTGATAAAGCAGTGTTAAGTGCAAGGTGATAATGCACCAGCCAATCAGCTCCTTACTGTTAATTTACATATGGGAGCTGATTGGCTGGTGTGTTTGTCAACTTGCACATATCACTGGTTTATCACTTCCTTAAGCCTTCTCCAGGTTAATACATCTGCCCCAAGATTTGGTGTAAGGGCCAGCAGAGAGCTTGGTCATAAGTTTTCTACTCCTACTCCTGACACCATCATCTGATTGGTGCCTAGAATACTGTATATGCGACTTAGCATTGTATAATATAAACTTGCTCATAGAGAATCAGTTGCTCTCTGATCACACAGAAGCAGACTTGAGCAGATGTATGGAAGTACTCAAACAGGATATAATATGCAAAAATGAGCGGCAGAGCAGCACGGGTTATGAGAATGAGGAGATGCAGAATGAAGATGTTGATGATGATAATGAATATGCTAAAAAGGGGTTAATGAATGATATAGGATGAGGGATTAATAATGGAAGATCATGGGTTCATGACAAATGATTTGAGTTAATATTGGAGAGTTAATTGAGGATGTGTCAATTAATTGTGAATTTTTTCATGATTATTGGGGTACCTGTGAGATTCACCTGTGTAAACTGTCTATAAATTATCTTTTTTTTATGTTTAACCCTTACTTATTGGGAACAGACAGAGGTCTTTCTAGAGCCCATTGATAAGTGCCAGCAATGATACAAGCATGATACAAGCACCAACATTCTATCATAAACAGCTGATGTATGTATGGGTATTTTATTATTTTGCTACCAAAATCACCATCATTGTCAATCATTATTATAATAGTATTTTCATATTAGAATGATACACAGGCCTATGCATGCACTTCAGTTACTAAATTATAAGATTATTGTTAATTTAACACCTTCAGCATTGGCGTTTCTACAATGGGTGCAATATGTGCAGTGCACACGGCCCCCTGCATCCAGGGGGGGGGGGGGGGGGGGGGGGCACACCACATACACTGCACACATATTTTAATACTCACCTTTTCTGGAATCCAGTATTGGGCGCTGATCTCATGTCAAAAATCACAGCCAAAATTCTGAAATGCATGCTCAGTAGCCAAATTGGTCTGGAACATGGCGAGCGCTATGTATCCGGAGACCTGTGCATGCGTAGTAGACTCCGGCACATTGCCGGAGACTACTGCGCTGTGCAGAGGAGGGGGCTCACACGGAGGTGCACATGGGTCCCCTCCTCTGTTAAAGTGGCCCTGACCTACAGTATGCAGTTGCTTTTAGCAGGCTGTCGGCAGGCCTGGAAAGGTTGATGGCCTTACAGGCACTGGCGTATTTATAATGGGCCTCCTCCTCTCTAGAAGGACACACAGGACTTCTCACCCTAAATAGTATAGATTTTATTGCTTTGAATATTTGTTCTAAATAGTATACAACCTTTTAGCACACAGTAATAATGTACGTATAACCCTCTTAATGCAAATATTGGCCAGGACTGATTTATGGGAACCAATTCATTAGCATAACAATGTCCATACCAGATTGAAAGCACTGGTAAGTGCTGGGAGTTATTACTGGAGACAAATGTAAATACATTTGAAAAATGGAATTATAACTATTCCATGGTAATTTCTAGTGCAGTGTGAATTGCAGACTTCCAGAGCTACAAAACCATATTGTCCCACTTGAACACTATGTGATGAATGTCCTTACACTCTTCTGAGTAATACAGTAAAACATTGCTTACTTTTGCTCACACATATATGAGGTATAAACAAATGCAAGCAAGATTTCTTACCTGCAATTTCCCATGGCGAATCATTGCTCCAGGTTCCTACCCAGACCTCACACTTGTCCCCTTAGAGTTAAGATTAATGTCCCAATTCAACATAAATTGTAGATGTGCGAAAAAAAAATGCTAATCTGCAGCTGTCCACTGTGACATGCAGGGGGGGGGGGACGCCCAGCACAGGACAAGTCCGCCCCGCATGCCGGGTCCTAACCCCCCCCCCCCCCACTGCGCGCGCAAACAAGCGAAAGCATTGCACGATGGTGATGCTTTTTATATGTTAAGGGTTGCCCTATGCCTACACGAAGGCAGACAGCTACCCGCCATCTTTTGGATTGCAGCGGCTGTGTGTAATGTCACGCAGCCCAACCCGCAAATGGTCTGGACACGCCTGCGTTGTCCATTCCGCTCCCCACCCCAACACTGCTGTGATGCCTCCCCCCTGCCCCGCAAACGCCTCTGTCTGTTCATCAGGCAGAGGCGTTCGCACATGTGAGATGATATCGCATCTCACTGTGTGCACAAGCATAGTGTGGCTTCTGTGCATGTGCACACTGCACTGGGCATCAGCATCAGTGCAAATTTAGTGCAAATTTAATATGTGTGGAAACATTTAAAGGTGGGAGCATTGAACTCAACTCTTAATTGCAGTTTTGAGCTTAATCTGTATATTACTGTACATTCAAATACAAAATATTTCTACTACATGCAGAAAAAATGAGTTTGCACTTCTGGCATCTTAATATGGTTTTTGTAGGTGCAAATTTTCACCACTTATATGAATTTGCTCCGAATTGTAAATAAATGTAATGTTAACTACAATCGGGAGTTTGCACAAAGCAGAAACAAATACTGTTATGTGATTCTCATTGCTTGATAGGGTGAATGTTGGTGTAGCTCACAAAATTCAGTTGGTTACTTCCCTCTCTGTTAGGCAACATGCTTGTCAGCTCCAGGAGGAAATCAACAGTGATTCACACAGTGTTGGACTGGGGCATGAAGGGCCCACAGGGGAATGTAGTGGTAGGGGCCCATGTTTATGGGTGTGGTCAGTCTCCAAGGGGGTGTGGCCAGCCATTACATTGGATTGCCTAACCATTAGTGAGTGCATGGGCTGGGCCCCTTGACAAATATATAAATACTTGTAGTGCTTGCATGATAATGTACCCAGTAGCGGATCTTGCCATGGGCAAGCAGGACTTTTGCTTGGTGCGCCGCCTTCCAGAGGGTGCCGGTGCCATCCGGAGGGCGCCGCACCATGGCAAGATCCGCTACTGCTGTGCCTCCCGCTGCCCGCTGTGTCCCCCGCTGTGAAGGGAACTAGACGCTACGCGTGTAGTTTCCCTTCGTGAGGAGGTCCTTTGCTGGGCGGTGCGCATTGACGTCATCGCGCACCGCACAGCATTGTGGGACTGACAGACGCTAGGGGTCATAATTGACCTCTAGTGTCTGTCTATGCCAGCGGAGGTCTGCAGCGGTCGGGAGCGGGAATAGTAAGTATACATTTTTTTTCTTTTTTGGCGGCGCTACTCTACTGTACAGGAGGCGTAACTGACCACGCCCCCTGTATGAAGCCATGCCCCTATTTCCCGCCCGGGGCGCCAAAAGGGCAAGAACCGGCCCTGAATGTACCAGATAAATATTGGCAATGCACTGTAAAGAATACATTATAGTCCTGTGCAAGACTATAATGGTAACCTATGTATAATGTATAATTCATGTGCACAGTCTGGAACCTAATCAATAGAGGAGGAGGAGGGCCCCAGGCAGTGGGGCCCACCGGTGGTTTCCCCTGTACCCCTGTGGGCCAGTCCGACCCTGGATTCACATCACCTAGGTCCTAAAGGGAAAAAACAGGAGAAAACAGTAGATAAAACTAAATGAATGATTGGACCACTATCATTTTATACATGATGAAATAATACAATAGAAGTAATAGTGGGTTCACTACGGCTGGCCGGCGGTCGGGCTCCCGGCGACCAGCATCCCGGCGCCGGGAGCCCGACCGCCGGCTTACCGACAGCTTGGCGAGCGCAAATGAGCCCCTTGCGGGCTCGCTGCGCTCGCCACGCTACGGGCACGGTGGCGCGCTACGCGCGCCACACTATTTTATTCTCCCTCTATGGGGGTCGTGGACCCCCACGAGGGAATATAAGTGTCGGTATGCCGGCTGTCGGGCTCCCGGCGCCGGTATACTGAGCGCCGGGAGCCCGACCGCCGGCAAACAGAAGACCACCCGTAATAGTATGACTGGCAAAAGTTACAAAACAACAATAGACATATATACAAATTATATAAATGTTTTAAATAATGATAGAAAAACACTTTTAAATGTATGAATATTGAAGATTAGTAAATAATACCACAAATTAATACACAGGGAAAAAAAGTTAAGAATAATACCGCTTTCAGATTAACATGCTCTGTCACGCCCAGGAATTTGTATTTGGGAACGACCTGGGTGCAACCTTGCTGAGACCCCTTTCGGACTGGCGTCAGGACCCAGCTTATTGCCGGATTGGCAACATCACTGCTTACGTGTGCCGTGGCGGCGCTTGGGCATGAGATCATCTCTAAGCGCCAACTCTTCCTATGCTGTAAACGGATCCCGGGTCACATCGACCGAATTACCCATTTACATTGCACCATGACAAGGGTCCTTACCCATTTACACTGCACCATGACAAGGGTCCTTCTTCCAGGACCAACCCTGCATGGATTCCCGGGTCACTCAACCAGAGTTAACTTGGGTTTTAGAGGCAGCGGGGAATGTGTGTAAGAAGTGCAGTCATTTTGGAATTAGGAAATGTTGGGGCGGAGGTGCACTGTAAAGAGAACATGATTTTGTGTGTAAATGGAAAGCTGAATTCAAACTGAGAGAATGCCCAGCTCTTGCAAAAGACTGAAAACAGGTGGAGAATGAGCAACCAGTTTACCTGGGTGAAGAAGTACAGTAGAACTGTCCCTTAAACAGATGGACAGTCTCTCAAAAAAGAGGGACAACTGGGAAACATGAATAGATCATTTCTATGATATAGATCTGGTCTATGAGACAAATACAAGCTCTGGTAAAGTAGAAGGTCTATAGTACTGCAGGATGAATCTGTGCTATTATTGGTGGATACTCATGTGTATTACTGCCCTGGTTGTGCCCCTGTTGCTTTGTCACAGCCCCTTCCTCATGTCTGATCAGAAGGTATTGCTTTGCTAAAGGCTTCTCAGGGGAATACAAATTGAAAGCTGCCCATCTGTCAGCTTTTAGGTTTTCAACCGTCCCTGCATCATTTCCACACTCCCTCCCTCCTTCTCCTGCCTCCCACTTCTCGATTGCTATGTTCTTCTCATTAACCTTTCCAGTTATGTGTTCCCAACAAAAGGAGGGAACTCGGTTTGTTGGCTTACGATCTGATCATCACTAGAGATTTGAATTAGATAATCAAAGGAAGAGAGCTATAGGGAACCGGCTTATTCACTGAGGTCTCACTGCGGCTGGAAAAACACAGGATGAAAATAAAATACACTGAGCTATGCAGATTACATAATATTGTCATTATCTACGATTAAACTTTTTAAGAGCAATATTGTTTATTTCTCAACTTTTTTTTAAAAAGTTGATAGTACTTGTCCAGATATGTAGTTGCAATGTTTGGTTACTTAAACACAGACTTTTCTTCAGCGCTTCTGAGTCAGTGAGGTAAAGTGCACTTTCAGGGCTTAACATGCATGGGATACATACAGGATCTTATTGAATAGGGCCGAGCCGACAGTTAGCCGTGGGGGCTAATTGAAGATTGTACTCCCAAACGGTGCTGCACAAAATTGCAAGTCTCATCTGGTGGTTTTGAATATTGCATATTATGTTCACACACCAACTTGCAAGAAAATTGTTTGATTTGCAATATGGTTTTGTGCAAAAATGGAGCCTGTACTTCCTCTTGTGCATGCTGTAATACCAAGGGGCCTAATTCAGACCTGATCGTAGCAGCAAATTTGTTAGCATATGGGCAAAACCAGGGCCCTCATTCCGAGTTGATCGCTCGCTAGCTGCTTTTAGCAGCAGTGCACACGCTAGGCCGCCGCCCTCTGGGAGTGTATCTTAGCTTAGCAGAAGTGCGAACGAAAGGTTAGCAGAACTGCTCGTAAAAATTTTCATGCAGTTTCTGAGCAGCTCCAAACCTACTCCTACCTTGCGATCACCTCAGTCAGTTTAGTTCCTGCTTTGACGTCACAAACACGCCCTGCGTTCAGCCAGCCGCTCCCCCGTTTCGCCAGGCACGCCTGCGTTTTTACCTGACACGCCTGCGTTTTTTAGCACACTCCCATAAAATGGCAAGTTACCACTCAGAAACACCCACTTCCTGTCAATCATTCACCGATCAACACAGCGACAGAAAAGCGTTGCTCGACCTTGTGTAAAACTGCATAGTTTTGTGTGAAATTACTTCGCGCATGCATACTGCGGCCCGTACGCATGTGCAGAAATGCAGCTTTTTCACCTAATCGCCACGCTGCGACCGAAAGCAGCTAGTGATCAACTCGGAATGAGGGCCCATGTGCACTGCAGGGGGGGACAGATATAACATGTGCAGAGAGAGTTAGATTTGGGTGTGTTCAAAATGAAATATAAATTGCAGAGTAAAAATAAAACAGCCAGTATTTACCCTGCACAGAAACAATATTCCCCACCCAAATCTACCTCTCTCTGCACATGTTATATCTGCCTCCCCTGCAGTGCACATGGGGCATAATTCAGACCTGATCGCTAGCAAGCGATTTTTGCACTGCTGCGATCAGATAGTTGCCGCCTACAGTGGGAGGGTATTTTAGCTGTGCAAGTTTGCGATCGCATGTGTAGCAGAGCTGTACAAACAGATCTTGTGCAGTCTCTGTGCAGCCCAGGACTTACTCAGCCGCTGCAATCACATCAGCCTGTCCGGGACCGGAATTGACGTCAGAAACCCTCCATGCAAACACTTGGACACGCCTGCGTTTTTCCTCCCACTCCTTGAAAACGGTCAGGCGACACCCACAAACGCCTTCTTCCTGTCAATCTCCTTGTGATCGCCCGTGCAAATGGATTCTTTGCACAAACCCATCGCTGAGCGGCGGTCTGCTTTGTACCCGTCCAATGTGCCTGTGCATTGCGGTGCATACGCATGCGCAGCTTAGAGCTGATCGCCCGCTGGGTGAAAACACAGCCTAGCAATCATGTCTGAATTACCCCCATGGTTTTGCCCATCTGCTAACAAATTTGCTGCTACGATCAGGACTGAATTAGGCCCAAAGTCCCCAGTCATTCACTCCTGGGCATTCACTCCTGTTGGTGCTGCTGCTTATCGCAGAACCACGCAACATTAATACTAGCAGTCGTGGGCCGTGCCACCGACATTGACACTGCACTGTGTAAGTGACTATGGGGTCTATTTACTAAACCTTGGATGGAGATAAAGTGGACGTAGATAAAGTACCAGCCAATCAGCTCCTAACTGTCATTTTTGAAACACAGCCTGTAACATGGCAGTTAGGAGCTGATTGGCTGGTACTTTATCTCCATCCACTTTATCTCCATCCAAGGTTTAGTAAATAGACCCTTATGTCCCCAACCCTGGCTTGCAATCCTCCTCACAGCGAGCGCGATGTGACATCACGCCGCGTGCCCGCCCCTGTCCTGGCTGTTCTGTGCTGCGCCAGAGACTGAGTGGAGGAGCAGTGCTGCTCTTTATTGTTCCTAGGCCAGCCAAGGAAGAGATAAGAAAAGAAGATCACTTGAATTCACTTCACATCAGTGTGAGTGTGACTGACTGACTGACGGTGACCACTTAGTCACATCTAAGTTCTGCTATAATACAGTAACTGTTATGTTAAACTGTGAGTAAAAACGCTTACTAAACAGCAGCAGCATGGGCCATGTAATATTCTAGGCTTGAGGGTAACAATATTGTTCTTATTTGAGTATTATATGCATGAATTATTAAACTACCTTTCGACTTATCTTTTGGGATACTTAAATTGGTCATTAGGATCTGTTGTTAATTTATTTGAATCTCACCACTGGCTGCACACTAGTGGTTATCATTACTACCTCAATTCTTGGCAATGGCACTATCTGTGTGGACTTTGGATGTTCTCCATGTTCGCGTGAAGTGTGACCCAGTTTCCTCTCACACTCCAAAAACATACTGGTAGGTTAATTAGCTTCTGACAAAAAATAACCCTATTCAGACCTGATCACTCCTCCTCTGTTTTTGCAGAGGTCTGCGGTCAGATAGCTGCCACTCACAGAGCGTGAAAACCCGCCCCGAGCAAGTGTGTGAATGCATGTGTACGCCGTGTGAAATCTTTGCCAGACAGCGGACATCTGCGAATCCGTTTGCATCTCACTCACCACCGAATGATTTTTCCATTCTGCACAGTCTGTGCGTAACCCAGGACTTACTCATACAATGCGATAGAAACAGGCTGATCGGGTCCGGAGCTGACGTCACACACCCGCCCTGAAAACGCTTGGGCACGCCTGCGTTTTCCCTGACACTCCCAGAAAACAGCCAGTTACCACCCTCAAACGTCCTCCTTCTGTCAATCACCTTGCATACACCTAGCGATTGAAAAAATTGCAGGATTCTTTTGCAGTTTGGTCTCGCACGTCTATCGATAGTCGGCTACTGTGCGAATTCGGTCTGAATTAGGCCCATAAATTGTAAGTTCCACTGGTGCAGGGACTGATGTGAATGGAAAATTGGAAAGGTCTATAAAGCACTGCATAATATGTGTGCATTATATATAAATTACTTAATAAAAAAATCCTGATTTCTCACTATACATTTGCACCAATCACATAGTGAAGGGGGGGAGGGGTGGGAGGGGGAGCTTAATATACATGTTATGCTGTTTGTAATATATGTGCTGGCTGGTTATCCTGGGGATCAGCAGCACTATGTGTCCTTCTAGGTCCGCCCCCAGACTCCCATTGGCTAGTTTCACAGGAGTCTGGGTGTAGCTTAGAAGGAGAGTGAAGCTGAATGCTGAGACCGCATGGCACCAGTGATACACACAGCGCTGCCGATACCTGGGATAACCAGCCAGTGCAAATGTGCATAACAACATGTATGTGTGGCACTGTGTGGACTGGCCGCCACTGCATTTGTGTATCCACAATTGACTTAAAAATAAGGAGACATTACATCAATGCCTGTTCTCTTTTGTCTATTGTCTGACCACCAGCACAGTGCACTAAATAGAGCAAACATTAGGATCGTTGATCCCTGTACCATGGCCCTCATTCCGAGTTGTTCGCTCGCTAGCAGATTTAACAGCATTGCACACGCTAAGCCGCCGCCTACTGGGAGTGAATCTTAGCATAGTAAAATTGCGAACGAAAGATTAGCAGAATAGCGAATAGACACTTCTTAGCAGTTTCTGAGTAGCTCCAGACTTACTCGGCATCTGCGATCAGTTCAGTGCTTGTCGTTCCTGGTTTGACGTCACAAACACACCCAGCGTTCGCCCAGACACTCCTCCGTTTCTCCAGCCACTTCCGCGTTTTCCCCCCAGAAACGGCAGCGTTTTTTCGCACACACCCATAAAACGGCCAGTTTCCGCCCAGAAACACCCACTTCCTGTCAATCACATTACGATCACCAGAAAGAAGAAAAAAACCTTGTAATGCCGTGAGTAAAATACCTAACTGCATAGCAAATTTACTTGGCGCAGTCGCACTGCGGACATTGCGCATGCGCATTAGCGACTAATCGCTCAGTTGCGAGAAAAAAATAACGAGCGAACAACTCGGAATGACCCCCCATATACCGCTGCCATGCCTTTACTGGGGCAGAGTGAAATACACCGTGCCAGTAATGCATTAGTGTGAATGCAGGATGCATGGCAGAAGCAAAACATACCTAGTGCCTTTCTGGTGTAAATGAGCTCTAAAAGTAACCGCTAACATTACTTTTGATCTGTGTCAAAATATGCCACCATATAAAATATCTTCTGAACTAGTCCGAAATCCTACTTTCTAGATCGCTGTAGCAACACTCAGAGGCACACCTGGTGGGCGTGTGACCAAAAGGGTGTGTGGTCTAAATTGAAGGGGTGTGACTACAGTAGGAATCCCGGGGAATCCGAGGGCAGCCCAGCATCCCGGAGATGCCTGCAGTGTTGGCTCCTCCTCTATGACAGGAGCCAGGTGCTAAAGGAGAATGTCACACTGCAGCACCCGGCTCCTGTCACTGTGGAGAAGGCGGGCCATATCCCCTGCAACCCCTTCTGATGCCACTGGCAACACTGCAACCATGACTACAGTTTAAACACTTACACATGTATCTGCAGTAAGCGCCGGAGCAGGGCAATTTTCTGCATTATATCGGCCCTTGGCCTCCAAATATGTGACATCATGCTGGGGCGACCAGCACCAAGAAAAAAGCACTGTGGATGCTTTGAATGGCTCTACAGGCTGCAGGGTGCATGCTGGGAACATCCTATGAATGCTCTGGGCAACTCTGCAGTTACTGTACTGGTTCCAGGCACCCTGCAAACTAAATGCAAGTGCCATGGGGGGAACAACAGTGCTGTCCCAGGGTCCTGTGCCCTGGATGGCGGCACTGCTTTTACACCATAATAACCGCCCTGTTTGCAATTTATAATTTTCAGCAGCTTTACCTCAGCTTCCGTATACAGTCATTCAATTATATCATAAGCTATTTACAACAGTTACCTCTTTTCTAACCTGCTTCTGTTATTCATTTCAATGTGTTTTATGTATTGTATTATAATTGTGAAACCCTCAAGTAATGGATCTCACTAGCTACCATTTTCCTTACATAGGTTCTCCTCTTCAGGCAGAGAAGTGAAGGTAAGTAACTCTCTCTGGGATAGAAGTTATAAGGTAACCCTTTTTTAAAACTGGTAATACAACGGAAACACAGTAACCAAATACAATAGAAGATACTGTAACTACAGTTTGTTATTACAAATAATTGTTTGCAGTTACAATTCAGTTACGCTCACTACTGACACCAATAAGAGATTTATTGCACTGCGACTGCTTCTGTCTTCCGGCTGTAAATAAAGGCTGGTTAGCAGTTCAAAGAGAAATACACATTTATCAAAAATATCCATCTACCAGGGACGTGCAGTGAGGGGAGGCAGGGGAGGCAGTGCCTCCCCTGTCATAATGATTAAAATAATAAAAAGAAGATATTTATGACACAGCGTGTCAGATCCCCGCCACGGCCGCCGGGCTTGTCCCTCCGAGGCTGCTGGCTGCCCGGGCGGCCGTCCCCGCTGTTGGTTTCTGTCGCCCGGCGCTCCGTCCGGCGTCCATAGGGTGGACGTCGCGGGCGCGTACGACGTCTCCGGGGACGGGTGACGTCATCAGCGCCTCTCCAATCAGGGGCTGGCAGGAAGTACAAATCCAGACGCCGGGCAGAGCTCCGGCGCCTGAGTATCATCGCTACTACTGTACTAGAGATCTCCAGAGCTCCTGTGCTTACAGCATTCTGTGCTTCCAGCATTCTGTGCTTCCAGCGTCCCATGTCTCCGTGCCTCCAGCACCTCCGTGCCTCAGCACTCAGCACCTCCATGCCTCAGCACTCAGCACCTCCGTGCCTCCAGCACCTCCGTGCCTCAGCACTCAGCACCTCCGTGCCTCAGTACCTCCGTGCCTCAGCACTCAGCACCTCCGTGCCTCCAGCACCTCCGTGCCTCAGCACTCAGCACCTCCGTGCCTCAGCACCTCCGTGCCTCCAGCACCTCCGTGCCTCAGCACCTCCGTGCCTCAGCACTCAGCACCTCCGTGCCTCCAGCACCTCTGTGCCTCAGCACCTCCGTGCCTCAGCACTCAGCACCTCCGTACCTCAGCACTCAGCACCTCTGTGCCTCAGCACCTCCGTGCCTCCAGCACCTCCGTGCCTCAGCACCTCCGTGCCTCAGCACCATCGTGCCTCCAAGCACCTCAACGTCTCTAAGCGCCTCAGCGCCTTCAAACACCTCAGTACCTCTAGCATTTCAGTGCCTCCAGCACCTCAGTGCCTCCAACACCTCAACATCGTTCACAGTAAGCTTTTGGTACTCTCCACCAATTCACCAGCACCTTTACAAGTCTTGTTTTTCAGGAAACCTTCAAGCATCCACCCGTGCCTCCTGCCTACCGTCCTAATCCTGTATGAGGAAGACCTACATCCGGCCATCTCTACTGCGACCCAGTAGCGGTTCCTCTTCCCGGTCACCGGAAGAAACCCCGAGTCCACAACACTTCCAAACCAGGTCAGTGATAGTATACTCAGGCCACATGGACCCGGGGGATCGGAACACATAGTCGAGTGCCATCCAAAGTTTGGCTTCCCGAGTTCAGTCTCAAGAGGCGACACAGGGTCAGGTGATGCAATATCTCCAGGAATTGTCCGGCCGATTGGATCAAATTCAAGCATCCTTAGCCTCCGCAATTCCGGCTCCAGTTCCCGTAACTGCTCCAGCTGCTGTTTCCAGTAATGTCCAGCCTCCGGCTGGTATCAGGTCACGTCTTCAGCTTCCTACTACTTCCCGTTATAATGGGAACCCAAAGAATTGCCGTGGTTTTCTAAATCAGTGCGAGGTGCACTTCGAGCTGCTCTCTCATAACTTCCCTACGGATCGCTCTAAGGTAGCGTATATCATTTCCCTGCTTGAAGGGTCAGCGTTGGATTGGGTGTCTCCGTTATGGGAACGATCTGATCCCGTGGTTTCCAACTACACCAACTTCATCACGTCCTTTCGAAGAATCTTCGACGAGCCCGGCAGGATGACCACTGCTTCTTCCGACTTGCTCCGTGTTCGTCAGGGCTCCCGTTCCGTGGGTCAGTACGTGGTTCATTTCCAGACCATTGCCTCTGAATTGCGCTGGAATAATGACGCTCTGAGGGCTGCCTTCTGGAACGGTGTTTCCGATCGGCTGAAAGATGAGTTGGTCACAAGGGATCTGCCGGATCCATTAGAAGAGTTGATTTCCCTTTGCGTCAAGGTGGATCTTCGGATGCAGGAGCGTGGAAGAGAACGTAGCCGTTCAGATCGTTCCAGGTTCCGGAATCCTACTCCTAGACCGGTGGCTGTGCCTAGTTTGGACAAACCCATGCAAATTAACCGATCCCGACTGTCTTCGGAAGAACGTCAGCGTCGTCATGAGGGTAAACTTTGCCTTTACTGTGGAGCCGCAGATCATTTCCTCAAGTTTTGTAAATCCCGTCCGGGAAATGGGCAGGCCTAGCTTGTTCCGGAGGAGACAAGCTGGGGGTCACGACTAAATCTTCTCCAATTTTGGACTGTTTGCTTCCTGTAACTTTAATCACCAATTCAGTCTCCAAGTCTTGTGAAGCCCTGTTGGATTCCGTAGCTGCGGGGAACTTCGTTTCTTCCTCTTGTGTCCAAAGCATGGATTTAAAGTTACGGCCTATCGCGCGGCCTATTTAGTTGACGGCTATCAACGGTACTAGGATTTCCAAGGGTCTCATAATGTGGCGCACGGAGCCAGTTAAGCTGCAGGTCGGGGCTCTACATCAAGAAAGTCTGGAACTCTTGGTGATTCCAGAAATGCATCACGATCTGGTCCTTGGAATGCCTTGGCTTAAAATTCATAATCCCCAAATTGACTGGAAGTCTTCTCAAATTCTGTCTTGGAGTTCCTTTTGCCACACTAACTGTCTCACTCCCGTTTGTCCGCTCCGTGTCTCTTCTAAGACGGATGAAGAGCATATTCCGGAGGCGTATCAAGGGTTCAAAGATGTGTTTTCGGAACAGGCAGCTGATCTGTTACCACCTCATAGGCCTTGGGACTGCCCTATTGACCTTGTCCCAGGGAAGACGCCACCTCGTGGTCGCACATATACCCTGTCACTTCCCGAGACTCAAGCTATGTCGGACTATATTAAGTCCAATCTGCTCAAGGGATTTATTCGCTCCTCTTCCTCCCCTGCTGGAGCGGGCTTCTTTTTCGTGAAGAAGAAGGACGGGGGGTTGAGAGACCATGTATCGACTACCGCGGCTTAAACGATATCACCATCAAGAATATATACCCCTTGCCACTAATCACAGAGTTATTTGATAGGGTTCGTGGCGCCCGCGTTTTCTCCAAACTCGACTTGAGGGGAGCTTATAATCTTATACGCATCCGAGAAGGGGATGAATGGAAGACCGCCTTCAATACCCGGGATGGGCATTACGAATACCTGGTGATGCCGTTCGCCTTAGTAATGCTCCTGCTGTTTTCCAGGGATTTATCAACGAAATCTTCCGAGACATGTTATATCAAAGTGTTGTGGTATATTTGGACGACATACTGATTTTTTCCAAAAATCTTGTTGAACACAGGACTCAAGTCAAAGAAGTGCTCCACCGTTTACGAAAGAATCATCTCTATGCTAAGCTCTCCAAATGTACCTTCAAAGTAACATCAATTCCGTTCCTCGGTTATATCATCTCGGGGACGGAGCTTCGCATGGATCCGGAGAAGCTCTCTGCCATTCGTGACTGGACTCAGCCTCTCTCTTTAAAAGCAATACAAAGATTCCTGGGCTTTGCGAATTACTACAGGAAATTCGTTAGAGGTTTCTCCACCATTGTTGCACCCATTTCTGCCTTGACGAGAAAGGGCTCTAATCCGAGTTTGTGGCCTCCCAAAGCCATTGAGGCCTTTTCCCACTTGAAGTTAGATTTCATGTCCGCTCCAGTACTCCAACAACCAAATTTCTATGAACCTTTCTTCCAAGAGGTTGACGCATCTTCAGTTGGAGTTGGGGCCGTTCTCTCTCAGTACTCCTCTGATAAGAAATTACATCCGTGTGGCTTCCACTCTCGGAAATTCTCTCCGGCCGAACGAAATTACACTATTGGAGACCAGGAACTTTTGGCAATTAAATCCGCCTTGGAAGAGTGGAGATATCTCTTGGAGGGGGATAAACATGTATTTACCATTTACACGGATCACAAAAATTTGTTGTATATCAAATCCGCTCAATGCTTGAATCCTCGCCAAGCGAGATGGGCACTTTTCTTTACTCGATTTTCTTTTGTTATCAAGTACCGGGCCGGGACTCTCAATACTAAAGCGGATGCGCTGTCCCGTTCACAGATTTCCACAGACGAGGATGAATCTTTCGAGCGGAGTTTAATTCTAAATCCAATTTCTGTCTCCGCTGCTTTAACTACTCCAGCTCCTCCTCCTGGATGAATGTCCATACCAGCTAGATTTCGGCCAAGAATTCTACAGTGGGCCCATAACTCCAAGTTTTCCGGTCATCCCGGTGCCCAGAAGATGTACAAGTTTCTGCAAAGGTCTTACTGGTGGGACACCATGAGGAAAGATGTACAGGATTACGTTAATTCTTGTCCACAGTGTACACAACATAAATCTTCTCGCCTGCCTCCTGCTGGGTTGCTTCGTCCTCTACCTATCCCTGTGAGACCCTGGACTCACATTTGCATGGATTTCATCACTGACTTGCCCTGTTCCAAAGGTGCATCACCGTCTGGGTGATCGTCGACCGTTTTTCAAAGATGGCACACTTCGTTCCATTGACTGGTCTACCGACAGCTCCGAAACTAGCTCTATTATTCATCCGAGAACATTTTCGCTTGCACGGGTTGCCTCAGGAAATAGTCTCTGATCGTGGGGTACAGTTTACCGCGAGGTTTTGGAAAGCCCTCTGCTCGGCCTTACAGATTAAACTTAAGTTTTCATCCGCTTATCATCCCCAAACGAATGGACAAACGGAACGAGTCAATCAAGATCTAGAGACTTTCCTTCGTCTTTATCTCTCCCCTTCACAGGACAGCTGGGTAGAGTTGTTACCTTGGGCAGAGTTTGCCCATAACCATTCATTTCATTCTTCCACTGGTGAATCTCCATTCTTCGTCAACTATGGGTTCCATCCACGTGTTCCGGAATTACCAAGTCTTCCGATAGAAGAGGTTCCAGCTGTAACGTCCACTCTACTACACTTCGGACGAATTTGGCGTGGGATACATGCTAGTCTTAAAAAAGTCTCTGTCCGATACAAGTTCTACGCCGATAAGAAACGACGAGCCGCTCCTCAATACAAGGTTGGTGATAGGGTATGGCTGTCCACACGTAATCTCCGCTTAAAGGTGCCCACTATGAAGTTTGCTCCAAGATTCATCGGTCCTTACCCTGTGCTACAAGTCCTGAATCCTGTGGTCTGTAAGTTGGGTTTACCTTCTCACCTGCGTATTCCAAATGCCTTCCATGTTTCTCTTCTTCGCCCTCTTGTCCTTAATCGTTTTCATTCAAAATCCTCTAGTTCCACCTAGGTGGAAGCTGAAACAGGAACAGACTTCGAGATCAAAACAATTCTGGACTCTCGTTACCTTCACAAGAATCTGCAATATCTGGTGGAATGGAAAGGGTACGGTCCGGAGGAGAGAAGTTGGATAAAGGGTTCTGAGGTCTCGGCTCCTCGACTAGTCCGGATTTTCCATTCTAGACATCCTACAAAACCGGGGAAGTGTCCAGGGGCCACTCCTAGAGGAGGGGGTACTGTCAGATCCCCGCCGCGGCCGCCGGGCTTGTCCCTCCAAGGCTGCTGGCTGCCCGGGCGGCCGTCCCCGCTGGCGGTTTCTGTCGCCCAGCGCTCCGTCCGGCGTCCATAGAGTGGACATCGCGGGCGCGTCCGACGTCTCTGGGGACGGGTGACGTCATCAGCGCCTCTCCAATCAGGGGCTGGTGGGAAGTACAAATCCAGACGCCGGGCAGAGCTCCGGCGCCTGAGTATCATCGCTACTACTGTACTAGTGATCTCCAGAGCTCCTGTGCTTCCAGCATTCCGTGCTTCCAGCATTCCGTGCTTCCAGCATTCTGTGCTTCCAGCGTCCCGTGCTTCCAGCGTCCCGTGTCTCCGTGCCTCCAGCACCTCCGTGCCTCAGCACTCAGCACCTCCGTGCCTCAGCACTCAGCACCTCCATGCCTCAGCACCTCCGTGCCTCAGCACTCAGCACCTCCGTGCCTCCAGCACCTCCGTGCCTCAGCATCTCCGTGCCTCAGCACTCAGCACCTCCGTGCCTCCAGCACCTCCGTGCCTCAGCACTCAGCACCTCCGTGCCTCCAGCACCTTCGTGCCTCATCACCTCCGTGCCTCAGTACCTCAGTGCCTCATCACCTCCGTGCCTACAGCACCTCCGTGCCTCATCACCTCCGTGCCTCATCACCTCCGTGCCTCAGCACTCAGCACCTCCGTGCCTCAGCACTCAGCACCTCCGTGCCTCCAGCACCTCCGTGCTTCCAGCACCTCCGTGCCTCCAGCACCTCCGTGCCTCAGCACCTCCGTGCCTCAGCACACAGCACCTCCGTGCCTCAGCACCTCCGTGCCTCCAGCACCATCGTGCCTCCAAGCACCTCAACATCTCTAAGCGCCTCAGCGCCTTCAAACACCTCAGTACCTCCAGCATTTCAGTGCCTCTAGCACCTCAGTGCCTCCAGCACCTCAACATCGTTCACAGTAAGCTTTTGGTACTCTCCACCAATTCACCAGCACCTTTACAAGTCTTGTTTTTCAGGAAACCTTCAAGCATCCACCCGTGCCTCCTGCCTACCGTCCTAATCCTGTATGAGGAAGACCTACATCCGGCCATCTCTACTGCGACCCAGTAGCGGTTCCTCTTCCCGGTCACCGGAAGAAACCCCGAGTCCACAACACTTCCAAACCAGGTCAGTGATACAGCGTCTGTTATAAATATATTCTATTATTGTAACCATTCCCCCGTGTTACTGTGCTGCATCCTTGGGTTGAGGCAGCGGGAGAGGTGCCTCCCGCTGCTACCATTATAGTCCGGGCAGCGGGGGGCGGGCAGGGGGCGGAGTGCAGCAATGGGCTGTGAAAGCTCATTGAAAAGGAATGGGGAAGCTGCACCTTTACTGGTGCCGCAATGACAGGGGCGTGCATTCAGCCCTGATGAATGCACGCCCCTGTCAGTCCCCCAGATGTGATTGGCCCAGCGGATCCAGTGCTGGATCCGCTGTCCAATCACTAGTGATCCCCCTTCCCGGCTGCAGCAGGCACCGTGGGCTGTGTGGGCGCCCGCTGCAGCCAGCGCCACTGACTGACACTAGAGGTCATAATTGACCCCTGGTGTATGAGCGGCGCTACTATGGGAGAGACGTCTCTTCCATAGCAGAGAGGAGCCGGTGGACGGAGACGGAGGCAGCGCTGCAGGAGCGGTAAGTATGTGTGTGTGGTTTTTTTTTTATGTGTTTGGACTTTGGGGCACAGCCACAGGGGGCACCGCCACAAGGGGTACTGCTACAAGGGGCACAGTGACTGGGGGCACAACTACAGGGGGCACAGCGACTGGAGGCACAACTACATGGGGCACAGCGACTGGGGGCACAACTACAAGGGGCACAGTGACTGGGGGCATAGCTATTGGGGGCAGAGCTACAAGGGGCACAGCTACAAGGGGCACAGTGACTGGGGGCACAACTACAGGGGGCACAGCAACTGGGGGCACAACTACAAGGGGCACAGTGACTGGGGGCACAACTACAGGGAGCACTGCTACAAGGGGCACAGCTACAGGGGGCACAGCTACAGGGGGCACAGCGACTGGGGGCACCGCTACTCGGGGCACAGCGACTGGGGGCACAGTGACTGGGGGCACAACTACAGGGGGCACTGCTACAAGGGGCACATCTACAGGGGGCACAGCGATTGGGGGCACTGCTACTCAGGGCACAGTGACTGGGGGCACAATTACAGGGGTCACAACTACTGGGGGCACAGCCACAAGGGGCACAGCTACTGGGGGCAAAGCTACAGGGGTCACAACTACTGGGGGCACCTGCTCCATCCACTCAGCCAGCAGCAGTACTCTCCCCTGTCTGTGCTAACGTCTTCCCGCGTCAGCGAGTGCATAATATTCATTAATTTCTCTCTCTCTCTCTCTCTCTCTCTCTCTCTCTCTCTCTCTCTCTCTCTCCCCCCTCCTGTGGATTACTTCGTTTGTAAGTTTAATGTTCATTTTTACAGGTACCGGCCCTATTGGATTCTACTGGACAAGTGGACGTGATTCTCGCCGTTGGATGTAGGTAAGTATGTGTGAGTGTGTAAGTGTGTTTTAATACATTTTTACTTTCACGGTGTGTGTGTGTTGTGTTTTTATTTGGGTATTTTTGTTGTTGTAGAACTACAGGTACCAGCGGGCCCGTTATTTCCCCACATGCTGGTACTTGAGGTACTCCAAGTACCAGCAAGTGGGGGAGGCTTGCTGGGACTTGTAGTTCCACAACAAAAGACAATATTCTTTTTTTTACACACTTATGGCTATCAGCCCGGCACCCACCGCCCAGGGGTACTGGGGACAGCCCCGGGCTTCACCCCTGGCCCTTGGGTGCCTGGAAGGGGGGACCCCTTTATTTAAGGGATCCCCACTCCTCCAGGGAACCCCGGTCAGGGGTGACTAGTTGGGGGGGGTAATGCCACGGCCGCAGGGACCTACATAAATTTGTCCCCCAGGTGTGGCATTTATGTCCCTGGCTAGTGAAGCCCGGTGCTGGTTTTAAAAATATGGGGGACCCATACATCTTTTGTCCCCCGTATTTTTGGGACCAGGACCGGACTAAGAGCCCAGTGCTGGTTGTGTAAATATGGGGAACCCCTGTCCAATTTTTTCCCAGTATTTAAACAACAGGACCGGCTCAAAGAGCCCGAGGCTGGTTATACGTAGGAGAGGGAACCTCACGCATTATTTTTTAACCCATTCAGACCCTTTTCTATTAAGTTAATGGAAGCCCTGGACAACAGAATTGCACTCATGTCCTCCTCCCACTCCCTTCCCAGCCCCAAACACTAATTTTTTTTTTCTATAAAAATGTACAATATATCACAAGTCTGATGAGCAGGCAGGCAGCGGGCATTGGCGGCATCGGACTGAGATGCAAATTAGTAGTGGAGGGCTGGGTCAGTTGATGGTGGGCAAGTTTGTAAGCCGTTGGCGGTGGCAGCGGGCATCAGCTCAGGGGCAGTAGCAGGCATTGGCTCAGTGGCGGTAGGGGTCATCGGCAGGATCCGGCGGACATTATGGCTGTAGTGCCTCACCAGCAACTGACCTCACCGCACGCCACTGACATCTACATCAAATACATATATTAGATACGTAATAAATCCACTTGCTCTCACAGTTTACCAGTGCTGGCCAGCCGCTATATGTATGTGTACACGCTTTACCCTAAAGCACACAACGTCAAAATGATCCTTTCCTGCACTAATGGGATGGTAGCAGGACAGGTGCCCTTTTACTGTAAGTATCACTTAATTCCTGAATCCTATACTGACTGAGATGTGCACAGCGATCCATTGGCCTTCTTCGTTGCTAGCCTGGTTGTATTAAACTCTGTCATTTAAGAAGGATATGATGTTACACTTGATTCCCTTTTCAGCACCAGGACTGCAGCTACCCCAAGGTAAGATCCGCCATCCTGCTCAGTGTCAGTGCCAGATTCAGTTCGTGACCGCACTGGCTTCACTGTGACTGGAAGTTACTTCCTATTGAAGTCCTACCTGTCAGTCACAGACACACAAGTCAGTCCCATTGGGAGGTGTTTACTCCCTCTGGGACTGCCAGACTGGGCTGCAATAAGCAGAGTTGGTTTCCTGTAGGAAGCCATTACCTGCCTTTGGCTGCTGCAGTCCATAGAAGCCAGGTGGTTGTACTGTCGCACCGCAGCCTCTGTGTATGCGCCGGTCCTGACACCTGCTGGAACCACTGCAGAGGTGCCGAGAGCTGGGGCTGGCAGTTGGCTGTCACTTCTCCAGGCATGGGGTTAGTCGCAGCCCCCCTACTATCAGTAAGTAGGAGGTAAGAGCAGTCGCTGGTTGTCATGTATATATAAATATATATATCAGTGCCGTAACTAGACATTTTAGCACTGTGTGCAAGAAACAGCATCGGTGCCCCCCCTGCGCATTTAAAACAGGGCCAGTGCACCAAAAATATGGGGGCGTGGCTTCATTGGGAAGGGGCTTTGCCACGAAATAATACCAATTCATATTACACTGTACAAATTACATCGCACAGTAGTGCCACTTACACACATTACACCAGGTAGAGCTCCATTTACACATTACGGCAGGTAGAGTCACATTTTACACGGTATTGCAGGTAGAGTCCCGTATTACACATTACGGCAAGTGGTGTCCCCTTTTACACAGTATGGCAGTTAAAGTCACATTTTACGCAGCATGGCAGGTAGAGCCCCCCTTTTTTTCTTCTTTTTTTTTTAAACACATTAAGACAAGTGGAGTCCCTTTTTACACATTACCAGTACACTACCTGCCGAGTCAGTCACCATTTACACATTACAGTATATCTTTAACCGGAAATCATAGCGTATTGAGACCAGGGGATATATCAGATTCTACTTCTTATTTATCTATCACCTTTTAGAAGATAATAGCCAGAATCTGATTGGTTGCTACGGGCAACATCTCCACTTCTTGAAACCCATACTTTAGTAAATATACCCCTAGGTTTTGATTCAGCGAGTCAGTTAGTTCTGGCAGCCAGTCACTATTGTTAGCGCCGGCATCCCAACGCGCCGCATTACAGGGAAGTAGATGCACTAAATAAACTACAGCTCCCAGCAGCCCTTAGCGCCGAAGCATTCCGGTGCTAAGGCCTGCTGGGAACTGTCGTTTATTGAGTGCATCTTCTTCCCTGTAATGCGGCGCGTTGGGACACCGGCGCTAACAATAGTGATTGGCTGCTATGCGAGTCTCCGGGAGAGCCACTGCCAAAGGGAGGACAGCAGCCTAGATGCTTCCAGGAGGAGAAGCAGGAGAAACATTACCCACCCCTCCCCCACTCAAAGTACCTCCGGGCCCCATCCGCGGCACCCGCACACACCCCCTCCACCAACCATGGTGGCTCCGGACCCCTTCCCCACCCGCAGCACCCCCACACCCGCCGCACCACTGCACCTGCCCCTCCACCACCTTGCGGCACCCCTGCACCCGCAGTGGCTCCGGACCCCCACCCGCGGCACCTGCCCCTCCCCCACCCGCACCACCCCAGTAACCACCCCTCCCCGACCCGCAGCACCCCCGGACCCCCTCCCCCATCCGCATCTCCCCCGCACCCGCCACTCACCCAACCACAGCACCTACTAGGTGATTCATCAGGCCCTGCAAGCGCTGTTCACGCCATTGCACGACCCCTTAACCATCGCACTCACTTTGTCCGTGCAATATTTAACCACTCACACAATTATGATTGTAGGTAGTACTCCATATAATAAAAATATTGCACGCCACAAGGGTATGCAAGGGTAAAGGGGGCACAGCCCCATATGACGGTGTGAAGAGCGCCCGTAGGGCACAATGAACCACCTAGCTTCTATTAAAAACGCAAAGAAAGACATAATATAACTGGTCAACAATCAAAATACAATATATTATACTGTATACAGTGTGTCTGAAAAATGTATTGCCAATATCGGCAGAAGGTTGGATATGAAACGTCGACTGCTGTAATGTTGAGATTGATCATGTCGACATTATAATGTCATCATGGTCTTAATGTCAACATTGTCCGCGCCAACATTTATCATGTAGACAGTGATGACATATCAACATTTCAGCCTGGTGGCTCAGCGTTGGCTTGCTTTCTCCTGGTGGCTGCAGCGGCTCCAATGGTGCCTACCGGGTACCGGCAGTCATGTGACCATCACTTCCAGGTCAGACCTCAGATAATCCGGCAATTTGACCACTACCCCTAGCCCTAATTCCTGCCCTTAAACCTCCCTCTAGTGCCTACCCCATTCCCACAGCGAAGCCTAACTCTATCCCAGGGCCGTAACTAGTGGTATGCGAGCAGTGCCGCCACACAGAGTTAAGGGCCCTGTCACTGCCCCATGGCATGTGCATTTGGCTTGCAGGATGCATGCAGCCACTAATGTTACTCTAGAGCCGTCCACAGTGTAATTTCCAGAGCTGGCGGTGGTGTTGGAGGCCCCTCTTCCTAGGTGTGATGCAATGATGTCACGGGAGTAGGGGGTGGGGCCGGCACAGGACACAGGGGCCGATTCAGACTTGATCACTAGGCTACATTTTCTCATAGCCTGCGTTCAGATCTGAACTGCGCATGCGTATGCACCGCAATGCACAGGCGCGCCGGACCGCATCAACGGGGATTAACAGGAACAGGGCATTTGTTGGTGGCAACTGACCGTTTACAAGGAGGGAGGGTATCTGATGTCAAATCCGGTCCCGGACAAGCTGAAGTGATCGCATTGACTGAGTAAGTCCTGGGCTGCGCAGAGATTGCACAAAATCAGTTTGTGCAGCTCTGCTACACATGCGATCGCACACATGAAAAACCAAAATACACTTACCCTGTAGGCGGCAACTATCTGATTGCAGGGCTGCAAAAATCGCTGCCCAGGTCCGAATTACCCACACATTGCCTTGTTACAGAACTGCCCAAACCTGCCTCTGCAACCTAACCCTCCCATCTGCAACCTAGCCCTAATTTCAACATTCTGGCAATGTTGTCATTTTACCTGTCGACATTCCGAGAACGTCAACATGTTGCCTGATGACATTTTAACAATATCATATCTTGTTATTTTGACTACATCCCATCGATGGACGTGGGTGCTGCAGGGATGGATCCGGTATGGATCACTTTTTAGAGAGAAGCTCTTCCACATATAAGTTGAATGCATCACTTCAATAATAAGAGCAAATTTAACAGCTCTTGAGACGTGGCAAAGCTTTATTGATACTATTTCCCACAACTTTGAAGTTGTTTCTGACACACGCTCTGGTTCAAGACCTGATGTTACTGATTCCTCCACCGAAGTGTTTTTTGCATTCCTTTTGTTTTGCAGTCAGTGCCCGTCATGAATGATGCTTTGAAACTTTGGCCCTCATTCCGAGTTGTTCGCTCGCAAGCTGCTTTTAGCAGCTTTGCACACGCTAAGCCGCCGCCTACTGGGAGTGAATCTTAGCTTATCAAAATTGCGAACGAAAGATTAGCAAAATTGCGAATAGACACTTCTTAGCAGTTTCTGAGTAGCTCCACACTTACTCAGCATCTGCGATCAGTTCAGTCAGTTTCGTTCCTGGTTTGACGTCACAAACACACCCAGCGTTCGCCCAGACACTCCTCCGTTTCTCCAGCCACTCCCGCGTTTTTCCCAGAAACTGTAGCGTTTTTTCGCACACACCCATAAAACGGCCTGTTTCCGCCCAGAAACACCCACTTCCTGTCAATCACATTACGATCAACAGAACGAAGAAAAAACCTCGTAATGCCGTGAGTAAAATACCTAACTGCATAGCAAATTTACTTGGCGCAGTCGCACTGCGGACATTGCGCATGCGCATTAGCGACTAATCGCTCCGTTGTGACAAAAAAATAACGAGCGAACAACTCGGAATGACCCCCTTTATTACTTGAAATAAAATGGAAAATTTAGTGAAGCTTGTTTGCCATTAGATTGTGATCATTTTCTTAATGATGTCCACTTAAATTGTCAGTTTATGAATTTGTGATGTGCATGATTTGTTACATGCGTCATTAAAGAAAATACTCATAAAAAAAATAGGAATTTCAAGTGTTTGAAAGTTTGTTAATATATGACATTTATGGGTATTTAAATGTATATGCTGTCTATTTTTATATTTTTGTTAATTTTATCCCCTTGTACAGTGCTATGGAACCGATTATAGTGCCTAATAAATAAAATAAAAGATAATAATAATAAAGGAATTCCACAAGTGTAAATGTTTTATTATATTGACAAACATACAATAATGCAAATAAAACAGGATATTGATTTTGTAAATATAATAAGCCTTTCATGTGGATTGCCAGAAATGCTGACCTGCTCGTATATCCCAGAACAGAGCCACCTTTGCTGCCTGTGCTAACCAGAAAGCTTGTCAGTGATATTTACTTAGTGATTACGTGGTCAGGGCTGGTAAAGGCTGTGTAGTAATGACAAAGTAGCTGGTGATGTATGAAATACGAATGAGATGTAGTGAGAATAGTCAAGGCCGGCGGCTCCATTAGGCAGTTTTAGGCAGCTGCCTATGGGCGTTGGCACATGAAGGGTGGCTCTGTGTGCACCCAAAAAAAAGAAAAAGGTCAGGCACCCGCTATCAAGTCTCTACCCACCTGCAGGAGCTATTCCCTCCTCCCCCTGCTGCATCGCTCACTCCCCCCACCCCCATGACCGGGGGCGGAACCTTCACACTCAGGGCAGAACTGCAGAAGGGGCTTCCACCAACACACTGGTTGACCTATCCCCTGCGCGTCGTCACTGGCGGCGACGATGTGGGCTGATTATGCTGTGAATCCGCACGCTACTCTCTCCCTGCGCGGTACTTGTATCTGTGGACATGTTGGCCGAACAAGAGCACCTCTGCCTGCTCTACCAAGCCCTGACGCCGGCACCAGGAAACAGACCGAGGTGAGTGAGCAGGGAGATGGGAGAGCAGAGGGGGAGAGAAGGGGAAGGCTGGCTCTTCCACTAGGAGGCTTCCCCTGTGTCCAGCTCCTATCTCTCTGTCTTGACATAGGCCCACGTTTGAGAGCGCTCCCCAATCTGCAGTCACCACTGGTATGCCTGGCACTGGCTTCTCACCCTGTGGCTGTGTGATAAAACTGTGGGGTGTGGAATGCACCCAGCAACTTTATGCTGTCCTGTGCAAGGTGTCCATAGACCTCCCCAGTCAATGTGTGACTGTGTGTGTCCCATAATTATGGGTACCGCCAGCCTAACCCTCTCCCCCACTCCTGCAGCTTAACCCTAACCTCCCTTCCCACAGCCTATCCACAACCTCCCCCCCAGTGCTTAATCCTAATCTCCTCTCCCCGCAGCATAACCCTAACCTCTCCTCCCCACAGCGTAACCCTATCCTCCCCGCAGCGTAACCCTAACCTCCCCTCCCTGCAGCATAACCCTAACCTTCCCGCAGCGTAACACAAACCTCCACTCCCCACAGCGTAACCCTAACCTCCACTCCCCACAGCGTAACCCTAACCTCCCCGCAGCGTAACCCTAACCTCCACTCCCTTCCCTGCAGCCTACCCTAACCTCCCCTCCCGGCAGCGTAACCCTAACCTCCCCTCCCACAGCCTAATCTCCCCTCCCGCAGCGTAACCCTAACCTCCACTCCTTTCCCCGCAGCCTAACCCTAACCTCCCCGCAGCGTAACCCTAACCTCCCCTCCCACAGCCTAATCTCCCCTCCCGCAGCTTACCCTAACCTCCCCTCCTGCAGCCTAGCCTTAACTTCCCCCAAGTACCTAACCTCCCCTCCCTGCAGCCTAGCCCTAACCTCCCCTCCCGCAGCCTAACCCTAACCTTCCCTCCCCACAGCCTAACCCTAACCTCCCCTCCAACAGCCTAACCCTAACCTCCTCCCCTAGTGCCTAACCCTAACCTCCCCTCCAACAGCCTAACCCTAACCTCCTCCCCCAGTGCTTAACCATAACCTCCCCTCCAACAGCCTAACCCTAACCTCCTCCCCCAGTGCCTAACCCTAACCTCCCCTCCAACAGCCTAACCCTAACCTCCCCCCAGTGCCTAACCCTAACCTCCCCTCCAACAGCCTAACCCTAACCTCCTCCCCCAGTGCCTAACCCTAACCTCCTCCCCCAGTGCCTAACCCTAACCTCCCCTCCAACAGCCTAACCCTAATCTCCCCTCCCACAGCCTATCCCCAACCTCCCCCCAGTGCCTAACCTTAACAAGCGGTGGCTATGGAACATATAATATGCCATGTCTGCACTTTTTCACCTAAGGGGCTCGATATTTTGGCGGAGGAGGGCTGGGCTGACGATTTGCCTAGAGTTCTGAAAAACCTTGCACCAGCCCTGAGAATAGTGATGTAATAATTGTCATAATGGCTGAAGTTCAATTTATCTCTATGAAAAGAAACAACTATAGATTGTCAGCTTGCACGTGTGGCCTTTCTACCTCCAATTGTAAAGCGCAATGGAGTATGCGTGCACTATTGTGTATATGTAAATGTTAATAATTTATTAGCAAATAATCATTAAATTTTATTGATCACATAAAAGTCTTAATATGACCTGGGGGGGAGATGCACTAAGTCTTAGAGAGTGTGAAAGTGGAGAGAGATAAAGTACCAGCTAATCAGCTGCTGTCATGTTAAAGGGGCGGCCAATTTTCAGGAGGTTTGGCCGCTTATCGCATATGCACCAAGCTACGGAATATATCGCATTGTAGATGCGTTACCCTTTGGAAGCCTATGGGCTTCTTACCATCTTTCCACCTGAGAGGGATCCGATCAGATCCCTCTCAGAACCAATAAACACTGATATTGGTGCTATGAGTGGTGGGATGCACCACATTCACAATGCGATGCGTTATACATCCTGTACAGGCTGTGTTTGAGAAATGACAGGAGCTGGATGGTTAGTAGTTTATCTCTCTCCACTTTCTAACTCTCCAAGGCTTAGTACATCTACTCCCTAATATGAAAATATGTAGCAAATTCTTATAAGATGGCAGAAAGTCAGGCTGATGTTGGGGCAAGGTGGGCAGATATTGCCATGTGTATAGTAATAAAATTATAGCCATACCAAAAAGAATCTAGTCATTAGGATCATAAATTGCTTATACCTTAAACTCAAACCTAACAATGAGAATGTGTGATCCCAAGGACCAACCTTACCGTGGCATCATTTGGCCCCACTTTGTGACTGAATTGGAACCAGGTTCCGCGGCTAGTGTCCTCAGTGGTGCCGAGAGAAGGGGGGGGGGGGGGTACAAATTACCTGGGACCAGGTCTCATAGGGGGGCACAGTTGGGCCCCAGGTCCACACCTCCTTTGATTAGGCCACACCCCCTGAAAAGTACCTGGGCCCAGCCAGGCTCTCTACCGCCCTGACTGGGAGGCATGCCATGCTCCTGTGAGTGGGTGCTTCTGATGTGCTCGACACCCCCCCAAGGGGAAGTGGCCATGCCTCAGCATGCTGTGGTCACACCCCCTTCAGTGGGGGCAGGGGGGCCCGGGAAGTTGTTGTACCCAGGCCGAGGATTTCTCTTGGCAGCCCTGAGTGTCCTGCTATACAGTGTCAGCTATTGTGTACATCTGTTACCAGCTGGGGTTCGCTGCTGTTTTCTACAACCAGTTTACATACAAATACAGTGCTGGCAATAATCTTAACAATGGCTCTCTTATTTCATATACCTGCAAAGAAAACGTTTAGTCGCCGTTACACCAGGGCTGTTTTATTTGCATCATCCCGTCTCTGTTTATGTTGCTTTGTGTACTGTTAATAAGCTGTTCTATAGTGGATCCACACTGCACCATTTCTCAGTCTTTCTAAAATTCTATGAGACATCTTCTAAGAACGTACTTATTGTACCATAGGATGACTTGACCTTACAGTCCATTTCTGTAATTAAGCTGTGATGTCCACTGGTGGGATATAACAGCTCAAACTCACTGGAGGGAATTCAATTGTTTGAAAAGTCAGTTGGGTGTCTGTTTTTTGATTTTTTTCCTGTCTATTAGATAGGAAAAAACAGACACCCAACTGACTTTTCAAACAATTGAATCTCCCCCACTGAATGAAACTTTCCACATCTACCGTAAGTAATGGGAACAATGCAATGCAATAGGATTCACAGAGCCATAGCCAGGCATCCTACCTCCTGCAATCTTCCAAGTCCCACAATTCTGCATTAGAAAAAAAAAAATAGTGCCTCAGCCTTACACAGATTTTCCAAAACTTTCCTGGTACAGCTCATTTTGTAGATAACACAATATTGTCATGTGATACAGGATAAGGATAGGTTTTAATATAACCAGCATATCAAACTTGGTGGGATTTTTTAGTTTATTTTTCCAAGCAGCTTCTGAGTGGTTGAAGCTTTCATCTATTCAGAGCACAAAAGAGATGCTAAAGAAAGAAAACAAAATACTTAATTTGCGGACTACAGTGGAATAAAAATAATAATAATGTTTTTTAACCAACTAAACATCAGACCAGGAGACTCATTATAGTCAATCAATTAGAAATAAACCAAAAATGAAATAACGTGTATGGATTAAATTACCACATAGTCATATAACATGTTTAAAATATATTTCAGCACAAGCTGTTCAGAACGGGATCCGGTCTGAAGATCGACAGTGTCTAGGTCGACAATGTTTAGGTCGACCACTATAGGTCGACAGTCACTAGGTCGACATGGATGGAAGGTCGACAGGATTTCTAGGTCGACATGTGCTAGGTCGACAGGTTTAAAGGTCGACATGAGTTTTTCACATTTTTTTTCTTTTTTTAAATTTTTTCATATTTAACGATCCACGTGGACTACGATTGGAACGGTAAAGTGTGCCGAGCGAAGCGAAGGCACCATGCCCGAAGCATGGCGAGCGAAGCGAGCCATGCGAGGGGACGCACTAATTTGGGATCCCGGTCACTCTACGAAGAAAACGACACAAAAAAATTAAAAAATCCTCATGTCGACCTTTAGACCTGTCGACCTAGCACGTCGACCTAGAAACCCTGTCGACCTTCCATCCATGTCGACCTAGTGACTGTCGACCTATAGTGGTCGACCTAAACATTGTCGACCTAGACACTGTCGATTTGATGAACCACACCCGTTCAGAACAGATTAAAATTCAGAATGGAATAGAGCACTTGGAATGTTACTTACATATTGAATGTTACATTTGTGCGTGTGGCGACCTCTAGTGGCAACAACATGTTTTTTTCTTTCCTAGAAAACTAAAGCCGGGAAACATGATAGTACTGCAGTGATTCCCAGTCAGTATGTCCGCAATTGTACACCTACATATCGTGTTCCCCAATGGGTTTTTTTTTTTTGTTTGCTTCTATAAATCTTTAATTTAAAATGGCAGAAGAAAACAAGTGAGAGGAAGTGAATAGGTGTGCTCATTAGGAGCCAATCAACCCGTACTTTGGGGGTAATTCCAAGTTGATTGTAGCAGGATTTTTGTTAGCAGTTGGGCAAAACCATGTGCACTGCAGGGGAGGCAGATATGACATATGTAAAGAGAGTAAGATTTGGGTGGGTTATTTTGTTTCTGTGCAGGGTAAATACTAGAGATGAGCGGGTTCGGTTCCTCGGAATCCGAACCCGCACGAACTTCATTTTTTTTTACACGGGGCCGAGCGACTCGGATCTTCCCGCCTTGCTCGGTTAACCCGAGCGCGCCCGAACGTCATCATCCCGCTGTCGGATTCTCGCGAGGCTCGGATTCTATCGCGAGACTCGGATTCTATATAAGGAGCCGCGCGTCGCCGCCATTTTCACACGTGCATTGAGATTCATAGGGAGAGGACGTGGCTGGCGTCCTCTCCGTTTATAGAGAAGAGAGTGAGACTAGAGTAGAGAGAGACACAATAGTAATTTTGGGGAGCATTAGGAGGAGTACTACTACTTGCTGAAGTGATAGATAGATAGATAGTGTGACTGTATAATGTATATCTGACAGTGGGGAGCAGTTAGAGTCTGAGAGCAGGACTCAGGAGTACATATAACGTACAGTGCACACTTTTGCTGCCAGAGTGCCACACTGCCATTGTGACCACACTGACCACCAGTATAATATATATTGTGATTGTCTGCTTAGGAGTACTACTTGCAAGTTGCTGATAGTGTGACCAGTGACCTGACCACCAGTTTAATATATATATATATATATATATAATTGTATATAATATATAAATAATATTGTATACCACCTACCCGTTTGTTTTTTTTCTTCTTCTTTATACATACTACTATAGTAGCTTACTGTAGCAGTCTGCGGTGCTGCTGAGCTGACAGTGTCCAGCAGGTCCGTCATCAGTCATTACATAATAAATATATATACCTGTCCGGCTGCAGTACTAGTGATATTATATATATATATATATATTGATTTCATCTCATTATCATCCTGTCTATATTAGCAGCAGACACAGTACGGTAGTCCACGGCTGTAGCTACCTCTGTGTCGGCAGTCGCTCGTCCATCCATAATTGTATACCACCTACCCGTGGTTTTTTTTCTTTCTTTCTTCTTTATACATACTACTATAGTAGCTTACTGTAGCAGTCTGCGGTGCTGCTGAGCTGACAGTGTCCAGCAGGTCCGTCATCAGTCATTACATAATAAATATATCTACCTGTCCGGCTGCAGTACTAGTGTGATATTATATATATATATATATATTGATTTCATCTCATTATCATCCAGTCTATATTAGCAGCAGACACAGTATGGTAGTCCACGGCTGTAGCTACCTCTGTGTCGGCAGTCGCTCGTCCATCCATAATTGTATACCACCTACCCGTGGTTTTTTTCTTCTTCTTTCTTCTTTATACATACTACTATAGTAGCTTACTGTAGCAGTCTGCGGTGCTGCTGAGCTGACAGTGTCCAGCAGGTCCGTCATCAGTCATTACATAATAAATATATCTACCTGTCCGGCTGCAGTACTAGTGTGATATTATATATATATATATATATATATATATATATATATTGATTTCATCTCATTATCATCCAGTCTATATTAGCAGCAGACACAGTACGGTAGTCCACGGCTGTAGCTACCTCTGTGTCGGCAGTCGCTCGTCCATCCATAATTGTATACCACCTACCCGTGGTTTTTTTTTTTTCTTTCTTCTTTATACATACTACTATAGTAGCTTACTGTAGCAGTCTGCGGTGCTGCTGAGCTGACAGTGTCCAGCAGGTCCATCATCAGTCATTACATAATAAATATATCTACCTGTCCGGCTGCAGTACTAGTGTGATATTATATATATATATTGATTTCATCTCATTATCATCCAGTCTATATTAGCAGCAGACACAGTACGGTAGTCCACGGCTGTAGCTACCTCTGTGTCGGCAGTCGCTCGTCCATCCATAATTGTATACCACCTACCCGTGGTTTTTTTTTTTCTTTCTTCTTTATACATACTACTATAGTAGCTTACTGTAGCAGTCTGCGGTGCTGCTGAGCTGACAGTGTCCAGCAGGTCCGTCATCAGTCATTACATAATAAATATATATACCTGTCCGGCTGCAGTACTAGTGATATTATATATATATATATATATATTGATTTCATCTCATTATCATCCAGTCTATATTAGCAGCAGACACAGTACGGTAGTCCACGGCTGTAGCTACCTCTGTGTCGGCAGTCGCTCGTCCATCCATAAGTATACTAGTATCCATCCATCTCCATTGTTTACCTGAGGTGCCTTTTAGTTGTGCCTATTAAAATATGGAGAACAAAAATGTTGAGGTTCCAAAATTAGGGAAAGATCAAGATCCACTTCCACCTCGTGCTGAAGCTGCTGCCACTAGTCATGGCCGAGACGATGAAATGCCAGCAACGTCGTCTGCCAAGGCCGATGCCCAATGTCATAGTACAGAGCATGTAAAATCCAAAACACCAAATATCAGTAAAAAAAGGACTCCAAAATCTAAAATAAAGTTGTCGGAGGAGAAGCGTAAACTTGCCAATATGCCATTTACCACACGGAGTGGCAAGGAACGGCTGAGGCCCTGGCCTATGTTCATGGCTAGTGGTTCAGCTTCACATGAGGATGGAAGCACTCAGCCTCTCGCTAGAAAAATGAAAAGACTCAAGCTGGCAAAAGCACCGCAAAGAACTGTGCGTTCTTCGAAATCCCAAATCCACAAGGAGAGTCCAATTGTGTCGGTTGCGATGCCTGACCTTCCCAACACTGAACGTGAAGAGCATGTGCCTTCCACCATTTGCACGCCCCCTGCAAGTGCTGGAAGGAGCACCCGCAGTCCAGTTCCTGATAGTCAGATTGAAGATGTCAGTGTTGAAGTACACCAGGATGAGGAGGATATGGGTGTTGCTGGCGCTGGGGAGGAAATTGACAAGGAGGATTCTGATGGTGAGGTGGTTTGTTTAAGTCAGGCACCCGGGGAGACACCTGTTGTCCGTGGGAGGAATATGGCCGTTGACATGCCTGGTGAAAATACCAAAAAAAATCAGCTCTTCGGTGTGGAAGTATTTCAACAGAAATGCGGACATTTGTCAAGCCGTGTGTTGCCTTTGTCAAGCTGTAATAAGTAGGGGTAAGGACGTTAACCACCTCGGAACATCCTCCCTTATACGTCACCTGCAGCGCATTCATAATAAGTCAGTGACAAGTTCAAAAACTTTGGGCGACAGCGGAAGCAGTCCACTGACCAGTAAATCCCTTCCTTTTGTAACCAAGCTCACGCAAACCACCCCACCAACTCCCTCAGTGTCAATTTCCTCCTTCCCCAGGAATGCCAATAGTCCTGCAGGCCATGTCACTGGCAATTCTGACGATTCCTCTCCTGCCTGGGATTCCTCCGATGCATCCTTGCGTGTAACGCCTACTGCTGCTGGCGCTGCTGTTGTTGCTGCTGGGAGTCGATGGTCATCCCAGAGGGGAAATCGTAAGACCACTTTTACTACTTCCACCAAGCAATTGACTGTCCAACAGTCCTTTGCGAGGAAGATGAAATATCACAGCAGTCATCCTGCTGCAAAGCGGATAACTGAGGCCTTGGCATCCTGGGTGGTGAGAAACGTGGTTCCGGTATCCATCATTACTGCAGAGCCAACTAGAGACTTGTTGGAGGTACTGTGTCCCCGGTACCAAATACCATCTAGGTTCCATTTCTCTAGGCAGGCGATACCGAAAATGTACACAGACCTCAGAAAAAGAGTCACCAGTGTCCTAAAAAATGCAGCTGTACCCAATGTCCACTTAACCACGGACATGTGGACAAGTGGAGCAGGGCAGGGTCAGGACTATATGACTGTGACAGCCCACTGGGTAGATGTATGGACTCCCGCCGCAAGAACAGCAGCGGCGGCACCAGTAGCAGCATCTCACAAACGCCAACTCTTTCCTAGGCAGGCTACGCTTTGTATCACCGGTTTCCAGAATACGCACACAGCTGAAAACCTCTTACGGCAACTGAGGAAGATCATCGCGGAATGGCTTACCCCAATTGGACTCTCCTGTGGATTTGTGGCATCGGACAACGCCAGCAATATTGTGTGTGCATTAAATCTGGGCAAATTCCAGCACGTCCCATGTTTTGCACATACCTTGAATTTGGTGGTGCAGAATTTTTTAAAAAACGACAGGGGCGTGCAAGAGATGCTGTTGGTGGCCAGAAGAATTGCGGGACACTTTCGGCGTACAGGCACCACGTACAGAAGACTGGAGCAACACCAAAAACGCCTGAACCTGCCCTGCCATCATCTGAAGCAAGAAGTGGTAACGAGGTGGAATTCAACCCTATATATGCTTCAGAGGTTGGAGGAGCAGCAAAAGGCTATTCAAGCTTATACAATTCAGCACGATATAGGAGGTGGAATGCACCTGTCTCAAGCGCAGTGGAGAATGATTTCAACGTTGTGCAAGGTTCTGCTGCCCTTTGAACTTGCCACACGTGAAGTCAGTTCAGACACTGCCAGCCTGAGTCAGGTCATTCCCCTCATCAGGCTTTTGCAGAAGAAGCTGGAGACATTGAAGGAGGAGCTAACACGGAGCGATTCCGCTAGGCATGTGGGACTTGTGGATGGAGCCCTTAATTCGCTTAACAAGGATTCACGGGTGGTCAATCTGTTGAAATCAGAGCACTACATTTTGGCCACCGTGCTCGATCCTAGATTTAAAACCTACCTTGGATCTCTCTTTCCGGCAGACACAAGTCTGCTGGGGTTCAAAGACCTGCTGGTGAGAAAATTGTCAAGTCAAGCGGAACGCGACCTGTCAACATCTCCTCCTTCACATTCTCCCGCAACTGGGGGTGCGAGGAAAAGGCTCAGAATTCCGAGCCCACCCGCTGGCGGTGATGCAGGGCAGTCTGGAGCGACTGCTGATGCTGATATCTGGTCCGGACTGAAGGACCTGTCAACGATTACGGACATGTCGTCTACTGTCACTGCATATGATTCTCTCCCCATTGAAAGAATGGTGGAGGATTATATGAGTGACCGCATCCAAGTAGGCACGTCACACAGTCCGTACTTATACTGGCAGGAAAAAGAGGCAATTTGGAGGTCCTTGCACAAACTGGCTTTATTCTACCTAAGTTGCCCTCCCACAAGTGTGTACTCCGAAAGAGTGTTTAGTGCCGCCGCTCACCTTGTCAGCAATCGGCGTACGAGGTTACTTCCAGAAAATGTGGAGAAGATGATGTTCATTAAAATGAATTATAATCAATTCCTCCGTGGAGACATTGACCAGCAGCAATTGCCTCCACAAAGTACACAGGGAGCTGAGATGGTGGATTCCAGTGGGGACGAATTGATAATCTGTGAGGAGGGGGATGTACACGGTGATATATCGGAGGATGATGATGAGGTGGACATCTTGCCTCTGTAGAGCCAGTTTGTGCAAGGAGAGATTAATTGCTTATTTTTTGGTGGGGGTCCAAACCAACCCGTCATTTCAGTCACAGTCGTGTGGCAGACCCTGTCACTGAAATGATGGGTTGGTTAAAGTGTGCATGTCCTGTTTATACAACATAAGGGTGGGTGGGAGGGCCCAAGGACAATTCCATCTTGCACCTCTTTTTTCTTTAATTTTTCTTTGCGTCATGTGCTGTTTGGGGAGTGTTTTTTGGAAGGGCCATCCTGCGTGACACTGCAGTGCCACTCCTAGATGGGCCAGGTGTTTGTGTCGGCCACTAGGGTCGCTTATCTTACTCACACAGCTACCTCATTGCGCCTCTTTTTTTCTTTGCGTCATGTGCTGTTTGGGGAGTGTTTTTTGGAAGGGCCATCCTGCGTGACACTGCAGTGCCACTCCTAGATGGGCCCGGTGTTTGTGTCGGCCACTAGGGTCGCTTATCTTACTCACACAGCTACCTCATTGCACCTCTTTTTTTCTTTGCGTCATGTGCTGTTTGGGGAGTGTTTTTTGGAAGGGCCATCCTGCGTGACACTGCAGTGCCACTCCTAGATGGGCCCGGTGTTTGTGTCGGCCACTAGGGTCGCTTATCTTACTCACACAGCTACCTCATTGCGCCTCTTTTTTTCTTTGCGTCATGTGCTGTTTGGGGAGTGTTTTTTGGAAGGGCCATCCTGCGTGACACTGCAGTGCCACTCCTAGATGGGCCAGGTGTTTGTGTCGGCCACTAGGGTCGCTTATCTTACTCACACAGCTACCTCATTGCGCCTCTTTTTTTCTTTGCGTCATGTGCTGTTTGGGGAGTGTTTTTTGGAAGGGCCATCCTGCGTGACACTGCAGTGCCACTCCTAGATGGGCCCGGTGTTTGTGTCGGCCACTAGGGTCGCTTATCTTACTCACACAGCTACCTCATTGCGCCTCTTTTTTCTTTGCGTCATGTGCTGTTTGGGGAGTGTTTTTTGGAAGGGCCATCCTGCGTGACACTGCAGTGCCACTCCTAGATGGGCCAGGTGTTTGTGTCGGCCACTAGGGTCGCTTAGCTTACTCACACAGCTACCTCATTGCGCCTCTTTTTTTCTTTGCGTCATGTGCTGTTTGGGGAGTGTTTTTTGGAAGGGCCATCCTGCGTGACACTGCAGTGCCACTCCTAGATGGGCCCGGTGTTTGTGTCGGCCACTAGGGTCGCTTATCTTACTCACACAGCTACCTCATTGCGCCTCTTTTTTTCTTTGCGTCATGTGCTGTTTGGGGAGTGTTTTTTGGAAGGGCCATCCTGCGTGACACTGCAGTGCCACTCCTAGACGGGCCCGGTGTTTGTGTCGGCCACTAGGGTCGCTTAGCTTAGTCATCCAGCGACCTCGGTGCAAATTTTAGGACTAAAAATAATATTGTGAGGTGTGAGGTATTCAGAATAGACTGAAAATGAGTGGAAATTATGGTTTTTGAGGTTAATAATACTTTGGGATCAAAATGACCCCCAAATTCTATGATTTAAGCTGTTTTTTAGTGTTTTTTGAAAAAAACACCCGAATCCAAAACACACCCGAATCCGACAAAAAAAATTCGGTGAGGTTTTGCCAAAACGCGGTCGAACCCAAAACACGGCCGCGGAACCGAACCCAAAACCAAAACACAAAACCCGAAAAATTTCAAGTGCACATCTCTAGTAAATACTGGCTGCTTTATTTTTACACTGGAAATTAGATTGCAGATTGAACACACCCCACCCAAATCTAACTCTCTCTGCACATGTTAAATCTGCCTCCCCTGCAGTGCACATGGGCCCTCATTCCGAGTCGTTCGCTCGGTATTTTTCATCGCATCGCAGTGAAATTCCGCTTAGTACGCATGCGCAATATTCGCACTGCGACTGCGCCAAGTAATTTTACAATGGAGATAGTATTTTTACTCACTGCTTTTTCATCGCTCCGGCGATCGTAGTGTGATTGACAGAAATGGGTGTTACTGGGCGGAAACAGGCCGTTTTATGGGCGTGCGGGAAAAAACGCTACCGTTTCCGGAAAAAACGCAGGAGTGGCCGGGGAAACGGAGGAGTGTCTGGACGAACGCTGGGTGTGTTTGTGACGTCAAACCAGGAACGACAAGCACTGAACTGATCGCAGATGCCGAGTAAGTGTGCAGCTACTCTGAAACTGCTAAGTAGTTTGTAATCGCAATATTGCGAATACATCGTTCGCAATTTTAAGATGCTAAGATACACTCCCAGTAGGCGGCGGCTTAGCGTGAGCAACTCTGCTAAAATCGCCTTGCGAACGATCAACTCGGAATGAGGGCCATGGTTTTGGCCAACTGCTAACAAAAATCCTGCTGCGATCAACTCAGAATTACCCCCTTTGTCTGGGAGGGCACTCTCAACCTCTACCACCAACTAGTACATACACAACAAATGACATATACAGGTTAAGGCATTTTAGGGAAGTGCATAAATATAAATGGATAATTCACAGTTTTATCATTTTCCACAACTGCAAACTGCAGTTTTTCCTCATGTGCATGTAAGGAAAAAAAGGGAAAAGATATCTATATAGTGAAGCACAGTTTAATAACAAGAATTCATACACAAATTGATCACAGTAAAAACTCAGCACATTTACATATAAAGTGCAAATGCATATATATCAATGTAAGGGGATCCTTAAGGGGCTGCAAACTTAATGATTACCGGCTGGATAATAGGGCTGTTAACGAACAGTCCTTTAAGCACATGAGTCTCTGAAGCTGGAATACCCGGGTTCAGTCGGCTACCCGATCCGGTACCCTATTCTTCGGTTTTCAGTGTTGTCTGCCAGCTCCCGTCTCCCCAAACGACCACCAACGCGTTTCTACCCGTCTATATCGGGTCTTTTTCAAGGTGAGTGTGTATCCATGCATGTCCAAACGTCCCTACTTAAATGAACTCAGTCCAATCCCCGGACAGCTAGCACGGCGAGGCGTATTCCAATACACATGATGTAAATACAAGTCCCATGAACCTCTGCTGTGCTCGTCCACCCGGTTTCCTTTTTCCGTCCCTACTTGTTACGTCAATTCCGGAGTTTCCGCGGCAACCATTATCAAGATCTCTGGCCATCCATTCTCCAGAGTCCCACAGCGCAGAAGTAGCTCTGCAGAAATCATTGGAAAAATTTAGCGGCAGCCATTTTCCCGGTGTTGCACGCATGTGCAGTAGGAAAAATCACTGGGAAAATGGCCAGATGGAGCCAGCACATGGGCCTCCTCCTCTCTAGATGCACCCGTGATAGCAGGACTATACTGCTGGAATATGGACAGTTGAGAGGTAGTTAGTTGCCCTGGGGCTCCTACAAACCTTAATCTGTCCCTGTGTATCAGCACATAGTTTTGAGTATATCATAGAGCGATATTTACTTAATTTCTAAGCAATCTGACTAGATTGCTGAGAAAGTAAGCAAACATCGTTCCGTGTGTAATGGTGCCGGCGACAGCGATGCACGGCCCTGTGCGTCGCTATTGTCGGCTCCAGAGCTTACAGTGGTCCTGGAGAGGTGGGGGAACTCATCTCCCTCACCACCCACGTGCCAAAGGTGCGCGCCACAAAACGGGTGTGTGGCCTCACTAGGAAGGGGCATAGCCACACAATACTATCCCCAATTCAAAATAACGCCGCACAGTAGCACAATCGTATTCACATTACCCCACATATTAGTGCCCTTTACACACACAATACCCACAGTAGCAGTGCCACTTACACACACTATGCCCACAGCAGTCCACCCCCCATCACACACACACACACACACACACACACACACACACACACACACACACACACACAATTTTAGATGTGGTGCATACTGTAGCAGGATATTTTAAACAACCTTTGCTCACCTCTCTTATGTCTTCAATGTGTCTCTACCTGTTTCCTTTGTCTGTCACTTTCCTCATGTGTCTGTATCTTCATCCTAGGTAACCCTCTCACTTCCTATATACTCTCCTTTGTGCCTGATTACCTGCATCTTTTTCTCCTTTACTTACCCTCTACACCACATACTTGTCTACTCTCCCGGAATGGCCGGAGGCTCCCGAAAATGGGTGGCGCTCCCGGCCCCCCGGAAGAGCGCCCACCACCTGTAACCTCCCCGCATCTCCTAACAAACACCCGGCGGTGCAGTTGAAAGTGGGCGGTCTGGGGGTCAGATGACGTGATTAGCGTCATCCCTGCCATGCCCCCTGCCTTGCAATGCCAATATTATCGCCATTGCTAGATAGGGGGCGGGGTCATGATGACGTGAGCATGCGGGCACGCCCCCAATTCCGCCCCTAAACGTCAGCCTCCACCATCGCTACGCCCCTGCTGCTCCGACCTGGCTGCCTCCTCCCGGATGGGGCAGCCAGATTGTTGGTAAGTATGACACCTCTCCCTCCCTACTATCCATTCAGCATCTGCTTCTATCTTAACCCCTGCACCTCTCACTCCCCTACCTCACCCCCTGCTCCTCTCATTCCCCTATCTCACCTCCTGTGCCTCACTTACCCATCTCGCTCCCTGTGCCTCACTCCCCCATCTCACCCTCTTTTCCTCTCACTCCCTGCTATCACTTCAGCCTCTGCTTCTAACTTAACCCCTGCACCTCTCACTCCTGTGCCTCACCCCCCTGCTCCTCTCATTCCCCATCTCACCTCCTGTGCCTCACTCCCCCATCTCACCTCCTGTGCCTCACTCCCCCATCTCACCTCCTGTGCTTGAGTCCACCATCTCACCCCCTGTGCCTCACTCCACCATCTCACCCCCTGTGCTTCACTCCCGCCTATATCACCTCCTCTGCCTCACTCCCCCATCTCACCTCCTGTGCCTCACTCTGCCATCACCCCCCCCCGTGTCTCACTCCACCATCTCATCCCCTGTACCTCACCCCCCCATATCACCTACTCTGCCTCAGTCCCCCATGTCACCTCCTGTGCCTCACTCTGCCATTTCACCCCATCTCACAGTCACCCCTCTGTGCCTCACCTTCCCCCCTCCCCCATATCACCTTCTGCTCCTGGCATTTCCATGAGACACAGTCTCTCTAGGAGTGGGACGGAGGAGGAGCAGGAAGCATCGGCTGGGTCACAGCTGCAGTGCAGTTTAAGTTGTCAGAGGCTGCCAGCCATTCCTGTGGACCGGCTGCTGATCTAAAGAAGAGGTCGCGCTTTGAATCTGCACGCCAATCACAGCTGGTTGGACTGCCAGCCAATGAGAAGCTGCCACTTGGCAGCTTCTCATTGGCTGGCGGTGTGTGAGCCGTCATTGGCTCACGCAGTTTAAAAAAAAATCCTTCCTGTCTTTTAATTGGCAGCCGGTCCGCCCATGATCCAGGATTGGCTGGCGGCCGCTGCTAGCTTTAAAGTGCACTGAAGCCGGGACTAGATGCTCGTGACCAGACGGAGGCGGAACTGGTTCCGCCTTCAATTAGAGATGACGTAAGCAGTTCCGCCCCATTCCGGCTCACTTTAACCACTGGCCGGCTGTAGATTGGGCATGCATGCCCAATCTAATGAGATCGCTCACCGGGTGAGGTGAGCTTTTTTTTTATCCCCTCGCTCAGCACACAGTGCACACATCGCGCTGTGTGCTGATCTTGAGAGATGTGTGCTGAGCAATCTGTGCTAGCTTGCTCAGCACACATCTCCGGGACAAATCTCCCCGTGTGTACTGGGCTTTAGACATTTAAAACTTGATGTCTGGAGTGATGAAACAGGGGGATTGGCAACCATAAGTTGATCATAGCTGACACATATACACATGTGACACTTAAGGGGGGTACACACGGAGAGATCAGTGCTTAAATTAAGTTAAGCACGGATCTCTCCATGTGTATGCCCTACAGCGATAGCGATGCGCAGCCCCGCGCGTCGCTATCACTGGTGCTAGATTGGCCTGCATGCAGGCACAATCTAGCAGGTTGTTCATTTCACCACTGGGTGAAATGAGTGGCCCCCCCGTCCGCCCCCCTTGCTCAGCACACATCGTATTGTGCTGAGTGGGGGGAGAGATGTGTGCTGAGCGTTCAGTGATAGATCACTCAGCTCACATCTCTCCCCGTGTGTACGGGGCTTTACGGTAGGGGTTTTCCAAACAGGTGCAATCAAAGGGCCGGATTCAGGTTGGATTGCAAATTCTGCAAAGTAGCAGAATTTGCTATCCATGTGAAATCATCTGAGGCAATTCAAAATGATTTACGTAAATGTGGTGTAAACACCAGCGCCAGGACTGTTTGACGCAGACTTCAATATTTTTGGTTAAATGTCAAAATTCCAAAAAAAAAAAATAACTTTTATCTGAAACAAAGACAGAAAAGATTAGAATGGGCTAAAAAATATATTCATTGGTCAGAAGAACAACAACAGTGATGAAACCAGAATATCAATATTTGGTAATGATGGAATGAACTATGGGCCCAATTCAGACCTGATTGCTGCTGTGCGTTTTCGCACAGCGGGCGGTTATCAACATACTGCACATGTATATGCAACACAATGCACATGCGCGTCAGACAGCAGCGACAGGATTGTGCGAAAATTTCAATTGCACGAGCGTTCACATGGTGATTGACAGGAAGAGGTCATTTGTGGGTGGTAACTGACCGTTTTCTGGGAGTGTCCGGAAAAACGCAGGCATTCCCAAGCATTTTCTGGGAGTATGTGTGATGTCATCAGCCTGATTTTGTCGCACTGGAGGAGTAAGTCTTGGGCTATGCCCAGACTGCACAGGTAGCACAGACTGGAAAAAAACATTAGATGGTGAGTGTGATGCGAACGGATTTGCAGCTATCCGCAGACTGAGGGGAATTTTCGCACAGCGTACACATGCACTCGCACACTTGCACGGGGTGAATTTTCACTCCCCCTGGGCGGCAACTATCTGATCGCAGGACAGTGTCATTTGCATCACAGCGATCAAGTCTGAATTAGGCCGTGTCCACAGAGGATTGGAGAAAATTTGCTACCTGAGCGCAATACACCGACTGCGAAGCATGCAGTTAGTGTTATGCGATGGGGTTGTATGACAGCAAAAGGTGTGGCATTAATTTGCGTGACCAATGGCCCTTTAAATCGCAGCAAATACATCAGTGTCCTGCAGTGGGGTATGGAGGGGGGGTGCAGTTGAGGGAGCACAAATTAGGCAGAGCAGTGGGTAAGCAGCGGAAGAATAGACGATGTGTGCATGCACACAGTGTCTATTCACAGTGCAGAGAGAGCCTGGGGACAGCCTAGCATCTTTGAGAGTGATGGGCATGCCCCCACAGTGCTGAAAATGGGGGTGCAGTGAGAGTCCGCCCCTTTTACCTAGGCTCCATCTCTTTTCTGACACAAGCACATCATCGGCACTTCAAGAGTCCTGACCCACTGGACACAAATGTTGGGAGGTATATAATTGCAGCAAACGGCTTCCCAAACTAATTACTAATGAATATCATGGAAAACTAAGAAATGTACTTTCCCACAGTTCAGTACGTATAACTGTTTCAAAATGTAAAATTTTGTTATAAAGTTCATTGTATTATGTTGTATTATGTTCTAAATTAAACTGTTATTGTAATGATGTGTGCTTTTTGGTAGAATAATAAAATATATCAGTGCTAAAAGCTGTTAAACTTCAAAAATGTACATTTTCCAAAAGGTTTCCACAATTTTGTCCACTAGTGTATTATATATGTCTGATCTAGCAGCAGGACTAGTGTTTTTTATTGCCAGTAATACTGTGTGGCATACTCTAAGGAGTACTGCTGTGTGGCATACTGTGTATAAGGGGTACTACTGTGTGGCATACTGTATATAAAGGGTACTACTGTGGCATACTGAGTAGCAGGTGTACTATTGTTTGGCATACTGTGTATAAGGGTACTATTGTGAACTGTGTACTACTGTGGCATATGTGAATAAGTGGCACTGCTGTGTGATGTAACATCAATAAGGGGCAGAGGCGTCACAGGGTGTGGCGACACCCGGTGCGCACCCCTGATCTCCTTGATCTCCTGCCGTTGCAGATGAACATCGCTACAGATCACAAATGCAGGAAGGAGAATGGTATGCACCTCCTCCTGCATTTGCATTGCAAAGGATTGAATTATGTATGTTTCAATTGCATGCTGGAGGTCGCCCAGGGCACGGCAAGGCCACCCAGCATGCTACCCTCCGTCCAGCAGATGCAACCACAATTGACATTGCGGTCGCAATAATTGTGGACAACACCTGCCTGTCTGCGAAGGCAGGCGCACCGCAACCATGTTTTTAATTGAAAGGGCTCCACTGTGGCCCCCTGCTTTAGCCGCCACGCCCTCGCAACACCGCAACGCAATTCTCCCAATGCTCGCTGCTGTCACTCAAAGTGTAATTGCACTTAGATAGCATGTGCACGCTCACAGCGGCCACGGTGCATGCGCAGTTTAGCAAAAATTGCTCATTTGCAATTTTTGCTAAATAGCGATGCAAGCTGAAAGTGGGCCTAGCTTCAGAATCACAGTGTTCCAATACATAGCATTGTGCTCTAAGCGCATGGCCATATTAACCCAAACCATGAAGCTACTAAAAAGTATTTATATTTATTTACTTGTTTAAAAAAAGAAAAAAAGACCCAAAAGCTACTTGTGTAACAGAGGGCAGTACAGTCGAAAGAATATCTCCAAACTTTCAACTTAAATATTAAATAATAAATTCAATGTAACATCAGGACAGAAGATGAAGAATTGTTTGTGAAAGAGACAAACCATCATTTTTAAATAAATTATGTACATATGTTTACATTTCAGGAAAATGTTTTTGTTACATGTACTAAAAAATCAGAGATTGTAAGCTATCGAGCAGGGCCCTCTTACCTCTCTATCTGTCTGTTATTACCCAGTCTTGTTTTATTACTGTTTGTTCCACATTGTAAAGTGCAAGAGAATATGCTTGAGTAACATATTCAGTGGAATACAATAGAAATAAATCATATGGTAATATAATATCATGCTTTTCAAGAACACCATTTAAAAATACATATCAATGAATCTAGCAATGGCTTATTTCATATAGCGAGGAGTAACTTTACCCTGGTTGTGGAAAGAAATCTGAAAGTTCATATACATAAAAATGTATATATGCAGTAAATAATTGCACATGAACATCTGCTCTTGCCTTTAATACAAAAGCTATAGAAAGATACAATTTTAAATCATGCTGACACAAACTATATTCCCTTTCTGATTGGCTGTTGGAGGTGATGAGAGCACCACTGTTCCGTTATGACATCATAAAAGCTGAGGCAAATAGGTTCTATAATTGTGCATGCTGAGCTAATGCTAGTTGTTGATGGTCAGTCCAGAAGACAACACACGGAGAGATAAGTGACGCATCTTCCAGATCAGATCTATTATACATCTGTATCATGGCAGGTAAGATGTTCGATCATTTAATACATGAGTCTTCATCACAGTATAAACTGAATCATATCACATCAAAAGCAAATGCAACACATAAACATAACATATGATGGCAGGTGACAACCAAATGGCAAAATATGTTATTAATAATAGTAATTATAATAAAACAGTCATGTCAGTACTTATCTTACTATTGTAATTACCAAAGTGAAAGTATGTATGAGGTAGTAATTCATATTTGCTCATAACCCAATGTGAGGTTTTCTCATTTTTGGGAATCACTACACTAATGTATATGTTCCAATATACATACCATAATGTACTATTATTAGATTCTAGTAAATGCTCCTGACCCCCAGGTTTATCTGATTAGAGGGTTTGAGGCACTGTTCTGATTAGTAATCAGTGGCATACCATATATAAAGTCCTGTAGGAATTTGGAGGCCATCATATCATACCTCCCAACTTTCGGCTTAACGAAGGCGGGACTCTCGCGCGCCGACCCTAAGAGGGGGCGTGACCTCATCCGTGATGGGCGTGGTCTCACCCGAGTGGGCGTGACCTCGCCAAACGGGGCATTTTCATGCCTTTTGGGGGCATGCCCAGCGCTCCCCGAGCAGCTGGGCAGCCCCCGCTCCCCTCCTAGCACTGAATGCATGCAGTGCTCGTGCGCACAGCATGTTTTCAGTGATCACCGGCTGCTCTGCAAAAAGGCTCTCCCAACTGCCCCCCCCGCCTGCGGGACACTGCTGCCCGGGGGTGGGACAGCGGGACAGGGTCCGAATAACGGGACAGTTGGGAGGTATGTCATATGGTGTGCTGGGTGTGCTGGGCTGAGGAGAAGAGCTGCAGCTGCTGCTGTCAGGCAAGGGGGGGGGGGGGGGGGGGCCTCGGCCCTCACTGGGCCCTTCCACTAGAGATGAGCGGGTTCGGTTTCTCTGAAACCGAACCCGCACGAACTTCATGTTTTTTTCACGGGTCCGAGCAGACTCGGATCCTCCCGCCTTGCTCGGTTAACCCGAGCGCGCCCGAACGTCATCATGACGCTGTCGGATTCTCGCGAGACTCGGATTCTATATAAGGAGCCGCGCGTCGCCGCCATTTTCACACGTGCATTGAGATTGATAGGGAGAGGACGTGGCTGGCGTCCTCTCCATTAGAAATTAGATTAGAAGAGAGAGAGAGATTGTGCAGAGTCAGACAGAGTTTACCACAGTGACCAGTGCAGTTGTTGTTAGTTAACTTTTATTTATTTTAATATAATATATCCGTTCTCTGCTATATCCGTTCTCTGCCTGAAAAAAAACGATACACAGCAGCAGCCAGTCACACAGTGTGACTCAGTCTGTGTGCACTCAGCTCAGCCCAGTGTGCTGCACATCAATGTATAAAAGGCAAAGCTTATAATAATTGTGGGGGAGACTGGGGAGCACTGCAGGTTGTTATAGCAGGAGCCCCCAGGAGTACATAATATTATATTAATTTAAAATTAAACAGTGCACACTTTTGCTGCAGGAGTGCCACTGCCAGTGTGACTAGTGGTGACCAGTGCCTGACCACCAGTATAGTAGTATATTCATTGTTGTATGTATTGTATACTATCTCTTTATCAACCAGTCTATATTAGCAGCAGACACAGTACAGTGCGGTAGTTCACGGCTGTGGCTACCTCTGTGTCGGCAGTCGGAACTCGGCAGGCAGTCCGTCCATCCATAATTGTATTACAATATATACCACCTAACCGTGGTATTTTTTTTTCTTTCTTTATACCGTCGTCATAGTGTCATACTAGTTGTTACGAGTATACTACTATCTCTTTATCAACCAGTGTACAGTGCGGTAGTTCACGGCTGTGGCTACCTCTGTGTCGGCAGTCGGCAGGCAGTCCGTCCATCCATAATTGTATTATTATTATAATATATACCACCTAACCGTGGTTTTTTTTCCATTCTTTATACCGTCGTCATAGTGTCATACTAGTTGTTACGAGTATACTACTATCTCTTTATCAACCAGTGTACAGTGCGGTAGTTCACGGCTGTGGCTACCTCTGTGTCGGCAGTCGGCAGGCAGTCCGTCCATCCATAATTGTATTATTATTATAATATATACCACCTAACCGTGTTTTTTTTTCCATTCTTTATACCGTCGTCATAGTGTCATACTAGTTGTTACGAGTATACTACTATCTCTTTATCAACCAGTGTACAGTGCGGTAGTTCACGGCTGTGGCTACCTCTGTGTCGGCAGTCGGCAGGCAGTCCGTCCATCCATAATTGTATTATTATTATAATATATACCACCTAACCGTGGTTTTTTTTCCATTCTTTATACCGTCGTCATAGTGTCATACTAGTTGTTACGAGTATACTACTATCTCTTTATCAACCAGTGTACAGTGCGGTAGTTCACGGCTGTGGCTACCTCTGTGTCGGCAGTCGGCAGGCAGTCCGTCCATCCATAATTGTATTATTATTATAATATATACCACCTAACCGTGGTTTTTTTTCCATTCTTTATACCGTCGTCATAGTGTCATACTAGTTGTTACGAGTATACTACTATCTCTTTATCAACCAGTGTACAGTGCGGTAGTTCACGGCTGTGGCTACCTCTGTGTCGGCAGTCGGCAGGCAGTCCGTCCATCCATAATTGTATTATTATTATAATATATACCACCTAACCGTGGTTTTTTTTCCATTCTTTATACCGTCGTCATAGTGTCATACTAGTTGTTACGAGTATACTACTATCTCTTTATCAACCAGTGTACAGTGCGGTAGTTCACGGCTGTGGCTACCTCTGTGTCGGCAGTCGGCAGGCAGTCCGTCCATCCATAATTGTATTATTATTATAATATATACCACCTAACCGTGGTTTTTTTTCCATTCTTTATACCGTCGTCATAGTGTCATACTAGTTGTTACGAGTATACTACTATCTCTTTATCAACCAGTGTACAGTGCGGTAGTTCACGGCTGTGGCTACCTCTGTGTCGGCAGTCGGCAGGCAGTCCGTCCATCCATAATTGTATTATTATTATAATATATACCACCTAACCGTGGTTTTTTTTCCATTCTTTATACCGTCGTCATAGTGTCATACTAGTTGTTACGAGTATACTACTATCTCTTTATCAACCAGTGTACAGTGCGGTAGTTCACGGCTGTGGCTACCTCTGTGTCGGCAGTCGGCAGGCAGTCCGTCCATCCATAATTGTATTATTATTATAATATATACCACCTAACCGTGGTTTTTTTATACCACCTAACCGTGGCAGTCCGTCCATAATTGTATACTAGTAAACTATCCAATCCATCCATCTCCATTGTTTACCTGAGGTGCCTTTTAGTTCTGCCTATAAAATATGGAGAACAAAAAAGTTGAGGTTCCAAAATTAGGGAAAGATCAAGATCCACTTCCACCTCGTGCTGAAGCTGCTGCCACTAGTCATGGCCGAGACGATGAAATGCCAGCAACGTCGTCTGCCAAGGCCGATGCCCAATGTCATAGTACAGAGCATGTCAAATCCAAAACACCAAATATCAGAAAAAAAAGGACTCCAAAACCTAAAATAAAATTGTCGGAGGAGAAGCGTAAACTTGCCAATATGCCATTTACCACACGGAGTGGCAAGGAACGGCTGAGGCCCTGGCCTATGTTCATGGCTAGTGGTTCAGCTTCACATGAGGATGGAAGCACTCAGCCTCTCGCTAGAAAACTGAAAAGACTCAAGCTGGCAAAAGCACCGCAAAGAACTGTGCGTTCTTTGAAATCCCAAATCCACAAGGAGAGTCCAATTGTGTCGTTTGCGATGCCTGACCTTCCCAACACTGGACGTGAAGAGCATGCGCCTTCCACTATTTGCATGCCCCCTGCAAGTGCTGGAAGGAGCACCCGCAGTCCAGTTCCTGATAGTCAGATTGAAGATGTCAGTGTTGAAGTACACCAGGATGAGGAGGATATGGGTGTTGCTGGCGCTGGGGAGGAAATTGACCAGGAGGATTCTGATGGTGAGGTGGTTTGTTTAAGTCAGGCACCCGGGGAGACACCTGTTGTCCGTGGGAGGAATATGGCCGTTGACATGCCAGGTGAAAATACCAAAAAAATCAGCTCTTCGGTGTGGAGGTATTTCACCAGAAATGCGGACAACAGGTGTCAAGCCGTGTGTTCCCTTTGTCAAGCTGTAATAAGTAGGGGTAAGGACGTTAACCACCTCGGAACATCCTCCCTTATACGTCACCTGCAGCGCATTCATAATAAGTCAGTGACAAGTTCAAAAACTTTGGGTGACAGCGGAAGCAGTCCACTGACCAGTAAATCCCTTCCTCTTGTAACCAAGCTCACGCAAACCACCCCACCAACTCCCTCAGTGTCAATTTCCTCCTTCCCCAGGAATGCCAATAGTCCTGCAGGCCATGTCACTGGCAAGTCTGACGAGTCCTTTCCTGCCTGGGATTCCTCCGATGCATCCTTGCGTGTAACGCCTACTGCTGCTGGCGCTGCTGTTGTTGCCGCTGGGAGTCGATGGTCATCCCAGAGGGGAAGTCGTAAGCCCACTTGTACTACTTCCAGTAAGCAATTGACTGTTCAACAGTCCTTTGCGAGGAAGATGAAATATCACAGCAGTCATCCTACTGCAAAGCGGATAACTGAGTCCTTGACAACTATGTTGGTGTTAGACGTGCGTCCGGTATCCGCCGTTAGTTCACAGGGAACTAGACAATTTATTGAGGCAGTGTGCCCCCGTTACCAAATACCATCTAGGTTCCACTTCTCTAGGCAGGCGATACCGAGAATGTACACGGACGTCAGAAAAAGACTCACCAGTGTCCTAAAAAATGCAGTTGTACCCAATGTCCACTTAACCACGGACATGTGGACAAGTGGAGCAGGGCAGGGTCAGGACTATATGACTGTGACAGCCCACTGGGTAGATGTATGGACTCCCGCCGCAAGAACAGCAGCGGCGGCACCAGTAGCAGCATCTCGCAAACGCCAACTCTTTCCTAGGCAGGCTACGCTTTGTATCACCGCTTTCCAGAATACGCACACAGCTGAAAACCTCTTACGGCAACTGAGGAAGATCATCGCGGAATGGCTTACCCCAATTGGACTCTCCTGTGGATTTGTGGCATCGGACAACGCCAGCAATATTGTGTGTGCATTAAATATGGGCAAATTCCAGCACGTCCCATGTTTTGCACATACCTTGAATTTGGTGGTGCAGAATTTTTTAAAAAACGACAGGGGCGTGCAAGAGATGCTGTCGGTGGCCAGAAAAATTGCGGGACACTTTCGGCGTACAGGCACCACGTACAGAAGACTGGAGCACCACCAAAAACTACTGAACCTGCCCTGCCATCATCTGAAGCAAGAAGTGGTAACGAGGTGGAATTCAACCCTCTATATGCTTCAGAGGTTGGAGGAGCAGCAAAAGGCCATTCAAGCCTATACAATTGAGCACGATATAGGAGATGGAATGCACCTGTCTCAAGTGCAGTGGAGAATGATTTCAACGTTGTGCAAGGTTCTGATGCCCTTTGAACTTGCCACACGTGAAGTCAGTTCAGACACTGCCAGCCTGAGTCAGGTCATTCCCCTCATCAGGCTTTTGCAGAAGAAGCTGGAGGCATTGAAGAAGGAGCTAACACGGAGCGATTCCGCTAGGCATGTGGGACTTGTGGATGCAGCCCTTAATTCGCTTAACAAGGATTCACGGGTGGTCAATCTGTTGAAATCAGAGCACTACATTTTGGCCACCGTGCTCGATCCTAGATTTAAAGCCTACCTTGGATCTCTCTTTCCGGCAGACACAGGTCTGCTGGGGTTGAAAGACCTGCTGGTGACAAAATTGTCAAGTCCAGCGGAACGCGACCTGTCAACATCTCCTCCTTCACATTCTCCCGCAACTGGGGGTGCGAGGAAAAGGCTCAGAATTCCGAGCCCACCCGCTGGCGGTGATGCAGGGCAGTCTGGAGCGACTGCTGATGCTGACATCTGGTCCGGACTGAAGGACCTGACAACGATTACGGACATGTCGTCTACTGTCACTGCATATGATTCTCTCAACATTGATAGAATGGTGGAGGATTATATGAGTGACCGCATCCAAGTAGGCACGTCACACAGTCCGTACTTATACTGGCAGGAAAAAGAGGCAATTTGGAGGCCCTTGCACAAACTGGCTTTATTCTACCTAAGTTGCCCTCCCACAAGTGTGTACTCCGAAAGAGTGTTTAGTGCCGCCGCTCACCTTGTCAGCAATCGGCGTACGAGGTTACATCCAGAAAATGTGGAGAAGATGATGTTCATTAAAATGAATTATAATCAATTCCTCCGCGGAGACATTGACCAGCAGCAATTGCCTCCACAAAGTACACAGGGAGCTGAGATGGTGGATTCCAGTGGGGACGAATTGATAATCTGTGAGGAGGGGGATGTACACGGTGATATATCGGAGGGTGAAGATGAGGTGGACATCTTGCCTCTGTAGAGCCAGTTTGTGCAAGGAGAGATTAATTGCTTCTTTTTTGGGGGGGGTCCAAACCAACCCGTCATATCAGTCACAGTCGTGTGGCAGACCCTGTCACTGAAATGATGGGTTGGTTAAAGTGTGCATGTCCTGTTTTGTTTATACAACATAAGGGTGGGTGGGAGGGCCCAAGGATAATTCCATCTTGCACCTCTTTTTTCTTTTCTTTTTCTTTGCATCATGTGCTGATTGGGGAGGGTTTTTTGGAAGGGACATCCTGCGTGACACTGCAGTGCCACTCCTAGATGGGCCCGGTGTTTGTGTCGGCCACTAGGGTCGCTAATCTTACTCACACAGCTACCTCATTGCGCCTCTTTTTTTCTTTGCGTCATGTGCTGTTTGGGGAGGGTTTTTTGGAAGGGACATCCTGCGTGACACTGCAGTGCCACTCCTAGATGTGCCCGGTGTTTGTGTCGGCCACTAGGGTCGCTAATCTTACTCACACAGTCAGCTACCTCATTGCGCCTCTTTTTTTCTTTGCGTCATGTGCTGTTTGGGGAGGGTTTTTTGGAAGGGCCATCCTGCGTGACACTGCAGTGCCACTCCTAGATGGGCCCGGTGTTTGTGTCGGCCACTAGGGTCGCTAATCTTACTCACACAGCTACCTCATTGCGCCTCTTTTTTTCTTTGCGTCATGTGCTGTTTGGGGAGGGTTTTTTGGAAGGGCCATCCTGCGTGACACTGCAGTGCCACTCCTAGATGGGCCCGGTGTTTGTGTCGGCCACTAGGGTCGCTAATCTTACTCACACAGCTACCTCATTGCGCCTCTTTTTTTCTTTGCGTCATGTGCTGTTTGGGGAGGGTTTTTTGGAAGGGACATCCTGCGTGACACTGCAGTGCCACTCCTAGATGGGCCCGGTGTTTGTGTCGGCCACTAGGGTCGCTTATCTTACTCACACAGCGACCTCGGTGCAAATTTTAGGACTAAAAATAATATTGTGAGGTGTGATGTGTTCAGAATAGGCTGAAAATGAGTGTAAATTATGTTTTTTGAGGTTAATAATACTTTGGGATCAAAATTACCCCCAAATTCTATGATTTAAGCTGTTTTTTAGGGTTTTTTGAAAAAAACACCCGAATCCAAAACACACCCGAATCCGACAAAAATAATTCGGTGAGGTTTTGCCAAAACGCGTTCGAACCCAAAACACGGCCGCGGAACCGAACCCAAAACCAAAACACAAAACCCGAAAAATTTCAGGCGCTCATCTCTACCTTCCACCAGACCTGGACCCAGGTAATTTGTACCCTTTCCCCTCCTCTCGGCTCCACTGAGTGTAATATATACAGTATATAATCCTGCACCAGTGTATATAGATTTTCTATTTCTCTCTCTTCTCACAAATGTACACAGTATATTAATATATAGTGTATCTATATTATTACTCTTTTTTTTTATTCTTTTTTGCTGCTTATAGTCCTATAGTTTTCACTTGCCATAGAAGGACGCACCACTGAGTGGCAATAAATACACCCATAGGTGGAGCTAGACATGCCCTTTGGGTGGAGCATTACACACCCCTCCATGGCGCATTCTTCTGCCACCTGGAGTCTCCCTGAAACTTGTTTTCAAAAGTAGGTAAGTATGGCAGGTGGTCAGTTCAGAGGACATCTCATCTGAGGCTGGAGGAGAGATGTACTAAGCCTAAGAGTGATAATGTGGAGAGAGATAAAGTACCAGCCAATCAGCTTCTAACTGCCATGTTAAAGGCTGTGTTTGAAAAATTACAAATAGGAGCTGATTGGTTGGTACTTTATCTCTGTCAACTTTATCTCTCTCCAAGACTTAGCACATAGAACCCAGTGACCCTGATCAGAGCTATTAACATCTCTACATTAGTTCTGTATTATGGGCATGGCAGGTACTGTAAGATTACCTGTCATCTAATATAATATATATAACAATGGCTAAGGTCGGAATGTCCGTTTCGCGAAACCAACCAGTTTTGGGGAACTGGAAGTTTCTGTGCAAGTTCCACCAGAGAGGAGGCAATATATAGAAACGCTGAAACGGAAGGCCCAGAGGGATAGACAAAAAGAGGCCTGGAAAATACTGTATCCCTGCAAGAGAGGGCCAAGAGTTCTAAGTGAATGATTGCAGGAACACCAGATAGCCTATTATTATGGCTATGCATTTTATTAATTTTTTAATAATTTTCTAATTTTTATAATTTTTCTGTCTCAAATTTTTACGTTTATTCTCTTGTAAATGTTTGTTTTTTTAAGTGTTTAATTTAATATAAATATAATCTTTATATAAATATCTGCAACATCATATTTGTACAATATATTCTTTATACTTTGAAGATTATTAACCCTATGTATCTGAAAGTTCAATAAAAAAATTTTTTAGCGGTATATTCAATTGAAGTCGAAAGCTGCTGTCTGTCGAAAAGACGGCAGTTTTCGACTTTTTTAGGTCAGAAGGGGTTCCGACCTATTCAATCTAACCCCAAATTATTTGACAAGTCGAGGAATTTGACTTGTCGAAAAGCACGTGGATCGGCGGAATAGTTGCCGATCCGCGTGCTTGTGTCAAAAACTTTGACTTTAAAAAAGCCAAAGTGAGATGTGGGAGCAGAGACGGAGGAGAGCCGCGGGCAGATGGGGGAGAGCAGCGCCGGAGGATGTGTCGCAGCCGCCGCTCACAGCAGCGTCCACCCGGCTCCAGCAAGCGAGACCTCACTTGCAGGAGCCGGGTGGACGCTGCCGTGAGCGGCGGCTGTGATGCGGAAGCAGAGACGGGGGGAGACGAGGAGAAGACGGAGAGAGCCACGGACAAGCAGCGCTACAGCAGCGGGCAGCGTAGCCAGAGGATGTCACAGCCACCGCTCACAGCAGTGTCCACCCGGCTCCAGCAAGCGAGACCTTGCTTGCTGGAGCCGGATGGACGCTGCGTGAGTGGCGGCTGTGACACATCCCCCGGCTACGCTGCTATAGCCACTGCTGTAGCGCTTCTCTCTCCCTTCTGCCCGCGGCTCTCCCCCCGTCTCAGCTCCCGCATCTCAGTTCGACTTTTTTTAAAGTTGAATTGAGATTGCATTGAATAGCCTAGGTTGGATCCATTCCGACAAATGAATGTCGGAATTGATCAGACTTCAATTGAATATACCCCTTAAGGCCCATACACACTGGGCGATTTTGAACTGAAAGCAGGTCACTTTTGGTGTGTTGAGCTGATGCGCACTACCACTTCATCGCTGGCAGCCGCTGTTCATCTACTGGTATTACCAGTAGATGTACGGCGGGGTGAGCAGCTTTCCATAGCGTCCTGCTATGGAAAGGCGCTCACCCCCGCTGACATCGCTGGGCAGCGGGGAAAAGCGTTCAGTGTGTATGCACTGAGCACTTTTCAGCCCAGCGATGTCAGTAATCATCGCTGTTCATACATGCTGGGCAAAAACGCCCTTTAGTCTCATCACTTTCCAGACAGACCCTGTATACTGTTTCTCTCTGGCTGGGATTTCTGATTATACTGCAGAAGGATGTTTCCAATAGCAACCACTGGAATTACTACTGATACAGTAACAATGGGAACACCAGTCACATAATGTTAGTAGAAAATCTGAGTCTCAGAAGGATATATAGGGTAGGCACTCGCCAGATCCATAAATGGGCAACAGTTTACTGGTCCCCAGATGCTTGTGTTTGGAATGCTGTGTATTGAGGTGACAGGTTGTTAAAGGGGATACAGTTAGACATTTCTGCACTAGACTTGAATATTTAAATTCTGAAAACAGGCAAAATTCTAACCAACATACATAGTAATATTACACTATGGGCCTGATTCATAGCTGTACGGTATTGCATAACCACAGGGAAGCAGCGGTGCGATACTATACAACTAATAGGCTAATGCAGCAGGAGGTGTCTGGTGTAAAAATACATGTTCTAACTGCTTCTGTGATCTGCTGCTGAGTCTGAGGATGCAGCATCGAATCACTCTGCAGAAACATCGGTCAAGGATGCAGGCCCCTTCTGCACATGAGCAGAACAGGTCCTGCACGTTTGCATTTCCCCCACTATCGGATATGAATCAGGACCAATGTGTGAGAAATAACTGTGTTGGCAGTGCTCCCTAGTGTCAAGGTACTTTCAACTACCAATTTACCACACCAAAAGTCAACATACTGTATATGCATACAAATATACATAGGTATGGGCAGTGCTGAAAGTGGTCCTAGAGAGGTGGTGGAACTCACCCCCCCCCCCCTCCACGCCTGTGAAATAAAGGGATTGCATGCAAAGGGCGTGGTCTCAAAAAGAAAGGGGCGTGGTCACCCAATAGTATCCCCAATTCAAATTATGCCGCACAGTAGCCCAATTTTATTAACATTACACCACATAGTAGTGTCCCTTATTCTTGCTATGACACACATTAGTGCCCCTTATACACAAAGCCCACAGTAGTAGCACCCCAAATACACATAATGCCCATAGCAATAGTGCTCCTTATACAATGCCCCCAGTAGTAGTGCCCCTTATGTCCCCAGGAGTGATGCCCCTTATAAAGTGTCCCCAATGCAATGCCCTCATTAATAGTGCCCCCAGTGGTAATGCCCCGTGTAGTGTTGCCCTCAGTAGTAATGCCCCCGTAGTTATGCCTCCAGACAGTAGTTATGCCCCCCATTAGATATGCCCCCTGTAGTTATGCCCCAGTAGATTTGCCCCCAGTAGTTATGCCCCCAGTCAGTAGTTATGCCCCTAGTAGCTTTGCCCCCTGTAGTTATGCACCCAGTAGATGTGCCCTCTGTAGTTGTGCCCCAGTAGGCCTGCCCCAGTAGACGTGCCCCCAGTATACATGCCCCCAGTAGAAATGAACCAGTAGTTGTGCCCCCTGTAGATGTGCCCCCAGCAGATGTGCCCCTTTAGATATGTCCCCAGTCAGTAGTTATGCCCCCAGTCAGATATGCCCCTAGTAGTTATACACACAGTAGATGTGCCCCCAGTAAGAAATTATGCCCCCCAGTAGTTATGCCCCCTGTAGTTGTGCCCCAGTAGGCCTGCCCCCAGTATTCATGCCCCCAGTAGTCTGACACATTAGTTGTGCCCCCAGTAGACGTGTCCCCAGCAGTTGTGCCACCAGCCATTGTGCCCTCAGTAGATGTGCCCCCAGTCATTGTGCCCTCAGTAGCTGTGCCCCCGGCCATTGTGCCATCAGTAGTTGTGCCCCCAGCCATTGTGCCCTCAGTAGATGTGCCCCCAGCCATTGTGCCGCCAGCCAGTGTGCCCTCAGTAGATGTGCCCCCAACCATTGTGTCCTCAGTAGATGTGCCCCCAGCCATTGTGCCCTAAGTAGATGTGCTCCCAGCCATTGTGCCCTCAGTAGATGTGCCCTCAGCCATTGTGCCCTCAGTAGATGTGCCCCCAGCCATTGTGCCCTCAGTAGATGTGCCCTCAGCCATTGTGCCCTCAGTAGATGTGCCCCCAGCCATTGTGCTCTCAGTAGATGTGCCCCCAGCCATTGTGCCACCAGTAGATGTGTCCCCTAGTAGTGCTGCTTACACACATACACACTAAAAAACACAATTCTCACCAGCCACGCTCCTGCTTCCGGACCGCTGCTGCCCTCCGCCTGGCCACCCACGCTTCGGATCTATAGGAGAGACATCATGACGTCTCTCCCATAGCACCGCACAGTGCATACAGCCAGAAGCCAAAGCTCAGGAGTGTGCTCTGGCGTCAGAGCTCAGAAGTGAGCTCCGGTGTCCGGACCGGCGGCCACTGAATGGAAGAAGCTGGCACCTGCTGGTAACAAAATCTAAGCGGGCGCCGACTTCTCCCTGGGTTAGGTAAATCGGAGGAGGCGGAACTGCGTTCCGGCTCCAAATGAAACTGACGGAACGCAGTTCTGCCCCGTTCTGTCTCACTTTAACCTCTCGGTATGGGCAGTAGCGGATTTTGCTACGAGTAAGCAGGATTTTTGCCCAGGGCGCCGCCCTCCAGAGGGCACCACCGCCATCCGGAGGCCGCCGCCATGGCAAGATCCGCTACTGGTGCTGCCCGGTGCTGTTTAGATGCCTGGTGCTGTGCGGTGCGCGATGAAGGTTACCGTTCCCAATTGTAGTCCACGTGTATCGTAAAGTATGAAAAAGTTAAAAAATTAAGATTAAAAAAAAAAAAAAAAACTCATGTCAACCTAGAGTCCCTGTCGACCTAGAAACCATGTCAACCTACTTACTGATGACCAATAGTGGTCAACCTAGACAGTGTCGACCTACTTACTATCAACCTAAAGACCGGATCCTGAAACCACCAGTCAGTACCCAGCCAGTGAATCAAGACTGCTGCAAGGAGCTTGGCTTAGATCACCAATATTGGTTTGATTGCTCAGCATCTGCCACCCCAATGGGGCTAGTTGTATTGGTATTGAGGTATTCTCAGAATTAGATAAGGGCATGAGCAGACAGTTCCATAGTATTATGCCAGGTCATAATCCTGGGGATATACTTCAGCAGGCTGTTGGAGAAGAAAGGAGATGTCACTCCAAGAACTTTAATCTTCCTGATGTAAACTGGGAAGTGTCTGTTGCTAGTTCCACTAGAAGTAGGGACATTTTAAATTCCCTTCAGGGAGCATCCCTCCACCAATTGGTGAGGGAGCCCACTCGGAAAGACGCTATATTAGACTTAATACTTACAAATGGAGACAGTATATCGGACGTAAAAGTGGGTGAAAACCTGGGATCCAGTGATCATCAAGCAGTATGGTTCAGCATAAAGATAGAGACTGACTCATCCCATACAAAAACAAAGGTGTTGGATTTTAGGAAGGCTGATTTTGTAGGGATGGGAAAATGTGTAACATAGTAACATAGTATCTGAGGTTGAAAAAAGACAATTGTCCATCGAGTTCAACCTATTTGTGGTGTCCTATACATGATGATTTGACTAAAATTTCTGACTGATGCTGCTGTCAGCCATTGCATTTTATCCCTATTTATAGTAACTATAATGCATGACTATGCACCATACCCCTGGATATCCTTATCCAATAGGAATTTATCTAACCCATTCTTAAAGGTGTTGACAGATTCCGCCATTACAACTCCCTCAGGCAGGGAATTCCAAACACGTATTGTCCTTACCGTGAAAAAGCCTTTACGCCGTGTTGTGCGGAATCTCCTCTCCTCTAACCTGAGCGAGTGTCCACGAGTCCTCTGTGTTGATCTAACCAAAAACATGTCCCGCGCAAGCTCTGTGTATTGTCCTCTTATATATTTGTAGATGTTGATCATATCCCCTCTTAGTCTCCGCTTTTCCAATGTAAACATGCCTAGTCTTTCAAGCCTTTCCTTGTATTCCATCGTCTCCATGCCCTTAATTAGTTTGGTCGCCCTCCTCTGTACCTTTTCGAGCTCCAGGATATCCTTTTTGTAGTACGGTGCCCAGAATTGTACACAGTATTCAAGGTGTGGCCTCACTAGTAATTTATATAACGGGAGTATAATACTCTCGTCCCTAGCATCAATACCCTGTTTTATACATGCTAATATCTTATTAGCCTTCTTTTCTGCAGTCCTACTTTGGGTACTACTGCTTAGCTTGCTATCTATGAGGACACCTAAGTCCTTTTCCAGTACAGAATCCCCTAATTTTACCCCATTTAGTAGGTAGGTGTAATTTTTGTTCTTGTTACCACAGTGCATTACCTTACACTTGTCTGTGTTGAAGCGCATTCTCCATTTGGCTGCCCATGCTTCTAATTTAACTAAGTCGTTCTGAAGAGACTCGGCATCCTCCTCTGTATTTATAGCCTTACACAATTTGGTATCATCTGCAAAAATTGACACCATGCTCTCCAGACCTTCTGTTAGGTCGTTAATGAAAATATTGAACAATAGCGGTCCTAATACTGAGCCTTGCGGCACACCACTTAGCACTTCAGTCCAAGTTGAAAAAGATCCATTAACCACAACGCGCTGCTTCCTATTATCTAACCAGTTTTTGACCCAAGTGCATATTGTGCTTCCTAGCCCTGATTCTTGTAGCTTGTAGATAAGTCTCATGTGTGGTACAGTATCGAACGCTTTGGCAAAGTCTAAAAGATTACATCCACGTCTTTACCCTGATCTAGGTTTGCGCTTACTGTTTCATAAAAGCCAAGTAAGTTGGTTTGACAGGATCTGTCCTTCATAAACCCATGTTGATTCCTTTTAATGACCTTATTGGTTTCAAGGAACTTCTGAATACTATCTCTTAGAATACCTTCCAATACTTTCCCCACTATAGATGTAAGACTAACTGGTCTATAATTACCTGGTTCAGCTTTACTTCCCTTTTTGAATATAGGCACTACTTCCGCTATACGCCAGTCTTTGGGAACCATACCTGATATAACTGAATCCTCAAAGATCAAAGATAGCGGTTTTGCCAGTTCAGAGTGAAGCTCCATTAGAACCCTTGGATGAATACCATCGGGCCCTGGTGATTTATTAATCTTTAAATGTTTTAATCGGTCACAGACTACTTCCTCGCTTAAATAAGTACCTATCAGTGTGATATTCTCATTATTGAGATTGTGTGTCAGTCCCTGAATTGGGTCCTCTCTAGTGAATACTGTTGAAAAAAACTCATTTAGTGTGTCCGCTATGTCATTATCATTTTTGCTTAAGACTCCCAACTTGTCTTTTAAAGGGCCTATACTCTCCTTCTTTAATCTCTTGCTATTAATGTATTTAAAGAATTTTTTGGGATTCACTTTGCTTTCCTTTGCTACTAGTTTTTCAGTTTCTACTTTAGCCGCTTTTATTTCCTTTTTGCAATTTTTGTTACATTCCTTATAGTGCTGAAATGACTCTGCTTCCCCGTCAGATTTGTATTTTTTAAATGCTCGCCTTTTCTTGCCCATAAGTTCCTTAATATTTTTGTTAAGCCACATCGGTTTATGATTTTTATTCCCTTTTTTGCTACTCATAGGAATATATTTGAGTGTATTTTTAGCTAGCAGGAATTTTAGTACCTCCCATTTCTCCGTAGTATTTTTTCCTAAAAACAAACCTTCCCATTCAATATCCCTGAAAAATACCCTCATCTTTTCAAAATTTGCTTTGCTAAAGTTTAAAGTCCTAGTTGAGCCAGTATAGGGCTGTTTGTAGAAACTGATATTGAATGTGACCATATTGTGGTCGCTGTTTCCTATGGGTTCCCCTACTATAATACCTGATACCAAATCCCCATTGTTTGTTAATACCAGGTCTAAGATTGCATTGTACCTAGTTGGTTCCTCAATTAGTTGGACTAAGTAGTTATCATTTAGTATGTTTAAAAACATATTGCCCCTAGCAGTATCACATGAATCGTTTTTCCAGTTTATCTCTGGATAGTTAAAATCTCCCATCACTACTATGTCTCCTACTCCTGCTGCTCTTTCAATTTGCTTTAGTAACAATTCATCATCAGATGCGTTGATACCAGTCGGCCTATAGCATACACCCAATACTAACTTTTTTATTCCTTTTTCCCCGCATGCAATTTCTACCCATAATGTCTCAACAGTGTCTACAGTCCCCTCCTGAATATCTTCCCATATATTAGGTTTTAAAAACGGCTTTACGTACAGACACACCCCTCCACCCTTTTTATTTAGTTTGTCTCTCCTAAACAGTATATAGCCCTCTAGATTGTAAGCGATTCTTTGGTAGAGTGGAGGAACTTGGAAGCCGTGCTGGAGAGGTGGGAAACATTAAAATGTGCAATATTAAAGGCAACAGACCTTTGTATCAAAAGTGTTAGGAAAAACACAAGGAAAAGGAAGCCAGTGTGGTTTGCAAAAGAAGTAGCAAATATTGTGAAAGCAAAAAAGATGGCTTTTAGGAAATATAAGCAGACACAAAATAATGAAGACAAAGAGATATATCTTGTTAGACAGAAGGATACTAAGAAGGTAATCAGATGTGCAAAGGCACAAGCTGAGGAGAAAATGGCCCAGTCAGTGGGTAAAGGAGGTAAAACTTTTTTTAGGTATATAAGCGAAAGGAGAAAAACAAAAGGCGGAATAATAAAACTAAAGACAGACACTGGGAGTCTTGTTGAGGGAGACAATTTAATAGCAGATCATCTTTATAATTATTTTTGCTCAGTATTTACTACTGAAAGAGAGGGGAAGGGGCCACAGTTAAGTTTCAGGGATATTCAGGAAAATGACACAAGTACATTTACAGAGGAGAAGGTCCTAACAGAACTCTCAAAGCTGAAAGTGGACAAATCTATGGGGCCAGATGGGATACATCCAAGGATACTAAAAGAACTTAAAGAGGTGCTGGTAGCACCATTGGCAGAATTATTCAACCAGTCATTAGCTACAGGAGTAATTCCAGAGGACTGAAAAAGAGCAAACGTAGTCCCACTGCACAAAAGTGGAAGCAAGGAAGAGGCAAACAACTACAGACCAGTGAGTCTTACATCAGTAGTATGGAAATTGATGGAAACACTCTTAAAAGAAAGAGTTGTAGATTATCTTAAATCCGGCAATTTACAGGATCCCAAACAGCATGGATTCACTGGGGGGAGATCATGTCAAACAAATCTTATTGACTTTTTTGACAGTGTGACTAAAGTGATGGATAAAGGTGGAGCCATGGATATAGCTTATCTAGACTTTAGTAAGGCTTTTGACACTGTTCCACATCGCAGACTGCTAAATAAACTTGAAAGTTTGGGATTGGATATTAGGATTATTGAATGGATAAGATCTTGGTTGAAGGATAGAAAACAGAGTTGTGGTAAATGGAGTGCATTCACAGGAGGGAAATGTTACCAGTGGAGTACCCCAGGGATCTGTACTTGGACCAGTGCTTTTTAATATCTTTATTGGTGACATTGCAAATGGCATTAAAGGGAAAGTATGCCTTTTTGCAGATGACACAAAGGTATGCAACAGGGTAGACACACCAGGTGGGGTAAAACAAATGATTGAGGATCTAGGTAGACTAGAGGAATGGTCAAAAGTGTGGCAATTACAGTTTAATGCCAAAAAATGCAAAATCATGCACTTGGGTCTCAAAAATCCAAAGGCTAAATATAGTATTAATGGCACTATACTGGAAACTACTGAGGAGGAAAGGGATCTAGGAGTCACTATTTCAGATGACTTAAAGGCAGGTAAGCAATGTAACAAAGCAATGAGGAATGCTAGTCAGATGCTTGGTTGTATTGGGAGAGGAATCAGCAGCAGAAAGAAAGAAGTAATAATGCCACTGTATAGGTCATTGGTACGGCCTCATCTAGAATACTGTGTTCAATTCTGGAGGCCATATCGTCAAAAGGATATTAATACATTAGAAACTGTACAAAGAAGGGCAACTAAAATGGTGCATGGCCTACATCACAAAACATACACAGAAAGACTAAGAAATCTCAATATGTATAGTTTGGAGCAGAGAAGGGAAAGGGGGGACATGATAGAAACTAACTTTCAAATATATCAAGGGTTTTAACAAAGTCCAGGAGGGAAACATTCTCCAAATGAAGAGAAGCAATAGGACACGAGGACATGTACTGAGACTGGAGGGGGGGAGGTTCAGGGGAAATTTGCAGAAAAATTACTTCACAGAAAGGGTAGTGGACAAGTGGAAAAGCCTCCTATCAGAGGTGGTAGAGGCTAAGACAGTAGAGCAATTTAAACATGCATGGGATAGACATAAGGATATCTTTACAAAGAAATAAGGATCAATTAAGGTTAGAGATTAAATAAAAAAATAAAAAAGGGGCAGACTAGATAGGCCAAGTGGTTCTTATCTGCTGACAAATTCTATGTTTCTAATGGGGAAAACATTCGATTTGCAGCTGTCCGCTGACTGAGGGGTATTTTCGCACAGCATACACATACATTCGCACACTTGCACGGGGTGAATTTTCAATCCCCCTGGGTGCGACTATCTGATCGCAGAACAGTGTAATTTGCAGCACAGTGATCAGGTCTGAATTAGGCCCAATGTTTGGCAGGCATTAAGGGTCATGTGTAAGCACAATACATATATGTGAAATGTTTAAGTAGCAGTGTTACATACAATAGAAATAAGTTATGCACAATACTGAACTAAAATGAGCATACACATGACAACATACATACCTAAAGAAAAATGTTAGTTTGTGAATTTCAAAAAACACATTTATGTAATTAGGCATGCAGCAGCATTCCCTGCGTCACTGGAAACACCAACAGTTGCCTGTAATTTTGCATTGGAACTTTTGCTGCTACCATCAGTACATCCACAGTCTGTGTGGCTACTTAGCATGTAGAAATGTAGTGCTGATGCGTTTGAACAGTGGCATCATGAGGGGAGTGCAGGGGGTGCGGCCTGCACCCAGGTGTTTTCCTTCAATGGGGTGACACCAAAAAGAGCTGCACCCCCGCACCCCCATCCCATCCACGTCCGCGGCAGCACCCACACTCACTCCCGGCACCAAGCCCCAGTACCCCCACAGACTTCATAAGTAATTCAGACACTCGCCTGGCCTGCCTGTTTACACTGCTGCGGCGCCACCGGGTCCGTACTGCCGCAATCACTATCGATGCCGGGTATTGTACGTCACTCCTCATGACATCAACACGCACGCCAGCAGCGCAGAACATTCTGGGAGGGAGAATAGGAGGAGACTCGAGACGAGTGCTGTGCAGTGCGCTGCATTACCAGAGGGAGGACCTGGCTGGCTGTACTGCAGTGAGCGCACCTCATTGTCTTCTACTTTCCCGGCTGGCTGCGAGTGGTTTCAGCTGCCAGAGGGTCTGTTTTTGATCAAATGGGCATCGGCTATTTCTTAATACATTCATTTTTTGTATTGAGTGCTGGTAAACCGCTATTAGTATGTGTATATACATATATATATATATACATATATGTGTGTGTGTATATATATATAGGCAGTGCTCGAAGTGGGCCGGTATACAATGGTATGGCATACCGCCACTTCTTCGAGTACTGACCACTGAAGTCCCCTGGCGCCGCATTGAGCTCTCGCTCATATGACCGCGGCGCTACTATTTGAAATCCGACGTGGACATCGGCAGATTTTAAATAGTAGTGCCGCGGTCATAGGAGCCGCAGTGCCACCGACCACAGCCTCCTTCGCCTTGCACCAACACCACCCTTTGCCTCCTCCACTACACGGCCACCGCCCTTAGCCGCCATGCCGCCGCCCTTAGTCCTTCTCTGCTCCTACGCCTCCTCCGCACCATGCTGACCACAGCCTCCTCATCCACAGCACCGCAGACCACAGCATCCTCAGCACCGCCGCTACTAAAGAGGTAATCTTACCCTGCTGCCTTTCTCTCTCCCCAGTCCCTACTGTATGCCCTTGCTGTCCCTCTCTCTGTCACTCTCCCTGTCCCTGCTGTCATTGTCCCTGTCACTCTCCCTGTCCCTACTGTCACTTTCCCTGTCCCTCTGTCACTCTCCCTGTCCCTCTGTCCCTGCTGTCACTCTCCCTGAATTTTGTCTCATTCCATGTGAATTTCGGCTCATTCTGTGGGCTATAATGTGGATTTTGACTCATACTGTGTGGTATAACGTGAAAGGGGCACCAGTACTATAGTTTAAGGGGTCCTACTATTGTGGTGCATAATGTGTATAAGGGGTATATGGTGTGATAAACTACACGCCCCATTTTGAGTGACCATGCCCCCTTTCCTGGAGAAGGTGCACGCATAATTGCAACCTTCACTTTTTCATACCCCCACTTCAAAATTTCCAATTCGACCACTGCATATAGATAGATAGATAGCAGCATGATCCAGCTTTCCCAATATGATAAGAAATGGCACTAGGTGCCTGCATAAAACAATATATAATCCACATGCGCGAAACTCCTGGGCCTGGCGACTAAATAAACATCTTTTAACAAAGGCACAGGTGCGGCAATGTTTGAGTGCCCTTTTATATGTGACTTTTATGTTGGGTCAGGCGACCTGACAATAGTGCCACACATTAAAGGGCGCTAAAACGTTGCCGTACCTGTGCCTTTGTTAAAAGATGTTTATTTAGTCGCCAGGCCCAGGAGCGCCGCGCATGTGGATTTTATTTTTATATATATATATATATATATACATATATATATATATGTATATATATATTTATTCCCTCCCAGGCCACGTAACATAGGCCCTCATTCCAAGTTGATCGCACAAAGCTGCTTTTTGCAGCCCGTGCGATCGACTAGTCGCCGCCTATGGGGGAGGGATTTTTTTGCATAGCAAGGCTGCGAACGCTTGTGCAGCCCTGCTATGCAAAAAGATTTTTAGCAGTTTCTAAGTAGGTCCTGACATACTCACCGGCTGCGATGTCTTCAGCGTGACTAGTCCCGCAGTTGATGTCAGACACCTGCCGTGCAAACACCTGGACACGCCTGCGTTGGACTCACCACTACCAGAAAACGGTGAGTATCCACCCCAGAACTGCTTCCGCCTATAAATCTTCTTGCGATCGCTTTCATCGCTGTCTCTGCCTCAGGACTAGGTTATTCATTGGACTCATATACTGTAATACCCCAGGAGAGAGCACTTAATAAGAGCAGGGAGCATCGGGGGCACTAAGACCCTATGGACACTAGCAGGTGATACAGGGCAAACAGGAGAGGCACTACGAGAGCATGGATGGTGTAATGGTTAGCATTGCTGCCTCACAGCACTGATGTTGTTGGTTCGATTGCCATCATGGCCCTTAACTGGGTGTAGTTTGCATATTCTACCTGTGATTGCGTGAGTTTCCTCCGGGTACTCCGGTTTCCTCCCACAATCCAAAAATATACTGGTAGGTTAACTGGTTCCCAACAAAATTAACCCTTGTGTGTATGCGTGTACATGTAATAGGGAATATAGATTGTAAGCTCCACTGGAGCAGGGACTGATGTGAATGGCCAAATATTCTCTGTAAAGTTTTGTGGAAAATGTGTGCGCAATAGAAATAACTGGTAATAGCTGAAAAAGACAGTGTGTTGGGGCGAAATAGAGAGGAGATGGAGTGCTGCAAGGAGGGACAGAGAAAAATCCTGGTGAGGCTGCAGGAAGACACTGAAAGATTGCAGAGGAGAGCTGCAGGAGGGGAGCCGGCAGCTGTGCAGGAGAGACTTACAGCGTGTGGCAGAACAGCAGCGCCATTGGGATGTAAACTGGAGGACCAGACGTGAGAACCAGTGAGTAATTCCTGCAGAGAGGTACAAGTTGATGTGGAAAAGGTCTGTTAAGCACTGTGCATTTATTTCACACATGTGCCTACCCAAGTATAAGGATATATATACTGTATGCAGGTTGTACACTGCACCAATAATCTCTGGACACTGGGCCAGAATTTGCAATCCATGTGAACCCAGCTGACCGCCGCCTCCGCACCTTGATGAAGCAGAAATTGCGATCATATCTCCCAGTTTCACAACACCGCCCCCATTTCGCTTGACTGACAGGCAGACGCGTTCGCATTTTTTGTGGTCCCCAACAGAAAATGCGGGCGCATGCACGGGACTGGCGCTGTGCAGGCGTTTTGCGATTCAACCTGAATCAGCACCTGAGCCTGTTAGGGAGACTATGAGCCACACTTCAGCCTATTCAGTGGGACTTTATCATAAGAGCGTATAACAGTGTCATTGAACTTACAGTCAGATACGATTGCTAGTAGCAACAACCGAGTTAGAGTGTTTTATTGTGACATTCTTACCCTGATTGGGCCTCATTACTTTACACAGTATTGTATTTGTGTGCATTGTGGTAACATTTTATATGGAAACAGCTAACGAGTGATGGAGTGATCCTGTTTAATAAAGCTGATGTCATTTCATCCGTTGGTCTCCTCATTGTATTGGAGAACTAAGGGAGTGGTAAGGGGTCCTGAAGCAGCTAAGGTACGATCCACACCGCAACATGAACATCCACCTCAAGGGGCGTCACACTACCACATAGGGCCACTTTTGAAGCTTTTTCTAGTTCCACTTTAAACTCCCAATCCCCCCCTGCCATTACTGAAATATTTGATGACTGCAAAATTAACATTACTTTAACATTACTCAGTCACGCCATGCCATTAGTAAACATACAACTCTTTAAACAGAAATGAGTGTCCATGTTACTGTAGGGAACCTTACATCAGAACCTACGTAAACTATACATGCCTAATATCACTAGAAACTGGAGAAATAGGTAAGTATATTTTAGGATTGTATTAATGGCATATCAGTATTAATGGTTATAATAATGTTATAGCATTTTGCTCTACATTTGCCTGACGTCCCTAATATTTTGACAATAAAATGAATTCATATTTTGTTATGCAGTCAGAGAAAAATACATAATTCAATGGGTTAGATGTAAGAAAAAAATATATGTTTCCAATAAATAAGACATCACAGATATTTTTTTTAAATCAACTACCCAACAGTATAGTGTGGCAATGAACTGGTTAAAGCAGTGGTTCTCAAACTGTGCACCTAGACACCCTAGGGTGCCTCAGGACAACTAGCAGGGGTGCCCTAGATTGGTTGTCCAGGACCAATTCAAAGTAATAGGCAAAACCATTGCTGGAGGCTGTATTCATAAAACATTTGTACAAACAGAAGCGAATCCTGCCCCTCACCACACAATTCAACCTAAGGATGACATATAAACTAGAGATGAGCGGGTTCGGTTCCTCGGAATCCGAACCCGCCCGAACTTCAGGTTTTTTTACACGGGGCCGAGCGACTCGGATCTTCCCGCCTTGCTCGGTTAACCCGAGCGCGCCCGAACGTCATCATCCCGCTGTCGGATTCTCGCGAGGCTCGTATTCTATCGCGAGACTCGGATTCTATATAAGGAGCCGCGCGTCGCCGCCATTTTCACACGTGCATTGAGATTGATAGGGAGAGGACGTGGCTGGCGTCCTCTCCGTTTAGACTAGAGTACTAGAGAGAGACACAAATTTTGGGGAGCATATTATTAGGAGGAGTACTACTTGCTGCTGATAGTGTGACCAGTGACCACCAGTTTAATTAATCCGTTCTCTGCCTGAAAAAAAACGATACACAGTGTGACACAGTCACATACCATATCTGTGCTCAGCCCAGTGTGCTGCATCATATGTAATACTGTATATCATCATTATCTGACTGTGCTGAGTGCTCACTGCTCACACAGCTTAATTGTGGGGGAGACTGGGGAGCAGTTATAGCAGGAATACATATTTTAAGTACAGTGCACACTTTTGCTGCCAGAGTGCCACTGCCAGTGTGACTGACCAGTGACCACTGACCACCAGTATATTGTGATTGTCTGCTGACCACCAGTATATTGTGATTGTCTGCCTGAAAAAGTTAAACACTCGTCGTGTGGTGTTTTTATAAACGCATTCTGCAGACAGTGTCCAGCAGGTCCGTCATTACATAATATATACCTGTCCGGCTGCAGTACTAGTGTGATATATATATATTTTAATTTTATCTCATTATCATCCAGTCTATATTAGCAGCAGACACAGTACGGTAGTCCACGGCTGTAGCTACCTCTGTGTCGGCAGTCGCTCGTCCATCCATAATTGTATACCACCTACCCGTGTTTTTTTTTTTTTTTCTATCTTCTTGATACTAGTAGCTTACTTTAGGAGTCTGCAGTGCTGACAGACAGTGTCCAGCAGGTCCGTCATTACATAATATATACCTGTCCGGCTGCAGTACTAGTGTGATATATATATATATATATTTTAATTTTATCTCATTATCATCCAGTCTATATTAGCAGCAGACACAGTACGGTAGTCCACGGCTGTAGCTACCTCTGTGTCGGCAGTCGCTCGTCCATCCATAATTGTATACCACCTACCCGTGTTTTTTTTTTTTTTTCTATCTTCTTGATACTAGTAGCTTACTTTAGGAGTCTGCAGTGCTGGCAGACAGTGTCCAGCAGGTCCGTCAATACATAATATATACCTGTCCGGCTGCAGTACTAGTGTGATATATATATATATTTTAATTTTATCTCATTATCATCCAGTCTATATTAGCAGCAGACACAGTACGGTAGTCCACGGCTGTAGCTACCTCTGTGTCGGCAGTCGCTCGTCCATCCATAATTGTATACCACCTACCCGTGGTTTTTTTTTTCTATCTTCTTGATACTAGTAGCTTACTTTAGGAGTCTGCAGTGCTGAGTCTGACAGACAGTGTCCAGCAGGTCCGTCATTACATAATATATACCTGTCCGGCTGCAGTACTAGTGTGATATATATATATATATATATATATATATATATTTTAATTTTATCTCATTATCATCCAGTCTATATTAGCAGCAGACACAGTACGGTAGTCCACGGCTGTAGCTACCTCTGTGTCGGCAGTCGCTCGTCATCCATAAGTATACTAGTATCCATCCATCTCCATTGTTTACCTGAGGTGCCTTTTAGTTGTGCCTATTAAAATATGGAGAACAAAAATGTTGAGGTTCCAAAAATAGGGAAAGTTCAAGATCGACTTCCACCTCGTGCTGAAGCTGCTGCCACTAGTCATGGCCGAGACGATGAAATGCCAGCAACGTCGTCTGCCAAGGCCGATGCCCAATGTCATAGTACAGAGCATGTAAAATCCAAAACACCAAATATCAGTAAAAAAAGGACTCAAAAATCTAAAATAAAATTGTCGGAGGAGAAGCGTAAACTTGCCAATATGCCATTTACCACACGGAGTGGCAAGGAACGGCTGAGGCCCTGGCCTATGTTCATGGCTAATGGTTCAGCTTCACATGAGGATGGAAGCACTCAGCCTCTCACTAGAAAAATGAAAAGACTCAAGCTGGCAAAAGCACAGCAAAGAATTGTGCGTTCTTCGAAATCCCAAATCCACAAGGAGAGTCCAATTGTGTCGGTTGCGATGCCTGACCTTCCCAACACTGGAAGTGAAGAGCATGCGCCTTCCACCATTTGCACGCCCCCTGCAAGTGCTGGAAGGAGCACCCGCAGTCCAGTTCCTGATAGTCAGATTGAAGATGTCAGTGTTGTCCAAACCAACCCGTCATTTCAGTCATAGTTGTGTGGCAGACCCTGTCACTGAAATGATGGGTTGGTTAAAGTGTGCATGTCCTGTTTATACAACATAAGGGTGGGTGGGAGGGCCCAAGGACAATTCCATCTTGCACCTCTTTTTTCTTTCATTTTTCTTTGCGTCATGTGCTGTTTGGGGAGTGTTTTTTGGAAGGGCCATCCTGCGTGACACTGCAGTGCCACTCCTAGATGGGCCAGGTGTTTGTGTCGGCCACTAGGGTCGCTTATCTTACTCACACAGCTACCTCATTGCGCCTCTTTTTTTCTTTGCGTCATGTGCTGTTTGGGGAGTGTTTTTTGGAAGGGCCATCCTGCGTGACACTGCAGTGCCACTCCTAGATGGGCCAGGTGTTTGTGTCGGCCACTAGGGTCGCTTAGCTTACTCACACAGCTACCTCATTGCGCCTCTTTTTTTCTTTGCGTCATGTGCTGTTTGGGGAGTGTTTTTTGGAAGGGCCATCCTGCGTGACACTGCAGTGCCACTCCTAGATGGGCCAGGTGTTTGTGTCGGCCACTAGGGTCGCTTAGCTTAGTCATCCAGCGACCTCGGTGCAAATTTTAGGACTAAAAATAATATTGTGAGGTGTGAGGTGTTCAGAATAGACTGAAAATGAGTGGAAATTATGGTTTTTGAGGTTAATAATACTTTGGGATCAAAATGACCCCCATTTCTATGATTTAAGCTGTTTTTTAGTGTTTTTTGAAAAAAACACCCGAATCCAAAACACACCCGAATCCGACAAAAAAAATTCGGTGAGGTTTTGCCAAAACGCGGTCAAACCAAAAACACGGCCGCGGAACCGAACCCAAAACCAAAACACAAAACCCGAAAAATTTCAAGTGCACATCTCTAATATAAACACAACTTACTTCATCTAAGATTTGTTTCTAAATTTCCAATAAATGTCTCAATAAGAGACATTTTGACCTAGGGGTGCCATGAAAAAAATTCTGATACTCTGGGGAACCGTGATTCAAAAACGTTTGGGAAGCACTGGGTTAAACTAATGCTGTTGTTTTATTTTAGATTCGATTGGATAGAACAACAAGAAAAACACCTTTTTGAACATAATACAATTTTATTAAAATCTTACTGTAACAAATTCATTCAGAACTCACACAATATTTCCAGCAGGTGTTCTTGCATGGGATTGGTAAAGAGGACAAGCCGCCGCGGAAGTCCCTTTCCTGAGCATTTACTGTTCTTCCTACTGCCAAATGTATTTGTTTACCTGCATTTCCTATCTGATCACTTTTTATGTGTCTATACCTGTCACAATACAAAGCCAGCTACCATGATCAGGCTTGCTTTTTTTTTTTTGGGGGGGGGGGGGGTTTGCGCATGCCTCGGAGCCGTAGCATGCATGTGCAGCAATGCTGCTGCAACGGCGGTGGCACTGTGAATCGGCTCGCACTGTGATTGACACCCTGGAGCCATTTGGGGCCGGGGAGCGTTTCACGAAATGGAGGGAGGGGGTGCTATTTATAGTATACCCCATTTGTGAGGCGCGGTAATGCCAGTGGCTGTGTAGTTGGAGGCAGATTCACTGGCCTCAGCAGCTACATTGAGGTGAAGGCTAGCAGAATGGTTGTGATAGTGATCCAATGCTACATCTACGGATCCATGCAGTGGATCTGGTAAGGTGCAGGTGGGTGTCTCAATTCAATAGACGACACATACATAATTGACATACCTTGTCAGATCTGCTGCTTCCAAAGACGCAGAAACGACCAATCCTGCATCCACCTCTGAATCAGGCCCTTATTTTCGTTTCTGACTAGTGTTCTTAGAAAGTTGAGCAAGGCAATAAAAATTGTTCATACAGTATATAGGACCTAATTCAGTAAAGACTGCATTTGCAAAGCTGCTCGCAGCATCTTTGCAAATGCAATGCTTAGCAATGCAAGTGCAGGAGGAGGTGTATAGCACCTCTTTCCTACATTTGCGATAGCAATACTGCAATGAGATCGCAGTTCTGGATGAACATCGCGACCATTGGTCGTGATGTTCTTTTGCAATGGCAGGCTGAGTAAGTCTGAGCTTACTCAGACTTGCCATAGCAGGGCGGCTTGTGGGGCGAAAGAAACTGTGTCTCACGACACACACCCCTTGGCCTCGCCACTCCCAGGCAACGGGAGCAACACACACCCTTTTTCTGACAATGCCAGCTGCCCCCTACCTCCCCCCAAACGCCTCTGCCTGTCAAGGGTTAGGCTGTGGGAAGGGATTTTAGGGTTAGCCTGGGTGGGGTTAGGGTTAGGCTGCGGGAAGGGCGGGTTAAGGTTAAAAAAATTCCTGGGATCCATCGGGATTTCAACTGCAGGGATATCGTACCCATCCTGATGCCCCATATAGGTGAACTTCAGTAGACTACTACAGTAGACCCTTAATCATGTGGAGTAATATTACTGGATAATACCTTTGAATAGAATAAACATAACCAATGTTTTCTTGTGTAATAAAGAATTGAGGGAATCTGATTGTTAATAGGGTGTAATAGGCAAAATTTGATTTCTAATGCTGAATGAATGCTTGTAAGATTGTCAATCACAAATTAAAATGTGGGATATGCTGTAGCAATGAATTTCTTTCCCTTATCATAGGTGGTCTTGGTCCATTCATAGGTTTGTATAGAGATGGTATTTCCTCCCAGACTCAGTTGGCACCTGCAGATAAGAGGTAAATAATGAGATTGCTAATCTGCACTTTAATTGCAAGTGTTTAAGAGTTTGATGGAAATCTGGAGCAAAAGCGCACTGCAGTGTCAGACTGGGGCATGAAGGGCCCACCGGGGAATGCAGTGGTAGGGGCTCATGCTTAGGGATGTGGCCTGTCACCACAGAGGCTTGGCTAACCATTAGTGTGTGCATGGTCTGGGCCCCTTGATAAATATACACAGTAAATACTGCTAGTGCCTGCACAATAATGTACCAGATTAATAGCAGTAATGCACTGTACAAAATACCCCAAAGTCCTGTGCAGTATAATGTAACATATGTATAATGTATGATTAGTGCATACTCTGGAACCTGATCCTTACAGGAGGAGAAGGGCTCCCAGGCAGTAGGGTCCACCGGGGGTTTCCCATGTACCCCTGTGGGCCAGTCCGACCCTGGCGCACTGTTTCTGTGAGATTAGCTACTGTATATACCAATATTGTGATCGGGTGTGGCTCATAGTGTCGACCACACTTAGGTCGACAGTGTCTAGGTCGACTACTATTGGTCAACAGTAACTAAGTAGACACCTGAAATAGGATGACACAAGCATTAGGTCGACATGAACAAAATCGACATGACAAACGGTCGACATGGTTGGGGGATTTTTTGTGTCATTTTCTCTGTAGAGTGACCGGGGAAACCCCAATTAGTGCTCTGCTACCACTGCGCTCGGCACAGGTTACCGTTCCAAATTGTAGTCCACGTGGATCGTAAAGTATGAAAAAGTTCAAAAAAATGAAAAAAATTGTGAAAAACTCATGTCGACCTTTTGTCATGTCGACCTAGTAACCATGTCGAGCTTGAAACCATGTCAACCTAATGCATGTCGACCAATAGTGGTTGACCTAATGTATGTTGACCTAAGTGTGGTCGACCTAGAGACCGGATACCATTCTGATCATGTAATAGCATTGGGGACACAACAAACCATCACATGGACACGCACTGTATAGAGATTGGGGATTGTCCAGATGTGGCCACATGTGGTTTAGAGATGCTATGGACATGGAATAGCAGAAACTTACTTTTTACCAGGACGACTAATAAAACACAGGGTGTAGAGTGCGAAGTCAAACTCAGGACTTGAGCCAATGAATTGGGTTCCAACTTCTTTATTGAAGCCATCCCAATTAAACTGCTGTCCAAGCACATCAGGGTAATGTGTCCACTGTCAAGACAGGAAAAAAGTTGTGAAATTAGAATGTTTTATTTATTTGTTCTTATTAAACAACCATTTTGATAAACAGGGATATACTGCAACATGCACTGTGTACAGAACCTATATCAACACTTTACATTATAAAAGCATGTCATCAATCAATCAATTAACCTGATTATACTTGGCTCAAAGTGGTTAAATATGGAGCAAATGGCAGGATGGTGGGTCTTGCTTTATGACCTCTGTCCAGCCCCCTGCAGGTGGCCAGGGATGTTTTATCATGACAATGGGCATAGTGAATTTAACCCAATTTGTCCTTCCAAACAACCACCTCTAAAGTGTCAGCAAGACGGGATGCTGGCGGATCATAATCACATTGCACCCCAGCCATTTAGGAGAAAATCTAATTGTCCTGTTTGCTCTGCGTCCGATCGCTAGGACACGGACACAGCTTGCGGTGCAGGGATACGTAATAGTTACTGTGAATGGAAGAAAAAGCTGCAGTTAACGCTCTGTGACCTGAGAACAGGACAGAACATTGTATTGAAATGACAGATCCACAAGAAGGTTCGCAAGACATGAGGCCTTTAGGAATAATAGAATGCATTAAAGGATTTCATAATTAGGTTGATTAGCCTGCTGCAAAGAAAACACGCTCCTCCTAAAAATAACTGGGCATGCGTGTCTTCTATGCCAGTGTGTAAAGAGACATTCACATGACACATACTGTGTGTACAAGTCTTGTTTCTATGCCATCACTTGATGAATGGTGCACATTTTATGACCAGTTGTTTTGTGTTTATCCTGTAGATTGAAATACTTAGGGGCGTACTCACCTCATTTCAGGGGCCATAAAATGACATTGGGGAGATTTGTATTTATCTTTATTAAAAGTGTTGTTGTTTTTTTTGCCAAGGCTTAAGACCACAGTCCTTAAATTATACTAACAGGCCAGGTTTTAAAGAGAGCCATACTTGAGCACAGGCAACTTAATTAGTACATCAGTTATTTTTGATTTAACCATCTGTGCTCAAGCATAAATATCACTAAAGCCTGGACTGTTAGTGTGTCTTGAGAACAGTGATTGGGAAATACTGCTTTAGACATTAAGGGGCTGATTCAGAATTGCATGCATCAGCTGTAATAGTATCCAAATTGTGTGCAAGGAACTAAGGGGGTCATTCCGAGCTGATCACTAGCTAGCAGTTTTTAACAGCCGTGCAAACGCTAAGCCGCCGCCCTCTGGTAGTGTATTTTAGCTTAGCAGAAGTGCGAACGAAAGGATCGCAGAGCGGCTACAAGAATAATTTGTGCAGTTTCAGAGTAGCTCCAGACCTACTCCTAGCTTGCGATCACTTCAGACTGTTCAGTTCCGGATGTGACGTCACAAACACGCCCTGCAATCGGCCAGCCACGCCTGCGTTTTTCCTGGCACGCCTGCGTTTTTTCAAACACTCCCTGAAAACGGTCAGTTGACACCCAGAAACGCCCCTTTCCTATCAATCACTCTGCGGCTGGCATTGCGACTGAAAAGCGTCACTACACCTTGTGTAAAAATACATCGGCCGTTGTGAAAGTATGTCGCGCGTGCGCACTGCTCCGCATACGTATGCGCAGAAGTGCCGCTCTTTCACTTAATCACTGCGCTGCGAACATTTTTCACTAGCGATCAACTGGGAATGACCCCCTAAGGGCCTTATTCAAGGTTGATTGCAAAAGCAAAATCTTCCTCTAATGGGCAAAACTATGTTGCACTGCAGGTGGGGCAGATATAACATGTGCAGAGAGAGTTAGTTGGGGTGGGGTGTGTTCAAACTGAAATCTAAATTGTACTGTAAAAATAAAGCAGAAAAAAGAGAAAAAGAATGTCTATTTGTTGGCGTACAAGAGATAATTAAAAATTAACCTTTATTATATCAGTTAAAAGGTGTCCAATCACGAAATAAAGACAATACAACAGAAATACAATTACCATATACAGTGAGTAAAGTGCATAATAAAGTGACATTAAAATCAAATCACGCTACCTGTTTTGTCTTTATTTATCACATAGTTTGAATGTACTGCTACAGATCCGAGATCAATATTATTCTGAGTTTTATCACCAGCAGTATTATATATCAATCTGTATTCCCACTAGCAATATTATATGTTAATCTGAATTAATGTCTAGGAATTTTGGTTATCATATATTTTATACCTTAGTCAGAAAGAGCATCTGTGTCTGAATGGTACCGTTGTTGGCAATATCAGGCTGCCAGCATTTGTTGTCTGATACACCTCCAGTGAAATAATACAATTGTACTGAAAAACTCTCCAAAAATGGTATATTGGAGATTAAGCCGGGGGTCTATTTACTAAGCCTTGGATGGAGATAAAGTGGACACCCATAGAGGGAGAATAAATTAGTGCGCGAGGCACCATGCCCCCAGCGTGGCAAACGCAGCGAGCCCGCAAGGGGCTGCGTTGCGCTTGCCCCCCTGTCGAGATTGTGCCGGTCGGGATCCCGGTGTCGGTATTCCGACCGCCGGGATTCCGGCCGGCGGTATCGCGCACTGATCCCCTCTATGCATGTATGATATCACATGTTTTAACTACTATACATAATAAGAGAACATTTTTAGCAGCTTACTAAATGCTCTATGGTCAAGCCTGAGATAGTTGTTTATTAATATGTCTTGTAATCCATACACAGGCTAATGATCTTACTACATATAGTGTTAGCAGCTCTCTTATTAACTTGCAGAGAAGAAACCACTCTGACACTGCAGCACTGTGTATTCTATGGCTCCTACTGGCAATGCATTAGTCACATATCTCTATATAGTATTGTGCTGAGCTCATTTGTATAAACACAATTGTACATTCATTAAACTTTTAAACATTAGTTAGACCAGGTAGCGGCCATGAAGCCGCCGACACGTGTTTCATTTATGGACTTTTTCTAGGCTCTAAAAATAAAGCAGCCAGTATTTACCCTGCACAGAAACAATATAACCCACCCAAATCTAACTCTCTCCGCACATGTTATATCTGCCCCCCCTGCAGTGCACATGGTTTTTCCCATTAGAGAAAGATTTTGCTTTTGCAATCAACCTTGAATTAGGCCCTAAATGCAGATATTTGCCAAATGCTGATTTATATGCAATCATGCGATGGCACAGATTCTATCTAAAGGTGAAATCATTATTAATGCACACTTGCACCAGTCCTATATCTGGTGCATGAGAAACAGCATAGCCCGCAGCACACCCTCAACATGCCCTCAGGACACTTGGCCTCAGTGTCCCCCAGGCACAGGGAAGGCTGGGAGAGTATTTGATCACCGCTGGAAGAAAAAAAACGGGACTGTCCCTCGAAAATCAGGACAGTTGGGAGGTATGCTGTGCACATGCGTACAGCATCTAAACTGACAGAAATGGAGGACATGCCTTGAGGCTACACCCTCTCATCCAAGACCACAGCCCCATGCATTTGAGGACACACACCCTTTTCGGTTGCGAGGGTCCATGTTTCCATTGATCAATTGTTGGGAGGAATGAGTATCTAATTAACTGATTTCAACCAACTAAACAATTAAATGACAAGATGTGTGATCCATAGCAGCATTCATTCTGTTAACTGTACCAGATAGGTTGCTATGGGCAACACAACCTCTTATGCATTTACCTATGGAAAGCTATTAACTGTATGACAATTACCATGCTCATTATTGGACACTCCTGGATTATCTACTTTTGTAAACCTTGAATAGTTTTCTTTTATTCTAGTAATACACTCAGGTCCAGCGCTACCCGCTCAGCAAAGGATATAAAGCAGGGAGGCGCCAGGCTGGAGAGGCGCTCTCCCTGGTCTGCATCCCTGTGCTGAGCTGATGTCCCTGCTGCTGCCGGCTGCGCCTGTCACACTCTATGACAGGTAGAGGCGCCGGCAGCATGAAGCCTCCTCTCACCCTCCCCTGTGACAGTGCAGTGTGCGGACCTAAAAGTGGGCAGGGGTACACGGGAACAAGGGGCGGAGCTACACGGAACCAGGCTGCAGACTGCAACATCGGACAGAGGATGAGCTGCCAGACTCTTAGGTACAGTAAGTAAGAGAGTGATTGAGTGAAAGTATGTGAGTGTATGTATATGGATACAGTATCTGTGTATATGTATTTGTATGTGTGACTGTGTATGTGTGTAATGTATGTACAGTATGTATGTGTATGTGGTGTTTGTATCTGTGTGTGTGGTACAGGGGGCGTTACACGTGTAAGCGCCCCTACTACAGGGGGCGTTACATGTGCATGCGTCACTGCTACAGGGGGCGTTATGTGTGTAAGCGTCACTGGTACAGGGGGTGTTACGTGTGTAAGCGTCAATACTATAGGGTTCATTGTGTGTAAGCGGTACTACTACAGGGGCGTTATGTGTGTAATGATCACTACTACAGGGTTCATTGTGTGTAAGCGGCACTACTACAGGGAGCATTAGGTGTATAAGCATTACTGGTACAGGGGGCATTACGTGTGTAAGCGTCACTGCTACAGGAGGTGTTACGTGTGTAAGCGTCACTGATACAGGGGGGCATTAAATGTGTAAGCGCCACTGCTACAGTGGGCATTACGAGTGTAAGCGTCACTGCTACAGGGGGCGTTACGTGCGTAAGCACCACTACTACAGGGTTCATTGTGTGTGTAAGCGGCACTTCTACAGGGAGCATTATGTGTATAAGAATCACTGGTACAGGGGGCTTTACGTGTGTAAGCGTCACTGGTACAGGGGGCATTACGTGTGTAAGCGACACTGCTACGTGTGTAAGCGGCACTGCTACAGGAGCATTATGTGTGTAAGCGCAACTGCTACAGGGGGAGTTACGTGTGTAAGAGTCATTGCTACAAGGGCGTTACGTGTGTAAGTCACTGCTACAGAGGGTGTTACGTGTGTAAGCAGCAATACTAAAGGGGGCGTAACGTGTGTAAGTGTCACTACTACAGGGGGCGTTACATGTGTAAGCGTCACTACTACAGGGTTTATTGTGTGTAAGAGGCACTACCACAGGGAGCATTAGGTGTATAAGTGTCACTTGTACAGGGGCACTTCTACAGGGAGCATTATGTGTATAAGAGTCACTGGTACAGGGGGCTTTACGTGTGTAAGCATCACTGCTACAGGGGGCATTACGTGTGTAAGCGACACTGCTACATGTGTAAGCGGCGGTTCCGGTATGAATGGTCGACCATTTTATGGTCGACAGTCATTAGGTCGACCACTATTGGTCGACATTGACATGGTTGACATGGACACATGGTCGACACATGAAAAGGTCGACATGAGTTTTTTTTTTACTTTTTTGGGTGTCGTTTTTTGCGTAAAGTGACTGGGAACCCCAATTAGTGCACCGCGTCCCCTCGCATGGTGCCTTCGCTCCGCTACCGCTTCGCTCGGCACAGATTACCGTTCCAGTCGTAGTCCACGTGGATTGTAAAGTATGGAAAAGTTCCCCAAAAGAAAAAAAGTTAAAAAATGTCGACCTTTTCATGTGTTGACCTTTCATGTGTCGACCATGTGTCCATGTCGACCATGTAAATGTCGACCAATAGTGGTCGACCTAATGACTGTCGACCATAACATGGTTGACCATCTGAACGGATACCGTAAGCGGCACTGCTACAGGAGCATTATGTGTGTAAGCGCAACTGCTACAGGGGGAGTTATGTGTGTAAGAGTCATTGCTACAGGGGCGTTACGTTTGTAAGTCACTGCTACAGAGGGTGTTACGTGTGTAAGCGGCAATACTAAAGGGGGCGTAACATGTGTAAGTGTCACTACTACAGGGGGCGTTACATGTGTAAGTGTCACTACTACAGGGTTTATTATGTGTAAGAGGCACTACCACAGGGAGCATTAGGTGTATAAATGTCACTTGTACAGGGGGCATTACTTGTGTAAGCATCACTGCTACAGGGGGCATTGCGTGTGTAAGCGTCACTGCTACAGAGGGCATTACATGTGTAAGCGTGACTGCTATAGGGGTTGTTACGTGTGTAAGCATCACTGCAATGTGTGTGGCACTGCTACAGGGGGTGTTATGTGTGTAAGCGTCCTGCTACAGGGAGCCTTATGGGTGTAAGCATCAATGCTAAAGGAAGCGTTACCTGTGTAAACGTCACTGCTACAGGGGGCACTACGTGTGTAAGCGGAACTGCTACAGGGGGCGTTACGTGTATAAGCGTGACTACTACAGGGGGCGTTATGTGTGTAAGCGTCACTGTTACGTGTGTAAGCACCACTCCTACAGGGGGCGTTATGTGTGTAAGCTTCACTGCTACAGGGGGCATTACATGTGTAAGCGTCACTGCTACAGGGGGCGTTACGTGTGTAAGCGTCACTGCTACACGGGCGTTATGTGTGTAAGCACCCTGCTACAGGAGGCGTTATGTGTGTAAGCTTCACTGCTACAGGGGGCATTACATGTGTAAGCGTCACTGCTACAGGGGGCGTTACGTGTGTAAGCGTCACTGCTACACGGGCGTTATGTGTGTAAGCACCCTGCTACAGGAGGCGTTATGTGTGTAAGCTTCACTGCTACAGGGGGCGTTAAGTGTGTAAGCGTGACTACTACAGGGGGCATTACGTGTGTAAGCGTCACTGTTATGTGTGTAAGCGGCACTGCTACAGGGGGCGTTACGTCTGTAAGCGCCAATACTACAGGGTGCATTACGTGTATAAGCATCACTACTACAGGGGGGGGCGTTACGTGTGTAAGCGTCACTACTACAGAGTTCATTGGGGGGCATTACATGTGTAAGCATCACTGCTACAGGGGGCGTTACATGTGTAAGCGTCACTGCTACATGTGTAAGCAGCACTGCTACAGGAGGCGTTATGTGTGTAAGCGCCACTGCTACAGGGGTCGTTACAAGTGTAAGCATCACTTTTACAGGGGGCGTTACGTGTGTAAGCGTCACTACTACAGTGTTCATTGTGTGTAAGCGGGACTTCTACAGGGAGCATTATGTGTATAAGCGTCACTGGTACAGGGGGCTTTACGTGTTTAAGCATCACTGCTACAGGGGGCGTTACGTGTGTAAGCGTCACTGGTACAGGTGGCGTTACGTGTGTAAGCGACAATGCTACAGGGGGCGTTACGTGTATAAGCGTGACTACTACAGGGGGCGTTACGTGTGTAAGCGTCACTGTTACGTGTGTAAGCACCACTCCTACAGGGGGCGTTATGTGTGTAAGCTTCACTGCTACAGGGGGCATTACATGTGTAAGCGTCACTGCTACAGGGGGCGTTACGTGTGTAAGCGTCACTACTACAGAGTTCATTGGGGGGCATTACATGTGTAAGCATCACTGCTACAGGGGGCGTTACATGTGTAAGCGTCACTGCTACATGTGTAAGCAGCACTGCTACAGGAGGCGTTATGTGTGTAAGCGCCACTGCTACAGGGGTCGTTACAAGTGTAAGCATCACTTTTACAGGGGGCGTTACGTGTGTAAGCGTCACTACTACAGTGTTCATTGTGTGTAAGCGGGACTTCTACAGGGAGCATTATGTGTATAAGCGTCACTGGTACAGGGGGCTTTACGTGTTTAAGCATCACTGCTACAGGGGGCGTTACGTGTGTAAGCGTCACTGGTACAGGTGGCGTTACGTGTGTAAGCGACAATGCTACAGGGGGCGTTACGTGTATAAGCGTGACTACTACAGGGGGCGTTACGTGTGTAAGCGTCACTGTTACGTGTGTAAGCACCACTCCTACAGGGGGCGTTATGTGTGTAAGCGCTCTGCTACAGGGGGCGTTATGTGTGTAAGCTTCACTGCTACAGGGGGCATTACATGTGTAAGCGTCACTGCTACAGGGGGCGTTACGTGTGTAAGCGTCACTGCTACACGGGTGTTATGTGTGTAAGCACCCTGCTACAGGAGGCGTTATGTGTGTAAGCTTCACTGCTACAGGGGGCGTTAAGTGTGTAAGCGTGACTACTACAGGGGGCATTACGTGTGTAAGCGTCACTGTTATGTGTGTAAGCGGCACTGCTACAGGGGGCGTTACGTGTGTAAGCGCCAATACTACAGGGTGCATTACGTGTATAAGCATCACTACTACAGGGGGGGGCGTTACGTGTGTAAGCGTCACTACTACAGAGTTCATTGGGGGGCATTACATGTGTAAGCATCACTGCTACAGGGGGCGTTACATGTGTAAGCGTCACTGCTACATGTGTAAGCAGCACTGCTACAGGAGGCGTTGTGTGTAAGCGCCACTGCTACAGGGGTCGTTACAAGTGTAAGCATCACTTTTACAGGGGGCGTTACGTGTGTAAGCGTCACTACTACAGTGTTCATTGTGTGTAAGCGGGACTTCTACAGGGAGCATTATGTGTATAAGCGTCACTGGTACAGGGGGCATTACGTGTGTAAGCATCACTGCTACAGGGGGCGTTACGTGTGTAAGCGTCACTGGTACAGGTGGCGTTACGTGTGTAAGCGACAATGCTACAGGGGGAGTTTTGTCTGTAAGCATTGTAAGCATCAATGCTACAGGGGGTGTCTTGTATAAGCATCACTGCTACAAGGGGTGTTACGTGTGTAAGCGTCACCACTACAGGGGGCATTGTGTATAAGCAGCACTACTACAGGGTTCATTGTGTGTATAAGCAGCACTACCACAGGGGGAATTGTGTGTAAGCGGCACTACTACAGGTAGCGTTATGTGCGCTGTCCCTTTGTAAAGTATGGGAGGGCGCAAATTTATAGTTTGCAGGGGGGCGCCAAACACCCTAGCACCGGCCCTGAATACACTGTACTATTTGTATTACTCTGAAAAAATAATACATACATCTGATAATACATTATTCATTTTTCGCAGCAACATTATGCTTTAAATAAGCACACAAATTTAGGCAGCAATTCCTCACAGTATTTCTATACATAGAATCTCGATCCCTAAATAGATATTGTCAGATGAAAATCAAACATGTGAGTCACAAGTAGCATGTGATTAGGGACGTGTGATGAGTAATAGGTGATAACTGGCAAGTTATAAGTGATGTGGGACAACTCATGAGAAACTCCAAAGAAGTTATAATGATGAGTGGTGTATGATGCTTTGTATTTTAAGGGTAAAGGTGTAAGTTTAGTAGGCGTTCCTGCTGACAGTTTCCGCCTTTTTTTTAACATTCTGTCCATGTCGACAATCTGAACGTACATTCAAATGTTTGAAAAGTCGATTGGGTGGCTGTTTTTTCCTGTCTATTAGATTTGAACACTAAAGGTCCATACACATTAGACGATGTTGCTCTGTGAGCGACATCGTCTAATGTTTCCCCTCCCGGGCCAGCCAGTCGGCGGCCGACTGTACACACTGAGCGATATGACCGCTCATATCGCTCAGTGACATCACGCCTCCACCAGCCCTGCATGCAGGTCGTGGACGACAGTCACTATAATGCCGTGGAGGGGGGAAAGTCCGGAGCGGCACCCGCCAGTCAGTGTCTGCGCATGCCTATGTGCATGCTCTAACGACAGCGACGATCGTTGCCGACCCGCGGGGCCGTGCATCGGTCGTCGCTGGCGGCATACACACTTGCCGATAAAATGAGTGACGTCGCTCATTTTATCGGTAAGTGTGTATGGACCTTAACTCTCACCAAATATCTGTAAGAATGAGGATGCTAGGAATAAAAGTGAACATGATGATTTTTGTCTGTAGCAGTTCTGTGTTGTATTCAAAGGCAACTAAAATAAACAACGCCTGCATCACTAAAAAAGGTCAAAACTAAACAGAAATATGATCAGGTAAGCAATGCAAATGGGAAAAGTCGCCAGGGGACATTTACAAATAAAAAATAATATAGGTCTTATGGTGGAGGACCAGTTTGGAAGTTAAATATTGTGGGGTCTATTTACTAAGCCTTGGAGAGAGATAAAATGGGTGGAGATAAAGTACCAGCCAATCATCTCCTAACTGCCATGTCACAGGCTGGGATTGGAGAATGACAGTCAGGAGCTGATTGGCTGGTTGGTACTTTATCTCCATACACTTTATCTCTGTCCAAGCCTTAGTAAATAGACCCCAGTATCACTAATACTGTTTGTGACATCACCATTATCTCCAGGCTGCAATGATGCGACTACATTCAAATGAACATACCGGCCCATCGTAGTTATAGCTGTAATAATTCATCATGCCTTTCTTTTCCAGAAGATAGAACCGGATCCAGCTGTGGAATCCAGATACTTGACCTTTTTTTACTTCACCTGAGAACAAATTGAAAACAAAGATGTATGTATGTCATTGTAAAACTCTCACACAAAGATAACAATCCAGTGAAGTGTCCCGATATGAAATATAAATAAGATGTAAATGTTGCAAGGGCTGTTACCACATTGTATTTTCTTAGCAAACATATAGTTAGATATTGTCTTGATTGTATCGCTTATAACATACCGTATTGTATATTTTATTGGTTAGAAAAACAGAATGGAACATGATGAATTTTAATGAAACCTGCCAGACTCAACAATTTGAAATGTGAGCTAGGGACATTAAAAGCCACAAAACATCTGGGATGGACATCTGTATGACTTTGTGTGTTCAACATTGCTTTTTTATGGCTAAGAGTTAGAGTGCCATAGTTCTAGAATGCCATAATCAACAAATCAACAACAAGGGAACACCAAATAAGGAATTTAGCACCTCATTTTGGGACCTTTCCTACAGGGTACATACCTCAGAGAGAGAATGAAAAGACATATACAGAATAATGCACTGATGAGTCCTGTGCTGTTGGGGTAGGAGGTCCGGATTTACATACAGTATACTGTATTGTCCATCTCACATCTCCAATAGACTGTATGATTGTACATCTATTTACCCATTTCATACACTGGGGCAGATGTATTCACCTGGAGAAGGCATAAGGAAGTGATAAACCAGTGAAAAGTGCAAGGTGATAAACACACCAGCCAATCAGCTCCAATATGCAAATTGACAGGAGCTGACTGGCTGGTGGATTTATCACCTTGCGCTTATCACTGGTTTATCACTTCCTTATGCCTTCTCCTGGTTAATACATCTACCCCATTGTGTGTTGCCTGATTAAAATATATATATAGGCCTTTTTACATTTTACTTTGATAAATTATGAAAAAAACAGACATACACAAATAAGTACACATACCCACAAACACATGCTCAAATCCGCTAGAATCTTGTTCTCCTTTAGACCGAGAGTAAAGTCCAAACCACATCTTCTGCAGGTCATCAGCAAACTCCTTCTCGGTACTGTACAGCCCTATAAGGAACACAATTATTTTTCTCATTTGTAAACTTAACAAACCTTGTACTATAGTGAAGAAAAACATTCCAAGACAGTTATTTTTATGTTCATTGTTAAAATGTAATTGATCAATAGCTAATAGATATAAAATATCTGATTGGCTGATGTGCGGTACTGCAGACCTCCATTTGTCATCATAAATCAGAACAGATTTAAGTTTTGGTTCTGCTGCTATGAAATACGAGCATGTTATAGTATAAGCATTGTCACTGCCATTCATTAAACCAGCACATATAACACAGTTAGAACTTAAATATACATATGTTGACTACTCATAACAATTAGTGCAATATACACACCACCTCCCAGTCTTGGCAGCTGCAACATTGTCAGGACACACCAATTAAATAGGGAAAATCGGGACAGTCATATAGAAATCTGAAGAACTTAGGTGGGTTCAATAAGGAAGAGTCTTTATTAGCTGCAATATTGCAACATACGAGGGGTGTGCATTGATTTGTGGGAACATGAAGAAGACGCAGGGGGTCAGGTCTGGACTGTACAGTGGATGGCCAAGCTCTTTGATGCGTTCATGGGCCAGAAAATCCACAACTTTCCTGGACTTGTAGGCGCGTACATTATCATGATGGAGACGGGCACCATGAGCAGGAGTTCTTGGACGGCACCTGGAAATGGCTTTCAGCACTTGCGGCAGGAATTGGTTGGTGTACCAGTACCCAGTGACGGTGCACTGCTGCATGAGTGGTACGGTAGCTAAATGACCAGACTTGGCCACAAAAATATACATTATGGTAAGAACTTACCGTTGATAATGGTATTTCTCCTAAGTCCACAGGATAACAATGGGATATGATGGAGCGACAGCAGATTGGCACCAAACGATCACAAGCTTTCAGGCCTCCCAGGATGCAATGGGCCCGTCCATATATCTCCGCCCACTGGCTCAGGCAAATCAGTTGGATTCCAAAGCATCTAGGCAGGAGCATCATGTAGAGCCCTAATCAGGCGAGAAGAACACACATGCACACCCTTCCGTACAAGAAGGAAGAGGTTAGTGAGTAGCAAGATCCTCAAATCAGGTGCGTCAGGGTGGGATCCCTGTGGAATCTGTGGACTTAGGAGAAATACTGTTATCAAGGGTAAGTTCTTACCATAACGTATATTTCTCCGGCAGGGTCCACAGGTTATCCACAGGATAACAATGGGATTTCCCAAAGCAATTTTATTGGTGGGGATGCTCCTGATTGGACAGGAGAACCTTTCGCTCGAATTCAGCATCATGAGAGGCAAAAGTATCCAAGCAAAATGTCTAATGAATGTGTTAAAGGAAGACTATGTGGCTGCCTTACATATCTAACATAGTAACATAGTATCTGAGGTTGAAAAAAGACAATTGTCCATCGAGTTCAACCTATTTGTGGTCTCCTATGCATGATGATTTGACTAAAATTTCTGACTGATGCTGATGTCAGCCGTTGCATTTTAGCCCTATTTATAGTAACTATAATGCATGACTATGCACCATACCCCTGGATATCCTTATCCATTAGGAATTTATCTAACCCATTCTTAAAGGTGTTGACAGATTCCGCCATTACAACTCCCTCAGGCAGGGAATTCCAAACACGTATTGTCCTTACTGTGAAAAAGCCTTTACGCCGTATTGTGCGGAATCTCCTCTCCTCTAACCTGAGCGAGTGTCCACGAGTCCTCTGTGTTGATCTAACCAAAAACAAGTCCCGCGCAAGCTCTGTGTATTGTCCCCTTATATATTTGTAGATGTTGATCATATCCCCTCTTAGTCTCCGCTTTTCCAATGTAAACATGCCTAGTCTTTCAAGCCTTTCCTTGTATTCCATCGTCTCCATCCCCTTAATTAGTTTGGTTGCCCTCCTCTGAACCTTTTCTAGCTCCAGGATATCCTTTTTGTAGTACGGTGCCCAGAATTGTACACAGTATTCAAGGTGTGGCCTCACTAGTGATTTATATAACGGGAGTATAATACTCTCGTCCCTAGCATCAATACCCCGTTTTATGCATGCTAATATCTTATTAGCCTTCTTTGCTGCAGTCCTACTTTGGGTACTACTGCTTAGTTTGCTACCTATGAGGACACCTAAGTCATTTTCCAGTACAGAATCCCCTAATTTTACCCCATTTAGTAGGTAGGTGTCATTTTTGTTCTTGGTACCACAGTGCATTACCTTACACTTGTCTGTGTTGAAGCGCATTCTCCATTTGGCTGCCCATGCTTCTAATTTAACTAAGTCGTTCTGAAGAGACTCGGCATCCTCCTCTGTATTTATAGCCTTACACAATTTGGTATCATCTGCAAAAATTGACACCATGCTCTCTAGACCTTCTGTTAGGTCGTTAAAGAAAATATTGAACAATAGTGGTCCTAATACTGAGCCTTGCGGCACACCACTTAGCACTTCAGTCCAAGTTGGAAAAGATCCATTAACCACAACGCGCTGCTCCCTATTATCTAACCAGTTTTTGACCCAAGTGCATATTGTGCTTCCTAGCCCTGATTCTTGTAGCTTGTAGATAAGTCGCATGTGTGGTACAGTATCGAACGCTTTGGCAAAGTCTAAAAAGATTACATCCACGTCTTTACCCTGATCTAGGTTTGCGCTTACTGTTTCATAAAAGCCAGGTAAGTTGGTTTGACAGGATCTGTCCTTCATAAACCCATGTTGATTCCTTTTAATGACCTTATCGACTTCAAGGAACTTCTGAATACTATCTCTTAGAATACCTTCCAATACTTTCCCCACTATAGATGTAAGGTCTGTTCTGCTGAAGCACCATGTTGTGCTACCTATGAAGGACCTACCTTACAAGTAGAGTGAACAGAGACATTAGCCGGAACAGGGAGATCCGCTTGAGAGTATGCGTCCACAATCGTTATTCAAAGCCCTCTAGCCAGCGTCTATTTAGTAGCAGGCCATCCTCTCTTGTGAATTCCGTAGAACATGAAGAGAGAATCTGTCTTTCTGATGGCACTTGTGCGATCCACGTAGATCTTTAATGCTCGGACTACATCCCGCGACGCATCTCCCGCAGAAAATCCTGATACCTGAAAAACCTGGACTACATTTTCTTCATTAAGGTGGAATTTAGACACCACCTTAGGAAGATACCCAGACCTAGTTCTGAGAACTGCTTTATCTGGATAAAAAAAACAGAAAGGAGAACAACATTACAGCGCACCTAAATCTGATACTCTTCTAGCTGACGCCATAGCCAGTAGAAAGAGAACTTTAGCTGTCAACCATTTAAGATCCACTTTATCAAGTGGTTCAAAAGGAGCAACTTGAAGGGCTTTGAGGACTAGACCTAAGTCCCAAGGCACTGTAGGAGGAACAAAAGGAGGTTGAATGCACAGCATTCCCTGGAAAAAGTACGCACATCCTGTAAGTTGGCAATTTTTTTGGGGGGAACCCTACAGTCAATGCTGATACTTGTACTCTCAAGGAAGCCATCTTCAAACCCTTATCCTTTCCTGCCTGAAGGAAATCTAAAGGCCCGTACACACTGGTCGATATATCGTCCGTTCTCCTGAACGGCCGATATATCGCGGGACCGTCTGCCAGTGTGTACGGCCGATACGTCTGTGAACTCCGTCGTTCACAGACGTATCGCGTCGGCTGCGCAGCACAGCCGACGGCCAATATATCTACCGATATATTGGCGCGTCGCTGTGTGTGTACGACCGCCCGTACACATGCTGCGGCGGCCGGCGGTGATTGACAGGTGAACTGGGCGGGCGTGTGTACACGCCCGCCCAGTTCATGACGTCAGTCCCCGACAGATCGAGCAGTGTGTATGCTGAACACACTGCTCGATCCGTCCATAGATATATCTGCAGATCAATTGATTTGCAGATATATCTGTTAGTGTGTACCCACCTTAAGACCCAGGAAACTTGGACAGATTTCGGGTCCATATTTTTTTCATTGCACCATGAATATAGGTCTGCATATTCGGTGATAAATGCGAGTTGAGGAGGGTTTCCTTGCTCTGTGCAATGTTTGAATTTACCTGTAACGAGAATCCTCTTGACTTCAGGATAGAGGTTTCAAGAGCCACGCCGTCAAGGATAGTCGATCCAGATGCCTGTGATAACAAAGACCCTGCATTAGTAGATCTGGACGTTGAGGGAGCAGACGTGGAACATCCATCGACATTCTCTGTAGATCTATGTACCATTGCCTTCTGTGCCAAGCCGGAGCTATTAGAATCACGGCACCCTTTGCTTCTTTTATCTTCCTCACCACCCTGGTAGCAGGATTATCGGAGGAAATAGATACAGTACGCCAGATGAAACTCCCATTTCACTGACAAGGTGTCCACAAAAATCGATCCGGGATCCTTTGTTCTTGCCCTGTTATGTGGGCACTTAGTTGTTCAGACGGGACGTCATGAGATCTATCACTGGCAAACCCCACTTGTCTACCAGAGTCTGAAAGACTTCCAGGTGTAGAGCCCATTTGCTTGCTTGAATGGCATGTTGACTGAGAAAATCCGTTTCCCAGTTTAGGACTCCCGGAACGAATACTGCGGACAATGCTGGAAGATGGAGTTCTGCCCACTTTAGTATGTGACTTACCTCCTTCATTGCTATTTGGCTGCGCGTTCCTCCCTGATGGTTGAGGTACGCCCCCCCCGTTAAATTGTCTGAGCGGATCTGGACTGGTCTTCCTTGAAGAGTGTCTTTTGCCTGAATGAGTGTCATGTATATGGCCCGAAGTTCTAACAGATTTATTGGCAGGCAACTTTCTTCTATGGTCCATTGTCCCTGGAACCATAATCTTCCGGACACTGCTCCCCAGCCCTGGAGACTGGCATCTGTTGTCAGGATCTCCCATCTGATATCCAAAAGATTCTTCCTTTGTCTAGAAGGGATGTCTATAGCCACCAGGCTGATGACTTTCATACCTTGTGTGAAAGTACCATAGTCTGTTTCTGTATTGTCTGATGTATTCCATTCCACCTGGCTAGAATCAGACGCTGCCGAGGTCTTGAGTGGAATTGTGCATACTCCACCATGTCGAATGTTGACAACATCAAACCCATCAGTCGCATAGCTGCGTGGATTGATATCGTTTGACTGTGTAACAACTCCAGAGTACTTGACTGTACCTTGGATATCTTGTTCCGAGGTAATCCATTTTCTGCAGACTGGAATTCAGTACAGCCCCACGGTGAGTCATCCGTTGTGACGGAACCCGAGATGACTTTGCCCAATTTATGAACCACCAGTGCCTCTGTTGGAGATGGCACAGAAGCATTTCCTGTGCCAGGATAAAAAAAGGCGGTCGAAGTATGACAATTTTCTTATCCCCTTCTTGCGGAGATAAGCTGCCATAATCATCATCATTTTGGTAAATACTCTGGAGGCTGTGGCTAACCCCAAAGGTAAGGTCTGGAACTGATAATATTGCTGTAGGATGGTGAACCTTGGGATAACACTGATGGAACAGTGCTATAAGAACCTGAAGGTAAACATCCTGACTATCCAGGGATACCCTGTAATTCCCTGGCTCCATGCCAAAACTATGGAGCGCAACGTCTCCCTGTGAACAGTGGTACCCAAACGTATTTGTTTAGGATTTTGAGATTGGGGTGAAAGGATCCTTCTGAACCAAAAACCCAGTTGGAGTAAAACCCCCTGTCCCTATTGTGCAGGGGTTACTGGAATGCCTATTCCTGACCAAAACAATTTCTTAACTGCTTCTTGCAACCCCTGCCCTTCGCCTCTACCCGAGACGGACTGGAACAGAAAACTTTGAGGAGGATGCTTCTTGAAGAGAAACATAACCTAGAGATACCGTTTCTTGCACTCAGGCATCTGTTTGTAAACTGTTACCAGATCTGTGCCAACTGAAGAGGTTGGCCCCTATCCTGGGGTCCCCCAGAAGGAGGCCCGTCATGACGTCTCTCCCATAGCAGTGCTGCACAGAAACTAGAGGTCAATTATGACCTCTAGTGTCTGAACATGGAGCCGGCTGCAGCGGGCGCCCACACAGCCCACAGCGCCTTCTGCAGCTGGGGAGCGGGCATGCAGGATACGGGGTGTGGGTGGGCGCCTGCCGGATGACATGCGGCCGCGCACGCGGAGCGCAGCGCCCCGGGCAGCCGCCCTGCTTGCCCATGCTTAGAACTGTTCCTGCTCGTAAAATTATAGAACAAGGTATTTATTGTATCTCTGAAATAATACAGTGCTTATAAATGCTCAAGTGCATTATAAATGTAAATCAGAAAAACAATAGTGATTTACCCTTTTGGTGGAAAAATGTATAAAGTTCTTTCATAACTTTGGTCTTCATGATTTCCTGCAAGAAATTCTTCTGCTCCTGAATTTCCTCTGGTGTGTGTGTTTCATCTGTTCCCGTCTTTCTGTCGTAATTGTCCAGCAAAGAGATGAACACTGCAAAGGTTGGTCGTTTCAATATCTCTTCATTCACATATTGGTACAACCTGGAAAACAAAGAAGATCCATTAGAGTATCATTGCATCAAATGGCTACAGCTATTATTATTATTGACATGATTATATTACAGCAGATCAGAAATTAGAGATGTGCGCAGACCCCACATTTTGATTTTAGTTTTGCCAAAACCACCCTCTGTGTTTTGGTTTCTGGTTTTGGAAAAACCACCCTCACATGTAATCATGTCATTTGGACCTGTTTTTATTCCTACAATATTATTAACTTCAATAACATTTAATTTCCAGTCATTTCCAGCTAATTTTAACCACCTCACAGCTAACAGTATTGTTAATCAATATTGTCTAGAGGCTGGCTGGCTAAACTAAGCAGCAGAGCAGTAGCACAAGCAAATAGCAATTATTTCTTTTTACAAATATTTTGCAAATTAGTAATGTATTAGAGCTGTAACCAGTGCTTGAAGTGGACCTAGAGAGGTGGTAGAACCAGGGGCGTTTTAACAGAGGAGGGGGCCCCTGTGCAGACTCCGGGTGGGTCCCATCCTCTGCACGGCGTAGTAGTTTCCAGCATGCGCAGTTCTCTGGAAACATGGTGCCTGGAGACCAAATTCCCTACTGCGAATGCCCGGCGGCCATTTTGGAGGAGATTTTCGCAGTGGCTGCAGCGCCAGACGCTGGACTCCAGAGAGGTAAGTATTAAAACATGGGTGCAATGTGTGCGGTGTGGCTCCCCCCTGGACCCAGGGGCTCATGTGCACTGCACACATTGCACCCATTAAAGACACTCCAATGGGTGGAATTCACCCCCCTCCCAGGCGCATGGACTGCGGGTGCCTCAAAAAAGGGGTATGGTCTCAGAAAGAAAGGGCCATGGTCAAGCAATAGTATCGCCAATTCAAATGACCCCGCACAATAGCACAATCTTATTCACATTACATCACATCGTAGAGTTCCTTAGTCATGTCATAACAAACAGTGGGGCAGATGTATTAACCTGGAGACGGCATAAGGAAGTGATAAACCAGTGATAAATGCAAGGTGATAAATGCACCAGCCAAACAGCTCCAATATTTAAATCGACAGGAGCTGACTGGCTGGTGCGTTTATCACTTTCCACTTATCACTGGTTTATCACTTCCTTATGCTGTCTGCAAGCTTAATACATCTGCCCCAGTGCCCCTTATACACAAAGCCCTCAGTAGTAGTGCCACTAATACACATAATGCCCACAGCAGTAGTGCCACTTAAGCAATGCCCCCCTGTAGTGGTAGTGCCTCTTATGCAATGCCCACAGTGGTAGTGCCCCTTATGCAGAGCCCATAGTAGTGGTGCCCCTTATGCACCCAGGAGTAATGTCCCTTATGCAGTTCCCCCATTAGTAGTGCCCCCAGTAGTAATGCCCCTTGTAGTAGTGCCCCATGTGGTAATGACCCCAGTAGTATTGCCCACAGTAGTAGTGCCACTGTTGTAGTGCCCTTAAAAACACACAAAAGCCCCCACAATACTTACCTTAAGCCCTGCTCCAGAATCTGACCACTGCAGTGCATCTTGCCACCCGCTCCTCAGAATTATAGGTCTCCCTCATAGCGCACACTGCAAGAGCCGTAAGCTGAAGCTCAGGAGTGAACTCTTGCCTCCAGCTGCCACTGTGGGGAAGGAGCCAGGCGCTCACTGGTAACAAAATCTCAGTGGGCACATGGCATCGTCGCTTGGAGAGTGATAAAATGGAAAGTGATAAACTACCAGCCAACCAGCTCCTGTCATTTTTCAAACTGGGCCTGTGACATGGCATTTAGGAACTGATTTGCTTGCGCTTTTTTGCTTTCCATTTTAGTACTCTCCGAGCGATGATGCATCTAGCCCACAGTCTTAGGGCTGCACCCCACAGCCAGTCTGACACAGCCACAGTAGTGCTTGAACCCATAGCCCTTCACAGACACAGTCTAAGGGGTCTATTCATGAAGCAGTGAAAAGGGCAGAGAAGTGAGCCAGTGTAGAAGTTGCCCAATGCAACCAATTAGCATTGCAGTAACATTTATAATTTGCATACTATACAATTGTACGGAGCAGCTGATTGGTTGCCATTGGCAACTACTTCACAGGCTCACCTCCACTTTTTTCACTGCTTCATGAATAGACCCCTGCTGCAGCCCACAGCCCTTCACAGTCTGCCACAGCAGTGCTTAATTGCACCCACAGCCCTTAATGGACATTGGGGGTCATTCTGACCCATTCGCTCACTGCGTTTTAATGCAGCAGAGCGAACGGGTCCCTCCTGCACATGTGCCGGCGCCGTAGTGCGCCGGCGCATGCCAGACTGCCAAAGACCGTAGCAGGGATACGATTGTCTCTGCCTGATTGACAGGTAGAGGCGATCGCTGGGTGGGAGGGGGCGGAACGGCGGCGTTTGGCCGCCGTTTCGTGGGTTTGGTCCGGCCAACGCAGGCGTGGCTGGACCGAACGGGGGGCGGGCCGCAGCGGCTGTGTGACGTTACATGCAGCTGCTGCGGGCCGGGGAGCGATGAGTAGCTCCCGGCCTGCACGCTAAAGCTGTGCTGGTCGGGAGCTACTCTTGAAGTTCAAAGGCATCGCCACTGTGCGATGCCTTTGCACTTCTGCAAGGGGGGTCGGACTGACATGCGGGGCGGGAAAGCCCTGTGCTGGGCGTTCCCCTGCATGTCAGGGAAGAAGATCGTAGCTGTGCTAAATTTAGCACAGCTACCATCAACTCGGAATGACCCCCATTGTCTTAGTGCTGCAGCCCATAACCCTTCGGTGTCCTGTGTGAAATGGCACCCGAACTACTGCAAGAGGAACTGTTATAGAATCCAAATCACATGAGATCCGGGGAAAATGACATTTAGCCTGGCGGGGAAAACCAAGTCCGGCTCAGAAGTACTCAGATATACCAAATTTGGGTGGGTTCTGGTCATACTTGCCTACTCTCCCAGAAAGACAGGGTGGCTCCTGAAAATCGTGTGACACTCCTGGCCCCCCGGGAAAGTGGGAAAGTCTTCCGTATCCTGCACCTCAGCTCATCGCCACCTGCTCCCCATGGAATCCCGTCACACACAGGGGAAGAGGGCAGGGCAATAATGTGATTTGCGCTAAATTGTGTCAATGTAGCCCCGCCCCCTGTTTTACAATGCCAGTAATGTGGGCATTGTAAAGCGAGGGGTGGGACTATGATGATGCAATCATGTCACCGCGCCCCCGTACTGCCTCCTCCATGCCCCCTCCTATGTGGCCTGGCTGCTCCCTCCTGGAGGGAGCAGCTAAAAAGTAGGCAAACATGTACTGGTATGCACAAATTTTGTAAATACACACTTACCACATAGGCGCCGATTCCGAGGGTGCTACCAGGCCCGTGCTCCCACGGAACCAGCCGCTGCCCCAGTAAAGTTTGGGAGGGTGGGTGCAGGCATCAGTAAGTATACCACTAGCCCCAGCAGCCCCCGTAATGAACTGAGACACGCTGGGGGCTGCGGAACCGCTTCCGTCCATAGCAGTGTAAAAAAAACTATCAAAAATGGCCGCCGCCAAGGAGGAGACAGATGCTAGAGGTCAAATGTGACCTCTAACATCTGTCTCGCCCTTGGCGGTGGCCATTTTTGATGTTTTTTTTACCCTGCTATGGACGGAAGAGCTTCCGCAGCCCCCATCGCGTCTCAATCCACTGCAGGGGCTAGCAGTAAATTTACTGATGCCCGTAACCACCCTCCCCTTTACTGGGTCAGTGGCCAGTAGACTCCTGGCAATGCGCAGGAAACACCTGGCAACACGCATGAAACCCCTGGCAACGCGCATGAAAAACCTGCCAACGTGCAGGAGACCCCTGACAACACACGAGACCCCTGCGAGCTTGGAATCCAGAGCATGAAACCCCTGACAACGTGCATGAAACCCTTGGTAACGAGCATGAGACCCCTGACAACAGGCAGGTAATTTAAAAGTAATTAGAAGCCTTACTTTATGGCAGAATTTGTAAGGGGCATAAAATGGTGTCAGGGCCATAACGGTGTTTGGCATAATATGTAATTGGCTTTACGGTGTGTGGCATAATGGGTGTTACGGTGTGTAGCATAACATGTAATAGACATTACGGTGTGGCATGTGTAATAGGCATTACGGTGTGTGGTATAATGCGTAATTGGTATTACGGTGTGTTGCATAATGTGTAATGGGCATTACAATGTGTTGCATAATGTGTAATGGGCATTACAGTGTGTTGCATAATGTGTAAATAAGATTTTACTTACCGGTAAATCTATTTCTCGTAGTCCGTAGAGGATGCTGGGACTCCGTAAGGACCATGGGGAATAGACGGGCTCCGCAGGAGATAGGGCACTTTAAGAAAGCTTTGGATTCTGGGTGTGCACTGGCTCCTCCCTCTATGCCCCTCCTCCAGACCTCAGTTAGGGAAACTGTGCCCAGAGAAGATGGACAGTACGAGGAAGAATTTTTGTAAATCTAAGGGCGAGATCCATACCAGCCACACCAATCACACCGTATAACTTGTGATAAACTACCCAGTTAACCGTATGAACAACAACATAACCTCGGTTCAACCGATAAACTATAACATAACCCTTATGTAAGCAATAACTATATACAAGTCTTGCAGAAGAAGTCCGCACTTGGGACGGGCGCCCAGCATCCTCTACGGACTACGAGAAATAGATTTACCGGTAAGTAAAATCTTATTTTCTCTAACGTCCTTGAGGATGCTGGGACTCCGTAAGGACCATGGGGATTATACCAAAGCTCCCAAACGGGCAGGAGAGTGCGGATGACTCTGCAGCACCGAATTGAGCAAACAGGAGGTCCTCCTCAGCCAGGGTATTGTTAGGGTCTCCTGCTCTGTGCTGCCACGTCGTCATGGCAACCGGGAGACAAGTGCTAGCAGAGTAACCTGAGCGTAGCTGATACTCCGGTTCGGGTCTTTTGCTGTGCAGTGGTTACAGGCTCTGTGCACGGCAGGGGATCCGGTGCTGGTTTTTGTGCTCACAGTCTGTGAGGTCTGAGTGGGGCGTGGACAGCACCTGCTATATAAACCCTCTTCTCAGGTTAGGCAGATGCTGCTGAATCTTTGTTGGTTAGTCAGTTCCTGAAAGCTAGCTAGTACTGTGTAAACTTTGTATTTGTTTGTTGCTTACTGCAAATAGGCCTTGGGATTTGGTATTACACTCTGCCAATCCAGACCTAGCAGTAAGACTGGAGTCAGTTGTTTAACCTGCTGGGGTTCTTTTGCTACTCTGTGAACCTAGCAAGTTTGCGGCTGTATTCTCAGACTTGCCTGCCAAAATCCTTTCTCACTGTGCAAGGTGTTCAGGTGTCAGTTTAGTGGCAGTAAGCTGAACCAGTGCACTGCAAGTGAGGACTAGGATTGTGGAGACTCTCCTTGTGTCTATTATTCCATCTCTGACCAAGGAGTTTACTGCCACACCCGTTGGTAACCCTTTAGGGTTTTGCTGTTGCCCTTAGCAACAGCATTTCGGGTTCTCTGCGTATTAAATCACTACATCTCGCTTCTTTCCATCTGAGCATTCCTAATACTAGGGAGACACCCAGTTTCTTAGCCTTTGGGCTTCTCTGTTCACTTTGTGTTTATTTTGTTACCCTATCACCTTCTGTGTATGTAATGTCATATTCCCCAGTCTGTCTGTGAGTTCATTTGTTTTGCATCCCTCACCGTTCAGACACTAGTACATTCCTGCTGGCACTGGTGTGCATAACAGGTATCAAACTTACAGAACTTTGCAAAGGTATTTGACCCCGACCAAGTAGCAGCTCGGCACAGCTGTAGTGCCGAGACCCCTCGGGCAGCCGCCCAAGAAGAGCCCACCTTCCTAGTGGAATGGGCCTAAACCGATTTAGGTAACGGCAATCCTGCCGTAGAATGCGCCAGCTAAATCGTGTTACAGATCCAGCGAGCAATAGTCTGCTTTGAAGCAGGGCCGCCAACCTTGTTGGCTCTATACAGGACAAATAGTGCTTCTGTTTTGCAGATCCTAGCCGTTCTGGCCACGTAAATTTTCAAAGCCCTGACCCCATCAAGGGACTCGGAATCCTCCAAGTCACGCGTAGCCACAGGCACGACAATAGGTTGGTTCATATGAAAGGATGAGACCACCTTTGGCAGGAATTGAGGACGGGTCTGCAATTTCGCTCTATCCATATGGACAATCAGATAGGGCTTTTAGTGATAAAAGCCTCCAATTCCGAAACTCGCCTTGCTGAAGACAAGGCCAACAACATGACCACCTTCCAGGTGAAATATTTCAACACCACTGACTTAAGTGGTTTAAACCAATGTGACTTAAGGAACCGTAAAACACCAAGTTAAGGTCCCAAGGCGCCACCGGCGGTACAAAAGGAGGCTAAAAATGCAGTACTCCCTACACACTGTACTTCAGGAAGAGAAGCCAATTCTTTTTGGAAGAAAATGGATAAGGCCGAAATTTGAACCTTTATCGATCCTAATTTCAGGCCCAAGTTCACTCCAGTTTGAAGGAAGTGAAGCAGACGGCCCAAAAGGAATTCCTCCGTAGGAGCATTCCTGGCCCCACATCAGGAAACATATTTTCGCCATATTCGGTGATAATGTTTCAATGTCACTTCCTTCCTAGCCTAAATTAGGGTAGGAATGACCTCCTCCGGAATACCCATTACCGCTAGGATCCTGCGCTGAACCGCCATGCCGTCAAACGCAGCCGCGGTAAGTCTGGGAACAGACAGGGCCCCTGCTGCAGCAGGTCCTGTCTTAGAGGAAGAGGCCACAGATTCTCTGTGAGCATTTCCTGCAGATCTGGATACCAGGTCCTCCGTGTCCAATCTGGAACAATGAGAATTGGTCTCACTCCTCCTTTTCTTATTATCCTCAACACCATGGGTATGAGAGGAAGAGGAGTAAACACAGAGACCGACCGGAACATCCACGGTGTCACTAGGGCATCCACAGCTTACTGCCTGAGGGTCTCCTGACCTGGCGCAATAACTCTGCGGCTTTGTGTTGAGGCGGGACGCCATCATGTCTATCAGTGGCAGTCTCCACCGAATTGCAATCTGTGCTAAGACTTCCTGATGAAGTCCCCACTCTCCAGGACGTAGTTCGTGTCCGCTGAGGAAGTCTGCTTCCCAGTCGTCCACTCCCGGAATGAACACTGCTGACAGTGCGCTTACATGATTCTCCGCCCAGCGAAGAATTCTGGTGGCTTCCGCAATCGCCACTCTGCTCCTTGTGCCACCTTGGCGGTTTACATGAGCTACTGCGGTGACGTTGTCCGACTGGATCAGAACCGGTTGGTCGCGAAGTAGGGTCTCCGCCTGACGTAGGGGTTTGTATATGGCCCTTAGTTCCAAGAAGTGAAGACAAGTCTCTTGACTTGACCAAAGACCTTGGACATTTTATTTTTCCCTGTGTGACTGCTCTCCAACCTCGGAGGCTCGTGTCCGTGGTCACCAGGATTAAGTCCTGAATGCCGAACCTGCGGCCCTATAGAAGGTGAGCATCCTGCAGCCACCACAGGAGAGATACCCTGGCCCTGGGGGAGAGGGTGATCAACTGATGAATCTGTAGATGTGACCCGGACCACTTGTCCAGTAGGTCCCATTTAAAAGACCTCGCATGGAACCTGCCGAAGAGAATGATTTTCCCCGGACTCGGGTGCAGCGATGCCGACACCTGTCTTGGTTTCAATAAGTTCCTGACCAGAGTCATGAGTTCCTGGGCCTTCTCTATCTGAAGGTAAACCCCTTTCTGGTCCGTATCCAGAATCATACCCAAGAAGGGCAGACTAGTCATAGGAACCAACTGTGACTTCGGGATATTGAGAAACTAGCAGTGTTGCTGTGACACCTTCAGCGAAAGTGACACGCTGTTCAACAACTGCTCTTTTGATCTCGCCTTATAGAAGATCGTCCAAGTATGGGATAACTGTGACTCCTTGCTTGCGTAGGAGCACCATCATTTCCGCCAATTACCCTGAAATTGGTAATGACAATACTGTACCGCAATTCTCAGGTACGCCTGATGGGGTGGATAAATGGGAAAATGAAGGTATGCAGCCTTTATGTCTAGATACACCATCAAATCCCCCCTTTCCAGGCTGGCCATGATCGCTCTGAGCGATTCCACTTTAATTTTGAACCTTTTCTAGTATAGGTTCAGAGGTTTTAATTTTAAATAGGTCTGACCGAACCGTACGTATTCGGGACTACAGCCAAGGTTGAGTAATAGCCCCTTCCTTGTTGTAGGAGGAGAACCTTGAGCACCACCTGTTGGAGATACAATGTGTGAATTGTATTTAATATAACTCCCCTTCTGGGGGAGAAGCCGGTAGGTCCGATAAGGAAAACCGGCGAGGAGGCACCTTTCGAATTCCTTTGTAACCCTGAGAACAATTTTTTTTGCCCCGGGATCCACCTGTGAGTGAACTCAGATGTGGCTGAAGAGTCGAAGACGTGCTCCCCCTGGGACGGACTCCCTTAGCGGAGCTCCCACATCCTGCGGTGGATGTAGTAGAGGCCGGGGAGGACTTCTGTTCCTGGGAACTAGCTGTGCCCCGTGCCCTACCTCTAGTAAGAAAGGACGCTCCTCATACTTTCTTGTTATTCTGCGACCGAAAGGACTGCATTTGACAATGTCGTGCTTTCTTAGTCTGTGAGGGAATATAAGGCAAAAGATCAGAATTACCAGCTATAGCTGTGGAGACCAGGTCCGAGAGCCCTTCTCCACACAATTCCTCAGCCTTGTGAGGTAAACCCTCCATATGCCTCTTTTAGTCGGCATCACCTGTCCATTGCATGTTCCACAGGATAAGCCTAGCAGAAATCGACATAGCGTTGACTCTAGAACCCAGTAGACTAACATCTCTTTGGGCATGTCTTATATATATATATATATATATATATATATATATATAAGACAACATCTTTTACATATAAATATATATATATATATATATATATATATATACTAGGGACAATAACATGGCATCCTTATCTAGGGTTTCAACCTACGCTGATAAGGTATCTGACTACGCTGCTACAGCGCTATAAACCCATGCCGACACAATCGCCGGTCTGAGTAGTGTACCAGAATGTGTGTAAATGGACTTCAAAGTACTTTTACTGCATGTTATCTGCAGGATCCCTGAGGATAGCTGTTAAGTCAGCGCTACCTTTTTGGGTTAACGTGTCAATGCCTTGTACACCCTAGGGGAAGATTCCCATCTTATCCTGGCCTCATTAGGGAAAGGATACTCCCTGAGAATTCTTTTTGGGAAGCTGCAGCTTCTTGTCTGGAGATTCCCGCTCTCTTCCTTCATGAGAGGAGGGAAATTTAGTTTACCTCAGCTTTCTTCCCCTTAAACATGTGTACCCTTGTGTCAGGGACAGATGAGTCATCAGTGATATGCAAAACATCTTTTATTTCAATAATCATATATTGAATACTTTTCTGCCAGTCTTGGCTGTACTTTGCATTAACGTAGTCGACACTGGAGTCAGACTCCGTGTCGATAACAGTGTCTATTATTTTGGATAGTGAGCGTTGTGAGACTCTGAAGGTCTCTGTGACATAGGGGCAGACATGGGTAGATTCCCTGTCTGTTCTCTAATCTTTTGTAATAAGTTCATCTTAGCACTTAATTTCACATATCCAATCAGGTGTCGGCGTTGTCGACGGAGACACCATGCACCCACACAGATTTGCTCCATCTCTTCCTTAGGAGAGCCTTTTACCGCAGACATGTCGACACACACGTACCGACACACTCCACACACACAGGGAATCTCTTATCTGAAGACAGGTTCCCCCCTAGGCCCTTTGGAGAGACAGAGAGAGAGAATGCCAGCACGCCACACACCCCAGCGCTATATAACCCAGGAAAAAACACAGAATGTTTACCCAGTAGCGCTGCTGTAATGTTTAATCGCCAAATATGTGCCCCCCCCCTCTACTTTAAAACCCTCTTCTCCATGTGTCAAGCAGGGGAGAGTCCGGGGAGCTTCCTCTCAGCGGTGCTGTGGAGAGAAAATGGCGCTGGTGAGTGCTGAGGGAGAAGCCCCGCCCCCTCGGCGACGGGCTTCTGTCCCGCTCAAACTTACTAAAATATGGCGGGGGCTCTTTTATATACATGTACAGTGCCACTGCCCACCTGTACATGTATATATACTTTTTGCTATAAGAGAGGTGTTATATTGCTGCCCAGGGCGCACCCCCTGCGCCCTGCACCCTTACAGTGACCGGAGTATGTGAGGTGTATGGGAGCAATGACGCACAGCTGCGGTGCTGTGCGTTACCTCAGTGAAGCTCTGAAGGCTTCTGCCGCCTGAGACGTCTTCTGACTTCGTTTCTTCTGGCTCTGTGAGGAGAACGGCGGCGCGGTTCTGGGGGTGGACGCCCAGTAAGAACCTGTGTTCACCCCCTCTGGAGCTAATGGTGTCCAGTAGCCGAGGAAGCAGAGCCTATCTTAGACAAGAAGGTCTGCCCCTCTCTCCTCAGTCCCTCGATGCAGGGAGCCTGTTGCCAGCAGTGCTCCCTGTAAAAATTTAGAAAAAATCAAAACAAAAATGCTTTCTAGGCAGAAAACTCAGGGAGCTCCCTGCAGTGCACCCATCTCGCTCTGGGCACAGTGTAAAACTGAGGTCTGGAGGAGGGGCATAGAGGGAGGAGCCAGTGCACACCCAGAATCCAAAGCTTTCTTAAAGTGCCCTATCTCCTGCGGAGCCCGTCTATTCCCCATGGTCCTTACGGAGTCCCAGCATCCTCAAGGACGTTAGAGAAATGGGCATTACAGTGTGTGGCATAATGTGTAATGGGCATTACAGTGTGTGGCATAATGTGTAATGGGTATTAGTCACTGCCGCGCCGCCCATTCATTCCCACAGCCACCTCCTACCGAGCACCCACCAGCACCTTTGACTTACCATACACGCTTGTCTGGCAGCAGATCCACTTGAATATGCCCACCCACTTGTGACGACATGTTCAATGGATTCTGTGGCCGATCTATTACACAGTTATAGATACACACATATAGATACACCAATACATCTGCATAATATATCAGCATCAGCTGTGCTGCAGGGCTGATCAATGTCGTTCACATACAGTTCATATTGTCTGTATACACAGACAGGTGCACTATGCGATGTTGTTCATCAGCTGTACTAACGATGTATCGCATACTGTGTATTCAACCTCCTATGCATTTACCTGTGGATAGCTTAGAACTGTATAACAATTACCTACTTCCTATTGAACTTAGGGGGCTATTCAGAGTTGGTTGGTTGCAGATTTGGTCACAGCAAAATCTGCGACCATATACTCACATGCTGGGGGCTGCCCAGCACAGGTCAAGACCACCCAGCACGTGTGGCCCCACTCCACGATGCGATTGCAAATCATCTCCAGTCGCATGTCAATCACCATGTGATCACATCCTTCCGGGATGCGATCGCATGGTGAAGAGTCACACATGCAAACTATGGCCGCTGCCCGTGCGCAGACTCTCTGAATGCGGCACGTTCATCTCTGAACAAGGGCCTTAATCTAGTCACACACTGTACTATTTATATTTTCCTGAAAATTAAAGAATCAATATCTTATAATACATAAGTCATTATTTGCAGTTAAATTCTGTAATTACAATATTTCCATACATGGAACCTTACTTCCTAAATAGATTTTGTCAGATCAAAATATTGTATGTGAGTATAGAGTGGCATGTGATGAGGGACGTGTGATGAGTAATTGGTGATAACTGGCAAGTTATGATTGATGAGGGACAACTCATGAGAAACTCCCAAGAATGATGAGGAATGTATGACGTATGATGCTTTGTATTGTAAGTGTAACACGCAAACACAAGTCTGATAGGTGTAACTGCTGACAGACCTGCCATGTAAAATGCATTTCCAGTCATTTTTCCTGAAATCAAAGAAGGCAACTGCTTAATTTACAGCTATTTACAATATCATTACAGAAAATGTCTTCTGAAATATACTATATAAGGAGACAAAGCTGTTTTACTACTGTGAGCCATATGGAGAATTGAAAATATATTTTACGCAGCAATAATATCTTCACTAACTAGCACCATCTAGTGGACTGTACAGTGGCCCTCATTCCGAGTTGTTCGCTCGCAAGCTGCTTTTAGCAGATTTACTCACGCTAAGCCGCCGCCTACTGGGAGTGAATCTTAGCTTCTTAAAATTGCGAACGAAAGATTCGCAATTTTGCGATAAGACATCTCTGTGCAGTTTCTGAGTAACTCGAGACTTACTCGGCATCTGCGATCAGTTCAGTCAGTGTCGTTCCTGGTTTGACGTCACAAACACACCCAGCGTTCGCCCAGACATTCCTCCGTTTCTCCAGCCACTCCCGCGTTTTTTCCAGAAACGGTAGCGTTTTTTCACACACACCCATAAAACGGCCAGTTTCCGCCCAGAAACACCCACTTCCTGTCAATCACATTACGATCACCAGAACGAAGAAAAAACCGTGAGTAAAATTCCTAACTGCATAGCAAATTTACTTGGCGCAGTCGCAGTGCGGACATTGCGCATGCGCACTAAGCGTAAAATCGCTGCAATGCGAAAAAATTTACCGAGCGAACAACTCGGAATGACCCCCAGTTTTCATATGTTTAAAAGAAAACTGATATTGCAAAAATTCTTACCACATACTCATCACTTGTTCATTACTTGTCCAGCATAATTTCCGCACTAACTGCAAGTCACACTCCCTTTACACGACCAGCATTAGTGTAATTCCTGATGAATAATCATGTGTGAGTCTGGCAAAAGATGATTCAGTCTGATTCTGAGGTTTAACTGTCATGATTAATGTGCAGCTGTTCAGTGAAGAGTTTACTAGAGTTGTGTTTTGTTACTAAGGAGCCGATTTATCAGTTTCTGCATCGGAGGATGCGGATGTGGTGTGATAAATATATTGGCCCAATCCACAATGCGATAACTGATTACATCGCAAGGACGCATCAATTATCGCATGTAGGGACAGACTTGCAAGAAAAATACCCCAATTATGTGCTGCGCATGCACCACCGCCCAACATCACCACTGCTACCACTGCCGCCAACACCACCCCTCCCCCCACCAACCCTGATCATACTCACCAACACCCAGGGATCAGTGATTGGCGCTCTTGGAGGGCTGCCAGTCATCGGGGCTCCCTGCTGCTGTGACCCCCGATGCAGTAAAGTGAGCTGCCACTTTGCAGCGTCACTTTACTGTACTGGCAGTCACAGGAGCAACAAGGAGCCCTGATGACAAGCCGCCTACACCAGAGCATCGATCACTGGTCCCTGGGGAGGTGAGTATGACTTTTTTATTTATTTTTTAGCTGTGATTAGCTTGTGTGTTGGACACACATAGCTGATCACACTGCCCAGCTCCCTGCACATCTGGCTCACTGCGCTATTTATTTACAATTTATTGTTAGTAAGTTTGGCCAGATTGCATTTCCCATTATAAGTAGGGAAAATGCAATCTGGTTACTAAAAAAATTAGAATTAAAGGGGTCGGGGCAGTTTTTCATGAAAACTGCTCCAAAGGCCTTTTAGTCATACCTCCCCACTTTTTGGACTGTCCCGCTGTCCCACCCGTGGGTTGCAGTGATCTGCGGTGGGGCGGGGAAGGAGTTGGGAGGGTCCTGTAACTCGCAGCTCTGCAGCGGTGAATAGACGCTGTGCGCATGCACACATTGGGGTATATTTATTTACTAAGGTCCCGATTTTGACCGAGATGCCGTTTTTTCTTCAAAGTGTCATCTCGGTAATTTACTAAGCAAAAATCACGGCAGTGATGAGGGCATTCGTAATATTTTGGAAGTCCTTGGAAAAAATCACGAATCAATACACCATCGGTCAAATACGCCTGCAATTTGGTAGAAATCGGTCATTTACTAAAAAGTGCAAAACACAAACACTGCCGACAATAGCCAAACACTGCCGTGCTAAAATACAAATCGTGAAAAAGTGCTAAAAAAAACAGACCTGCTTTTTTATCCCGTGTTTGTATAGGCATGCACGGATCCATGAGATCCGTGCATGTTCATCAGTGGGAAGGGGTGGGAAATGTTATACTTTTTTTTTTTTTAAATGCGTGGGGTCCCCCCTCCTAAACCAAACCAGCCTCGGGCTCTTTGAGCCGGCCCTGGTTGCAAAAATATGGGATAAAAATTGACAGGGGTTCCCCCATATTTAAGCAACCAGCACCGGGCTCTGCGCCTGGTCCTGGTTCCAAAAATACGGGGGACAAAAAGCGTAGGGGTCCCCCGTATTTTTGAAACCAGCACCGGGCTCCACTAGCTGGACAGATAATGCCACAGCCGGGGGTCACTTTTATACAGTGCCTTGCGGCCGTGGCATCAAATATCCAACTAGTCACCCCTGGCCGGGGTACCCTGGGGGAGTGGGGACCCCTTCATCAAGGGGTCCCCCCCCCAGCCACCCAAGGGCCAGGGGTGAAGCCCGAGGCTGTCCCCCCCATCCAATGGGCTGCGGATGGGGGGCTGATAGCCTTTGTGAAAAGTGTTTGATATTGTTTTTAGTAGCAGTACTACAAGGCCCAGCAAGCCCCCCCCCCCCCGCAAGCTGGTACTTGGAGAACCACAAGTACCAGCATGCGGCGGAAAAACGGGCCCGCTGGTACCTGTAGTACAACTACTAAAAAAATACCCCAATAAAGACATCACACACACACCTTGAAAGTATAACTTTAATACATACATACACACCAACATACATACATACTTACCTATGTTCCCACGCAGGTCGGTCCTCTTCTCCAGTAGAATCCATCGTGTACCTGTAGAAAAAATTATACTCACATAATCCATGGTTGAAGGCTCCTCTGCTTGTAATCCTTTTGTAATCCACGTACTTGAAAAAATAAAAAAACGGATACCCGACCACGAACTGAAAGGGGCCCCATGTTTTCACATGAGACCCCTTTCCCCGAATGCCAGAAACCCCCTCTGACTGATGTCTAAGTGGGTTTCTTCAGCCAATCAGGGAGCGCCACGTTGTGGCACCCTCCTGATTGACTGTGTGCTCCTGTACTGTCTGACAGGCGGCACACGGCAGTGTTACAATGTAGCGCCTATGCGCTCCATTGTAACCAATGGTGGGAACTTTCAGGTCAGCGGTGAGGTCACTTTCGGTCAACCGCTGACCTGAAAGTTCCCACCATTGGGAAATTTAGCACAGCTACGATCAAGTTGGAATCACCCCCATTGCCCTGTATGCAGAGTTGTACACATCTATCCGAATGTATGTCCCTAATCCTATCGTTTTGTGTGATACTCATCATCATGATCGTCAGTGTTTGCTTGCTCCAGTTCTATTCTTGGTACAATGGGTAGTTGTGGGCTACGCGCAAACGCAGTATTTACCCGACATACGAAAAATAATAATAATCTATATGTATTTGCTCTGTTTGCATTGCAACAAGGTTTGTCTAGGTACACAGGGCCTGATTCTGATTTGGAAGTAAAGTAAAAAAAAAACAAGTAACTGTGTACCTGAGCTAAACCATGTTGCACTGTAGGTAGGGCAGATGTAACCTGTGCATAGAGATTTAGATTTGGGTGGGATGTGACCAAACTCTAAATTGCAGTGTAAAAATAAAGCTGTCTAACATTTGTGGGCTACACGCAAAAGCAGCCAGCCAGTAAAATATAAATGTATTTGCTCCCTTTGCATTACAACATGTTTTTTTTTCCCCCCAGATACAATGCTGCAGCTTAACTTCCAAATCAGAATCAGGCCCACACAGTTACTTGCTCTTTCTTACTTTATTCCTAAATTAGAATCAGGCCCTTAGTAATTACACTTGTTCCAGAAGACGGTTAATATTATATGTCCAATATGATTAAAGGCCTCACATTCCATCCTTAGGGTGGTAGGCCTAATCCCAGTAACCTGAACACTAATGATATTCTGAATATTTGGTGTTCCATGTCTCTCTCAGTACTTACGGCTCCTCGCAGAGATCTTCGGGATTTCGGGTGCTAGATGCCATTTCTTGCTTGTTTAAAATAATATCAGAATCCACAGCTTTGTTTACATCACACTTATACAGCTTCTCGGACATTGTTTTAATCTCTTCATTGCTGATGTCTGCTTCTGTAAAGGGAAAGTAGTTGACTGACATCTCTGATCAGGAGATTGCTACATAAATATCTCCAACCTAAAGAACCATGGGCCAGTTATTTACCCTAAAAACATCAAAGTATCTTTTTCACTAGACAGCCCAGATTTAAAGCTTGTAACCCACCTTCAAACATTATTCTTGTGCCTTAAGATCATTGATGATTATTGGCCATTGAAGGCAACATCAGTGAGGTAATAATAAATAGTCCAACCAAAATATATTGTAAAAACATTTCCTTCCCCCACTCAATGATGGGGGCATTTCCGTTATTATTAATGCACAGTGGCGATTTGCAGCTGACATGACGGTACAGTTGGCCAACAAAGCACATTTTCCTGTAACCTCTATGAGGTGCAAAGCAAAATATGTGATGCTGGTGACCATGAGGTGCCGACGTTCCAACCACTTCTCCGCCACTTTGTGGCCACCACCGCTAATTAAATTGCCACCATAGATAGAAGCAATGACAGTGGTATATAGACATTTAGAAATGTATATGCTACAGCCCTTTCCATCAACAACTAATAAAGATAGTTGATGCATTATAAAGCTGAACACTTACATTAGTCCTGTCTTTTAGGTGGTGCTGAAAAGGGAAGGATGGGTGATTACAAAGTAACCAGGCCTCTCTGAAGACAAGGCTTACTGGAACCCTTGCAGATCTATCTGCTTGCAATCCTGTAGGTGGAGACGGCCATTGCAAGGATGGGATCAAACTCTTTTCCATGATGCTGTCATGTAACCATTCTTTGTAAACCATTTCATGGATTTAGCCGTCAAATAGTGCACTCATACTCATTCACCAGAGCAAGAGATAGTTTGCACATGCACAAAGATCACTGCCACTGACCTATAGTTGTATGCAGGAGGACAAACATCACATTGGAACAAAGCAAGCTATGGTGGCAACCATCACCATCATAGAATAGAAAAACCCTCACCACCAGTCTGAAAGCATCAATATCTACAATATGATTAAAGGTAAACTCCTGCGCACTCTAATTGCAGCCTTTAGTGGTGCCCTACCCTGATGTGTAACCACACACACCTGACGAACAATACACAATGAAAAACAATGGGATGGGAACCATCTGGCGGCGCAAAAAAACAGCACAAAACAAAACAAATGGTGTGATTACCTAGACACAGCCGAAACTGTACAATGTCCTTAATAAACAGAGGCCCAGAGTCCAGGAACTTCTTAAGAGTGGTTCTCATGAATATCCAAAGCCATAGGATTATATGCAAAAAAACACAAATTGTATACACCAGTTCAGAAAGTAGTCCCAGATAGATATTTCTAATGAAAATTACTGCTTCCTGGATTCCTTGTACTACGGTGTCTATGGGAGGTGTTATTCTAGCTGTACAGGTTCACCTCGGTGTGGAAGGTAATAGAAGCTCCTCACATGTGTGCTTACTTTCATATACTCCCAACAAAACCTATAAAGGTTTCTTTAGATCCTTTACGTAAAAACTTCATATGCCCAAATGGCAGGTATTATCATAAAATCTTTAAAAGTGAATGCTCACATTCAAGCTTACTTCAAAAGACGCCGTTCTTCCATGTAGCGGTTTCTTTATAGGCAAGCCATCCTGTCGTCCTCATATACTTCCTCACTTCGTGATGAGCTCGGTAATAAGCATATAAACGAAGGGACGTATGAGGATTCGTATAAATTTAATGTAAAATTATTTAAAAATAGTTCCAGAAATGAAACAGAAGTTGAATTCCCACAATAAAGAAACCAGAGATACAGATCTTATACAGCACAGTCCGACAGTGAAAAAAAGATGTTACCCCGGGGAATCTCACCGCTTTCTGGCTGGAAAAACTGGTAACTGTGGTGATCCAATTTGTCACATGCTCCCACCAACTAGAGATGAGCGAGGTTCGGTTTTACTCGGTTTTACTCGGTTTTACTCGGTTCTCAAAACGGCATCTTATTGGCTATCCAAAACACGTGACATCCGTGAGCCAATAAGATGCCGTTTTGAGAACCGAGTAAAACCGAGTAAAACCGAGTAAAACCGAACCCGCTCATCACTACCACCAACGCGTTTCTACTAATAAGTCTTTGTCAAAGACTTATTAGTAGAAACGCGTTGGTGGAGCATGATACAAATTGGATCACCACAGTTACCAGTTTTTCCAGCCAGAAAGCGGTGAGATTCCTCGGGGTAACATCTTTTTTTCACTGACTGTGCTGTATAAGATCTGTATCTCTGGTTTCTTTATTGTGGGAATTCAACTTCTGTTTCATTTCTGGAACTATTTTTAAATAATTTTACAATAAATTTATACGAATCCTCATACGTCCCTTCGTTTATATGCTTATTACCGAGCTCATCACGAAGTGAGGAAGTATATGAGGACGACAGGATGGCTTGCCTATAAAGAAACCGCTACATGGAAGAACGGCGTCTTTTGAAGTAAGCTTGAATGTGAGCATTCACTTTTAAAGATTTTATGATAATACCTGCCATTTGGGCATATGAAGTTTTTACGTAAAGGATCTAAAGAAACCTTTATAGGTTTTGTTGGGAGTATATGAAAGTAAGCACACATGTGAGGAGCTTCTATTACCTTCCACACCGAGGTGAACCTGTACAGCTAGAATAACACCTCCCATAGACACCATAGTACAAGGAATCCAGGAAGAAGTAATTTTCATTAGAAATATCTATCTGGGACTACTTTCTGAACTGGCGTATACAATTTGTGTTTTTTTGCATATAATCCTATGGCTTTGGATATTCATGAGAACCACTCTTAAGAAGTTCCTGGACTCTGGGCCTCTGTTTATTAAGGACATTGTACAGTTTCGGCTGTGTCTAGGTAATCACACCATTTGTTTTGTTTTGTGCTGTTTTTTTGCGCCGCCAGCTGGTTCCCATCCCATTGTTTTTCATTGTGAAAGCATCAATAGTTGTGAACCATCAGTTACTGATGGCCATCCCTACCTCTAAGTACAGTGGTGCCTCCGACCTGCTCTGCTTACTGCATTAATGGAAACCCAGTGTGCTTGTGGCTATAAACTTAAAACATTGGCCCTCATTCCGAGTTGATCGGTCGCAAGGCGAATTTAGCAGAGTTACACACGCTAAGCCTACGCCTACTGGGAGTGTATCTTAGCTTCTTAAAATTGCGACCGATGTAATCGCAATATTGCGATTACAAACTACTTTGCAGTTTCTGAGTAACTTCAACCTTACTCTGCCTGTGCGATCAGTTCAGTGCTTGTCGTTCCTGGTTTGACGTCACAAACACACCCAGCGTTCGCTCAGACACTCCCCCGTTTCTCCAGCCACTCCTGCGTTTTTTCCGGAAACGGTAGCGTTTTCATCCACACGCCCATAAAACGCCGTGTTTCCGCCCAGTAACACCCATTTCCTGTCAATCACATTACGATCGCCGGAGCGATGAAAAAGCCGTGAGTAAAAATACTATCTTCATTGTTAAATTACTTGGCGCAGTCGCAGTGCGAATATTGCGCATGCGTACTAAGCGGATTTTCATTGCGATGCGATGAAAAATACAGAGCGAACGACTCGGAATGAGGGCCATTATTCATTCCCATTTGAAAACACCACTCCAGGACTATGGCTGACACATTGAAGTGGACACAACCCATTGCTTAGTCTCTGCACCTTCTCATTACATACCTCTGTGGTGACTGCTACTACCACTGTGTGCACTTGCACTGGCGCCTCCACCATTTGCACTGGCACCTCCACTGCACAGGTTATCATAGTCACTGCAGCAGTTGTTGTATTTGGCGCACTTTTTGTTGCAATGACAAGGATCACTCTTTTTATACTTTTCTCCACATCTTCCCTGGCATGAGGTATCTATGTATGAAGGAAAGAAAAAAAATATCAGTGAAGACTGCAAAAAGTCTATAGGCCAGGTGGTCTAAAATATAAAATCGACTTTAAGGAGACCATACCAGGTGTTTAGCGCCTTTAAGTCGGAACCTCACATTATCTTTAGAGGTAGCCATCAAAAAGAAAAAGGGGTTCCTCCCATTATTACTTGCAAGGTGAACAGTCCCACATTGGCTCCTCACTCTTATTTGAGACTTCCCTTACGTAGTACTACGGCGTTATATTAGATTTAACAGACATTTAGGATCACAAGGTACGGTAGCAGAACTTGTGAGTGTTGGGGACACATGCAAAAATATGCTATAGGCCCCCTTGTCTGCCCCACCCTGGGTTCATAACATGCCACACAGTAGTGCACCGAGTGACTGCCCAACATCTGAGATTGTCTGGCTGGTCCAGCCAATCAGAGTTGGAGTCAGTGATGATAGCCATAGGGTGGGTCAAATTGGTGGGTTGAATATAAATGTTAGAAAGTACTGGTACAAAGGTCTTAGAGATACCCAAACTGAAGCATGACCTTGGTTCACAGGAGACAGCTAGTGCCATTAGTGTATTATATGAATTGCATGTTCTTATTATTCCAATTTAAACTATTTTAAGTTTTGAAAGTGTCCCATTCTACATATGCATTATATTAAGCAATCATCAATGTGATACGTAGGTAAATAATGATAGGTATATAAATTGCTGGGTATTGTTTATGACTCGAGGGTGGCGTTAAAGCCGTGAGACATTGTGTAGAATTGCTCAATAATAAATAAATGTATGTTGCCGTTTACTAAAATGATCACTGTAATCACAGTCTCGTATTTCCATGCTAATTTGGAACCCTGTTATAATAAATAACCAGTTTGCAGACTGGTAAGTTCAGGTCTGCAATCTACTCTGAAAAAGTCTGGGGCTCTTCCATTTGCACAAGTACTGACCGGCACCTCCTATAGCTCCTGTACAACATCACTGTTCTGTGGCTTGCAATAAGTAGGCTGGGTATGATATGCCAGCAGTCGCAATGCCAGCGGTCAGAAGGCCGACAGCAGCATCTCAATGTTGAGACTCCCGACAGGGGCTAGGCATGTATACTTACCTTCCCCCAATGCCTCCCTAGCCCTCCCTTTCTGCAGCCTAAACCTAACCATCACCATCCCCCGTAGCCTAACCCTAACCCTCCCCTGCCCGCAACCACCACTCTGGCTTACCTGTCCGCAGCCCCGCCAAACCCTCATTTGGGATCCCATCAGCCGTGAGTCCTTTGCCAGGATTGTGATCCTTGTTGGAATGCCGGCATCGACACTCCAAGCAGTGTTGGGATTCCCACATTGGTATTTAGACTGCCGGGATTCTGATCACTGGGATCCTGACCGGATCCTAGCCGTGGCGGCTTTTGTAGGGACGCAACTAGGGGGGGGGGGGGGTTCAGACTTTATTATCAGCACTGTGCTCCCAGTTAGCAATATCAACCTCCGTTTTGCCTCCCAGATGGAGGGATCTAGTGTAGCATGTAGGAGGATGTAGTGTGCCATATAGGGTATGTAGAGTAGTAATGTATTGCAGTATATAAGGGCATGTAGTGCACTGATGTGGTGTAGCTTATAAGGGGATGTAGTGATGTAGTATAGCATATAGGGGATGTGGTGTAGTGTATAGGGGCATGTAGTGTAGTGATGTACTAGTTCAGCGTGTAGGGGATGTAGTATAGTGATGTAGTGCAGTGGATAGGGGAATGTAGTGCAGTGATGAAGTGTTATGATATAGTGCAGTGATATAGTGCAATGTATGGGACACACAAGGGGGAATGTAGTGGAGTACGCTACTGGTGGGGCATGTGATGCATAGGGCATTTGAGGCACATAGGGGGATATTGTCCAATAGTATCCCCTTTTTTATTTTAGTCTGACAGGGTTTGTTTGCTTGTTTGTTTGTTTTGGAGGGGGCACGCCAAATTACTGCCTTGCCCCAGGTGATGAAAATCCTAGTTATGCCCCCCAGGTAAAATCCGCCACCCTGCTCACTGTCTGTGAAGACAGATGCAGTCTGTGAGACTGCTCTGGCTTCACTGTACCTGGCAGTGATTTCCTATTGGAAGTCCTAACTGCCAGTCACAGACACTACAGGGAGTCCCATTGGGAGATGTTTCCACCCTCTGCTACGGCTAGACCGGGCTGTGATAGGCAGAGAGCAGGAAGCCAGCTCCCTGCCTCACCAGCCCTAGCCAGCTTCTACGGCTGCAGCCAATGCAGTCCCTAGAAGCCAGTGTTTGCACATGCGCAGCCAAGCCGCGGCTTTTGCGCATGTGCCAGAGCCAGCTCCTGTAAGCTTCATTATGCAGGTGCCGGGACCCGGCCAGCGGCAGCAGGGGCTCCTCACTCCTCCAGCGGACCATACAGCGGCATCGCCCCTCCTCCACATAGGTAGGAGCCACCACTGGATCCTAGTACAGGTGGGGCCGGTGGAAAGCAGGAGAGACAGATAAGGGAATGTAGCCACATTATTTTCTGGCAGCAGCAACAGCTTGTCGTAGCTCCCAGCAAAGTGTCACCTGCAGGAATAGGAATGCAGGTTGTAGGGACATGATTGCTGTTATTATTATTACATGTTTAGATATGTAGGTCACTGTACAGGAAGGACAACAGTCTATACTGAAATGAGGACTTAAAAAGTAGGTTTGTAGGAGCAGACAGAAGGGAGAGCTCTGCTCGTGAGAGCTTATGATCTAATGAGAATGAGCAAGGTGAGATAGATGGAAAAGGGACAACTAGACGGGGACTTGTACTTCAGCGAGCAGTGCTCCGTATAAGTGTTGTCAGGGGTTGTTAGGTATGGCAGTGCCATAACTGTGGGTATGTGAGCGCTGACACTACAAAATAAGTAAGGACAAAGACAAGGCATCGTAGTTACCCCGTGGCACTGGCAGACAGATTGCACGGTGCCTGGAAAGAATGCAGAGAGCCACCTGCACACACATAGGACGAAGCGAGAGCTCATATGTCTGTGGAGCCAGCCCATGATTTATTATCACCCTGCTACAGCACTGGCCTATGGTACAAAGATGGGTTTTGAAGGAGTATTTAAAGCTTTGGAGGTTGGCGGTAGGTCAGGTCAGACATGATAGGGAATTCCATAGGTGGGTAGTGGCATGAGATATTATTAAGAAATTAGGAGTAAGAGGGGGTAATGATAATGGTAACAGCAGGTGTAAAATGTTGAGCGGGAGATTATATGAAGTTGAGGACAAGGATGTAAAAGGGGAAGGTGTTATTGAGTATATGGTACAGTAGGTGACAGCAAGTAGTTTAAAGTGGCCTCCGGAGCATACAGAGAACCAAGGGTACGGAGTGACAGAGAAGTCAGGTGCATGTGGAATGGAACAAGAGGAAGATCAGTCATGACGCAGGATAAGGATTTATTTAAGCGAGGATACAGATCATGCACAGCTGTGCAGCCAATCTGCCATGTGCCCAGACCCCTCCGTTACTGCTTCTCCTCACAAACCTGGGACTGGTGATAAGGATGAGCTATATAATGCAATTTCATGTAAAAGGAAAGAAGAATATCTCTAGATACAATACTCAAGAATACATTATTACCTGATTTGTCATGGAAAGTTGCCTCTTTTATGTTAGGCTCAATATCTGTTAAAAAATAAACCAGACAGAACATCAGAAAATATTTATATCACACTGGCAACCTTTTACGTAACGTTACACATACTGTACAAGAGACATTTACTGATATTACCTGACCTAGTGCTCCATTACAGTGCACTGATATTTGCACTATATAATTATATAGTACTAATATATTATACATATGCCGATTGAATTTGTTCAGTGCTCAGTTCACTTATGTTTATCTTTGGACTTTGGGGGTCATTCCGACCCGTTCGCTCGCTGCGTTTTAACCGAAGGCCGTAGCAGGACAGCGATCGCCTCTGCCTGATTGACAGGCAGGGGTGATCGATGCGCGGGAGAGGGCGAAACGGCGGCGTTTGGCCGCCGTTTCATAGGCGCGGTCCGACCAATGCAGACGTGGCTGGATCGAACGGGGGGCAGGCCGCAGCGGCTGCATGACGTCATACGCAGCTGCTGCGAGCCAGGGAGCGAGGGGTAGCTCCCGGCCAACACGCTAAAGCTGTGCTGGCCGGGAGCTACTCCTGAAGTGCAAAGGCATCACCGCTGTGCGATACCTTTGCACTTCTGCGGCGTCCCTGTGCTGGGCGTCCCCTCGCATGTCTGGGAAGAAGATCGTAGCTGTGCTAAATTTAGCACAGCTACGATCAACTCGGAATGACCCCCTTTGACAAAACTCTAGATCACGACTAGGACACTCATGCAAGCTTTACACAGTTCTGTAATTAAAGATAAAAAGCAAGTAACTTTGTGTCTGGAACAAACCATGTTGCCATACATGGGGAGCAAATACATTTATCTTTATTCTGTGCAGGGTAAATACTAGCTGCTTTTGCATGTAGCCCACAAATGTTAGCTTTATTTTTACACTGCAATTTAGATTTCAGTTTGAACACATCCCACCCAAATCTCTCTGCCAGAGCCGGCCCTGACCAATTTGGTGTCCTAGGCAACATTTTTGTCTGTTGACAAAGAGAAGAGGTCACAAAGGGAGAGCTGCAGCACAGCTTGAAGAGATGCAGGGGCAGTTTGACATGGTGGCTGTAACACAGTGGCTGTGTGTTAAACCGGCCCCACTAACCCAACCTGAGGAGTCCTGGGAATCAGTGCTCTGCGCTGCTGCTGCTCCTTTCTGGGGGTGCTCTCCCAAGGTATCCTCTCCCCATCCCCCATATCGCCTACCTACTCTCCCAGTTCCTGGTACCTGGCTGCAGTGATCTGGCTTGGAGTCCGCTGACCAGGAGGAGGAGGAGTAGAGTGCTTCGGGCTGACACCTGTTGAAGCTCCACGGCGCAGCCTATGTCTTTCAAGGCAACCTGCATCATGCAATGGGATATTCTCCTCCGGGCCACTCTCTCTGTGACAGGTGCCAGGTGGACTGACTACAAGTGCATCACATATATATTCACACACCTATACATATACATACAGTACATATATAGTCACACATACAGGTGCACACAGGCATACACTCACACTTACATGCATACATACATATATGCTGTTACATACATTGGGGGTAATTCCAAGTTGATCGCAGCAGGAATTTTGTTAGCAATTGGGCAAAACCATGTGTACTGCAGGGAGGCAGATATAACATGTGCAGAGAGAGTTAGATTTGGGTGTGGTGTGTTCAATCTGCAATCTAATTTGCAGTGTAAAAATAAAGCAGTCAGTATTTAACCTGCACAGAAATAAAATAACCCACCCAAATCTATCTATCTCTGCACATGTTACACCTGCCTCCCCTGCAGTGCACATGGTTTTGCCCAACTGCTAACAAAATTCCTGCTGCGATCAACTTGGAATTACCCCCATAGTCCCATACATATGTACAATCTATCACATACAGGAAAACAGCAACACACATACAGCCACAGACTTACACATATATACATACAGTAACATATAGTGGTAAACTTACAGTATACTGTACACATACATGCAGCCACAAACTTATACACATATATACATACTGTACAGCCAGACACACTTATACACATATATTGTATGCATAGACACAAACTTATACACATATATACATAACGCCACACACTTATACACATATACGCGCACAGCCACACACTTATACATGTATATGCGCACAGCCACACAATTACACACATATGTGCACACAGCCGCACACTTGTGCATATATACACATTTATACACACAGCCACACATTTGTACACATATATACATAACACCACACACTTAAACACACAGCCACACTTATATACATTATATATATATATATATATATATATATATAAATAAAACGCCACACTTATGTACATGGCCACACCCCTATACACATACATACACACACAGCCACACCTTTATACACATATATACACAGCAACCCTTAAACACATATATACACAGCCACACCCTTATTCACATATACTGCATACACAAAGCCACACACATACACATTTATACACACAGCCACACACTTATACACATATATATATATAACACCACACTTATATACACAGCCACACCCTTATACACATATATTCACACAGCCATACACTTATGCACATTTACACACACAGCCATACACTTATGCACATTTATACACACAGCCACACACTTATACACATATTTACATAACACCACACACTTAAACACAGACACACACACAGACACACACACACACACACACACACACACACACACACACATATATTAATAAAACATGCCACATCTATACACACAGCCACACACTTATACACATATATATACTGCCACTTATATACACAGCCACAAATCTTATACACATACATGCACAGCCACACCCTTATACACATATATACACACAGCCATACACTTATACACATTTATACACTCAGACACACATTTATACACACAGCCACACACGTATACACATTTAGACACACAGACACACACTTATACACACACACACACACACACACACACACACACACACACACACACACACACACACACTTATACACATATACACTTATAGATGGTCCCCCCTTACCTTTACACATTACGTGGCATCACACCATAGTATACACAGGCATCTCTGACCCTCCCTCAGTTTCTACTTTACACAGCAGGCAGTGACTGTACACAGAGCCATGTAGCTCCGCCCCCTGCTCTGACAACTCTCCCTCTCTTCAGTTTCACTTTTGATAGCACTGCAGCTGTCAGTGTCTTCATATTATTGTAGTATGTTCAACTTCAGCTTGTCCAAATGCCCCTTCGATTTGCCGATGCCCTAGGCAATTGCCTATATTGCCTATAGCTAGGGCCGGCTCTATACACATATAAACACAGCCACACACTTATACACGTATATACAAATACCACACACGTAAACACACAGCCACACGCTTATAAACATATATAACGCCATACTTATTACACAGCCACACCCTTATACACATATATACATACCCACACCTTTATACACATATACTGTAAACACAGCCACACCTTTATACTCATATATACATAGCCACACCCTTATACACATATATTCACAGCCACACCTTTATACGCATATACTGTATACACAGCCACACCTTTATACACATATATACACAGCCACACCGTTATACACATATTTATTTATTATTTATTACCAGTTATTCACACAGCCACACACATACACATTTATACACACAGCCACACACTTATACACACAGCCACACACATATACACTTATAGATGGTTCCCCCTTACCTTTATACATTACATGGCAGCACACCGTAGTATACACAGCAGGCAGTGACTGCACACAGAGCCATGTAGCCCCGCCCCCTGCTCTTACACCTCTCCCTCTCTTTAGTTTCACTTTTGATAGCTTGCACGCTGCAGCTGTCAGTGTCTTCATATTACTGTAGTATGTTCAACTCCAGCTTGCCCAGATGCCCCTATGATTTGCCAATGCCCTAGGCAATTGCCTATATTGCCTATAGCTAGGGCCGGCTCTGCTCTCTGCACATGTTACATCTGCCCCACCTGTAATGTAACATGGTTTTGCCCAGTTCCTTGCTTTTTTGCTTTGCTTGCAAATCTGAATCAGATCTATAGTCCTCTAATTGTGAGTACAAGGTCTAAGTGACTACTGGCAGGGGCTTCTCATGCTTACAGATTCATCTAATTACATATAATGGTAATAGCAGTTTCTGTATAGTAAAACAAAACATATTTATTTAAAAACTAGTTGTATGGACTTGATATAAATTCACTGGGTATCGGGTAAACCTTTGCATACTTTAGGATGGGGTGGATATAGGGGTTTATTTCTACAAGTCACAGTGTTTTACTATTAAGAGAACTGCCCTGTTAAATACTGGGCTTAAAAAATGTAAAGGCATGTGGTGGCTTTTACGGGTCAGGGACTCCAGGTCGACAACAAAAAGGTCGACACATCTTATGTCGACGCCAATTGGTCGACACACTTTAGGTCAACGTGGACAAAGGGTCGACATGGACAAAAGGTCGACAGGAACAAGGTCGACATGGACAAAAGGTCGACATGAGTTTTTTAAGGGTTTTTTTGTGTCGTTTTCTTCGTAGAGTGACCGGGAACCCCAATTCGTGCACCGCGTCCCCTCGCATGGCTCGCTTCGCTTGCCATGTTTCGGGCACGATGCCTTCGCTCCGCTTCGCTCGGCACAGATTACCGTTCCAATCGTAGTCCACGTGGATCGTTAAGTATGAAAAAGTTCCAAAAAAGAAAAAAATTGTGAAAAACTCATGTCGACCTTTTTCCATGTCGACCTTGTTCCTGTCGACCTTTTGTCCATGTCGACATTTTGTCCATGTCGGCCTAAGGTGTGTCGACCAATTGGCGTCGACCTAAGGTATGTCGACCTTTTTGTTGTCGACCTGGAGTCCGGATACCAGCTTTTACTACTGTTTAGTTAATAAACAGCACAGTATTGCACAATTTTGGAAATGTTTTTGCTGTAGGTGCTAGAATAGCCCACTGGGGGGTGCAAGGCTTCTATCACAGCTCTCTGCCCAAAATGTTATGTTCATATAAAATGGAATCTTGGAAAAAGATTGTCCATTTAAAAATAATGCAATAGATCAAATATATTTATTTTCTTTATATTAGAGTAGTAAGGGTCACCACATTTCTAGACAAGAAACAATAACATAAGTTATGGCTTTGTTTGTAAAATAGCTGGAAGCAATGTCAGAGACACATTACTTTTGCAAATTTGTTACTTGTATTTACCATACCTCCCAACTGTCCCGATTTTCGCGGGCCAGTCCTGTTTTTTTGGGATTGTCCCAAAAAAACAGCTCAGAGAGCACTAGGCATGCCCCCTCAGAGATGGTAGAGGGAGGCGTGACTCGCGATCGTGGCTCTGCCGTGAGGCCACGCTTCTTTTCAGACGGGCGCACGCTCCACGCACGACAAGGTCCCGCTTTTTGCTTTAAAGAAGTTGGGAGGTATGATTTACTAATACTTTTTATTCTGGCTTATACCGTAAGAACACTTGGATATTGGTCTCATTCAGATGTGGACGGAATAGTGGTTCATGCAGCATAGTACCGTTGTTCGTTACTTTGGTGTCGATGGTGTCGCAGATGATCTGATACTGAGTCCTAGGATGCAGCTTGGATCAGTAATGCATGCAGGAGGTGTGACTCTACTGCATTAACATGTTAGTGCTATCACTGCTGCGCATTGGCGTTTCTATCATGGGCGCAATGTGTGCAGTACACACGGGTCCCTGGTTGCAGGGGGGGCCCACACCGCACACACTGCACCCATGTTGTTGTTGTTGTATACTTACCTTTCCGGAGTCCCGCGATGGGGGCTGCAGCAAAAAAATCACTCCCAAAATGGCCGCTGCACATGGGCAGTAGGAAATTTGTCTCCGGACCATGGCGGAGCGCCATGTTTCCGGAGACCTGCACAATGCCTGAGGAGGGGGCCCACCCGGAGTCTGCACACGGGCCCTCTCCTCTCATAGGGGGTCATTCCGAGTTGTTCGCTCATTGCCGATTTTCGCTATGCTGCGATTTGTTGCAAAATGCGCATGCGCAAGGCACGCAGGGCGCATGCGCTTAGTTATTTAACAAAAAACTTAGCAGTTTTGCTGTGGATCCTGCGGCGCTTTTCAGTCGCACTGCTGATCGGTGAGTGATTGACAGGAAAGGGGCGTTTCTGGGTGGTAACTGAGCATTTTCCGGGAGTGTGCTAAATAACGCAGGCGTGTCAGGGAAAAATGCGGAAGTGTCTGGAGAAACGGGGGAGTGGCTGGCCGAACGCAGGGCGTGTTTGTGACGTCAAACCAGGAACTAAACGGACTGAGCTGATCGCAATCTGTGAGTAGGTCTGGAGCTACTCAGAAACTGCAAAGAATTATTTATTAGCAATTCTGCTAATCTTTCGTTCACTATTCTGCTAAGCTAAGATACATTCCCAGACGGCGGCGGCCTAGCGTGTGCAATGCTGCTAAAAGCAGCTAGCGAGCGAACAACTCGGAATGAGGGCCATAATACGCCCCTGGTGCTGCTTTTATGTAATCAGCAGCTATAGCAACTCCAACCACATCTGAATCAGGCACATTGGGGGTAATTCCAAGTTGATCGCAGCAGGAAATTTTTTAGCAGTTGGGCAAAACCATGTGCACTGCAGGGGGGGCAGATATAACATGTGCAGAGAAAGATAGATTTGGGTGTGGTGATTTTGCAATCTAAATTGCAGTGTAAAAGTAAAGCAGCCAGTATTTACCCTGCACAGAAACAAAATAACCCACCCAAATCTAACTCTCTCTGCACATGTTATATGTGCCTCCCCTACAGTGCACATGGTTTTGCCCAACTGCTAAAAAATTTCCTGCTGCGATCAACTTGGAATTACCACCAAGGTTTTTACTTTTATTATTTACATCTATATTAACTTCTTCCAAAGCTCACACCTCAAAGTAAAACACATGTAAAATGTTCTAAAGAAATCAGCAGAATGGGCTAAAGTCATACACTTAAATTGAAAACACAGAAATGTAAACTAAAATATATAGGAACCACAAACCAGTCAGATGACAGAATTTTAGTGTCACAAAATATATAACGGTATGTACATCTTTATACAAGCCTATAGACTACTTGGCTACATAGTGATAATAGTGTTATTCAGATGGGCGATTATGGAAGCATCTGTGACCAGAGCTGTGTCTGTGTATGCAGCTGCTAGGATTTACGTTACCACCTGCGGAAGTCTCAGTACAAATCCCGGCATCTGTAATATTTGCATATTTTCGTACAGTAGCTGCGTATGTGGTGACATTAGGGTGATTCAGACCTGATCGCTGCTGTGCATTTTCGTATAGCGGGCGATCATGGATAGACTGCGCATGCACCACAATGCGTAGACACATCAGCAAACAACAACAGGCATCGCCAAACAGCGACAGGCTGGTGCGAAAATTTCGATCGCATGTGCATTCACAAGGTGATTGACAGGAACAGGACGTTTAGTGGGTGGTAACTGACCGTTTTCTGGGAGTGTCAAGGAAAAAGTAGGTCTAAGAATTTTCAGGGAGGTTATGTGACTCCAGACCCGATCAGCCTGTTCTCATGGCACTGTAGGAGTAAGTCCTGGGCTGCGCACACACTGCACACAGCAGAGAAATCATTCAATGGTGAGTTTGGTGCAAATGGATTTGCAGTTGTCCGCTGACTGAAGGCTTTTTAGCAGCTCGACGTACACATGCGATCGCATACATGAACGGCGAATATACACTCCCCTTGTGCGGTGAGTATCTGAACGCAGCACAACAAATTTAGCAGCCCAGCGATCAGGTCTGAATCACCCCCCATGTCCATTGTAATAAATGAACACTAGGTGATTCATCGCGCCCTATGGGCGCTCTTCACACCGTCGTGAGGGAAATTTAGCACAGCTACAATCACTTACACTGACATGCGGGGGGACGCCCAGCACAGTGCATGTCAGGCCGCCCCCCCCCCCCCCGCCACACACACACACACAAGTACAAGAGCATCGCACCGCGGCAATGCTTTTGTACGTGAAGAGTACTCTCCGGACAGCGGCCACAAAACAGCGAGCAAACGCCGCCGTGCCGCCACCTCTTGCCTCTGTCTGTCAATCAGGCAGAGGTGATCGCTAGGCAGCGACAGCCGTCAGCTGTCAGCCATGTACCGGCGCACTGCGGCGCCGGCGCATTTGCAGTTCTGACCTGATCGCTGCACTGCGATGAACTGCATCGAGCGATCAGGTCAGAATGACCCCCATAGGACGCTGCAGTAAAAGGATTTTTTTTCCCTATCTACAGCGCAGAGACTTGCTGCAGATGCAGCGGCATACCCTCCAGCTGGACCTTTTTGGCAGATACAGTACCTTTTTTTTTTTAGGGTCTGTACCGATGTTTGGCTCTCCAAACTTCCATTGAAAATATAGGGAAAGGGGCGTGGCTACGCCACTGTACATGTGATCACGCCCCCTTTTCGAATTTGTAGCAATTTTTATGTGTGTTGGAGGGTGTGTTGCTGCAGATGCAGTGGGCCTATTTTGGGGTGTGGGGCTGGAGATGCAGCTCCATCAGCCCCACTATTAATCCTGCTCTGAGAACACACAGCAGCCAAAGGACAGAGCCTCCCATTGGATGTAACCCATGTGGCAGGGCGTTTCTCGCCCAATCAGCTGTGGACTGGGTGTGATAGACCTGCTGCTAACCCAATGAGAGCTCCTAGCCACGCCCAGCGTTAGCCACACAGTCACAGAGTGACAGATCTGGGCAATTATATAGGAGATTATATAGGAGATGTATGGATAGGCAAATACAGTGGTGCACGGGCTGCGGAAATATAGTGCAGATAGAAGGACCTGTAGATTCTTTACTGCTGTGAGGTTCCGTGTTTCTGTAATCGCAACATAACTGGGACAATCAAGGTTTATGAATTTTGTACAAGAGTTTACACCGTCGGCCAGGGCTTACACCCAGGATATCCGGACTATAGGTCAACAGTGTCTAGAAAGACAGTCAATATGTCAACGCCAGATGGTCGACAGGTACACAAGGTCGACAGGTAAAAGGTAGTCAGGTTCAAATGGTCGACATGACAATGAAATGACAATACATATATGGTCGACATGGTTTTGGGGGGTTTCACGTTTTTTCAACTCGTGCTTCATTGACTATCACAAATCATAACCTTTAGTAACCTTGTGGCGAGCAAAGCGGAGCGAGACACCGTGCCGGAAGCGTTGCAAGCCCACAAGGGAGCGCATTTCAACAAATGGTGGTCACATATGAGAAAAGAATCAGACTGTACCCCAAAAAACTAAATAAAGGGTGTTGACCTTTTGTTCCTCTTGACCTTTTCCATTGTCTACCTTTTACATGTTGACCCTGTGTTACTGTCAGTCTTTTGGCCATGTTGACCATGTGTATGTCGACCAATTGGTGTTGACCTAATGACCCTTTTACCTTAGATCTATGGACCCACAACCATACCCAGTCTTGTCAAGATGGTGTTTTGTGCTATCAACACTGTAACCCCTCTATAAGACTGGCTTGTGCCCCTCCTCATCACCTAAAGGAAGCAATGGCAAATGGCATGGTAATGTGACAGCTGGAGGGTCTGACAGCTCACTGCAATGCAGCCTGAGAAAGAGACTCTAGAAATGCTAGGGATAGGGGGGAAGGGGACTATGATGGAGGTAAGGATATTACTTGTAACTGGAAGCCGTTACAATACCACTAGTCAGGATCACAATGCCAACGCCGGAATCTCGACTAGCGATGAAATGCCGCCGCCGAAATACCGGCGCCACAGGCTATTCTCCCTCTGTGAGTGTCCACGACACCCATAGAGGAAGAATATAACCGTGGGTAGCGCAGCGAGCCACCGTGCCCGCAACGCGGGGATTTCTAGCACTCGCTCTGCTGCCGGTATAATGGTGGCCAGGATGCCACTGTCAGTATACTGAAGGACGGCATCCCAGCCACTAGTACTTCATACTGAACCCCTTGTGACCACCTAAAAGACAGATTTGTAATATTTGTTCTCATGCAAAAAATAGCCAACCCACACTTGTAGTGTCCTTGCCACAACTCATTCTTCTCAACGTAATTTAAATCTAGGCTGGGCCCAAAATCTAATCAGGCACTCCGCAATTGGCTTTGTCTATATTTAAAAGGACTGTGGGTCAGGGCGGAGAACACACGTGTGTAAGTATACTTCTGCCAACATCGTATTTGTAAAAATCAGGACACAAAGCTGTGCTGTCCGGACTGCCTCCCCGAACCACTTTCACTGATGTAGTCCCCTGGCCCTGCACCTGACAGCGCTGCTACAAGAACGAGATTCACCACTTCTCTAAAGGCTGCTTTGGCTGCCTAGATAATATACCATGCTAACCACTGCTCTGCTTGTGCCCCCCTGATTCCTCTAATTCTGAGGCCCAGTAACAGAGCTTTTATTGCATTTCCAAAATCTGATACGTATGGGTGATATAATGTTGTATTCATGTTTCAGTAAAGAAGAATCTATCTACTTTACATAATTCATTCTAGAACAGATTATATTACCTGGTTTGTCATGTTCAGTCACCTTATTTAATTCACGATCAATATCTGTTTAAAAAAAACAAATATACTGAAAATAAGTAAATCATTAATATTGACAGATGGCAATGTAATATTAGGTCTATACAAAAATAAGCAATTCAGTCATATTCACTCTAACAATACCATCATATTATAGTAAGGGGAGTAGCGTGGATGGTGAAAGTGGGGCTTGTACTCTACGTGCCATGTTACTGTAATGCCATAGACTATGTTTTACTACTCCCACTGCGCAATGACTAGACAGCGCACAGGGGTGCAGTTTCATGATGAGTCGCCTCAGCCAAAATTCAGCAGCGTGAGCATGTGCGGGTGTATGCAGCCAAAATAGGACACTTCTGATCTACAATGGAAGGTACTGTATCTCTGTGTACAGGTGATTGCCACTTTATTACTTTCATACCTTAGTGCACATCTACATTTTGCTTAATAGACTAAAATGGGGAGTCTTAAATTGCATACATCAAAACATACAATAATGCACAGAAGACACAAAACTCTGGGCAGAGTTCCATATGAATAGCTATGCAATGCTGCTAAAAGCAGCTAGCGAGCGAACAACTCGGAATGAGGGCCATAATACGCCCCTGGTGCTGCTTTTATGTAATCAGCAGCTATAGCAACTCCAACCACATCTGAATCAGGCACATTGGGGGTAATTCCAAGTTGATCGCAGCAGGAATTCTGTTAGCAATTGGGCAAAACCATGTGCACTGCAGGGGGGGCAGGTATAACATGTGCAGAGAGAGTTAGATTTGGGTGTGGTGAGTTCAATCTGCAATCTAATTTGCAGTGTAAAAATAAAGCAGCCAGTATTTACCCTGCACAGAAATAAAATAACCCACCCAAATCTAAAGGGCCATACACACTGGCCGATCCGCCGCCGAGCTGCCCGACAGCGGATACGGCCGACGAGCGACCCGGCGGCAGGGGGGGCAGTGACGGGGGGAGTGAAGTTTCTTCACTCCCCCCGTCACGCGGCTCCATTGAAGTGCAGGCAAATATGGACAAGATCGTCCATATTGGCCTGCATGCACAGCCGACGAGGGACCAGCGATGAACGAGCGTGGGGCCGTGCATCGTTCATCGCTGGAGCCTCCACACTGAAAGATATGAACGAGTTCTCGTTCATTTATGAACGAGATCGTTCATATCTTTCAAACAAATCGGCCAGTGTGTAGGGCCTATAACTCTTTCTGCACATGTTATATCTGCCACACCTGCAGTGCACATGGTTTTGCCCAATTGCTATCAAAAATCCTGCTGCGATCAACTTGGAATTACCCCCATTGTTTTTACTTTTATTATTTACATCTATATTAACTTCTTCCAAAGCTCACACCTCAAAGTAAAACACATGTAAAATGTTCTAAAGAAATCAGCAGAATGGGCTAAAGCATACACTTAAATTGAAAACACAGAAATGTAAACTAAAATATATAGGAACCACAAACCAGTCAGATGACAGAATTTTAGTATCACAAAATATATTACGGTATGTACATCTTTATACAAGCCTATAGACTACTTGGCTACATAGTGATAATAATGTTATTCAGAGGGGCGATTATGGAAGCATCTGTGACCAGAGCTGTGTCTGTGTATGCAGCTGCTAGGATTTACGTTACCACCTGCGGAAGTCTCAGTACAAATCCCGGCATCTGTAATATTTGCATATTTTCGTACAGTAGCTGCGTATGTGGTGACATTAGGGTACAACTCTGAGTCATGGGGTGATTCAGACCTGATCGCTGCTGTGCGTTTTCGCATAGCGGGCGATCATGGATAGACTGCGCATGCACCACAATGCGTACACACATCAGCAAGCAACAACAGGCATCGCCAAACAGCGACAGGCTGGTGCGAAAATTTCGATCGCATGTGCATTCACAAGGTGATTGACAGGAACAGGACGTTTTGTGGGTGGTAACTGACCGTTTTCTGGGAGTGTCAAGGAAAAAGTAGGTCCAAGAATTTTCAGGGAGGGTGTGTGACTCCAGACCCGATCAGCCTGTTCTCATGGCACTGTAGGAGTAAGTCCTGGGCTGCGCACAAACTGCACACAGCAGAGAAATCATTCAATGGTGAGTTTGGTGCAAATGGATTTGCAGTTGTCCGCTGACTGAAGGCTTTTTAGCAGCTCGACGTACACATGCGATCGCATACATGAACGGCAAATATACACTCCCCTTGTGCGGTGAGTATCTGAACGCAGCACAACAAATTTAGCAGCCCAGCGATCAGGTCTGAATCACCCCCCATGTCCATTGTCATAAATGAACACTAGGTGATTCATCGCGCCCTATGGGCGCTCTTCACACCGTCGTGAGGGACTATGCCCCCTTAACCCTTGCACGCTCTTGTGGCGTGCAATAGTTGTATTATATGGAGTATTACCTCCAATCATAATTGTGTGAGTGGTTAAATATTGCACGGACAAAGGGCATGCGATGGTTAAGGGGTCGTAGCCCCTTGCAACGGCGTGAACAGCGCACGCAGGGCCTGATGAATCACCTAGTAGGTGCTGTGGTTGGGGGAGTGGCGGGTGCGGGGGAGACGCAGATAGGGGAAGGTGGCCGGGGGTACCACGGGTGGAGGAGGGGTGGTGTGGGTGGGGGAGGGGCTGGTGCGGTGGTGGGGGAGGGGCAGGTGCCACGGGTGGGGCGGGTGCAGGGGTGCTGCAGGTGGGGGAGGGGGTCCGGAGCCACTGTGGATGGTGGAGGAAGGGTGTGCGGGTGCCGCGGATGGAGCCCGGAGGTACTGCGAGTGGGGGAGGTGCAGGTAATGCTTCTCCTGCTTCTCCTCCTGGAAGCAGCAGCCAATAACTATTGTTAGCGCCAGTGTCCCAATGCACCGCATTACAGGGAAGAAAATGCACTCAATGAACTACAGCTCCCAGCAGCCCTTAGCGCCTGAATGCTTTGGCGCTAAGGGTTGCTGGAAGCTGTAGTTTATTTAGTGCGTATACTTTCCTGTAATGCGGCACCATGGCACACCGGCGCTAACAATAGTGACTGGCTGGCAGAACTAACTGACTCGCTGAATCAATGTAAAAGGTGAGAGTGCTGTGCAGTGTCAGTGTCAGCGTCCCGACATTAGCCTCCGTGATATCACCCACTCTATCCGTTACATTAGCCATCTCGGGGCTTCCAGGCCGGCCGGCCAGGTGCTGTGTTGCGGAGTCAGGGCCTCTGGGGATATGTGCGCTGCTGTGGCGGGGAGGCACTTCTGTGACATCACGCGCAGAGGAGTCTCCGGGGCTCAGAGAGTATGCGGTGCTGGGAGGGCTATGAAAGCATTCCGCTGCGCCGCTTTCATACACATCTATGCCGGTGGCCGCAGCAGCTTTTGTACCACGTGCGCCGCGGCTAGGGAGTGGGGATTGTTGATGCCGGAGGGGGCAGGCGGACTGGCAACAGGACATAGGGGGTCATTGCTGATCGTAGCTGTGCTAAATTTAGCACAGCTACAATCACTTACACTGACATGCGGGGGGACGCCCAGCACAGTGCAAGTCCGCCCCGCATGTCAGGCCGCCCCCCCCACACACACACACAAGTACAATGCTTTTGTACGTGAAGAGTACTGTCCGGACAGCGGCCACAAAACAGCGAGCAAACGCCGCCGTGCCGCCACCTCTTGCCTCTGCCTGTCAATCAGGCAGAGGTGATCGCTAGGCAACGACAGCCGTCAGCTGTCAGCCATGTACCGGGCCGGCGCACTGCGGCGCCGGCGCATTTGCAGTTCTGACCTGATCGCTGCACTGCGATGAACTGCATCGAGCGATCAGGTCAGAATGACCCCCATAGGACGCTGCAGTAAAAGGATTTTTTTCCCCTATCTACAGCGCAGAGACTTGCTGCAGATGCAGTGGCATACCCTCCAGCTGTACCATTTTTTGGCAGATACAGTACCTTTTTTTTTAGGGTCTGTACCGATGTTTGGCTCTCCAAACTTCCATTGAAAATATAGGGAAAGGGGCGTGGCTACGCCACTGTACATGTGGCCACGCCCCCTTTTCGAATTTGCAGCAATTTTTATGTGTAAATTGTTGGAGGGTGTGTTGCTGCAGATGCAGTGGGCCTATTTTGGGGTGTGGGGCTGGAGATGCAGCTCCATCAGCCCCACTGTTAATCCTGCTCTGAGAACACACAGCAGCCAAAGGACAGAGCCTCCCATTGGATGTAACCCGTGTGGGAGGGCGTTTCTCGCCCAATCAGCTGTGGACTGGGTGTGATAGACCTGCTGCTAACCCAATGAGAGCTCCTAGCCACGCCCAGCGTTAGCCACACAGTCACAGAGTGACAGATCTGGGCAATTATATAGGAGATTATATAGGAGATGTATGGAAAGGCAAATACAGTGGTGCACGGGCTGCGGAAATATAGTGCAGATAGAAGGACCTGTAGATTCTTTACTGCTGTGAGGTTCCGTGTTTCTGTAATCGCAACATAACTGGGACAATCAAGGTTTATGAATTTTGTACAAGAGTTTACACCGTCGGCCAGGGCTTACACCCAGGGTGTCACGATCCGGGTATGTGGACGCCATTATTTACCTTTCAGGTGTCTCCTAAGGTTGTCCCAGCGTCCTAGGCCCGGTTCCCTCCTATGTGGCTAGCATCCATACGTCATGTCTCATCTCTGCTGATCCGTGGATATTGCCTTTCTAATGCCCAGGCGACTGGCATGGCGTCACCTGCAGCGGGGCCTCGGGCATCATCTCCATATTCTCAACGCATTACAAGGAATGTGGCACTCCTCACCTACTGCGGCCGCGGCCGTCCGAGCTGAAGGTTTGAGACGCAAGTCGGCGTTCTCTGTGTTCACCGCCGCCATTACAGAGGAATCTCCATGTGGTGTTACAAACAAGGTTTCCCTCCACTGGCCGGTATGGGCGCAGCCATCTTAGTTTCAGTCACATGATCCTGACCTCCAATCCATAGCTCCGCTGGAGTCTGCCTAATTGGTCATCCAATCCCGGTATACCTAAGGGTATAAAGGGACTGAGCCTGCACTATGAAATCGTCAGTGCTTTGGTTGTCAAACCCTGTTTCCAGTCTCTCTCTCCTGTGATTGTTTTGTTCCAGGTTTCCAGCTCCTGTCTCCAGCTACCACTAAGAGACCCACACCAGCTTACCACCTTGCGGTGCAGCCTGACTCTGCAGTCGTCTATGACTACTCCAGCTTCCAGCTACAGATCCATCTGCTTCCAGCGGTCAGCTTCCAGCAGTGATCAACTACCTTAAAGTGCCGGTGCTTCTCCAGCGGATACCTACATATCATCGGTACCCGCAAACCATCGGTACCCGTATATCATCATTTCCCATATCTACGCTCCCTAGCTTCATTCTACTACCTGGCTGGTTCCATCCAGCATCCACTCCATGTTTTCAACACCTGGCTGGTTCCATCCAGCATCCACAGCAGTCACCTCAACTACAGTGTTACCAGCTTCCAGTGATACATCTGCTGGTGTGTTCCTTGGCTACTCTCACTACTACGGACGGGTCTGGTAAGGACATTCCATCTCTGGGACATTAAGAACTGTACCTTATCCTACCAGTACCCTGTGGCTCTTGCCAAGCTTATAGTGATCCAGGAACTGTTTCATTTTAACTACTGCATATCTCTATTCATTTACCACTGCTGTGAATACATGGAGTTCTGTTAATAAACTTTTATTGACTTTTAAATCCTGGTTGTCATGGTCACGCCTTCGGGCAATCTTCCTACACCGTACTTACATGTCTAGGGGTCTGATTAAACCTCCCAAGTTTAGTTTCACCTCAGCCCCTACAACTGAGGCTTCCTCCCGTCAGCTCAGGCCCTCAGTTGTGACAGTAAGCACTGACCATATGAATCCAGCCGGAGACCAGGATCAAGCGGCCAGGCCGATGCAAGAACTGGCAGCCAGACTCGAACATCAGGAGGCTGCACAGGGCCACATTATCCGCTGTCTCCAGGATCTCTCTACTCGGCTGGATGGGATCCAAACGACTCTCCGTGGATCAGGGGCGTCCGGTGCGTCCACCACAGTGACACCAGTTGTGACCCCACCTACCTTACCCATTTCTGCTCCACGTCTTCATCTTCCAACGCCAACTAAATTTGATGGATCTCCAAGATCTTGCAGGGGATTTCTCAATCAATGTGAAATTCATTTCGAGCTACAACCTGGCAGTTTCCCCAGTGATCGCACTAAGATTGCTTATATTATTTCCCTCCTTAGTGGCTCAGCCCTTGATTGGGCATCACCTTTATGGGAGAAGTCTGATACCCTGTTGTCCTCATATACTGACTTTGTAACAACATTCAGGCGCTTCTTCGACGAGCCAGGCCGTGTAACTTCAGCTTCTTCTGAGATTCTCCATTTACGCCAGGGAACACGTACTGTGGGACAGTACCTAATACAGTTCAAGATCCTGGCATCCGAACTGGCATGGAACGACGAAGCCCTGTATGCTGCATTCTGGCATGGTTTATCTGAACGCATCAAGGACGAATTAGCTACCAGAGACTTGCCCTCTAAGTTGGATGAGCTAATATCTCTTTGTACAAAATTTGATCTACGGTTCAGAGAAAGAGCAACTGAGCGGGGAAGGTCATCTATCCCAAAACCTTCTGCACCTCCTCCTCGTCAACCGTCTCCGTCCAAAGATGAGCCCATGCAAATTGGTCGTTCCCGTCTATCTCCAGCTGAGCGCCGAAGACGTCTTTCTGAGTCCCTATGTCTTTATTGTGCAGCTCCGTCTCATGCAATCAATGCCTGTCCCAAACGTCCGGGAAACTTCAAGTCCTAGCCCGCCAAGGAGAGGGCCGGCTGGGAGTAATGTTCTCCTCTCCATCTCCTCATGATTGTAATCTCCCAGTTTCGCTTCAAATCGCTCAACGTTATAGGAACGTCATTGCCCTCCTAGATTCCGGAGCAGCTGGGAATTTCATAACTGAAGCATATGTTAAACGGTGGTCCCTACCCACTGAGAGACTTTCCTTGTCCATTTCTTTGACTGCCGTGGATGGCAGTAAGATTTTTGACGCCGTTATTTCTTCAAGAACTCTACCAGTCCGTCTGAGAGTTGGAGTTCTCCATTCAGAATTTATTTCTTTCCTAGTGATTCCAAGAGCCACACATCCAGTGGTTTTGGGCCTTCCATGGCTTCGTCTCCATAACCCATCAATTGACTGGACGACTACTCAAATCCTGGAATGAGGTCCTTCCTGTACTGAGACCTGTTTGTCCAAAGTGCTTCCTGTTTGTTCTTCCTCCTCCAAGTCATTGGATGTTCCACCTCCTCCGTATCAAGATTACACGGACATGTTCAGTAAAGCTTCTGCTGATATCCTTCCTCCTCATAGGGAATGGGACTGTCCAATCGATCTCATCCCAGGGAAGGTTCCACCTCGATGCCGATCCTATCCGTTGTCTTTACCAGAAACGCATTCAATGGGAGAATATATTAAGGAGAATCTGGCGAAGGGTTTCATTCGACCTTCTTCCTCCCCAGCTGGCCCAGGTTTCTTCTTCGTTAAGAAGAAAGACGGTGGCCTGCGGCCATGCATCGACTACAGAGGCTTAAACGACATCACCGTCAAGAACCGATATCCTTTACCCTTGATTACAGAACTCTTCGATAGAGTCAGCGGAACAACCATCTTTACGAAATTACATTTGAGGGGTGCCTACAACCTCATCCGGATCCGAGAGGGTGACGAGTGGAAGACCGTCTTTAACACCCGTGATGGACATTATGAGTACCTCGTCATGCCTTTCGGATTAAGTAACGCTCCAGCTGTCTTCCAGCATTTCGTGAACGAGATCTTCAGAGACATCTTATATCGTCATGTCGTGGTTTATCTAGACGATGTACTTATCTTTGCCAATAATCTGGAGGAACATCGTTTCTGGGTAAAGGAAGTTCTGTCCCGTCTCCGTGTCAATCATCTCTATTGCAAATTGGTGAAGTGTGTTTTTGAAGTCAAATCCATTCCGTTTCTAGGCTACATTGTGTCCGGTTCCGGACTGGAAATGGATCCTGAGAAATTACAAGCAATCCAGAATTGGCCGATACCTTTAACCCTCAAATGGGTCCAGAGGTTTTTAGGATTCGCCAATTATTACAGAAAGTTTACAGAGACTTTTCCACCATTGTGGCGCCTATCACTGCGTTAACCAAGAAGGGTGCTAATCCGTCCAAGTGGTCTGAAGAAGCTATGCAAGCCTTTCATCTGTTAAAGCAATGATTCATCTCTGCTCCGGTTTTGAAACAGCCCGACATTAACTCTCCTTTCATCCTAGAGGTGGATGCCTCTTCCGTTGGAGTAGGGGCGGTACTTTCCCAGAGAGCTAAAGATGGTCATCTACATCCTTGCAGCTTCTTCTCTCTGAAGTTTTCTCCAGCTGAGCGCAACTATGCCATTGGCGATCAGGAGTTGCTGGCAATCAAACTCGCTCTGGAAGAGTGGAGATACCTGCTGGAGGGAGCTTCTCATTCGATCACCATACTTACCGATCACAAGAATCTTTTGTACTTGAAAGGCGCACAATGTCTTAATCCTCGCCAGGCCACATGGGCACTTTTCTTTTCCAGGTTCGACTTTAAACTCCAGTTCTGTCCGGGCTCTCAGAATCGTAAGGCCGATGCCCTTTCCCGCTCTTGGGAGCAAGAAAATGAGTCGGAGTCTTCTGACAAGCATCCTATTATTAATCCGTTGGCATTCTCCACGGTAAGGATGGACTCTACGCCCCCACCAGGGAAAAGTTTTGTGAAGCCGGTGTTAAGAAAGAAGCTCATGCATTGGGCACATGCTTCCCGTTTTGCCGGACATACAGGCATTCAGAAAACCCTTGAGTTTATCTCTAGGTCTTATTGGTGGCCAACTCTGAAGAAGGACGTCGTGGAGTTTAATGCTTCTTGCCCAAAGTGTGCCCAACACAAAGTCTCCCGCCAGTCGCCTGTGGGGCAACTGGTTCCATTATCTGTTCCCCGTTGACCGTGGACCCATTTGTCGATGGACTTTGTTACAGACCTGCCTATGTGCAACAAATTTAATACCATCTGGGTAGTGGTTGACCGGTTTACCAAGATGGCACATTTCATTCCTCTCACCGGTCTTCCGTCAGCTTCCAAGTTGGCTCAAGTATTCATTCAAGAGATCTTCCGATTACAGGTCTTCCCGAGGAAATCATCTCTGATAGAGGAGTACAATTTGTAGCCAAATTTTGGCGAAGTTTGTGTCAAGCCCTCCAAGTCAAATTAAAGTTCTCTACAGCTTACCATCCTCAGACCAATGGTCAAACTGAGATGGTGAATCAGGACTTAGAGGCCTTCCTCCGCATCTATGTGTCTTCCTCTCAAGATGACTGGGTTCAACTCCTTCCCTGGGCCGAGTTCAGCCATAACAACCAATATCATTCCTCATCTTCTTCAACACCATTCTTCATCAACTATGGATTGCACCCTAAAGTTCCAGAATTCCAGCCGCTTCCAGCGACTTCTGTACCAGCAGTTGATATCACCTTGCGCCAGTTTTCAAATAACTGGAAAAATGTCCGAGCGGCTCTGCTCAAAGCATCATTCAGATACAAGAAGTTTGCAGATAAGAAGCGTAGGGCAGTTCCTGCTCTCAAAGAGGGTGATCGTGTGTGGTTGGCGTCACCTGCCAGCGGGGCCTCGGGCATCATCTCCATATTCTCAACGCATTACAAGGAATGTGGCACTCCTCACCTACTGCGGCCGCGGCCGTCCGAGCTGAAGGTTTGAGACGCAAGTCGGCGTTCTCTGTGTTCACCGCCGCCATTACAGAGGAATCTCCATGTGGTGTTACAAACAAGGTTTCCCTCCACTGGCCGGTATGGGGGCAGCCATCTTAGTTTCAGTCACATGATCCTGGCCTCCAATCCATAGCTCCGCTGGAGTCTGCCTAATTGGTCATCCAATCCCGGTATACCTAAGGGTATAAAGGGACTGAGCCTGCATTAGGAAATCGTCAGTGCTTTGGTTGTCAAACCCTGTTTCCCGTCTCTCTCTCCTGTGATTGTTTTGTTCCAGGTTTCCAGCTCCTGTCTCCAGCTACCACTAAGAGACCTGCACCAGCTTACCACCTTGCGGTGCAGCCTGACTCTGCAGTCGTCTATGACTACTCCAGCTTCCAGCTACAGATCCATCTGCTTCCAGCGGTCAGCTTCCAGCAGTGATCAACTACCTTAAAGTGCCGGTGCTTCTCCAGCGGATACCTACATATCATCGGTACCCGCAAACCATCGGTACCCGTATATCATCATTTCCCATATCTACGCTCCCTAGCTTCATTCTACTACCTGGCTGGTTCCATCCAGCATCCACTCCATGTTTTCAACACCTGGCTGGTTCCATCCAGCATCCACAGCAGTCACCTCAACTACAGTGTTACCAGCTTCCAGTGATACATCTGCTGGTGTGTTCCTTGGCTACTCTCACTACTACGGACAGGTCTGGTAAGGACATTCCATCTCTGGGACATTAAGAACTGTACCTTATCCTACCAGTACCCTGTGGCTCTTGCCAAGCTTATAGTGATCCAGGAACTGTTTCATTTTAACTACTGCATATCTCTATTCATTTACCACTGCTGTGAATACATGGAGTTCTGTTAATAAACTTTTATTGACTTTTAAATCCTGGTTGTCATGGTCACGCCTTCGGGCAATCTTCCTACACCGTACTTATATGTCTAGGGGTCTGATTAAACCTCCCAAGTTTAGTTTCACCTCAGCCCCTACAACTGAGGCTTCCTCCCATCAGCTCAGGCCCTCAGTTGTGACACAGGGTATCCGGACTATAGGTCAACAGTGTCTAGAAAGACAGTCAATATGTCAACGCCATATGGTCGACAGGTAAAAGGTAGTCAGGTTCAAATGGTCGACATGACAATGAAATGACAATACATATATGGTCGACATGGTTTTGGGGGGTTTCACGTTTTTTCAACTCGTGCTTCATTGACTATCACAAATCATAACCTTTAGTAACCTTGTGGCGAGCAAAGCTGAGCGAGACACCGTGCCGGAAGCGTTGCAAGCCCACAAGGGAGCGCATTTCAACAAATGGTGGTCACATATGAGAAAAGAATCAGACTGTGCCCCAAAAAACTAAATAAAGGGTGTTGACCTTTTGTTCCTCTTGACCTTTTCCATTGTCTACCTTTTACATGTTGACCCTGCTTTGGCTGCCTAGATAATATACCATGCTAACCACTGCTCTGCTTGTGCCCCCCTGATTCCTCTAATTCTGAGGCCCAGTAACAGAGCTTTTATTGCATTTCCAAAATCTGATACGTATGGGTGATATAATGTTGTATTCATGTTTCAGTAAAGAAGAATCTATCTACTTTACATAATTCATTCTAGAACAGATTATATTACCTGGTTTGTCATGTTCAGTCACCTTATTTAATTCACGATCAATATCTGTTTAAAAAAAACAAATATACTGAAAATAAGTAAATCATTAATATTGACAGATGGCAATGTAATATTAGGTCTATACAAAAATAAGCAATTCAGTCATATTCACTCTAACAATACCATCATATTATAGTAAGGGGAGTAGCGTGGATGGTGAAAGTGGGGCTTGTACTCTAGGTGCCATGTTCCTGTAATACCATAGACTATGTTTTACTCCTCCCACTGCGCAATGACTAGACAGCGCACAGGGGTGCAGTTTCATGATGAGTCGCCTCAGCCAAAAGGCAGCAGCGTGAGCATGTGCGGGTGTATGCAGCCAAAATAGGACACTTCTGATCTACAATGGAAGGTACTGTATCTCTGTGTACAGGTGATTGCCACTTTATTACTTTCATACCTTAGTGCACATCTACATTTTGCTTAATAGACTAAAATGGGGAGTCTTAAATTGCATACATCAAAACATACAATAATGCACAGAAGACACAAAACTCTGGGCAGAGTTCCATATGAATAGCTATGTGTTATGAGCTGCAAATAAAAGGCCCGTAGCTCCCCTTCACTCCCCGCTAGAACAGCCACAGATAGCATAAACCTGTCCGGCTCCAAGTGCAGCGATTCGCAGGCGTTTAGGGGGCGGGGCCTAATGTCGGGAAGTACCCGCTCCCATCAGAGACCACTGCTGGAGTCAGGTAGTTCTCACTCCCCCTCCCTTTCTCTCCCCGACACTCTCTCTCTCTTTTACTCCTCTCTTTTTCTTTCTCCATCTCTCTCCCCCACTCTTCCTGACACTGTCTGTCTGTCTCTCTCTCTGACACTCTCTCTCTCCCTGGTAGGGTTGCCACGTCATCCCTTTAATTCTGAACACATTAATTACGGGTATGGGTCATTAGGTCGACCACTATTGGTCGACATGCATTAGGTCAACAGGGTTTTTAGGCCAACATGTTGTAGGTCGATGTGACAACAGGTTGCCATGAGATTTTTATTTTTTTTATGTTGTTTTCTTTGTAGAGTAACCGGGAACCCCAATTAGTGCACCGAGTCCGCTCGCCATACTTCGGGCAAGGTGCCTCGCTCCGCTGCCGCTGCGCTCGGCACAGGTTACCATTCCCAGTTGTAGTCCATGTGGATCGTAAAGTATGAAAAAGTAAAAAAAAATGAAAAGAATTGTGAAAAACTCATGTTGACCTTTTGTCATGTCGACCTAGAACATGTCGACCTAGGGACCATGTCAACCTAGAAACCCTGTCGACCTTATGCATGTCGACCAATAGTGGTCAGCCTAATGACCATGGGAGTCATTCCGAGTTGATCGCTCGCTGCTGTTTTTCACAGCGCAGCGAACAGGTTACTACTGCGCATGCGTATGCACCGCAATGCGCAGAAGCGTCTTATGGATACAAAGCGGATCATTGCTGGACGATGGATTTAATGAAGAATCCATTCGTACAGCCGATCGCAAGGAGATTGACAGGAAGAGGGCGATTGTGGGTGTCAACTGACCGTTTTCAGGAAGTGTTTGGAAAAACGCAGGCGTGTCCAAGCATTTGCAGGGCGGGTGTCTGATGTCAATTCCGGGACCGGACAGGCTGAAGTGATCGCAAGGGCTGAGTAAGTCCAGAGCTACTCAGAAACTGCAAATAACTTTTTCGTCCCTCTCGGCTGCACATGCGTTCGCACACTTGCAAAGCAAAAATACACTCCCTCGTGGGTGGCGACTATGCATTTGCACGGCTACTAAATGTAGCTAGCGAGCGATCAATTCGGAATGACCCCCCATATCCCTTAATTACACAGGTTCTGTGGCTGGCTGACTTCAAGACTCCATTTCACCTGGTTTTAATCAGCCACAGAACCTGTGTAATTAATATGTGTCCAGAATTAAAGGGATGAGGTGGCAACCCTACTCTCTGGGCCTAATTCAGATCTGTTCGCTGGGCTGGGCTTTTTGCTGCCCTGCGATCAGATAGTCGCCACCTACATTGGTATGGTAAAATTGCTGTGCAAGTGTCCTTTCCTATGTGTTGCAGAGCTGCACAAAAATCAGTTTGTGCAGTCTCTGCGCAACCCAGGACTTGCCTGTTGTAGCCGTCCGACGTGCCTGCTCATTGCGGTGCATACACATGCACAGTTCAGAACTGATCGCCTGCTGTGCGAAAACACACAGCAGCGATTACATTTGAATTAGGCCCCCTGACAGACTATCTCACTATCTCTTCCTGACATTGGGGGTAATTCCAAGTTGATCGCAGCAGGATTTTTGTTAGCAATTGGGCAAAACCATGGGGGTCATTCCAAGTTGTTCGCTCGTTATTTTTTTCTCGCAACGGAGCGATTAGTCGCTAATGCGCATGCGCAATGTCCGCAGTGCGACTACGCCAAGTAAATTTGCTATGCAGTTAGGTATTTTACTCACGGCATTACGAGGTTTTTTTCTTCGTTCTGGTGATCGTAATGTGATTGACAGGAAGTGGGTGTTTCTGGGCGGAAACAGGCCGTTTTATGGGAGTGTGTGAAAAAACGCTACAGTTTCTGGGAAAAACGCGGGAGTGGCTGGAGAAACGGAGGAGTGTCTGGGCGAACGCTGGGTGTGTTTGTGACGTCAAACCAGGAACGACAAGCACTGAACTGATCGCAGATGCCGAGTAAGTCTGGAGCTACTCAGAAACTGCTAAGAAGTGTCTATTCGCAATTCTGCTAATCTTTCGTTCGCAATTTTGATAAGCTAAGATTCACTCCCAGTAGGCGGCGGCTTAGCGTGTGCAAAGCTGCTAAAAGCAGCTTGCGAGCGAACAACTCGGAATGACCCCCCATGTGCACTGCAGGGGAGGCAGATATAACATGTGCAGAGAGAGTTAGATTTGGGTGGGGTGTGTTCAATCTGCAATCTAATTTGCAGTGTAAAAATAAAGCAGCCAGTATTTACCCTGCACAGAAATAAAATAACCCACCCAAATCTAACTCTTCTGCACATGTTATATCTGCCTCCCCTGCAGTGCACATGGTTTTGCCCAATTGCTATCAAAAATCCTGCTGCGATCAACTTGGAATTACCCCCATTGTCTTTCTCTTTATCTCTCTCTCTCTCTACCTGACACAGTCTCTCTCCATGATGCTGTTTCTCTCTCTCCCTGACACTGTCTCTCTCTCTCTCCCCGACACTGTCTCTCTCGCTCCCTGATACTCTCTCTCTTCCTGACTCTCTCTCTACCTGACACCCTCTATCTCGTTCTGTCTTTCTCTCCCACACTCTCTCTCTCTCTCTCTAGCTCTCTCTCTCCCTCTCGCTCAACTTTCTCTCTTGCTCCTCCCCCTTCTCTTTCTCTGACACCCTCTCTCTCCGATGCTCTCCCTCTCCCTAACACTGTCTCTCTCTCTCTCTCTCTCTCTCTTTCCCTCCCTCTCTCTCTCTGACTCTTTCTCCCCGATACTCTCTTTCTCACTCTCTACCTGACTCTCTATTTCTGACAGCGTCTCTCTCTTGTTCTCTCTCTCCCTCTCGATCATGAGATTCAGAGAAATGGTTAATTGGTGGGGGGAATTACTTCTTCCCATCTTTAGAGTAAGGTCACTGCTATCAAGCTCCATGGAATGGTGGTACACTGTGTCTTCTTCTGTCTCTGTACATTATGGGGGAGATTCAAATGTTTGAATAGTCAGTTGGGAGTCTGTTTTTTCCTATCTAATAGACAGGAAAAAACAGACACCAACTGACTTTTCAAACATTTGAATATCCCCCTATGAGTTGCCACCTGATGGCAGGAATCACTGATCATGAGAAGTCCCCATCAGAGAAGAGTTCGGGAGTTTGTATTTCCTCAGATATGAGAAGAAGAGGTACACACTTACAGATCTCACTGTACGATATGAACGTTCTCGTTCATTAATGAACGAGAACTCGTTCATATCGTGGAGTGTGTAGGCACCAATGATTAATGATGCGCGGCCCCGCGCTCGTTCATCATTGGTGCTGGGTCGCTTATACATGCAGGCCAATATAGACAATCGCGTACATATCAGCATGCACAGCTATGGAGCCGGGTGACGGGGGGAGTGAAGAAACTTCACTCCCCCCGTCACCTTCCCCTCACCCGGTGGGTCGCCCGTTGGCGTATCCGCCGTCTGGCAGCTCAGCTGTGAATCGCCGAGTGTGTAGAGCCCATTAGCTGTTTCAGCAGTGTTGTGTTAGTTTGTCATTGTTTATTTCATTGCTAAAAAAGTTTAATAAAAATAAAAACCTGCTGCACCCTTCTTATTCCATCCAGCAGCCTAGCTTGTAGGTTACATGGTTAATATGGAGTAACTGAGTCACCAATGCTTTATTCTTGGGGACATTTAAATCCTTTGAACTTTGGATGAACATTGGAGACAAAACATCATTCAGAAAGTCCTCTTTCAGGTCCATAAAGACTACGGGGGTCATTCCGAGTTGATTGTAGCTGTGCAAAATTTAGCACAGCTACGATCATCTTTCCTGACATGCGGGGGGACGCCAAGCACGGGTCTAGTCCGCCCCGCATGTCAGTCCGGCCCTTCGTCGCAGAAGTGCAAAGGCATCGCACAGCGGCGATGCCTTTGCACTTCAGGAGTAACTCCCGGCCAGCGCAGCTTTAGCGTGCTGGCCGGGAGCTACTCCTCGCTCCCTGGCCCGCAGCGGCTGTGTATGACGTCACGCATCTGCTGCGGCCCGCCGCCCATTCGGTCCGGCCACGCCTACGTTGGCCGGACCGCGCCTACGAAACGCCGCCCTTTTGCCCCCTCCCGCCCATCGATCGCCTCTGCCTGTCAATCAGGCAGAGGCGATCGCTATCCTGCTACGGCCTTCGGCCGTCTGGCATGCGCCGGCGCACTACGGCGCCAGTGCATGCGCAGCAGAGACCTGGTCGCTCTGCTGTGTTAAAACGCAGCGAGCAAACGGGTCCGAATGACCCCCTACATTAATAACTGGATTTTAACATGTGACCACAGAATAAAGGTAAAGAGCAGGATCTACCAGAGGATCGCGGTACATCCCGCCACTTATCACACTGATACTAGTCGCATATGTACTAACATATGGGATTAGTATTGCAGAGGTCAGTTCTCCTGATAAGAGCTGACCTTTGCGATGCGCTGCTGCTGCTGGACTTCTGGGTCTATGACCCGGGAATCCATCTGCGCGTGCGCATACCAGCGGTGGCTGCAGGGGATGCTGGGATGGTTCCGTGACGGAACCCTCTCCACATCACATTGCGGAAGAAGCCCCATAGACTTCTACAGGGTGAAAACGGGGGTTTTACCACATTTTCACTTTAGTACATCCAGTCCAAAGAGAGGAGAAAAGTATTTTGATAAGAACAAACTATAGATTAATAAGCAATTTATATTATGATTCGTATACAGTGTATACCTGTCCTGAAATTCTTTCTTCCTCCAAACCAATAATGTCTTTATTTGCCTCATGTCAGCAGGGTGTGCCCAACAGGAATGCTTTGTCCTGCTAGCAGACATTATTAGTGTTGTGGATTTGAGCACAAGTCACCTCTACTTGTTACCAACTTACTCAAGCTCTTCTTGGGTTGTCATTTACATCAGTCAGTGTTGTTACTAGAGGCTTGGCGGCTCCTGGCAAACATTCAATGTGGGCCCCCTATTTGATTTCTATGAACCCATAGGATTACATGTGCAGCTGTAACTGTGTTGGTACTAACAGAGCCAAACAGGGAACTGTCAGACGAGGAGAGAGCTGTACAGAATGCTGGTCAGGGTCACCCCCAGGGGACAGAAACACCAACGGGCAGCCACAGGTAAGCAGCAGGCAGTGTGTGTGGGTGGGCAGAGTGACCCAGCAGGCCGCGACTTCGGCCCTATCCAGACGCAGACGTTCAGACGCCAGAGCTCTGTAGGCACCCTTAACCTTGTGGCCCTGGACATTTGCCAGTCTCGCCACCCTGTAATTACGTCACTGTCTCACATCATATTACACCATGGGGGTAATTCCAAGTTGATCGCAGCAGGATTTTTGTTAGCAGTTGGGCAAAACCATGTGCACTGCAGGGGAGGCAGATATATTAACATTTGCAGAGAGAGTTAGATATGGGCAGGTTATATTGTTTCTGTGCAGGGTAAATACTGGCTGCTTTATTTTTACACTGCAAATTAGATTTCAGATTGAACTCACCCCACCCAAATCTAACTCTCTCTGCACATGTTATATCTGCCTCCCCTGCAGTGCACATGGTTTTGCCCAATTGCTAACAAAAATCCTGCTGCGATCAACTTGGAATTACCCCCTATGTTTGAATATTATTGCAAATGCTGATATTTTAGCAAGTACTTAAATTTTTGTATACATTTAACAAATAATTGTGTCTTACAGTTGCAAATGGAGTAATCCTTGCAGCAGTCCCCAAATCTTTCACAGTGACTGTTGCACTGACAGCTGTAAGACTTGTTTAGCTTTTGTCCACATCGATTCTTGCAGGAGTCCTCACATTCTGCAGAGAAGAAAAACACACCGACCATTGTTATCTTAATCTGGAGAGAGCGTTGGTTTAGAAGTGCTTGGTCCAAAAAAAAATAATCACAATTTGATCTTACATTTGGGCTGATTGCATTTCCCATTAAAGTGTGGGAAATGCGATTAGGATTCAAACCAGATGTTTCTATAGGATGTAGTTGGCATCCTGACATACGGGATTCCAGCGGTCAGAAAACCGGCGCCGAAATCCCGACAGCTATCAGAATGCCGATGCCGGAAACCAGACAGCCAGAATCCCGAACGTAAGTATGCTGGGGAGGGTTAGGGTTAGGCTGCGGGAGGGGAGGGTTAAGGTGAGTTTAGTTGAGCGCAGGTTTGGACTGGCCCACAGGGGTACAGGGGAAACCTCCGGTGGGTCCTGCTCTCAGAGGGCCCATCCCCTCTTCTAAGGATCAGGTTCCAGACTATGCACTTGAATTATACATTATACAGTACATATGTTACATTATACTGCACAGGACTGCATTCCCTTGGTGGGCCCTTCATGCCCCAGTCTGACACCGGTTGAGCTCCACTGTCTGGATTATAGGAAGTCCGGATACCAGTGTCAGTTTTCTGACCGCCGGCATCCTGGCAGCCAGCATCCCGTACCCAACCCGACTCTATGTATGATATCTCACTGTCAGACAGAATTTTATAAATGATCTGTCCTGGCAGGAGACTATTGATAAATAGCGTCAAAATAACATATTGGTTTGCTGCAGAAAGTGGCGATAAGAGAAGTTCTGTAATGTTGGAGACTTGTGAACATTAGAAAATAGGGGATCTGGTCCGGATGTCGGCAGTCGGAATCCTGACAATGTGGTCATAATGCCGACGCTAGAACTCCAACAGCGGACGCAATGCCGATGCCCGAATCCCAACAACCGGCATCCCAATCATAAGTATGCCGTCTACTGTTAGTGTCAGCCAGCGCACGGGGAGAGTTAGGGTTAGGATGCGGGGAAGAGAGGAGCAGTTTTAGGCACCACCAGGGAGGGTTAGGGTTAAGGTGGGTACACACTATTAGATATATCTGCAGATCAATTGATCTGCAGATATATCTATGTACGGATCGGGCAGTGTGCTGTGCATACACACAGCCCGATCCGTCGGGGGACTGACGTCATGAACTGGGCGCCCAGTTCACCTGTCAATCACCGCCGGCCGCCGCAGCATGTGTACGGGCAGTCGGACGACCGCCCCGTACACACACAGCGACGCGCCAATATATCGTTAGATATATTGGCTGTCGGCTGTGCTGCGCGGCCGACGCGATACGTCTGTGAACGACGGAGTTCACAGACGTATCGCCCGTACACACTGGCCGACGGTCCCGCAATGTATCGGCCGTTCAAGAGAACGGCCGATACATCGACCAGTGTGTACGGGCCTTTAGACTGCCAGGGAGGGTTAGGGGGTAAAGGGTAAGGGTGAGTATACTGACCTAGCTCAGGATTCTCTCTATCGGGATGCAACTTTCTTCTGGTCTAGTAAACCCCAAATTCCTCTATGCTAGATATTTTTAAATACATAATTTTATGTGTTTAAAAATACTAAGCCCTTTCTTACACATTCTAGTTTGTATGAATATTGATTAACAAGACACTAATCCACCAACAGCTCTGTTAATCTACGAAACAAACAATATTTTGTCACTGTTATGCCCAGTGTCTATCATTTTACACAATGTAATGTGATGATAATAATGTGCTCAAGCAGAAGAGCAAACCTATTACACCTCTGTGCTGAAGGGGATGATAAACACTGCTGCGTGAACCGAGGGGAAAATAGACTTCTGGGAGAGCTCAGGGCCCATCTGCAGGAACAGCTGGACAGACACTTCTGGGGTCTGTGCTGTTATGGCAATTTAGGGCAGCGCTGAGTAAGTCCTCACAGGACACAGCTCTGTATTTGGCAATAAGCCTTATACGATACATTCTCTGCAAGTCTACCTGGGATTGTCAGGAGAGCACCTGTGTGTAGTGCACATTTGTTTAGACCTTTAAGGGAACACGATTACTAAACTAATGAGCATGCAATTACATTCTGGTTCTGCCCTATATCTACTACATTATTTGAAACACTATGTTCTCTTTATAATTATTGTTACACCGACAATTATTTAGACCTATTTTAATTAGATCTACCATATTTATATAAACTGAATGGCATTTTTAAAGGGCGTTACTAGAATAATGGAAACATAGAAATAATTATAATAAAATAATATGCTTACTAAAAAGAAGACACAATTAAGAAAAGAAGCCTTTCGTTAAGTGTATTTAGCAATAAAAAATAGTTATGTTTTAATAGGGAACCCGGTGCCGGTATGCTGAGTGCCGGGATCCCTACCGCCGGTCACGCCTTCCTATATCTATCTATCTATCTATATATATCTATATATACACACACACACACACACACACACACACACACACGCACACACGCACACACGCACACACACACACACACACACACTGCATCCAGAAAGTATTCACAGCACTTCACTTTTTCCACATTTTGTTATGTTACAGTCTTATTCCAAACTAAAATAAATACATTTTTCCCCTCAAAATTCTACACACAGTACCCCATACTGACAACGTGAAAAAAAAGTGTTTTTGAGATTTTTGCTAATTTATTAAAAATAAAAAACTAAGAAATCACATGTAAATAAGTATTCACAGCCTTTGCTCAATACCTTGTTGATGCACCTTTGGCAGCAATTACAGCCTTAAGTCTTTTTGAATATGATGCCACAAGCTTGGTACACCTATCTTTGGGCAATTTCACCGATTCCTCTTTGCAGCACCTCTCAAGCTCCATCAGGTTGGATGGTAAGCGTCGGTGCACAGCTATTTTCAGAGATCTCCAGAGATGTTCAATCGGATTCAAGTCTGGGCTCTGGCTGGGCCACTCAAGGACATTCACAGAGTTGTCCTGAAGCCACTCCTTTGATATCTTGGCTGTGTGCTTAGGGTCGTTGTCCTGCTGAAAGATGAACCGTCGCCCCAGTCTGGGGTCAAGAGCACTCTGGAGCAGGTTTTCATCCAGGATGTGTCTGTACATTGCTGCATTCATATTTTCCTCTATCCTGACTAGTCTCCCAGTTCCTGCCGCTGAAAAACATCCGCACAGCATGATGCTGCCACCACCATGCTTCACTAAAGGGATGGTATTGGCCTGGTGATGAGCATTGCCTGGTTTCCTCCAAACATGACACATGGCATTCACGCCAAAGTGTTCAATCTTTGTATCATCAGACCAGAGAATTTTGTTTCTCATGGTCTGAGAGTCCTTCAGGTGCATTTTGGCAAACTACAGGCGGACTGCCATATGCTTTTTACTAATAGGTGCCATCCATCTGGCCACTCTACCATATAGGCTTGATTGGTGGATTGCTGCAGAGATGGTTGTCCTTCTGGAAGGTTCTCCTCTCTACACAGAGGAATGCTGTAGCTCTGTCAGAGTGACCATTGGGTTCTTGGTATCCTCCCTAACTTGAGCCCATCTCCCCGTCGCTCAGTTTAGACGACCAGCCAGCTCTAGGAAGAGTCCTGGTGGTTCCGAACTTCTTCCATTTATGGATGATGGAGGCCACTGTGCTCATTGGGACCTTCAAAGCAGCAGATATTTTTCTGTACCCTTCCCCAGATTTGTGCATTGAGACAATCCTGTCTCGGAGGTCTACAGACAATTCCTTTGACTTCATGATTGGTTTGTGCTCAGACATGCGCTGTCAAGTGTGGGACCTTATATAGACAGGTGTGTGCCTTTCCAAATCATGTCTGATCAACTGAATTTACCACAGGTGGACTCCAATTAAGTTGTAGGAACATCTCAAGGATGATCAGTGGAAACAGGATGCACCTGAGCTCAATTTTGAGCTTCATGGCAAAGGCTGTGAATACTTATGTACATGTGATTTCTTAGTTTATTATTTTTAATAAATATGCAAAAGTCTCAAAAAACTTTTTCACATTGTCATTATGAGGTATTGAGTGTAGAATTTGGAGGGGAAAAATGAATTTATTTCATTTAGCAATAAGGCTGTAACATAAGAAAATGTGGAAAAAGTGAAGTGCTGTGAATACTTTCCGGATGCAATATATATATTTATATATATATATATATATATATAGATATATATATATAGATATATATAGATAGATAGATAGATCATACTGTAAATGCTGCTTGCTTACAAAAGGTTTCTTTGTATATATCATCAATGACTCATTGTAAGAAGCTAAGTAACATAATCATAGTGCTGAGCCCGATACATAAAATGAATACGTACATAAGTACCTCCTATAAAACCTCTATATGCCCATTATCAGCTTTGAGAAAACATGAAATATTTATTTGAGATGTTTTACTGCTGTGACAGAGTGAGGATGGAAGCTGTACGACACCTCTCTCTAAACGATTTGTATTGTTGTCATAAGCTCATTTTACAAGTTATTGCAGGGAATTTGTTCAGAAGTTTTGTAATACAAAATACAGTAACAGATATAGCAATAAAACGATGGTTTACATTCCAGCCCAGCTCTAGTCAGAAAATACAAGAGTTTTGGTGGAAGCCCATGCCCATCATATTTACTAAGGGGGGTGGGGGGAAGCTGGACATTTTGTGGAGGTGTCAGATCCAGACTGTCACATATTCGGATGTAAAAAATTCTTACGATTTTTAAATGAGATAAAATGATTTGTATATACTTAGTGCCCATGAGGCGACCTCCATCAGATAAACATAAAAACAGCTATTTGCTGGTACTAACAGTACTGCCAGCTTGAGGGCTCTTCCTCTATAATACATCCCAAAATCCAATTTGACAGGACAATCCTGATGTAAGGGGTCTGGGGTGTGGTTCATCAAATCGACAGTATCTAGGTCGACCACTATAGGTCGACAGTCACTAGGTCGACATGGATGGAAGGTCGACAGGGTTTCTAGGTCGACATGTGCTAGGTCGACAGGTCTAAAGGTCGACATGAGGATTTATTTATTTTTGGTATCGTTTTCTTCGTAGAGTGACCGGGATCCCAAATTAGTGCACCGCGTCCCCTCGCATGGCTCGCTTCGCTCGCCATGCTTCGGGCATGGTGCCTTCGCTTCGCTCGGCACACTTTACCGTTCCAATCGTAGTCCACGTGGATCGTTAAGTATGAAAAAATTCAAAAAAAGACAAAAAATGTGAAAAACTCATGTCGACCTAGCACATGTCGACCTAGAAACCCTGTCGACCTTCCATCCATGTCGACCTAGTGACTGTCGACCTATAGTGGTCGACCTGAACATTGTCGACCTAGATACTGTCGATCTTCAGACCGGATCCCAGGGGTCTGCCCTGCATCCTGATCAAGACAGCTTCTTCAAGGGAGGCATGTTAGTGAACTGTGGCACTGAAGGAAAGTTTGGAGAGTGTAGGGGCAGCCTAATGCTTTGAAAGCATACCCAATGGGGTGGCAATGCGCCGGCAAGGAGATGTTTTGGGCTGTGGCCACTCCCTCACCACAATGTGGTCATGGACCCTGTTCTGATTTCCGGTTCTTCAAAGTTGGTAGGCATGCCCTACGCCCTGCCTAGTACCTCTCGTAAACCTACAATTTTCAATAAGCTGAGCCAGCCGGCCGCAGTGAACATACCAGTTCCTGGGGGAGATGTATCAAACCTTGGAGAGAGATAAAGTACCAAGCAATGAGCTACTGTCATTTTTCAAACACAGCCTGTAAAATGGCAGTTTGGAGCTGATTGGCTGGTACTTTACCTACATCCACTTTATCTGTCTCCAAGGGTTGATTCATCTCCCCCTTAGTTCTGCCTTGGTGCCCAAAGGGGGTGGCAGAACATGCTGGGACTTGTAATTCCACAACAGCTTGAAAGCCAGATGTAGCTTGCCCTCCTCAGTCCTAAGGGCCCCATACACTAGAACGATATGTCTGAGGCTGAAGTCGGAGGCGATTTCCCTTGAACTCTCCCGGGAGCTTCCCGGGAGTGGTTCCATACGACTCCAAACGATTTGGTACATTTTGCATGCGATATATCGTATGCGATCCCAGCCATGCCTGCGGTAACCGACATATCACTAGTGCAGCACTAACGATCTAAGGGAGCCGATCCGACCCTCACGGGAACGCGCATCAGATCGGAACGGAAACACCTCCAAAATGCCCGATTTCACCCAATTATCGGCCCGAATGCCCGAAATTGGCTGAAATCAGGCATTGTCGTTCTAGTGTATGGGGCCCTTTACAGAAAGCAGATCACAGTGAAACATAATTACATAAGCACAAAAGAATTAAGTAAACATCAAAGTATATTCATAATATTCTCAAAATATCATCCACTTTATTTATGCTGTATGTCACTTGTAAGTACAGTACTGATTACTATATTACTCTGAAATTCTGTATACACATACCCAATATTCAATAATACTACCAGATTTCCCTTACTTTATACTCTGCAATTTAAAAATAGAGAAGTAACATAAAGCACACTGTCTGCGGCATACGCCAATTACAGTACAGCAGCTTACATCAAGAACTAACAGATCTCAGTGCTACTCTGTAGCATAAAAAACTTACGTTCACTGGAACATGTCTCAAAAGATAAACCGCCTGCAATGAGAGAGAACAGGAGGAAGACCAGGAGCTTCATCATGCTGGATGACAAGACTGAACCAGTCCGCTTTTGATTTGGAGTGATATATAAAAGTTGTTCATAAGGAAGGGTGTTTTCTACTATGCTAATTTGTTAAGGAGGAGAAGCAAAATAGAAATGATAAATCTTTATTATGAAACTAAAAAGCGATACACATGAGTGTTGAAATAATATGCCTGTCAAAAAGGCAGACAAAAACTTGGTGCTTGCTCTCAATCATTCAAAATGTGTTCTTAAATCCGTCCTACGGCAAATACAAAGTAGATAATGAGCGCGTCCATAGAACACCTCATATGGAAGATGTATCAAATCCCCTAAAGAGTGGAGAAGTTGCCCATAACAACCAATCAGCATTTAGCTAGCATTTATAAATAAAATGAAAGGTAAAACCTGATTGGTTGCTATGGAAACTTCTCCACTACCCACGTTTCCACTCTTTAGAAGGCTTCTTTGACTACAAGAGTGGTCTGCGACAGCAAGACTGTTTTGACAGACTGTGATCTGCTTTTGGGGAGGAAGCACCATCCTGAATCACCGTGTTTGAGTGTTTTGCAGAATTTTGGCATGGGAGACAATCCCTGGAAGACAAGGGTTAGGGTAGGGGGCAGAGAACTGTTAGGGTACTTTCTGGGGGCTGTCACATCTGCTCAGTGAGAACCTGCTTTCATCTGTGAAGAGCACAGGGCGCCAGTGGCGAATTTGCCAATCTTGGTGTTCTCTGGCAAATGCCAAACGTCCTGCACGGTGTTGGGCTGTAAGCACAACCCCCACCTGTGGACGTCGGGCCCTCATACCACCCTCATGGAGTCTGTTTCTGATCATTTGAGTAGACACATGCACATTTGTGGCTTGCTGGAGGTCATTTTGCAGGGCTCTGGCAGTGCTCCTCCTGTTCCTCCTTGCACAAAGGCGGAGGTAGCGGTCCTGCTGCTGGGTTGTTGCCCTCCTACGGCCTCCTCCACGTCTCCTGATGTACTGGCCTGTCTCCTGGTAGCGCCTCCATGCTCTGGACACTACGCTGACAGACACAGCAAACCTTCTTGCCACAGCTCGCATTGATGTGCCATCCTGGATGAGCTGCACTACCTGAGCCACTTGTGTGGGTTGTAGACTCCGTCTCATGCTACCACTAGAGTGAAAGCACCGCCAGCTTTCAAAAGTGACAAAAACATCAGCCAGAAAGCATAGGAGCTGAGAAGTGGTCTGTGGTCACCACCTGCAGAACAACTTCTTTACTGGGGGTGTCTTGCTAATTGCCTATAATTTCCACCTGTTGTCTATTCCATTTGCACAACAGCTTGTGACATTGATTGTCAATCAGTGTTGCTTCCTAAGTGGACAGTTTGATTTCACAGAAGTGTTATTGACTTGGAGTTACATTGTGTTGTTTAAGTGTTCCATTTATTTTTTTGAGCAGTGTCTATCTATCTATCTATCTATCTATCTATCTATCTATCTATCTATCTATCTATATATATCATACTTGCCTACTTTTGAAAACTGGTTTCAGGGAGATTATAGGCAGTAGCAGAATATGCAGCACATTGAGGGGTGTGTCTGGCTCCGCCCAATGGGTGTGTCTAGCTCCACCTACAGGCATATCTTTTGACACTCAGGGGTGTGTCCTGCAGTTGCAATCTAAAGTACTAAGGGCCTAATTCACTAAGGATCGCTATTGAGGCTGAATTAGCAATTTTTCTTAAATTTTGCTACAAATCGCATGTGAAGAGCCACCCAGTATTTACTACTGAAAGAGAGGGGAAGGGGCCACAGTTAAGTTGCAGGGATATTCAGGAAAATGAAACAAGTACATTTACAGAGGAGAAGGTCCTAACAGAACTCTCAAAGCTGAAAGTGGACAAATCTATGGGGCCAGATGGGATACATCCAAGGATATTAAAAGAACTTAAAGAGGTGCTGGTAGCACCATTGACAGAATTATTCAACCAGTCATTAGCTACAGGAGAAATTCCAGGGGACTGGAAAAGAGCAAACGTAGTCCCACTGCACAAAAGTGGAAGCAAGGAAGAGGCAAACAACTACAGACCAGTGAGTCTTACATCAGTAGTAGGGAAATTGATGGAAACACTCTTAAAAGAAAGAGTTGTAGATTATCTCAAATCCGGCAATTTACTGGATCCCAAACAGCATGGATTCACTGGGGGGAGATCATGTCAAACAAATCTTATTGACTTTTTTGATTGTGTGACTAAAGTGATGGATAAAGGTGGAGCCATGGATATAGCTTATCTAGACTTTAGTAAGGCTTTTGACACAGTTCCACATCGCAGACTGCTAAATAAACTTGAAAGTTTGGGATTGGATATTAGGATTATTGAATGGATAAGATCTTGGTTGAAGGATAGAAAACAGAGAGTTGTGGTAAATGGAGTGCATTCACAGGAGGGAAATGTTACCAGTGGAGTACCCCAGGGATCTGTACTTGGACCAGTGCTTTTTAATATCTTTATTGGTGACATTGCAAATGGCATTAAAGGGAAAGTATGCCTTTTTGCAGATGACACAAAGGTATGCAACAGGGTAGACACACCAGGTGGGGTAAAACAAATGATTGAGGATCTAGGTAGACTAGAGGAATGGTCAAGAGTCTGGCAATTACAGTTTAATGCCAAAAAAATGCAAAATCATGCAGTTGGGTCTCAAAAATCCTAAAGCTAAATACAGTACTATACTGGAAACTACTGAGGAGGAAAGGTATCTAGGAGTCACTATTTCAGATGACTTAAAAGCAGGTAAGCAATGTAACAAGGCAATGAGGAAGGCTAGTCAGATGCTTGGCTGCATTGGGAGAGGAATCAGCAGCAGAAAGAAATAAAAAGTAATAATGCCACTGTATAGGTCATTAGTACGGCCTCATCTAGAATACTGTATTCAGTTCTGGAGGCCATATCTTCAAAAGGATATTAATACATTAGAAACTGTACAAAGGAGGGCAACTAAAATGGTGCATGGCCTACATCACAAAACATACCCAGAAAGACTAAGAAATCTCAATATGTATAGTTTGGAGCAGAGAAGGGAAAGGGGGGACATGATAGAAACTTTCAAATATATGAAGGGTTTTAACAAAGTCCAGGAGGGAAACATTCTCCAAATGAAGAGAAGCAATAGGACACGAGGACATGCACTGAGACTGGAGGGGGGGAGGTTCAGGGGAAATTTGCGGAAAAATTATTTCACAGAAAGGGTAGTGGACAAGTGGAATAGCCTCCCATCAGAGGTGGTAGAGGCTAAGACAGTAGAGCAATTTAAACATGCATGGGATAGACATAAGGATATCCTTACAAAGAAATAAGGATCAAATAAGGTTAGTGATAAAAAATAATATAAAAAAAAAATAATAAAAAAAAATAAAAATAAGGGGCAGACTAGATGGGCCAAGTGGTTCTTATCTGCCGACAAATTCTATGTTTCTATGTTCACCCAGAAAGGATAAAGACACCAACCGATGCATTCACAAATCTGCATATACACTAGCAGAATTGCAATGCAGACGCAAAAAATGAGAAACAATCAACAGTTGTTGCTGACTTTACACTTAGGCTGCAGGCGCGGAGCGATTTTTTTTTTGCCTTCGTGCATGTGCAATGCGCTCGCAATGCATGCGCAGTGTGCCGATAATCATTCTCACATTAGCAAATAATAGTGAATCAGGCCCTAGGTGAGATCTTGTGTGTGTTATAGTCCCCCCTGAATATGTAGCTGCACACATACTGTATATCATAATAGCAGGTATGCTGAGTATATATAGTAAGACTGGGGCCACACATAGCATTTCGGCAGGAAGGAACGTCACATGGGGTCCCTATCCAGCCATCCATACATATGCGGTGGTGCCAAATCCACCGAACCCTGACAGGACGGCCAGATTTCACGATGAACACATACATTTCTATGTATGTGCTCACACAGTGCGGCATTACAGGGGATCATTGGAGGTCAGGGTAATAAGAGAGTGCACCAGAGGTACCTTTGAGAAGAGAAAGTATGCCTGCTCCTCTCAGTGCCACACTCAGCAGCAGCACCAGTATGTATATGCTCCTCCGCACTATACCAGCAGCAGCAATCCCACACAGAGCACTTGCTGTCTGGATGATGTACTCTCATGCAGGCCCCGCCCCATCTCATCCAGACATGCCCATATGCAGTATGGATTCCTGACCGGGGAGTGGGGATCAGGGCAATTTTTAATTAACTTTCCAGTGGGAGCTGGAGACTCTACATTGACCTGAGGGTCTCCCACAAGAGGGTAGGCAAACATGGACCTGGGATATGGATATACAGGTAGGGACCTGAGTGTAGGGAGGAATATGGAGGTTTTATGGGAAGACATTACCTTGATCTTGTCCTGATGGTATCAGGTCCCCCCATCACCTCTGGTATTATCAGCTTCTGCCCTCACTCCAGTCAGTGTAGTTTGAGCAGAGAAACAGGCCTGATAGGGGGCGTGTCCGGACTGATAGGGGGCGTGCCCGGACCGGGAGGGGGCGTGTCAGTGCTGCTGTGTTATTACACATTGTAACAATGCATCTCTGTGCTTATTTCCAATCCACATGCTGCGAGACAGACACCAGGAGGAATGAGAGCCCACTACCAACCTGTCATCCTCATGTGGCTGCACCCCGTACCTACAGACTCTGAAACTGTGCTGTGGGCGGATCCATCTGTTTAGCACACAACACATTGCAGCTAGCTGCCTCGGCTCCCATCACTTTTCACACCAGTGACCAGCAGCAGGGGGACGCAGGCACCCCGTCCTCTCCGACTTCTGCACTCAGCTAAAGGGTAACTAGATGCTACCGAGCTCACTGGCAGGAGATACAGTCTGGCATCTGATGTTTTCTTTGTACACCCTCCTTCCCTGCCAGCTTTTCTGCACCTGACCCCGCCCCCGTCACATTCGATTGGTGCAGACACAATAGGGATTCCGGACTGAGCTTTGAGGATTCCGGGGGACTCAAGTGCGTTTCCGTGGCAACGGAAGACTCCGTATTGAACCAGGAGTCTCCCGCAGAATGCGGGAGGGTAGGAAACTATGATATATATATTGTAAGCTTGCGAGCAGGGCCTTCCTACCTCTGTGTCTGTCTATTTTTACCCAGTTTTTTTCTATTACTGTTGTTCTAATTGTAAAGCGCAACGGAATATGCTGCACTATATAAGAAACTGTTAATAAATAAATTAATTGATACATATCCCCTTAGGGACAGATATACAAATCCTTGGAGAGTGATAACGTGGAGAGAGATAAAGTACCAACCAATCAGCTCCTGTCATTTTTTTCAACAGTCCGTAACATGTCAGTTCTGAACTGATTTGCTGGTACTTTCTCTATCTCCACTTTATCACTCTCCAAGGCTTTGTACATCTCCCCCACAGTCTCATATCCACTGGTGTTAACTACATGCATTTTGTTAGAGTTTATAAAGCTAGTAAAATATCTGTAAATGGGTTTAAAACTAGTACCTATTGTTTTCAGAGACCCCATAGCCAGTAACCGTGGGGGTAATTGAGACCTGATCGCACGCTAGCTTTTTTCGCTGTGCTTTGATCAGGTCAGAACTGCGCATGCGTATGCACCGCAATGCGCAGGTGCGTTGCTCGGGTACAAAGCGGATCGTTGCTGTGCAATGGGTTTTACAAAGAATCCATTCGCACAGCCGATCGCAAGAAGATTGACAGGAAGAAGGCGTTTGTGGGTGGCAACTGACCGTTTTCAGGGAGTGGTTGGAAAAACGTCTTCTACATCGCTGCCTCAGCCCTTGTGCTATAGGGTCTGGCAGCGTCTCCCTGCATTCCACGGCTACAAGTGCACCGTTTGGAGTTCAAAGGACTGGAGGCACAAAAATGCTAGCGGTGAGATATTTTATGTACCAATCACGGGGGCTGTGACTGCACTACATGGATGAGGAGGATCATTAAATCATATCCAGCAAAGTGTCAAGCTCTACTTCGGCACATATCTCCACTACATCTAAAAGGCCAGTACCCTTAATAAGGTATACATCCACATTTATTCTTCAATACAGGGAGCCATTCATTGGTCCGGGACATTTATTTACATCTTTGTCCATGTAAGAATCTTTGGACATCTATAAATACGTTTAAATTGGGACTGGTCATGGACATAAGTCTACTGGTTTATAATGGTTCAAGTGATGTGATGTGGTTTTATTATTATAACAAATTTTGATCTATTTACCAATTCGACTTTTTAATCATAATAAATTGTTTTTATATTATATTATTTTCGCGCTCTCTTATATAGTCAAGTCTATATATTCATTGTATTGTAGAGTACTAAGGGTCATATCTGCCACAATACATATTTAAAATGCGGTTGTGGTGTGATATTTTCACCTAAATCCGCTTTGCTATCAATTGAATTTATCAAAAACTACTTGCAGGAACAGAGCTTGCAAAAAAGCTCTATCCCTGCTAATCCTCCCAGCACAATTCTCAGTGTATTTTTCAGAAAAATAAGTGAGAATGTGTTATAGTAGGCTACAGTACCTCTCTCTGCTGCTGCCTACACTGTCAGTGTCACCCCCGGATCCTTCTTGTCTTCCCTGGCCAAATGTTGCAGCACGGCTCCATGCCTCACTGCCCACCTGCTGTGCACGTGCCAGGCCCCGGCTACAACCCGGTTCCCTGGCTCACTTCCCCGCTCCGTGTTCCTGCTGTGCCCTTTAAACAAGCCTCAACTAAGCTTTGCCCTGTATTTCCAAAAATAGGGCCTAATTCTGAGTTGATCGCAGCAGCAAATATGTTAGCTGTTGGGCAAAACCATGTGCACTGCAGGGGTGGGGGGTGGGGTGGGGGGCAGATGTAACATGTGCAGAGAGAGTTAGATTTGGGTGGGGAGTATTCAAACTGAAATCTAACTTGCAGTGTAAAAATAAAGCAGCCAGTATTTACCCTGCACAGAAACAAAATAACCCACCCAAATCTAACTCTCTCTGCACATGTTATATCTGCTCCCCCTGCAGTGCACATGGTTTTGCCCAATTGCTAACAAACTTGCTGCAGCGATCAACTCAGAATTACCCCCATAGTTCAATGCTCTTTGCAGACAGGTAATTTTCCTGATCCACCAAAGGAAGCAATTGTTAGACCACTTTTTTAACAAATTTAGATCCCAACTGCATGATCAACTACATATGGTTATTATTGAGAAACTACAGATGGGATGGTTATTGAGAAACTGGTTGCAACTCAACTGGAAACCTGTCTGTCAGCCCATGATGTTTATTATACTTTCCAGTCAAGATTCAGGAGAAAACATAGCACTTATACAGCCCTGGTACATGTGCCTAATGATCTTTTGATGGCAAGAGTCAGACGTGACTGTTCCATCTTAATCCTTCTCGGTCTCTCTGCAGCATTTCATATAGTGAACCATGGGATTCTTGTTGAGTGCCAAAATTTCTGTGGACTGGATGGCACAGTCCTTAGCTAGATCAAATCATTTATCACTGGCAAGTCACAGAATGTTTCTTCGGGATGTAGCCATGTATTGGCAAAAAATGAATAATATGAATAATAAAATAAATAAAGTAAAAGCTTTAGTTAAATTCATAAATCTTGAGCCACTCTTATGATATATAAATAAGAAGTTAAAATATAATAAATATGTTAAAAGTGTGAAATGTACGTAATTTAATGCTATATATATATATATATATATATTAAGAATGCCAAATTGATTTCTCACAAATATTTAAAATGCCCGCTCTAATATATATTGCAGACGCCAGGCGCATCTTATTACCATATACGATAAAACTGCGCTGTACATCATAAAACACTGTATGCCATAAGAGAAAACAATACACCCACACATTATCTGAGTTCCAAAGCTCATTGATGTATATATTTGTTATTAAAAAGGATATGGATTCAATATATATTACAAAGTACAGTATGCCTATAGTTACATGGTTACACTCACACAGTAAGCAGTTAGAACATACTATTACATACAGTTATATATAGTTACAGTTAAATGCCAGCGATACAATACCATATCTTTCTCATATAAATTTGTCCCTCCATATCACTCTCTCTGTAAAATAATGCTGAGACTTCATCTTCCTCTGAGACCAAACAGCAAGTAAGTGACCTCTTGTGTGGTCATCTTATGTGTTATCTAGTTTCTGGGGGAGGGGACTCACGATGAGTCACCAGTTCCTTTGTATATGGTAATCAGATTCAGCCTTGAAGACATCCAAAGGGCTGGCCTGAGTTTCCTGTTTGGAAAATCTATTCTAATAAAAGTGATTTTAGCTTTTATACATTCAACCATAATTATCCGCTGCAATGTCCTACAACTTAATAACAAGTATCAAATTAATCTACACATTAAGCTGGTTGTTTTAATAGTAAATATGACAGGTGTATCTGGTTTCGTTCAAATAATACACATACATGACACCACTCCATCATATACAATTCTAAATCATCATGATGTCTGGCGCTTGATACCACCACAATTATGTACTGCATGAAATAAGTGTCAAATCCATCTCTGTGGCATGTCCGTGTAAATGCGCGTGTTACCATATATTGCTATGCTCGCTGCGCGTATTTGCAAGTATAGCGACTTATATGTGTGTAATTTGTATGTTCTCTTTATGTAATATTTTTTTACTTCGACAGTCCACCCTTTGGCAGTAAACAATATCTGCCATCAATTATTAACATAAGAAAAAAATATTTCATACCATAATCGGTGACCTAGATACAAGTATATATGCATTTCGCAAATCAGACACTTGACTATATTTGAGGAAGACAGGGAGGAACACGAGACATCCTCTATATGCACTCGGCGGTCACGGGACCACTGGTTGGGTGTGGGACAACATTCAACCTATAGAGTATGCTGGGACAGTGCTTTGGCCTATAATGTCTGATTTGCAACGAACATTTCACACATACATGTACCTACGTCTTTGTACACTGATGTTTGGATTCAATTGAGGTTCTGCTGGGTAGATGAAAAAGACACAAACAAATCGTGACAGTGACATATAAAATTTTCATGATCTACATATTCCTATAATTTTCTGTGTTTCCATTTCTGGAACGTATGCTAGGTCTGTTTAATCATTGAACAAGGGTTATAAGTAGTGTCCTTCCTAAATAACGTAAACCTTCGGAGTTCGGGGAGAGCCACTCATAAACCTTTCTTCCACATATATTAATGAGCTCTTTATCTGCAATGTGTGAATAGCCATTGTCTGATTTTTCCTGATTACCTCTGAACTCCATAACTACTAGACCTTTGATTTTTCTCTGATTTTAACAAACTGATCGGCTAAACCTGGGATCCTATAAGGAAATCACTCCTTCCTAGAGAACCAGTTTCAGTCCCACACTTGATGACTCATAAAAAAACCTCGCAAAAATAGAATATCCTGAAAGAAAATGTTTGTCAGCGGGAAAGAGAGAAAAGAGAAATAGAACAAAACAACTCTTGTTCATAACAACTCAATTACAATGACTGGTCTTTCTGCAGTCCTTTAGTACGCTCAGGTAGTGTTCAACAGTGCCGCCTCTCAGTCTTCACGGAACAGAGTCTCTGGTGATACGAGGTTCTCTTTGCCTTGCTCTTTGGACACACAGTTCACTTGGAACACACAGTTCACTTTGCTCTCCACCTTGCTCTTTGAACACACAGTTCACTTTAAACACACAAACTCGATGAATGTGAGCAATAAACTACTTTGTCACAAGTTCTCTCCGGGTCAGCAACTTCTTGCAGTGGGACGAGTGGACCCAAATCTCTCTTTCAACGACCTTTAGTGCTGTCAACAAATCTTGGTATGGTCCTTCCCACCTGTCTATTAGGCAACCTGAGCGTAAGAACAATCACACAGTCTCTTGGTTCACAATCAAGACAGTTAGTATTTGGCATACCAGCAATCAACAGTTTCAAGTTCTTTTGTCAAGTTCTCAAATGCTGGCTCGTCTCAATAAAGTACTGTACTGTCACCTCATTGGTGTATTTCTGATCATTGTGCGGATCAATCATGACATGAGGTTGTCTTCCAAAAACAACCCAAAAAGACACAAATACCAAAACAAAAACAAATTTCGAAGAGGGTGATTCATCGAGTGAAGATCTGGGAGTGGTTCCGAAGCTACATAATACTAGTGGCAGTATCTATTATCACAATAGTACAATTTCAGGCTTTGCTCCTACTTCTAGGGGTACCATTATCTACACACAAATTTCTGCGCAATTTTCCTTTGCGGTAAACACAGCAGCATCCGTGGCGGTAGGAAATGCCTCTACCCAGTTTGAGAAAACATCAGTGCACACCAATACATAACGATAATTCCTAAAGGGTGTTAACTGTACGAAGTCGATTTGTATTTCCTGAAAAGATCCGTCTGCAGGAGGGATATGGGATGGCTCTATTGGTATTGCTTTACCAATATTCTTCCTCAAGCAAGTAAGACAGGTCATTGCTCTCTTACCTGCATGAGAATAGAATCCTGGCGCACACCAGTAGGCTCTCATCAGCCTGCACCTACCCTCTTTGCCTAGATGAGTCAGACCGTGTGCCACCTCAGCTAGACTTGGAAAGTATGCTCTGGGGGCTACAGGCTTACCATGTCCACCTGCCCACAGTCTTGAGGACTCCGGGCCATACCCCTTTGTCCTCCAGACTGCCTCCTCCTGTAAGGGAACACAATTTTTTGTATCTTAATTTAACTATCGTGTGTTTGCAATGTAGAGTACCATGAGCATAACTAAAAAAAAAAAAAAAAGAAAGAAACATCTCTAGAGGAGAGAAAGAAGAAGAAAATGAAAAAGAAAATGCCAGGTTTGCCATTCACCAACAGGCATATCAGTGTCTATACAAAATTTCCCTTCACCAGTATTCCCATTCTCCACCCTTTGTGCATGACAAGGCACACTGCAGTAATACTGGTGTCATCGTGCTGTTGAGATATACTGGGTTTGGGCAGAACTCTGAAGGACCTAGGCATGTGGAGTTTGAACTGTACTTGGGTCCATGTATTGTACCACCCTGTGTGAACGCAAAAGATGAAGAGGAAACTGTAGAGAAACAGAATAGAGGTTGGTGACAGATGAGTTTGTAGAGGTGGAGAAGATTTTATAAAAATTTGACAATTGGATTGGGCACTATGGGGAAGTGATTCGCTACTTGGTCTACTCCTTAAAAAAAAATTCTGTGTGTCTTATCTCTACTGGGACTATCCCAGCCATCAATCCAGTGTCCTGTCCATCCTAAGTTCATAGGGAACCCGGTATCTGTGAGTTAATTTTCTCTACCTGTGATGGACATGCATCTAGAACAGCGAAATGTAACATTAGTAAGTTGCATTTATTCTGTTCTTCCCATTAGCCGAATCTGTGTTTTCTATATGGCTTAGGATTCCTTACTATATGTCCCTTGGTCCCGTCTATGTGTTTAATAATGTGGCTTGTGTTTTCTGTCTAGGGGATCTATATTGACTATGTGTCCTACTACTCCTACAATCTCTGGCAAAATGCCCTTCCTTCCTACAAGTGTAACATATTATTGACCATTAGGGATCTGGGGTTTGGACTGATGGGTCTTTCCTGTATGTGCCAGTATACTTACCGTCCTCAACCTCTCCACCTGTTGTTCTCTGCGCCTAACACTATTCTTGTGATGTTTAATAGCACACTATCTAAGATTAGCTACTGTGACCTTTCCAATTTTGCAAAGAAGTCTGCACCCTGACACTCAATGCCTTATTGAGCCCGTCCATTTGCACAGAGACAGCCACCTCCCATTTGCCGAATTAGTGTTTACCAGTGATCTTATCCAGATGGAGAGTTTTTTATTTCTGCAAGAGACAAAAAAAAAAAAAAAGTTTAACAAGCTTCTAGGTCATGCAAAGTATTTCATTCAATCCTTCTCATCCCGTATTAAGGGTCTTTACATGGTCCAACAAACATTTCCAAGCTCATCTTTACTAGGGGCATTACTAGGAATGAATACTTCTTATATGGTAACTGAAAGAAATACCCTGGGGTTACCTTGTCTCTGCCCGCTTTCCTACTGGCAAATACTAATGTGCGGACAGATTTTTCTCCATTTCTGACGTTACTTTCTTGATTTTTTTTGTTTTATTTTTGGGTTTTACTATATATGTACACGAATAATACCATACTTACCTGTTCCACTGGTCTCAGCCACTTCCCCCACAGGATACTGCTCTTCTTTTACCGGTTGGGTACTCCTCTGGGTGCATGAGAAATGGCTGAAAACAATCAGGTCACCTTCTCCTCCTAAATAAAATGTCAACATTCATTAGTACATATATAGGTTACAGCAGTGGTTCCCAAACTTTTTGGAATCACGGCGCCCTAGAGTATCAGAATTTTTTTCACACCACCTCCAGGACAAAAGCTTCTTATTAAGACATTTAGAAAGAAATATTAAATAAGGTAAATTGTGTTTATGTGTCATCCATAAGTTAAATTATGTGGTGAGGGACAGGATTTGCATCAGTTTGTCCACATATTTTACAATTAGCAGCCACCAGCAGAGGTTTTCTCTATTACATTGACCATAAATAATTTTAATTGGTCCTAGACCACCAATCCAAGGCACCCCTACAAGTGTCCCGAGGCACCCCAGGGTGCCACGGCACACAGTTTGGGAACCACTGGGTTACAGTTATATTATTTCATAGTTTGTATGCTGGCCGTAACTGCTTCCACATCTACATAAGGCGGTGTACTTGCATTCTCATTTTTTTTTTTTCTCTACTTATTGTTGCTACAAGTTCAAACAGTTCTTATATTTCCATTCTTGTCTTATATGACTTTGGTTAAATATAACATACCACCTGCAATACCCTAGGATCAAACTCACCAACCCCTCTTGCTGTCACAGGTTTAAACAATTTGTATGTCTGACCCTTTGTTTTCGGGATTTTATCAGACATATTCTTATCCTTAAGTTCTGCAATACCTCTGGTTCAAAGCTGCTCACCTTAGGGAATGGTACCCTATCTTTGTCAGTCATACATACCCATTCATTGCAAAAAGCCTCCGTGTGTGATCCATATTGTTCACACCTAATAAACCTCGCTGACCCCCTGGGCCGTGGCACCTCAACCTGAACCCTAGTTACCAAACGCCCACTGCTTGTGCAATTGGATCCCATCGCGGACTTTTTGCCAATAAACGCAATCCCCAATGCACATCGCAGATAGACGGTGAAAGACAGCTAGCGCTTTCATTCGCTCCATCTCCACTGAGTACCACGACTCACTCCAATAGTGACCACCGCGTACCCAGCGAGGCCCTAACTGGTTTCTATTCACTGGAAGTGTTTAGGAGTGACTTACCTATTCCAGTGAATATACACCGCTGGAGAATTTCCTGAGAGAGACCAGCAAAAACTCCCTATAACCTTATACACAAATCACACTTGCGTATGCTCTATACAGCGCTATTGGTACCGCGATTTTACGCAAAAGCTCGTAAAGGGGTATCCAGTTGCGCTATATATATCGCACCCACAAATGTGCGGTCCAATCGCACAGCATATAGGTACTTGTTACTTATCTGCCGTACGACCACGGGTCGTTGTACATACTGGGACCCTCAGTCCGGAGCGTAATACCAAAAATAAGATTTTACTCACCGGTAAATCTATTTCTCGTAGTCCGTAGAGGATGCTGGGAACTCCGTAAGGACCATGGGGAATAGACGGCTACGCAGGAGACTGGGCACATCTAAAGAAAGATTTAGGACTATCTGGTGTGCACTGGCTCCTCCCCCTATGACCCTCCTCCAAGCCTCAGTTAGGACACTGTGCCTGGAAGAGCTGACACAATAAGGAAGGATTTTGAATCCCGGGTAAGACTCATACCAGCCACACCAATCACACCATATAACTCGTGATAGGAACCCCGGTTAACAGTATGATAACAAATGGAGCCTCTGAACAGATGGCTTGCCATAACAACCCGATATTTGTAACAATAACTTTGTACAAGTATTGCAGACAATCCGCACTTGGGATGGGCGCCCAGCATCCACTACGGACTACGAGAAATAGATTTACCGGTGAGTAAAATCTTATTTTCTCTGACGTCCTAGTGGATGCTGGGAACTCCGTAAGGACCATGGGGATTATACCAAAGCTCCCAAACAGGCGGGAGAGTGCGGATGACTCTGCAGAACCGAATGAGAGAACTCAAGGTCCTCCACAGCCAGGGTATCAATTTTTTAGAATTTTGCAAACGTGTTTGCCCCTGACCAAGTAGCAGCTCGGCCAAGTTGTAAAGCCGAGACCCCTCGGGCAGCCGCCCAAGATGAGCCCACCTTCCTTGTGGAATGGGCTTTTACAGATTTAGGCTGCTGTAGTCCACCGCAGAATGCGCAAGCTGAATAGTGCTACAAATCCAGCGCGTTTAGTCTGCTTAGAAGCAGGAGCACCCAGCTTGTTGGGTGCATCCAGGATAAACAGCGAGTCAGTTTTCCTGACTCCAGCCGTCCTGGAAATATAAATTTTCAGGGCCCTGACTACGTCCAGTAACTTGGAATCCTCCAAGTCCCTAGTAGCCGCAGGCACCACAACAGGTTGGTTCAAGTGAAAGACTGATACCACCTTCGGGAGAAAGTGAGGACGAGTCCTCAACTCTGCCCTATCCATATGGAAAGTCAGGTAAGGGCTTTTTCATGACAAAGCCGCCAATTCTGACACATGCCTGGCCGAAGCCAGAGCCAACACATGACCACTTTTCATGTGAGATATTTCAAATCCACGGTTTTAAGTGGCTCAAAACAATGTGATTCCAGGAACTCCGAAACCACATTGGGATCCCAAGGTGCCACTGGGGCACAAAAAGGGGCTGAATATGCAGCACTCCCTTACAACGTCTGAACTTCAGGCTGACATCCTTTCTGGCTTTGATCAGGATAAGAATGACTTCCTCCGGAATGCCTTTTTCACTCAGGATCCGGCGTTCAACCGCCATGCCGTCAACGCAGCCGCGGTAAGTCTTTTAACAGACAGGGCCCCTGCTGCCGCAGATCCTGTCTGAATGGCAGAGGCCATGGGTCCTCTGAGATCATCTCTTGAAGTTCCTGGTACCAAGCCCTTCTTGGCCAATCCGGAACAATGAGTATAGTTCTTACTCCTCTTTTTCTTATTATCCTCAGAACCTTGGGTATGAGAGGGAGAGGAGGGAACACATAAACCGACTGGTACACCCGTGGTGTCACTAGAGCGTCCACAGCGATCGCCTGAGGTTCTCTTGACCTGGCGCAATATCTTTTTATTGAGGCGGGACGCCATCATGTCCACCTGTGGTCTTTTCCAACGGTTTACCAGCATTTGGAAGACTTCTGGATGAAGTCCCTATTCTCCCGGGTGGAGTCTGCTGCGGAAGGCTGCTTCCCAGTTGTCCACTCCTGGAATGAACACTGCTGCCAGTGCTACCACATGATTTTCCGCCCAACGGGGAATCCTTGTGGCTTCTGCCATTGCCCTCCTGCTTCTTGTGCCACCCTGCCTGTTTACATGGGCGAGCACCGTGATGTTGTCTGATTGGATCAGTACGGCTGGTTTTGAAGCAGGGGCCTTGTTTGGGTTAGGGCCTTGTAAATGGCTCTTAGCTCCAGAAAATTTATGTGAAGTGAAATCTCCTGTTTTGACCACAGTCCTTGGAATTTCACTCCCTGTGTGACTGCACCCCAGCCCCGAAGGCTGGCATCCGTGGTCACCAGGACCCAGTCCTGTATTCCGAATCTGCGGCTCTCATGTAGATGAGCCCTCTGCAGCCACCACCGCAGCGACACCCTGGTTCTTGCCGACCGGGTTATCCGCTGCTGTATCTGGAGATTGGACCCGGACCATTTGTCCAACAGGTCCCACTGGAAATTCCTTGCGTGGAACTTTCCTAATGGAATTGCTTCGTATGAAGCTACCATTTTTCCCAGGACTCGTGTGCATTGATGTACCGACACCTGTCCCGGTCTTAGGAGGTTTCTGACTAGAGATGACAACTCCTCGGCTTTTTCCATTGGAAGAAACACTTTTTTTCTGGTCTGTTTCCAGAATCATTCCCAGGAACAGAAGACGTGTCGTCGGGACCAGCTGTGACTTTGGAATTGAGAATCCAGCCCTGCTGTTGCAGCACTTCCCGAGAAAGTGCTACCCCCTTACCAACTGTTCCTTGGAGCTCGCCTTTATCAGGAGATCGTCCAAGTACGGGATAATTAAACTCCCTTCTTGCGAAGGAGTATCATAATTTCGGTCATTACCCTGGTAAAGACCCTCGGTGCCGTGGATAATCCAAACGGCAGCGTATGGAACTGATAGTGACAGTCCTGTACCACAACCTTGAGGTACTCCTGGTGAGGAGGGCAAATGGGGACATGCAGGTAAGTATCCTTGATGTCCAGAGAGACCCTGTAATCCCCCTCGTCCAGGTTCGCAATAATCGCCCTGAGCGATTCCATCTTGAACTTGAATCTTTTGTTATATGTGTTCAAGGATTTTAAATTTAAGATGGGTCTCACCGAACCGTCCGGTTTCGGTACCACAAACATTGTGGAAAAGTAACCCTTTTCCTGTTGAAGGAGGGGTACCTTGATAATCACTTGCTGTGAATACAGTTTTTTGGATAGCCACCAACACTGCCTCCCTGGCAGAGGGAGTTGCCGGTAAGGCAGATTTTAGGAAACGGCGGGGGGGAGACGTCTCGAATTTCAGCCTGTACCCCTGAGACACTGTTTGAAGAACCCAGGGATCCACCTGTGAGAGAGCCCACTGTGCGCTGAATTTCTGAGAGGGGCCCCCACCGTACCCGGGTCCGCCTGAGCAGCCCCAGCGTCATGCTGTGGACTTACCGGACGCAGGGGAGGACTTCTGCTCTTGGGAACTAGCTGTGTGCTGCAGCTTTTTCCCTCTACCTTTTCCTCTTGGCAGAAAAGATGAGCCTCTAGTCCTCTACTTTTCTGGGGCCGAAGGGACTGTACCTGATAATACAGTGCTTACTTTTGCTGTGGGGTAGCTTGTGGCAAAAGTTTTGATTTCCCAGCCGTAGCTGTGGAAACGAGGTCTGAAAGACCATCCCCAAACAGTTCCACCCCCTTATAGGGCAAACTGCCATGTGCCGTTTTGAATCGGCATCGCCCGACCATTGCAGAGTCCATAACCCCCGTCTGGCGGCAATGGTTTTACATATCGCTTATTAGTGATGTCAGTCGGCAAATATCCCTCTGTGCATCACGCATGTATAAGACAGCGTCTTTTATATGCTCTATTTTCAGCAAAATATTGTCCCTATCCATGGTTTCAATATTATCCGACAGGGAATCTGACCACGCAGCTGCCGCACTGCACATCCATGCCGAGGAAATAGCAGGTCTCAATATAATGCCCGTGTGTGTGTATATAGCTTTAAGGGTAGTTTTCTGCTTTCTATCAGCAGGTACTTCAGGGCGGCCGTATCCGGAGACGGTAGTGCCACCTTTTTTAATAAGCGTGTAACCGCTTTTTCTACCCTAGGGGGTATTTCCCAACGTGACCTATCCTCTGGCGGAAAAGGGTACGCTGCTTAGAAATTATCAATTTCTTATCGGGGGAAGTCCACGCTTCCTCACACACCTCATATCAATTTATCAGATGCAGGAAAACTACTGGTAGATTTCTGTCACCAAACATAATACCCTTTTTTGTGGTACCTGGGGTATTATCAGAAATGTGTAATACATGATTGAGGAAATGAAAAATGTAACGGGTGGCCCTATTGGAAGGTACACTAGTCTCATCGTCGTCGACACTAGAGATGTGCACTTGAAATTTTTCGGGTTTTGTGTTTTGGTTTTGGGTTCGGTTCCGCGGCCGTGTTTTGGGTTCGACCGCGTTTTGGCAAAACCTCACCGAATTTTTTTTGTCGGATTCGGGTGTGTTTTGGATTCGGGTGTTTTTTTCAAAAAACCCTAAAAAACAGCTTAAATCATAGAATTTGGGGGTCATTTTGATCCCAAAGTATTATTAACCTCAAAAACCATAATTTCCACTCATTTTCAGTCTATTCTGAATACCTCACACCTCACAATATTATTTTTAGTCCTAAAATTTGCACCGAGGTCGCTGGATGACTAAGCTAAGCGACCCTAGTGGCCGACACAAACACCGGGCCCATCTAGGAGTGGCACTGCAGTGTCACGCAGGATGGCCCTTCCAAAAAACACTCCCCAAACAGCACATGACGCAAAGAAAAAAAGAGGCGCAATGAGGTAGCTGTGTGAGTAAGATAAGCGACCCTAGTGGCCGACACAAACACCGGGCCCATCTAGGAGTGGCACTGCAGTGTCACGCAGGATGGCCCTTCCAAAAAACACTCCCCAAACAGCACATGACGCAAAGAAAAAAAGAGGCGCAATGAGGTTGCTGTGTGAGTAAGATAAGCGACCCTAGTGGCCGACACAAACACCTGGCCCATCTAGGAGTGGCACTGCAGTGTCACGCAGGATGGCCCTTCCAAAAAACACTCCCCAAACAGCACATGACGCAAAGAAAAAAAGAGGCGCAATGAGGTAGCTGTGTGAGTAAGATAAGCGACCCTAGTGGCCGACACAAACACCGGGCCCATCTAGGAGTGGCATTGCAGTGTCACGCAGGATGGCCCTTCCAAAAAACACTCCCCAAACAGCACATGACGCAAAGAAAAAAAGAGGCGCAATGAGGTAGCTGTGTGAGTAAGATAAGCGACCCTAGTGGCCGACACAAACACCTGGCCCATCTAGGAGTGGCACTGCAGTGTCACGCAGGATGGCCCTTCCAAAAAACACTCCCCAAACAGCACATGACGCAAAGAAAAAAAGAGGCGCAATGAGGTAGCTGTGTGAGTAAGATAAGCGACCCTAGTGGCCGACACAAACACCTGGCCCATCTAGGAGTGGCACTGCAGTGTCACGCAGGATGGCCCTTCCAAAAAACACTCCCCAAACAGCACATGACGCAAAGAAAAAAAGAGGCGTAATGAGGTAGCTGTGTGAGTAAGATAAGCGACCCTAGTGGCCGACACAAACACCGGGCCCATCTAGGAGTGGCACTGCAGTGTCACGCAGGATGGCCCTTCCAAAAAACACTCCCCAAACAGCACATGACGCAAAGAAAAAAAGAGGCGCAATGAGGTAGCTGTGTGAGTAAGATAAGCGACCCTAGTGGCCGACACAAACACCTGGCCCATCTAGGAGTGGCACTGCAGTGTCACGCAGGATGGCCCTTCCAAAAAACACTTCCCAAACAGCACATGACGCAAAGAAAAAAAGAGGCGCAATGAGGTAGCTGTGTGAGTAAGATAAGCGACCCTAGTGGCCGACACAAACACCGGGCCCATCTAGGAGTGGCACTGCAGTGTCACGCAGGATGGCCCTTCCAAAAAACACTCCCCAAACAGCACATGACGCAAAGAAAAAAAGAGGCGCAATGAGGTAGCTGTGTGAGTAAGATAAGCGACCCTAGTGGCCGACACAAACACCTGGCCCATCTAGGAGTGGCACTGCAGTGTCACGCAGGATGGCCCTTCCAAAAAACACTCCCCAAACAGCACATGACGCAAAGAAAAATTAAAGAAAAAAGAGGTGCAAGATGGAATTGTCCTTGGGCCCTCCCACCCACCCTTATGTTGTATAAACAGGACATGCACACTTTAACCAACCCATCATTTCAGTGACAGGGTCTGCCACACGACTGTGACTGAAATGACGGGTTGGTTTGGACCCCCACCAAAAAAGAAGCAATTAATCTCTCCTTACACAAACTGGCTCTACAGAGGCAAGATGTCCACCTCATCATCATCCTCCGATATATCACCGTGTACATCCCCCACCTCACAGATTATCAATTCGTCCCCACTGGAATCCACCATCTCAGCTCCCTGTGTACTTTGTGGAGGCAATTGCTGCTGGTCAATGTCTCCACGGAGGAATTGATTATAATTCATTTTAATGAATATCATCTTCTCCACATTTTCTGGAAGTAACCTCGTACGCCGATTGCTGACAAGGTGAGCGGCGGCACTAAACACTCTTTCGGAGTACACACTTGTGGGAGGGCAACTTAGGTAGAATAAAGCCAGTTTGTGCAAGGGCCTCCAAATTGCCTCTTTTTCCTGCCAGTATAAGTACGGACTGTGTGACGTGCCTACTTGGATGCGGTCACTCATATAATCCTCCACCATTCTTTCAATGGGGAGAGAATCATATGCAGTGACAGTAGACGACATGTCCGTAATCGTTGACAGGTCCTTCAGTCCGGACCAGATGTCAGCATCAGCAGTCGCTCCAGACTGCCCTGCATCACCGCCAGCGGGTGGGCTCGGAATTCTGAGCCTTTTCCTCGCACCCCCAGTTGCGGGAGAATGTGAAGGAGGAGATGTTGACAGGTCGCGTTCCGCTTGACTTGACAATTTTCTCACCAGCAGGTCTTTGAACCCCAGCAGACTTGTGTCTGCCGGAAAGAGAGATCCAAGGTAGGTTTTAAATCTAGGATCGAGCACGGTGGCCAAAATGTAGTGCTCTGATTTCAACAGATTGACCACCCGTGAATCCTTGTTAAGCGAATTAAGGGCTCCATCCACAAGTCCCACATGCCTAGCGGAATCGCTCCGTGTTAGCTCCTCCTTCAATGTCTCCAGCTTCTTCTGCAAAAGCCTGATGAGGGGAATGACCTGACTCAGGCTGGCAGTGTCTGAACTGACTTCACGTGTGGCAAGTTCAAAGGGCAGCAGAACCTTGCACAACGTTGAAATCATTCTCCACTGCGCTTGAGACAGGTGCATTCCACCTCCTATATCGTGCTGAATTGTATAGGCTTGAATGGCCTTTTGCTGCTCCTCCAACCTCTGAAGCATATATAGGGTTGAATTCCACCTCGTTACCACTTCTTGCTTCAGATGATGGCAGGGCAGGTTCAGGCGTTTTTGGTGTTGCTCCAGTCTTCTGTACGTGGTGCCTGTACGCCGAAAGTGTCCCGCAATTCTTCTGGCCACCGACAGCATCTCTTGCACGCCCCTGTCGTTTTTTTAAAAATTCTGCACCACCAAATTCAAGGTATGTGCAAAACATGGGACGTGCTGGAATTTGCCCAGATTTAATGCGCACACAATATTGCTGGCGTTGTCCGATGCCACAAATCCACAGGAGAGTCCAATTGGGGTAAGCCATTCCGCGATGATCTTCCTCAGTTGCCGTAAGAGGTTTTCAGCTGTGTGCGTATTCTGGAAACCGGTGATACAAAGCGTAGCCTGCCTAGGAAAGAGTTGGCGTTTGCGAGATGCTGCTACTGGTGCCGCCGCTGCTGTTCTTGCGGCGGGAGTCCATACATCTACCCAGTGGGCTGTCACAGTCATATAGTCCTGACCCTGCCCTGCTCCACTTGTCCACATGTCCGTGGTTAAGTGGACATTGGGTACAGCTGCATTTTTAAGGACACTGGTGACTCTTTTTCTGAGGTCTGTGTACATTTTCGGTATCGCCTGCCTAGAGAAATGGAACCTAGATGGTATTTGGTACCGGGGACACAGTACCTCCAACAAGTCTCTAGTTGGCTCTGCAGTAATGATGGATACCGGAACCACGTTTCTCACCACCCAGGATGCCAAGGCCTCAGTTATCCGCTTTGCAGCAGGATGACTGCTGTGATATTTCATCTTCCTCGCAAAGGACTGTTGGACAGTCAATTGCTTGGTGGAAGTAGTAAAAGTGGTCTTACGATTTCCCCTCTGGGATGACCATCGACTCCCAGCAGCAACAACAGCAGCGCCAGCAGCAGTAGGCGTTACACGCAAGGATGCATCGGAGGAATCCCAGGCAGGAGAGGACTCGTCAGAATTGCCAGTGACATGGCCTGCAGGACTATTGGCATTCCTGGGGAAGGAGGAAATTGACACTGAGGGAGTTGGTTGGGTGGTTTGCGTGAGCTTGGTTACAAGAGGAAGGGATTTACTGGTCAGTGGACTGCTTCCGCTGTCGCCCAAAGTTTTTGAACTTGTCACTGACTTATTATGAATGCGCTGCAGGTGACGTATAAGGGAGGATGTTCCGAGGTGGTTAACGTCCTTACCCCTACTTATTACAGCTTGACAAAGGCAACACACGGCTTGACAAATGTTGTCCGCATTTCTGTTGAAATACTTCCACACCGAAGAGCTGATTTTTTTGGTATTTTCACCAGGCATGTCAACGGCCATATTCCTCCCACGGACAACAGGTGTCTCCCCGGGTGCCTGACTTAAACAAACCACCTCACCATCAGAATCCTCCTTGTCAATTTCCTCCCCAGCGCCAGCAACACCCATATCCTCCTCATCCTGGTGTACTTCAACACTGACATCTTCAATCTGACTATCAGGAACTGGACTGCGGGTGCTCCTTCCAGCACTTGCAGGGGGCATGCAAATGGTGGAAGGCGCATGCTCTTCACGTCCAGTGTTGGGAAGGTCAGGCATCGCAACCGACACAATTGGACTCTCCTTGTGGATTTGGGATTTCGAAGAACGCACAGTTCTTTGCGGTGCTTTTGCCAGCTTGAGTCTTTTCATTTTTCTAGCGAGAGGCTGAGTGCTTCCATCCTCATGTGAAGCTGAACCACTAGCCATGAACATAGGCCAGGGCCTCAGCCGTTCCTTGCCACTCCGTGTGGTAAATGGCATATTGGCAAGTTTACGCTTCTCCTCCGACAATTTTATTTTAGATTTTGGAGTCCTTTTTTTACTGATATTTGGTGTTTTGGATTTTACATGCTCTGTACTATGACATTGGGCATCGGCCTTGGCAGACGACGTTGCTGGCATTTCATCGTCTCGGCCATGACTAATGGCAGCAGCTTCAGCACGAGGTGGAAGTGGATCTTGATCTTTCCCTAATTTTGGAACCTCAACATTTTTGTTCTCCATATTTTAATAGGTACAACTAAAAGGCACCTCAGGTAAACAATGGAGATGGATGGATACTAGTATACTTATGGATGGACGAGCGACTGCCGACACAGAGGTAGCTACAGCCGTGGACTACCGTACTGTGTCTGCTGCTAATATAGACTGGATGATAATGAGATGAAATCAATATATATATATATAATATCACTAGTACTGCAGCCGGACAGGTATATATATTTATTATGCAATGACTGATGACGGACCTGCTGGACACTGTCAGCTCAGCAGCACCGCAGACTGCTACAGTAAGCTACTATAGTAGTATATATAAAGAAGAAAGGGAAAAAAAAAAACCACGGGTAGGTGGTATACAATTATGGATGGACGAGCGACTGCCGACACAGAGGTAGCTACAGCCGTGGACTACCGTACTGTGTCTGCTGCTAATATAGACTGGATGATAATGAGATGAAATCAATATATATATATATAATATCACACTAGTACTGCAGCCGGACAGGTAGATATATTTATTATGTAATGACTGATGACGGACCTGCTGGACACTGTCAGCTCAGCAGCACCGCAGACTGCTACAGTAAGCTACTATAGTAGTATGTATAAAGAAGAAAGGAAAAAAAAAACCACGGGTAGGTGGTATACAATTATGGATGGACGAGCGACTGCCGACACAGAGGTAGCTACAGCCGTGGACTACCATACTGTGTCTGCTGCTAATATAGACTGGATGATAATGAGATGAAATCAATATATATATATATATATATAATATCACACTAGTACTGCAGCCGGACAGGTAGATATATTTATTATGTAATGACTGATGACGGACCTGCTGGACACTGTCAGCTCAGCAGCACCGCAGACTGCTACAGTAAGCTACTATAGTAGTATGTATAAAGAAGAAAGAAAAAAAAAAAAACCACGGGTAGGTGGTATACAATTATGGATGGACCAGCGACTGCCGACACAGAGGTAGCTACAGCCGTGGACTACCGTACAGTGTCTGCTGCTAATATAGACTGGATGATAATGAGATGAAATCAATATATATATATATAATATCACTAGTACTGCAGCCGGACAGGTATATATATATTTATTATGTAATGACTGATGACGGACCTGCTGGACACTGTCAGCTCAGCAGCACCGCAGACTGCTACAGTAAGCTACTATAGTAGTATGTATAAAGAAGAAAGAAAAAAAAAAAAACACGGGTAGGTGGTATACAATTATGGATGGACGAGCGACTGCCGACACAGAGGTAGCTACAGCCGTGGACTACCGTACTGTGTCTGCTGCTAATATAGACTGGATGATAATGAGATGAAATCAATATATATATATATATATATAATATCACACTAGTACTGCAGCCGGACAGGTAGATATATTTATTATGTAATGACTGATGACGGACCTGCTGGACACTGTCAGCTTAGCAGCACCGCAGACTGCTACAGTAAGCTACTATAGTAGTATGTATAAAGAAGAAAGAAAAAAAAACAAACCACGGGTAGGTGGTATACAATTATGGATGGACGAGCGACTGCCGACACAGAGGTAGCTACAGCCGTGGACTACCGTACAGTGTCTGCTGCTAATATAGACTGGATGAAAATGAGATGAAATCAATATATATATATATAATATCACACTAGTACTGCAGCCGGACAGGTAGATATATTTATTATGTAATGACTGATGACGGACCTGCTGGACACTGTCAGCTCAGCAGCACCGCAGACTGCTACAGTAAGCTACTATAGTAGTATGTATAAAGAAGAAAGAAAAAAAAAAAACCACGGGTAGGTGGTATACAATTATGGATGGACCAGCGACTGCCGACACAGAGGTAGCTACAGCCGTGGACTACCGTACTGTGTCTGCTGCTAATATAGACTGGATGATAATGAGATGAAATCAATATATATATATATATATATATATAATATCACTAGTACTGCAGCCGGACAGGTATATATATTTATTATGTAATGACTGATGACGGACCTGCTGGACACTGTCAGCTCAGCAGCACCGCAGACTGCTACAGTAAGCTACTATAGTAGTATGTATAAAGAAGAAGAAAGAAAAAAAACGGGTAGGTGGTATACAATATTATATATATATATTATATACAATTATATATATATGCAGGAATCGTCCGTTTTGCTAAGCGACGGATACTCTCACTGTTTCTACATAGACGAGGCACCCTCAATTTAAACCACCAGGACACAGACTTTTGTTCTCCTTATTTTTTTGTTTTGTGTCTTTTTTCCTTTTTCACACTTGGAGTATATGGAATATCACATATTATCGATATGGCAACGGGCATAGAGCAACCTGCTACCAGTGGCTACAGGGATGTCACCCTGCCACTGGGTGAAATGCTCTCTCTCTCTGAGAGTGATGCTGAAAATATTTTATTCCCAGAGCTTATGGATGCAACGGGGTTATCCATGCCAAATGGACAATTCTTCTTCAAATTGTTAAAACTGAAAAAGAAGGAAATTGATTATTTTCTGCACGGGTCTACTTTGAGTGACTATTTTCGTAAAAAATTGATCCCAAGGGGATTCAGAATTAAGAACGCCCCCACCATCGGTAAATTTAACACGGAATTTTGCCGACGCTGGGTGGCCGTTCTTAATAAATGTAGCTTCGATTTATTACTATTGGTCATCGAGGAGTCCAACCGGGAACTAACCAAGATTAAAACCGAAATTGCTGAGTTTGAGAAAACTATGGAGGACTCGTTCAGAAATGATCCTGAAACCAACTGGATTAATAAATTACAGGAACAAACTGTAAAATACCGGCAAGAATTGCTGAAATTCAAACGTGACAAACTTTCGGTGGTTCAGAGAGATTACCAACAAGGAACCGTTTATCCTTGGGTTAATAACCCAAATGCTTCTACAAAACACTTCAGATCCTCAAGATGGCGACAACATCGGGATCGCACTAATAATGATTCGTCCGGTACACAATTATCACAAAGTGACCAGGATGGTGAGCCTTCAAAAGTCCCAGGTAAACCCCCTTTAGGGGTCCGAACCCGCGCTCAACGTGTGGCTCCCCCAAAAAAACAAGGCGAGGGGGCCAATGGCAAAGGCTCTACAAACAAGAAGCGCGCAACGAAAAAACGGACATAGTCTTTAATCTTTCCAAAAGAACTTTATCCAGGGATGAATTGAGTGTCCTTAATAAAGGATTATCTTTCATTCCTTCAGCTAAGTTCGACAAATTTACCTGGACGGTAGATCTACACAAATTTACACGACAAATACGTCTTAAAGAATTTTTTGATAAGCAACCAGTACAGCTTCCATCATCTCAGATTCAAAGGTTCAAACCCAAGTCAACATTTGACCCGGCCTCTTCTAATAATTCCTTGAAAGTGTTCACAAGGACCCTCAATAAATGTGTTATGGATAAAGTAGATAGCTTTACCCCTCCAAGAAATAACCTCACTAGATCTGAGCAAGCAGCATTGAGGAATTTACAAGATTATACCGACATAGTTATCCGCCCTGCCGACAAGGGTGGGGGCGTGGTCGTGTTAGACCTTGATTATTATCGTAATGAGATGCTATCTCAATTGAATGACGCAGAGGTCTACAGAAGACTTGCATCAGACCCTACAGCTACATTTAAAAAAGAATTGGACACCATCCTATTGGAAGCAGTTAACAATGACATCATCACTGAGAAGGTCTGCAAAGCATTAATCATCAATTTTCCTAAAACACCAGTTATATACTCTATCCCAAAATTACACAAAGATCCTATTCATCCTCCCGGGCGCCCCATTATCAGTGCCCGTGACTCAATCTACTACATCATATCACAATATTTGGACAGTTTCCTCCAAGAATTGATCCAAGATCAACCAACCTATCTGAAAGATTCCTCCACCTTCCTTAGGAAACTGGTTACATTACCAACACTCCCACAAGGTTGTCACCTTTGTACAATAGATGTGGTGTCATTATACACCAATATCCCCCATGACAGGGGGGTACAGGCTGTTCGTAGGTTTCTTACAGGTAATTTGGCCTATCGGGGCCCTGACATCAGTTTCTTTTGTGACCTGCTGAAGCTATCTTTAACAAGGAACTACTTTCTATTTGACCGTCAGTGGTATATCCAACTAAGAGGCTGTGCCATGGGATCTTGTGTGGGTCCTTCTCTGGCTAACATTTTTATGTTTGATATTGATAAAGATCTTTTTTTGTTGAACCCCATGATGCAAACTAAGATTTTGTACCTAACTAGGTACATAGATGATCTCTTCATCATCTGGTCTGGTACTAGCCAGGAATTCACTACGGCTATGGAGGTCGCTAATAGTTTGGATGCCAACATACGATTTACGTACACCATCAGTGACAAAGTAGTGCATTACCTTGATGTGGAAGTATCCTTAGATAATGGAAAACTGGTCACTGATCTATTTAAGAAACCGACGGACCGGAACACTGTCCTGAGGGCAGACAGCCAACATCCCAGTTTTGTTACTCACAGCCTACCTAAATCCCAATTTCTGCGGGCGATCCGGACTTGTGACACTCTTGAGAAGGCTGAACGCCGCATTGATTTCATGATACGGGACTTTGTTAGTCGTGGTTATGCCATTACTCATTTGAAGACCATCAAAAATCAGGTCCTGGGAATATCCAGAGATGAAGTCCTGACAATTAAGCCGGTTAATTCCAATGGGGATAATAAAGTCCCCTTTGTCCAAGAGTTCCACCCATTTAGCCAACAGAATATGCAGATAGGCAAAAAGCTGTGGCCTATTATCACCACGGACCTAGACTTTAAATCCCTTAAAGACTCTAAATTGATGCCCAGCTATAGGAGGAACCGGAATCTTCGTGACTCTCTTGTTAGGAATGACATATCCAACTTGAATATTACAACACCCAAGACTTTTCTTGCACGGCAGCCAGGTTGCTATAAATGTTTGGGCTGCACCACGTGTCGTTCGATGGAATGTGGCCCAACTTTTAATCATCCACACTCTGGTGTCAAAATCCGCATTAAACATGTACTTTCTTGTTTAAGCACCTATGTAATTTATTATATTAAATGCCCTTGTGGCTTATTATACATAGGCAAGACCATTCGCCAGTTCAGAGAGAGGATGGCACTGCATCGTCAGGCCATTCGCTCTGCTCTAGAGGGAACCCCCCAAGAACAGCCGGTAGCCCGCCATTTTCGGGAGGCTAAACATTCCCTAGCCAGTTTGCGACATAAGGTCATAGACCATGTCCCCATTAGTATACGGGGGGGCGACCGGGGTGCTCTCCTTCTCCGTAAGGAGGCACGCTCGATTTTTGAGCTTCGTACTCTTACCCCTTATGGGCTTAATGAGTCTAATAATTTGGGTTGTTTTCTCTAATTATACTTGTGTTTTCACATTACATATTAACCTAGATCTCTTCAGTTAGGTTACTGTATAGAATTTATTTTTTCTTGCTATAAGTTAATTATAAAGGCACCCTAATTATGATGTAAACATGCTTTCTTACTATTTCCTGTCTGCCATCCGTTCCCTCTGATTTGCTGAATTGTAGCTCTGTTTTGACTAGTTACGTTTTTATAACTGCCCATTGCCTCCGGTTTTTGCACTGTAATTTTATGTCATTTTATTTGGATTATGCACCAGTTAATGGGGATTTTTGTCCGCTTTGCAGCACAGAGTTTGTGTACTCGGCGGGTTGCCATGGTAACGACGCGAGTGAGCGTGCGTCGCTGGATGGTGACGTCATCGGCTCCCGTCAGGAACCAGCTCGTGCAGCGGTGGGACCAGTCTGTGTTCGTTGGGTATTTAAGGTAAGCACTTGTAATGTTTATTCATCTTTGTCCTGACGAAATTTAGCATTAAATGAAACGTTGACATCACTACATGGCTGTTTTACCGGCTGTTGTCAAGTCTGCTTTATGCATGTGTATGAAGACCTTTTGAGTGCCGTGTTCCAGTTCCTGCATGCAAATTCCCTTTCACGGGCACCTGGGCCTTATTTCCATTTGGATTTGTTTGGAGTGCCAGTCCTTCCCTGCATTATTACAATTATATATATATATATTATATATATTAAACTGGTGGTGATTATTAAACTGGTGGTCAGGTCACTGGTCACACTATCAGCAACTTGCAAGTAGTACTCCTAAGCAGACAATCACAATATATATTATACTGGTGGTCAGTGTGGTCACAATGGCAGTGTGGCACTCTGGCAGCAAAAGTGTGCACTGTACGTTATATGTACTCCTGAGTCCTGCTCTCAGACTCTAACTGCTCCCCACTGTCAGTGTCTCCCCCACAAGTCAGATATACATTATACAGTCACACTATCTATCTATCACTTCAGCAAGTAGTAGTACTCCTCCTAAAGTACTCCTCCTAATGCTCCCCAAAATTACTAACGTGTCTCTCTCTACTCTAGTCTCACTCTCTTCTCTATAAACGGAGAGGACGCCAGCCACGTCCTCTCCCTATGAATCTCAATGCACGTGTGAAAATGGCGGCGACGCGCGGCTCCTTATATAGAATCCGAGTCTCGCGATAGAATCCGAGCCTCGCGAGAATCCGACAGCGGGATGATGACGTTCGGGCGCGCTCGGGTTAACCGAGCAAGGCGGGAAGATCCGAGTCGCTCGGGCCCGTGTAAAAAAAATGACGTTCGGGCGGGTTCGGATTCCGAGGAACCGAACCCGCTCATCTCTAGTCGACACTGGAGTCGGTATCCGTGTCAACATCTGTGTCTGCCATCTGAGGTAGCGGGCGTTTAGAGCCCCTGATGACATTTGAGACGCTTGGACAGGCACAAGCTGAGCAGCCGGCTGTCCTATGTCGTCAAACCTTTTATGTAAGGAATTGACACTGTCACGTAATTCCTTCCATAAGTCCATCCACACCGGTGTCGACCCCGCAAGGGGGTGACATCCCATTTACAGGCATTTGCTCCGCCTCCATATCATTATCCTCATCATACATGTCGACACAGCAGTACCGACACACAGCACACACACAGGGAATGCTCAGATAGAGGACAGGACCCCACAAAGCCCTTTGGGGAGACAGAGGGAGAGTATGCCAGCACACACCAGAGCGCTATATATCACAGGGATATCACTATACAGAGTGTTTTTCCCTTATAGCTGCATAATATATTTATACTGCGCCTAATTTGTGCCCCCCCTCTCTTTTTAACCCTTTTCTGTAGTGCAGGACTGCAGGGGAGAGCCAGGGAGCGATCCCTCCAGCGGGGCTGTGAGGGAAAATGGCGCCAGTGTGCTGAGGGAGATGGCTCCGCCCCTTTTTCGGCGGGCTTTCTCCCGCTATTGTAAAAGTTCTGGCAGGGGTTAATAAACACCTATATAGCCCCTGGGGCTATATATGGTGTCAGTTCGCCAGCCAAGGTGTTAATATTGCTGCTCAGGGCGCCCCCCCCAGCGCCCTGCACCCATCAGTGACCGCAGTGTGTGGTGTGCATGAGGACCAATGGCGCACAGCTGCAGTGCTGTGCGCTACCTTGGAGAAGACAGAAGTCTTCAGCCGCCGATTTTCCGGACCACCTTCTTGCTTCTGGCTCTGTAAGGGGGACGGCGGCGCGGCTCCGGGAACGGACGACGAGGTCGGGTCCTGTGTTCGATCCCTCTGGAGCTAATGGTGTCCAGTAGCCTAAGAAGCCCAAGCTACCACCACTTAGGTAGGTTCGCTTCTTCTGCCCTTAGTCCCTCGGTGCAGTGAGCCTGTTGCCAGCAGGTCTCACTGAAAATAAAAAACCTAACATATACTTTCTTCCTAGGAGCTCAGGAGAGCCCCTAGTGTGCATCCAACTCAGCTGGGCACAGAGATCTAACTGAGGCTTGGAGGAGGGTCATAGGGGGAGGAGCCAGTGCACACCAGATAGTCCTAAATCTTTCTTTAGATGTGCCCAGTCTCCTGCGGAGCCGTCTATTCCCCATGGTCCTTACGGAGTTCCCAGCATCCACTAGGACGTCAGAGAAAAAACCTTTTTACTTCAATACTTCGCAATACAATGCACTATCACGCTCCTCTACAAATCACCTCACGATTTGCATATTTCAATCTATATTAACGTGAGTCAGCCACTTCACGCCACCAAGCCTCCTCTTACTTGATGTACCTCGGGACCCGACTTCCGGGGTTCAGTTCCACTCACTACTACGTTCGCTCGCTCAAGTACACTTTGTCTTTTCTGTACAGAAAATTTGGATTCATTCAGGTAGGCAGCTTTACCCCAGAGGCAATACAGTTTTTTAAACTAAATTTAGAGTAACCTGCTTTTGAAATCTGATAGTTATGTGCTATTGTATTAAATGTCTACTATCCCACCTTTGAACTAAACGACAATATTGTATAATTTGTACTTAGCGCCCGCATTCTTACGCACTTTGCGCAAACACGCGACCGTGCGTGTCCCTTACGCTGCGTGCGCAGTCCTGTACTTTGTCCGAGACACGTGTACAAAACCCTGCATCCGCAATAAATCAAATCACACAGCTTCTATAAATGTGAGCAATACTAACTACTATTGCCCACTAGACACAACTTGTTCTGTATAAACTTTTATGCAGACCTGCGTTTGTGTCTTTACGCTTACTTCCTTAAACATTTATTTTAGTTTTAACTATATAGCAACAAATGTATCCTATTTCACACAGATCTATAATGCCTCTAGCAATAATCAATAATTTAAATGATATGATTCAGATTGGATAGCTATCCTGCAGAACATACACTGATATAAATATACACACAATTATAATAATTATATATATGTACCATTCACTGGTCTCCTATGAGACTAATTTACCCATTCAGTGCTTCTAATTTGCATATCAACAGAGGTTCATATACCTGTTCAAGAGGGTAGTGGGACAGGTTAATTAACATTTCAATGGCTATCCTAAACTAGCAAGCAGAGTTACTAAATCCGAGAGGTAACAGAAAAAAAAACTTTTTTTATATCTGTGTGTAATTCTTACATCAAGTATTCATCTCTTAACTCTCACTAGGCCCAGCTGAAACTATTTGTAATTGACTATGGCATGGGTTAAATAAATGCATTGGTAACTCATAAATGGTGTTTGATGTGACCAAGGAAAGCTAATTATTCTGATCAGTGAAAATCAGCCATTTAGAAAAATGACCTTCCCAAAATGGCCGCTACTCCTCCCCCTTCCACATCCATGAGGGTTATTCAAAATGGTGGACAGGCCATGTGGTTAGCCCAAAATGGAGGACAGACCATGTGGCTTCCTTTGTCACAAAGAAATCACACATCATACAAGCACCAGAAGTTATTTTAGGCCTGAGTTAAGAATAAAAACTATATCTAAGCTATGCAGCAACTTTTAAATATACTTTTAAACCTACTTAACAGATAAGCAATCCAATCTGAATCAAACACAATATGACTTATTTGAACCTTGTTTTGCAACAATAAAAATACATTTTAGCATCTTAAATATGAGAAACGCCTTGTCCCTTGAAATTTCATATCAGCGTCTTACTAATAACACAACAATACACACGGATATGATGATTTTCTCAGCTTCTATGATGCGTCCATCACAAGCTGATCGACCACAGCGTCGCGTTTATAATGTACAGTGCATCATTAAGAACGTGATATCCCGGACGAGCACCCATCTAAGAATGCCAAATTGATTTCTCACAAATATTTAAAATGCCCGCTCTAATATATATTGCAGACGCCAGGCGCATCTTATTACCATATACGATAAAAGTGCGCTGTACATTGCAAAACACTGTATCCCATAAGAGAAAAAAATACACCCACACATTATCTGAGTTCCAAAGCTCATTGATGTATATATTTGTTATTAAAAATGATATGGATTCAATATATATTACAAAGTACAGTATGCCTATAGTTACATGGTTACACTCACACAGTAAGCAGTTAGAACATACTATTACATACAGTTATATATAGTTACAGTTAAATGCCAGCGATACAATACCGTAGCTTTCTCATATAAATTTGTCCCTCCATATCACTCTCTCTCTGTAAAATAATGCTGAGACTTCATCTTCCTCTGAGACCAAACAGCAAGTAAGTGACCTCCTGTGTGGTCAGCTTATGTGTTATCTAGTTTCTGGGGGAGGGGACTCACGATGAGTCACCAGTTCCTTTGTATATGGTAATCAGATTCAGCCTTGAAGACATCCAAAGGGCTGGCTTGAGTTTCCTGTTTGGAATATCTATTGTTGTAATAAAAGTGATTTTAGCTTTTATACATTCAATCATAATTATCCGCTGCAATGTCCTTCAACTTAATAACAAGTATCAAATTAATCTACACATTAAGCTGGTTGTTTTAATAGTAAATATGACAGGTGTATCTGGTTTCATTCAAATAATACACATACATGACACCACTCCATCATATACAATTCTAAATCATCATGATGTCTGGCGCTTGGTACCACCACAGTTATGTACTGCATGAAATAAGTGTCAAATCCATCTCTGTGGCATGTCCGTGTAAATGCGCGTGTTACCATATATTGCTGTGCTCGCTGCGCGTATTTGCAAGTATAGTGACTTATATGTGTGTAGTTTGTATGTTCTCTTTATGTAATATTTTTTTTACTTCGACAATATATATATATATATATATATATATATACAGCATGCATGTATTTTCCTAAAGTTATTACTCTAACTAATGTATGCATATGAGAAGGTGTGTCATGCATGACATTTAATCTAGTGACCCAGGCGTTCACCTTGGATTGTTTTTTTCCCCAGTCAATGGTGAACCCAGGTAGCTACCTCAAAGGTAAAGGTAATTTTTGTTATGCATGCAGGTAATCTGTATAGGCCTAAAGGGTGAGGATTAGAAGGGGGTGTTTGATTTATAAAGTAAAATGATTAAAAACTTAGGTCAAGCTTGGGTGGAGGCACAGTGTATAATAAGTCCAGTAGTGCATATTATAATATTATTATACGTAACCTAGGGTTACATGGAGTATACTCATCATCACCAGTGCCACTTCTATGAGGTGTCCAACAGGGTTCTACACTATATGCCATGCTTTTTGCAGTATAAATGCTACCACTCTGTAAAATAATCAGATGTCATGGCTTGGTCTACCGCTGCTATGCATATGAAACACAATTGGACCTATCCTTTGCTCCAGGTACTGAGGTCCCAATAATAACCCTAAATGGCAGTCTAGCTAATCTCTAGGAGTGGATGAGTGCCAGTGGGCTGCGACTGAACCCTGATATAACAGAGGTCCTTATGACAGATCAAAGGACAAGATTGCAGCATATCCAACCAACACTACTTACGCTTGGGGGTTCAGAATGACAAAACATTGAACATGTGCGGAATTTTAGTGTTGTCCTGGATAAACATCAAGTATCAGCCACAATCAAATCTTCATTCTTTCATCTGAGTAACACAGCCAAAACTAAGCACTAATTCCCTCACATCTACCTAAAGTCATACATGCATTTGTATCATCAGTATTCACTAGAGAGGACCCATTTCAGGGACTGACACACAATCTCAATAATGAGAATATCCCACTGATAGGTACTTATTTAAGCGAGGAAGTAGTCTGTGACCGATTAAAACATTTAAAGATTAATAAATCACCAGGGCCCGATGGTATTCACCCAAGGGTTCTAATGGAGCTTCACTCTGAACTTGCAAAACCGCTATCTTTGATCTTTAAGGATTCAGTTATATCAGGTATGGTTCCCAAAGACTGGCGTATAGCGGAAGTAGTGCCTATATTCAAAAAGGGTAGTAAAGCTGAACCAGGTAATTATAGACCAGTTAGTCTTACATCTATAGTGGGGAAAGTATTGGAAGGTATTCTAAGAGATAGTATTCAGAAGTTCCTTGAAGTCAATAAGGTCATTAAAAGGAATCAACATGGGTTTATGAAGGACAGATCCTGTCAAACCAACTTACTTGGCTTTTATGAAACAGTAAGCGCAAACCTAGATCAGGGTAAAGACGTGGATGTAATCTTTTTAGACTTTGCCAAAGCGTTCGATACTGTACCACACATGAGACTTATCTACAAGCTACAAGAATCAGGGCTAGGAAGCACAATATGCACTTGGGTCAAAAACTGGTTAGATAATAGGGAGCAGCGCGTTGTGGTTAATGGATCTTTTTCAACTTGGACTGAAGTGCTAAGTGGTGTGCCGCAAGGCTCAGTATTAGGACCGCTATTGTTCAATATTTTCATTAACGACCTAACAGAAGGTCTAGAGAGCATGGTGTCAATTTTTGCAGATGATACCAAATTGTGTAAGGCTAGAAATACAGAGGAGGATGCAGAGTCTCTTCAGAACGACTTAGTTAACTTAGAACCATGGGCAGCCAAATGGAGAATGCGCTTCAACACAGACAAGTGTAAAGTAATGCACTGTGGTAACAAGAACAAAAATTACACCTACCTACTAAATGGGGTAAAATTAGGGGATTCTGTACTGGAAAAGGACTTGGGTGTCCTCATAGATAGCAAGCTAAGCAGTAGTACCCAAAGTAGGATGGCAGCAAAGAAGGCTAATAAGATATTAGCATGCATAAAACGGGGTATTGATGCTAGGGACGAGAGTATTATACTCCCGTTATATAAATCACTAGTGAGGCCACACCTTGAATACTGTGTACAATTCTGGGCACCGTACTACAAAAAGGATATCCTGGAGCTTGAAAAGGTACAGAGGAGGGCGACCAAACTAATTAAGGGCATGGAGACGATGGAATACAAGGAAAGGCTTGAAAGACTAGGCATGTTTACATTGGAAAAGCGGAGACTAAGAGGGGATATGATCAACATCTACAAATATATAAGGGGACAATACACAGAGCTTGCGCGGGACCTGTTTTTGGTTAGATCAACACAGAGGACTCGTGGATACTCGCTCAGGTTATAGGAGAGGAGATTCCGCACAATACGGCATAAAGGCTTTTTCACGGTAAGGACAATACGTGTTTGGAATTCCTTGCCCGAGGGAGTTGTAATGGCAGAATCTGTCAACACCTTTAAGAATGGGTTAGATAAATTCCTAATGGATAAGGATATCCAGGGGTATGGTGCATAGTCATGCATTATAGTTACTATAAATAGTGATAAAATGCAACGGCTGACAGCAGCATCAGTCAGAAATTTTAGTCAAATTATCATGCATAAGAGACCACAAATAGGTTGAACTCGATGGACAATTGTCTTTTTTCAACCTCAGATACTATGTTACTATGTTACTATGCCTAGACTACTGCAATGCCCTCTTCCTAAAGGCCCGTACACACTGGCCGATATATCGGCCGTTCTCTTGAATGACCGATATATCGCGGGTCCGTCGGCCAGTGTGTACGGCCGATACGTCTGTGAACTCCGTCGTTCACAGACGTATCGTGTCGGCACCACAGCACAGCCGACGGCCAATATATCTACCGATATATTGGCGCGTCGCTGTGTGTGTATGGCGGTCGGCCGTACACATGCTGCGGTGGCTGGCGGTGATTGACAGCTGAACTGTCAGTCCCCGATGGACTGACAGTTCAGCTGTCAGTCCCCGATGGATCGGGCAGTGTGTATGCTCAGCACACTGCCCGATCCGTCCATAGATATATCTGCCGATCAATTGATCGGCAGATATATCTTCCAGTGTGTACCCACCATTAGTCTCCCCGCAAAACAATTGCACAGCTTGCAGATGTTACAAAATGCAGCTGCCAGGCTATTAACCAACCAGCCCCATTCCAGTCACGTAACATCCATTTTCTACCCCCTTCACTGGTTGCCCTTATTATGGTGAATCGTTTTCAAGATTGGCTAACTGACATTCAAAGCCTTAAATGACCAGGACCCAAGGTACCTGAAGCAGTTTCTGATCCCTTATTGTCCCACTCGTTTGCTGCTATCTATAGATGAAGGCCTATTTGCAGTATTTAGAATCTTATGGAATTCATCTGCGGGTTGAGCTTTCAGATTTGTGACTCCAACTCTATGGAACTCGCTTCCTCGCACAGTTCAAGAGACCCCCACTCTAGAATTCATTAAAAACAGACTGAAGACTTACCTGTTGTGACAGAGAAAATTGCAAGATGGTGGCTGGAGAAAATCCAGGCCAGGTGATTTGTTTGGCAGTGTTGAGAAGCAGCTAATTGCAGGCACCTGTCAGTTGCTGGTAAAAGGGATTCATACACAAGGGAAAAGGTTCCTGATGGTGGACAAGCTGCCCAGGAGATAGGCCAGGGGGTGGCTACTGTTAGGGGTCCTGGACCTTAGGATCCACTGAAAAACTTGTCTCTATGCATTTTGATGACTCTGTGAACTCTGCTTTGCTGTAACTGACCTGTGAATCCTGCGCTACTTGCGTAACTGCCTGTGGATGAAAATAAATGTATCTTGGATTTTACTCTGGTCTATGTGGGCAGTACGGATGGTGTAATGGTTTGCATTACTGCCTCACAGCACATAGGTCATGGGTTCGATTCCCACCATGGCCCTAACTGTGGAGTTTATATATTCTCCCCGTACTTGCGTGGGTTTCCTCCAGGTGCTCCGGTTTCCTCCCACAATCCAAAAATATACTAGTAGGTTAATTGGCTTCCAACAAAAATTAACCCTAGTGTGAATGTTTCTGTGTGTACATGTGATAGGGAATATAGATCGTAAGCTCCACTGGGGCAGGGATTGATGTGAATGGGCAAATATTCTCTGTAAAGCACTGCGGAATATGTGTGCGCTATATAAATGGCCGGATTAAGGGAGGGTGACAGGAGCGGCCGTCTAGGGGCCCCCACACAGGGTTGTGCTACCTTGCTGGGACGTGCAGGGATGTCCGATGCCGGCCGCCGCTGCAACTGTCAAACTCTGAGAGGCAGCGGCGTCAGTGCACACATTAAGGGCCCCCACACAGTGACGTGCTATCTGGTTGAAAGTGCGGGGATGTCCGATGCTGGCTGCCGCTGTGTCTGTCAAACTATATGACAGGCAGCGGCGCCGTTGACCCGTGTGGCACGGCTCTATTCTTCAGGCCCCCTCTCAGCTCTTTCACACTGCTTCGTTCTGTCATCACTGTCAAATCAGAGGGGGGTTCACGCAGACCCTTCTGTCTTTTCTGGCAGTTTGAAGGGCAAGGGCTGGGGGGGAAGGCACGCAGCTTGACCAGAGGGGATCCAGACAGTCACCGGGCACTAGGACCCAGCGGTTTGCTGGAGCCCTAATAGGCTGCTGCTCCATGATGTTTAGGTATTGTCCGTGTGTGTTTTGTTGGGGGCCCCTCACACCTTTGTTGCCCTGGGCCCCCACAATCCTTAATCCGGCCCTGGCTATATAAGTAACTGGTAATAAATAATAATAATAATAATAATAATAATAATATATGATTCCTGTCACACTGTTTACTCAAGCATTTCATTAATAGCCATTGTTAAGTTTCTTTTGTATTGTGTACTGGCAAATCTATAGGAGAAAGTGCTATATAAAATAGGATTTTAATTACCTACCGGTAAATCCTTTTCTCGTAGTCCATAGGGGATACTGGGATTCCATTTAGTACCATGGGGTATAGACGGGTCCATTAGGAGCCTTGGGCACTTTAAGAATTTGATAGTGTGCGCTGGCTCCTCCCTCTATGCCCCTCCTACCAGACTCAGTCTAGGAAACTGTGCCGAGGAGACTTGGGGGGTCATTCCGAGTTGTTCGCTCGCTAGCTGCTTTTAGCAGCATTGCACACGCTAGGCCGCCGCCCTCTGGGAGTGTATCTTAGCTTAGCAGAATAGCGAACGAAAGATTAGCAGAACTGCTACTAAATAATTCTTTGCAGTTTCCGAGTAGCTCCAGACCTACTCACAGATTGCGATCAGCTCAGTCCGTTTAGTTCCTGATTTGACGTCACAAACACGCCCTGCATTCGGCCAGCCACTCCCCCGTTTCTCCAGACACGCCTGCGTTTTTTAGCACAATCCCGGAAAATGCTCAGTTACCAGCCAGAAACGCCCCTTTCCTGTCAATCATTTACCTATCAGCAGAGCGACTGAAAAGTGCCGCAGAATCCACAGCAAATCTGCTAAGTTTTTAGTTAAATAACTAAGCGCATGCGCCCTGCGTGGCTTGCGCATGCGCAATGCATTTTGCAACAAATCGCAGCATAGCGAAAATCGGCAACGAGCGAACAACTCGGAATGACCCCCTTTGAGAGAAGGATAGATAAGGAAAGTGGTGAGATTACGAACCAGTACACACAAAAAAAAAGGAAAGCCAAGCTAACCAAACTTGAAAACAGGAACAGCAACTGCTGAACCAAACAACATTACTGAACCAAATAACAGTGCAGGTGTGACAGACTGCAAAATGTCCTGAATTCCTTTCCCCTCCGCGAGAGTCGGCAAGTGAACTCAATTCCACACGTAACACTCCGATATCAAAGAAAAGTCTTCTTTATTAACTTATAGTCGTTCTCCGGCTGAGAATTTAAGTATCGTAGATTTACATTTACAGAACATACAATATGACTTCACAGTTGTAGATAAATAATACATTCATCGTGAGGTCTTTTATTGCACAGGAACTGGATCTTCACGATGCTCTCTCACTCCGCCTGTGTTGGATCCATAGAAGGAAGTCCACTTTATACTCACAACTTTAAAAGCATTTAGTACTAGGCTAAATCGGACCCACTAGGCGTAACAACCCGTTAAATAATGGTAATTTTCTCAACTATAGACTAAGGCAAACCTCTCACTAAATGTGATAATTTGCAGAATGTTAACAGTTTTAAACAGTAAGGGTTAGAATAGTAGTTTACACTCCACCCCCTTGCGCCCCATACCAAGGCATGCAATTAGAATGAATAACAAAATAATAATAAAAAATCTCTTTAGAGCACGTGCACGGCTAGATATATCTTAAAGAGAGCTCTCTTACTGTTTGTTACCCGGGTCAAGTATAAACTGGGTTTAGAAGTTCGGGTCTGAGTTTCCTAGGGGATGCTGTCTATTCTAATGACCTGAACAGTCCCTGAGGGCCAATGCTCAGCTCCAGAAAGTCTATCAGCTTTCCTTGATACCTTGTGAGGTTTAATTATGGCTTGAGTTCCAAATCCCTAGTGTACCGTCTCTCCAACACGAGTTCCTCGGCTGCTACTTTATATCCTTTGCGGGGCACTACAGAATCATCCTATTCCTACGTAACGCTTGGACAGCTGTGTGGAACTGTGATTTTATAACTCAGTACCAGTCTATGTGGTTTATCCTATGCAGTTTCTCTCACTCCTCACAGGCTGCTGTTCTAGGGACCTGGTCCCTTAGCTCCGTTAATTCTTCACCTCTCTAGCTGAGTTGATGTCTCTAGGGCTGCCTTTAGAACAGAGTTTATTTGTGAGCATAGATGTCGGGGAAAGAGGTAAGTGTCCCAATTTACTGTGGCTTTGTTGCCCAAAATGTCCCTGTATTAGTTCTATGTCAGGGCTGCATCTGGGATCACAGCTGAAGGCACTACTATTTGTGTGACTACCCTGGCTGATACACTGCTGCTGTCGCTGAAGCTCACAGGTATGAGAGAGGGGGAGTTTCACCTACGTGGTTCTCTTGGTGTTGTCAGCCGCCTCCTCCCGCCTCCTGGTGTGGCCGCAGTGAGGGAGACACCCCTGGAGCCGCCTCCTGCTGTTATTACTGCCCGGGGTGGGAAGGAGCGTCACTCCCGTCACTCAGTGCGGAATCCGCCTCCGGCCCGCCTCTTGGGGTGGCGACGGCCTGTAAGCCACGCTTCTGCTCTGCCTCCCGGCCGCCTCCAGCCCGCCTCCGCTCCGTCCCGCTGTCTCACCGCTCAGGCTCTCTTCTTCCCACACTGTCTGCCGGGTAGTGCGGGGACTTCACACTCGGTGTCGCGCTGGGGAGAACCAAACGATCAGAGCTGCGCAGTCCTGCTTCAGTCTCTCCGGGGCTCTGGGGGTAAGTGTGCAGTTTTTATTTATCCCTCAACGGCTGCCCGGGGGCACGAGTTTTCGTGTGGCCAGCGCGTGGGTTCAATCCAACAGTCTTTTACCACGCGCTGGTTCCCTTCACTTGTTTAACTACTGCCACCAGTATGTACTATATGTGGCCACGGGCACCCACTTTTCCACTGTCACCGATGTATATAGATTTTGTTGCACAGATCAACTGTGCTATTACATATATACACAAATACTGTTTCACCAAGAGTCTAATAACAATAAGCAGGGACTCCAAAATTAGGTGGAATGTGGTGGGGGTGTCACACAGGAAGAATGAAGCACCGGGCGAGCGCCTAGTATCCCCTACGGACTACGAGAAAAGGATTTACCGGTAGGTAATTAAAATCCTATTTTCTCTTACGTCCTAGGGGATACTGGGATTCCATTTGGTACCATGAGGAGCTGGAAGCCGAGTGAAAAGGAGGTGCAGTGAGCTGGAACAACTGCAACTGCTAAGTAAGAGTATAGGTGCCGCAGGAGAGAGTACTACGGCTGCATAAAAGTGAAGGACCAAGAACCGCACAAAGATAGATAAGTATAAGCCAGCTTAATTATTGTATAAGTGAGATTGTTTGTCTTCTACTTTTTATTTTTGCTGCTTTTTCTTTGAGAGTAACAGGTAGTTAGACCTTACAAACAATATGGGAGGGGCTGTGATTGGGGACCTCACTCAGTGCATGTCGTGCAAGATGTATGCACACCTGGAGCTACCGGCCCAGTGTGATTACATCTGCACGAGGTGTGAGCGAACGGTTGCCCTGGAAGCCCAGGTAACTGATCTAGAGCAAACCGTTACGCGACTGAAGGAGATTCACAATCTCGAGCGAAGTTTAGACAGAACGGTGGAGGAGTTGCGGGAGGGGTCACTGGTAGAAGAGGATGATGATCAGGTAGCCAGCTGGGTCACAGTTAGAAGGAAGAAAAAGAGGGGGAGGCTCGACATCTCCGAACTATCAAACCCCAAAAAAATGTGCCCGACTGGACGAGGAATCGGAGGATGATAGTGAAGAAATGACGGTGCCGGAGGAGACTGCTCCCTCTAGCATCCAGAGGAGCGGTCCCTCTGGCGTGGTTGGGATAAAAGATAGTGAGGTACCTAGTCAGATGGTGGTGGTAGGGGATTCTATCATCAGGAAGGCAGATAGGGCAATCTGCTACCGGGACCGTGATCGCCGTACAGTCTGTTGTCTCCCGGGTGCTCGAGTACGGCACATCGCGGACCGGGTAGATAGATTGTTGGGAAGGGCTGGGAAAGACCCGGCGGTCTTGGTGCACGGTGGCACCAATGACAAAGTTAGCGGAAGGTGGGATGTCCTTAAGAAAGACTATAGGGACTTAGGAAAGAAACTGAAGGCAAGGACATCTAAGGTAATATTCTCTGAATTATTACCCGTGCCACGCGCTAGTCCAGGGAGGCAGAGGGAGATTAGGGAGGTAAATGTGTGGCTTAGGGATTGGTGCAGGAAAGAGGGGTTTGTGTTCCTGGAACTTCTCAGTCAGGCGCCATCTCTTTTGTCGTGACGGATTGCACCTGACTGAGGAGGGGGCAGCGGTACTGGGGGGATGGATGGTTAGAAGGTTGGAGGAGATTTTAAACTAGGAGCCTGGGGGGAGGGTTTAGCTAGAAACTACGGGTCATGCAGTGAGAATAGTAGGGATGGCGGTAGTAAACGAAATGGAGGAGAAGTTGGGGGGAGGGTAAGAGCAGGCGGTAAGGTTACTAACATGGGTACTAAAAGAGATTTTACCAAAGCACTAACCAATGATGATTACAGGTCATCATTGCTACATAAGGAGAAAGATGTCCCTAACGCAAGGGAAAATACTTATCTTAGTTGTATGTACTGTATGTAAATGCCAGAAGCATTACTGGTAAAAAGGGTGAACTAGAAATACTTGCAGCAAGCAAACAGTATGATATTATAGGCATTACTGAAACTTGGTGGGACGAATCTCATGATTGGACAGTCAATCTAGAGGGCTATACACTGTTTAGGAGAGACAGACTAAATAAAAAGGGTGGAGGGGTGTGTCTTTTCGTAAAGCCATTTTTAAAACCTGATATATGGGAAGATATTCAGGAGGGGACTGTAGACACTGTCGAGACATTATGGATAGAAATTGCATGCGGGGAAAAAGGAATAAAAAAGTTAGTATTGGGTGTATTCTATAGGCCGCCTGGTATCAACGCATCTGATGAGGAATTGTTACTAAAGCAAATTGAAAGAGCAGCAGGAGTAGGAGACATAGTAGTGATGGGAGATTTTAACTATCCAGAGATAAACTGGAAAAACGATTCATGTGATACTGCTAGGGGCAATATGTTTTTAAACACACTTAATGATAACTACTTAGTTCAACTAATTGAGGAACCAACTAGGTACAATGCAATCTTAGACCTAGTATTAACAAACAATGGGGATTTGGTATCAGGTATTATAGTAGGGGAACCCATAGGAAACAGCGACCACAATATGGTCACATTCAATATCAGTTTCCATAAACAGCCCTATACTGGCTCAACTAGGACTCTAAACTTTAGCAAAGCAAATTTTGAAAAGATGAGGGTATTTTTCAGGGATATTGAATGGGAAGGTTTGTTTTTAGGAAAAAATACTACGGAGAAATGGGAGGTACTAAAATTCCTGCTAGCTAAAAATACACTCAAATTTATTCCTACAAGCAGCAAAAAAAGGAATAAAAATCATAAACCGATGTGGCTTAACAAAAAGATTAAGGAACTTATGGGCAAGAAAAGGCGAGCATTTAAAAAATACAAATCTGACGGGGAAGCAGAGGCCTTTCAGCACTATAAGGAATGTAACAAAATATGCAAAAAGGAAATAAGAGCAGCTAAAGTAGAAACTGAAAAACTAGTAGCAAAGGAAAGCAAAGCGAATCCCAAAAAATTATTTAAATACATTAATAGCAAGAGATTAAAGAAGGAGAGTATAGGCCATTTAAAAGACAAGTTGGGAGTCTTAAGCAAAAATTATAATGACATAGCGGACACACTAAATGAGTTTTTTTCAACAGTATTTACTAGAGAGGACCCAATTCAGGGACTAACATATAATCTCAATAATGAGAATATCCCACTGATAGGTACTTATTTAAGCGAGGAAGTAGTCTGTGACCGATTAAAACATTTAAAGATTAATAAATCACCAGGTCCCGATGGTATTCACCCAAGGGTTCTAATGGAGCTTAATTCTGAACTTGCAAAACCGCTATTTTTGATCTTTAAGGATTCAGTAATATCAGGTATGGTTCCCAAAGACTGGCATATAGCGGAAGAAGTGCCTATATTCAAAAAGGGAAGTAAAGCTGAACCAGGTAATTATAGACCAGCTAGTCTTACATCTATAGTGGGGAAAGTATTGGAAGGTATTCTAAGAGATAGTATTCAGAAGTTCCTTGAAGTCAATAAGGTCATTAAAAGGAATCAACATGGGTTTATGAAGGACAGATCCTGTCAAACCAACTTACTTGGCTTTTATGAAACAGTAAGCGCAAACCTAGATCAGGGTAAAGAGGTGGATGTAATCTTTTTAGATTTTGCCAAAGCGTTCGATACTGTACCACACATGAGACTTATCTACAAGCTACAAGAATCAGGGCTCGGAAGCACAATATGCACTTGGGTCAAAAACTGGTTAGATAATAGGGAGCAGCGCGTTGTGGTTAATGGATCTTTTTCAACTTGGACTGAAGTGCTAAGTGGTGTGCCGCAAGGCTCAGTATTAGGACCGCTATTGTTCAATATTTTCATTAACGACCTAACAGAAGGTCTAGAGAGCATGGTGTCAATTTTTGCAGATGATACCAAATTGTGTAAAGTTATAAATGCGGTGGGGGATGCTGAGTCGCTTCAGAATGACTTAGTTAAATTAGAAGCTTGGGCAGCGAAATGGAGAATGCGCTTCAATACAGACAAGTGTAAGATAATGCACTGTGGTAACAAGAACAAAAATAACACCTACCTACTAAATGGGGTAAAATTAGGGGATTCTGTACTGGAAAAGGACTTAGGTGTCCTCATAGATAGCAAACTAAGCAGTAGTACCCAAAGTAGGACTGCAACAAAGAAGGCTAATAAGATATTAGCATGCATAAAACGGTGGGAATTGATGCTAGGGACGAGAGTATTATACTCCCGTTATATAAATCACTTGTGAGGCCTCACCTTGTGTACAATTCTGGGCACCTTACTACAAAAAGGATATCCTGGAGCTAGAAAAGGTTCAAAGGCGGGCGACCAAACTAATTAAGGGTATGGAGATGCTGGAATACGAGGAAAGGCTTGCAAGACTAGGCATGTTTAGACTGGAAAAGAGGAGATTAAGAGGAGACATGATTAACATTTACAAATATATAAGGGGACAATATATAGATCTTGCGCAGGACCTGTTTTTGGTTAGATCAACATAGAGAACTCGTGGACACTCGCTCAGGTCAGAGGAGAGGAGATTCCACACAATACGGCGTAAAGGCTTTTTTACGGTAAGGACGATACTTGTTTGGAATTCCCTGCCTGAGGGAGTTGTAATGGCCAACTCAGTCAACACCTTTAAGAATGGGTTAGATAAATTCCTAATGGATAAGGATATCCAGGGTTACGGGGCATAGTCACGCACTATGGTTGTTATAAAAAAGAGGGGTTAATCGGAACGGCAGTCAGCAACTTCAGTCAAAATTTTATACAAAATAATCGTGCATAGGAGACCACAATTAGGTTGAACCCGATGGACAATTGTCTTTTTTCAACCTTAGATACTATGTTACTATGTTACCAAAGCTCCCAAACCGGGTGGGAGAGTGCTGAGGTTCCTGCAGAACTGATTGACCAAACTGAAGGTCCTCAAAGGCCAAAGTATCGAACTTGTAAAACTTAGCAAACGTGTTCGAACCAAACCAAGCAGCTGCTCAGCAGAGCTGTAAAGACAAGACACCCCGGGCAGCCACCAAAGTAGAACCCACCGACCTAGTAGAGTTGGCCTGTACAGATTTTGTAACCGGCAAGCCTGCCATGGAATAAGCATGCTGGATAGTGAGCCTGATCCAGCGTGCAATGGACTGCTTTGAAGCAGGACACCCAATTTTATTGGGATCATAGAGAACGAACAGTGAGTCGGATTTCCTGTGATGAGCTGTTCTCTTTACATACACCTTCAAAGCCCTCACAACATCCAAAGACTTTGAAGTAGCAGATGTGTCCGTAACAGCCTGAACCACAATAGGTTGGTTGATGTGAAACGCAGACACCACCTTAGGAAGAAATTGCTGACGAGTTCTGAGTTTAGCTCTGTCCTCATGGAAAATTAAGTAGGGACTCTTGTGAGACAACGCCCATAGCTCCGACACACGTCTTGCTGAAGCCAAGGCCAACAGTGTTGACGGTCTTCCGCGAATGGTACTTTACGTCAACCTCCTGTAACGGTTCAAACCAGTCCGATTGGAGGAACTGCAGCACCAAACTGAGATCCCAAGGTGCCGTGGGAGGCACAAAGAGAGGTTGGATGCACAGAACACCTTTCAAGAACGTCTGGACCTCAGGGAGAGTAGCTAATTGTTTCTGAAAGAAAATAGACAAGGCTGAAAACTGGACTATTATGGAGCCTAGACGTAGGCCCACATCCACTCCCGACTGCAGAAAAAGCAGGAGACGTCCCAGATTAAATTCCACCGCAGAATATTGTCTGCTCTCACACCAAGAGACATATTTCTTCCATGTACGGTGGTAATGTTTAGACGTTACCCCCTTCCTGGCTTGGATCATAGTCAGGATGACCTTGTCAGGAATCCCTCTCCTGGCTAGAATCAGCCATTCAACTTCTATGCCGTTAAACATAGCCGCAGTAAGTCTTAATAGACGAATGGGCCCTGTTGCAGAAGATCCTCGTGAAGAGGTAGAGGCCACGGATCTTCGATCAGCATCTCGAGAAGATCTGCATACCAGGCCTTTCGCGGCCAGTCCGGAGCAATGAGGATTGCTTGAACCTTTTCCCTTTTTATTCTCTTTAGAATTCTTGGGATCAGAGAAAGTGGAGGAAACACGTACACCAGTTGGTAGACCCACGGAGTTGTCAGAGCATCTACCGCCACTGCTTGTGGGTATCTTGACCTGGAACAATACCGCTTGGGCTTCTTGTTGAGTCAAGAGGCCATCATGTTGATTTGTTGATATCCCCACCGATGTGTTATCCACCTGAAGGACCCACTCCCCTGGGTGCAGGTCATGCCTGCTGAGGAAGTCTGCTTCCCAGTTGTCTACTACCGGAATGAAGACCGCCGACAACACCACAGCGTGTTTTTCCGCCCAGAGGAGAATTCTTGACACCTCTGACATTGCTGCTCTGCATTTCGTTCCACCCTGTCGGTTTATGTACGTTACCGCTGTCACATTGTCCGACTGGACTTGAATGGCCTGATTCCAAAGTAGAGATGAGGCCTGCAGAAGGACGAGCACAAAGGATCCAGGCACTCGTTAGTCCTACGAGTTATCTAATTTACACCTTTAATCTCTGCCGGAATTGATTGACCAGCTCCATAGCCACCTCCATTGGTCCCGCTTGCCATACGGGGACCGTGGCTTTCATTTGATCCATCTGGAATCTACAGTGCTCAAATCATTAAGAGCACCACCGATCCATTTTGGAGGCGGCAGTGGATGAAATATCCTGCCATACTGATCCGGCAGGAGAACGGGAGGTCGAGCCGCCAGAAAGAGCGGCGCCCGGTTCATGGTCAGTGCCGCTGGGACATCTGTGGAAGCGGTAAGCAATTTAGCTCCGGCTACCGGTCACAGTGAGAGAGTGACGGACGGAGCACCTATACTTCACTTCACGTAATTCGAGTATGATACCTTCACTGAACCAGTATATTTATTAGCAAGAAGACCATTGCTACACAGATTAAAAGAAATCATCCAGTTTGGAACTGTTTCTAAAGTGGTATATAAATAATTCCACATCAAGTCATTTGCCATACTAATTATATTAGACTGATGGATCATTGGTTCTATTAAAAATCACATACCGGTTATTGTGTCATCTACTAGTGCACTAGTATTGCGGGACTATTATATATTATATGCTGAGTGTGGATTCTTTGTTGAATTAAATTATTATCAGCTCTAATCAATTTCAATTTTTAACTGATTGTGATTTAACATATTTTATGACTAAATTTGTTCAAATATATATGTAGTCTGTCTGCGCACTCTCTTTTTCTTTTTTTCCAATTGTCCAGGGTGTGCTAATACCCTTTTCCCTTGAGAGCAGCAGACAGCATTTCAACTTAGGATCAGTAGGGCGCCTTTTCTTTGTTTTGGCGAAACAGACGGATCCTCTGGTGCATGTGAAGATGCGATCCGGACCATTTGTCCAATAGATCTAGCTGGAAGGGCCTCACATGAAACCTTCCATACTGAAGCACCTCATAAGAGGTCACCATTTTCCCCAGAAGGCAAATGCACAGATGCACAGAGATCCGGGTTGGCTTCAGGACAGCCCGAAACATCGACTGGATTACCATAGCCTTCTCCAAGGAAAGGAACACTCTCTGAGACTCTGTGTCCAGTATCATTCCCAGGAAAGGAATGCTCTGCGTCGGTTCCAGGTGAGATTTTGGTAAGTTCAGAATCCACCCGTGATCCAGGAGTAGTCTGATTGAGAGGCCAATGCTGTCCAACAACCCTTCCCTGGACGGAGCCTTTATCAGAAGATCATCCAAGTACGGAATTATGTTCACTCCCTGTTTACGTGTCACAACTGAGGGCCTGAGCTGACGGGAGGCAGCCTCAGTTGTAGGGGCTGAGATGTAACGGAACCTGGGAGGTTGTATCAGACCCCTAGACATGTAAGTAACATGTAGAATAACTGCCCGAAGGCGTGACCACGACAACCAGGATAAAAGTCAATGATGTTTATTATGACAAACTCCGTAACACAGCAGCAGTAAAGGAAACATAAAAGTCAACAGAGGATAAATACAATTCCTGGGTACTACAGGGTGGCAAGGGCCACAGGCACTGGTAGAGTGAGACAGTTCTAATAATCTTCTAGTTGGAAAGTCCTTACCAGGCCTGACTGTAGCAATGGAGAGAACCCAGGATCGTACCAGCTGGTGTTCCAGGAAAGGCTGGGTTGCTGAAGATAAAACGGCTGCTGTGGATACTGGCTGGAACCAGACTGTTGTTGGTACGGAGTGGATACTGGCTGGAACCAGTTAAATAATAAACGAACTTGAGAGCGATGAAATAATAATGAAGTTTGGAGTTTGAGAGCGGTGAAATAATAATACCGGTGGAGAGTGGTAAACTGCAGAAAGGACACCGGCCCTTTAAGAGAAGCTGTACACTGCTGGAAGCTGGGCTGGAAGCAGGTGATTGATGAAGTTTGGAGTTTGAGAGCGGTGAAATAATAATACCGGTGGAGAGTGGTAAACTGCAGAAAGGACACCGGCCCTTTAAGAGAAGCTGTACACTGCTGGAAGCTGGGCTGGAAGCAGGTGATTGTTGTAACTGGAAACAGGTGAGTCCAGAATGGATCGGAGAGTCAGGCTACACCGCAGATGGAATGCTGGTGCGGGTCTCTATAGCAGAAGTCTGGAGACAGGAGCTGGAACCTGGAAGACAACCACAGGAGAGAGACAAACTGGAACTAGGTTAGACAACCAAAGCACTGACGCCTTCCTTGCTCAGGCACAGCTTACTTATACCTGCAGCAAGGAAGGGGTTGGCTAGGCAATTATGCAAATCAACAATACAGACAGCAGATTGGTGGAAATGCTCAGATGACAAAATCCAAGATGGCTGCGCCCATGCAGACACTTGGAGGGAAGTTTGGTTTGTAATCCATGTGAGAATTGAAACAGTAATGGCGACGCCGGCCACAGGAGACAGGAGACGCCAGACTGACAAGCGCACATTTAACCACGCGGGCACAGCGGAGGCCGCGGCTGATGAAATCACCACTCTGACATTCTGCATGTGGAAACTCAGGAACAGCGGGATCCGGTCCTGGAACGCTGAGCCAGCCTTAGGAGGCATCTGAAGGGTAAGTAATGCCGTCCAGATACCCGGATCGTGACAGCACCCCCCCCTTTAGGAGTGGCCCCAGGACACTTCTTAGGCTTTAAAGGAAATTTTGCGTGGAAATTTCGGACCAAGGCAGGAACATGGACGTCTGAGGCATTGGTCCAAGAGCGTTCTTCAGGACCATAGCCCTTCCAGTCAATGAGGTATTGTAACTGACCGTAACGGAAACGTGAGTCCAAAATCTTGGCCACCTCGTACTCGACTCCCCGTTGAGTCTGAACTTTGGGAGCTGGAGGAAGTGCGGAATGAAACCGATTCAGGATCAGCGGTTTCAACAAAGAAACATGAAATGTCCTGGGTATTTTCAAGAAGGATGGTAACTGTAACCTGTAGGCAACAGGATTGATGACTTGTTCAATCTTGAAGGGTCCGATGTAGCGAGGTGCAAATTTCATGCTGGGAACTCTCAACCTCAAATTCTTCGTGGACAGCCACACACGATCACCCACCTTGAGAGCAGGAACCGCTCTACGCTTTCTATCGGCAAACTTCTTATACCTGAATGAGGCTTTAAGCAGGGCTGCGCGGACGTTCCTCCAGTTATTTGAAAACTGACGCAAGGTGACATCCACTGCTGGAACAGAAGTTGCGGGAAGCGGTTGGAATTCTGGGACTTTAGGGTGGAATCCATAATTAATGAAGAATGGTGTAGAAGAAGATGAGGAATGGTATTGATTGTTGTGGCTGAACTCGGCCCAAGGAAGGAGTTGAACCCAGTCATCTTGAGAGGAAGACACATATATACGGAGGAAGGCCTCCAAGTCCTGATTCACCCTCTCGGTTTGACCATTGGTCTGAGGATGGTAAGCCGTGGAAAACTTTAACTTGACTTGGAGGGCTTGACACAAACTTCGCCAAAATTTGGCTACAAATTGTACTCCACGATCCGAGATGATCTCTTCAGGAAGACCGTGAAGTCGGAAGATCTCTTGTATAAACACTTGAGCCAACTTGGAAGCTGACGGAAGACCGGTGAGAGGGATGAAATGTGCCATCTTGGTGAACCGGTCAACTACCACCCAGATGGTATTAAACTTGTTGCAGATAGGTAGATCGGAAACAAAGTCCATCGACAAATGGGTCCAAGGTCGACGGGGAACAGATAATGGAACCAGTTGCCCCGCAGGCGACTGGCGGGAGACTTTGTGTTGGGCACACTTTGGGCAGGAGGCAATAAATTCCATAACGTCCTTCTTCAGAGTTGGCCACCAGTAGGACCTAGAAATAAATTCAAGGGTTTTCTGAATGCCTGTATGTCCAGCAAAACGGGAAGCATGGGCCCAATGCATGAGCTTCTTCCTTAGAACTGGCTTAACAAAACTTTTCCCTGGTGGAGGCATAGAGTCCATCCCTACCGTGGAGAATGCCAACGGATTAATAATAGGATGCTTGTCTGCAGACTCGGACTCATTTTCTTGCTCCCATGAGCGGGAAAGGGCATCGGCCTTACGATTCTGAGAACCCGGACAGAACTGGAGTTTAAAGTCAAACCTAGAGAAGAAAAGTGCCCATCTGGCCTGACGAGGATTCAGACATTGTGCGCCTTTGAGATATAAAAGATTTTTGTGGTCGGTAAGTATGGTGATTGAGTGGGAAGCTCCCTCCAACAGGTATCTCCACTCCTCCAGAGCGAGCTTGATGGCTAGCAACTCCTGATCGCCAATGGCATAGTTGCGCTCAGCTGGGGAGAACTTCCGGGAGAAGAAACTGCAAGGATGTAGATGTCCATCTTTGGCCCTCTGGGATAACACTGCTCCTACTCCAACGGAGGAGGCATCTACCTCTAAGATAAACGGAGAGTCGGTGTCGGGCTGTTTCAGAACTGGTGCAGAGATGAACCGTTGCTTCAGAAGGTGAAAGGCCTGTGTAGCTTCCTCGGACCACTTGGACGGATTAGCACCTTTCTTGGTTAATGCAGTGATAGGCGCCACAATGGTGGAAAAGTCTCGTATAAATTTTCTATAATAATTGGCGAACCCAAAGAACCTCTGGACCCCTTTGAGGCTTAAGGGTATAGGCCAATTCTGGATTGCTTGGAGTTTCTCAGGATCCATCTCTAGTCCGGAACCGGACACAATGTAACCTAGAAACGGAATGGTTTTAACTTCAAACACACACTTCTCCAATTTACAATAGAGGTGATTGACACGGAGACGGGAAAGAACCTCTTTTACCCAGAAACGATGATCTTCGAGATTATTAGCAAAGATGAGGATGTCGTCTAGATAAACCACGACATGGCGGTACAAGATGTCCCTGAAAATCTCATTCACGAAGTGCTGGAAGACTGCTGGAGCGTTGCTCAATCCGAAGGGCATGACGAGGTACTCATAATGTCCGTCACGGGTGTTAAAGGCGGTCTTCCACTCGTCACCCTCACGGATTCGGATGAGATTGTAGGCACCCCTCAAGTCCAGCTTTGTGAAAATAGTTGCACCACTAACTCTATCAAAGAGCTCGGTAATCAGGGGTAAAGGGTATCGGTTCTTGACGGTAATGTCGTTCAGACCTCTGTAGTCGATGCACGGACGCAGACCACCGTCTTTCTTCTTAACGAAGAAGAAGCCTGCGCCGGCTGGAGAAGAAGATGGTCGGATGAAACCCTTCGCCAGGTTCTCTTTGATGTACTCTTCCATGGAGTGTGTCTCAGGCAGAGACAACGGATAAGTTCGGCCTCGCGGTGGAACCTTCCCTGGAATGAGGTCGATTGGGCAGTCCCATTCTCTATGAGGAGGAAGGATATCAGCAGAGGCTTTACTGAACACATCCGTGAAGTCTTGATATGGAGGAGGCGGAACATCAGATGACCTGGGGAAGGAAGAACAAACAGGAAGAACTTTGGCTAAACAAGTCTCAGCACAGGAGGGACCCCATGCCAGTATTTGCGTAGTCGTCCAGTCAATTGATGGGTTGTGGAGACGGAGCCATGGAAGGCCTAAAACCACTGGATGTGTGGCTCTTGGAATCACTAAAAAAGAAATATACTCAGAATGAAGAACTCCCACTCTCAGATGAACTGGAAGAGTCCTTAAGGAAATGACTGCGTCAAAAATCTTGCTGCCATCCACGGCAGTCAAAGAGATGGACGAGGACAGTCTCTCGGTGGGTAGGGACCACCGTTTAACATAAGCTTCGGTTATGAAATTCCCAGCTGCTCCGGAATCAAGGAGGGCAATGACGTTCCTATAACGTTGAGCAATTTGGAGCGACACTGGGAGGTTACAGTCATGAGGAGATGGAGAGGAGATCATTACTCCTAGCCGGCCCTCTCCTTGGCGAGCTAGGATCTGGAGTTTCCCGGACGTTTGGGACAGGCATTGATAGTGTGCGACGGAGCTGCACAGTAGAGACAGAGAGACTCAGAGAGACGTCTTCGGCGCTCAGCGGGAGATAGACGGGAACGACTAATTTGCATAGGCTCATCCTTGGATGGAGATGGTTGACGAGGAGGAGGAGCAGAAGATTTAGGAGTAGATGATCTTCCTCGCTCAGTTACTCTCTCTCTGAAACGTAGATCAACCTTCGTGCAAAGAGAAATTAGCTCATCCAACTTAGAGGGCAAGTCTCTGGTAGCTAACTCATCCTTGATGCGTTCTGATAAGCCATGCCAGAATGCAGCATACAGGGCCTCGTCGTTCCATGCCAGTTCGGATGCCAGGATTTTAAACTGTATAAGATACTGTCCCACAGTACGTGTTCCCTGGCGTAAACGGAGAATCTCAGATGAAGCAGATGTTATCCGGCCTGGCTCGTCGAAGATGCGCCTGAATGTAGCTACAAAGTCAGTATAGGAGGATAGCAGGGGATCAGACTTCTCCCATAAAGGTGATGCCCAGTCAAGGGCTGAGCCACTGAGAAGGGAGATGACATAGGCAATTTTGGTACGGTCACTGAAGAAATTGCCAGGTAGAAGCTCAAAGTGGATTTCACATTGATTGAGAAATCCCCTGCAGAACCTTGGAGGTCCATCAAATTTTGCTGGCGTTGGAAGATGAAGATGTGGACTGGAAATGGGTAAGGTGGGTGGGGTTACAGCTGGTGTCACTGTAGTGGACGCACCGGACGTGCCAGGTCCACGAAGGGTCGTTTGAATCCCATCCAGCCGTGTAGAGAGATCCTGGAGACAGCGGATGATGTGGCCCTGTGCAGCCTCCTGATGTTCAAGTCGGGCTGCCAGTTCTTGCATTGGCCTGGCCGCTTGATCCTGGTCTCCGGCTGGATTCATTAGGTCAGTGCTTACTGTCACAACTGAGGGCCTGAGCTGACGGGAGGCAGCCTCAGTTGTAGGGGCTGAGATGTAACGGAACCTGGGAGGTTGTATCAGACCCCTAGACATGTAAGTAACATGTAGAATAACTGCCCGAAGGCGTGACCACGACAACCAGGATAAAAGTCAATGATGTTTATTATGACAAACTCCGTAACACAGCAGCAGTAAAGGAAACATAAAAGTCAACAGAGGATAAATACAATTCCTGGGTACTACAGGGTGGCAAGGGCCACAGGCACTGGTAGAGTGAGACAGTTCTAATAATCTTCTAGTTGGAAAGTCCTTACCAGGCCCGACTGTAGCAATGGAGAGAACCCAGGATCGTACCAGCTGGTGTTCCAGGAAAGGCTGGGTTGCTGAAGATAAAACGGCTGCTGTGGATACTGGCTGGAACCAGACTGTTGTTGGTACGGAGTGGATACTGGCTGGAACCAGTTAAATAATAAACGAACTTGAGAGCGATGAAATAATAATGAAGTTTGGAGTTTGAGAGCGGTGAAATAATAATACCGGTGGAGAGTGGTAAACTGCAGAAAGGACACCGGCCCTTTAAGAGAAGCTGTACACTGCTGGAAGCTGGGCTGGAAGCAGGTGATTGATGAAGTTTGGAGTTTGAGAGCAGTGAAATAATAATACCGGTGGAGAGTGGTAAACTGCAGAAAGGACACCGGCCCTTTAAGAGAAGCTGTACACTGCTGGAAGCTGGGCTGGAAGCAGGTGATTGATGAAGTTTGGAGTTTGAGAGCGGTGAAATAATAATACCGGTGGAGAGTGGTAAACTGCAGAAAGGACACCGGCCCTTTAAGAGAAGCTGTACACTGCTGGAAGCTGGGCTGGAAGCAGGTGATTGTTGTAACTGGAAACAGGTGAGTCCAGAATGGATCGGAGAGTCAGGCTACACCGCAGATGGAATGCTGGTGCGGGTCTCTATAGCAGAAGTCTGGAGACAGGAGCTGGAACCTGGAAGACAACCACAGGAGAGAGACAAACTGGAACTAGGTTAGACAACCAAAGCACTGACGCCTTCCTTGCTCAGGCACAGCTTACTTATACCTGCAGCAAGGAAGGGGTTGGCTAGGCAATTATGCAAATCAACAATACAGACAGCAGATTGGTGGAAATGCTCAGATGACAAAATCCAAGATGGCTGCGCCCATGCAGACACTTGGAGGGAAGTTTGGTTTGTAATCCATGTGAGAATTGAAACAGTAATGGCGACGCCGGCCACAGGAGACAGGAGACGCCAGACTGACAAGCGCACATTTAACCACGCGGGCACAGCGGAGGCCGCGGCTGATGAAATCACCACTCTGACATTCTGCATGTGGAAACTCAGGAACAGCGGGATCCGGTCCTGGAACGCTGAGCCAGCCTTAGGAGGCATCTGAAGGGTAAGTAATGGCGTCCAGGTACCCGGATCGTGACATTACGGAGTAGAAACATCATCTCTGCCATCACTTTGGTGAATACCCTCAGTGCCGTGGAGAGACCAAATTGCAGGGCATGGAACTGGTAGTGACAGTCCTGCAGTGCAAACCGTAGATAAGCCTGATGAGGCGGCCAGATCGGAATGTGAAGGTATGCATCCTTGATATCCAGAGACACTAGGAATTCCCCCTCCTCCAGACCCGAGATCACTGCTCTCAGAGACTCCATCTTGAATTTGAACACTCGGAAGTACGATTTCAATGACTTGAGGTTCAAAATCGGTCTTGCAGATGAGGTGGAACTGGAACAATGACCTGAGTCTGTACCAGTTTTTGAATGGCGTCCTGTAAAGTTATACTTGCCTCTTGCGAAACTGGTAAGCCTGATTTGAAGATTCTGTGAGGTGGGAACTCCTGGAACTCCAGTCTGTAGCCCTAGGAAATAAGATCTATGACCCAGGGATACTGGCACGAACTTGTCCAGATGTGACTGAAGAATTTTAGTCGGGCTCCCACCTGCCAGTCTTCCAGGCATCGTGGTCCACCGTCATGCTGAAGGTTTTGAGGAAGCAGAGCTTGAGCTCTGTTCCTGAGAACCGGCATGTTGCTGGTTTGCGTGGTTTACCTCTAACACCTCTGACGATGGTAGAAGAACCTCTGTCCTTGCCCCTAAACTTGGCAGTCCGAAAGGACTGTAAATTGGGACCTGAGTAAGCCTTCCTGGCTGGGCGAGCTGCAGAAGGAAGATATGTGGAATTAGCTGCAGTAGCTTTGGAGATCCACGCTCTTCCTGAAGTCCGCGTCAGCAGTCCACTGGCGTAGCCATAAGTCACTGCGTGCCATAGCAGTGGTTCGTGCATTAAGCAAGCCTATTTCTTTTATGGCTTCCACCATAAAGTTCGCAGAGTTCTGTATATGTTGCAGGAGTAAAATAATCTCCCCTTGAGGCAAGTTAACCCCTCAGTTAGGTTACCTGCCCATTTGGCAATCACTTTAGTAATCCACACACATGAAATAGTGGGTCTTTGGGCCACCCCAGCAGCTGTATACAAGGATTTGAGTGTGGTCTCAATTTTATGATCAGCCATGTCTTTCAGGGAGGCTGCACCCAGGACAGGCAATACAATTTTTTCGTGACAGCTTGGATACTGATGCATCCACCATTGGTGGATTTTACCATTTTTTCCTATCCTCAGTAGGAAAAGGAAAAGATGATAGCAACCTTTTAGGAATTTAAAATTTCCTATCAGGATAAACCCACAATTCTTTAAACAAGGTATTAAGTTCCTTTGACACAGGAAGAGGAGTTATTTTTAATATTAAAATATGATTCCTCACTCTCCCCTGTCACCTTGTTGGGGATATGCAGAACTTCTCTGATAGCCTCTATAAGAGCCTCTATTCCCTGTGTCAGAGTAGCCTTTCCCACCTCTATGTCCACCTCCCCCTCCTTCACATCTGACCCTTCAGCATCAGAGTCAGACTGCAGGATATGGGCCAAAGTACATTTTTGCGGACAAATGGCAGGGGACTGAGACACTGGTTTGGGTACTGAGTCTCTTTTCAAAAACTCAGTCATAGATTGTCTTAAGTATTGCGTCTCTTTCTCATTGCGGGACAATTTAGTAGAAATATTGGAAATCATTTCCCTAATTTAGTCCAGCCATGCTGGCTCTGCCCCACTAGCCTGGGAAGGTACACTACACTGAGTCCACACTAGTGAACCCCCTGGAGAAGAGGAACACTGTACCTTACATGAAACACACTCTTTGCCTGACATACTTTAACAGTGACAGCACACACACACAGGAAAAGGTTAAATAGTCAATTAACTCACAAAGAGCCCTTCCAGGGAGACACATAGAAAGTATGGAGCCAGCACACAGTGCCCTTACTGCTAATGCCACGGTTAGCCGGGTCGCAGACTATGGGGGTTATGCTGACCTGATCGCTCGCTGCAGTTTATCGCAGCGCACCAATCAGGTCAGAACTGCGCATGCGCCGGCGCTGCAGTGTGCCGGCGCATGGCTGACAGCTGATGGCTGTCATTGCCTAGCGATCGCCTCTGCCTGATTGACAGGCAGAGGTGGTCGCTGGGCAGGAGGGGACGGCAAGGCGGCGTTTAGCCGCCATTTTGTGGGCATGGTCCGGCCAATGCAGGCGATGCCGGACCGTGCGGAGGGCGGGCCGCATCAGTTGTGTGATGTCACACGCAGCCGCTGCGAGCTGGGCAGCGACGAGTAGCTCCCTGCCAGCGCGCAAAAGCTGCGCTGGCCGGGAGCTACTCCTGAAGTACAAAAGCATCATCGCTGTGCGATGCTTTTGTACTTCAGCGACGGGGCAGGGACTGACATGCGGGGCGGGCTAGCCCTGTGCTGGGCGTTTCCCCGCATGTCAGTGTGGATGATCGTAGCTGTGCTAAATTTAGCACAGCTACGATCAACTCGGAATAACCACCTAAGTACCTAGATTAGGTACTTAGGGGGTCTTTCCGACCTGTTCGCACGCTGCCATTTTTCGCAGCGCAGCAATCAGGTCACTACTGCGCATGTATATGCACCGCACTGCGCAGGCGCGTCATATGGGTACAAAGCGGATCGTTGCTGTACGATAAATTTAACGAAGAATCCATTCGCACAGCCGATTGCAAGGAGATTGACAAGAAGAAGGCATTTATTGGTGTCAACTGACCGTTTTCTGGGAGTGTTTGGGAAAACACAGGCGTGTCCAAGCGTATGCAGGGCGGGTGTCTGACGCCAATTCCGGGACCAGATAGGCTGAAGTGATCGCAAGGGTTGAGTAAGTTCAGACCTAATCAGAAACTGCACAAAATGTTTTTGCAGAGCTCAGCTGCACAGGTGTTCGCACACTTGCAAAGCGAAAATACACTCCCCTATAGGCAGTGACTATCTGATCGCAGCGCCTCAAAAAGTAGCTAGCGAGCGATCAACTCGGAATGACCCCCTTAGTACACTAATAACCGCTCCCCCCCTGCTAGACCCCTGGTACCACTGAGGTAATCTCGAGTCTCTCCGAAGGAGCTGCGCGTCCCTGTCAGTCAGCGTCTGTGTCAGCTGCAGAGGGAAAATGGTGCTGGTGAGCTGCTGGATCCGCTTATAGTGAAGCCCCGCCTTTTCAATGGCGCGCAATCTTCCCGCTCTTTTTTATACTGGCTGAGGTAATTTAGTGCCTAAAAGGGAGTCAGTCTCCTTTTAAGTCTGCAATGCCAGTCTGAGTACTGTGTACACATATAGTGTACAGAGACTCAGTTCACCCCCTCAGAAGCTGTGCGTCTGCACTGTGTACTGAGTCTGGAGACCCAGCCGCCCCATGTAGAAGCCGTGCGCCTCCATACCCTCATGCCGCCATAATGGCCGGCGACCCGCTAACCATGATGCCGGCTTAATACTCACCACTCTTCTTTCTTCTGGCTCTGTTAGGGGTGGCGGCATGCTGCGGGACTATACGCTCACCGTGGTGGGGCTTGCAAATAGTTCCCTCAGGAGCTAGTGTCCTGTCAATGGGGAACGGGACCATTAACCCTTCAAGAGGTTGGGCCATTCCCCCCCTAAGTCCCACGAAGCAGGCAGGCTGGTGCTATCCAGTTCTGCCTGAAAATAACAAACATACTGTATCAAATAAATGCAGAAAACTCTTCAGGAGCTTCCAGAGAAAAAATACTTCTAAAGGAAAATCGCATTTGGTGGGAAACCGTCACACTTGAAAAATACCTCATGTTAAAATTAATTCCGAAGGGCTTACAGATTCAAAACAAGCTTCCTTTACAGACATGAGTGATTCTTTTTCCACCAAATGGGATAGTATCCTAAAAATATGCTCTTTTTCATTAATGGAATTGATCATCCAGGAACGGAGAAAGGAGGCCGATTCCTTGGATGCTCAAATTAAGTCTTTAGAACCTCGCCTTATACCGTTTAAAGATTTGGACAAGTATAAAAGTATGAGGATACTATCACGAATAGAATCAGAAAAAATGAGAGGGATATTATACAACGCAAAATGAAAAAACTAGCACGAGATAAGATCATTGCAGAATCTCTTTCAGTTTCAACTGGAGATGGGCAGACCATTGGGCAAGTTAGGTCTGGCCCCAGATTACCCGTAGCAGCTGCCACATCGAGGTATACACAGAAATGGAAGAAAAATAAATTCAAAATTGACCAAAATAATGCATCTAATCAGGATAGCCATAAAAAGGGAGTTCGTTACAAGAACAGGGCTCAATATGATGCCCAGGTAGATGTTACTCCCCTAAGGCCTACATATCCTAACCGAAGACAGTTTATGCCCACCCAAAGGGTACAACATTCAAACCGTCCAAAAGTCCAATCAATAAACTCTGATTGGAAAATGGTTGGTCGTAATCAGAATTGGCACAAACGAAGAGAGAATTATTTTACTCCAGTTGGTACAAGTAATAGATTTGACGCTGTTGCGGAACAAACACAATCACAGGATTTTTTAGATGTGAGAAGGGACAATTGGAGAAATCGATGGTAGCTCTAGACTCCCCATTACCGGTAAAATCTCGAATTAAAACTAGACGAGGGAAAAGGGGTGGAATGAGTAAGAGAGTAAGAAAATCTACCACCAAAATGGGTCCTAATAAGAACCTTCAAATACCCGTTGAAGAAGCTATCACTAAGATCTTCAACTTGAGTGATCATGTATTAGATGAAGATGAAATCTCAGTATTAAAAAGGGGCATAAAATTTTGTCCATCCAATGAGATTAATTTTTTCAATTGATATATTGATATCCAAAAGTTTGTACGTAAACTATCTTTAAAGAAATTTTTTGCAGTTAATAATGTACAAACAGAACAGGCTCACAAAGACATTAAGTTTAAAAAACAATCCCATTTTAACCCCAGTCATGTCAAGGGCTGTTTTGTGGATGCATTCCACAAAATAGTTAATGAAGAGATTAATGCTCTACAGGGGAACATCCCAGCTCATAGAAATAATCTTTCTAAAAACGAGCGGGATGCCGTAGAGAGACTCAAGAGAAATGAGTCAATTATAATAAAACCTGCTGACAAGGGGGGAGGGGTTGTTATAATGAGTAGGTCCATGTATGTAAAAGAGGCTATGCGTCAACTAAAGGATGGTATCACCTATAGGAAATTAAGAGCAGACCCTTCAGTTAAAGTTTTGAATGGTCTGAGGGATCTAGTTAAAGAGTACTCTGACAATGGGACACTTGAAAAATCCACTTCAGAGTTTCTGATTAATGAGGAGTATACTGTACCGGTCTTGTACCTTTTGCCGAAGGTGCACAAGGATGAACAGCATCCTCCAGGCCGCCCCATAGTGGCTGGCACAAATTCCATCACTGCAAATATGTCACACTATATCGATTTCCAGCTTCAGCCTTTTGTATTGGAGGGCCGTTCACATCTCAAAGACACACGAGATGTTTTGAATAAACTCAAAGAAGTAAAATGGGAGAGTGATATGTGGTTAGTAACAGGTGACATTACATCCCTGTATACGATCATCAAACATGTAGATGGGATAAAGGCAGTGAAACAGACCTTAATAACTGCGGATATACAAAATAATCTCCTGGATTTTATTCTGAGAGGAATTGCTTTCATTTTACAGATTCTGGCATCGGCATTGTGGATGACAGGTCTTGTGATTACCATGGTACCGCCATGGGGACCAGGTTCGCCCCCAGCTATGCCAATCTTTTCATGTCCAGGTGGGAAGATGCCTCAGTGTGGGGTGATCATGGCTGGGGGGCGAGCCTGGTCCAATGGTGGCGGTACATAGACGACGTCCTCTTTATATGGAAGGGGGACCTCAATACTCTTGGTGATTTTTGTCTTTACCTGAATAATAATGATCTGGGCATCAATTTGACCTTTAATTGGAGTGACACTAAGGTCAATTTCTTGGATCTGAATATATACATTGTGGATAATAAAGTTTAATCTATGGTTTATATTAAACCGACAGATTCAAATACTTATATTAGCACACAAAGTAACCATTTACCACAGTCGCTTAAGAACGTACCAGAAGTTCAGTTTACCCGCCTGAGGCGCAATTGTTCAGAAAATCAGAATTACATTGCAGAGGCACAAGTTATGAAAAATAAATTTATTCAAAAAGGTTATAAGCCCCTTCGTCTACAGGAATCCCTAGAGAAAATCTCTGAGATTGATAGGGAAACTTTGCTCAGTACAAGAGTTAAAGAATCCGAGTCAGGGACACAGCAAAATATAGCTTTCATTACTCAGTTTAATGGTTATCATAAACAGATTGAGAGGGTGTTTCAGAAGAACTGGCATCTCCTTAAATGGGATCCGGTTTTAGCTTCCATTTTACAGGAGAAACCAAAGTTCATTTATACAAGGGCACCTAACCTGAAGGATAAACTAACAGCGAGTGCATATATAGATAAACCACTAGGGGTACTGTGAGAAATCGAGGTTTCCATAGGTGTGGGGATTGTAGTATGTGTAAGAGTTGCCCTTCTAAGACCAGAAAATTAGATTCCTTTAATTGGAATGGAAAAAAATTAAAAATGCAACAATTTATTACCTGTAATAGCAAATATGCTATTTATGTGATACAATGCTCATGTTAAAAATTATGTATAGGTAAAACTAGTAGGGCGTTGAAAATTTGTTGGGCAGAACATTTACGAAACATACGTAAGGAACTTATTACCCATCCATTTTCCCTACATTTTAAGGAGATACATAACTGTCCACTGATCACATTATATAATTTTGAGGTATAGAGCTGACTAAAGATTTATGGCGTAGTAATAACAGAGATATTAGATTAGCTAAAAGCGAAATGAAGTGGATTTTTAACCTACAAACTTTAGTCCCACATGGCTTGAATCATGAATTCGAATTAAGGTGGTTTTTATAAGGTTTTTATCTTGTAAGTGTATTGTATTGTATTTTATTTTATTTTAGTGCATAATTGCAGCCTCAAGCAGGTTTTGTGTACTAGGGTTTCTATGATTACTAATATACCTTGGGAACTCTGTGTTAATTAAATACTTAAGATAGTGGTATTATGTAGAATTACCCAGGAAAATTTTACATTATAAATCATTTGTTATACCATCATCATGCTCGTATATTCGGGCATGCTACCATGGGAACGCGGACAAAATTTAGGTCACTAGAGGTCTTATCTGATTTAGACACTGGCACTGAGGGCGGAAGTCTGTCAGCGCTGGGACTGAGGGCGGAAGTCTGTCAACATGGGGTCTAGCCCTCATACGCTGGGTGAGGGCGGAGGTCCTTTGACGTGTCAGGAGACGTTACTATGGAGAAGCTGACCGGAACTGAGCTCAGTACGGGCGGAAGTGTTCTTCCGTCCGTGAACACATACGCCCGTATAGTTTAAGTGGCCGCACGGGATTCTGGGTGCACGTGTAGACGCGTTACCTTGGTAACCCGTCTGTTTCCAATTTAAATCAATTAAACTCTCATTGGTAGCAATTTCCTGTGGTTTTATTTAAATAGGCTCAGAGATTGAGCACTCTTGTTCCTTGAAAAAGCCCCATGAATGGGGAGAAACGCGTTGGAATAGATCTGACAGGAGGATTTTATACACATCTCTCCTCTTGAGGCTGGAATTGTGTTTTTTCATCTAGCTGGCTAGTGCCGTTTTCGGCCGACGGCCTATCAGTTGTTACACTTTCCACCCCTGAGTTGTTGTTTGTGCGGTCCCCTGTATGTATTTTAAATAAAGTGTTTTTATTATATCACCACCTGTTCGTTTATCTGGGGAGCAGCGTGAAAAGAAACCGTTATATGAGGATCATCGGCCATTCTTGAGTGAGTAATGGTACGCATTTATCGCCACGGCTCTTGTGTGTGATAGAGACAAAGATACCTTTATATGCGGAGATATACTATATCTATTGTGAGTGGGGTACGCCATCTATGTCTCAGTGGATTTATTGCTACCAGAAATAACATCACCTCTAATAATGTAAGGACATATTGCACCATGATGTTTTATTTCTGTTTTTATTGTATATTATCCTGAGTCAATTTACGAAGCAGAAGATTTCCTTTGGATCCACATTACAGCAGCAGGACCCATTTGGAAGTTGGACTTTACCCACAGTCTTATATGGACATTAAGTATATTATTTGTATGGAATAACACTGAGCGCTTGTATTCGAGTATTCACTGTTGCATTTTGTTTCTTTATGAGGGTGAAGTGGCCCTCACATTCTCGAGTAGCTGCATAAGTGTTTTGCGCCTTGGGTCTCTGATTATTTCCCTTTTTGACAGCTTCCAGAGAAGTGACTGGCTCCTTCGGGCACATTTTCTAAACTGAGTCTGGTAGGAAGGGCATAGAGGGAGAAGCCAGCACACAATATCAAATTCTTAAAGTGCCCAATGCTCCTAGTGGACCCATCTATACCCCATGGTACTAAAGGGAATCCCAGTATCCCCTAGAATGTAAGAGAAATAACTATTATTATTATTATTATTATTATTATTATTAGGCAAGCCTTCTCCAAACAGGGGAACGTGTTCTCTGAATTATCATGAAGTAGACAGATTCCACTTGTCTACCCAACAGCCATGGAACATGCAACTGCCTGTAGGGGAGGTAATCACAAGACCTGTCGACCACAATGCCGATGCCAGAATCCTGACAGGTGGTGAAATGCTGCTGCTGGAATACTGGTGCCACAGGCTTTTCTCCCTCTGTGGGTGTCCATGACACCCTTAGACGGAGAATAGATCCTGTGGTGAGCACAGCGAGCCCGCAATGGGCTTTCTAGCACTCGCCCCACTGCCAGCATACAGGTGGCCGATACCCGCTGTCGGGATCATGACAGCCGGGATCCCGGCAACCGGTAATAGGTATGTATTCCGCCTGTAGCTTGCATTTGTGAGAGTAGAGGAGGGGGGTTTTGATGGTCTTGGATTACTACACAAGCAGCTATAAAAGCAAACCTCAAAGCATCTGAGCTTGCCAGCATAATGAATGCATCATGCATGTGGACATGTTATGCATGTGTGCACTCTGCCATGACAGTTTTCATGAAACAACCGAAGACATCTCACAATCGCAGTCAGACGCCTTACACTTAAAGCATACCTCCCAACTGTCCCGATTTCAGTGGGACAGTCCCGCTAATTGGACACTGTCCCGCTGTCCCTCCCGGGGGTCGCAATGTCCCGCGGTTGGGGGGGGGGCAGTTGGGAGAGGTAGTGATCACCGCTGCTCTGCTTTGCAAAGCAGCCGGTGATCACACTGAATAGATGCCGTGCGCATGCGCACGGCATCTATCAGCACAAGGAGGAGAGCTGGGGGCTGTCCAGAAGCTCACTGAGGGCTGGACACGCCCCCAAAATGACAAAAATGGGGGTCGTGGCAATAGGCCACGCCCCCTTACTGAGAGGTCCCGTCCCTCCACTCAAAGCTCCTCCCTCCTTTCGCCCGCTGCCGTGTGTCCCTCTTCCACAGGGACAAAAGTTGGGAGGTATGCATAGAGCTCTTTGAATTCTAAGTTCTAACTATATGAAGCTACTTGTAATTGTCATTATAACCATTGCAGCTGAGTAGATCTATGCATGTATAGTTGCTCATACGCAGGTGCCCACCATCGGAGATGTATGCAAACAATTGGGTATGCATACATCTCCAAATTAGGTCAAATATCAGCACCAGGCCATATATAAGAATTGATGAAGAACATGTACCCAGAATGTATTTAATGGCAGAAGGGGAGCCTTTTTAAAAAATTAGAAGAGGTCCCCATATATTATAAGACAGGTGCCTATATATAGGTCTAGGGAAGATACCAATATAAAAGTAATGTCATGTATGACAATACCAAGAAAGCTCTCTAGATATGATAATAACACTAGCAGAAGTGCCCTTATATTATAATGCTAGCAGCATAATTGCTGTTTATGAATTCTGCAATGAACACTGCCAATGGTGGTGACTGCTATGGTCCCAGCACTCTGTAATTGTGTCATAAAACAAATGATGTCAGAATATGACTAATATATTATTTCTACCTCTCAGTCCAACGCTCTTATTCTGATGCTGTCATACTGGTAGGACAAAGAGATAACCTGGCAGCCGGACCCAACACCCTGAATTGCCTGCCTATTATTATGGCACTGATTGTGTTTCTATTTGTCGCACTTTGACTTGAACTTTTTCGTCCTATCATTTATGAGTTTAGTGCTCACATTTCTACATATTGCAAATATTTTGATGCAGAGGAGTTACAGCCGCACCCAAAGCATCAGTGAAATATTATTTTGCTGACACTATTACTTTATGTTGCAAGTATTGTATCTCTCTGACACTCCTCTTTACTCACACAGGCATCTTGTATCTGAGCTTGGTTGTTATACATACTCATCTGTTATCATCTGCATAGCAGTATTTTGTCTCACCTCACCCACAATGGTGATACATGAGGTTTGCCTGTCATACAACTTACTGGATATTTGTAGGCAAAGTTCTGGCATTGTACTGGGCCGTCTAATTTACAGGTTGTCATACATGTACAGTCAGGGGCGGTTTAAGAGAGGAGAGGGCCTGTGTGCAGGATCCGATTGGGCCCCCTCCTCTGGCAGCTCAGGAGACTCTGACTTTGTGCCAGAGGCCTCCGGGAACATGGCATCTGTACCAGTGGTGTAACTTGTGAGTGGTGGGCCCTGGTGCAAAAATAAAATTTGGGCCCCCCTCCTCCACTACAACCCAAGTTTAGAATATGTCACAGGGCAGTGGGTGACAGGGGGAGGCAGAGTTTAACAGCTGAAGGGAGGGGGAGGCAGATGGTTACAGGGGTACAAGTACAATGTCCTGCACTGTACAGAGAACAGGGTGCATGTAAACATCAGTGAGAGGTCTGCACGATGCAATATCGCTTGCAACAGGACTCCGATATTGGCAAGTGCATGCATACTTGTCAATGTTGGCTACAAAGAGGGGCAGCAGGGGGAAGGAGTGGGGCCATGCTGCATTCAACAGCATGTCCCTCGTAAGCAACATCACACGTCAGACCTGCATGCAGGTCTGACATGCAATGCCGCATGCAGGTCTGACGTGCGATGCAGGAAGTAAGAGCATAGGTCAGTGTGCACCAGGGATATGCGGAGAGGAAAATGGTTCAGGAGGCACTGGCTAGTACCAGAGCCATATTTACACACAATATATGAGCCAAAGGGTTCATGTGGGCATTATACAAATGTGCAGCAATAAATACTACAGGAAATGTGGTGAGTTTTGATCAGAGATGTGCAGACAAGGTAGGCAGGGGAGGCACTGCCTCACATGTGATAGACATTTTACTCTAGAATTTTGACTATAAAAAATGATTAGAATAATACAAAGAATATATTTCTTAGATATTCTTTGTATTTTTCATATATTTTAGTTAAAACTCTATTTATACATTAATATGATAGGAAAGGCTCTGCCTCACCTGTTGCACCTCACCGCATGCAACTGGTGTGCACCCTGGCATCTCTACACAGTAACTGGGGTATAAATAGTAATCAGCCCCTATCAGATTTTTTAAAGTACCATGATTATATCCAACTAGTCCATATGGAATCAATTAATTTCAGCATTGCGAGTTAAAAATAGATATGTCTCATGTGAAAGTGTGACATTAACAAGAGCTACCCAGGCATTAAAGTCAGCATCCAAGGGGACCATCGATGATCTAGCTATAATAACCCTCGCCAAAGTACACAAATGAATAACATATTGGTTGCTATACTTATCCAGAATAGCAGGTGCCATTGCTCCAAGGGCTTAAACCACTGCAGTGAGGAGAGAAGGGGAAATGCCAGTGGAAGAGATTGCTTAGATTACTCTAGATCAAAACACATGAACAATGGCACAGTCTCACAAAAAAATGCCAGAAGGTACCCTAAGAGTCATGACACTTGGGGTATGTATCAGTGGCCCAACCACCAAACCTCATTAACCTAGCAGGAGTAAGGTAGGTTCTATGTAAAATAAATAATTGTATCTGCTGGAACCTAATGTAAGCGGTGGACCCTGGTGTAGAAGCAAGTGCAACATTCCAAGTATCATCGCACACAGGGCCTACATCTGATTCCTAATAATGCCTAAGGTGCAGCCAGCAGAAAAGAGTACAGACAAGATAACGCCCCACACACCAAGGGACAAAAGACTTTTTTTCACTAGGTTGTCTGGTATCTGAGGGGATCATCTGAAAACTGGGCAGCCAGAGTGGAGAGTGAGTTGGAGATATCTATTAATATAGAAAGAGGGCAGCAGAAATTCACTACGCGGCTGAATAAAGGATTTCAAAATATGGTTATTGTACAATTGGCACAAAAAAACAGATTACCCTGTCACCCAAAACCTTTCAAACCTGGAGGGAGGTAAATTTAGTTAATGACGTGGAATCCTAAAGGGTAGAATCCGGGTCATGCCCTTCAACTTCCAGCAATTTAGTTATGCTGCTTTCACATCGCAAAACCTGCTTTTGAAATGGTTCTTTAAACGGTTCTTAAAACGGGTCTGAGCAGTTAAACCCCCTTCACATCGCATGTTGTAACTGGTATATTACCGTTTCATTACCGTTTTGGTACCTTTCACACTGAACCCGTTTCTCCCATAGAAAACAGTGGTTGTCATTATAAATGGACTTTTCTGGCCCACACATTATTAATAATTATTAATTATTAATAATTTGGTTAGTCATACGAAGGAACCCAGCAGCTTCAAGCAACTTTACCATGTTTTTGTAGATTACTGCATCCTTCACTGTCCCAGTGATTTGTCTAGCAATTTCTTCATCCCCTCTCATCCTAAGCAGCTCCCTAATGCTGCTTTCACATCGCAAAACCTGCTTTTGAAACGGTTCTTTAAACGGTTCTTAAAACGGGTCTGAACAGTTAAACCCCCTTCACATCGCATGTTGTAACCAGTATATTACCATTTCATTACCGTTTTGGTACCTTTCACACTGAACAGGGCCGAAACTAGGATTTTCGTCACCCGGGGCAAGGCTATAGTTTGCGCCCCCCCCCCCTCCCAAATAATTTGAAAAAAGGGGATACTATTGGACAATATTCCCCTATGTGCCACAAATGCCCTACAGTATGCGTCACATGCCCTGCCAGTGTGTTCAACTACATGCTCCACTGTGTGTCCCCATACATTGCACTATATCATAACACTTCATCACTGCACTACATTCCCCTATCCACTGCACCACATCACTATACTACATCCCCTACACGCTGAACTACATCACTACACTACATGCCCCTATGCACTGCACTGCATACCCTATATGCTACACTACATCCCCTTATATGCTTCACCACATCAGTGCACTACATGCCCCTATATACTGCAATACATTACTACACTACATACCCTATATGGTACACTACATCACTACACTACATCCCCCTATAAGCTACACCAAATCACCCCATCTGGGAGGCAAAGCGGAGCTTGATACTGCTAACTGAGAACACAGTGCGCTTCAGTGCACCGCACGCTAGTCGCACCACTGCGTGGCAAAGAAGAGAGTTTACGACAGTAGCCGGCATAGGAGAGATCCCAGGTACTGGAGCTCACCTGCACAGCATTGGAGCCAGCTGTGGGCAGACAGGTGGGTCAGAGACAATGCCAAGGGTGCTGTCTGCTGCCTCACTGCCGGTAAAAAAACAAAACAAAAAAAACCCCTGTTCCTCTGTAACTCCTTGGCGCCCCCTCAAATCCTGCACCCGGGGCACATGCCCCCTTAGCCCCCCCCTAGTTACGGCCCTGCACTGAACCCGTTTCACCCATACAAAACAGTGGTTGTCATTTTAAATGTTTATTTCCTGCTACTGCCTGGTGAGATCACACATGGAGACAGCCTATCACCTTCTGGGGCTTGCAAATACCGTTTCAGACCCTTTCACACTGCACAATGAAACGGGTCTGAAACGGGTAGGACCCTGCTTTTTTACCGTTTCAAAATACTGGTATTTTGTAAACGGTAAATTGAAGGTGACCCTTTCACATCGCAGCTCGAACCGTTTAGGAAGCCAGTAAAAATGGCAAATTACCGGGTACAAGCTGTGGTGTGAAAGGGGTATAACCTCCTCATCACTCCAATTTGCCATTTTAAACTGTATTCTGTATAATAAAATGCTTCTTCACTCTCATGTGTTTCCTCCAGTTTATTTTCTGCTTCTGCCTGGTGACATCACGCATGGAGACAGCCAATCACCTTCTGTGGTTTGGAAATACCGTTTCTGAGCCTTTCACATTGCACAATGAAATGGGTCTGAACCGTGTAGGACCCTGCTTTTTAACCGTTTTAAAATACCAGTAATCTGTAACCAGTAAATTCAAAGTGGCCCTATCACACCGCAGCTAGAACCGTTTTGGAAGGCTTAAAAAACGGCAATTTAAAGGGTTATAGTTGCGGTGTGAAAGGGGTATAACTGTGCACATGTTACATCTGCCCCACCTGCAGTGCAACATAGTTTTGCCCATTTGTGTGCTTTTTAGTTTGCTGTGTACACAAACTTTGCTTCATGCACTAAATTATAAAAATATTGTATAAAATATTGTATAAAATGACCTTCAAGTTATGTGTTTAAGGTGTATATGAAACATAAATGCATTTCCTTGTATTGATATCCAAAATACCCAATGTCATGATCCAGGCTATTTCAAGTAGGAATAGGCCTGTTAATATCAATGTATATGATATCAAAATTCTAATCGATGTATCAATGTACCAGTGTATGATACCAGTTAACTGTCTTTGCATGTCAAATGGTAGAAGCTTAATTGATTTATTTCATTATAGCCACAGGACGTCAGAGTCACACTGGCTACTTAGGTGTGAAATTCTTCCTGGCCAGAGCTAGTTCAATTACCCCAGAACCAGAGCTATGGCCAGAAAGGTGTTAAGCCCTTCCTGACCAGTTTGTAAAGGATATTTATCCAGGCCTTAATTCTGCAGTTGTAAACCCTAGCTCAGAGCTTCAAACAAACAATTAAAAGATACGGCAATTTGGCCTGCTAGTATTTTCAAAGAGACAGCACAGTATAAGCTGAGACTCAATTCACTCTGGCTCTGAAAGGGTTAAAAGGAATCCTAAAAGGGGTCGGCTTGGGGGGTTGCAGCCTGGGTTTTAAATATGAGGATCACAGGCTGGAAGGTGTTCATTCTGCATGAGGCTATCAAAGGATACAGATGTTCCATAAGTCATCAATGGGAGGCCTCATCCCATGAATCCAAAGAAACTGGATTGGTTTGTTTTGTTTATTTCCCTATTTTTTATTATTTTATTTTGAAATTGTATTTACATTACTTTGTGTTAATGTGTTACTTTTCAACTATTATTTCTCTTACGTCCTAGAGGATGCTGGGTCCATTTTAGTACCATGGGGTATAGACGGTTCTGCAGGAGCCTTCGGCACTTTAAGACTTTTCAACAGTGTGAACTGGCTCCTCCCTCTATGTCCCTCCTCCAGACCTCAGTTTAGAAAATGTGCCCAGGAGACTGGATGCACACTAGTGGAGCTCTACAGAGCTTTGCTGGAAAAAGACTTTCTTAGGTTTTTTATTTTATAGGGAAGCTGCTGGCAACAGCTTCCCTGCTTCGTGGGACTTAGGGGGGAAGTAGGAACCAACTTCTTAATTAGTTCATGGTTTTGCTTCCGCTGACAGGACACCATTAGCTCCTGAAGGGTACTGATCACATCCCAAGCCTGGCCAGCGTTCACTCCCACAGCGCTGCCGCCACCCCCTAACAGAGCCAGAAGTCAGAAGGCTGGTGAGTATATTACCGTAGTCCTGCAGAGAGGGGATCCTCCGGTCATCGCTGGCGGAATACAGGAACACACGCAGCAACGGGACGCTGCGCACCATGTCTCTCAGCAAAAGGGTGCAGAGCGCGTGGGGGCGCGCTCTGAGGGCATGTTTTAAAACCTTACTCTCACTGGCAAAAAGGGTACATACATGTACAGCTGCTGATGTGCCATCCCCAGCCAGTATAAATATTACATTGCTGAGGCTGAAGGGTGGGGCTTCTCCTCAGACTTGCCAGACCACTCACTGGGTGCCATTTTCTCCTGCAGAAACTCCAGTGTGAAGCTCCTGAACGCTGTTTCTCCTCATGACAACGCTGATACAAGTACAGGGTGTTATGGAAGGGGCAGAGAGTGTTCATTATAATTAGGTCTGTGGGCCTATTATTGGTATATGCGCTGTAAGTGGGTAATATTTCCACAATTTACAATAAGGCGCAGTGTGTGGACTGGCAAATCCCTCTGTGTCTCTCTGACAGACTTTAGTGTGGGTCTGTCCCCCATAGTTCCCCTGCGTGATAGGTGTGTGTGTGTGTGTGTGTGTGTGTGTGTGTGTGGTGTGTGTGTACAAGTGTGTAACATGTCAGACATTGGGGAGGGTTCTTCCCAGGAGGAACCCATTTTAGATACACAAGAGGTTAATGTGGTGGCCCTTCCCTCTCAGAAGGAGCCGGAGTGGGTGAGAATGTTGCAAAAGAATATGTCAATGCTTGCAAAGAAATTCTCTGAGTCTGAACAACAGACTAAATATTGGAGGCAGTCTGTGAAGGATGCACTGTTTACTGACCCCTCCATATCATCCACTCGGGTCCCATCCAGTTCCCAGAAAAAGGTCTCTGGCCCAGATAATGCAAGGGGACACAGACATAGATTCCGACTCTGACGTCGACACTGGGGATTTGAGAGGGGCAGACCCCAAATTAGACAAAAGCATACAATGTATGATAGTTGCTATAAAGGAAGTGTTGGAGTTTCCTGAAACAACACTGGTCCCCGAGGAAAAGGATTATTTTAAATAAAAAGCAGGTTGTAACTTTTCCTCCTTCCAAGGATTTGAATGCGTTTGGCTAACCCAGAGAAGAAATTTACCCTTCCCAGAAGGATACGTGTAGCGTACCCTTTCCCTGAGGAAGACAGGCACAAATGGGAGACTCCCCCAATGATAGACACCTCAGTTTCTCGGCTGTCTAAGAAAAATGTTTTGCCTGCCACTGATCCAGCTGACCGTAAATTAGAAACAACCCTGAAATCCATATATACGGCTGACGGAACAGTACTCAGGCCCACCATTGCTTGTGCGTGGGTGGGTAACGCTGTGGAAAAATGGTCGTACAACTTGCTTGTTAACATAGACACAGTTGACAGGGATGAAATAGTCCTAACTCTCGGCCATATCAAAGATGCTGCAGGTTAATTAGTTGAAGCTATGAAGGATATTGGGTTGCTGAGTTCAAGATCCTCCGCTATGGCGATTTCAGCCCGCAGGGCGCTGTGGATCCGCCAATGGAATGCTGATGTGGAATCAAAAAAGAACATTGAGGCGCTTCCTTACAATGGAGAAGCCCTCTTTGGAGACAAGCTGGATGCCATGATTTCAACAACTACATCAGGCAAGTCAGCATTTCTGCCTTCCGCAGCTGCTCCATCTAGGAAAGGATTTCATTCTCATACGATGCAATCCTTTCAGCCCAACAAGTACAAAAAGGAAAAGGGTACCCCCTTCTTCGCAGGAAGAGGGCGAGGAAGTTGCAAAAAATCTACAACACCATCATTCTCGCAGGAGCAGAAGTCAACAGCTACTTCTGCTAAAACCTCAGCATGACGCTGGGGATCTCCTGCGGCAGTACAATCGGGTGGGGGCACGTCTACTGTCTTTCAGCCAGGTCTGGGTTCACTCAGATCTGGATCCTTGGGTATTGCAGATAGTATCCCAAGGGTACAAATTGGAATTTCAGGACCTTCCCCCATGCCGATTTTTCAAATCAGCCTTACCAGCTTCTGTTCAGGACAGAACAAAAGAGCTGAACGCAATACAGAAATTATGTCAAGACAATGTCATTTCCTTAGTTCCTGTGTCACAACAGGAAAAAGGGTTTTATTCAAGCCTGTTTGTAGTGCCGAAACAGGATGGCTCGGTCAGAGCGATTTTAAACCTAAACCTAAAGACTCTGAACCTTTATTTGAAAAGGTTCAAATTCAAGATGGAATCCCTGAGAGCGGTGATCTCCAGCTAGGAGGAATAGGAATTTCTGGTATCGATGGACATCAAAGATGCTTATTTACATGTTCCCATCTACCCACCGCAAACCTGAGGTTTGCAGTGCAGGGCTGCCACTACCAGTTCCAAACATTGCCTTTCGGGCTCTCCACGGCTCTGAGAATATTCACCAAGGTGATGGCGGAGATGATGGTTCTTCTTCGCAAGAAAGGAGTCAAAGTCATCTCCTCCATAAAAACGAGATCCAGGGAGAAACTAGTGCAGAACATTGCACTTTCCCTGACGGTGCTTCAACAGCACGGTTGGATCATAAACTTCCAAAATCACAATTGGAGGTTATCATTTATTGGGAAAGATATTGGACACGGAAGCACAGAAAGTATTCCTACTGGTGGAAAAGGCTCTGGAGATCCAGAGGATGGTCAAACAAGTTTTAAAACCAGCACGCGTATCGATTCATCAGTGCATCCGCCTGCAGTGGAAGATGGTAGCGGCCTACGAGGCTCTACAATTTGGCCGATTCCACGCCAGGGTGTTCCAATGGGACCTACTGAACAAGTGGTCCGGATTGCACCTACACATGCACCGGAAGATAATCCTGTCAACAAAAGCCAGAATTTCACTCTTGTGGTGGCTTCAAAGTTCTCACCTCCTGGAGGGACGCAGGTTCGGGATTCAGACTTGGATCCTGGTGACCACAGATGCAAGCCTCCGAGGTTGGGGATCAGTCACGCAAGGGGAAAGCTTCCAAGGATGGTCAAGTCAAGAAGTACTCCTTCACACTCCTTCACATAAACATTCTGGAATTGAGAGCTGTGTACAACAGCCTTCATCAAGCGGCACACCTTCTTCAAGGTTGTCCCATACAGATCCAGTCAGACAATGTAACGGCAGTAGCTTACATAAACCGCCAGGGCGGAACAAAAAGCAGAGCGGCAATGGCAGAGGTGACAAAGATTCTCATCTGGGCAGAAAGACATGCAAAAGCTCTGTTGGCAATTTTCATTCTGGGAGTGGACAACTGGGAAGCAGACTTCCTCAGCAGACACGATCTCCATCCAGGAGAATGGGGCCTCCACCCAGAAGTCTTTGCAGAGGTAGCAGATCGTTGGGGCGTTCCTCAAGTAGATATGATGGCATCACGTCTCAACAAGAAGCTTCAGAAATATTGTTGCAGGTCAAGAAACCCACAAGCAATAGCAGTGGATGCACTGGTGACCCAGTGGGTGTTTCAGTCGGTTTATCTGTTCCCTCCACTTCCACTAATGCCAAAAGTTCTCAAGATCATCAGAAGAACAAGGGTTTGAGCAATTCTCATTGCTCCAGACTGGCCAAGGAGGGCTTGGTATCCAGATCTTCAGGAGTTATTACTGGAAGATCCTCAGCCTCTTCCTCTTTGTGAGGACCTGCTTCAGCAGGGACCGTTTGTTTATCAAGACTTACCGTGGCTGCGTTTGACGGCATGCCTGTTGAGCGCCAGATCCTAGCCCGTAAGGGTATTCCCAGTGAAGTAATTCCCACACTTATTCTGGCCAGGAAAGTGGTAACGTCCAAACATTATCATCGTATTTGGAGAAAATATGTATCTTGGTGTGAATCCAAGAAGTCTCCTGCGGTGGAGTTTAAATTAGGACGTCTTCTCCTATTTCTACAGGTGGGTGTGGATGCTGGCTTGAAATTAGGGTCTATCAAGGTCCAAATTTCGGCCTTGTCCATTTTCTTTCAGAAAGTTGGCTTCCCTTCCTGAGGTCCAGACATTCATGAAGGGGGTTCTGCGCATCCAACCTCCCTTTGTGCCTCCTGCGGCACCATGGGATCTTAATGTGGTGTTGCAGTTCCTTAAATCGAACTGGTTTGAGCCTCTACAAGAGGCAGAGTTGAAGTTTCTCACTTAGAAAGTGGTCATGCTATTGGCCTTGGCCTCAGGCAGACGAGTGTCTGAATTAGGGGCTGTGTCACACAAGAGTCCTTATTTGATTTTTTATGAAGACTAGAGCTGAACTGCGGACGCGTCAGCATTTTCTTCCAAAGGTTGTGTCTTATTTCCATATCAACCAACCTGTGGTGGTGCCAGTGGCTTCTGACACCTCAGCCATTTCAAAAGTCCTTGGATGTCGTCAGAGCGTTGAGGACTTATGTTGCAAGAATGGCTTGGATAAGGAAAACATAATTTTTGTTTGTCCTCTATGACCCCAACAAGATTGGGGTTCCTGCTTCTAGGCAGACTATTGCGCGCTGGATCAGAGGTACCATTCAGCACGCTTATTCCATGGCAGGATTGCCGTTACCGAGTTCGTTAAAGGCCCACTCTACAAGGAAAATGGGTTCTTCCTGGGCAGCTGCCCGGGGTGTCTCGGCGTTGCAAATTTGCTGAGCAGTTACTTGGTCAGGGGCAAACACGGTTGCTAAGTTTTACAGGTTTGACACTTTGGCTGCTGACGACCTTCAGTTTGGTCAGGCAGTTCTACAGGAACATTAGCACTTTCCCGCCCATACTGGGAGCTTTGGTACATCCCCATGGTACTAAAATGGACCCCAGCATCCTCTAGGACGTAAGAGAAAATAGGATTTTAATTACCTACCGGTAAATCCTTTTCTCGGAGTCCGTAGAGGATGCTGGACACCCATCCAGTGCTAATTTTTTCCTGGAGAATTACGTTTTATCTTTTTACACAGGTTCTCATGTGTTAAGATGTTCACAGCTGTTGCTGTTGCGTTATCAATGCACGTTAGCATGGGTTATGTTGAAAGCCATGTTAGGCGTCATGTTTTGTATGGTGTGAGCTGGTGTGAATCTCGCCACTAGTTTAATGTAAATTCTTCTCTCGAAGTTGTCCGTCTCCTCGAGCACAGTTCCTATACTGAGGTCTGGAGGAGGGGCATAGAGGGAGGAGCCAGTTCACACTGTTAAAAAGTCTTAAAGTGCCGAAGGCTCCTGTGGAACTGTCTATACCCCATGGTACTAAAATGGACCCCAGCATCCTCTACGGACTATGAGAAAAGGATTTACCGGTAGGTAATTAAAATCCTATTATTCTTGTAACTTCTTTTTTCTGTAACAATAAGCTTTGAAGTTTTTACTTGGATTAAAAATTCTTAATCTTATTTCTGTTATCTGTGCTTTCCAAACCCAAAACCTCAACAGAGGTTCAGGCTACCTGATCTTTAAGTATTAATAACTATGTTTGCGGGTGAGAGCAGAAGCTCGCCCTGGGCATGGTCTCTAAAAGTCGCTTGGCCTGGCTGGCGCAACGACTGGTACTTCTGCTGGTGGCAGTTACTGCATTGATTTACCACACATGCTGAGGTAATCAGTAAGGTGTCATGGGCAGTGTTCTCAGATTGGCATATCTGGAGAATTGCCGCGCCAGGATCATGACACCCAAGATATCTCATTACGGTATGCAAATATTCCAAAATATGGAAAAAGCCAAAATCCTAAATATTCCTGGTCCCAAGCATTTTGGATATGGGAGACTCCGTCTGTAGTATATATCCTTTTCCGAGCAAGGCCCTAAATTCCAGAATCTGGCCAACAGAAAGAGACTGTCGTCTTACTGTGGTAAAAATGTCTTTGACTTTCAGGACCTTGTTCCAACTGCAGTAAGATCTCTCTGTATGTTGACCTGCTTACAAATCCTGCCTAGCCTCAGGAATCACACGCTCGCTTGCCAACACCTCTCCAGATCTGTTTGGGTTACTACTACTACTCTAAACTGCAACCTCGGCCTACTTAGATCTGCGAGCTGGCTTCCTTAGCTCCTGGATACTGCTGCTCACCTTTTAACTGGTCTCTTCCTCCCATCACTGAACTGAATGGATTCTGCTAATCATGGATGGATTCTGCTGGCCATGCTTCAATTCATTGTTTATGAATATACTATATCCAGTGCTTAAAATATAGACTAAAAAAGTAATAGTATCAGCATTCTACCTGTCAATGCATTCCCACTGGCCATCTGTGACTTAATGATGCTTTTTAGCCTGGACCCTCAAAACATGATTATGGCATATCTTAACTAAGTATTTGACAAAGACGTATTTGTAACTGCTTATTACAATTTAAACTATCATTTGAAACTATTGAGGAAGCAAGACTCTTTTTTTGGGTCGCTACTCTAATAGAAAAAAAAATAGAATATATATATATATATATATATATATATGTTACAGTCACATTAAATATTACTATGAGTACCAGCTAATAGCCAGAGTAACCGCTTTGGAGTCCCATATGCAGCAGAGTTCACTGAACTGTAATTTTAGACACACGCCTGGCAGCCCCCAGGTTAATTGTGAAGGTGAGCAGCACATGAATAGCTCGCAAACTGCCCTGTTTCAGAAATATACTTGGACTGAAATAATCATCCCTTTATATAAATATATATATATATATATATATATATATACATATATATATCCAAACAAACAGTCCCGGCACTCCCTGCTCGTGATGATAATGGGCTGCGGTGCCCTCCTGGGGAAGATGAATAACTCTCCCAATGTAGACAGAAGGTAACAACAATAGGCGGCACTCAGCAGACTTGTATTTGAAGAAAGATGGTTAGTTTATTCCGACATGTTTCGGGGATAACCCCATCCTCAGGGCCTAACTAGCCAAATAAATGTCATGACAGGTATATATACACATAGACAGGTGCAAAACATAATAAAACAATTATACTCACCTGTTCAACGGCGCCTGACTCCCGCTCGTGGGTCCGGCCACCCGTCGCGTCGCCTCCCGCTGACGTCAGTGGCAGGCCGCGTCATCCGCCCGTCTCCATGGAAACCCCCGGAGACGTCAGTACGCTGCCCTACCGCCCGCCTCTCACGGGGGACATCCTGCTGGTGTAACCAACCACCGCTGAGTGTCGGGCCGCGTCACAGGTGTTGCATAGCAACCTAAGAAAAACAATAACAACAATAATATCAGTGAAACAAGAAAACAAACGATCAAAGTGCGTTAAAAACAAAAGACATGTACTGTAAATAAAAACAAATGATCAAAGTGCGTTAAAAACAAAAGACATGTACTGTAAATATTACTAGTACTATCTAGTGGAGTAAGGCCTCCGGCTACCCCATTTTACCAATTGGCCAATGGACATTAATTTAAATATTAAATTCATTGTATTATATTAATTATGAATATAAATAAGATCTATTACTATAATATCTAAATTTAAATATTAAAGAATCTATAGGAAACACTGGATGCCTAGGTTCTCATTGAGGCCCCCAGGCGACAGTGTGCCTAATTGAAAAATCCAGCGCGATTCCCTCTGCAAAAGAATCCTGTCCCTATTACCTCCCCTGAGTGTACTAGGTACATGATCAATCAAAATGGCCCTAATGCTGGCCACCCCGTGCTTTGCCTGGAGACAATGTCGGGCAAAGGGTTGCTCACTCACTCCTTTCTCATGGGCTTTTTTAATTGCGCTTCTATGAAGTGCCATACGCTCGCGAAACTGCCTAATCGTTTTGCCAACATAGGCCAGCCCACATGGGCAAGTGAGTAAATAAACCACATGTGTGGTCGTGCATGTAAGGCGGTGCTTAATAAGATACTTCTTACCCGTTGAGGGATGTTTAAATGATGTGCCTGTGATCAAGGTATTACATGTGGCACAGCCCAAGCACCTATAGCACCCGTTCTTGGACCTAAGGAAATTACATTCACGGTTTCTAGTAAGATCTGAAATGTCCAACTTCATAACATAGTCCCCTATATTTCTACCACGGGTATGGCTCGATAATAATGATGTTTCAGCTAAAGATGACAAAGTAGGGTCAGTCTGTACCATAGGCCACAGGCTTTTGGCTCGTCTAACTCTATCCCTGGTTGCCGTGGTATATTTATTAACCCAAGGGAGTTTGGGGCCTAGCTGTGTCTGCGATCTACTGTTGGGGCGCAAGGCTTGTGCTCTGGGAATTTTTAATGCCCGAGCCCTGGCTCTCTGTAATTCCTTTATGGGGTAACCCCTTTCAGCAAACTTATGTAACATCCTATCCATGGTTCTGACTGTCTCATCCGGGTCTGAGGTGATTCGTCGGACCCGCATGAACTGTGAATACGGTAAGCCTCTACGTAATGAAGGCGGATGGAAACTACGATAGGCCATCAATGTATTCCTATCGGTGCTTTTCACATAGAGTGAAGTGATTAATTGATCATTTTCAATGGTAATAGTTACATCAAGATAATTGATGGTTCTATCATCTATCACATAAGTGAATTGTACAGCATGTTGAGTGCAGTTATGGCTATCCCATATTGCCATAAGTTGTTCCCTGGACCCTCGCCATAGCACAATTAAGTCATCTATATAACGCCTATAATAGACGACTTGTGTTGCTATGGCGGGGTCCATGGTGAACATTTGCTTCTCTACCTGAGACATGAAGGCATTCGCGTACGATGGGGCCACTGCTGACCCCATCGCACAGCCCGCCAATTGTAACCAAAGTCGTAAAGGATACGACTAACCTTTTGTTACAGTTACAGGAGTTAAGCCCCCTGCCTGAGGGGACCTTATTGTGTAGCGCCGACGTCTCCAGCCTCTACACCTGCATTCCTCATGAGGCAGGTGTGGAGGCTGTAAGACAATTGATTCAGGATAACGTCTGCTATCAGGGCCCGGAAATTTCATTCTTTTTGACATTGTTGGATAGGGTCCTTAGAAGGAATTATTTTGTTTACAATGGTAAATTTTGGTTACAATTGGCGGGCTGTGCGATGGGGTCAGCCTGGGGGCCTCAATGAGAACCTAGGCATCCAGTGTTTCCTATAGATTCTTTAATATTTAAATTTAGATATTATAGTAATAGATCTTATTTATATTCATAATTAATATAATACAATGAATTTAATATTTAAATTAATGTCCATTGGCCAATTGGTAAAATGGGGTTGCCGGAGGCCTTACTCCACTAGATAGTACTAGTAATATTTACAGTACATGTCTTTTGTTTTTAACGCACTTTGATCGTTTGTTTTCTTGTTTCACTGATATTATTGTTGTTATTGTTTTTCTTAGGTTGCTATGCAACACCTGTGACGCGGCCCGACACTCAGCGGTGGTTGGTTACACCAGCAGGACGTTGTTATGCACACCAGTGCCTGCAGGAAAGTACTGGTGTCAGGACTGTTATGCACTCCAGTGCCTGCAGGAATGTACTGGTGTTTGAACTGTTATGCAAAACAAATGGACTCACAGACAGACTAGGGAATATGACATAACGTACACAGAAGGTGGTAGGGTAACAAAATACACACAACGTGAACAGAGAAGCCCAGAGGCTAAGGAACTGGGTATCTCCCTTGTATTAGAACTGCTCAGATGTGAAAAGCAAGATGTTGTGTTTTAATACATAGAAAACCCGAAATGCTGTTGCTAAGGGCAACAGCAAAACCCTAAAGGGTTACCAACGGGTGTGGCAGTAAACTCCTTGGTCAGAGATGGAATGATAGACACAAGGAGATTCTCCACAATCCTAATTCTCACTTGCAGTGCACAGGTTTGGTTTACTGCCACTAAACTGACCCCTGACACCTAGCACAGTGAGACAGGATTAGACAGGCAAGTCTTAGAATACAGCCGCAAACTTGCTAAGTTCACAGAGTAGTAACAGAACCCCAGCAAGCTAAACGACTGACTCCAGTCTTACTGCTAGGTCTGGATTGGCAGAGTGTAATACCAAATCCCCAGGCCTATTTGCAGTAAGCAACAAACAAATACAAAGCTACACAGTACTGGCTAACTTTCAGAAACTGACTAACCAACAAAGATTCAGCAGCATCTGCTTACCCTGAAAAGAGGCCTTATAAAGCAGGTGCTGTCCACGCCCCACTCAGACCTCACAGACTGTGAGCACAAAAACCAGCACCGGATCCCCTGCCATGCACAGAGCCTATAACCACTGCACAGCAAAAGACCCGAACCGGAGTATCAGCTGCGCTCAGGTTACTCCGCTAGCACTTGTCTCCCGGTTGCCATGACGACGTGGCAGCACAGGGCAGGAGACCCTAACAGTACCCCCCCTCTGACGAGGGGTCAAAGAACCCCTACCACCGGGTTTATCGGGGAACTGCGAGAAGAAAGAGCGTATCAGTCTGGGGGCATGAAGATCACAACTGCGCACCCACGACCGCTCCTCCGGGCCATACCCCTTCCAGTGCACCAAAAATGACAGCCGACCCCGAACCACCTTGGAGTCAAGAATCCTTTCAACAACAAACTCCCTCTGGCCACGTATCAGAAGAGGGGAAGGTCTTCCACTGGAAGAAGGATTACTAATCGCCCGTTTTAAAAGGGAACAATGAAATGTTTTATTGATACCCAAAGAACGGGGCAGATCTAACTGAAATGCCACCGGATTGATAACCCTGGTGATCTTATAAGGGCCGATGAACCGGGGGCCTAACTTATGAGATGGCTGTCTCAACTTCAAATTCTTGGTAGACAACCAGACGAAGTCTCTTAATTTGAAGCTGCAGGGTCTTTTCCGCTTATCAAAAACCCTTTTGGTCACTAATGACACAGACACAAGGGCTTTCTTCACTTTCCGCCAAATACCTCTAAGGACCGAAACCACAGAGGAACCACCAGGCGTGGAGTCCAGGGGGTCAAAAGAATTGGCCTTAGGATGATGCCCATACACACAAAGGAAGGGAGAGATCCCTGTAGCAGAGTGAGCCGCGTTGTTATAGGCAAACTCCGCCATGGACAGATGAGCAACCCAGTCAGTCTGACACTTGGAGACATAACACCTGAGGAACTGCTCCAAGGACTGGTTCACCCTTTCAGTCTGCCCATTAGACTGCGGATGGTAGCCCGACGACAAGCTGACAGAAATCTGGAGATCGGAACAAAATGCCCTCCAGAATTTGGCCACAAACTGGGATCCGCGGTCAGAGACCACATCAAGTGGCAACCCGTGGAGACGCACAACATGCAGCATAAATAATTCAGACAGGCGTCTGGCCGATGGCAGCCCAACCAGTGGAACGAAGTGCGCCATCTTCGAAAACCTGTCAACGACAACCCAGATGGCTGTCATCCCCGAGGATTTGGACAAGTCCACCACAAAATCCATTGAAATGTGGGTCCATGGCTTAGATGGGATAGAGAGTGGATGTAGTGGGCCAACAGGAACCCCTCTAGGAGTCTTATTTCGGGCACAGATGTCACATGCCTGAACCCACTGATCCACATCCTTAGCCACCGAGGGCCACCACACCGCCCTAGATAGCAACTCCCGAGTTCTGGCAATACCCGGGTGACCTGCAGACTTCTTGGCATGGAATTCCAGGAACACTCGCTGTCTTAACCTAGGAGGCACAAACAAAAGACCTACCGGAAGGTCTGGAGGAGCCTGCTCCTGTGCTCTAAGGACTAATGATAAGAGGTCCTGGGTAATGCCCACTTTAATACATGATGGGGAAACAATGGGCAACGGCTCCTCGGTGGTCTCCTGGATTGGAGCAAAACTCCGCGAGAGCGCATCAGCCTTGATGTTTTTTGACCCAGGGCGATATGTTATCAAAAAATTAAAGCGAGCAAAAAACAAAGCCCATCGTGCCTGCCTGGCATTGAGACGCTTCGCTGACTCTAAATATGCCAGATTCTTATGGTCAGTGAGAATTGAGACCACAAACTTAGCCCCCTCAAGCCAGTGTCTCCACTCCTCGAGTGCATCCTTAATAGCCAACAATTCCCGGTTACCCACGTCATAATTCATCTCGGCAGGCGAAAATTTACGGGAAAAGTAAGCACAGGGATGAAGGCGATTATCTGACACTCCCATCTGAGAAAGCACTGCCCCAATACCCATCTCAGAGGCATCCACCTCCACCACAAAAGGACGCTCTGGATCTGGGTGTCGCAGCACCTTGGCCGAAACAAATGCCCTTTTGAGACGGGCAAAAGCCGCTTTAGCCTCACAAGACCAGTGAGCAACATCCGCCCCTTTCTTAGTGAGTGCCACCAAGGGCGCCACTATAGACGAAAATCCAGCGATAAATCGTCTATAAAAATTCGCAAAGCCCAGGAAACGCTGAAGCGCCTTCAAACTAGTGGGCTGCACCCAATCCAGGACTGCCTGTACCTTGGAACCCTCCATTTGGAAACCTTCTGGGGAGATAATATATCCTAGAAATGCGATTTGCTGAACTTCAAATTCGCACTTCTCCAGCTTCGCCCCAAGCCGGTGGTCTCTGAGTTTCTGGAGGACTAAGCGTACATGCTTCCGATGTTCCTCCAGGGAATGGGAGAAGATTAGGATGTCATCTAAGTATACAACTAAGAATCTATCCAAATATTCCCTGAGCACATCATTCATGAAATCCTGGAAGACTGCCGGGGCATTACAGAGCCCAAAAGGCATCACCAAATATTCATAATGCCCCGAGTGGGTATTAAAGGCAGTCTTCCATTCATCCCCCTCTCTTATTCGGATTAGATTGTACGCACCGCGTAGGTCAATCTTAGAAAAAATGGTGGCAGTACGAAGCTGGTCAAACAAGACCGAAATGAGAGGCAGTGGGTATGAGTTTTTAATCGTGATACGGTTCAATTCCCTGAAGTCGATGCAGGGTCGCAACGAACCGTCCTTTTTACCCACGAAGAAGAACCCCGACCCAACTGGAGACTGTGAAGGTCTGATAAATCCCTTAGCCAAGTTCTCCTGAATGTACTCTGCCATAGCCTGAGTCTCAGGACGTGACAGGGAGTACAACCTGCTCTTGGGAAGCTTAGCATTTGGCAACAAATCAATGGCACAGTCATAGGAGCGATGGGGAGGTAGTACCTCTGCAACTTTTTTGGAGAACACGTCCGCAAAATCTGCATAACACCCAGGCAATCCTGGCAAACTTAGCTGCGAGAACCTGACTGGAAGGCTCAAGCAACTCCTGAAACAATCAGTACTCCAACTAAGAATCTCCCCAGAGACCCAGTCAAATTGAGGATTGTGGGCCCTTAACCAGGGTAACCCCAACACCAATGGGGCAAAAGTACAGACAGTCACATAAAAGGACAATTTTTCAGAGTGTGTGGCTCCAATAAACAAAGAAATCTGGCTAGTGCAAGAGGTAATTTTACCTTGGGATAATGGTTCCCCGTTTAACCCACAAATCTCAATTTCCGATGCCAAGGGTACTAAGGGAACAGAGTGTTTCAGGGCGAATTGGCGGTCCATAAAAACCCCGTCGGCCCCACTGTCCACAAAGGCCTCAGTCTTGACAGTTTGACCGAGGATCTTCAAAGTCACTGGAATGATAAAAGTCTTCTTGGGAAATTCTGACTTCTGGCCTGACAGGATATTTCCCATCACCCTCAGGCCCTGAAGTTTTCCGGCTTTTCTGGGCATGATACTACCACATGACCTTTATTCCCACAGTACAAACACAACCCCTGCTGTCTCCTCCGCATCTTCTCACGCGAGGAGAGGCGGGTAGCCCCAATCTGCATAGGCTCCTCGGAAAATTCCTCAGAGTCTGAGGTTCCCTTGGGAAGGAAGGAAATCTCAGTCTCCCTTTCAAGCCTACGCTCTCTCAGCCGTCTATCCACCCGGATGGATAACTGCATGAGCTGATCCAAGCTATCAGGCAAGGGATGTTGTACCAGTTGGTCCTTTATCTGGTTAGAAAGACCTCTTCGGTACTGGTGTCTCAGGGCTGGGTCATTCCACTGGGTATCATGGGCCAACCTCCGAAACTCCGTACAGTAAACCTCAACTGGCCTTCGCCCTTGCTTAAGGATCGAAATCTGAGCCTCGGCTGAGGCCGTCTTGTCAGGGTCATCATACAACATGCCCAGTGCCGTAAAAAAAGCATCAACACTTTTAAGCGACGGACAGTCAGGCTGCAACCCATATGCCCAGACCTGTGGGTCTCCTTGTAGCAAGGAAATCACTATGCCCACCCGCTGAATCTCCGACCCAGAAGACTGAGGCCTAAGCCGGAAGTATAGCTTGCAGCTCTCCTTGAAACAAAAGAACTGCGAGCGATCTCCAGAAAAACGATCCGGGAGATTTACTTTCGGCTCCTTAACCCCTGCAGGTGCTGCTGCTGCGGGAGCTCCGCCAGCAGCCTGGGAGGTGTGCATTTTAATGGACAAATCATTACATTTTTGAGTCAGGACCTGCACCTGATCAACCACCTGTTGCAACGTATTTTGAGGGGTATGCTCCATATTCCCACAAAATTTCAACAGGAGTATTGGGCTGCTGAATATGTTATGCACACCAGTGCCTGCAGGAAAGTACTGGTGTCAGGACTGTTATGCACTCCAGTGCCTGCAGGAATGTACTGGTGTTTGAACTGTTATGCAAAACAAATGGACTCACAGACAGACTAGGGAATATGACATAACGTACACAGAAGGTGGTAGGGTAACAAAATACACACAACGTGAACAGAGAAGCCCAGAGGCTAAGGAACTGGGTATCTCCCTTGTATTAGAACTGCTCAGATGTGAAAAGCAAGATGTTGTGTTTTAATACATAGAAAACCCGAAATGCTGTTGCTAAGGGCAACAGCAAAACCCTAAAGGGTTACCAACGGGTGTGGCAGTAAACTCCTTGGTCAGAGATGGAATGATAGACACAAGGAGATTCTCCACAATCCTAATTCTCACTTGCAGTGCACAGGTTCGGTTTACTGCCACTAAACTGACCCCTGACACCTAGCACAGTGAGACAGGATTAGACAGGCAAGTCTTAGAATACAGCCGCAAACTTGCTAAGTTCACAGAGTAGTAACAGAACCCCAGCAAGCTAAACGACTGACTCCAGTCTTACTGCTAGGTCTGGATTGGCAGAGTGTAATACCAAATCCCCAGGCCTATTTGCAGTAAGCAACAAACAAATACAAAGCTACACAGTACTGGCTAACTTTCAGAAACTGACTAACCAACAAAGATTCAGCAGCATCTGCTTACCCTGAAAAGAGGCCTTATAAAGCAGGTGCTGTCCACGCCCCACTCAGACCTCACAGACTGTGAGCACAAAAACCAGCACCGGATCCCCTGCCATGCACAGAGCCTATAACCACTGCACAGCAAAAGACCCGAACCGGAGTATCAGCTGCGCTCAGGTTACTCCGCTAGCACTTGTCTCCCGGTTGCCATGACGACGTGGCAGCACAGGGCAGGAGACCCTAACAGACGTCCCCCGTGAGAGGCGGGCGGTAGGGCAGCGTACTGACGTCTCCGGGGGTTTCCATGGAGACGGGCGGATGACGCGGCCTGCCAGTGACGTCAGCGGGAGGCGACGCGACGGGTGGCCGGACCCACGAGCGGGAGTCAGGCGCCGTTGAACAGGTGAGTATAATTGTTTTATTATGTTTTGCACCTGTCTATGTGTATATATACCTGTCATGACATTTATTTGGCTAGTTAGGCCCTGAGGACGGGGTTATCCCCGAAACATGTCGGAATAAACTAACCATCTTTCTTCAAATACAAGTCTGCTGAGTGCCGCCTATTGTTGTTACCTTCTGTCTATATATATATATATATATATATATATATATATCTCCAGGAAATCAGTTGGATCCATCAAATGAGTGGAAAATAATCTTATATGTTTAATAACAGTTTTTATTTGTGTCCAAAGAATGAAATAAACATATTTATTAAACCCTCAATCGGTTGTTATTTATGTATTACAGTTCAAATGCACAAATGCCAATTCAACTCCAGGAACCATCACTAATAAGAAGATGATTAATCCTATAATTTGTTTCTCAGTATTCTTATAATCTTATGTATGCAGTCAAAATGCCTAATGCTAGGTTGCTAGTTTCTCATTTTGCAAACAATATCCAATAAGTTGACATAGGTATGGGGATTTTGCGATAAAAAAAAAAAGTCTGATTTGTCCACTTTGTAACCTTGTTGGTAAAATTTCAACAATGTAGCAGGGTTTCTGGGGTAAAGATACTTTACAGAAGGCCAGATGTCTGAGTTTAAAATGTGAGGCAAGCTGTATTTATTTTTTTAAATGTAGGGTTGTTCTGTTGGAACGTGCATTAGTGCTGATAGTTCTGAAGGTTATGGGAGTCTTGGGATACCAGGTAGTTGTCCTACCAGTCCCATTTCTGGTAAAAAAAAATGAGAATCTCTAAAATGTATTCTTCACGTTGCAGCTGATGTGAGTCAGTTTATTTTGAAAGATATTAATCGGAACACTCACATGCCCATCCATTTCCTAACGACACTAGGCCTTGGCAGCCAGCCACCACTACTCTGTGTTATTATCACAAAACTGTTTTAGATCTTTACAAAAACACAACTGCCTTGTGTTCCTGTAATGCTGAGGGGTACATTTACTAAGATGGTAGTTCTATTTAAGATGGGTTGTTGCCCATAGATTCCAGGCATTAGCTTCTAGAAGGTGGTAGATTGGTTGTAATGGGCAACATCCCATTTTAAATAGAACTTCCATCTTAGTAAATTTATCCCTGAGAGTGCACTGATCTCCATACAACAAGGTTGGAAATAATAAATTAGGCTAAGTGCCCCTTAACCCAGCAATGAGAATGAGGAAGCTGTCTGGCATCGAATAGCTAGAGCCCAAATCCCACTCTTTACGGCTACTGGATTTCAGGGACTAATTTGGGGACTGAGTAACCAATGATGCTCTTTTGTTAAGTGTGCGGTACTTAAGAGGGTGCCCCTTTATGTTAGGAGGACGCAACGCAAGATCTTTCCTGCACGTCAAATCCAGAGTAACTGACATGGCACACTAGATACTATTCCATTCATTGTACTCTGAATCTATTAGCTCTGTCAATAACAACTGTGGCAATATTTGTCTTTTTCCTAATGTTCTAGATCCTGTTGTGTAGCAGTAAATGTGCTGCTATCTGTCCCCAGCTCTCCCTGACATATGTTGCTCTGTTCTGCAGTTACCATGCTCATCTCTGTCACCTGGGCACAATTATATAACAGTGTTTAATGAACCCGACTCTCCCAACAAGGGATTATGACAACTTCTGTGTGTGTGGTGCTGAGCATGTATCCGTAAACCTCCATTTTCCTTGCAGATTTGCAGCAGGATGTACAGTAGGGGCTCTGAGGGTTACATAAGACATGGCATCTGGCTGCAAATTTCAGGAATTATAAGAAGTATTGTATGGATGGAGGGCCAGGCAGGCACACACACGGGTTCCAGTTCTCAGTGCGCAGGAAGAGAATATATGATGAACTATAGTGTTATGTTTACCATAGGTATGAAGTGTAACTCTCTAAGGATCTCTACTCCTTAAATACAGGGATCCGTGTAAAGCCACACAGCCTGCTGCAATATCTGAAATGTGGATGTTAAAGTGTTAATTATCTGTCAACATAACATTAAATATACTTAACAATTTGATTTTATGAAGTTAGGTTTTGAATTCCCACAGACAGAGCTTTATAATCAATAAAACTTCAAAGTGGAAAGAGAAAAAGCAATATTGTGCAGCCGTCCAAATGCTGAAGGGAATGCTGCTTTAATATATATCAGATCTGAGCTATGGCCTGAGACTGTCCTTCCACTGCATCTGTACAAACACAAAGGTGAAGGGTTTTGCCTAAACTAAATAACCAATAACAATTTGCTCAGTGCTAGTACATTATAGGAAACGTTTATCAAACTTTCTAAAGTAGACAGGTGCTTGTGTTACCCATGGCAACCAATATGATGGGATACAGTCATGTGACCATTGCTCGGGATCCCGGCGGGCACCATGCAGTCACCGGAATACAGAGCAATCACAATGCCCACAGTCAGCATGCCGACCGACGGGCTCTGTTTTATTAGCCCCTCCACGCCAACATTCTGCTGTCGGGATCTTGCGGTCAGTATGCTGACCACCGGGATCCCAGGCGCCAGCATGCCGTTACCTACCCAATATGATTCTAGCTGCCATTTATCTAATTAATTCTATAAAATTATAGCTACAGTACAAACTGATCGGTTGCTATGGGCATCACTTCCACTTATCCTCTTTATAAGGTTTGGTAGATATTCCCTGTAAGTGGTGAATAGTCATTGTCCATACACACTGTAGCCAGCCACTTAATGGGCTGAGCCAACATTCATGAGCATGCAGCCGATCAATTTAATAGTAACCCGTGACAAAACTATATTGGGAGGCAGCAGTTTCTGGCTGCTCTGCCTATAAGAACCTGTTTTAGCACATACTGTAGGAAGATTTTGGCTACCAGACATTGTATATCTTGTTTTACTAGATATACAGTATGACTTGGCACAGGGAACGACCGAGAAAACCAATAGGATACTGTACAATAATTCTGTCCTGTGTCCTCGCTTCCTTCCTAAACACTAGGGGAATGATTCAGTCTCATAATGCTGCAACCACTTTTGTGTCTTTTGTCTTAGTCGGATCAGCAACTTTATGCTAATGCTAGTATTAACCCTTCCCCTGTAGTACAAGTGGGGATGTAGTTAATATCCCGGCAGTCAGTATCCTGATGGCCAGAAATTCGATAACGGCATCCGGAAAGTCAGAATCCCGGTGGATCCCGACATAAAGTACTGGGGTTAGGGTTAGGCTTGGGGGAGGGGTGGGCTGCGGAGAGGAGGGGGGGCAGTTATGGTTAGGAAACGGGAGGGGTGGGTTTAGGGTAGGATTAAAATACTCACTTGGAACCATAGTGATTGTGAATGTCGGAATGCTGCTGTTGGCATTCTGACCATCAGGATCCCAACTGCCGATGTTCCGATACTATCCCATACAAGCGTGCGTCTGAATCTGCAGGGACACCCACTTTAAGTGTCTCTAGACCCTGTTATACTGATTATAACTGTTTTCGCACCTTCAAAAATTGCACCAGCCCTTTGGCAAGTGCAGATTTTTCCTCTAAGTACGGCCTTCAATGTGGGTGATTAAGTGTCTGTATAAGTAGCCAGTTCAGTGACATGCCCACGACACTCCCATAACACATTCATAAGATGCCACCTCCCAGTGACTGCCCGGGAACACCCAGCCCATTTTCAGTACATTTCTGCTGCTGTGTGTCTCAATTGTAAATGCGTCTCTGTGGGTACACACAGTGTAACAGCTGCGCCTCTGTGGGTACACACATTGTAACAGCTGCAAATCTGTGGGTACACACAGTGTAACAACTGCGCCTCTGTGGGTACACTCGGAGTAACTGCTGCGCCTCTGTGGGTACACTTGGAGTAACTGCTGCGCCTCTGTGGGTACACACATTGTAACAGCTGCAAATCTGTGGGTACACACAGTGTAACAGCTGCGCCTCTGTGGGTACACACAGTGTAACAGCTGCGTCTCTGTGGGTACACACATTGTAACAGCTGCGCCTCTGTGGGTACACACATTGTAACAGCTGCAAATCTGTGGGTACACACAGTGTAACAACTGCGCCTCTGTGGGTACACTCGGAGTAACTGCTGCGCCTCTGTGGGTACACTTGGAGTAACTGCTGCGCCTCTGTGGGTACACACATTGTAACAGCTGCAAATCTGTGGGTACACACAGTGTAACAACTGCGCCTCTGTGGGTACACTCGGAGTAACTGCTGCGCCTCTGTGGGTACACTTGGAGTAACTGCTGCGCCTCTGTGGGTACACACATTGTAACAGCTGCAAATCTGTGGGTACACACAGTGTAACAACTGCGCCTCTGTGGGTACACTCGGAGTAACTGCTGCGCCTCTGTGGGTACACTCGGAGTAACTGCTGCGCCTCTGTGGGTACACTCGGAGTAATTGCTGCGCCTCTGTGGGTACACTCGGAGTAACTGCTGCGCCTCTGTGGGTACACTTGGAGTAACTGCTGCGCCTCTGTGGGTACACACATTGTAACAGCTGCAAATCTGTGGGTACACACAGTGTAACAACTGCGCCTCTGTGGGTACACTCGGAGTAACTGCTGCGCCTCTGTGGGTACACTTGGAGTAACTGCTGCGCCTCTGTGGGTACACACATTGTAACAGCTGCAAATCTGTGGGTACACACAGTGTAACAACTGCGCCTCTGTGGGTACACTCGGAGTAACTGCTGCGCCTCTGTGGGTACACTCGGAGTAACTGCTGCGCCTCTGTGGGTACACTCGGAGTAATTGCTGCGCCTCTGTGGGTACACTCGGAGTAATTGCTGCGCCTCTGTGGGTACACTCGGAGTAACTGCTGCGCCTCTGTGGGTACACTCGGAGTAACTGCTGCGCCTCTGTGGGTACACTCGGAGTAACTGCTGCGCCTCTGTGGGTACACTCGGAGTAATTGCTGCGCCTCTGTGGGTACACTCGGAGTAACTGCTGCGCCTCTGTGGGTACACTTGGAGTAACTGCTGCGCCTCTGTGGGTACACACATTGTAACAGCTGCAAATCTGTGGGTACACACAGTGTAACAACTGCGCCTCTGTGGGTACACTCGGAGTAACTGCTGCGCCTCTGTGGGTACACTCGGAGTAACTGCTGCGCCTCTGTGGGTACACTCGGAGTAATTGCTGCGCCTCTGTGGGTACACTCGGAGTAACTGCTGCGCCTCTGTGGGTACACTCGGAGTAACTGCTGCGCCTCTGTGGGTACACTTGGAGTAACTGCTGCGCCTCTGTGGGTACACACATTGTAACAGCTGCAAATCTGTGGGTACACACAGTGTAACAACTGCGCCTCTGTGGGTACACTCGGAGTAACTGCTGCGCCTCTGTGGGTACACTTGGAGTAACTGCTGCGCCTCTGTGGGTACACACATTGTAACAGCTGCAAATCTGTGGGTACACACAGTGTAACAACTGCGCCTCTGTGGGTACACTCGGAGTAACTGCTGCGCCTCTGTGGGTACACTCGGAGTAACTGCTGCGCCTCTGTGGGTACACTCGGAGTAACTGCTGCGCCTCTGTGGGTACACACATTGTAAAAGCTGCAAATCTGTGGGTACACACAGTGTAACAACTGCGCCTCTGTGGGTACACTCGGAGTAACTGCTGCGCCTCTGTGGGTACACTCGGAGTAACTGATGCGCCTCTGTGGGTACACTCGGAGTAACTGCTGCGCCTCTGTGGGTACACTCGGAGTAACTGATGCGCCTCTGTGGGTACACTCGGAGTAACTGCTGCGCCTCTGTGGGTACACACATTGTAACAGCTGCAAATCTGTGGGTACACTCGGAGTAACTGCTGCGCCTCTGTGGGTACACTCGGAGTAATTGCTGCGCCTCTGTGGGTACACTCGGAGTAACTGCTGCGCCTCTGTGGGTACACTCGGAGTAACTGCTGCGCCTCTGTGGGTACACTCGGAGTAACTGCTGCGCCTCTGTGGGTACACTCGGAGTAACTGCTGCACCTCTGTGGGTACACTCGGAGTAACTGCTGCGCCTCTGTGGGTACACTCGGAGTAACTGCTGCGCCTCTGTGGGTACACTCGGAGTAACTGCTGCGCCTCTGTGGGTACACTCGGAGTAACTGCTGCGCCTCTGTGGGTACACTCGGAGTAACTGCTGCGCCTCTGTGGGTACACTCGGAGTAACTGCTGCGCCTCTGTGGGTACACTCGGAGTAACTGCTGCGCCTCTGTGGGTACACTCGGAGTAACTGCTGCGCCTCTGTGGGTACACACAGTGTAAAGCATGCACCATTAAAGTTTTTAGGGCTATTCACACACGCACAGTAGTAAAATGATCATCAGCATTACGTGCACCACAGAATCGGGCCCTACATGTACTTCTCCCCTCTACAGGTACTGTGAAAAGCAGATGCACAGCACAAAGGTGCAAAGGTTTATTCTTTCAATTACATTTGTTTCATAACTGTAAATAGATGTTTGAGTCATAGGGGTGTATTCAATTGTAGTTGGAAACTGCTGTCTTGTTGGAAAGACGGCAGTTTCTGACTTTTTTAGGTCGTAAACGGTTCCGACATGTTCGATCCTTTCTGACAAGTCTGCAATTCCGACTTGGTGGAAAACACGTTTATCGGCGGAATAGCTGCGGATCCACGTGTTTTGTTGGAAGCGCGGCCAAATCTCACAGGTTTTAGCCCCGTTTTTGACAATGGGAATCTTACTTTAAATACAGCTCATTGAATACTGAGATGTTGGATCTTTTGAATATACCCCATAATATAAAATAATGACTCTTCAACCCCACAACAGAGAGCAGTATTGTACAGAATCATGGTAGTAATAGGACACCAAGTGAGGAAACAGGTAGGATGGAATTCAGCCAAGGATCATTTACAGTACAGGGGTGTAGAGATTGTTTTTGTATTACACAAGTTCAGTGCAACAAGTCTTTCTAATTTTTCTTTCGATTTTGACTATATAGTCAAAATCGCAAGAAAAGTTAGTGCAAATCGCTAGGTGTTATACCACTTGCGATTCCGATTCGATCCCGATGCGCGGTCTCGACAAGTCAGGATCGCAAGAAAAGATAGACTGTGCAGGCAAGTCAATCCTTGCTAGATCGGTGTACTATCTAGTTAATCTCACATGTCAATTAAATCTCACATAAGCCAAAATCTCACATAAGCCAAAATCGTAAGCACACATAGTCCATATCTCAAGAAAAGTTAGTCAAAATCGGTGGTGCTGGGCTCCGGGAAGTTCAGGGGAAATTGCAAAGTGAAAATTGGGCATAGCAAGGATCTCACCGTGTGTACACACCATTTCTAACATTGTAACCAGATGTATCTAGAATGATTCATCCATTATTCCTGATATTATGACTAATTCTAATCAGTCTTGATTTACTGTACATGAAAAGGCGTTTGTTCCAATGGGCGCATTCCAGGTTTATTAACAATGCTTCACTGATGATCAACTTGTTTAAGGCTCTGCAGGAACGGTTTCAGGCAAAGATTAAAAAAGGTTTGGGATATTTTTACTGATCACTTATTGTATAATAAAATAGCTATTCAGGTGAGGAAATATCACCTATAATATAAAAGCTAGCCAGGTGAGGAAATATCACCTATAATATAATAGCTAGCCAGGTGAGGAAATATTACCTAGAATATAATAGTTTGCTAGGTGAGGAAATATCTCCTATAATATAATACAGTAGCTAACCAGGTGAGGAAATATCACCTGTAATATAATAGTTAGCCAGGTGAGTAAATATCACCTACTGTATAATATAATAGCTAGCCAGATGTGGAAATATCGCCTGTAATACAAAATAGCTAGCCAGGTTAGGAAATATCACCCGTAATATAATAACTAGCAAAGTGAGGAAATATCACCTATAATATAATATCTAGCGAGGTAAGAAAATATTACCTATAATAATATACTAGCCAGGTGAGGAAATATTACCTGTAATATAATAGCTAGCCAGGTGAGAAAATATCACCCATAATATCATAACTAGCAATGTGAGGAAATATCACCTATAATAAAATATCTAGCGAGGTAAGGAAATATTACCTATAATAATATAGCTAGCCAGGTGAGGAAATATCACCTATATTATAATACAGTAGCTAACCAGGTGAGGAAATATCACCTGTAATATAATAGTTAGCGAGGTGAATAAATATAACCTACTGTATAATATAATATAAGAGCTTGCCAGGTGAGGAAATATTGCCTGTAATATAATAGCTAGCCAGGTGAGGAAATATCACCTATAATATAATAGCTAGCTAGGTGAGGAAATATCACCTATAATATAACAAATAGCCAGGTGAGGAAATATCACCTGTAACAAAATAGCTAGCCAGGTGGTTTTTACTAATGCGACAATTGGCCAAACTGAGTTACAAGTCTGTGTATCTCTGACAGTACAAGCCTATCCCGCCACTGCAACATAACACTTTGCATGCAGATACAGCTGCGGTCGCACACAGAATATAGGCATGCCGCATATCATTTAATCAGCAAAAGCTGCTTGTGCGTTTCATTTGTGTCGTTTTGCGAATAAGACATTAAAATGGAAAAAGCTGAACGAAAAGACGCTCAGCGCTACCGAGTTCATGCCACGGCATGCCGTAACTAAAAGGGCTGTTTAAAATGCAGAAAACACTGTAGTGTAGCATTTTGTACACAGATACAGGTGCAGCCGCACAGAGAATATATGCATGCTGCATATTATTTTAGTCAGCAGAGTCTGCTGCATAAGATGAATTTTCAGCAAAAAAAGACGCCCAACGCTAACAAAGTTGCACGGGACCTGTCAGCTCACTCACGCCTGGCATCTCCCGCTGCATGGGATATTGAGGCAAGATGTATGAGGACACGTCTGTAGGTGCAAGAGATCACTCAGCAACAGCTATCCCTTTCCCGTAGACACAGACAGCAGTGTCGAGGGGGGGGGGGGGGGGGAGAGTACAAATTACCCGGGCCCAGGTCTGATGGAGGGGCCCAGGCCCCACCCCCCTTACCTGGCAGCAGCAGCTGCAGCTCTTCTCCGCAGCCTAGCACACTCTGCTGTGCACTGGGCTGCAGTGTGGCCTTGGAGGTGCTTAAAATACAAATCTTTTCAGTATTTTTTCTCCTGTGATTAGGCCACACCCCTTGGAAAGTATCTGGGCCCAGCCCGGCTCTCAACTGCCTTGCACCTATGACACTGCCGTGAAATTCCTATCAGAAATAGACGCTTTGTGCACCTTGATACAGGCTGCCCAGTTGCTGCCCACAAACGGCTATTTCATGCTGGACTGCGCTCGGACAAGTTGCATTAATTTGACCACAAGTTATAAATAAGACGTCTGACTGACTGTTGGGAGTTGACGTAATGGTCTGGAAGCAGGAGCACGCTGTCGTCTGAGAGAGGTCTGTTGTGCAGGCAACAGAACAGAGTACAGGAAGCTGCGGAGGCGGAGCTCGATGCTACTCTCACTGTGGAGAGGCAGCCCCAAGCTTACCTTCCCGCCAACTGACAGCCCATCAAGGTGGGCCAGGGGGAGTGGCTTTGTGACAGATGGCGAGCTCCTTATAGTGGGCAGAGCAGACACTTGAGGTCTGATAGAAACACTTAGCCTGGCAAGCTTCAATATAGACCTTTAAAATGCATTAACACAGAGCTAGTTACTGCGAATGTAATACATGCGTACCTTCCAACATCAGGAGCCCGACCGAAAAGGGGGCGTGGTCTATAGGAAAGGACACATGGCTCACGATCCCATTTTCCATTTCTGTGGGGGGCATGCCCAGCGCTCTGTGAGCTGCTGGCATGCCCCCAGTCCCTCTGACTCCCTTGAATAGATGCTGTGCACATGCACACAGCATCTTTTCACCACTGCTCTGCTAGGCCTACAGATCTACACTAAAAGGTCTACAGTCAATAGGTTGATCACTAATAGTCAAAATGCATTAGGTCGACAGGGTCAAAAGGTCGACAGGGTCAAAAGGTTGCTGCATTTACTATCCATGTCACAAACTATTACCTTCAGTAAGCTTGTTGTGAGCGAAACGGAGCGAGCCACCGAGCCTGAAGCGTGGCGAGTAACGCGAGCCTGCAAGGGGTTGCATTTCATAGAACTGACTATCCATGTCACAAACTATCACCATTAGTAACCTTGTGGTGAGCAAAGTGGAGTAAAGCGAGCAACCGCGCTTGAACTGTGGCGAGCGAAGCTAGCCTGCGAGGGGACGCATTGCAAAAACACACAAATTTTTTTTTGGGTGTGTCGACATTTTGACCCTGTCAACCTGATGACCCTATCAACCTTTTGACTCTGTAGACCTTTTGACTGTCGACCCTTTGACCCATCGACCTTTTGAACCTGTCAACCTTTTGACCCTGTCAACCTTTTACTGTCGACCTAATGACTGTCTATCTTTTTAATGTCTATCTTCCGTATCAGAGCCATGTAAATGTATGCTACTTCAGATCAATCAGCAGTTTTATCTCAAGCTTTGGGGAGTTATCAAAATACATCCAGCCTACTGCACAAAGGTTATAGCTGCAACTCCTAGGGAAAGCGAAATCTCAGCAGTTCAATAGATGATATTCAGCCCCAGTTTAAGAAGATATAGCATGTAGTCTGCGACTAATGAGCAAGGACAGGACTTTAATCTCAACATTTACAGTTAACAAATCCTCCACTCTTAGGGGCTAATTCAGACCTGATTGCTGCTGTGCGTTTTCGCACAGCGGGCGATCAGGTCTGAACTGCGCATGCACCGCAATGCGCAGGCGCAACGGTCCGCAGCGACAAGGAGTTCCGGGCAGGGACGGGATGGTGTGCTAAAAATCCAATCGCACTGGCGATCGCAAGAAGATTGACAGGAAGAGGGCATTTGTGGGTGGCAACTGACCATTTCTAGGGAGTGTCCGGAAAAACACAGGAGGGACCTGGCGTTTTGTGGGAGGATTCGAGATGTCAGCACTGGCCCCAATCATCGCAGCGGCTGAGTAAGTTATGGGCTGTGCAGAGACTGCACAAACTTCTGTTTATGCAGCTAGCTCTCCTGCACATGCGATCACTCACCTGCACAGTGAATTCCCCCTACCCCTGTAGGCGGCAACTACCTGATTGCAGGGATGCAAAAAACGCACCCTAGCGATCAGGTCTGAATTACCCCCATAGTACAGAAGTTATGAGATAGTCTTTACTGGGAATAAAAGTTTTAACAAACAAAGAAAACAACACAAAGAAAAATAGGATTTTAGTACCTACCGGTAAATCCTTTTCTCTTAGTCCGTAGAGGATGCTGGGGACTCCAAAAGGACCATGGGGTATAGACGGATCCGCAGGAGCTTGGGCACACTATAAAGACTTCAACTGGGTGTGAACTGGCTCCTCCCTCTATGCCCCTCCCCCAGACCTCAGTTAGAAAACTGTGCCCAGGACAGATGGACATTTCGAGGAAAGAATTTATTGTTATAAACACGGTGAGTGTCCTACCAGCTCACACCTCAAACACACCGTAGAACGTGGCATTCAGTAGAATACCAGCCAACGGCATGAACAAAACACAGCCACATGCTGAGAGAATATGTAACACAAACCGTGTGTCCACATAAGCAAAAATAAGACCCCGCATGCCATGGCATGAAAAACGGTAGCAACCGCCTGACAGAGAAGACACACCACCAGGGTGTAACCAAAAACAATAACTGCAGACACTGTACGCACTGGGATGGGCGCCCAGCATCCTCTACGGACTAAGAGAAAAGGATTTACCGGTAGGTACTAAAATCCTATTTTCTCATACGTCCTAGAGGATACTGGGGACTCCAAAAGGACCATGGGGTTTATACCTAAGCTCCAAAATGGGCAGGAGAGTGCGGACGACTCTGCAGCACCGAATGAGCAAACAAAAGGTCCCCAAAAATCAGGGTAACACACTTGTAGAGCATAGCAAAAGCGTTTGATCCCGACCAATAATCCGCTCGGCAAAGTTGAACCGCCGAGACTCCTCGGGTATCCACCCAAGAAGAGCCCATCTTTCCATTAGAATGGGCTTCCACCGACTTCGGTAATGACAATCCAGCCGTAGAACAAACACGCCAAATCGCATCACAGATTCAGCGTGTATCAGACTGCATACTGCAGTCGCCCCAAGCATGCTGGGAGCATACCGGACAAACAGAGCCTCTGTTTCTCCAAACTGAGCCAAATTGGCGACCTAAATATTCAAATTCCCGGTAACATCGATACTTTGAATCCGCTAATGCCTAAGTAACCACCGGCATCAAAATAGACCGATTTCTGCGAAACCCAGAAACCACTCTTTGACAGAACTACAATCCGAGTTCACAATTCCTCTCTATCCACATGGAAGATCAAACAAGGCTCTTGTGAGACAAAACCACCACTTCCGACACCCGCCTTGCGGACGCCAAAGCCAATAGCATGACCACTTTCCAAGAGAGAATTTTTTTTTTTTTTAAAGAAAATAATAAGGCCATACTGCACCGAAATGGAGCCTAACTCTAGGCCTGCATCCACACTGGCTTGTAAAGTATGGATAAGAATGACCTAGCTGAAAGTCTTCCGTAGGAACCATCCTGGATTCTCCAAGACACAGAGTTACGCCAACTACGGCGGTAAGGCTTTGCAGTTACTTCTTTCGTAGCCTGAGACATTGAGGAAATGACTTCACTGGGAACATCCTTCCGGCTTAGGATATGGCATTCAACCGCCACGCCGTCAGACGCAGTCGCGGTAAGTCTTGATACACGCCCTGATCTAGTTGTAACAGTTCCTCACGTAAAGGAAGAGGGCAGGAATCTTCCATGAGCAAATCATGAAAAACTGGATAGTAAACCCTCCTTGGCCAGATCGGATCCGAGAGGATCGCCTGAACCTTTGTTCTTCTGACGTTCCTTACCTTCAGAAAAAATGAAAGAGGAGAGGCCACATAGACCGACTAAAAACACCCACGGTGTCACGAGGGTGTCCACTGCTACAGCTTGAGTGTCCCTTGACCTGAAACAATATCCCTGAGGCCTCTCGTTGAAGCGAGACGCCAACCTGACCAATTGCGACACTCCACCAAAAGTTGTTCCGTCTGTGAAAACTTCTCGATGATGACTAAATTTCTCCCGGATGGAGATCGCGTCAGCAGAGGAAATCTATTTTTCTTTCGTTTACCTCCGGAACGAAAACTGCTAATATAGTGTTTACCAGACTTTCCACCCCACGGCAAAACTGTGCATCTTCTGCCATTGCCGCTATGCTCCTTGTTCCGCCATAGCAGCTTACTTACGCCACTGCTGACAAGTGGTCTGGCAGAACTAACATGGGCCGAACACGAAGAATACGTTCGTCGAAAATAGATCTTAAATCAAGAAAGCTTATTGCAGACAAGCTTTCCAACCTAACCTTATCCTCTGGAAATACGTCCCTTGCAAGGACTGCTCCCCAGCCTCGGAGATCTGTATGCACGGACACCAGGATCTAAACCTGGATCCCGAACCTTCATCCCTCTAGAAGGAGAGAACCGAGCAGACACCACAGGAGTGATGTCCTGACCTTTAGGATTATATTCCGGTGCATGTGCAGGTGAGACCCGGACCACAATTCCAACTGGCCCCTTGAAAGCCACTCTGGCAGTAGACCTGCTCCCCCCAAAAAAACTTTGTAGGCCGCACCCATCTGTTTTAGCAACAGAACATATTGAGGAAGTGTCACCGCAAAGCTGATCCAACTCTGGATCCCTAGACCTCTTCCCATAGGAAAAACACTGAACATTAACCGGTCAGTATCTACTCTGAAACCCACCTCCGACAACTGTGCCGATGGGAACAACGGCCAATCCCTGTGTCGAAGAACAGTCAGAGAGAAACAACGATTTGCACCTTTATACAGGGACAACCGGACCATGTCCTGAACCTGACGCACCTCTGTATGACGTCGCGTACTACCTCCCCTTCCAGAGGGGAACGGCAAGATCTATTAGAAAAAACAGTAAGGGGAACAACCGTAACTTAGAAAGCTCCCCTTTTGGAGTCTATAAATAACTCACAGGTCTTAGTCTATTCCTGGACTAACTGAAATTAGTAGACGAGTGCTCACCGGAGTGAGAACTAGCCAGATAGACTCAGCGATAAGTGGTGAATGTGTTGGATACAGAAAACGACATCCACTTCTGCGAACCTAACAAGGCTGCAGAACTCTTACCTTTCAACCTTCCGCTGTCTGCACAGAAAAGGAAAAAAGAACGGTATCGAACCGGTTAAAACGACTGCATCCCACAAAAGAATGCGTCACCAACCGTTGTGAAGGAGGCTAACTCACTAAGTTAGACTTACCAGTTGTATCCGCCGAGAGTGACTGAACAGAGGGCTCACCAAACATCTGTATACCTCCCTCGAGTATCTCTCGGAGACAACCTCAGCATTTTCCCAGCTACACCTCCTGCTGTCACACGGCAGCCTGCTGCAATGTTATAGAGTAGAATCAATATAAGCAAGCTTACCCACTCTGGGTAGGGTAATTCTATCGGATGCCTACCCGAATACAACACTCCCTCATGTGCATGCAATGCAAATAAGGCCAAAGTATAGAAATAAAATATCACTTAGCTTCCTGTGTATGATCCTTTGAGACCGGGCTCTGCGTCGACCAGGAGTTGACTGCCGTAATGTTCTCTCCGCGTCGGGAAGAGAATAATATTCGGACTCCTCGAGAGGGTCGAAAACCAACTCGTCACGGCCAATCTAGAGCTTAATCAACAGAGCGATCAGCACATGAGAAGAATACCATTATTTCAGCATTCATGGATATACATAATGAAATACACAATAAAACACACATATCCTAACCATGCATATATAAACTTATATCTACATATATATATATATACATATAGATATAACCTATACGCAAGTGGATTGTCCAGACCCGTCAGGTCCCTAGTGACAGTAATGTGTGAGTGTTGTGAATGTGTATGACCATGTACTGACGTGCCCCTGATGTGGATCTACCAGGAACTAGAGATGAGCGCCTGAAATTTTTCGGGTTTTGTGTTTTGGTTTTGGGTTCGGTTCCGCGGCCGTGTTTTGGGTTCGAACGCGTTTTGGCAAAACCTCACCGAATTTTTTTTGTCGGATTCGGGTGTGTTTTGGATTCGGGTGTTTTTTTCAAAAAACACTAAAAAACAGCTTAAATCATAGAATTTGTGGGTCATTTTGATCCCAAAGTATTATTAACCTCAAAAACCATAATTTACACTCATTTTCAGTCTATTCTGAATACCTCACACCTCACAATATTATTTTTAGTCCTAAAATTTGCACCGAGGTCGCTGTGTGAGTAAGATAAGCGACCCTAGTGGCCGACACAAACACCGGGCCCATCTAGGAGTGGCACTGCAGTGTCACGCAGGATGTCCCTTCCAAAAAACCCTCCCCAAACAGCACATGACGCAAAGAAAAAAAGAGGCGCAATGAGGTAGCTGTGTGAGTAAGATTAGCGACCCTAGTGGCCGACACAAACACCGGGCCCATCTAGGAGTGGCACTGCAGTGTCACGCAGGATGTCCCTTCCAAAAAACCCTCCCCAAACAGCACATGACGCAAAGAAAAAAAGAGGCGCAATGAGGTAGCTGTGTGAGTAAGATTAGCGACCCTAGTGGCCGACACAAACACCGGGCCCATCTAGGAGTGGCACTGCAGTGTCACGCAGGATGTCCCTTCCAAAAAACCCTCCCCAAACAGCACATGACGCAAAGAAAAAAAGAGGCGCAATGAGGTAGCTGACTGTGTGAGTAAGATTAGCGACCCTAGTGGCCGACACAAACACCGGGCCCATCTAGGAGTGGCACTGCAGTGTCACGCAGGATGTCCCTTCCAAAAAACCCTCCCCAATCAGCACATGATGCAAAGAAAAAGAAAAGAAAAAAGAGGTGCAAGATGGAATTGTCCTTGGGCCCTCCCACCCACCCTTATGTTGTATAAACAAAACAGGACATGCACACTTTAACCAACCCATCATTTCAGTGACAGGGTCTGCCACACGACTGTGACTGATATGACGGGTTGGTTTGGACCCCCCCCAAAAAAGAAGCAATTAATCTCTCCTTGCACAAACTGGCTCTACAGAGGCAAGATGTCCACCTCATCTTCACCCTCCGATATATCACCGTGTACATCCCCCTCCTCACAGATTATCAATTCGTCCCCACTGGAATCCACCATCTCAGCTCCCTGTGTACTTTGTGGAGGCAATTGCTGCTGGTCAATGTCTCCGCGGAGGAATTGATTATAATTCATTTTAATGAACATCATCTTCTCCACATTTTCTGGATGTAACCTCGTACGCCGATTGCTGACAAGGTGAGCGGCGGCACTAAACACTCTTTCGGAGTACACACTTGTGGGAGGGCAACTTAGGTAGAATAAAGCCAGTTTGTGCAAGGGCCTCCAAATTGCCTCTTTTTCCTGCCAGTATAAGTACGGACTGTGTGACGTGCCTACTTGGATGCGGTCACTCATATAATCCTCCACCATTCTATCAATGTTGAGAGAATCATATGCAGTGACAGTAGACGACATGTCCGTAATCGTTGTCAGGTCCTTCAGTCCAGACCAGATGTCAGCATCAGCAGTCGCTCCAGACTGCCCTGCATCACCGCCAGCGGGTGGGCTCGGAATTCTGAGCCTTTTCCTCGCACCCCCAGTTGCGGGAGAATGTGAAGGAGGAGATGTTGACAGGTCGCGTTCCGCTTGACTTGACAATTTTGTCACCAGCAGGTCTTTCAACCCCAGCAGACCTGTGTCTGCCGGAAAGAGAGATCCAAGGTAGGCTTTAAATCTAGGATCGAGCACGGTGGCCAAAATGTAGTGCTCTGATTTCAACAGATTGACCACCCGTGAATCCTTGTTAAGTGAATTAAGGGCTGCATCCACAAGTCCCACATGCCTAGCGGAATCGCTCCCTTTTAGCTCCTTCTTCAATGCCTCCAGCTTCTTCTGCAAAAGCCTGATGAGGGGAATGACCTGACTCAAGCTGGCAGTGTCTGAACTGACTTCACGTGTGGCAAGTTCAAAGGGCATCAGAACCTTGCACAACGTTGAAATCATTCTCCACTGCACTTGAGACAGGTGCATTCCACCTACTATATCGTGCTCAATTGTATAGGCTTGAATGGCCTTTTGCTGCTCCTCCAACCTCTGAAGCATATAGAGGGTTGAATTCCACCTCGTTACCACTTCTTGCTTCAGATGATGGCAGGGCAGGTTCAGTAGTTTTTGGTGGTGCTCCAGTCTTCTGTACGTGGTGCCTGTACGCCGAAAGTGTCCCGCAATTCTTCTGGCCACCGACAGCATCTCTTGCACGCCCCTGTCGTTTTTTAAAAAATTCTGCACCACCAAATTCAAGGTATGTGCAAAACATGGGACGTGCTGGAATTTGCCCATATTTAATGCACACACAATATTGCTGGCGTTGTCCGATGCCACAAATCCACAGGAGAGTCCAATTGGGGTAAGCCATTCCGCGATGATCTTCCTCAGTTGCCGTAAGAGGTTTTCAGCTGTGTGCGTATTCTGGAAAGCGGTGATACAAAGCGTAGCCTGCCTAGGAAAGAGTTGGCGTTTGCGAGATGCTGCTACTGGTGCCGCCGCTGCTGTTCTTGCGGCGGGAGTCCATACATCTACCCAGTGGGCTGTCACAGTCATATAGTCCTGACCCTGCCCTGCTCCACTTGTCCACATGTCCGTGGTTAAGTGGACATTGGGTACAACTGCATTTTTTAGGACACTGGTGAGTCTTTTTCTGACGTCCGTGTACATTCTCGGTATCGCCTGCCTAGAGAAGTGGAACCTAGATGGTATTTGGTAACGGGGGCACACTGCCTCAATAAATTGTCTAGTTCCCTGTGAACTAACGGCGGATACCGGACGCACGTCTAACACCAACATAGTTGTCAAGGACTCAGTTATCCGCTTTGCAGTAGGATGACTGCTGTGATATTTCATCTTCCTCGCAAAGGACTGTTGAACAGTCAATTGCTTACTGGAAGTAGTACAAGTGGGCTTACGACTTCCCCTCTGGGATGACCATCGACTCCCAGCGGCAACAACAGCAGCGCCAGCAGCAGTAGGCGTTACACGCAAGGATGCATCGGAGGAATCCCAGGCAGGAGAGGACTCGTCAGAATTGCCAGTGACATGGCCTGCAGGACTATTGGCATTCCTGGGGAAGGAGGAAATTGACACTGAGGGAGTTGGTGGGGTGGTTTGCGTGAGCTTGGTTACAAGAGGAAGGGATTTACTGGTCAGTGGACTGCTTCCGCTGTCACCCAAAGTTTTTGAACTTGTCACTGACTTATTATGAATGCGCTGCAGGTGACGTATAAGGGAGGATGTTCCGAGGTGGTTAACGTCCTTACCCCTACTTATTACAGCTTGACAAAGGGAACACACGGCTTGACACCTGTTGTCCGCATTTCTGGTGAAATACCTCCACACCGAAGAGCTGATTTTTTTGGTATTTTCACCTGGCATGTCAACGGCCATATTCCTCCCACGGACAACAGGTGTCTCCCCGGGTGCCTGACTTAAACAAACCACCTCACCATCAGAATCCTCCTGGTCAATTTCCTCCCCAGCGCCAGCAACACCCATATCCTCCTCATCCTGGTGTACTTCAACACTGACATCTTCAATCTGACTATCAGGAACTGGACTGCGGGTGCTCCTTCCAGCACTTGCAGGGGGCGTGCAAATGGTGGAAGGCGCATGCTCTTCACGTCCAGTGTTGGGAAGGTCAGGCATCGCAACCGACACAATTGGACTCTCCTTGTGGATTTGGGATTTCAAAGAACGCACAGTTCTTTGCGGTGCTTTTGCCAGCTTGAGTCTTTTCAGTTTTCTAGCGAGAGGCTGAGTGCTTCCATCCTCATGTGAAGCTGAACCACTAGCCATGAACATAGGCCAGGGCCTCAGCCGTTCCTTGCCACTCCGTGTGGTAAATGGCATATTGGCAAGTTTACGCTTCTCCTCCGACAATTTTATTTTAGGTTTTGGAGTCCTTTTTTTACTGATATTTGGTGTTTTGGTTTTGACATGCTCTGTACTATGCCATTGGGCATCGGCCTTGGCAGACGACGTTGCTGGCATTTCATCGTCTCGGCCATGACTAGTGGCAGCAGCTTCAGCACGAGGTGGAAGTGGATCTTGATCTTTCCCTAATTTTGGAACCTCAACATTTTTGTTCTCCATATTTTAATAGGCACAACTAAAAGGCACCTCAGGTAAACAATGGAGATGGATGGATTGGATACTAGTATACAATTATGGACGGGCTGCCGAGTGCCGACACAGAGGTAGCCACAGCCGTGAACTACCGCACTGTACTGTGTCTGCTGCTAATATATAGACTGGTTGATAAAGAGATAGTATACTCGTAACTAGTATGTATGTATAAAGAAAGAAAAAAAAACCACGGTTAGGTGGTATATACAATTATGGACGGGCTGCCGAGTGCCGACACAGAGGTAGCCACAGCCGTGAACTACCGCACTGTACTGTGTCTGCTGCTAATATATAGACTGGTTGATAAAGAGATAGTATACTCGTAACTAGTATGTATGTAGAAAAGAAAGAAAAAAAAACCACGGTTAGGTGGTATATACAATTATGGACGGGCTGCCGAGTGCCGACACAGAGGTAGCCACAGCCGTGAACTACCGCACTGTACTGTGTCTGCTGCTAATATATAGACTGGTTGATAAAGAGATAGTATACTCGTAACTAGTATGTATGTATAAAGAAAGAAAAAAAAACCACGGTTAGGTGGTATATACAATTATGGACGGGCTGCCGAGTGCCGACACAGAGGTAGCCACAGCCGTGAACTACCGCACTGTACTGTGTCTGCTGCTAATATATAGACTGGTTGATAAAGAGATAGTATACTCGTAACTAGTATGTATGTATAAAGAAAGAAAAAAAACCACGGTTAGGTGGTATATACAATTATGGACGGGCTGCCGAGTGCCGACACAGAGGTAGCCACAGCCGTGAACTACCGCACTGTACTGTGTCTGCTGCTAATATATAGACTGGTTGATAAAGAGATAGTATACTCGTAACTAGTATGTATGTATAAAGAAAGAAAAAAAAACCACGGTTAGGTGGTATATACAATTATGGACGGGCTGCCGAGTGCCGACACAGAGGTAGCCACAGCCGTGAACTACCGCACTGTACTGTGTCTGCTGCTAATATATAGACTGGTTGATAAAGAGATAGTATACTCGTAACTAGTATGTATGTATAAAGAAAGAAAAAAAAACCACGGTTAGGTGGTATATACAATTATGGACGGGCTGCCGAGTGCCGACACAGAGGTAGCCACAGCCGTGAACTACCGCACTGTACTGTGTCTGCTGCTAATATATAGACTGGTTGATAAAGAGATAGTATACTCGTAACTAGTATGTATGTATAAAGAAAGAAAAAAAAACCACGGTTAGGTGGTATATACAATTATGGACGGGCTGCCGAGTGCCGACACAGAGGTAGCCACAGCCGTGAACTACCGCACTGTACTGTGTCTGCTGCTAATATATAGACTGGTTGATAAAGAGATAGTATACTCCTAATATTATATATACTGGTGGTCAGGTCACTGGTCACTAGTCACACTGGCAGTGGCACTCCTGCAGCAAAAGTGTGCACTGTTTTAATATAATATTATGTACTCCTGGCTCCTGCTATAACCTATAACTGGCACTGCAGTAGTGCTCCCCAGTCTCCCCCACAATTACAAGCTGTGTGAGCTGAGCAGTCAGACAGATATATAATATATATTATATAGATGATGCAGCACACTGGCCTGAGCCTGAGCAGTGCACACAGATATGGTATGTGACTGACTGAGTCACTGTGTGTATCGCTTTTTTCAGGCAGAGAACGGATATATTAAATAAACTGCACTGTGTGTCTGGTGGTCACTCACTATATAATATATTATGTACTCCTGGCTCCTGCTATAACCTATAACTGGCACTGCAGTAGTGCTCCCCAGTCTCCCCCACAATTATAAGCTGTGTGAGCTGAGCAGTCAGACAGATATATATAATATTATATATAGATAATAGATGATGCAGCACACTGGCCTGAGCCTGAGCAGTGCACACAGATATGGTATGTGACTGAGTCACTGTGTGCTGTGTATCGCTTTTTTCAGGCAGAGAACGGATTATAAATAAAACTGGTGGTCACTATCAGCAAAACTCTGCACTGTACTGAGTACTCCTAATGCTCCCCAAAATTAGTAAATCAAGTGTCTCTCTAATCTATTCTAAACGGAGAGGACGCCAGCCACGTCCTCTCCCTATCAATCTCAATGCACGTGTGAAAATGGCGGCGACGCGCGGCTCCTTATATAGAATCCGAGTCTCGCGATAGAATCCGAGCCTCGCGAGAATCCGACAGCGTCATGATGACGTTCGGGCGCGCTCGGGTTAACCGAGCAAGGCGGGAAGATCCGAGTCGCTCGGACCCGTGAAAAAAAACATGAAGTTCTGGCGGGTTCGGATTCAGAGAAACCGAACCCGCTCATCTCTACCAGGAACGTTATGGTCGACAGAAACTGAGTAAATGTCGACAGCAAGGAATAGTAAGCGGGCAAAAAATAATAATAATCTTGGAACCCCGAGGGGTCTGAGGGAAGCATACATATACAATTTCAATAACACTCCCCCCACATATACCTATAAATATATATATATATATATATATATATATATATATATATACAAATACAGGTACAAGGCAATAACAGCCTGTTAATCCTTTTACCCAGGAAATACCGTTGATGCCGACAGGGCATCCACAAACAACTGTGTCTCCCCTAGCGTGTTTACTTGTTTTTAAGCACACAAAACCAACCTGCTAATACTTAGTTTTTTTAATCAAGTACCGCCAAGCGTCGGCGCAGCAGACAGTTATCCCTCACGTCCAGGACACGGAGACCCGGCACCGCCAGAGTCACACGCAGAGACCTGTAACATGTCTGCCCAGGGTGCTCCCCCCCCAGCGCCCTGCACCCGTGGGAGCCGGCGGCGGGGAAGTAATGGCGCGCAGCGCGCAGTATATGCTGGCGGGGGTATGACACACGGTGCTCAGGCACCCAAATACTTTTATGCCAGCCACAAAAAGAAATCAGCAACCTGCTGCCCAGGGCGCTCCCCCCCCCCCCAGCGCCCTGCACCCTGTGAGTGCCGTTAGTGTGTGGGAGCATGGAGCGCAGCACGACCGCTGTACCTCCGTTACTGAAGTCTTCTGCCGTCACTGAAGTCTTCTGTTCTTCACATACTCACCTGGCTTCTTTCTTCTGGCTTCTGTGAGGGGGGTGACGGCGTGGCTCCGGGAACAAGCAGCTAGGCGCACCAAGTGATCGAACCCTCTGGAGCTAATGGTGTCCAGTAGCCGAGAAGCAGAACCCTTGAACTAAGAAGAAGTAGGTCCTGCTTCTCTCCTCTCAGTCCCACGATGCAGGGAGCCTGTAGCCAGCAGGTCTGCCTGAAAATAAAAAACCTAACATAAAGTCTTTAGAGAAACTCAGGAGAGCTCCCCTAGTGTGTGACCCATCACTCCTGGGCACAAAGTCTAACTGAGGTCTGGGGGAGGGGCATAGAGGGAGGAGCCAGTTCACACCCAGTTTAAGTCTTTATAGTGTGCCCAAGCTCCTGCGGAACCGTCTATACCCCATGGTCCTTTTGGAGTCCCCAGCATCCTCTAGGACGTATGAGAAATATAAACGTGCACCACCTTTAAAAAGAGCTTGTAGAACTTGTTATTCGTAATAGTTTCCATGCATGCTATTCATAAGTTATAAACAAATGAATGTACATTTCTCATATTAAATGGTTTTAATGATATTGTATTTGTAACTGTGTGAAGTTAAAGATAAACTGCAACTTAAAGTAATTGCCTGTTATGCTGCATTGTGATTAGTTACTGATTGCACTGTGAGATAATATTTCTCTTGGAAAAAAATTGTATGGTTAAGCAGATTGGTACGCAATTTTAACACTTTTACAGGTATTTAATGCAGACCCGGAAAATATTGTTCTTCTGCAAATTACTAGTATAATAAATAAGAATCTTCAGTTTAGTAAATATTATCGTTCTGTGTTTAAATTGCAATTCTATGTACTCCTGGAATGTTACTCATTTACATGTCATCATGTCTGTTAATCATAAATTGGGATTTCCTTTGAAACACTTGTATTACTTCTTTGAAGTTGGGTTCACTCCCTAATCTCTCCCATCTTTACTGAAGAATTCAGGATAAAGACATTTGTCAAGTTTGGTGAAAAGAGAAAGATTTTGGCACCAGGTAGTCACACTACCACTTTACTTGTGGTATGAACCTGTCAAGCATAATGTGCATGCACAGCTGTCGGGCTGCATCTCTCTCTCTCTCTCTATACATTATATATATATATATATATAGATATAGATATATATATAGATATATATATAGATATATAGTGACAAGAACACTGGAATAGTGTTTGAAGGCAGGTATACTTGCCCAAGGCTTGTAACCTAATTTAAAACCCCAGGAATATGTTGTGTTTTTTCTACCGAGAGCTTTTTGGCTTTTGGTAAAAGCCGATTAAGGGGTCCTGGGGTTTGCATGGAGAGAGAGGGCGGTCTCCATCCATTACGGCCCAGTTCAGGGGCCTGTAGCCTCAGAGCAGGCTAATTAGTGATTTCACCTGCATGCGGGTGTTAAAAGGCTTCTAGTCTGATCATTAGATCTCTCACACTGCCTGGGGAATAGGAGACTACTAAGAGAAACCTGCTACTGGACACAAGTGAGTTTTACTTGGTGATATGTTACTTATAATTTTATAGTGTTATTCAATAGTGACTTATGGTTAGTTAGTGCCAGACGTCAAGGTGTTCATTTTGAAGTTTTATTTTATTTTACTGCTTAATAAAACTAGTTGAGTCCAGCTGCTCTATAAACCTTGGACTCTCGGCTGCTGTGCACTATCTTCTACCTCAAGAGATCGTACATGTTCCCCTAAACCTGTTACAAATATCTATCTATATAAAGCCACAAATCATGCATACTGGGGATGCTTAAAAACTGCTAGGGTGGATTTGGCACCCCAGATTCCTAGGAATCCGGAACAGCTCATTTCTAATACATATACAATACAGATGTGTCCTTAACCATCGTTAATTAAGGCAAACCAGGAAGCAAAATCAATGAAATGTGTTAACATCTGCTGCTGGAGAGGGGAAGTGAACCCCTACCCACCCAGCGTGTATGTACAGCGATGATCGCTGACATCGCTGGGCTGAAAAGCGCTCAGTGCATACACACTGAGCGCTTTCCCCCGCTGGCCAGCGATGTCAGCAGCGGTGAGCGGCTTTCCATAGCAGGACGCTATGGAAAGCAGTAGATGAACGGTGGCCGCCGGCGATGAAGCGGGAGCGCGCATCAGTGCTCACCGCTCATCGTTTGGGCATACACACTGGGCGGCTTTGAGCTGAAAGCAGCTCAACACACCAAAATTGAGCTGCTTTCAGCTCAAAATCGCCCAGTGTGTATGGGCCTTTAGTGTCACATAGCGCTGGTTGTAGCATTTTTGACACTTGCCACCTCTTCATTCATCTCCCCCTTCTGTCCACGTGATATTTGTCTCCTGCAAACTGTTTTTGTCCATTTGATCATTTAAACTGGAATCTATAAATATTTGCTTGAACATGGGAGCACAGTTTTGGCATCTTTATATAAAAATCCCCAATTTATTATTGCTGTAGTATCAACTAGAGATGAGCGGGTTCGGTTTCTCTGAATCCGAACCCGCCAGAACTTCATGTTTTTTTTCACGGGTCCGAGCGACTCGGATCTTCCCGCCTTGCTCGGTTAACCCGAGCGCGCCCGAACGTCATCATGACGCTGTCGGATTCTCGCGAGGCTCGGATTCTATCGCGAGACTCGGATTCTATATAAGGAGCCGCGCGTCGCCGCCATTTTCACACGTGCATTGAGATTGATAGGGAGAGGACGTGGCTGGCGTCCTCTCCATTTAGATTATAAGAGACTGAGAGAGATTTACTGGAGCTGACTAGGAGGAGTACTGTTACTGTAGAAGTGTAGAGACTGAGTGGAGTTTACTAGTGAGGACAGTGCAGTTTACTTTATAATCCGTTCTCTGCCTGAAAAAAGCGATACACAGCACACAGTGACTCAGTCACATACCATATCTGTGTGCACTGCTCAGGCTCAGGCCAGTGTGCTGCATCATCTATTATCTATATATAATATTATATATATCTGTCTGACTGCTCAGCTCACACAGCTTATAATTGTGGGGGAGACTGGGGAGCACTACTGCAGTGCCAGTTATAGGTTATAGCAGGAGCCAGGAGTACATAATATATTATATAGTGAGTGACCACCAGACACACAGTGCAGTTTATTTAATATATCCGTTCTCTGCCTGAAAAAAGCGATACACACAGTGACTCAGTCAGTCACATACCATATCTGTGTGCACTGCTCAGGCTCAGGCCAGTGTGCTGCATCATCTATTATCTATATATAATATTATATATATCTGTCTGACTGCTCAGCTCACACAGCTTATAATTGTGGGGGAGACTGGGGAGCACTACTGCAGTGCCAGTTATAGGTTATAGCAGGAGCCAGGAGTACATAATATATTATATAGTGAGTGACCACCAGACACACAGTGCAGTTTATTTAATATATCCGTTCTCTGCCTGAAAAAAGCGATACACACAGTGACTCAGTCAGTCACATACCATATCTGTGTGCACTGCTCAGGCTCAGGCCAGTGTGCTGCATCATCTATTATCTATATATAATATTATATATATCTGTCTGACTGCTCAGCTCACACAGCTTATAATTGTGGGGGAGACTGGGGAGCACTACTGCAGTGCCAGTTATAGGTTATAGCAGGAGCCAGGAGTACATAATATATTATATAGTGAGTGACCACCAGACACACAGTGCAGTTTATTTAATATATCCGTTCTCTGCCTGAAAAAAGCGATACACACAGTGACTCAGTCAGTCACATACCATATCTGTGTGCACTGCTCAGGCTCAGGCCAGTGTGCTGCATCATCTATTATCTATATATAATATTATATATATCTGTCTGACTGCTCAGCTCACACAGCTTATAATTGTGGGGGAGACTAGGGAGCACTACTGCAGTGCCAGTTATAGGTTATAGCAGGAGCCAGGAGTACATAATATATTATATAGTGAGTGACCACCAGACACACAGTGCAGTTTATTTAATATATCCGTTCTCTGCCTGAAAAAAGCGATACACACAGTGACTCAGTCAGTCACATACCATATCTGTGTGCACTGCTCAGGCTCAGGCCAGTGTGCTGCATCATCTATTATCTATATATAATATTATATATATCTGTCTGACTGCTCAGCTCACACAGCATATAATTGTGGGGGAGACTGGGGAGCACTACTGCAGTGCCAGTTATAGGTTATAGCAGGAGCCAGGAGTACATAATATATTATATAGTGAGTGACCACCAGACACACAGTGCAGTTTATTTAATATATCCGTTCTCTGCCTGAAAAAAGCGATACACACAGTGACTCAGTCAGTCACATACCATATCTGTGTGCACTGCTCAGGCTCAGGCCAGTGTGCTGCATCATCTATTATCTATATATAATATTATATATATCTGTCTGACTGCTCAGCTCACACAGCTTATAATTGTGGGGGAGACTGGGGAGCACTACTGCAGTGCCAGTTATAGGTTATAGCAGGAGCCAGGAGTACATAATATATTATATAGTGAGTGACCACCAGACACACAGTGCAGTTTATTTAATATATCCGTTCTCTGCCTGAAAAAAGCGATACACACAGTGACTCAGTCAGTCACATACCATATCTGTGTGCACTGCTCAGGCTCAGGCCAGTGTGCTGCATCATCTATTATCTATATATAATATTATATATATCTGTCTGACTGCTCAGCTCACACAGCTTATAATTGTGGGGGAGACTGGGGAGCACTACTGCAGTGCCAGTTATAGGTTATAGCAGGAGCCAGGAGTACATAATATATTATATAGTGAGTGACCACCAGACACACAGTGCAGTTTATTTAATATATCCGTTCTCTGCCTGAAAAAAGCGATACACACAGTGACTCAGTCAGTCACATACCATATCTGTGTGCACTGCTCAGGCTCAGGCCAGTGTGCTGCATCATCTATTATCTATATATAATATTATATATATCTGTCTGACTGCTCAGCTCACACAGCTTATAATTGTGGGGGAGACTGGGGAGCACTACTGCAGTGCCAGTTATAGGTTATAGCAGGAGCCAGGAGTACATATTATATTAAAATTAAACAGTGCACACTTTTGCTGCAGGAGTGCCACTGCCAGTGTGACTGACCAGTGACCTGACCACACTGACCACCAGTATAGTTAGTAGTATACTTATATTGTGATTGCCTGAAAAAGTTAAACACTCGTCGTGTGACTTCACTTGTGTGTTTTTTTTTTTTTTATTCTATAAAAATAAAACTCATTCTGCTGACAGACAGTGTCCAGCAGGTCCGTCATTATATAATATATAATATATACCTGTCCGGCTGCAGTAGTGATATATATATATTTTTTATATCATTTATCATCCAGTCGCAGCAGACACAGTACGGTAGTTCACGGCTGTGGCTACCTCTGTGTCTCTGCACTCGGCAGGCAGTCCGTCCATAATTGTAATACCACCTAACCGTGGATTTTTTTCATTCTTCTTTATACATACATAGTTACATAGACATCTTCTCTTTATCAACCAGTCTATATTAGCTGCAGACACAGTACAGTACGGTAGTTCACGGCTGTGGCTACCTCTGTGTCTGCACTCGGCAGGCAGTCCGTCCATAATTGTATACCACCTAACCGTGGTTTTTTTTCATTCTTCTTTATACATACATAGTTACATAGACATCTTGTCTATATTAGCTGCAGACACAGTACAGTACGGTAGTTCACGGCTGTGGCTACCTCTGTGTCTGCAGTCGGCAGGCAGTCCATAATTGTATACTAGTATCCATCTCCATTGTTTACCTGAGGTGCCTTTTAGTTGTGCCTATTAAAATATGGAGAACAAAAATGTTGAGGTTCCAAAATTAGGGAAAGATCAAGATCCACTTCCACCTCGTGCTGAAGCTGCTGCCACTAGTCATGGCCGAGACGATGAAATGCCAGCAACGTCGTCTGCCAAGGCCGATGCCCAATGTCATAGTACAGAGCATGTCAAATCCAAAACACCAAATATCAGAAAAAAAAGGACTCCAAAACCTAAAATAAAATTGTCGGAGGAGAAGCGTAAACTTGCCAATATGCCATTTACCACACGGAGTGGCAAGGAACGGCTGAGGCCCTGGCCTATGTTCATGGCTAGTGGTTCAGCTTCACATGAGGATGGAAGCACTCAGCCTCTCGCTAGAAAAATGAAAAGACTCAAGCTGGCAAAAGCAGCACAGCAAAGAACTGTGCATTCTTCGAAATCCCAAATCCACAAGGAGAGTCCAATTGTGTCGGTTGCGATGCCTGACCTTCCCAACACTGGACGTGAAGAGCATGCGCCTTCCACCATTTGCACGCCCCCTGCAAGTGCTGGAAGGAGCACCCGCAGTCCAGTTCCTGATAGTCAGATTGAAGATGTCAGTGTTGAAGTACACCAGGATGAGGAGGATATGGGTGTTGCTGGCGCTGGGGAGGAAATTGACCAGGAGGATTCTGATGGTGAGGTGGTTTGTTTAAGTCAGGCACCCGGGGAGACACCTGTTGTCCGTGGGAGGAATATGGCCGTTGACATGCCAGGTGAAAATACCAAAAAAATCAGCTCTTCGGTGTGGAGGTATTTCACCAGAAATGCGGACAACAGGTGTCAAGCCGTGTGTTCCCTTTGTCAAGCTGTAATAAGTAGGGGTAAGTACGTTAACCACCTCGGAACATCCTCCCTTATACGTCACCTGCAGCGCATTCATAATAAGTCAGTGACAAGTTCAAAAACTTTGGGTGACAGCGGAAGCAGTCCACTGACCAGTAAATCCCTTCCTCTTGTAACCAAGCTCACGCAAACCACCCCACCAACTCCCTCAGTGTCAATTTCCTCCTTCCCCAGGAATGCCAATAGTCCTGCAGGCCATGTCACTGGCAATTCTGACGAGTCCTCTCCTGCCTGGGATTCCTCCGATGCATCCTTGCGTGTAACGCCTACTGCTGCTGGCGCTGCTGTTGTTGCCGCTGGGAGTCGATGGTCATCCCAGAGGGGAAGTCGTAAGCCCACTTGTACTACTTCCAGTAAGCAATTGACTGTTCAACAGTCCTTTGCGAGGAAGATGAAATATCACAGCAGTCATCCTACTGCAAAGCGGATAACTGAGGCCTTGGCATCCTGGGTGGTGAGAAACGTGGTTCCGGTATCCATCATTACTGCAGAGCCAACTAGAGACTTGTTGGAGGTACTGTGTCCCCGGTACCAAATACCATCTAGGTTCCATTTCTCTAGGCAGGCGATACCGAAAATGTACACAGACCTCAGAAAAAGAGTCACCAGTGTCCTAAAAAATACAGCTGTACCCAATGTCCACTTAACCACGGACATGTGGACAAGTGGAGCAGGGCAGGGTCAGGACTATATGACTGTGACAGCCCACTGGGTAGATGTATGGACTCCCGCCGCAAGAACAGCAGCGGCGGCACCAGTAGCAGCATCTCGCAAACGCCAACTCTTTCCTAGGCAGGCTACGCTTTGTATCACCGGTTTCCAGAATACGCACACAGCTGAAAACCTCTTACGGCAACTGAGGAAGATCATCGCGGAATGGCTTACCCCAATTGGACTCTCCTGTGGATTTGTGGCATCGGACAACGCCAGCAATATTGTGTGTGCATTAAATATGGGCAAATTCCAGCACGTCCCATGTTTTGCACATACCTTGAATTTGGTGGTGCAGAATTTTTTAAAAAACGACAGGGGCGTGCAAGAGATGCTGTCGGTGGCCAGAAAAATTGCGGGACACTTTCGGCGTACAGGCACCACGTACAGAAGACTGGAGCACCACCAAAAACTACTGAACCTGCCCTGCCATCATCTGAAGCAAGAAGTGGTAACGAGGTGGAATTCAACCCTCTATATGCTTCAGAGGTTGGAGGAGCAGCAAAAGGCCATTCAAGCCTATACAATTGAGCACGATATAGGAGGTGGAATGCACCTGTCTCAAGTGCAGTGGAGAATGATTTCAACGTTGTGCAAGGTTCTGATGCCCTTTGAACTTGCCACACGTGAAGTCAGTTCAGACACTGCCAGCCTGAGTCAGGTCATTCCCCTCATCAGGCTTTTGCAGAAGAAGCTGGAGGCATTGAAGAAGGAGCTAAAAGGGAGCGATTCCGCTAGGCATGTGGGACTTGTGGATGCAGCCCTTAATTCGCTTAACAAGGATTCACGGGTGGTCAATCTGTTGAAATCAGAGCACTACATTTTGGCCACCGTGCTCGATCCTAGATTTAAAGCCTACCTTGGATCTCTCTTTCCGGCAGACACAAGTCTGCTGGGGTGCAAAGACCTGCTGGTGACAAAATTGTCAAGTCAAGCGGAACGCGACCTGTCAACATCTCCTCCTTCACATTCTCCCGCAACTGGGGGTGCGAGGAAAAGGCTCAGAATTCCGAGCCCACCCGCTGGCGGTGATGCAGGGCAGTCTGGAGCGACTGCTGATGCTGACATCTGGTCCGGACTGAAGGACCTGACAACGATTACGGACATGTCGTCTACTGTCACTGCATATGATTCTCTCAACATTGATAGAATGGTGGAGGATTATATGAGTGACCGCATCCAAGTAGGCACGTCACACAGTCCGTACTTATACTGGCAGGAAAAAGAGGCAATTTGGAGGCCCTTGCACAAACTGGCTTTATTCTACCTAAGTTGCCCTCCCACAAGTGTGTACTCCGAAAGAGTGTTTAGTGCCGCCGCTCACCTTGTCAGCAATCGGCGTACGAGGTTACATCCAGAAAATGTGGAGAAGATGATGTTCATTAAAATGAATTATAATCAATTCCTCCGCGGAGACATTGACCAGCAGCAATTGCCTTAACAAAGTACACAGGGAGCTGAGATGGTGGATTCCAGTGGGGACGAATTGATAATCTGTGAGGAGGGGGATGTACACGGTGATATATCGGAGGGTGAAGATGAGGTGGACATCTTGCCTCTGTAGAGCCAGTTTGCGCAAGGAGAGATTAATTGCTTCTTTTTTGGGGGGGGTCCAAACCAACCCGTCATATCAGTCACAGTCGTGTGGCAGACCCTGTCACTGAAATGATGGGTTGGTTAAAGTGTGCATGTCCTGTTTTGTTTATACAACATAAGGGTGGGTGGGAGGGCCCAAGGACAATTCCATCTTGCACCTCTTTTTTCTTTTCTTTTTCTTTGCATCATGTGCTGATTGGGGAGGGTTTTTTGGAAGGGACATCCTGCGTGACACTGCAGTGCCACTCCTAGATGGGCCCGGTGTTTGTGTCGGCCACTAGGGTCGCTAATCTTACTCACACAGTCAGCTACCTCATTGCGCCTCTTTTTTTCTTTGCGTCATGTGCTGTTTGGGGAGGGTTTTTTGGAAGGGACATCCTGCGTGACACTGCAGTGCCACTCCTAGATGGGCCCGGTGTTTGTGTCGGCCACTAGGGTCGCTAATCTTACTCACACAGCTACCTCATTGCGCCTCTTTTTTTCTTTGCGTCATGTGCTGTTTGGGGAGGGTTTTTTGGAAGGGCCATCCTGCGTGACACTGCAGTGCCACTCCTAGATGGGCCCGGTGTTTGTGTCGGCCACTAGGGTCGCTAATCTTACTCACACAGCTACCTCATTGCGCCTCTTTTTTTCTTTGCGTCATGTGCTGTTTGGGGAGGGTTTTTTGGAAGGGACATCCTGCGTGACACTGCAGTGCCACTCCTAGATGGGCCCGGTGTTTGTGTCGGCCACTAGGGTCGCTTATCTTACTCACACAGCGACCTCGGTGCAAATTTTAGGACTAAAAATAATATTGTGAGGTGTGAGGTATTCAGAATAGACTGAAAATGAGTGTAAATTATGGTTTTTGAGGTTAATAATACTTTGGGATCAAAATGACCCCCAAATTCTATGATTTAAGCTGTTTTTTTGTGTTTTTTGAAAAACACACCCGAATCCGACAAAAAAAATTCGGTGAGGTTTTGCCAAAACGCGTTCGAACCCAAAACACGGCCGCGGAACCGAACCCAAAACCAAAACACAAAACCCGAAAAATTTCAGGCGCTCATCTCTAGTATCAACCTGAATTCATGTAACATTCATGTAACATTGTTCAAGTTACATGTATGCATTTAATAAAGTACAGTCTATGAATCCTCGAATGATAAAATCTAGGAAGTGTGCTGCCAGTAATAACGTGTGGTCACTGAAAACTGGTGTTCTAGCATGATTATCTGTCTGTTTCCTGTGTGAGAACATTAGCAGATCATTATTTTCACAGTCGTATTAGCTGACAATTAAAAAGCACAGTTACTGTATGTTGGAAGTTTGCTGGCTGGAGAGACTATTTGGACACCAATGACATGACCCTGACTGAGGGGCTGCTACTGGAGTTAATCCCTCTGGTCAAATCATATTGACAATTAATTACCCCTTAGAAGTACTTAGACATTGCTGCGTGTCGCCAGTTTGCCCTTCCTTGCAAGAAAAAGGTAGGTACAGTAACGTTCAGATCATGAAATAAATACAAAAACAGCATTGTGGATACAAAATAATTTTTTTTATTTAAATTTTTATTAATTTACGAGCTGAATTCAGAACTTAAATGTATTTCAGTGTGAGCAACCAAGAACTCCTGTTTTCACAAAAGTATTCATTTTTAAGGTGAATGTTCTAAATCATGTTCCTTGCTCTAGTAATGTATTATGCATTGGATAATTAATGAATTATGTGTAATGTGGTACCATCCCTTTTCCACCTTCACCTGACACAGATGTTATAAGGATAAGAGGATGTGTGCACTAACCCTTGGCTATGGGGGTCATTCCGAGTTGATCGCTCACTAGCAGTTTTTAGCAGCCGTGCAAACACTATGCCGCCGCCCACTGGGAGTGTATTTTAGCTTAGCAGAAGTGCAAACGGTTGTATCGCAGAGCACCTGCAAAAAATGTTTGTGTAGTTTCACAGTAGCTCAAAACCTACTCAGCGCTTGCGATCACTTCAGACTATTTAGTTCCGGATTTGACGTCACACACCCGCCCAGCGTTCGCCCAGCCACGCCCGCCTTTTCCCCTGCACACCTGCGTTTTTCCGAACACTCCCTGAAAATGGTCAGTTGCCACCAAGAAACGCCCTCTTCCTGTCAATCACTTTGCGGCATCCAGTGCGACTGAAATGCATCGCTAGACCCTGTGCAAAACGGCATCGTTCGTTGTGCCCGTACGTCGCTCGTGCACATTGTGCCACATATGCATATGCATGCACACAACTGCCGTTTTTTAGCCAGATCGCTGCGCTGCGAACAAATGCAGCTAGCGATCAACTCGGAATGACCCCCTATATACATTAGTATGTACTAGGGAATCTCCTTATTGCTTAAAGTCTAATGCTTCATTATATCGCAGTTCTGCTATATAGTGTTTGCTGCATTACGGATTTCTACAACCCATGACGTGTTCATCAATTGAGTTCATGACCTCATCACTGAGGCGTTCTGCCTGGGCTCGGTCACGGCATGTGGACAATACACCAGATGTAGAAGATTCTGTGGCTGTTATTATGTCAATGTCAGAATTCACTTTCCAAGACCTGGATGATGCCTTTCTTGAAGGTGAATATTGGGTACCCATGGAAAATATGAGTGATAAAGTATATAGTCAAAATCTTAAGGAAAGTTAGTGCATATCCCAAGGTGTTAGGCAGCTTGCGATACCGATTGGATCCCGATGTGCGCACCCCTGGGGTCGGTATTGTAAGGCTAGATAGACTGTGCAGGCAAGTCAATCTTGACTATCTAGTGTACTATCTAGTACAAAGTATAGTCAAAATTGTCACTTAGTCAAAATCATGCATAGACAAAATCTATAGCACAGATAGTCAAAATCTGTACTATCTGTGCTATCTGGGCTCTGGGGGAGTTCAAGGGAAAATATCGTAGTCAAAATCTTGTTCTAACTTAAGGTATTAATTTGTAAATAATATATATGGGAGAACTACAGTAAGTCAGACTCAGCGTGTAACACATTCTCACCCTACTGAGCCTAGATTACTAAACATATAGTGAAAGGGGAATGTAGTTATGTGACCGGCGATCGGGAGACTGACGGTTACTATACCGATGCCGAGATCCCAACCGATTAACAGCCTGACAGTTGGCATACCAACTAACAGGGACTATTCCCACTCATGGGTGTCCACGCCACCCATAAAGTGGGAACAGTACCTGTGGCGAGTGCAGCGAACCATGGAGCCCACAAGGGGATTCGTTGCCTTCGCCTCTCCACCGGCAACAGAGCCGGCCCTAGGCATAGGCAAACTAGGCAAATGCCTAGGGCATTTGGTGTGCCTAGGCGCACAAGCAAGTTCTGCTGATTAAAATTATATGTGGCATGCCTATATTATGTGTGACTGCGACTGTATCTGCATATGAAATGCTGCGTTACAGTGGAAATCATTGTAACGTAGCATTTTGTTTGCAGATACAGTCAGTCACACACAGAATATATGCATGCAACATATCATTTTAATCAGCAGAAGTTGCTTGTGCAATCTAGCCACATAGTATTGCAAATAAGATGCATTTTCATCAAAAAAGGCCTGTGCACCAAATGTGAGCACTGTTCCTATTTAAAATATACTGTAGGGGGTAGGAACACAAAAACAAGGACTACTATGGGTGAGGGGTGATCGTTCTGGGAAAGGGGTGCTGGGTCAGAGGCGGAACTAGCGGCGGTGCTAGGGGGCACCAGTCAAAATCTTGCCTAGGGCATCATATTAGGTAGAGCCGGCTCTGACCGGCAATCTAAAGCTCGGGATCCCGGTGTAACTATGGTGACCGGCGTGATCCCAAACACCGGTCACCCGAACCCAACCCATTAAAGCAGCACCTGCAACTGCTTCTGTAGCATGCTGGGGACCGCTTTATACTGGCCTGAGGTATTATTTCTAGTAGCAGTGCAGAGACCCTGATAGATGTAGTGACCAGTATATGGGTATTGCGCTGGCCCAGAGCGCCCCTCACAGCGCCGCACCATAGTACCGCTGAACCTCCGGAGCACAGCTTCAGTACTGCGCTCCCACCCTATTGTCGCCATTCACACTGGCTCTCCGCTTGTCGGGTCACCGGTGACTTACTCACCACCGCAAACTTCTGGATCTGTTAGGGAGTGGCAGCATGCTACGGGAGTGAGCGGTCACCTCGGGGGTTAACGATCATCACCCTCAGGAGCTTAATGTCCTGTCAGCGGAGATAGTGGCCATTAACCTCAGAGGGTTGGACACTACTCCCCCCCCCCCCCCCCTAAGTCCCACGAAGCAGGGAGGCTGTTGCCAGCAGCCTCCCTGTGCGTAACTCTAATAGAAATAAAAAAACTAGAAAAACTCCTATGGAGCTCCCCTAGCTGTGACCGGCTCTTCCAGGCACATTTTCTAAACTGAGTCTGGTAGGAGAGGCATAGAGTGAGGAGCCAGCCCGCACTATTAAACTCTTAAAGTGCCCATGGCTCCCAAGGGACCCGTCTATACCCCATGGTACTAATGTGGACCCCAGCATCCTCTAGGCCGTAAGAGAAAAGGGGACGCTGTCTGCCGTAATGTGTAAAATGTGGACTTTGTCTGCCGTAATGTGTAAAAGGGGGACACAGTCTGCCGTAATGTGTAAAAAGGGGGACGCTGTCTGCCGTAATGTGTAAAAAGGGGACGCTGTCTGCCGTAATGTGTAAAAAGGGGGACACAGTCTGCTGTAATGTGTAAAAAGGGGGACGCTGTCTGCCGTAATGTGTAAAAAGGGGACGCTGTCTGCTGTAACGTGTAAAAAGGGGACTCTGTCTGCTGTAATGTGTAAAAAGGGGACGCTGTCTGCCGTAATGTGTAAAAAGGGGAATCTGTCCGCCGTAATGTGTAAAAGGAGAATCTGTCCGCCATAATGTGTAAAAGGGCTCTACCTGGTGTAGTGGCGCTACTGTGCAGTGTAATTTGAATAATAGAGACTACTATAATGTGAAATATGAATTGGTATTATTTTGTGGCCACACCCCTTCCCCATGAAGCCACGCCCCTATATTTTTGCATGCGCCTACGGTGCACACTGCCCCTTTTATACATAGTGGGGGTGGCCTCGATGCCCTATCTTGCACACAGCGCTAAAATATCTAGTCACTGCACTGCTATGTGTAAAAGATACATATCCAAACAGGCCAACCCATGCATACTTCTGCATAGCCCACAGCTTCTTCAATCCCTTAACAAACTTGATGTGCAGTTGAAATGGTTATCGGGTACCTGCTGCAAATGGCATAATATGTATGTTTTCCACTACAATAAATTCTAAGCTTCTTTACATGAGTGCTAGTATCCTGGCTGGATGAGGTGACTGCACATAATGGGGGTCATTCCGAGTTGTTCGCTCGCTAGCAGTTTTTAGCAGCTATGCCGCCTCCCACTGGGAGTGTATTTTAGCTTAGCAGAAGTGCGAACGAAAGGATCGCAGAGCGGCTACAAAATAATTTTGTGCAGTTTCAGAGTTGCTTCAGACCTACTCAGCGCTTGCGATCACTTCAGACTTTTCAGTTCCTGTTTTGACATCACAAACACGCCCTGCGTTTGCCCAGCCACGCCTGCGTTTTTCCTGGCACGCCTGCATTTTTTCGAAAACTCCCTGACACCTGACACCCAGAAACGTCCTCTTCCTGTCAATCACTCTGCGGCCAGCAGTGCGACTGAAAAGCTTCGCTAGACCTTGTGTGAAACTACATCGTTCGTTGTAATAGTATGATGCGCGTGCGCATTGCACCGCATACGCATGTGCAGAAGTGCCGATTTTTTGCCTGATCGCTGCGCAGCGAACGAATGCAGATAGCGATCAACTCGGAATGACCCCCAATAGGTGTATCTATAATGAGTGCAATGTGTGCAGCGCTCATTCCGAGTTGATCGCTCGCTAGCTGCTTTTAGCAGCAATGCACACGCTAGGCCGCCGCCCTCTGGGAGTGTATCTTAGTTTAGCAGAATAGCGAACGAAAGATTAGCAGACCTGATCGAAAATCTTTTCCTGCAGTTTCTGAGTAGCTCCAGACCTACTCTTAGATTGCGATCACCTCAGTCCGTTTAGTTCCTGCTTTGACGTCACAAACACGCCCTGCGTTCAGCCAGCCACTCCCCCGTTTCCCCAGCCACTCCTGCGTTTTACCCTGACACGCCTGCGTTTTTTAGCACACTCCCGGAAAACGGTCAGTTTCCGCCCAGAAACACCCACTTCCTGTCAATCACACACCGATCAGCTGAGCGACTGAAAAGCGTCGCTCTGCCCTGTGTAAAATAGCATAGTTTTGTGTGAAAGTACTTGGCACGTGTGCCCTGTGGCCCATACGCATGCGCAGAACAGCCCATTTTTAGTCTGATCGCTATGCTGAGAAAAACGGCAGCGAGCGATCAACTCGGAATGACCCCCATAGGCCCCTGGGTCTAGGGGGACCCACAGTGCACATCTACATGCAGCTATTGCTGCAACAGAAATCACTCAGAAAAGGGCATGGTGCCCGTTTTCCCGGTGGTTCGCGCATGCACAATAATGATTAGTCGCCGGGAATATGGCGGGTGCCATGTATCCGGAGACCAGCACATCAGCAGAGTGGAGGAGGGGGCCAACACGGGGTGTGCACAGGCCCACCTCCTCCCTTAACTGCTCCTGGTGCACATATATGTGAGAGGTGCGGCTGCTGTGCGTGTGGTGCCTGCTGCCGTGCAGGTGTAGACTCTGTACTCACCAGGCGCCGCTCTCTCTCACCTTCAGGTACCGGAACCTCCAACGGACCTGGAAATCTTCAGTCGGATTCGGACACGGCGATTCCCTCTCGGAGCTGACCGACGAGCGAGCTGAGGAGAGAAAGGTTTACCTTAAGGGGGGTATCGACCCTTCTTCCACTGGAACAGGGGATACCCCAGGGGTGACCGCGACCTTCACCGGTTGGGTGAAAGGTCATCACTGGCACAAAGCCTCAGCCACCCAGCTTTCACACACTCGCGCTCTCGCACGTAGTGTGATGAAAGGGATTCTCACGTCCGTGAGCAATCCTGACTCCGGCGCTCGGGGACAGACAAGGGACAAACGTACACGGATGCTACTCACCGTCACAAGTCTTGCACTCCGATCTTCTCCACTTACAGGTCCCTGTAAGGAGGCAAAGAGAAACAGCCGTGCAGGGCCTAACTCTAACCTAGTGTGCGTCTGCTACACTAGCTACATAAACAGAGCCCTCAAACTAGCTCGTGTGGGTGGTGCGACACAACTATGCACAACTTAAACAACACATACACTTTGCCCTGCACGGTAACAACATACATCACACTATCGGAATACAAGATCAAACGGTGCTGTCCCTTTTTAATCCCTACCTGCCGCTGGAAGGGGGTGGGCACCGCACGGCCTACCCACCTCCTGTGCCTTCCCTCATGTGGGCCTCAGCTCTGCCTTCCTAAATACCTCGGGGTGGCCTGGGCCTAGTGCCCAGGGCCACCTGTACTCACCTCGGGGGCTCTGATTCACTGGGCCTAGCGCCCCCTAGCTGTACACAGGCCGGAGGCCTGATTTCACCCACGGGCCTAGTGCCCGCCTAACTTGTTGCCCGTTGGGTGACCTGGGCCTTGTGCCCAGGGCCACCTGTACTCACCTCGGGGGCTCTGATTCACTGGGCCTAGCGCCCCCTAGCTGTACACAGGCCGGAGGCCTGATTTCACCCACGGGCCTAGTGCCCGCCTAACTTGTTGCCCGTTGGGTGACCTGGGCCTTGTGCCCAGGGTCACCTTATATGTACCTACTTGGCCAAAATACACTAGGGCCTAATGCCCACTATCTGTCCCACAGGCCTATTGCCTGATTTGCCCCCGGGCCTAGTGCCCGCCTAACTGCGCACAGGGATAGGGTGGCTTGGGCCTAATGCCCAAACCACCTAATCAAATATTGGCCCCCAAACCTCCTATCGGCGCAACAGGCCTAGTGCCTGAATTGTGCCCTCGGGCCTAATGCCCGTCCCTTGTGGTCGAGGGAGGAAGAGGGGGGGGGGTGAAGTTGCCTCACTGAGGCCTCACCTGCTCCAGGGATCTTCGGTGCCCTCTTCGGCCGCTGGCCCGTCCTGGCCAGCGGCGCCGCCGTCGCCTCGCCGCGTCCAGCCGCCGCTGGACATCCTCCTGCCGCCGGACGTCTTCAGGCCTCTTCCGCGGCCACCCGAACTCCGACCGCAACGACTTCTTCTGGCTCCTCCGCGCGGCGTCTTCTTTCTTCTTCTCCCGCCCGTCTTCTTTCTTCTTCTCCCGCCCGTCTTCTTTCTTCGCGCTCTTCCGCGCGCGCGGTCTCTTCGGCTCCCGCCCGGCGTCTGACGTCAGACGCCGGGGGCGGGGCCTATGACGCGGCGAGCGCCGATTGGCTTGCCGCGTCCCTCTCTGATTGGCTGCCGCTCCGGGAGCCGCGATTGGCTCCCGGAGGGCGCCAAGATTCAAAAGCCTCTGGTCCGGTGCAGGGAAAAGGGTAATCCCTGCACCGGACACCCGCCACCACGCACCCAGCGCTGGGGACAGACAAGCTGCCCCAGCGCTGTCCCCAGCTAGGGACACCACCACAGATGTGCCCACAGGGCACATCTCTACATTTCCCCCCCCTTTTTCCTTTGTAGTCCCTACAAAGTTCCTCACGACTTCCATTGTCCGCGGGTCAGGGAATTCCGAGGTCCCTCCGGCGAGGTTGTGTTCAAGGGTCCAGCCCGGACAGGCTGTGACCCCACATCCTTCCACCTCCAGCTCCGGGTTCCTCTTCTTCGTTCCTCCTGACCTCCATCGGTGGATCCTCTGGGGAAGTGGCATCTCCCCACGGTTGCTCAACGTGGGCCACCAAGGGGAATCTTCCTCCACGGGGACAGCAGTCCCCCACTCTTGGCCTTCCAGATCGTCTGGGACATCGTCCCTGTCTTCAGGGCGTGGTACTAACCACCACCCAACAGCGGAATCCTCCGGGGCATCCATTTCCTCCCGGGCAACAGCCATCATATGTCGAATTTCCTCGTGGGGCATCTCCAAAGGTCCTGTGTCTTCCTCTGGAACGGGTCCTCCCACGGCATCGCGATCCTGTCCCCGTACGTCCGTCCATTTCGGTACTTCCGGCAGGTATTGCTCCAGGACTATCTCCTCCTCTTTATGGAGGGCATTCAACTGGGAGCACGACTCCACCCGATCCTGCCAGTCACTCTCGTCGGCGCTTCCGATGCCAGAGTCGTCCTCCATCTGTTCTGGGAGGGATTCGTCGGCGGACAGCTCACCGTAGTCTGAGTCCTCCTCCGATATCTGGACTGGGGTATTACTTTCCTCCTCAGCGTACTTCTTCGCTTCCGCTGGCACCTCTGCTTCCTCAGCGTACTCCTTCGCTTCCGCTGGCATCGTTACTTCCTCAGCGTACTCCTTTGCTTCCGCTGGCATCTCTAGGTACCCAGGACACACCTGTTCCGCACGTCCTGGTCGTGGACGGTTCCATCGCGGGGAGATTCCGGACGTCTCCGTCACTGGGTCTTCACGCTTTTCTTCGCAGCGTGGTCTCTTCACCTCCCAGTCGTCCACCTCCGCCTCATGCGGGAAAGGATTCTGCCTTACTGGGGTCACTTTCCTGGGACAGAGTAGGTCCGCGGCATCTTCCCAGGGGCACTCACTGGCCGCACGTCCTGGTCGCCGACACTTCCAACAAGGGAGGGCCACTGCCACCTTCTCCAAGACGGGTTCCTGGTCCACCTCCTTCACTGGGGAATCTTCACCCGTTGGTTCCGGCTCAGAGGAAATGGGCACCTGCGAACTAACTTCAAGCAAGGCCTTCCGCTCCATTTCCCTGGTTTCCTCCTCCCATCTCTGGGCGCGACCATCCGCAATCATCCGGTCTTCATTCCACGGACAATCGGGAAGCGCATGTCCTCTCGCCTCGCAGAGCGCACAGACAGGCTCTGCAGCCACCCGGTCCCAAAGCTGCTGACGAGACTCCGTCATCTGCTTCACCGTGGCCTCGTAGTCCGTCCTGTCTTCTGTCCATGGACATTCCAGGAGCCGATGTCGGGGATCTCCACAGCTTTCACACCGGGAATCAACCTCGTCTTCGCTCAACTCTTCGTCCCAAGGACAACTGTTGTGCTCATGCCCGTAGTTTCCGCAGAGCAAACACCAGGACTCCTTCTTCGCTTGGCCCTGCTGACGTCTTCGGTCCGCTTCCTGGACCACCTTCTTCGGGGACGTCTCTCGCCAAGTACACTCGCTGGCAAAGTGCCCTGTTTGCCGACATTTCTTGCAGGGCGTCACAGCGGCCTTCTTGCGCCCCTTCTCCCGGCGCTCTTCCTTTCCACGCTGGACCGACCGCTGCACCATCTTCAGGATGTTTGCCCCAGACACCGTCACCCAGTCGCTCTGGTCCGCACACATCCGGGGGTGAGTCTTCTCCGGAGCCGTCCGCAGGGAGGTCTTCTTGGTGGCGTTCCACATCGTGTCCGTGATCCGGTCTCTTTTATCCTGCCGACTACGCCAAGTGTGAGAGGTGCGGCTGCTGTGCGTGTGGTGCCTGCTGCCGTGCAGGTGTAGACTCTGTACTCACCAGGCGCCGCTCTCTCTCACCTTCAGGTACCGGAACCTCCAACGGACCTGGAAATCTTCAGTCGGATCCGGACACGGCGATTCCCTCTCGGAGCTGACCGACGAGCGAGCTGAGGAGAGAAAGGTTTACCTTAAGGGGGGTATCGACCCTTCTTCCACTGGAACAGGGGATACCCCAAGGGTGACCGCGACCTTCACCGGTTGGGTGAAAGGTCATCACTGGCACAAAGCCTCAGCCACCCAGCTTTCACACACTCGCGCTCTCGCACGTAGTGTGATGAAAGGGATTCTCACGTCCGTGAGCAATCCTGACTCCGGCGCTCGGGGACAGACAAGGGACAAACGTACACGGATGCTACTCACCGTCACAAGTCTTGCACTCCGATCTTCTCCACTTACAGGTCCCTGTAAGGTGGCAAAGAGAAACAGCCGTGCAGGGCCTAACTCTAACCTAGTGTGCGTCCGCTACACTAGCTACATAAACAGAGCCCTCAAACTAGCTCGTGTGGGTGGTGCGACACAACTATGCACAACTTAAACAACACATACACTTTGCCCTGCACGGTAACAACATACATCACACTATCGGAATACAAGATCAAACGGTGCTGTCCCTTTTTAATCCCTACCTGCCGCTGGAAGGGGGTGGGCACCGCACGGCCTACCCACCTCCTGTGCCTTCCCTCATGTGGGCCTCAGCTCTGCCTTCCTAAATACCTCGGGGTGGCCTGGGCCTAGTGCCCAGGGCCACCTGTACTCACCTCGGGGGCTCTGATTCACTGGGCCTAGCGCCCCCTAGCTGCACACAGGCCGGAGGCCTGATTTCACCCACGGGCCTAGTGCCCGCCTAACTTGTTGCCCGTTGGGTGACCTGGGCCTTGTGCCCAGGGTCACCTTATATGTACCTACTTGGCCAAAATACACTAGGGCCTAATGCCCACTATCTGTCCCACAGGCCTATTGCCTGATTTGCCCCCGGGCCTAGTGCCCGCCTAACTGTGCACAGGGATAGGGTGGCTTGGGCCTAATGCCCAAACCACCTAATCAAATATTGGCCCCCAAACCTCCTATCTGCGCAACAGGCCTAGTGCCTGAATTGTGCCCTCGGGCCTAATGCCCGTCCCTGGTGGTCGAGGGAGGAAGAGGGGAGGGGTGAAGTTGCCTCACTGAGGCCTCACCTGCTCCAGGGATCTTCGGTGCCCTCTTCGGCCGCTGGCCCGTCCTGGCCAGCGGCGCCGCCGTCGCCTCGCCGCGTCCAGCCGCCGCTGGACATCCTCCTGCCGCCGGACGTCTTCAGGCCTCTTCCGCGGCCACCCGAACTCCGACCGCGACGACTTCTTCTGGCTCCTCCGCGCGGCGTCTTCTTTCTTCTTCTCCCGCCCGTCTTCTTTCTTCGCGCTCTTCCGCGCGCGCGGTCTCTTCGGCTCCCGCCCCGGCGTCTGACGTCAGATGACGGGGGCGGGGCCTATGACGCGGCGAGCGCCGATTGGCTCGCCGCGTCCCTCTCTGATTGGCTGCCGCTCCGGGAGCCGCGATTGGCTCCCGGAGGGCGCCAAGATTCAAAAGCCTCTGGTCCGGTGCAGGGAAAAGGGTAATCCCTGCACCGGACACCCGCCGCCACGCACCCAGCGCTGGGGACAGACAAGCTGCCCCAGCGCTGTCCCCAGCTAGGGACACCACCACAGATGTGCCCACAGGGCACATCTCTACATATATACAGTGGTGTCACTAGGGGGATGCGTGCCTCCAAGGGTGACATCAAAAATTAATCTTCTCCTTAGTGACAGGAGCCGGGTGCTGCATTGTTACACTGTGTGTAGGACTCAGCTCATGTTATAGTGTAAGAGCCAGTACTGCAGCCAGCCAGCCTCTGGGGGCAGCCCAGCATTTTTGTGAATGCTAGGCACCCCCCCCCCAGAGTAATGGGGTTGGGGTCATACACACTTTGCGTGGGCCATACAGGGTGTCATAGGATCACAGTGAAGCCCCTGTATATTTATATGTACTGTATATATAAATATACAGGGGCTTCACTGTGCTCCTATGGGGTATGGGTCATTAGGTCGACCACTATTGGTTGACATGCATTAGGTCGACATGGTCATTAGGTCGACATGAACAAGGTCGACATGGAAAAAGGTCGATATGAGGTTTTTTATTTTTTAGGTGTCGTTTTCTTCATAAAGTTACGGGGAACCCCAATTAGTGCACCGTGTCCCCTTGCATGGCGCGCTTCGCTGGTTACTATTCCCAATCGTAGTCCACGTGGATCGTAAAGTATGAAAAAGTAAAAAAAAATAAAAAAAAAATGTGAAAAGCACGTCGCCCTTTTTCCATGTCGACCTAGTACATGTTGACCTAGTGACCATGTCGACCAATAGTGGTCGACCTAAGTGTTGTCGACCTAATGACCATATCCCCTCCTATGACACCGCGCAAAGTGTGTATGACCCCATGGGATGGGGGAGTGGCCTCACTTCCCAACCCCATTTTCATCACTCTGTGGGTGTGCCCAGCATTCACAAAAATGCAGAGGCTGGCTGGCTGCACTACTGGCTCTTACACTGTGACATGACCGGAGTCATAGAATTTGACGGCAGATAAGAACCACTTGGCCCATCTAGTCTGCCCCTAACACGCAATGTTACATTGCAGCACCCGGCTCCTGTCACTGAGGAGAGGACAGATTTTTGGTCTCTCTCTCTCTATATATATATATATATATTTGAAGGAAGACGGGCAGCACTCACAGGACTGTAAAAGTAGGCCATAGAAGACATGGGAGTTACCCCTTAATCATCAAAATTTTGGTTATAATTAACCTTTGTCCTGAAGAAGGTTAATTATAACAAAAATGTTGATGATTGATGGGTAAGTAGATGACACGTCTACCCCGCCTTCATACCAATGACCACAGAGGACTACTGACACTTGTTATATGAGCTGAAGGGAAACGTTTAAGCTTCATTGGGCTAACTAAGCTACTATTTCCTGGCATTCTCTAAAGAAAAATGTATAGATCAGTTGAGTACATCTCACCAATTACATTTTATTGTTACCCCTGATGAAGTCTGGAAGGGACGAAATGTGTAGGGGGCTTTTAGAAACGTAGTTTTGCAATTGCGCCTAAATATGGCTAGTAATGATGTGCTTGAAAAAGGAAAGTATTTTAATGACAATGGCCCTCATTCCGAGTTGATTGCTAGTTGCCGTTGTTCGCTGCGTAGCGATCAGTTAAAAAAATGGCAAAACTGCACATGCGTATGCACCGCAATGCGCACGCGCGGCGTACGGGTACAAAGAGCATTGTGGTTTTGCACAGGTTCTAGTGACGCTTTCAGTCGCACAGCCGTTCGCAAGGAGACTGAAAGGAAGAGGGCGTTTGTGGGTGGCAACTGACCGTTTTCTGGGAGTGTTTGGAAAAACGCAGGCGTGGCCGGGCGGGTATCTGACATTATTACCGTGTCATTCGTCGCAGACATCATCGTACAGAATAAGTAACTACAGGGCTGGTCTTGTTCTGCACAAAATGTGTTTGCAGCCGCTCTGCTGCACAGGCGTTCGCACTCCTGCAAAGCGAAAATACACTCCCCCATGGGCGGCGACTATGCGTTTGCACGGCTGCTGAAAGTAGCTAGCGAGCGATCAACTCGGAATGAGGGCCAATGTCTTTACTAGTTGCACAATTAATAAAAAACAATGGCCCTCATTCCGAGTTGTTCGCTCGCTAGCTGCTTTTAGCAGCATTGCACAAGCTAAGCCGCGCGCCTACTGGGAGTGAATCTTAGCTTTGCAGAATTGCGAACGAAAGATTCGCATAATTGCGAATAGAAATTTCTTTGCAGTTTCTGCCAGTGGCGTAACTAGAAATTTTTCTACCCCAAGCCAAAAAATTCTTCGGCGCCCCCCCATATCCCCCATAATTGGCACTAGTAAAGGGACAAACAAGCGCGCGCCAAAGGCGCGTGCTGCCAAAAGGGTGTGTGGCTTCGTTGAAATGGGCGTGGCTTCGCATAAAGGGCGTGGCATTGCAGGAAAAGACTACCTTATACCCCAGTTTTGCAACCTGCACGCCCAGACGTTAGCCACCACAGGAAAGAAAAATAATCCTGATTCATGCCCCTTACATTATTTGTCATTTTTCCTCCTTATAGTAATGCCCAGTATACATTATGCCACATACTGCAATGGCCTTAGCCATTATGCCACACACAATAATGCACATGACACAATATGCACACACTGTAATGCCCCCGACACATTATGCCACACACCGTAATGCCTGTGACACATTATGACAGGAATCGCAATGCCCGTTATACATTATGCTACACACTGCAATGCCCCTGATACATTATAGCACATACAATGTCTGTGACACAGTATGACACACACCGCAATGATCCTGAGACATTATACCACATACCACAATGCCCGTGATATAGTATACAACACACCGTAATGCCTGACACATTATGACACACACCGCAATGTCCGAGATACATTATGCCACACACCGTAATGCCCATTACACATTAAGTTCTACAGTAAGGCTTCTAATTACTTTTAAATTACCTGCTCGTTGCCAGGGGTTTCATGCTCTTGGTTCCATGCACGGTGCCAGGGATTTTCATGCTCAGGGTGTCATGCTCGTTGCCAGGGGTTTCATGCACTGAGTGTCATGCTCATTGCTAGGGGGTAGTGCTTGTTGCTAGGGCCGTGCCCCCAGTGCCACATATGCCCCCAGTGCCACATATGCCCCCAGTGCCAGATATTCCCCAACAGTGCCAGGTATATGCCCCCAGTGCCAGATATTCCCCCACAGTGCCAGGTACATGCCCCCAGTGCCAAATATACCCCCCCCAGTGCCACATATGCCCCCAGTGCCAGATATTCCCCAACAGTGCCAGGTATATGCCCCCAGTGCCAGATATTCCCCCACAGTGCCAGGTACATGCCCCCAGTGCCAAATATACCCCCCCCCCCCAGTGCCACATATGCCCCCAGTGCCAGATATTCCCCCACAGTGCCAGGTATATGCCCCCAGTGCCAGATATTCCCCCACAGTGCCAGGTACATGCCCCCAGTGCCAAATATACCCCCCCAGTGCCACATATGCCCCCAGTGCAAGATATTCCCCCACAGTGCCAGGTACATGCCCCCAGTGCCAAATATACCCCCCCCCCCCAGTGCCACATATGCCCCCAGTGCCAGATATTGCCCCCAGTGCCAGATATTCCCCCACAGTGCCAGGTATATGCCCCTAGTGCCAGATATTCCCCCACAGTGCCACATATGCCCCCTCAGTGCCTGCTCCCCCCAGTGCCAGATATTCCCCCACAGTGCCACATATGCCCCCTCAGTGCCTGCTCCCCCCAGTGCCAGATATTCCCCCACAGTGCCAGGTATATGCCCCCAGTGCCAGATATTCCCCCACAGTGCCACATATGCCCCCTCAGTGCCTGCTCCCCCCAGTGCCAGATATTCCCACACAGTGCCAGGTATATGCCCCCAGTGCCAGATATTCCCCCACAGTGCCACATATGCCCCCTCAGTGCCTGCTCCCCCCAGTGCCAGATATTCCCCCACAGTGCCAGGTATATGCCCCCAGTGCCAGATATTCCCCCACAGTGCCAGGTATATGCCCCTAGTGCCAGATATTCCCCCACAGTGCCACATATGCCCCCTCAGTGCCTGCTCCCCCCAGTGCCAGATATTCCCCCACAGTGCCACATATGCCCCCACAGTGCCTGCTCCCCCCCCTCCCCTCCTTTCTGTTGGAGGGACACGGAGGGCACAGCGCGCGCCTCTCCCGTGTCCCTCCTGGCTCTCCGGCGGGTCTAATAAAGGAAGTGCCGGTTCGTGAGCCAATCAGAGCTCACGAACGGCACTTCCTTTATTAGACCGGCCGGAGAGCCAGGAGGGACACGGGAAAGGCGCGCGCTGTGCCCTCCGTGTCCCTCCAACACAGCAGCGGAGGGAAGAGACCGCAGATTGACATGCGGACGCTCGTCCGCATGTCAATCTGTGCTAAGACAGTGGCGCCCCCGCAGCCCCTCGCCCCCAAGCCACCGCGAGGGCTGTGGGGGCAGTAGTTACGCCACTGGTTTCTGAGTAGCTCGGGACTTACTCTGCCACTGCGATCAGTTCAGTCAGTTTCGTTCCTGGTTTGACGTCACAAACACACCCAGCGTTCGCCCAGACACTCCCCCGTTTCTCCAGACACTCCCGCGTTTTTCCCAGAAACGGCAGCGTTTTTCCGCACACACCCATAAAACGGCCAGTTTCCGCCCAGAAACACCCACTTCCTGTCAATCACACTCCGATCACCAGAACGATGAAAAATCCTCGTTATGCTGTGAGTAAAATACCTATCTTTTGTGTAAAATAACTAAGCGCATGCGCTCTGCGAAACTTGCGCATGCGCAGTAAGCGACTAATCGCAATATAGCGAAACTCGGCAACGAGCGAACAACTCGGAATGAGGGCCAATATGTGCAGATTAGATAAGTTAAATGCAAGAATACAAAAAGCAAACAAAAAAAAAAGGTAGAAAACTTGAATATAAAAAAATGAATCAATTAAAGTCCAAACAGTACCGTTTGTATAAACAATGTTAAATGGGAGGGTTTTGGTAATGTTCACTAAGAGAAACATAGAATTTGACGGCAGATAAGAACCACTTGGCCCATCTAGTCTGCCCCTTTTTTTCTATCCTTTAGGTAATCTCAACCCTTTTTGAACCTTAATTCTTTGTAAGGATATTCATATGCCTATCCCATGCATGTTTAAATTGCTCTACAGCAGGCCTGGCCAATCTGTGGCTCTCCAGCTGTTGTAAAACTACAAGTCCCAGCATGCTCTGGTATAGTTTTAGCATTCTTTAATAACAAAACTGTGGCAGAGCATGCTGGGACTTGCAGTTTCACAACAGTTGGAGAGCCACAGGTTGGCCAGGCCTGCTCTACAGTCTTAGCCTCTACCACCTCTGATGGGAGGCTATTCCACTTATCCACTACCGTTTCTGTGAAGTAATTATTCCTTAAATTTCCCCTGAACCTGCCTCCCTCCTCTCTGTCATGTGGGTATAATCGTAAACGGGTCTGGATAAGGTGGAGGGCTCTTTACTTAATCCAATATAAGAGTGATCCTGGTTTAGGAGGTAGTGCAGGCCGGGGGGTGATATGGTACCACAGTCCTTATTATAGAGGTACCCCTGAGTTGGCAGGAGTTATATGTGGGTACTCCGTACCAACTGCTCTGACCAGTGTCTAGCAAACAACAAGTGCCTCCTGTTTAATAGTGACACCAGGAAGCAGTACCAGTCTAGATCAATGGCTTTGAGACCTATGATGACTGTCCGCTGGGCTCCCACCTATGATCTCTGGCGAAGTCTCGACATCCCATCCCGCCCTCTCCCCTCCCCTCCCTCCCTCCCTCCCTCCCTCTCCTCCCTCCCTCTCCTCCCTCTCCTCCCGGGGCAGCACGCACGCACACACACACATACACACATACATACACACACACATACATACATACATACATACATACATACATACATACATATACACATACACACACACACACACACACACACACGATACACACATATACACACGCACACACACCTTCACTTACATTTCAGTAGGGAGTGCAGACTGTCCGGCGGCTTGCAGTCACTGTCTCGCAGGATTTCCCTGTCCCGCGAGACTAACTGTGCAGGAGCTCCTCGGCCGCTGATTACTGAACAGCTGAGCCGCCGAAGGAAGACTCCTATAAAACCGTTTTGTAGGAGTCTTCCTTCGGTGGCTCAGCTGTTTAGTAACAGCTTTTCAGTGAAACTTAGGGTGTGGGGGCCCCGGGACGGCCGCCCCTCTCGCCCCTGCCTTAATCGGGCCCTGGTCTTTTCTGTACCTCTGAACCTGTGTCCCAATGTCTGCCTGCGTCTGTCGCAGGCAGACATTGGGACAGCCGCTGCTCTCTCCCAGTAGTTACTCTCACTTCTTGGTTTCGGGCTTGCGGTCACGTGATCGTTGCTCGCGGCTTCCTTTCTCCTTAAAGCCAGGTCTTGTCTGTCACCTGGTGTTTGAAGGCTTCGTTAGTATTGCAGATGGGATGTGCATACAAAAGGAGTATATGTGGTTCTTCTACACATATTGGACCGTCAGGGCCTTCGTCAGGGAGTCTATAGGGTGTTTGTATCCATAAGCTATCTGTAAGGCTCCTGCCTGTGAGCTCACACCCGTAAGGGTGCAGGCGGGGTAAATGTGTCATCTTATTACCTGGCAATGGTTATGCAAACACTTTTTATGTAAGCAGTTTGATGTATTATTATAGTAAATGTATGTTATTATATCAAAATATTGATATATTTATTGGGTGACTCATTCTTGGTGAGTGAGTATGCTGTATTTGTAGGTCATCCAATTTCATTCTGTTAGTGTATTACTGCCATCAACATAGAAGATTAACCACAAATGATAAAGTCATCCACTGTCTGTGATCCATGGACACTAAATATGAATACCTCCCAACTTCTATCCTGCGGAAGTAGGGACACGCCGCACCAAAAAGGGGGTGGATCTTCATGTAGAGGGGTGGGGCTTCACTGTAAGGGGGCGGGGCCTTTGCCTTAACCCCCATTTTCCTCATTTTGGGGGCATGTCCAGCGCTCCATGAGCTGCTGGACAGCCCCTGGCTCCCCTCCTTGTGCTGATAGATGCCGTGTGCATGCGCACGGCATCTATTCTGTGTGATCACCGGCTGCTTTGCAAAGCAGAGCAGCAGTGATCACTACCTCTCCCAACTGCCCCCCCACCCGCGGGACACTGCGACCCATGGGAGGGACAGCGGGACAGTGTCCAATTAGCGAAGTGTCCCGCTGAGATCAGGACAGTTGGGGGGTATGTATATGGACACTTGTTTTCCATCTGGACACTGTTAGCCCCCTCCATAGGCGGATCCACTCGGGCCCGTGCCCCCCCTGTCGTTTCTGACTTTATTTCTTTTCAAAAGGAGAAAAGCAGCACCACTACAGCTATTTCCGTCAGTCAGATTTGATAAAAGAGCCATCAGGCACTAGGACCCGCCGCTGCTCTAACAGCAAGTCCAACCTGCCCCTGCTCACACTGCAACCTACCTCCGCCACTGCCAGCCAGCCAGAGTCCAGCCCAGGTGCGGGGTTCAAATGCCAGCATCGAGTAAGACCGTTACTTATGACGGCACAGAGGGCTTCATTAGCCATCACTGCACCACACAGTATCCCAGCGCTTCCTCCTCCACTTCCTTCACCACCATGCTAGGTGCAGTCAAACTCAACTCAGCTTTGAGAAGGCGGCCCGTGTGATTGTGAAAGGGCTGTCCGGCAAAAGTCTTATGCTGCTTGTTGCAGATCCAGCTGGCTGCTTCTGTTAATCAAAGATGGGCAGTTCTTGTCCTGGAGTCTGAGTCTCACTGCAGTGCCCAAAACAAGGTATGCTGCACCTGCCACCACCAACTAATAACTATAATAATTATATTGTGCTGGGGTGCCTTCCAGGCTCCCATAACTAATGGAACAGGTGACCAACATTTCAAGGACCAATCAGCCTTTTCATCAGGGTGAAACATTGGCAATAAACCAGGATGCGCTCCTACAGCCAATCATTACCTGATGGCGTATTCTGTGAGGCCACGCCCCCTGTGATACCACTCCTCTTATCTGGGAGCACGCGTGCCTTAGGTGCATGTAAATATAACTATTACCGTTCCCCTATCATGGTGCCTCCCCCTTTCATTTTCTTCTGGATCCGCCCCTGGCGCCCTCTAATATTGTTTATATATAGTAACATAGTATCTAAGGTTGAAAAAAGACAATTATCTATCGAGTTCAACCTATTTGTGGTCTCCTATGCAGGATTATTTTATCTAAATTTTTTTGACTGATGCTGTTGTCAGCCGTTGCATTATATCCCTTTTTATAGTGACTATAGTGCATACTATGCACCATAACCCTGGATATCCTTATCCATTAGGAATGTATCTAACCCATTCTTAAAGGTGTTGACTGAGTCTGCCATTACAACTCCCTCAGGCAGGGAATTCCATACATGTACTGTCCTTACCATGAAAAAGCCTTTATGCCGAATTGTGCAGAAACTCTTCTCCTCTAACCTGAGCGAGTGTCCACGAGTCCTCTGTGTTGATCTTACCAAACACAGGTCCCGCGCAAGCTCAGTGTATTGCCCCATTATATATTTGTAGATGTTGATCATGTCCCCTAGGTCTCCTCTTTTCCAATGTAAACATACCTAGTCTATCAAGCCTTTCCTCGTATTCCAGCGTCTCCATGCCCTTAATTAATTTGGTTGCCCGCCTCTGAACCTTTTCTAGCTCCAGGATATCCTTTTTGTAGTAGGGTACCCAGAATTGTACACAGTATTCAAGGGGTGGCCTCACCAGTGATTTATATAACGGGAGTATAACACCCTCGTCCCTTGCATCAATTCCCTGTTTTATGCATGCTAATATCTTTTTAGCCTTCTTTGCTGCAATCCTACTTTGGGTACTGCTGCCTAGTTTGCTATCTATGAGAACACCTAAGTCCTTTTCCAGTACAGTATCCCCTAATTTTACCCCATTCAGTATGTAGGTGTTATTTTTGTTCTTGCTACCACAGTGCATTACCTTACACTTGTCTGTGTTGAAGCGCATTCTCCATTTGGCTGCCCATGCTTCTAATTTAACTAAGTCGATATGAAGAGACTCAGCATCCGCCTCCATATTTATAGCCTTACACAATTTGGTATCATCTGCAAAAATTGATACCATGCTCTCTAGACCTTCTGTTAGGTTGTTAATGAAAATGTTGAACAATAGCGGTCCTAATACTGAGCCTTGCGGCACACCACTTAACACTTCAGTCCAATTTGAAAGAGATCCTTTAACCACAATGCGCTGCTCCCTATTATCTTACCAATTATTGACCCAAGTGCATATTGTGCTTCCTAGCCCTATTTCTTGTAGCTTGTAGATAAGTCGCATGTGTGGTACTGTGTCGAAAGCTTTGGCAAAGTCTAAAAAGATTACATCCACCTCTTTACCCTGATCAAGGTTTGCACTTACTGTTTCATAAAAACCAAGTAAGTTGGTTTGACAGGATCTGTCCTTCACAAATCCATGTTGATTCCTTTTAATGACCTTATTGGCTTCAAGGAACTTCTGCATACTATCCCTTAGAATACCTTCCAGTACTTTCCCCACTATAGATGTAAGACTAACTGGTCCAGAGCCGGCCTTAGGCATAGGCAAACTAGGCAAATGCCTAGGGCATTTGGTGTGCTTAGGGGCACCAGCAGCTTCTGCTGATTAAAATGATATGCGGCATGCCTATATTCTGTGTGTGACTGCGGCTGTATCTGCATACGAAATACTACATTGCAGTGTATTCCTGGAAATCACTGTATTGTAGCATTTCGTATGCAGATACAGCCGCAGTTGCACACAGAATATAGGCATGCTGCATATCATTTTAATCAGCAGAAGCTGCTTTTGCATCCTAGCCACATAGTAATGCAAATAAGATGCATTTTCAGAAACAAAAGGCGCCAGACGTTAGCAGAGCTGCCAGATGACTCATGCCAGGCATCTCTTGCAGAACTAGCGGTGGTGTTAGGGGGCACTAGCCAAAATCTTGCCTAGGGCATCATGTTGGTTAGGGCCGGCTCTGAACTGGTCTATAATTACCCGGTTCAGCTTTACTTCCCTTTTTGAATATAGGCACTACTTCTGCTATACGCCAGTCTTTGGGAACCATACCTGATATTACTGAATCCTTAAAGATCATAAATAGGGGTTTTGCAAGTTCAGAGTGAAGCTCCATTAGAACCCTTGGGTAAATTCTAGTGATGAGCGGGTTCGGTTCCTCGGAATCCGAACCCCCCGAACTTCACCCATTCTACAGGGTTCCGAGGCAGACTCGGATCCTCCCGCCTTGCTCGGTTAACCCGAGCGCACCCGAACATCATCATCCCGCTGTCGGATTCGCTCGAGATTCGTATTCTATAAGGAGCCGCGCGTCGCTGCCATTTTCACTCGTGCATTGGAGATGATAGGGAGAGGACGTGCAGCGTTCTCTCAGTTTCTGTGCTCAGTGTGCTGCAAATATCTGTGCTCAGTGTGCTGCAAATATCTGTGCTCAGTGTGCTGCAAATATCTGTGCTCAGTGTGCTTGCAAATATCTGTGCTCAGTGTGCTGAAAATATCTACGTTCTCTGCCTGAAAAACGCTCCATATCTGTGCTGCATTGTAGTATATAGTAGGAGGACAGTGCAGAATTTTGCTGTCCACCAGTATATATATATATATATATATATATATATATATATAAATATATAACAGTACAGTAGTCCACTGCTCTACCTCTGTGTCGTCAAGTATACTACAAAAGTTCAGTAAAATTACCCAAAAATCAAAATTAAAAGCGTTTGATGAGAAGCATAAACTTGCCAATATGCCATTTACGACACGGAGTGGCAAGGAACGGCTGAGGCCCTGGCCTATGTTCATGGCTAGTGGTTCAGATTCACATGAGGATGGAAGCACTCATCCTCTCGCTAGAAAACTGCAGTGCCACTCCTAGAGGGGCCAGGTGTTTGTGTCGGCCACTTGGGTCGCTTAGCTTAGTCACATAGCTACCTCATTGCACCTCTTTTTTTCTTTGCATCATGTGCTGTTTGGGGACTATTTTTTAATTGCCATCCTGTCTGACACTGCAATGCCACTCCTAGATGGGCCAGGTGTTTGTGTCGGCCACTTGGGTCGCTTAGCTTAGCCATCCAGCGACCTTGGTGCACCTCTTTTTTTCTTTGCATCATGTGCTGTTTGGGGACTATTTTTTAAATCTGCCATCCTGTCTGACACTGCAGTGCCACTCCTAGATGGGCCAGGTGTTTGTGTCGGCCACTTTGGTCGCTTAGCTTAGCCATCCAGCGACCTTGGTGCACCTCTTTTTTTTCTTTGCATCATGTGCTGTTTGGGGACTGTTTTTTGAAGTGCCATTCTGTCTGACACTGCAGTGCCACTCCTAGATGGGCCAGGTGTTTGTCGGCCACTTGGGTCGCTTAGTTTAGCCATCCAGCGACCTTGGTGCACCTCTTTTTTTCTTTGCATCATGTGCTGTTTGGGGACTATTTTTTGAAGTGCCATCCTGTCTGACACTGCAATGCCACTCCTAGATGGGCCAGGTGTTTGTGTCGGCCACTTGGGTCGCTTAGCTTAGTCATTCAGCGACCTCGGTGCAAATTTTAGGACTAAAAATAATATTGTGAGGTGTGAGGTGTTCAGAATAGACTGGAAATGAGTGGAAATTATGGTTATTGAGGTTATTAATACTATGGGATCAAAATGACCCCCAAATTCTATGATTTAAGCTGTTTTTGAGTTTTTTTTGTAAAAAACACCCGAATCCAAAACACACCCGAATCCGACAAATAATTTTCAGGGAGGTTTTGCCAAAACGCGTCCGAATCCAAAACACGGCCACGGAACCGAATCCAAAACCAAAACGCAAAACCCGAAAAATTTCCGGTGCACATCACTAGTGCATTCCTTCGGGCCCCGGTGACTTATTAATCCTTAAATGTTTCAATCGGTCACAGACTACCTCCTCACTTAAATAAGTACCTATCAGTGGGATATTCTCCTTGTTGAGATTGTGTGTTAGTCCCTGAATTGGGTCCTCTCTAGTAAATACTGTTGAAAAAAACTTGTTTAGTGTGTGTGTGTATATATATATATATATATATATATATATATATATATATTAGTGATGAGCAGGTTCGGATCCTCGGGATCCGAACCCGCCCGACCTTCACCTTTTTTTTCACGGGTCCGAGCAACTCGGATCCTCCCGCCTTGCTCGGTTAACCCGAGCGCGCCCGAACGTCATCATCCCGCGGTCGGATTCTCGCGAGATTCAAATTCTATATAAGGAGCAGCGCGTCGCCGCCATTTTTCACTCGTGCATTGGAGATGATCGTGAAAGGACATGGCTGGCGTCCTCTCAGTTTCTATGTTCAGTGGGCTGCAAATTGTGCTGCAAATATCTGTGCTCAGTGTGCTGCAAATATCTGTGCTCAGTGTGCTGCAAGTGCACATATCTACGTTCTCTGCCTGAAAAACGCTCCATATCTGACTGTGCTCAGTGTGCTGCAAATATCTGTGCACAGTGTGCTAATTGCTTTATTGTGGGGACTGGGGACCAGCAGTATTATATAGTAGGAGGACAGTGCAGAGTTTTGCTGACCAGTGACCAGTGACCACCAGTATTATACGTTCTCTGCCTGAAAAACGATCCATATCTGTGCTTCATTGTAGTATATAGTAGGAGGACAGTGCAGAATTTTGCTGACCACCAGTATAACTATATATATAGCAGTACGGTACAGTAGTCCACTGCTCTACCTACCTCTTTGTCGTCAAGTATACTATCCATCCATACCTGTGGTGCATTTCAGTTTTGCACAGTTTGCTGACCACCAGTATATACTATATAGCAGTATGGTACAGAAGGCCACTGCTCTACCTACCTCTGTGTAGTCAAGTATACTATCCATCCATACCTGTGGTGCATTTCAGTTTTGCACAGTTTGCTGACCACCAGTATATACTATATAGCAGTATGGTACAGAAGGCTACTGCTCTACCTACCTCTGTCGTCAAGTATACTATCCATCCATACCTGTGGTGCATTTCAGTTTTGCACAGTTTGCTGACCACCAGTATATACTATATAGCAGTACGGTACAGTAGGCCACTGCTCTACCTACCTCTGTGTCGTCAAGTATATTATCCATCCATACCTGTGGTGCATTTCAGTTTTGCACAGTTTGCTGTCCACCAGTATATACTATATAGCAGTACGGTATAGTAGGCCACTGCTCTACCTACCTCTGTGTCGTCAAATATACTATCCATCCATACCTGTGGTGCATTTCAGTTTTGCACAGTTTGCTGACCACCAGTATATACTATATAGCAGTACGCTACAGTAGGCCACTGCTCTACCTACCTCTGTGTCGTCAAGTATACTATCCATCCATACCTGTGGTGCATTTCAGTTTTGCACAGTTTGCTGACCACCAGTATATACTATATAGCAGTATGGTACAGTAGGCCACTGCTCTACCTACGTGTCGTCAAGTATACTATCCATCAATACCTGTGGTGCATTTCAGTTTTGCACAGTTTGCTGACCACCAGTATATACTATATAGCAGTATGGTACAGTAGGCCACTGCTCTACCTACCTCTGTGTCGTCAAGTATACTATCCATCCTTACCTGTGGTGCATTTCAGTTTTGCACAGTTTGCTGTCCACCAGTATATAATATATAGCAGTACGGTACAGTAGGCCACTGCTCTACCTACCTCTGTGTCGTCAAGTATACTATCCATCCATACCTGTGGTGCATTTCAGTTTTGCACAGTTTGCTGACCACCAGTATATACTATATAGCAGTACGGTACAGTAGGCCACTGCTCTACCTACCTCTGTGTCGTCAAGTATACTATCCATCCATACCTGTGGTGCATTTCAGTTTTGCACAGTTTGCTGACCACCAGTATATACTATATAGCAGTTTGGTTCAGTAGGCCACTGCTCTACCTACCTCTGTGTCGTCAAGTATACTATCCATCCATACCTGTGGTGCATTTCAGTTGTGCGCAGTATATATAGTAGTAGGCCATTGCTATTGATATATTACTGGCATATAATTCCACACATTAAAAAATGGAGAACAAAAATGTGGAGGGTAAAATAGGGAAAGATCAAGATCCACTTCCACCTCGTGCTGAAGCTGCTGCCACTAGTCATGGCCGAGACGATGAAATGCCATCAACGTCGTCTGCCAAGGCCGATGCCCAATGTCATAGTAGAGAGCATGTAAAATCCAAAAAAATAAAGCCCAGTAAAATGACCCAAAAATCTAAATCAAAATCGTCTGAGGAGAAGCGTAAACTTGCCAATGTGCCATTTACGACACGGAGTGGCAAGGAACGGCTGAGGCCCTGGCATATGTTCAAGGAAAGTGGTTCAGCTTCACCTGAGGATGGAAGCACTCATCCTCCTGCTAGAAAACTTAAAAGAGTTAAGATGGCAAAAGCACAGCAAAGAACTGTGCGTTCTTCTAAATCACAAATCCCCAAGGAGAGTCCAATTGTGTCGGTTGCAATGCCTGACCTTCCCAACACTGGACGGGAAGAGGTTGCGCCTTCCACCATTTGCACGCCCCCTGCAAGTGCTGGAAGGAGCACCCGCAGTCCAGTTCCTGATAGTCAAATTGAAGATGTCACTGTTGAAGTACACCAGGATGAGGATATGGGTGTTGCTGGCGCTGGGGAGGAAATTGACAAGGAGGATTCTGATAGTGAGGTGGTTTGTTTAAGTCAGGCACCCGGGGAGACACCTGTTGTCCATGGGACGAATATGGCCATTGACATGCCTGGTCAAAATACAAAAAAAATCACCTCTTCGGTGTGGAATTATTTCAACAGAAATGCGGACAACTGGTGTCAAGCCGTGTGTTGCCTTTGTCAAGCTATAATAAGTAGGGGTAAGGACGTTAACCACCTAGGAACATCCTCCCTTATACGTCACCTGGACCGCATTCATCATAAGTCAGTGACAAGTTAAAAAACTTTGGATGACAGCGGAAGCAGTCCACTGACCACTAAATCCCTTCCTCTTGTAACCAAGCTCCTGCAAACCACACCACCAACTCCCTCAGTGTCAATTTCCTCCTTAGACAGGAAAGCCAATAGTCCCTCAGGCCATGTCACTGTCAAGTCTGACGAGTCCTCTCCTGCCTGGGATTCCTCCGATGCATCCTTGAGTGCAACGCCTACTGCTGCTGGCGCTGCTGTTGTTGCTGCTGGGAGTCGATCGTCATCCCAGAGGGGAAGTCGGAAGACCACTTGTACTACTTCCAGTAAGCAATTGACTGTCCAACAGTCCTTTGCGAGGAAGATGAAATATCACAGCAGTCATCCTGCTGCAAAGCGGATAACTCAGGCCTTGGCAGCCTGGGTGGTGAGAAACGTGTTTCCGGTATCCACCATTAATTCACAGGGAACTAGAGACTTGATTGAGGTACTGTGTCCCCGGTACCAAATACCATCTAGGTTCCATTTCTCTAGGCAGGCGATACCGAAAATGTACACAGACGTCAGAAAAAGAGTCACCAGTGTCCTAAAAAATGCAGTTGTACCCAATGTCCACTTAACCACGGACATGTGGACAAGTGGAGCAGGGCAGACTCAGGACTATATGACTGTGATAGCCCACTGGGTAGATGTATTGCCTCCTGCAGCAAGAACAGCAGCGGCGGCACCAGTAGCAGCATCTCGCAAACGCCAACTCGTTCCTAGGCAGGCTACGCTTTGTATCACCACTTTCCATAAGAGGCACACAGCTGACAACCTCTTACGGAAACTGAGGAACATCATCGCAGAATGGCTTACCCCAATTGGACTCTCCTGGGGATTTGTGACATCGGACAACGCCACCAATATTGTGCGTGCATTACATCTGGGCAAATTCCAGCACGTCCCATGTTTTGCACATACATTGAATTTGGTGGTGCAGAATTATTTAAAAAACGACAGGGGCATGCAAGAGATGCTGTCGGTGGCCCGAAGAATTGCGGGCCACTTTCGGAAATTCAGCCACCGCGTGCTGAAGACTGGAGCACCAGCAAACAATCCTGAACCTGCCCTGCCATCATCTGAAGCAAGAGGTGGTAACGAGGTGGAATTCAACCCTCTATATGCTTCAGAGGATGGAGGAGCAGCAAAAGGCCATTCAAGCCTATACATCTGCCTATGATATAGGCAAAGGAGGGGGAATGCACCTGACTCATGCGCAGTGGAGAATGATTTCAATGTTGTGCAAGGTTCTGCAACCCTTTGAACTTGCCACACGTGAAGTCAGTTCAGACACTGCCAGCCTGAGTCAGGTCATTCCCCTCATCTGGCTTTTGCAGAAGAAGCTGGAGACATTGAAGGAGGAGCTAAAACAGAGCGATTCCGCTAGGCATGTGGGACTTGTGGATGGAGCCCTTAATTCGCTTAACCAGGATTCACGGGTGATCAATCTGTTGAAATCAGAGCACTACATTTTGGCCACCGTGCTCGATCCTAGATTTAAAACCTACGTTGGATCTCTCTTTCCGGCAGACACAAGTCTGTAGAGGTTCAAAGACCTGCTGGTGACAAAATTGTCAAGTCAAGCGGAACGTGACCCGTCAACAGCTCCTCCTTCACTTTCTCCCGCAACTGGGGCTGCGAGGAAAAGGCTAAGAATTCCGAGCCCACCCGCTGGCGGTGATGCAGGGCAGTCTGGAGCGAGTGCTGACATCTGGTCCAGATTGAAGGACCTGCCAACGATTACTGACATGTCGTCTACTGTCACTGCATATGATTCTGTCACCATTGAAAGAATGGTGGAGCATTATATGAGTACCCACATCCAAGTAGGCACGTCAGACAGTCCGTACGTATACTGGCAGGAAAAAGAGGCAATTTGGAGGCCCTTGCACAAACTGGCTTTATTTTACCTAAGTTGCCCCCCCTCCAGTGTGTACTCCGAAAGAGTGTTTAGTGCAGCCGCTCAACTTGTCAGCAATCGGCGTACGAGGTTACTTCCAGAAAATGTGGAGAAGATGATGTTCATCAAAATGAATTATAATCAATTTCTCGTGGAGACCTTCACCAGCAATTGCCTCCAGAAAGTACACAGGGACCTGAGATGGTGGATTCCAGTGGGGACGAATTAATAATCTGTAAGGAGGGGGATGTACACAGTGAAAGGGGTGAGGAATCGGACGATGAGGAGGAGGTGGACATCTTGCCTCTGTAGAGCCAGTTTGTGCAAGGAGAGATTGATTGCTTCTTTTTTGGTGGGGGCCCAAACCAACCAGTCATTTCAGTCACAGTCGTGTGGCAGACCCTGTCACTGAAATGATGGGTTCGTTAAAGTGTGCATGTCCTGTTTATACAACATAAGGGTGGGTGGGAGGGCCCAAGGACAATTCCATCTTGCACCTCTTTTTTCTTTCATTTTTTCTTTGCATCATGTGCTGTTTGGGGACTATTTTTTAAATCTGACATCCTGTCTGACACTGCAGTGCCACTCCTAGATGGGCCAGGTGTTTGTGTCGGCCACTTGGGTCGCTTAGCTTAGTCACACAGCTACCTCATTGCGCCTCTTTTTTTCTTTGCATCATGTGCTGTTTGGGGACTATTTTTTTGGAGTGCCATCCTGTCTGACACTGCAGTGCCACTCCTAGATGGGCCAGGTGTTTGTGTCGGCCATTTGAGTCGCTTAGCTTAGTCATCCAGCGACCTCGGTGCAAATTTTAGGACTAAAAATAATATTGTGAGGAGTGAGGTGCTCAGAATAGACTGAAAATGAGTGGAAATTATGGTTATTGAGGTTAATAATACTATGGTATCAAAATGACCCGCAAATTCTATGATTTAAGCAGTTTTTGAGTTTTTTTTGTAAAAAACGCCCGAATCCAAAACACACCTGAATCCGACAAAAAATTTTCAGGGAGGTTTTGCCAAAATGCGTCCAAATCCAAAACACGGCCTCGGAACCGAATCCAAAACCAATACACAAAACCCGAAAAATTTCCGGTGCACATCTCTAATATATATATGGGCTCTGTATTCACTTGACACTGGTATACACGTCCTGACGAAAAGGCCTGCGAGCCTTGAAACGTTGACGACGACACAGATGAGTATCTACTAAAGGACTTTTCCACATGTTCATTGGAGTGCCGCCCTTTTCTTATTTATAAGAAATTAATTGACTAAGTGTCTATCTGTTGGTGAGGGCACCCTATATATGCCTATTTTATCCGGAGTGCCAAGCCATTGCTATATTATATATATATATATATATATATATATATATATATATCCTGGTGTCTGGACCGGCACTCCTCTCTCACAAGCAATGCTGCTCCGGTGCCTCCAGTGACATAAGGTATTTACCAATGAGAAAGAATTCTGCGGCACTCGGAGTCTTTGCTGCAAAAAGCGTGTATTTACATAAACATCCCAACCAAGGTTTCGGGGCTCACACGCCCCTTTGTCAAGGTGAACAGAAATGAAAACAGATTAAACACTACTTACCTATATACCTAAGAAAAATCCCGCCGTGAAGGAAGCGCCGCCCGCCGCCGCGTCCTCTGGCTCCGGTATTGGCATGTCATTGACGCGTGCTGATGACGTGGCGCCGTGTAGCCATGGAAACCGGAATGCCAGAGTGCGCGTCAGCGCGCGCTGAAACCAACATAAACAGTGACACACAGTTACAGAGCCCCGGTAACCTCTAGATATTGTGGACAACTGCAATATGATTGTAGCAGGGTAAAATGGATAACTGATAAGAATTACAATAAACATAGTGGCGGATTAATCCAATCGAGGGAGGTCCGCTCCTGACATGAATATGTATGTGGTTGTGTGGCCTAAGGAACAGGTGGTATAAAATGTGTCAAGCAACATGAGGTGGAGTGGACTGTGCCTAACTATAAATGTAAAAGTGTAAATGCAAAACAGAGGGGTGTGATGAAGTGGACGTGTGTAAGATACGTGTAGTGTGGCTGCCTGGGGACACTCAAACTGGAGCCTACAGGGGAGCTGAGAGGTGCTGCGACACATGTTCCACCCGAGTACAGGTGTCCTGTCTCATTTGATAATGCTCCGGGGGAAATATTTACTAAAGTTCGATTTTTAAGATCATTTTTATTAATCTACAAAGTCAACTAAAATCAATTCTATTTTTTTTTCAACCAGGACTTTGCCTAGCCTGAGAGGATGGTTTATATAGCAGGTGCTGTCCACGCCCCACTCAGACCTCACAGACTGTGAGCACAAAACCAGCGCCGGATTCCCTGCCGTGCACAGAGCTTGTAACCACTACACAGTAAAAACCCGGACCGGAGTATCAGCTGCGCTCAGGTTACTTCGCTAACACTTGCCTCCCGGTTGCCATGGCGACGTGGCAGCACAGAGCAGGAGATCCTAACAGTACCCCCCCCTCTGACGAGGGGTCAAAGAACCCCTACCACCGGGTTTATCGGGGAACTGCGAGAAGAAAGAGCGTATCAGTCTGGGGGCATGAAGATCACAACTGCGCACCCACGACCGCTCCTCCGGGCCATACCCCTTCCAGTGCACCAAAAATGACAGCCGACCCCGAACCATCTTGGAGTCAAGAACCCTTCCAACCACAAACTCCCTCTGACCCCGTATCAGAAGAGGAGAAGGTCTTCCACTGGAAGAAGGATTACTAACCGCCAGTTTTAAAAGGGAACAATGAAATGTTTTATTGATACCCAATGAACGGGGCAGATCTAACTGAAATGCCACCGGATTGATAACCCTGGTGATCTTATAAGGGCCGATGAACCGGGGCCTAACTTATGAGATGGCTGTCTCAACTTCAAATTCTTGGTGGACAACCAGACAAAGTCTCCTAATTTGAAGCTGCAGGGTCTTCTCCGCTTATCAAAAACCCTTTTGGTCACTAATGACACAGACACAAGGGCTTTCTTCACTTTCCTCCAAATACCCCTAAGGACCGAAACAACAGAGGAACCACCAGGCGTGGAATCCAGGGGGTCAAAAGAATTGGCCTTAGAATGATGCCCATACACACAAAGGAAGGGAGAGATCCCTGTAGCAGAGTGAGCCGCGTTGTTATAGGCAAACTCCGCCATGGACAGATGAGCAACCCAGTCAGTATGACACTTGGAGACATAACACCTGAGGAACTGCTCCAAGGACTGGTTCACCCTCTCAGTCTGCCCATTAGACTGTGGATGGTAGCCTGACGACAAGCTCACAGAAATCTGGAGATCAGAACAAAATGTCCTCCAGAATTTGGCCACAAACTGGGATCCACGGTCAGAGACCACATCAAGTGGCAACCCGTGGAGGCGCACAACATGCTGCATAAATAACTCAGACAGGCGTCTGGCCGATGGCAACCCAACCAGTGGAACGAAATGCGCCATCTTCGAAAACCTGTCAACGACAACCCAAATGGCTGTCATCCCCGAGGATTTGGGCAAGTCCACCACAAAATCCTTGGAAATGTGGGTCCATGGCTTAGACGGAATAGAGAGTGGATGTAATGGGCCGACAGGAACCCCTCTAGGAGTTTTATTTCGGGCACAAACGTCACATGCCCGAACCCACTGATCCACATCCCTAGCCACCGAGGGCCACCACACCGCCCTAGACAGCAACTCCCGAGTTCTGGCAATACCCGGATGCCCTGCCGACCTCTTGACATGGAATTCCAGGAACACTCGCTGTCTTAACCTAGGAGGCACAAACAAGAGACCTACCGGAAGGTCTGGAGGAGCCTGCTCCTGTGCTCTAAGGACTAATGACAAGAGGTCCTGGGTAATGCCCACTTTAATACATGATGGGGACACAATGGGCAATGGCTCCTCGGTGGTCTCTTGAACTGGAGCAAAACTCCGCGAGAGCGCATCAGCCTTGATGTTTTTTGACCCAGGGCGATATGTTATCAAAAAATTAAAGCGAGCAAAAAACAAAGCCCATCGTGCCTGCCTGGCATTGAGCCGCTTCGCTGACTCTAAATATGCCAGATTCTTATGGTCGGTGAGAATTGAGACCACAAACTTAGCCTCCTCAAGCCAGTGTCTCCACTCCCCGAGTGCATCCTTTATAGCCAACAATTCCCGGTTACCCACATCCTAATTCATCTCGGCAGACGAAAATTTACGGGAAAAGTAAGCACAGGGATGAAGGCGATTATCAGACACCCCCATCTGAGAGAGCACTGCCCCAATACCTATCTCAGAGGCATCCACTTCTACCACAAAAGGACGCTCTGGATCTGGGTGTCGCAGCACCTTGGCCGAGACAAATGCCCTTATGAGACGGGCAAAGGCCGCTTTGGCCTCACAAGACCAGTGAGCAACATCCGCCCCTTTCTTAGTGAGTGCCACCAAGGGGGCCACTATAGACGAAAATCCAGCGATAAACCGTCTATAAAAATTCGCAAAGCCCAGAAAACGCTGTAGCGCCTTCAAACTAGTGGGCTGCACCCAATCCAGGACTGCCTGTACCTTAGAACCCTCCATTTGGAAACCTTCTGAGGAGATAATATACCCTAGAAATGCGATTTGCTGGACTTCAAACTTGCACTTCTCCAGCTTCGCCCCAAGCTGGTGGTCTCTGAGTTTCTGGAGGACTAAGCGTACATGCTTCCGATGTTCCTCCAGGGAATGAGAGAAGATTAGGATGTCATCTAGATAAACAACTAAGAATCTATCCAAATATTCCCTAAGCACATCGTTCATGAATTCCTGGAAGACTGCCGGGGCATTAGAGAGCCCAAAAGGCATCACCAAATATTCATAATGCCCTGAGTGGGTATTAAAGGCAGTCTTCCATTCATCCCCCTCTCTTATTCGGATTAGATTGTAAGCACCACGTAGGTCAATCTTAGAAAAAATGGTGGCAGTACGAAGCTGGTCAAACAAAACCGAAATGAGAGGCAGTGGGTACGAGTTTTTAATCGTGATACGGTTCAATTCCCTGAAGTCGATGCAGGGTCGCAACGAACCATCCTTTTTACCCACGAAGAAGAACCCCGACCCAACTGGGGACTGTGAGGGTCTGATAAATTCCTTAGCCAAGTTCTCCTGAATGTACTCTGCCATAGCCTGAGTCTCAGGACGTGACAGGGAGTACAACCTGCTCTTGAGAAGCTTAGCATCCGGCAACAAATCAATGGCACAGTCATAGGGGCGATGGGGAGGTAGTACCTCTGCAACTTTTTTGGAGAACACAGCCGCAAAATCTGCATAACATCCTGGCAATCCTGGCAAATTTAGCTGCGAGAGCCTTACTGGAAGGCTCAAGCAACTCCTGAAACAATCACTACCCAACTAAGAATCTCCCCAGAGACCCAGTCAAATTGAGGGTTATGGGCCCTTAACCAGGGTAACCCCAAAACCAATGGGGCAAAAGAACAGACAGTCACATAAAAAGACAATTTTTCAGAGTGTGTGGCTCCAATAAACAAAGGAATTTGGCTGGTGCAGGAGGTAATTTTACCCTGGGACAATGGTTCCCCGTTTAACCCACAGATCTCAATCTCTGATGCCAAAGGTACTGAGGGAACAGAGTGTTCCAGGGCGAATTGACGGTCCATGAAAACCCCATCGGCCCCACTGTCAACAAAGGCCTCAGTCTTGACAGTTTGACCGAGGATCTCCAAAGTCACCGGAATGAGAAAAGTCTTTTTGGGAAATTCTGACTTCTGGCCTGACAGGATATTTCCCATCACCCTCAGGCCCTGAAGTTTTCCGGTTTTTCTGGGCATGATACTACAACATGACCTTTATTCCCACAGTACAAACACAAACCCTGCTGTCTCCTCCGCGTCTTCTCACGCGAGGAGAGGCGGGTAGCCCCAATCTGCATAGGCTCCTCGGAATATTCCTCAGAGTCTGAGATTCCCTTGGGAAAAAAGGAAACTGCGGTCTCCCTGTCAAGCCTACGCTCTCTCAGCCGTCTATCCACCCGGATGGATAACTGCATGAGCTGATCTAAGCTATCAGGCGAGGGATATTGTACCAGTTGGTCCTTTATCTGGTCAGAAAGGCACCTTCGGTACTGGTTTCTCAGGGCTGGGTCATTCCACTGGGTATCATGAGCCAACCTCCGAAACTCCGTACTATAAACCTCAGCTGGCCGTCGCCCTTGCTTAAGAACCGTAATCTGAGCCTCGGCTGAAGCCATCTTGTCAGGGTCATCATACAAAATGCCCAGTGCCGTAAAAAAAGCATCAACACTTTTAAGCGACGGACAGTCAGGCTGTAACCCATATGCCCAGACCTGTGGGTCTCCTTGTAGCAAGGAAATCACCATGCCCACCCGCTGAATCTCCGACCCAGAAGACTGGGGCCTAAGCCTGAAATATAGCTTACAGCTCTCCTTGAAACAAAAGAACTGCGAGCGATCTCCAGAAAAACGATCCGGGAGATTTACTTTCGGCTCATTAACCCCTGAACTTGCCGCTGCTGCTGCGGGAGCTCCGCTAGCGGCCTGCGGGGTGTTCATTTTAATGGACATCTCATTAAATTGTCAAGTCAGGACCTGCACCTGATCGACCACCTGTTGCAAAGTATTTTGAGGGGTATGCTCCATATTCCCACAAAATTTCAACAGGGGTATGGCTGCTGAATGTTACACACACCAGTGCTAACAGGAGTATACCGGTGTATGAACAGAGAGGGAAGCGAAGCAAACGAACTCACAGACAGTATAACATAACATACACAGGAGGTGATGGAATAACTAATAAACAGAAAGTGAACGGAGAAGCCCAAAGGCTCAGGAATTGGGTGTCTCCTTAGTGTCAGGAATGCTCAGATGGAATAGAGCAGACAATGAAGCGAGGTGTAGTGATTTAACATGTGGAGCACCTGAAATGATGTTGCTAAGAGCAACAGAAAAAACCCCAAAGGGTTACCAACGGGTGTGGGAATAAACTCCTTGGTCAGAGATAGAAATATAGACACAAGGAGAGTATCCACAATCCTAACCCCCACTTGCAGGGCACAGGTTCAGCTTACTGCCACTAAACTGACACCTGGACGCCCTGCACAGTGAGGGAGGATTAAGCAAGCAGGTCTGAGAGTACAGCCGCAAACCTGCTGGGTTCACAGAATAGCAAAAGAACCCCAGCAGCTCAAACAACTGACTCCAGTCTTACTGCTAGGTCCGGATTGGCAGAATGAAGTACCGAATCCCAAGGCCTATTCGCAGTAAGCAACAAGTAAATACAAAGTCACACAGTACTAGCTAACTCTCTGGAACTGACTAACAAACAAAGATTCAGCAGCATTTGCCTAGCCTGAGAGGATGGTTTATATAGCAGGTGCTGTCCACGCCCCACTCAGACCTCACAGACTGTGAGCACAAAACCAGCGCCGGATTGCCTGCCGTGCACAGAGCCTGTAACCACTACACAGTAAAAACCCGGACCGGAGTATCAGCTGCGCTCAGGTTACTTCGCTAACACTTGCCTCCCGGTTGCCATGGTGACGTGGCAGCACAGAGCAGGAGATCCTAATACCGGGTTGGTGGTAGTGGAATATGTTACCTCTCAGGTGGGCTGGTTTATTAGCCGAGCGTCCTCGGCTAAGAGTCCTGCAGTGCCCACTACACTCTGCCGCAGAGATGAAATGGAGAGGCCACCGGATGGCTGTTGTTAACCGCGGCGGTGGAATAGACGGCAGCCGGCTGCAGCAAAGGATGGTCAGATGATTTTGTAACTAGACCAGTTCGGGTTGCACAAAATATTCACCTGGACCAGGTGTGCATGAAGGCGGGGTCCTGCAGGACTCTTAGCCGAGGACGCTCGGCTAATAAACCAGCCCACCTGAGAGGTAACATATTCCACTACCACCAACCCGGTGACTCTGAGCTTTAATTTCGTGGAACTGCACTGCTATCTTTGAATCGTCCGCATTTCAGCTATTTACACCTTGTGGAAAATGGACGTTTATACATTCATTATCTAACATATGGCTAATTAGCCCTCTATCACCTGAGACAGATATAGGTGTGCTTTTACTGATTTAAATATTATATTTCCTTATTATTATTTTATGTTTCAATTGTGAAACACTGTTATTAAATATTCCTTCTATTCATTTACACGTTGGCTCTCGTTTTTAACTTATTAACTCCTGATATACAGCGCAGCCGTTGTTGTTTTTTTCCTAGCTGAAATAGTTGCCAATAAACTTAGTCCTAATCTGCTATCCTGCCTACCTTCCACTTTCTGTGCTCACATAGTCAGTTGTTGGTAACAAAACCTCTGCCTGCTCCCTTTTTATTGCATAATCTGGGAGGAGTGGTTTATTGAATGCACGATTATGCAATAGATGTCAGCAGAGCACAATTTTGGACATTTTTGCCAAATGATATAATAATATGCCTTCCAAATTATTTATTTTTAATTGACCAATGGATTGAGTGACTATACAGTATGTTCCCCTTTATACTTATGCTCAGCAGGAGTTTGATGATTTGTCGATGGAGTCAGAAGCCATGAGCAACAGCCATAGCCTAAATCAGCAGTTTGGGGTGGGGGTGGGATTAGAACAATATAGTAACAAGTACTATTAGCTGCTTCATTAACACATACAGGTAGCTTGCCCAACCACCATCCATCTGGCATTTGACTCACCTCAAATTTTGCAGTGAGTGATACTTTGCTGAGGAAGTATGCATCATGGCATGAACCAGGTTAGCCCATAACAACAATCATGAATTTAAGTTTAATTATATCATCTGACAAAAGTGTCAGATATTGTGCTATGCTGCTGTCTATTGCACATTCATGGACTAGGTATGATACCCATTTGTATAAAATGTGCAGTATTCAACTCATGATGCTACTGATGTTGCTCTGATTAATGCTCCTGGGTTCTCTCAGTCAGGTAGTGATTTTTATACTGCAGGTAGGTGCACAACATACCATAACCTTGGACATCCATTATTCCTACAGTCACACTGCTGCGCATGCTTTTAGGTACTTTAAAAGTAATCATAATCAATTTCTTACCAATAGAATGGTGTTTAGAAGTTCAAATTGAATGACTAATATGATTCAATGTATTTGGGAATTTAAAGATTGATTTAGAGTTCTATTTCAAATCGAATTTTAGTAAATGAGGAGATTCTATATTGGTCTATGGGAAAACATCAATGTTTTCAGAAATTTAATTTTTAGTGGGCTTTGAATTGAATTAGGTCTTAGAATCAATTTGACATTCGATTTTTGTCTTTAGTAAATCTCTTTAATCAAAATGGAAAGGAAATGCCAAATCCCTAGAAAATCAAACTTGAACTTTTGTAAATATACCCCCAGATGCTGATTCTTAAAGAATAAAATATTGTGTAAGAAAATTCCCAGCAATAGCAGAGGCCCTCAAAAGTATCTCAATTGGTTTTCCGACTTCAGTTTTCCATTAATTTCTTTCCCTGTTCATACAATACATAAACTTTTCCATAATACTGTATCTTTCAGACTTACTGTACATCAGTGCTTGTTACTGTATTTGATTCAACATAACTGTACTGTGTAAGGGCACCAGGAGTTAACAAAAGATAAATGCACTCAGGCTTCTCTGGGGGCCTGGGCCTGTAAGGAGGTACAGCCATCCCACAAAACAACCCAACCTCCCTGACCCCCCTCAGATGCTACAGCTACACTCTCCTCAGCAGGCTCTGCAAAAGGCCCAGATGGGGTGTGGCTACTCCCCACAGATGCCCCTCCCTCTTTGTGCCAGGTCCTGGAATTCTTAGCAGCCCTGCTGGTGTATATTCAGACACCAGCTTTGTGTTGTATCCAAGGCCAACTAAATTAAAAATTACCTGCTCATAACAAAATATGAATGAAAAGCAGAGACGTAAATTAGGCTGCAGATGGAAATGTACAACCCAATAAATTAAAATCTAATAGTGGAAACCTGCCCCCTGTAAAGGTTACATTCACCAGTGAGTATAAGCTGCATGTCCATTGTGACAGCACCAGCCCAGCAGTGGTCCTGGAAAGTGAGTATAAATTTAAGTGTTCGTCTATTTTTGAAAACTGATCAATGTGGTGTAAAGATTGTGATACCTATTATATTCTAACTGTCTCACAGCTCATCTGTGGAAAATACACGTGAAGAGGTGTTACTTCATCTTCATCCCAAAGGTAGGTATACACTCTCAGATTATGAGACATTAATATTGCCAGGAGACTGGGAGAATCAGTATGGTACATATACAAGCTCAGCTTTAGGACTGTTAGTAGTACAATATTTTGCATGTTTTTGCTGTAAAAATGTTAAGGGGTGTATTAGACCTGTGAGGCCAGCCTGTGACTCTTGAAACACATTCGACTATCTGAACTTGTAAATGTAACTCCCAGTTGCTGGAGATATCCGGATGATAGGTCGACAGTACTAAGTCGGCAGTCAATAGGTCGACCACTGTTGGTTGAAATGCATTAGGTCGACATGGACAACATTTTAACACTGACAAAAGGTAGAGGTGTCAATGGTCTACACAGGAAAGGTCGACAGAGTTTTAAAAAAAAATGCATTTCCAACTTTTTCATTCTGTGAATAGTAACCACAGCTGAGCCATGCAAAGGGACATGGTACACTAATTGGGGTTCCCAGCCATTTTACGGAGAAAACAACACCAATCATATCAACCATTTCCTTTGTTGACCTTTACCGTGTTGACCTTTTGTCAATGTAAACCTTTTTCCTACGTTGTGCCAGTCAACCTTTTGGGGATGACCTAGACACTGTCTACCTTTTTCAGTTCAACCCATTGATCCGTAACCATGGTGTTCTGGGTGCCGGCAGGAGCAGATTATTTCCCAGCTGGCTGCACCCAATCTGATTTATTTCCTACTTTGATATAATGAATAAGGGGGAGATGTAACAAGCATTGGAGAGATAAAGCCTCCCTCTTGTCATTTGTCTAGCACAGTCAGGGGCAAACTTGGATGGAAAACTAGCCCGGAAAATTCTAAAGCAGTCCTAAATGGGGGTGGGGTGGGGGGACTGTGGACTGGGTAGGGTCCGTACAGTAATGAGATTTGATGGGCAAATGGGAAGGTCAGAGGAGCATGTCATGAGGTCTGGGGGGCATGTGGGAAGATCGGAGAGGCATGTAGAGAGGTCTGTGGGGAAAGGAGGGAGGACTTATGTGCCTGTAATGGGAATGTGGTGATGTCTGATGGCATGTGGTGAATTTGAAGGGCATTATGAGGACACAGGGTCTAATTCACATCTGATCGCAGCAGCAAATTTGTTAGCTAATGGGCAAAACCATGTGCACTGCAGGGAGGGGGCAGATATAATATGTGCATAGAGAGTTAGATTTGGGTGGGTTATTTTGTTTCTGTGCAGGGTAAATACTGGCTGCTTTATTTTTACACTGCAATTTAGATTTCAGTTTGAACACATCCCACCCAAATCTAACTATCTCTGCACATGTTATATCTGCCCCAACTGCAGTGCACATAGGCCCTCATTCCGAGTTGTTTGCTCGCTAGCTGCTTTTAGCAGCAGTGCGCACGAAAGGCCGCCGCCCTCTGGGAGTGTATCTTAGTTTAGCAGAAGTGCGACCGAAAGGTTAGCAGAAGTGCGCGTCAAAATTTTCATGCAGTTTCTGAGCAGCTTCAGACCTACTCCTTCATTGCGATCACCTCAGTCAGTTTAGTTCCTGCTTTGACGTCACAAACACGCCCTGCGTTCGGCCAGCCACTCCCCCGTTTCCCCAGGCACGCCTGCGTTTTCTCCTGACACGCCTGCGTTTTTTAGCACACTCCCGGAAAATGGTCAGTTACCACCCAGAAACACCCACTTCCTGTCAATCACTCACCGATCAACACAGCGACAGAAATGTGTCACTCGCCCTTGTGTAAAACTGCATAGTTTTGTGTGAAAGTACTTCGCACGTGCGTACTGCGGCCCGTACACATGCGCAGAAATGCCGCTTTTTCACCTAATCGCCGTGTTGCGACCGAAAGCAGCTAGCGAACAACTCGGAATGAGGGCCATAGGGCCTAATTCAGATCTGATCACAGCAGCAAATTTGTTAGGTAATGGGCAAAACCATGTGCACTGCAGGGGGTGCAGATATAACATGTGTAGAGAGTTAGATTTGGGTGGGGTGTGTTCAAACTGAAACTAAATTGCAGTGTAAAAACAAAGCAGCCAGTATTTACCCTGCACAGAAACAATATAAACTAGAGATGAGCGGGTTCGGTTTCTCTGAAACCGAACCCGCACGAACTTCATGTTTTTTTCACGGGTCCGAGCAGACTCGGATCCTCCCGCCTTGCTCGGTTAACCCGAGCGCGCCCGAACGTCATCATGACGCTGTCGGATTCTCGCGAGACTCGGATTCTATATAAGGAGCCGCGCGTCGCCGCCATTTTCACACGTGCATTGAGATTGATAGGGAGAGGACGTGGCTGGCGTCCTCTCCATTAGAAATTAGATTAGAAGAGAGAGAGAGATTGTGCAGAGTCAGACAGAGTTTACCACAGTGACCAGTGCAGTTGTTGTTAGTTAACTTTTATTTATTTTAATATAATATATCCGTTCTCTGCTATATCCGTTCTCTGCCTGAAAAAAAACGATACACAGCAGCAGCCAGTCACACAGTGTGACTCAGTCTGTGTGCACTCAGCTCAGCCCAGTGTGCTGCACATCAATGTATAAAAGGCAAAGCTTATAATAATTGTGGGGGAGACTGGGGAGCACTGCAGGTTGTTATAGCAGGAGCCCCCAGGAGTACATAATATTATATTAATTTAAAATTAAACAGTGCACACTTTTGCTGCAGGAGTGCCACTGCCAGTGTGACTAGTGGTGACCAGTGCCTGACCACCAGTATAGTAGTATATTGTTGTATGTATTGTATACTATCTCTTTATCAACCAGTCTATATTAGCAGCAGACACAGTACAGTGCGGTAGTTCACGGCTGTGGCAACCTCTGTGTCGGCAGTCGGAACTCGGCAGGCAGTCCGTCCATCCATAATTGTATTACAATATATACCACCTAACCGTGGTATTTTTTTTTCTTTCTTTATACCGTCGTCATAGTGTCATACTAGTTGTTACGAGTATACTACTATCTCTTTATCAACCAGTGTACAGTGCGGTAGTTCACGGCTGTGGCTACCTCTGTGTCGGCAGTCGGCAGGCAGTCCGCCCATCCATAATTGTATTATTATTATAATATATACCACCTAACCGTGGTTTTTTTTTCATTCTTTATACCGTCATAGTGTCATACTAGTTGTTACGAGTATACTACTATCTCTTTATCAACCAGTGTACAGTGCGGTAGTTCACGGCTGTGGCTACCTCTGTGTCGGCAGTCGGCAGGCAGTCCGTCCATCCATAATTGTATTATTATTATAATATATACCACCTAACCGTGGTTTTTTTTTCATTCTTTATACCGTCGTCATAGTGTCATACTAGTTGTTACGAGTATACTACTATCTCTTTATCAACCAGTGTACAGTGCGGTAGTTCACGGCTGTGGCTACCTCTGTGTCGGCAGTCGGCAGGCAGTCCGTCCATCCATAATTGTATTATTATTATAATATATACCACCTAACCGTGGTTTTTTTTTCATTCTTTATACCGTCGTCATAGTGTCATACTAGTTGTTACGAGTATACTACTATCTCTTTATCAACCAGTGTACAGTGCGGTAGTTCACGGCTGTGGCTACCTCTGTGTCGGCAGTCGGCAGGCAGTCCGTCCATCCATAATTGTATTATTATTATAATATATACCACCTAACCGTGGTTTTTTTTTCATTCTTTATACCGTCGTCATAGTGTCATACTAGTTGTTACGAGTATACTACTATCTCTTTATCAACCAGTGTACAGTGCGGTAGTTCACGGCTGTGGCTACCTCTGTGTCGGCAGTCGGCAGGCAGTCCGTCCATCCATAATTGTATTATTATTATAATATATACCACCTAACTGTGGTATTTTTTTTTCTTTCTTTATACCGTCGTCATAGTGTCATACTAGTTGTTACGAGTATACTACTATCTCTTTATCAACCAGTGTACAGTGCGGTAGTTCACGGCTGTGGCTACCTCTGTGTCGGCAGTCGGCAGGCAGTCCGTCCATCCATAATTGTATTATTATTATAATATATACCACCTAACCGTGGTTTTTTTTTCATTCTTTATACCGTCGTCATAGTGTCATACTAGTTGTTACGAGTATACTACTATCTCTTTATCAACCAGTGTACAGTGCGGTAGTTCACGGCTGTGGCTACCTCTGTGTCGGCAGTCGGCAGGCAGTCCGTCCATCCATAATTGTATTATTATTATAATATATACCACCTAACCGTGGTTTTTTTTTCATTCTTTATACCGTCGTCATAGTGTCATACTAGTTGTTACGAGTATACTACTATCTCTTTATCAACCAGTGTACAGTGCGGTAGTTCACGGCTGTGGCTACCTCTGTGTCGGCAGTCGGCAGGCAGTCCGTCCATCCATAATTGTATTATTATTATAATATATACCACCTAACCGTGGTTTTTTTTTCATTCTTTATACCGTCGTCATAGTGTCATACTAGTTGTTACGAGTATACTACTATCTCTTTATCAACCAGTGTACAGTGCGGTAGTTCACGGCTGTGGCTACCTCTGTGTCGGCAGTCGGCAGGCAGTCCGTCCATCCATAATTGTATTATTATTATAATATATACCACCTAACCGTGGTTTTTTTTTCATTCTTTATACCGTCGTCATAGTGTCATACTAGTTGTTACGAGTATACTACTATCTCTTTATCAACCAGTGTACAGTGCGGTAGTTCACGGCTGTGGCTACCTCTGTGTCGGCAGTCGGCAGGCAGTCCGTCCATCCATAATTGTATTATTATTATAATATATACCACCTAACCGTGGTTTTTTTTTCATTCTTTATACCGTCGTCATAGTGTCATACTAGTTGTTACGAGTATACTACTATCTCTTTATCAACCAGTGTACAGTGCGGTAGTTCACGGCTGTGGCTACCTCTGTGTCGGCAGTCGGCAGGCAGTCCGTCCATCCATAATTGTATTATTATTATAATATATACCACCTAACCGTGGTTTTTTTATACCACCTAACCGTGGCAGTCCGTCCATAATTGTATACTAGTATCCAATCCATCCATCTCCATTGTTTACCTGAGGTGCCTTTTAGTTCTGCCTATAAAATATGGAGAACAAAAAAGTTGAGGTTCCAAAATTAGGGAAAGATCAAGATCCACTTCCACCTCGTGCTGAAGCTGCTGCCACTAGTCATGGCCGAGACGATGAAATGCCAGCAACGTCGTCTGCCAAGGCCGATGCCCAATGTCATAGTACAGAGCATGTCAAATCCAAAACACCAAATATCAGAAAAAAAAGGACTCCAAAACCTAAAATAAAATTGTCGGAGGAGAAGCGTAAACTTGCCAATATGCCATTTACCACACGGAGTGGCAAGGAACGGCTGAGGCCCTGGCCTATGTTCATGGCTAGTGGTTCAGCTTCACATGAGGATGGAAGCATTCAGCCTCTCGCTAGAAAACTGAAAAGACTCAAGCTGGCAAAAGCACCGCAAAGAACTGTGCGTTCTTTGAAATCCCAAATCCACAAGGAGAGTCCAATTGTGTCGTTTGCGATGCCTGACCTTCCCAACACTGGACGTGAAGAGCATGCGCCTTCCACTATTTGCATGCCCCCTGCAAGTGCTGGAAGGAGCACCCGCAGTCCAGTTCCTGATAGTCAGATTGAAGATGTCAGTGTTGAAGTACACCAGGATGAGGAGGATATGGGTGTTGCTGGCGCTGGGGAGGAAATTGACCAGGAGGATTCTGATGGTGAGGTGGTTTGTTTAAGTCAGGCACCCGGGGAGACACCTGTTGTCCGTGGGAGGAATATGGCCGTTGACATGCCAGGTGAAAATACCAAAAAAATCAGCTCTTCGGTGTGGAGGTATTTCACCAGAAATGCGGACAACAGGTGTCAAGCCGTGTGTTCCCTTTGTCAAGCTGTAATAAGTAGGGGTAAGGACGTTAACCACCTCGGAACATCCTCCCTTATACGTCACCTGCAGCGCATTCATAATAAGTCAGTGACAAGTTCAAAAACTTTGGGTGACAGCGGAAGCAGTCCACTGACCAGTAAATCCCTTCCTCTTGTAACCAAGCTCACGCAAACCACCCCACCAACTCCCTCAGTGTCAATTTCCTCCTTCCCCAGGAATGCCAATAGTCCTGCAGGCCATGTCACTGGCAAGTCTGACGAGTCCTCTCCTGCCTGGGATTCCTCCGATGCATCCTTGCGTGTAACGCCTACTGCTGCTGGCGCTGCTGTTGTTGCCGCTGGGAGTCGATGGTCATCCCAGAGGGGAAGTCGTAAGCCCACTTGTACTACTTCCAGTAAGCAATTGACTGTTCAACAGTCCTTTGCGAGGAAGATGAAATATCACAGCAGTCATCCTACTGCAAAGCGGATAACTGAGTCCTTGACAACTATGTTGGTGTTAGACGTGCGTCCGGTATCCGCCGTTAGTTCACAGGGAACTAGACAATTTATTGAGGCAGTGTGCCCCCGTTACCAAATACCATCTAGGTTCCACTTCTCTAGGCAGACGATACCGAGAATGTACACGGACGTCAGAAAAAGACTCACCAGTGTCCTAAAAAATGCAGTTGTACCCAATGTCCACTTAACCACGGACATGTGGACAAGTGGAGCAGGGCAGGGTCAGGACTATATGACTGTGACAGCCCACTGGGTAGATGTATGGACTCCCGCCGCAAGAACAGCAGCGGCGGCACCAGTAGCAGCATCTCGCAAACGCCAACTCTTTCCTAGGCAGGCTACGCTTTGTATCACCGCTTTCCAGAATACGCACACAGCTGAAAACCTCTTACGGCAACTGAGGAAGATCATCGCGGAATGGCTTACCCCAATTGGACTCTCCTGTGGATTTGTGGCATCGGACAACGCCAGCAATATTGTGTGTGCATTAAATATGGGCAAATTCCAGCACGTCCCATGTTTTGCACATACCTTGAATTTGGTGGTGCAGAATTTTTTAAAAAACGACAGGGGCGTGCAAGAGATGCTGTCGGTGGCCAGAAAAATTGCGGGACACTTTCGGCGTACAGGCACCATGTACAGAAGACTGGAGCACCACCAAAAACTACTGAACCTGCCCTGCCATCATCTGAAGCAAGAAGTGGTAACGAGGTGGAATTCAACCCTCTATATGCTTCAGAGGTTGGAGGAGCAGCAAAAGGCCATTCAAGCCTATACAATTGAGCACGATATAGGAGATGGAATGCACCTGTCTCAAGTGCAGTGGAGAATGATTTCAACGTTGTGCAAGGTTCTGATGCCCTTTGAACTTGCCACACGTGAAGTCAGTTCAGACACTGCCAGCCTGAGTCAGGTCATTCCCCTCATCAGGCTTTTGCAGAAGAAGCTGGAGGCATTGAAGAAGGAGCTAACACGGAGCGATTCCGCTAGGCATGTGGGACTTGTGGATGCAGCCCTTAATTCGCTTAACAAGGATTCACGGGTGGTCAATCTGTTGAAATCAGAGCACTACATTTTGGCCACCGTGCTCGATCCTAGATTTAAAGCCTACCTTGGATCTCTCTTTCCGGCAGACACAGGTCTGCTGGGGTTGAAAGACCTGCTGGTGACAAAATTGTCAAGTCAAGCGGAACGCGACCTGTCAACATCTCCTCCTTCACATTCTCCCGCAACTGGGGGTGCGAGGAAAAGGCTCAGAATTCCGAGCCCACCCGCTGGCGGTGATGCAGGGCAGTCTGGAGCGACTGCTGATGCTGACATCTGGTCCGGACTGAAGGACCTGACAACGATTACGGACATGTCGTCTACTGTCACTGCATATGATTCTCTCAACATTGATAGAATGGTGGAGGATTATATGAGTGACCGCATCCAAGTAGGCACGTCACACAGTCCGTACTTATACTGGCAGGAAAAAGAGGCAATTTGGAGGCCCTTGCACAAACTGGCTTTATTCTACCTAAGTTGCCCTCCCACAAGTGTGTACTCCGAAAGAGTGTTTAGTGCCGCCGCTCACCTTGTCAGCAATCGGCGTACGAGGTTACATCCAGAAAATGTGGAGAAGATGATGTTCATTAAAATGAATTATAATCAATTCCTCCGCGGAGACATTGACCAGCAGCAATTGCCTCCACAAAGTACACAGGGAGCTGAGATGGTGGATTCCAGTGGGGACGAATTGATAATCTGTGAGGAGGGGGATGTACACGGTGATATATCGGAGGGTGAAGATGAGGTGGACATCTTGCCTCTGTAGAGCCAGTTTGTGCAAGGAGAGATTAATTGCTTCTTTTTTGGGGGGGGTCCAAACCAACCCGTCATATCAGTCACAGTCGTGTGGCAGACCCTGTCACTGAAATGATGGGTTGGTTAAAGTGTGCATGTCCTGTTTTGTTTATACAACATAAGGGTGGGTGGGAGGGCCCAAGGATAATTCCATCTTGCACCTCTTTTTTCTTTTCTTTTTCTTTGCATCATGTGCTGATTGGGGAGGGTTTTTTGGAAGGGACATCCTGCGTGACACTGCAGTGCCACTCCTAGATGGGCCCGGTGTTTGTGTCGGCCACTAGGGTCGCTAATCTTACTCACACAGCTACCTCATTGCGCCTCTTTTTTTCTTTGCGTCATGTGCTGTTTGGGGAGGGTTTTTTGGAAGGGACATCCTGCGTGACACTGCAGTGCCACTCCTAGATGTGCCCGGTGTTTGTGTCGGCCACTAGGGTCGCTAATCTTACTCACACAGTCAGCTACCTCATTGCGCCTCTTTTTTTCTTTGCGTCATGTGCTGTTTGGGGAGGGTTTTTTGGAAGGGCCATCCTGCGTGACACTGCAGTGCCACTCCTAGATGGGCCCGGTGTTTGTGTCGGCCACTAGGGTCGCTAATCTTACTCACACAGCTACCTCATTGCGCCTCTTTTTTTCTTTGCGTCATGTGCTGTTTGGGGAGGGTTTTTTGGAAGGGACATCCTGCGTGACACTGCAGTGCCACTCCTAGATGGGCCCGGTGTTTGTGTCGGCCACTAGGGTCGCTTATCTTTCTCACACAGCTACCTCATTGCGCCTCTTTTTTTCTTTGCGTCATGTGCTGTTTGGGGAGGGTTTTTTGGAAGGGACATCCTGCGTGACACTGCAGTGCCACTCCTAGATGGGCCCGGTGTTTGTGTCGGCCACTAGGGTCGCTTATCTTTCTCACACAGTCAGCTACCTCATTGCGCCTCTTTTTTTCTTTGCGTCATGTGCTGTTTGGGGAGGGTTTTTTGGAAGGGACATCCTGCGTGACACTGCAGTGCCACTCCTAGATGGGCCCGGTGTTTGTGTCGGCCACTAGGGTCGCTTATCTTTCTCACACAGTCAGCTACCTCATTGCGCCTCTTTTTTTTCTTTGCGTCATGTGCTGTTTGGGGAGGGTTTTTTGGAAGGGACATCCTGCGTGACACTGCAGTGCCACTCCTAGATGGGCCCGGTGTTTGTGTCGGCCACTAGGGTCGCTTATCTTTCTCACACAGTCAGCTACCTCATTGCGCCTCTTTTTTTCTTTGCGTCATGTGCTGTTTGGGGAGGGTTTTTTGGAAGGGACATCCTGCGTGACACTGCAGTGCCACTCCTAGATGGGCCCGGTGTTTGTGTCGGCCACTAGGGTCGCTAATCTTACTCACACAGCTACCTCATTGCGCCTCTTTTTTTCTTTGCGTCATGTGCTGTTTGGGGAGGGTTTTTTGGAAGGGACATCCTGCGTGACACTGCAGTGCCACTCCTAGATGGGCCCGGTGTTTGTGTCGGCCACTAGGGTCGCTTATCTTACTCACACAGCGACCTCGGTGCAAATTTTAGGACTAAAAATAATATTGTGAGGTGTGATGTGTTCAGAATAGGCTGAAAATGAGTGTAAATTATGTTTTTTGAGGTTAATAATACTTTGGGATCAAAATTACCCCCAAATTCTATGATTTAAGCTGTTTTTTAGGGTTTTTTGAAAAAAACACCCGAATCCAAAACACACCCGAATCCGACAAAAAAAATTCGGTGAGGTTTTGCCAAAACGCGGTCGAACCCAAAACACGGCCGCGGAACCGAACCCAAAACCAAAACACAAAACCCGAAAAATTTCCGGCGCTCATCTCTAATATAAACCACCCAAATCTGCAGTGCACATGGTTTTGCCCATTAGCTAACAAATTTGCTGCTGCGATCAGATCTGAATTAAACCCAAAGTTCTCTGTTATTTATATTGTAGAGATTTTTGTTGGCTCTTAGCCATGGCCTGTGCTAGGGTGTTCAGCGCCCCCTGCAAACTATAAATTTGCGCTCTCCCATTTTCCTTTGGGGCACGCCGGGAAAAGGGGTGTGGTCTCACAAGTAAGGGGCATGGCCACACAATAGTACCCCATTTAAAATTACGCCACAATGTAGCACAATTTTATTCATCTTATACGTAATGCCCCACCCATTGTAGTAGTAGCGTCCTTATATGTAATGCACCCCAGTAGTAGTAGCATCCTTAAACAGAATGCCCCCCCAGTAGTAGTAGCATCCTTATACATAATATGCCCCCCCAGTAGTAGTAACATCCTTATACATAATGCACCCACAGTAGTAGTAGCGTCCTTATACGTAGTGCACCCCCAGTAGTAGATGCTTCCTTATACGTAATGCCCCCCCCAGTAGTATTAGCGTCCTTATACGTAGTGCACCCCCAGTAGTAGAAGCATCCTCATACGTAATTCCCCCCTAGTAGTAGTAGCGCTCTTATAGGTAATGCTCCCCCAGTAGTAGCATCCTTATACGTAATGCCTTCCCCCCCAGTAGTAGTAGCATTGTTATACGTAATGCCCACCCCCAGTAATAGTAGCGTCCTTATCAGGGCCGGTGCAAGGGTGTTCGGCGCCTCCCTACAAACTATACATTTGCGCCCTCCCTCCCATACTTAATAAAGGGACAGAGCGCCCCGAAGTCGCACACCGCAAGAAGCGTGTGGGGTGTGGCCACACAATAGTACCAATTCAAATTACTCCACAAAGTAGCACAATCTTGTTCACATTACACCGCACATTGGGGGTCATTCCGACCCGTTTGCACGCAGCGGTTCTTCGCTGCGGTGCGAATGGGTCGGAACTGCGCATGCACGCCGGATGCATTGAGCACGTGCGTCATTGCCTGGCGACGGCCGTCGCTGGGAAGCAACGCCGCCAGCGAGAAATGTGATCACATCGGCGATCGCAAGAAGACGGACAGGCAGGAGGCGTTCTGGGGCAGATACTCACCGTTTTCCAGGCGTGGTGAGTCCAACGCAGGTGGATCCAGGCGTTTGGAGGGCGGATGTCTGACGTCACAGACGGGAACATCATCGTTGGATCCGTCGCACTGGTCAGTAGCTGCAGGGCTGGTCTTGTTTTGCTTTAAACTTTTTTAGTATAGCAGGGCTGCACTACGCTATGCTAAAATACACTCCCCCCATAGATATGAGATAGATAGATAGATAGATAGATAGATAGATAGATAGATAGATAGATAGATAGTAGGGATGTGCACTTGAAATTTTTCGGGTTTTGTGTTTTGGTTTTGGGTTCGGTTCCGCGGCCGTGTTTTGGGTTCGACCGCGTTTTGGCAAAACCTCACCGAATTTTTTTTGTCGGATTCGGGTGTGTTTTGGATTCGGGTGTTTTTTTCAAAAAACCCTAAAAAACAGCTTAAATCATAGAATTTGGGGGTCATTTTGATCCCAAAGAATTATTAACCTCAAAAACCATAATTTCCACTCATTTTCAGTCTATTCTGAATACCTCACACCTCACAATATTATTTTTAGTCCTAAAATTTGCACCGAGGTCGATGGATGACTAAGCTAAGCGACCCTAGTGGCCGACACAAACACCTGGCCCATCTAGGAGTGGCACTGCAGTGTCACGCAGGATGGCCCTTCCAAAAAACACTCCCCAAACAGCACATGACGCAAAGAAGAAAAAAAGAGGCGCAATGAGGTAGCTGTGTGAGTAAGCTAAGCGACCCTAGTGGCCGACACAAACACCTGGCCCATCTAGGAGTGACACTGCAGTGTCACGCAGGATGGCCCTTCCAAAAAACACTCTCCAAACAGCACATGACGCAAAGAAGAAAAAAAGAGGCGCAATGAGGTAGCTGTGTGAGTAAGCTAAGCGACCCTAGTGGCCGACACAAACACCTGGCCCATCTAGGAGTGGCACTGCAGTGTCACGCAGGATGGCCCTTCCAAAAAACACTCCCCAAACAGCACATGACGCAAAGAAGAAAAAAAGAGGCGCAATGAGGTAGCTGTGTGAGTAAGCTAAGCGACCCTAGTGGCCGACACAAACACCTGGCCCATCTAGGAGTGGCACTGCAGTGTCACGCAGGATGGCCCTTCCAAAAAACACTCCCCAAACAGCACATGACGCAAAGAAGAAAAAAAGAGGCGCAATGAGGTAGCTGTGTGAGTAAGCTAAGCGACCCTAGTGGCCGACACAAACACCTGGCCCATCTAGGAGTGGCACTGCAGTGTCACGCAGGATGGCCCTTCCAAAAAACACTCCCCAAACAGCACATGACGCAAAGAAGAAAAAAAGAGGCGCAATGAGGTAGCTGTGTGAGTAAGATAAGCGACCCTAGTGGCCGACACAAACACCTGGCCCATCTAGGAGTGGCACTGCAGTGTCACGCAGGATGGCCCTTCCAAAAAACACTCCCCAAACAGCACATGACGCAAAGAAGAAAAAAAGAGGCGCAATGAGGTAGCTGTGTGAGTAAGCTAAGCGACCCTAGTGGCCGACACAAACACCTGGCCCATCTAGGAGTGGCACTGCAGTGTCACGCAGGATGGCCCTTCCAAAAAACACTCCCCAAACAGCACATGACGCAAAGAAGAAAAAAAGAGGCGCAATTAGGTAGCTGTGTGAGTAAGCTAAGCGACCCTAGTGGCCGACACAAACACCTGGCCCATCTAGGAGTGGCACTGCAGTGTCACGCAGGATGGCCCTTCCAAAAAACACTCCCCAAACAGCACATGACGCAAAGAAGAAAAAAAGAGGCGCAATGAGGTAGCTGTGTGAGTAAGATAAGCGACCCTAGTGGCCGACACAAACACCTGGCCCATCTAGGAGTGGCACTGCAGTGTCACGCAGGATGGCCCTTCCAAAAAACACTCCCCAAACAGCACATGACGCAAAGAAGAAAAAAAGAGGCGCAATGAGGTAGCTGTGTGAGTAAGCTAAGCGACCCTAGTGGCCGACACAAACACCTGGCCCATCTAGGAGTGGCACTGCAGTGTCACGCAGGATGGCCCTTCCAAAAAACACTCCCCAAACAGCACATGACGCAAAGAAGAAAAAAAGAGGCGCAATGAGGTAGCTGTGTGAGTAAGATAAGCGACCCTAGTGGCCGACACAAACACCTGGCCCATCTAGGAGTGGCACTGCAGTGTCACGCAGGATGGCCCTTCCAAAAAACACTCCCCAAACAGCACATGACGCAAATAAAAATGAAAGAAAAAAGAGGTGCAAGATGGAATTGTCCTTGGGCCCTCCCACCCACCCTTATGTTGTATAAACAGGACATGCACACTTTAACCAACCCATCATTTCAGTGACAGGGTCTGCCACACGACTGTGACTGAAATGACGGGTTGGTTTGGACCCCCACCGAAAAAGAAGCAATTAATCTCTCCTTGCACAAACTGGCTCTACAGAGGCAAGATGTCCACCTCATCATCATCCTCCGATATATCACCGTGTACATCCCGCTCCTCACAGATTATCAATTCGTCCCCACTGGAATCCACCATCTCAGCTCCCTGTGTACTTTGTGGAGGCAATTGCTGCTGGTCAATGTCTCCACGGAGGAATTGATTATAATTCATTTTAATGAACATCATCTTCTCCACATTTTCTGGAAGTAACCTCGTACGCAGATTGCTGACAAGGTGAGCGGCGGCACTAAACACTCTTTCGGAGTACACACTTGTGGGAGGGCAACTTAGGTAGAATAAAGCCAGTTTGTTCAAGGGCCTCCAAATTGCCTCTTTTTCATGCCAGTATAAGTACGGACTGTCTGACGTGCCTACTTGGATGCGGTCACTCATATAATCCTCCACCATTCTTTCAATGGTGAGAGAATCATATGCAGTGACAGTAGACGACATGTCCGTAATCGTTGTCAGGTCCTTCAGTCCGGACCAGATGTCAGCATCAGCAGTCGCTCCAGACTGCCCTGCATCACCGCCAGCGGGTGGGCTCGGAATTCTGAGCCTTTTCCTCGCACCCCCAGTTGCGGGAGAATGTGAAGGAGGAGATGTTGACAGGTCGCGTTCCGCTTGACTTGACAATTTTGTCACCAGCAGGTCTTTGAACCCCAGCAGACTTGTGTCTGCCGGAAAGAGAGATCCAAGGTAGGTTTTAAATCTAGGATCGAGCACGGTGGCCAAAATGTAGTGCTCTGATTTCAACAGATTGACCACCCGTGAATCCTTGTTAAGCGAATTAAGGGCTCCATCCACAAGTCCCACATGCCTAGCGGAATCGCTCCCTTTTAGCTCCTCCTTCAATGCCTCCAGCTTCTTCTGCAAAAGCCTGATGAGGGGAATGACCTGACTCAGGCTGGCAGTGTCTGAACTGACTTCACGTGTGGCAAGTTCAAAAGGTTGCAGAACCTTGCACAACGTTGAAATCATTCTCCACTGCGCTTGAGACAGGTACATTCCACCTCCTATATCGTGCTCAATTGTATAGGCTTGAATGGCCTTTTGCTGCTCCTCCAACCTCTGAAGCATATAGAGGGTTGAATTCCACCTCGTTACCACTTCTTGCTTCAGATGATGGCAGGGCAGGTTCAGGCGTTTTTGGTGGTGCTCCAGTCTTCTGTACGTGGTGCCTGTACGCCGAAAGTGTCCCGCAATTCTTCTGGCCACCGACAGCATCTCTTGCACGCCCCTGTCGTTTTTTAAAAAATTCTGCACCACCAAATTCAAGGTATGTGCAAAACATGGGACGTGCTGGAATTTGCCCATATTTAATGCACACACAATATTGCTGGCGTTGTCCGATGCCACAAATCCACAGGAGAGTCCAATTGGGGTAAGCCATTCCGCGATGATCTTCCTCAGTTGCCGTAAGAGGTTTTCAGCTGTGTGCGTATTCTGGAAAGCGGTGATACAAAGCGTAGCCTGCCTAGGAAAGAGTTGGCGTTTGCGAGATGCTGCTACTGGTGCCGCCGCTGCTGTTCTTGCGGCGGGAGTCCATACATCTACCCAGTGGGCTGTCACAGTCATATAGTCCTGACCCTGCCCTGCTCCACTTGTCCACATGTCCGTGGTTAAGTGGACATTGGGTACAACTGCATTTTTTAGGACACTGGTGAGTCTTTTTCTGACGTCCGTGTACATTCTCGGTATCGCCTGCCTAGAGAAGTGGAACCTAGATGGTATTTGGTAACGGGGGCACACTGCCTCAAGAAATTGTCTAGTTCCCTGTGAACTAACGGCGGATACCGGACGCACGTCTAACACCAACATAGTTGTCAAGGCCTCAGTTATCCGCTTTGCAACAGGATGACTGCTGTGATATTTCATCTTCCTCGCAAAGGACTGTTGGACAGTCAATTGCTTGGTGGAAGTAGTAAAAGTGGGCTTACGACTTCCCCTCTGGGATGACCATCGACTCCCAGCAGCAACAACAGCAGCGCCAGCAGCAGTAGGCGTTACACGCAAGGATGCATCGGAGGAATCCCAGGCAGGAGAGGACTCGTCAGAATTGCCAGTGACATGGCATGCAGGACTATTGGCATTCCTGGGGAAGGAGGAAATTGACACTGAGGGAGTTGGTGGGGTGGTTTGCGTGAGCTTGGTTACAAGAGGAAGGGATTTACTGGTTAGTGGACTGCTTCCGCTGTCGCTCAAAGTTTTTGAACTTGTCACTGACTTATTATGAATGCGCTGCAGGTGACGTATAAGGGAGGATGTTCCGAGGTGGTTAACGTCCTTACCCCTACTTATTACAGCTTGACAAAGGCAACACACGGCTTGACAAATGTTGTCCGCATTTCTGGTGAAATACTTCCACACCGAAGAGCTGATTTTTTTGGTATTTTCACCAGGCATGTCAACGGCCCTATTCCTCCCACGGACAACAGATGTCTCCCCGGGTGCCTGACTTAAACAAACCACCTCACCATCAGAATCCTCCTTGTCAATTTCCTCCCCAGCGCCAGCAACACCCATATCCTCCTCATCCTGGTGTACTTCAACACTGACATCTTCAATCTGACTATCAGGAACTGGACTGCGGGTGCTCCTTGCAGCACTTGCAGGGGGCGTGCAAATGGTGGAAGGCGCATGCTCTTCATGTCCAGTGTTGGGAAGGTCAGGCATCGCAACCGACACAATTGGACTCTCCTTGTGGATTTGGGATTTCGAAGAACGCACAGTTCTTTGCGATGCTTTTGCCAGCTTGAGTCTTTTCAGTTTTCTAGCGAGAGGCTGAGTGCTTCCATCCTCATGTGAAGCTGAACCACTAGCCATGAACATAGGCCAGGGCCTCAGCCGTTCCTTGCCACTCCGTGTGGTAAATGGCATATTGGCAAGTTTACGCTTCTCCTCCGACAATTTTATTTTAGATTTTGGAGTCCTTTTTTTACTGATATTTGGTGTTTTGGATTTTACATGCTCTGTACTATGACATTGGGCATCGGCCTTGGCAGACGACGTTGCTGGCATTTCATCGTCTCGGCCATGACTAGTGGCAGCAGCTTCAGCACGAGGTGGAAGTGGATCTTGATCTTTCCCTAATTTTGGAACCTCAACATTTTTGTTCTCCATATTTTAATAGGCACAACTAAAAGGCACCTCAGGTAAACAATGGAGATGGATGGATACTAGTATACTTATGGATGGACGAGCGACTGCCGACACAGAGGTAGCTACAGCCGTGGACTACCGTACTGTGTCTGCTGCTAATATAGACTGGATGATAAGGAGATGAAATTAATATATATATATATATATATATATATATATAATATCACTAGTACTGCAGCCGGACAGGTATATATATTTATTATGTAATGACTGATGACGGACCTGCTGGACACTGTCAGCTCAGCAGCACCGCAGACTGCTACAGTAAGCTACTATAGTAGTATGTATAAAGAAGAAAGAAAAAAAAAAAAACCACGGGTAGGTGGTATACAATTATGGATGGACGAGCGACTGCCGACACAGAGGTAGCTACAGCCGTGGACTACCGTACTGTGTCTGCTGCTAATATAGACTGGATGATAAGGAGATGAAATTAATATATATATATATATATATAATATCACTAGTACTGCAGCCGGACAGGTATATATATTTATTATGTAATGACTGATGACGGACCTGCTGGACACTGTCAGCTCAGCAGCACCGCAGACTGCTACAGTAAGCTACTATAGTAGTATGTATAAAGAAGAAAGAAAAAAAAAAACCACGGGTAGGTGGTATACAATTATGGATGGACGAGCGACTGCCGACACAGAGGTAGCTACAGCCGTGGACTACCGTACTGTGTCTGCTGCTAATATAGACTGGATGATAAGGAGATGAAATCAATATATATATATATATATATATATATATATATAATATCACTAGTACTGCAGCCGGACAGGTATATATATTTATTATGTAATGACTGATGACGGACCTGCTGGACACTGTCAGCTCAGCAGCACCGCAGACTGCTACAGTAAGCTACTATAGTAGTATGTATAAAGAAGAAAGAAAAAAAAAAAACCACGGGTAGGTGGTATACAATTATGGATGGACGAGCGACTGCCGACACAGAGGTAGCTACAGCCGTGGACTACCGTACTGTGTCTGCTGCTAATATAGACTGGATGATAATGAGATGAAATCAATATATATATATATATATATAATATCACTAGTACTGCAACCTGTGTCAGGTGACTAGTATGCCTTTAAAAGCCACTCGATATGTGGCAGGCATACATTAAACCTAGTGGGCATATTTGCAGTTATATTATATGTGATACAGTTGCCAGGTTTTAATTCTTTAGGCTTTGTGATAGTGTAGGACCTGCATGAAGGTGGGGTACCTTGAAAATCGGTATGCAGGCTTCCGTGCATTGGCCAATCCACCAACTAAACCCCCATCATTTATTTATTGATGTTGTGAGGACAAGTGAGCTTGCTATGGTGAGTGCTGAATTCTCTATTTCGTATGTATTTGGGTAGGTGGCCATGGGCTGCATGCACCCCACCCTATGAGTGGTGAGTGCAGACACTGCACCCCGCTTCTGGGGTGGCGAGTGCTGTGGTTTTCTATATTTGTTTGTATATATATATATATATATATAATATCACTAGTACTGCAGCCGGACAGGTATATACATTTATTATGTAATGACTGATGACGGACCTGCTGGACACTGTCAGCTCAGCAGCACCGCAGACTGCTACAGTAAGCTACTATAGTAGTATGTATAAAGAAGAAAGAAAAAGAAAAAACCACGGGTAGGTGGTATACAATATTATATATATATTATATACAATTTTATATATATATATATATATATATATATATTAAACTGGTGGTGACTGGTGGTCAGGTCACTGGTCACACTATCAGCAACTTGCAAGTAGTACTCCTAAGCAGACAATCACAATATATATTATACTGGTGGTCAGTGTGGTCACAATGGCAGTGTGGCACTCTGGCAGCAAAAGTGTGCACTGTACGTTATATGTACTCCTGAGTCCTGCTCTCAGACTCTAACTGCTCCCCACTGTCAGTGTCTCCCCCACAAGTCAGATAATATACAGTCACACTATCTATCACTTCAGCAAGTAACTAGTACTCCTCCTAATGCTCCCCAAAATTACTACTGTGTCTCTCTCTACTGTCTCACTCTCTTCTCTATAAACGGAGAGGACGCCAGCCACGTCCTCTCCCTATGAATCTCAATGCACGTGTGAAAATGGCGGCGACGCGCGGCTCCTTATATAGAATCCGAGTCTCGCGATAGAATCCGAGCCTCGCGAGAATCCGACAGCGGGATGATGACGTTCGGGCGCGCTCGGGTTAACCGAGCAAGGCGGGAAGATCTGAGTCGCTCGGCCCCGTGTAAAAAAACATGGAGTTCGGGCGGGTTCGGATTCCGAGGAACCGAACCCGCTCATCCCTAATAGATAGACACATAGATAAATAGATAGATAATAGACAGACAGATAGATAGATAGATAGATAGATAGGCAGACAGACAATCACACGTAAAAAGAAAACTCACTTTAGTTCCTCTGTACTGGTCCCGGGCAGTCTCACTTTTGTTTCGGAGTCCTGTCAGGTGATGAGATGGGGGCATCTAGTGGCTCCTGGCAGTACTGCAGTCAGCAGTAACTGCAGCTCTCTGCTCCCGAAGCCGTCCTTTGTTGGTCCCGTCCCCACACCTCCTCCTGCTAGCGTCACTGCGCTGACACAGGACGGGAGGAGGTGACATCAGCAGCAGGGCTGGAGTGGGGGGACTAGAATATCCGTGATCCAGGCTGCCAGCTGCCGCTGCTTGTACAGTGACAGGCGCAGCGACAGCCGACAACAACAGCGCACAGTGAAGGGATGCAGAGCAGGAAGAGCGCCTCTCCTGCCTGGCGCCTACCTGCACTGCATCCCTTCGCTGAGCGGGTTCCGCCGGCTCTGGTCCTTATACATAATGCCCCCAAGTAGTAGCAGCTTCCTTATACGTAATGTGCCCCCAGTAGTAGTACCGTCCGTATACATAATGCCCCCCCATTAGTAGTAGCGTCCTTACACGTAATGGCCCCCCCAGTAGTAGCATTGTTATACGTAATGTCCCTCTTGTAGTAGTAGCGTCCTTATACCTTAATGCCCACCGCAGTAGTAATAGCGTCCTTACATGTAATGCCCCCCCCCCCAGTAGTAGCGTCGTTATACAGATGTGTCCTCACACATCTTGGCTGTGGGAGGCTGCTTACTGTGGTGTTGTCGCGATATATACTCCCCCAGCCACTCGCTTTCCAAGGTTTTGCAAATAGTCGCGCTTGTTTTGTTCATACGTTTGTAAATCCAGTCATCAGGACACAGAGACATGTGAGTTCACTGCTGTGCTGTTTATTCTCTCACCAACTCCAGGCACACTGCACATTGGACCACCCACTTCCCAGCATCCCCCTGGTCCCAGGGACCATCACTGAAGATTCAGGCTTACACAGATTAGTAAGGGAGTGTCTACAAATATTAAGCATTCTAATACACTAACATCACATCCTCTTTTCTTTAAAGATAAGCCCTGTACGCTTCAATGTAACAATTAACAACGTCATATTAAGAACATCATCTAACACGCTTCAATGAGTCTCTCAGGTCTGCGTATTACCCTTTTGAGTCTTTCATACACAGTCTGTGTTTCATCGACCATGTTGGACCTTTCTAGAATCGTGGTTTGTTCACCATTATCAGGATCATCATACATGTCAGATGAAGGGTATTCTTCAGTCATGTTGTCTTCATTATGGTTAGGTTGAGATCTTAAATCCACCCGATTTCTTACTTCCGTTCCATGCTCTGTACGTATAGTATAGGATCTTTGTGCTACTTGTGCCTGCACAATACCTTTCTGCACCCAAATACCTTTCTCGTGATCTCTGAGACGGACTTGGTCACCCGATTTTAGATCAGATAAGCTTTTTGCTCGCCTGTCATGGAACAGTTTCTGTTTCGCCTGTTGACGCTCCTTACTCAGTCTGACAAACGCTGAGTTATGTGTATTAAGCAGTTCATCATGTATCGGGAGATTTGCTCTAATCCTCCTTCCCATCAGCATTTGTGCAGGAGAAAGTCCATTCTGTAAAGGTGTACTGCGGTAGATTAAAAGACTTTTGTAGAAATCTTCTTTACCTTCTTGAGCTTTTTTCATGAGACTCTTTACAGTTTTTACAGAACTTTCCACCAACCCATTTGAGCGTGGATAGTGGGGACTTGACGTAGTATGGACAAATTCCCACTCATCAGCAAATTGTCTAGATTCAGCACTGGAAAACTGAGGACCATTGTCAGTGAACACCTCCATAGGCACACCATGCCTTGCAAAGATTGACTTCATGTAATTGATTACGGCTTTACTAGTAGTTGTATGTAGTGTCTTCACCTCAGGGTAGTTAGAGTAATAATCAGTCACGACAATGTACGTTTTCCCATTACAATCAAACAAATCTGCGCCAACTTTCTGGTACGGTCTCTCTGGCACTGCGTGAGGACTCAGTGGCTCGACTTGTTGTTTCGGTCTATACGTAAGACATAATTCACATGTAGCGTTAGTCTGTGCTATGTCTTGGTTCATTCTTGGCCAATACATAACTTCACGTGCTCTCCGCTTACATTTTTCTTCTCCTAAGTGGCCTTCATGTATCTTGCACAGCATAGTTTTTCTTAGTCGTGCAGGTATTACAAACCTATTGCCTTTGTAAATAATACCATCGACAACTGTAAGGTCACTGCGGTACATCCAATAATCATGGATAGACAGCGGGCACGCATGTTTTTCTGCTGGCCAACCTTTCAGAATGATATCTTTCAACACTTTCATTGTGTCATCTGTCTCAGTTTCTTTCCTAATCTGTTCTTGTCTTGCAAGAGACACTGGTAGAGAAGCTACGATCAAATTAACATAGGCTTCTACCTCTTCATCCATCAGACTTTTGGAACCTTGACTTTTGTCCATAGCACGAGAAAGTGTATCAGCAATGTACATGTATTTGCCGAGAAGCAAGTGTACATCATATTTCTGTAGTCTGATAAGCATTCATTGAATTCTCATTGGACAGTCATGTAATGGTTTAGTCATGATAGCTACAAATGGCTTGTGGTCAGTTTCCACTGTAAATGTTTGACCATACACAAACTGATGAAATCGCTCACATGCATATGTGATCGCTAGAAGTTCTTTTTCTATCTGAGCATACCTTGTTTCAGCACTTGTCAGTGCTCTTGATGCATAGATTACTGGTTGCCATGTATCCTCATGTTCTTGTAACAGCACTGAGCCTAGGCCAAATTGCGAAGCATCTGCTGAAATTCTTATTCTTTTCGCTGGATCAAAGAATTTTAGCACTGGTTGCTCTGTAATGATCTGTTTCAAGTTTTGCCAACTTTCTTCTTGTTCATGTGACCACATCCACTCGTTATCTTTGTCCAACAATCATCTAAGAGAGGCTGTTCATTCAGAGAGTTGAGAAATAAACTTTCCTAAGTAAGTAATCATTCCTAGGAATCTTCTGACGTCGTCTTTGTTGTTAGGATGTTCCATGTTCACTATGGCTGATATTTTCCTTGGGTCTGGTTTTACACCTTGATCCGAGACCACGTCGCCCATAAAGGTAAGTGTATTCACGCCAAATTCATACTTGTCCTTGTTTAGCTTTAGATTCACTTTCTTGACAAGTTCCATTACTTGTCTCAATCTAGAATCATGTTCTTCCTTTGTAGATCCCCAGACAATAATGTCATCCATCATTGTTTCAACACATGGAATATGTTCAAAAATCATGTGTATTTTTTGTGATATACTTCTGGAGCAGACAATATTCCATATGGTAGTCGAAGAAATCTGTATCGACCTTCTGGTGTATTAAATGTACAAAGCTTTGAGCTGGCCTCATCTAGCTTCATTTGCCAGAATCCTGAAGATGCGTCCAATTTACTGAACCATTTTGCTCCCGCAAATTGCGACATGATTTCATCTCTGGTTGGTAGTTTGAAATGTTCTCGTTTAATAGCTTTGTTTAAATCTCTGGGGTCTAGACATATTCTGAGTTGTCCATTTTCTTTTCAACAATTACTAAGGAGCTTACCCATTCAGTAGGCTCATCAACTTTCTGTATCACACCCAAGGCTTCCATGCGATTTAACTCTTGTTTCAGTTTTTCTCTCAGCGCAAACGGCATATTTCTACAGGGGTGTATCACTGAAGAAACTTGCGTGTCTATATTTATTTTATGCTCTCCAGGCAAACAACCTAGACCTTCAAACAAGTCTCTGTAATCTGTAAACATCGATTTGCAGTCATCTTCTACTTGTGATGTCACCATAAAAACTTTCTTTAGCAAGCTTAGTTTCTCACAGGAACTTAATCCTAGAATCGGTTGCACATTTTTATCCACAATCAGTAGAGATGTTTTAAACTGTTGTCCCTTATATTTCAGTGTCACTAAGCATGTACCTTTCACAGGAATTTCCTCCCCAGTGTACCCTGTAACTTTCACTTTGGCTGGATGAATTTTAGGTTTTACTCTAAAAGTCTTATAGTCTTGAAACAATATTAAATTCACCTGCGCGCCAGTATCAAGCTTAAAGGGAATGACAATCACGTTCACAGTTAAAGGGACAATCCATTCTTTCTTATCTGCACTGCAAAGTTCAATGCAATCCACAAAGAATTCCTCTGTTTAACAGCATGCACATTGGTTGTTTCACTTTTGATTTTACAGCATTTGGCAAAGTGATTAAGTCTACCACATTTCATGCAGGTTTTACCATAAGCAGGGCACATTTTAGGATTGTGAGCATTTTCACATCTACTACACATTTCCTTATTATACTGTGGCTTAGACTGCTTCATTCTTGAGAATGGAGGTTTGCATGGCTCTGTTTTCTGCACTACATGCACATCAGCTTCCTTGTGTAACTTTTTGGCTTGAAATCTAGTTATTTCTGCAGATCTACACATAGTCACTGCCTTGTCTAGTGTTAGGTCTTGCTCTCTCAGCAGTCTCTCTCTGAGTCCATTATCAGGTATTCCACAGACAATACGATCTCTTATCAGTGATTCCTTTAAATTACCAAACTCACAGGTTTTACTGAGTGATTGCAGCTCTGTAACATACTGATCAAATCCATCTACAGACTTCTGATCACATGTGAAAAACTTATATCTTTCATATGTCACATTTTTCCTTGGCACAAAGTAATCTTCAAACTTTTGCATTATAGAAGATAGCACCATATTCTGCCCCTCATCAAACTGAAAACTATTATAAATGTCCAGCACATCCTCTCCTATCACATGGAGGAAAATGTATGCCTTCGTTTTGTCAGCCTCTGAATCAGCTCCACATGCAGCAAGATATATATTAAACCTTTGCTTAAATCTTTTCCAGTTTTCAGACAAGTTACCAGACATCAGCATGCCGGTTGGAGGAGCTAGTTTATCCATGGTTACTCACTGTTTGAAGATAGGAGCACACGGCAGGCTTTGTAGACACAGAGTATCACAGCCACAGACTTCTGCAGGATTCTTTCACACTCTGAGAGCACTAGCAGTCCAAGTTATACTTCTTCTGACACCATGTTTTGTTCATACGTTTGTAAATCCAGTCATCAGGACACAGAGACATGTGAGTTCACTGCTGTGCTGTTTATTCCCTCACCAACTCCAGGCACACTGCACACTGGACCACCCACTTCCCAGCATCCCCCTGGTCCCAGGGACCATCACAGAAGATTCAGGCTTACACAGATTAGTCTACAAATATTAAACATTCTAATACACTAACATCACAGCGCTAGCACTGAGAGGTATTAAAAACTAGGGGTATGGGGAGCATTTACCCACTACTCCTGCTGACTGAGCTCCCCCTTACTTTTCCAGGTAGTGGGAGCATCGTTACCTGCGTATGCAACACATACACGTATATTCTGCGTACGCACACTCCAGCAATGCATCCGCCACTCCCCAGTATGCCAAGAATAGCAGCCAGCGAGCAATGTTATAAGAGGATACATCTGTACGTAATGCCCCTCCCCCAGTAGTAGCGTCCATAAAGCGTGTACCTCACACACACACACACACACACACACACACACACACAATTCACACATATATACACACACATACACACCCACCATACACACACACACACACACACACACACACACACACACACACACATTTCTCTCTCACCCTCCACTTACCTAAGCCACTGTAATTACTCTCCAGTCTCCCTCTGTACAGCAGCCTGGTCCGTGTAGCTCCGCCCCCTTATGTCCCATTTAGCTCTGCCCCCTTCCATTCCGTGTAGCTCCGCCCCCTCCTCTGATATGTACACAGCCGCTGTCACACAGGTGATGGGAGGGCAGTAGGCGTTTCATGCTGCCGGCGCCGCTGCCTGTCATACACAGTGACAGGCACAGCAGCTGGCAGCAGCAGCAGGGGGGACAGGACGACGCAGCAGCAGGGAAGGGATGAAGAGCAGGGGGAGCGCCTCTCCGTCCCAGCGCCTCCCTGCACTGCATCCCTTCGCTGAACGGGTAGCGCCGGGCCTGCTCTTAGACACTTAACTGACAATTTTGTTTTTTGAAAAAACACTCAAATTGTCATGGCAACCAATCAGCATTGAAGTAACATTCAGAATTTGCATACTATATAATTGTACGGAGCAGCTCATTGGTTGCCATGGGCACCTTCACCACTGGCTGTCTTCTCCGCACTTTTCACTGCTTCATGAATAGACCCCTAAATTAGGTGAAAAATATGTTTTTAAACTTATCCAAAATGATTGTACTTAAAAATATATATATATATATATATATATATATATATATATATATATTTGTAAAAAAAAACAAAAAAAATGTGTTTTTTTTTTAAACATCAAAACAGCGGATCAGCACCATTGCAACATTGGGAACATCCCGACCATCATGACGTTGATTTTCCCAGAGGCTGCTGATCTGAGCAGCCGCCAGGTACACAATGGAGGGCTGGGGTTTTAATATTCATTTCTCCTGCGGCTGCTATTGTCTGCAGCTAATGGGTGGGGGTCCTGCTGTGCTGAACAATCAGCAGTGATCGGCAGCACGGCAGACACTGTGGTAGGGTACAGGTAAGAAGAGCATCCAGGAGGTCCCTCTAAGAGCAGCAGCTGTGGGAATATTCTCTTCCTGCAGCCACCCACACTGTGTATTTGACTGGTTGCATCATTTGGTACCAGATCAGATAACGCACTGCCCGGTGTGGTCGCAAACGATACGACCATGCCAGGCAAGTGGTTAAGGGGAGATTTATCAAATATTCCAGAGAGGTACAGTGGAGAAATTGCAATCAACTTGTATCTGTCATTTATTTAGCACAGTATATATAAATGGCAGAAACTGTTTGATATATCCCCACTTAGGGGTAAATTTACTAAAATGGGAATTATATTTAAGATGTGATGTTGCCCATAGCAACCAATCAGAATCTACTTCTCATTTATCTAGTACTTTCTAGAACAGGGATGGGGAACCTCCGGCCCTCAGGCCGTATAATGCCCGCAAAGACAATTGCTCCGGCCCGGCCAGCCGCTGCTGTGTGTGTCAGGGGAGGAGAGCGCAGCGTGCGCCTCTCCTGCCCCTTTGTGCTCAGTCCGGCAGCAGCAGCATGTGTCATCTACAGGGAGGAGAGCGCAGCTATGTCCGGCAGCGGCGTGTAGGATCTCAAACTAGCCGCCGGTTCGTGAGACAATCAGGAGCGGCCGCTGCCGGTCCGCGAGTTCTGATTGGCTCACAAACAGGCGCCCGACATAGCTGCGCTCTCCTCCCTGCCTGGCCCCTGACAGCTGAGACACGCCGCCGCCGGACTGAGCACAAAGGGGCAGGAGAGGTGCATGCTGCACTCTCCTCCCCTGTCACACACACACAGCAGCACTGGAGCAGCAGCGGTGAGCAGCACAGTGGGGTGGGGAGGGATGCATGTGTGTACCTAGCACTGTGGGGACATATCTGACACTGTGGGGGCATATCTGGCACTGGGGGGCATGTGTGTACCTGGAACTATGGGGTCATATCTGGCACTGTGGGGACATGTGTGTACCTGGGACTATGGGGGCATATCTGGCACTGTGGGGACATGTGTGTACCTGGGACTATGGGGGCATATCTGGCACTGTGGGGACATGTGTGTACCTGGCACTATGGGGGCATATCTGGCACTGTGGGGGCATATCTGGCACTGTGGGACATGTGTGTACCTGGCACTATGGGGTAATATCTGGCACTGTGGGGGCATAGCTGGCACTGTGGGACATGTGTGTACCTGGCACTATGGGGGCATATCTGGTGCCATAGGGCATATCTGTATCTGGCACTGTGGGGGCATATCTGTATCTGGCACTGTGGGGACATGTGTGTACAGGGGCGGATTGGGATCGAACACCAGCCCGGGAAATTTATGGAAGCAGCCCTAATGGGGGTAGCGTCTGTTGAGGGGGAGGAGTCTGTCAAGAGGGTGGGGTCACTCCTCAGAGGTCCTGATTCTGAGATAGACAGTTGGGGCCTCCTTTGCTTTACTTTATGTTAATGTTTACCTGCAACTTTATGCATATGCTGCTACAATGCCCTTCCCTGATGTACATCCGTACGTCTGAATATACAAGGACTGATATGCCCACTTTCAGTATCTACTGACACTGCTGTCATACCTTTATTCTACTTCTGATTTTATTGATTTTTCATTTTACAAACCCCCTTTTTTTAACCTTATGTTATAAAGTACAAGGAGGGGGAGCACACACTACATACAGCACAGTAGAGGCAGGGAGCGCACACATGTAGTGAAACACAGACACAGGGGACCAGCGCAGTCGAATCTATCCCAGTGGCCAATCCGTCCCTGATTACATACATAGCCACCACATTACATACATAGCCACCACATTTTTACAGGAGTAGCACCACATTACACGAATAGCACCATATCACACGAATAGCACTGCATTACATGTATAGCACCACACTACACGTATAGCACCGCATTATACTACTAGCACCACATTACACGTATAGCACCTCATTATACAAATAGCACATTACCACATTACATACGTAGCCACCACATTACATACGAAGCCACCGCATTACATACGTAGCCACCACATTAAATACGTAGCCACCACATTAAATAAATAGGCCCATCATCAGGTACAGACATTTGGCAGCTATAGGGCTGAAGGATTTTGCGTAAGAGATTGTCCCAGGGCTGGCTGTGAGTGCTGCCTGATCAGCTGGCATCTTGAGAAAAAGATACGTCCTGCTCCTGTCCAGTCCCCAAACCATACACTGTGACCGGGGGTGCCCTAACCTTTACACCAACATAATAATGCAAATAATGTAATTAAAAATAACCTCTCTGCAAGGTCACCTTCAGTGCTCAGTTGCCGCTCTGAACAGTTCAGTGAGAGTTCGGGAGCTAGGGTGGCGGTGGGTGTAGTGAACCCGGCTCTGACTATCGCTATGCTGCTGCTCCAGGGCCGGGCTCATTAAATAGACCTTTGGCCAGGACCAGAGAAAGGATGCTGCTGGGCTGGTAAACTTTCTCCAGGTCCCCCGTTGGTAGAACAGCTTCACCACTTTTCACGGCTAGCGGCACCCGGAAGTCCTTTCTAGCCCAACTTCCGGATTGCGTTCCAATGAACCGCAAGTACTGGAAGCAGTGTGAGCCAGTCCAGCCAGAGTTTGAATCGGCCTGGCTGAGAGGGATATGGGACCAGCCCATCACAATCTGTCATGGTGTACTGGTGGGCCCCTGTGTGTGTACCTGGCACTTTGGGGGCATATCTGTATCTGGCACTGTGGGGACATGTGTGTACCTGGCACTGTGGGGACATATGTGACACTGTGGGGGCTTATCTGGCACTGTGGCGGCATATGTGTATCTGGCACTGCACTACTGGCGGCATATGTGTATCTGGCACTGTGGCGGCATATGTGTATCTGGCAGTGCACTACTGGGGGCATATGTGTATCTGGCAGTGCACTACTGACGGCATATGTACAGGGGGCATAACTTCTGGGGGCATATGTGTATCTGGCACTGCACTACTGGCGGCATATGTGTATCTGGCACTGTGGCGGCATATGTGTATCTGGCACTGCACTACTGGCGGCATATGTGTATCTGGCACTGTGGCGGCATATGTGTATCTGGCAGTGCACTACTGGGGGCATATGTGTATCTGGCAGTGCACTACTGGGGGCATATGTGTATCTGGCAGTGCACTACTGACGGCATATGTACAGGGGGCATAACTTCTGGGGGCATATCTACTGGGGACAGGCTAATTTTTAAGTTGAGAATTTTTGTATGGCCCCCGAAGGATTTTATAAATATCCAAATGGCCCTTGGTAGAAAAACAGGTTCCCCACCCCTGCTCTAGGGTGACAAGATTCAAAAAGTTTGGGAACCACTGGTGTAGACTGTTTGTAATAACATTTTTAGAATTGAACATAAAATGAACATGTTGAAAAGTCTTAACAAGTTGAGTTAGAAAGTTTGTGCACACAAGATTACATACCCTGTTGCCATGAAAACGTAATGATGGAGGAAATAAACATTGGGCCTAATTCAGACCTGATTGCAGCAGCACAGTTATCTGCCTCCCTGCAGTGCATGTGGTTTTGCCGATTAGAGAACAAATTTGCTGCTGCGATCAGGCCCATTGGTTGAATTGTGTATGAATAAATAAAAATGTTAATAAAGGCTTTGTTAATGCGTATTTGATTTATTAATCCAGTTAACATTCATTTCCTACTTATATTTTGTCAACCAAACCAACACTAATCTTGTTGTTAGGGTATACCAGGTGCATTTGCCTGCCTTTGGCTCCTTATTGGCTGTGTTCTATCTTGAAGATTTTTTAGTTAAAAAATTAATTTTTTCATGGTGGCCAAAAAAGGGGGCACTAATTGATTGTATAGAGAAGTACTATTATTTTAGATATCATTTAAAGTGGACTGATTTATATTATTTTAGTTTAATAGGGTATACTTATATATGTTCAAAGGAACCAGCTAAATGAGTTATTTTCAACGGTATTTACAAGAGAGGACCAAATGCAGGGACTAACACACAATCTCAACGAAGATAATGTCCCACTGCTAATGGATTATTTAAGTGAGGAGGTTTTCTGTGACCGATTTAAAAAAATAAGAATTTACTTACCGATAATTCTATTTCTCGGAGTCCGTAGTGGATGCTGGGGTTCCTGAAAGGACCATGGGGAATAGCGGCTCCGCAGGAGACAGGGCACAAAAAGTAAAGCTTTAGGATCAGGTGGTGTGCACTGGCTCCTCCCCCTATGACCCTCCTCCAAGCCTCAGTTAGGATACTGTGCCCGGACGAGCGTACACAATAAGGAAGGATTTTGAATCCCGGGTAAGACTCATACCAGCCACACCAATCACACTGTACAACCTGTGATCTGAACCCAGTTAACAGTATGATAACAGCGGAGCCTCTGAAAAGATGGCTCACAACAATAATAACCCGATTTTTGTAACTATGTACAAGTATTGCAGATAATCCGCACTTGGGATGGGCGCCCAGCATCCACTACGGACTCCGAGAAATAGAATTATCGGTAAGTAAATTCTTATTTTCTCTATCGTCCTAGTGGATGCTGGGGTTCCTGAAAGGACCATGGGGATAATACCAAAGCTCCCAAACGGGCGGGAGAGTGCGGATGACTCTGCAGCACCGAATGAGAGAACTCCAGGTCCTCCTTAGCCAGGGTATCAAATTTGTAGGATTTTACCAACGTGTTTGCCCCTGACTAAATAGCCGCTCGGCAAAGTTGTAAAGCCGAGACCCCTCGGGCAGCCGCCCAAGATAAGCCCACCTTCCTTGTGGAATGGGCATTTACATATTTTGGCTGTGGCAGGCCTGCCACAGAATGTGCAAGCTGAATTGTATTACACATCCAACTAGCAATAGTCTGCTTAGAAGCAAGAGCACCCAGTTTGTTGGGTGCATACAGGATAACAGCAAGTCAGTTTTCCTGACTCCAGCCGTCCTGGAACCTATATTTACAGGGCCCTGACAACATCTAGCAACCTGGAGTCCTCCAAGTCCCTAGTAGGCGCAAGGCACCAAAATAAGCTGGTTCAGGTGAAACACTGACACCACCTTAGGGAGAGAACTGGGGACGAGTCCGCAGCTCTGCCCTGTCCAAATGGACAACCAGATATGGGCTTTTTTGAGAAAAAAACCACCAATTTGACACTCGCCTGGTCCAGGCCAGGGCCAAGAGCATGGTCACTTTTCATGTGAGATGCTTCAAATCCACAGATTTGACTGGTTTTAAACCAATGTGATTTGAGGAATCCCAGAACTACGTTGAGATCCCACAGTGCCACTGGAGGCACAAAAGGGGGTTGTATATGCAATACTCCCTTGACAAACTTCTGGACTTCAGGAACTGAAGCCACTTCTTTCTGGAAGAAAATCGACAGGGCCGAAATTTGAACCTTAATGGACCCCAATTTGAGGCCCATAGACACTCCTGTTTGCAGGAAATGCAGGAATCGACCGAGTTGAAATTTCTTCGTGGGGCCTTTCTGGCCTCACACCACGCAACATATTTTTTTGCCACATGTGGTGATAATGTTGTGCGGTCACCTCCTTTCTGGCTTTGACCAGGGTAGGAATGACCTCTTCCGGAATGCCTTTTTCCCTTAGGATCCGGCGTTCCACCGCCATGCCGTCAAACGCAGCTGCGGTAAGTCTTGGAACAGACATGGTACTTGCTGAAACAAGTCCCTTCTTAGCGGCAGAGGCCATAAGTCCTCTGTGAGCATCTCTTGAAGTTCCGGGTACCAAGTCCTTCTTGGCCAATCCGGAGCCATGAGTATAGTTCTTACTCCTCTACGTCTTATAAGTCTCAGTACCTTAGGTATGAGAAGCAGAGGATGGAACACATACACCGACTGGTACATCCATGGTGTTACCAGAACGTCCACAGCTATTGCCTGAGGGTCTCTTAACCTGGCGCAATACCTGTCCCGTTTTTTGTTCAGACGGGACGCCATCATGTCCACCTTTGGTATTTCCCAACGGTTTACAATCATGTGGAAAACTTCCCGATGAAGTTTCCACTCTGCCGGGTGGAGGTCGTGCCTGCTGAGGAAGTCTGCTTCCCAGTTTCCATTCCCGGAATGAAACACTGCTGACAGTGCTATCACATGATTTTCCGCCCAGCGAAAAGTCCTTGCAGTTTTTGCCATTGCCCTCCTGCTTCTTGTGCCGCCCTGTCTATTTACGTGGGCGACTGCCGTGATGTTTTTCCCACTGGATCAATACCGGCTGACCTTGAAGCAGAGGTCTTGCTAAGCTTAGAGTATTATAAATTTACCCTTAGCTTCAGTATATTTATGTGGAGAAAAGTCTCCAGACTTGATCACACTCCCTGGAAATTTTTTCCTTGTGTGACTGCTCCCCAGCCTCTCGGTCACCGTGGTCACCAGCATCCAATCCTGAATGCCGAATCTGCGGCCCTCTAGAAGATGAGCACTCTGTAACCACCACAGGAGAGACACCCTTGTCCTTGGATATAGGGTTATCCGCTGATGCATCTGAAGATGCGATCCGGACCATTTGTCCAGCAGATCCCACTGAAAAATTCTTGCGTGAAATCTGCCGAATGGAATTGCTTCGTAGGAAGTCACCATCTTTACCAGGACCCTTGTGCAATGATGCACTGATTTTAGGAGGTTCCTGACTAGCTCGGATAACTCCCTGGCTTTCTCTTCCGGGAGAAACACCTTTTTCTGGACTGTGTCCAGAATCATCCCTAGGCACAGCAGACTTGTCGTCGGGATCAGCTGCGATTTTGGAATATTTAGAATCCACCCGTGCTGTTGTAGCAGTATCCGAGATAGTGCTACTCCGACCTCCAACTGTTCCCTGGACTTTGCCCTTATCAGGAGATCGTCCAAGTAAGGGATAATTAAGACGCCTTTTCTTCGAAGAAGAATCATCATTTCGGCCATTACCTTGGTAAAGACCCGGGGTGCAGTGGACAATCCAAACGGCAGCGTCTGAAACTGATAGTGACAGTTCTGTACCACGAACCTGAGGTACCCTTAGTGAGAAGGGCAAATTTTGGACATGGAGGTAAGCATCCCTGATGTCTCGGGACACTATATAGTCCCCTTCTTCCTGGTTCGTTATCACTGCTCTGAGTGACTCCATCTTGATTTGAACCTTTGTAAGTGTTCAAATTTTTTTAGATTTAGAATAGGTCTCACCTAGCCTTCTGGCTTCAGTACCACAATATAATGTGGAATAATACCCCTTTTCTTGTTGTAGGAGGGGTAATTTGATTATCACCTGCTGGGAATACAGCTTGTGAATTGTTTCCCATACTGCCTCCTTGTCGGAGGGAGACCTTGGTAAACCAGACTTCAGGAGCCTGCGAAGGGGAAACGTCTCGACATTCCAATCTGTACCCCTGGGATACTACATGTAGGATCCAGGGGTCCTGTACGGTCCCAGCGTCATGCTGAGAGCTTGGCAGAAGCGGTGGAACGCTTCTGTTCCTGGGAATGGGCTGCCTGCTGCAGTCTTCTTCCCTTTCCTCTATCCCTGGGCAGATATGACTCTTATAGGGACGAAAGGACTGAGGCTGAAAAGACGGTGTCTTTTTCTGCAGAGATGTGACTTAGGGTAAAAACGGTGGATTTTCCAGCAGTTGCCGTGGCCACCAGGTCCGATGGACCGACCCCAAATAACTCCTCTTCCTTTATACGGCAATACACCTTTGTGCCGTTTGGAATCTGCATCACCTGACCACTGTCGTGTCCATAAACATCTTCTGGCAGATATGGACATCGCACTTACTCTTGATGCCAGAGTGCAAATATCCCTCTGTGCATCTCGCATATATAGAAAATGCATCCTTTAAATGCTCTATAGTCAATAAAATACTGTCCCTGTCAAGGGTATCAATATTTTTAGTCAGGGAATCCGACCAAGCCACCCCAGCTCTGCACATCCAGGCTGAGGCGATCGCTGGTCGCAGTATAACACCAGTATGTGTGTATATACTTTTTATGATATTTTCCAGCCTCCTGTCAGCTGGCTCCTTGAGGACGGCCCTATCTATAGACGGTACCGCCACTTGTTTTGATAAGCGTGTGAGCGCCTTATCCACCCTAAGGGGTGTTTCCCAACGCGCCCTAACTTCTGGCGGGAAAGGGTATACCGCCCATAATTTTCTATCGGGGGGAACCCACGCATCATCACACACTTCATTTAATTTATCTGATTCAGGAAAAACTACGGTAGTTTTTTCACATCCCACATAATACCCTCTTTTGTGGTACTTGTAGTATCAGAAATATGTAACACCTCCTTCATTGCCCTTAACGTGTGGCCCTAATAAGGAATACGTTTGTTTATTCACCGTCGACACTGGATTCAGTGTCCGTGTCTGTGTCTGTGTCGACCGACTAAAGTAAACGGGCGTTTTAAAACCCCTGACGGTGTTTCTGAGACGTCTGGACCGGTACTAATTGTTTGTCGGCCGTCTCATGTCGTCAACCGACCTTGCAGCGTGTTGACATTATCACGTAATTCCCTAAATAAGCCATCCATTCCGGTGTCGACTCCCTAGAGAGTGACATCACCATTACAGGCAATTGCTCCGCCTCCTCACCAACATCGTCCTCATACATGTCGACACACACGTACCGACACACAGCACACACACAGGGAATGCTCTGATAGAGGACAGGACCCACTAGCCCTTTGGAGAGACAGAGGGAGAGTTTGCCAGCACACACCAAAAACGCTATAATTATATAGGGACAACCTTATATAAGTGTTTTCCCTTATAGCATCTTTTATATATTTCTAACGCCAAATTAGTGCCCCCCCTCTCTGTTTTAACCCTGTTTCTGTAGTGCAGTGCAGGGGAGAGCCTGGGAGCCTTCCCTCCAGCCTTTCTGTGAGGGAAAATGGCGCTGTGTGCTGAGGAGATAGGCCCCGCCCCTTTTTCGGCGGGCTCGTCTCCCGCTCTTTAATGGATTCTGTCAGGGGTTAAATATCTCCATATAGCCCCCGGAGGCTATATGTGAGGTATTTTTAGCCAAAAAGGTTTTCATTTGCCTCCCAGGGCGCCCCCCTCCCAGCGCCCTGCACCCTCAGTGACTGCCGTGTGAAGTGTGCTGAGAGGAAATGGCGCACAGCTGCAGTGTTGTGCGCTACCTTAAGAAGACTGAGGAGTCTTCTGCCGACGATTCTGGACCTCTTCTCGTTTCAGCATCTGCAAGGGGGCCGGCGGCGAGGCTCCGGTGACCATCCAGGCTGTACCTGTGATCGTCCCTCTGGAGCTAATGTCCAGTAGCCAAAGAAGCCAATCCATCCTGCACGCAGGTGAGTTCACTTCTTCTCCCCTAAGTCCCTCGTTGCAGTGATCCTGTTGCCAGCAGGACTCACTGTAAAATAAAAAACCTAAGCTAAACTTTTCTAAGCAGCTCTTTAGGAGAGCCACCTAGATTGCACCCTTCTCGGCCGGGCACAAAAATCTAACTGAGGCTTGGAGGAGGGTCATAGGGGGAGGAGCCAGTGCACACCACCTGATCCTAAAGCTTTACTTTTTGTGCCCTGTCTCCTGCGGAGCCGCTATTCCCCGTGGTCCTTTCAGGAACCCCAGCATCCACTAGGACGATAGAGAAATGTAAAGATTAATAAGTCACCTGGTCCCGATGGAATTCATCCAAGGGTTCTCATGGAGCTTCATTCTTAACTACTGTAGCAAGACCGCTATTTTTGATCTTCAAAGATTCAGTTATATCAGGTATGGTTCCCAAAGACTGGCGTATAGCGGAAGTAGTGCTGATATTCAAAAAGGGAAGTAAAGCTGAACCGGGTAATTATAGACCAGTTAGTCTTACATCTATAGTGGGGAAAGTATTGGAAGGTATTCTAAGAGACAGTATTTAGAAGTTCCTTGAAGCCAATAAGGTCTTTAATAGGAACCAACATGGATTTGTAAAGGACAGATCATGTCAAACCAACTTACTTGGCTTTTATGAAACAGTTAGTGCGAATCTTGATCAGGGTAAGGAGGTGGATGTAATATTTTTAGACTTTGCCAAAGCTTTCGACACAGTACCACACATGCAACTTATCTATAAGCTACTTGAAATAGGGCTAGGGAGCGCAATATGCACTTGGGTCAGAAATTGGTTAGATAATAGGGAGCAGCACGTTGTGGTTAATGGATCATTTTCAAATTGGACTGAAGTGCTAAGTGGTGTGCTACAAGGGTCTGTACTTGGACCACTATTGTTCAACATTTTCATTAACGACCTAACTGTAGGTCTAGAGAGCATGGTGTCAATTTTTGCAGACGATACCAAATTGTGTAAGGTTATAAATACGGAGGAGGATGCTGAGTCTCTTCAGAATGACTTAGTTCAACTAGAAGCATGGGCAGCAAAATGGAGAATGAGCTTCAACACAGACAAGTGTAAGGTAATGCACTGTGGTAGCAAGAACAAAAATAACATCTACATACTACATAGGGTAATATTAGGGGATTCTGTACTAGAAAAAGACTTAAGTGTTCACATAGATAGCAAACTAAGCAGCAGTACCCAAAGTAGGATTGCAGCAAAGAAGGCTAATAAGATATTAGCATGCATAAAGGGGGAATTGACACAAGGGATGAGAGTGTTGTACTCCCATTATATAAATCACTAGTGAGGCCACATCTTGAATACTGTGTACAATTTTGGGCACCATACAACAAAAAGGATATCCTGGAGCTAGAAAAGGTGCAGAGGTGGGCGACCAAACTAGTTAAGGGCAATGGAGACGCTGGAATATGAGGAAAGGTTTGCAAGGCTAGGCATTTTTACACTGGAAAAGAGGAGACTAAGAGGGGACATGATCAACATTTACAAATATATAAAGGGACAATACACAGAGCTTGCGCAGGATCTGTTTTTGGTAAGATCAGCACAGAGGACACGTGGACACTTGCTTAGGTTAGAGGAGAGAAGATTCCGCACAAAGCAGCGAAAAGGTTTTTTCACAGTAAATACAATACGTGTTTGGAATTCCCTGCCTGAGTGAGTAGTAACGGCGGACTCAGTCAACACCTTTAAGAATGGGTTAGATAAATTCCTAATGGATAAGGGTATCCAGGGTTATGGTGCGTAGTTAAAAAAAAGAGAAATAAAACACAATGGCTGACATCTGCATCAGACAAAATTAGTCCAAAATTAATACTGCATAGGAGACCACAAACAGGTTGAACTCGATGGACAATTTGCCTTTTTTCAACCTTAGATACAATGTTACTACGAATGTTATTAACAGGGGCACCCATAATATTAACTTCATTATTATAGAGGCACAATACTAAGGTTACCAGGAAGAACCCAGTGGTGAACCTTTCTTATCTCTTAAGAAGGGAGTCTTCATATTTGTTCAGCTCCCCCTGCTTAGAAGACCAAACCCAATGCTGAATGACCTAGGTGTAACGGTATAGGCCCGATAGCTGCAGATACATCTATGTCACTGGCCTAAGGGACTTTCCTTATAGCGTGTTACTATAGACAAGGTGATTTGCAACTCGCTGGAAAATCACTAGAAAACTGCAATTTTGGCAGAATCGTATGCTATTACATCCTGGCCATCATGTATTTTATACTACACCTGGAAGAGTCCTTTACACGCCTGATAATGAAACCGCCCCAATGTCTCTTTGTGAATATTTTTGATTGGTAAGTTCTTCAGCTATTTTTTTTAAATGAAATGTACAGTACATATTACAATATTTATTATTAACTCTAGATGGCATACACAGAGCCTGTGGCTCATTAGCAGTGATGAGCGACATTGTGGCCTAGTTTAATTTTTGCTTTGCCACGTAGTTGTATGACACAGAACTTCTAGTCTAGGAATAAAGCTGGCACTATGATGACTGATTCATTCTGCTGTGTGGTGTGGTTGAGAAAGGAAATGATCAGTAACCCATAAACGTGTACATTTTCATGGCCAAGGGTGAATATATTCCAGGGCATCTGTGCCTGGTTTTAAACCACAGCTCCCCTGATCCCCTGGGTGTGTTTTGGGATGCCGGTGTTCGGGATCCCGGTGGTCAGTATCCCGACGCCAGGATCCTGGCTGCAGAATACCGGCGGGGAGGGGGGGCAGCAAGCCCCTTGCGTGCTCGCTGTGCTCACCACGCTGCGGGCTCGGTGGCGACCTGCGGTCACCATGGTTTCTATTTCTGCTCTATGGGTGTCGTGGACAATAGTCCATGTTGGTCGGCATGCCGACGTCGGGATTCTCAGCGGGTGGTATGTAGGGGGAGGTAATGTGACCGACGGTCTCCTGACCACCAGTCACATAACGACATCGCGGTCCTTTAGGGCTCACATAGAATAATGTGAAAAGTGTGATGCAATGCAACACATGAAATGTGTATTATGAATGTTCACTGGTAAATGACGCCACTATTCTGCTGTACACCAGTTATATTCCAAGTAGACACTTTTATTATTATGAATACATTAGCATTTTCTCTTATCCAGTCTTTGTTTCCTCTGTTTCTTTTAGCAACTCTCTTATCTGTTCACCATAGAAACAGGATAAGGTAACACGAATCCATGTAAAGCAAACATTTTTCCTGTACGTGTTAATTTTTGTAGTACATTTGCTTTCATTGTTATTGCTTTAATACATCTTTGTTTGTAAACTCTATGGCTGTTCCAGTATAAAATGATTTCCCAGTAAGACTTTCCATTCCCATTTCTAGATCTATACAGAATAGTACTGGGAGAGAAAAACTGTTCAGTTAAACATATATTATTGGACACTGGCTATTATACATGTCAATCAAGCTGTCTGTGGCAAAAGTAGAGATGTTTATATCTGAATGTTAATACTGATGCAGGAAGATTCTGATGCAGGTGCATCTCTATATAAAATAAGGTCATCATGTACAGAGCCGTAGTTATTCCACTTGTGTACACAGGGTGGTGCAAGAACAAACACGACTCAAGACCATGTACCTTGGTGACAGTATGACATCTATGACATCTAACAGCACCTTCAAAACCAGTTCCAGGTATGACCTACAAAGCTGATCTTTACCAGATTACACATGTGAAATGTATATACTGTAACATCTTATTAACATGATGATCCGGTGGCTTCATGTTACATCCGCACTGCATCTGTGATGGTAGAACAGAACATGAAAACTAGGTTCCAAATACAGTGTAAGCAGACAAAATAAAACCAATCATGGTTGGATTCCGCTGATGTGATTGGCTACATCCACCTGTGTATATTAGCTGCCTTCGATTTGTACGGGCGATGAGTATACTTTTGGCACACAGACAGTTGAGCGCCCAATATGATCAATTTGCATTTTCTCAATGTAATGGTTTTGCAAAAGACACTTTAACACTGCACATGCATCAGACCCAAGTACAGTATACACAAGTAGGAGTGATGCATGTCCAACTCATCATCACTTTTAGCTAAGTAGGAGGCACTGCGTGGTAACAGGGTATTCTTACCTAGATTACGCTCAGTGAGGGTGTGTCGTCGAATTGTAGGATATGCAGATTGGTGCGTATGCACTAATTATAGAGCTGGTGAAAGTGCACACTGATAATGATGTCAGGTATCAGACCAACTAGGGTATTCAATTATCCGCAAATTCGCGGCAATTTTTCACCCGAACATTTTTCGCAGCAATCGGGCGAAAATTGCCGCGAAAACGCTCCGTTTTTAGACCTATTTAATTCCAAACGGGTTTCACCTGAAAATTCTTGCAGTGAAAAAAAGTGCAGGTGAAAATGGGGAAATCAGCCTGTACCCCAAAAAATGCTAAACTAACATAGGAAAACAGAAGAGAAGTGTATTAGAGATCACATTAGAGAGTTTTGGGGGACTTAAATTGTGTGAAATGGCTGTTATATGCATTTTTAAAAAAAATGCAAAAAAAAAATGATAGAAAGCAAGTTTTTTGAGCAAAATAAATGCTCTCATTAAATTTGGGGTACATGAAAATGGGTATAAGTATATATTTGGGTCATTTTAGGGTACTTTAAAAAAAAAGTGGAAACAGACCGATTACTCCCATCTGCAAGCCTAAAAACACCTGTCCCACTCATAAAGCACCCCAATATACCTGTCCCATACCTTGAACCCCAATTTCCATCACTTTGTACTTTTTCACCCCAAAAATGACATGTCATTATTGGCCAATTAAAAATAATTAAAAACCTCAACGTGCCTAATTAGTCATTAACGGGGGTGTCCCAGGAGTTCTGTACCATGGAGGTCATTCCGAGTCGTTCGCTCGGAAAATTTCTTCGCATCGCAGCGTTTTTCCGCTTAGTGCGCATGCGCAATGTCCGCACTGCGACTGCGCCAAGTAAATTTGCTATGAAGTGTGGATTTTTACTCACGGCTTTTTCTTCGCTCAGGCGATCGTAGTGTGATTGACAGGAAATGGGTGTTACTGGGCGGAAACAGGCCGTTTTATGGGCGTGTGGGAAAAAACGCTACCATTTCCGGAAAAAACGCGGGAGTGGCTGGAGAAACGGAGGAGTGTCTGGGCGAACGCTGGGTGTGTTTGTGACGTCAAACCAGGAACGATAAGCACTGAACTGATCGCAGATGCCGAGTAAGTCTGAAGCTACTCTGAAACTGCTACGAGATGTGTAATCGCAATATTGCGAATCTTTCGTTCGCAATTTTAAGAAGCTAAGATTCACTCCCAGTAGGCGGCGGCTTAGCGTGTGCAATACTGCTAAAATCGCCTTGCGAGCGAACAACTCGGAATGAGGGCCCATATCCAAACATTTTTTACCTTAAAATAGTGACTTTTCCCAACTTTTCACCTGCTTCAGAGTAGGTGAAGTGAAATTAGTGAAAAAATTATCACCGATAAATTTTCCAGGAAAATTGAATAGGCTGTAATTGCGTTTCGCGGGAAAAGTCCGGTTTTTCGCGCGAAAAGTCCGTTATCGCTGCTAATTGAATATACCCCCAAGTGTAGGGACAGGGACACAGATGTGAACAACTACGCATATAGGAGAACACATACGCATTCTACAGTATTTGTTGGCTCATGCAGTACTGAGCATCGCTATGCCATAGATACTATAGCCAGGTAAGCCAATCAATGCAACAGCGCAAGCAACCTGCAAAGGACGACCTGGAAATCTTGGAATATTTTTATCATACATGATGCTGTGGAACTACACATCCCAGCATACCTGACACAGTTTTAGCATTACCTACGGGCAACACTGTGCAGGGCATGCTGTGAAGTGTAGTTCCACAGCAGAAGGAGAGCTTAATGTTGCATATCCCTGCTTTAGATCATGTTCCATTTAACAGAGAAATAGCATTAGTATAGGTATCGCCTACGTTTTATTATGTAAAATTACTTTTTTTTTCCTCTGTGGCATTTACTTTGTTATTTCCTAAAAAATGTTGACATTGCCTTTTCAGTATCTCAGAGATCCTGACATTGTGCCAGGTAGACCCAGAGAGCGTCCTCTATAACCTGGGATTTGCCTGTGAGAAAATGTGTTCTATGTACAAAATTCCAGCCAGATTCTTCCTCTTCCCATCTAAGGCTTCGGGCATTGATTTCAGGAGGTTTGTTGAATCCCAATTACATAGAATGAAGATGGGTGTCCCCAGCTATATACCAGCAGGTAAGTGTGCTAGTGGGCAATGCTTTATACTGAAGTTATATATACTGTACAGTATATCCATTTTGCATTCATTAGATTTATTGCCTAGAACATGTGTAAACATTTACAAAATGTATTATTTTATGTTTCTGGGGTCAATCTCCACTGGCCTGTGATTACTACACTTCAAATTAAGGAACCTAAATCTGGGCATTAAAGTCCATCTGTGAAAAGCTGAGCTACTGACATTTCCACCAGTTAGCATACTGTAAGTTACTGAGCCTACATGACGTCTCTATTTCTGTAGACAACATGACACTAATCCCTGTCCCCAAAGCTCGCTGCCTGGGGGTGATCCTATTACATACATCTAAAATATTCCTGAATAAATCTGAATCTCTCACATGACACTGCAAAATGTTTAATGCACACATTCATAATCTTCCGTACTGATTATTACAATTACTTTCTTACTGCTCTTCCCCTAACCCCATGTTATATTTGCTGCTCACTGTGTGTTCGCATAGAAAAACATCAGCTTCTTCTACTTAAGGTGGCGTGTAAGAATTACCGAAATGGTGCTGTCTGCGCCCACTGTATAACTGCCCCAGATATTATAGTCTCGTGTCTCCGATACCTAATGCAATCCCTCCATTGCTGCCTGCAGCCGCAACCCCCATAGGTTTCTATGGGGGATGTGATCTTGCCAGATATACCAAGCTCCAAAATGCAAAGTATTCCGGAGACTGGCCACCGCAGCTAACGCCATCTGAAGATACCATTAGCCCATTGTAGCCTATGGGCTACAGATCACAAAAATCACCAGGAAAGGGTTCCTCCAGAATGGCCGCCACGCATTTGTGGTCAGTAGACCGCGCATGCACAGTAGTGCCAGCTCTGAGGTGAGCACATTGCAGGGACAGGCTCCTTTTGAAGCCCCTGTAACTGCATGCGCCGCTTCATATATCTGCCCCGTTATGTACATCCTCCAGACGCTGCGCCAAGATCACATTACAAATGCAATGATTAATAAATGGCCCCCTTAGTGAGACAGGGGTATGGGGCTCAGGGTCGACAGTGTCTCGGTCGACACCCATTAGGTCGACACCTAATGGTCGACGGTGGCTAGGTCGACACTAGAAATAGGTTGACACGACCATTAGGTCGACATGAACACGGTCGACATGTAAAAAGGTTGACATGAGTTTTTCATGTTTTTTTGGTGTTGTTTTCTTCGTAAAGTGACCGGGAACCCCAAGTAGTGCACCGTGTCCGCTCGCCATGCTTCGGGCAAGGTGCCTCGCTGCGCTCGTCACAGGTTACCGTTCCCAGTTGTAGTCCACGTGGATCGTAAAGTATGAAAAAGTTCAAAAAAAGATAAAAATGTGAAAAACTCATATCGACCTTTTTGCATGTCGACCTTGTTCATGACGACCTAATGGTCGCGTCGACCTATTTCTAGTGTCGACCTAGTCACTGTCGACCAATGGGTGTCGACCACAGTGGTGTCGACCCAGAGTCCGGATACCGTGAGACAGGACCCTGGTGTCTTGCTGCCTGCAATGTGCAAGTATGAGATGAAGATAAACACCTGTACAACAACATGGAGCTGTTTATACTTTATAAGGTGCATACAGTGCCTGTCTGATACTACCCTTAAGTAAACTTTGTGAAGTCTGGGCTTGCTTGTCATGTTTGCGAATCGTGTTTGTAACGTTAAAGAGGTACATTTTCTCATTATTGGAATAAGATACTGTGTACATCCGGTCCCAGATAGTGTTAGTTTGTATGCTTCTGCACACAGCCTACAGGATGGAATGCAAAGGTATCGTAATCATTAGTGTAATCAGAGAGCATACCATTAGAGTGCTGTTTGGGAAACTTTAAAATTATATATATATATATATATATATATATATATACTGTAGGCTTAAATGTGTATTTGCTTTATTTCTCTGTCTGGACTCTGCTTATATTTTGTTTTGTATCTTAGATGAATTTCTGAACAAAACAGTATGAACACTCCAGAGCCTGTACTCCTAAGTGACACTGGGCAGAAGCCAGCAACCAGTCGTCAACATAGGAATCTCATAGACAATCTAAACATGTATATATCTTAAGTGAAAGAAAATCCTATTCATGGTGCAGATGACATTAGAACGGTATATGCTCAAGATACCGGCTTTCGTGATCCCGGCAGTCAGAATACTGACACCGGAGTCCAGACACGCGTCAGAACACAGATGCCCGAAACCCGAACAGGTCAACATCGCGACGCTGTTATCCTGTCAGCCAGAATCCCAAAGGTAAGTATAGCCTGGAGCGTTAGGGTTTGTCTTTGGGTGGTAGGTTTAGGCACTAAGCGGGGAGGGCTAGGGTCAGGCTGCGGAGAGGGGGGGGGGTTAGGTTTAGGCACTAAGGGGTCTATTCATGCAGCAGTGAAAAGCCCTGTTTTGCGTTAAACAGGGCTTTTCTCTGCTTACCGCAATTCACAGAGCCGGTTACCGTGGAGAAGTCTCTGACTTCTCCAGCGGTACCCCCGCTCTGTGCCTGAATCGCATCACCATACCTTTGTATGGTGAGTGCAATTCATGAAGGTGCGGAAAGCTCTGCTTTCCGCTTCTCCATGGAGTTCAGGTTCGCCATCTGAGGACGGCGTAACCTGAACTGTAGTGCGGAGACGTCAGGGAAGCTCAATGCTTCCCTGATCGCTGCTCTGCACCTCGCGCTGGCTCCGCCCCCGACCTCCCAGCAACCACTGCGGCCGGCCGGGAGGTCAACACCCTGCGCATGCGCAAAGGGACCCGCCGCTGGACCCCGCGCATCGCCGGGAGGGATCTCTGGAGAAGACCGCACCGCAGGAGCCCCAGACACCGCAGCGCATCGTCGGAAGGGTGAGTATACATGAATTGCTACTTATCACAGCTATACATCGCATCGAAGAGATGCGATGTATAGTGATAAGTAGCAATTATGTTTTCGTTTTCTACATGAATAGACCCCTAAGGGAGGAGGTTAGGTTTACGAAATAAAGGGGGAGGTTAAGGTTAGGCTGCGGTAAGGGAGGGTTAGGGATTGTGGTGTGGGTATTGTGACAACCAGCATCCCATCCACCAATCACGCATACCGATACTATTAGAACTAGTATCACTGGATCCAACAGAATTTATGTTGTAATGGATTGAGCACAGTAAAGATTATATACAAGTAATGAAAAAGAATATATATTATTCTGAGGGACACTTAAATACTGTACACTGCCATTAAGTATAGATATATTATTATATATATGTATAATATTATATAGTAATTATATGTGACATAGGGTCTGATTCTAATTTGGGAATAAAATAAAATAGCAAATAATCACCTTGGTAAAACTAATGCTGCTTTCAGATCGCAAATGCCGGATCCCACCCGGTAAGAGAAACGTGTCCTTACCGGGTGGGATCCGGCATTTGCGCTCCTTTGCTGGCTTTCCGACCCGGCAATATACCGGGTCGGTTGCCATAGCAGCGGGGGGCGCAGCAGCAGCAGGGGCGGGGGTGGAGGCGGCGCTGGGAGATGAGCTCATCTCCTGCGCCGCCTCTCCCTATGCTGTGAATGGGAGCCGTGTCGCATCGGAACGGCTCCCATTCACACTGCACCTGACCCGGTATTCAACCCGGTAATAATAACCCTTCTTTTTTACCGGGTTGAATTACCGGGTCAGGTGACCCGCTAATTCACCAAAGGAGCTTTCACAACGCACACTGATCCGTTTCGACACGGCAATATGTCGTGCGAATACCGGGTTATTTGTGCGATGTGAAAGGGGTATAATTTGCACTGTAACTGGGGCAGATTTAAAATATGCAGAGAGATTTAGGTTTGGGAGGGGTGTCTAAACTGAAATCTAAATTGCAATGTAAAAATAAAGTTGACTAGCATTTGTACCCCCTTGCACTGTAACATGGTTTGTCCAGGTGCGCAGTTACTTGTTTTCTTACTTAATTCCCAGTTTTGTTTAATTGCTAATTATTCTGTAACCTTTACCATTTAAGGAACATTCATTTATATAATTATCATATATTGTATGTAAAAATAAAATAACAGAAAAAAAAAGTAAAGCAGAAATTTTGAAAAGCCTATGATTATTTGAAGTGGATTCTCTCTCCTCTCTCTCTCTAATTTATTTTAGCACTCTCTCTCTCTATATAATTTATTTCAACAAAGTCAGACACACCAGTACCTAATGAATTGATAAGAGTTGAGTCTTATAAATATTGTCTCAGTACACACTGCATGAAACTTTTTCCCATCAATAGTCTCATGTTTTACTTGTATCAAACAAGGTACTGGAACCCCCTTAATGGTAATCCATCCAATCATATTCCATCTTTTATTTACCAGTATGTCCCAGTCCCAACCGTGGATGGGCTGGTTTAGTGCAGTGTGAGATTGGAGCAGAAGCTTACTATGGTAGGGATCAGATCAATCTGCCATTTCTGGGAGAAGTGAGGGATTGTGTCACAATGCACCAAGATGGACATCTCCTGTAAAAGGACAGTCTAATCTATTCTAGACTCTTCACATTTTAGTACTTTATTGTTTTATGTTTCTTTATGAGAAATGTAATTGTGCTGTGGTGTCTTTATTGTGCAACCATCTAAATGCTTTAGGGGAAAATTAACTTTAACCAAATGTAACTCTTTCTGCAATGCCAAGTGAAGCTTGAACATCTGAGATTTACCACAAGATGGCAGTGTACAATAGGAAATGTCTTGTGGCAAATTCTCTTCATGCCAAGTCCATTCTTTCAAGTTGTATTCACTTTTAATGTATTGTCTATAGAGTGGACAATTTAGATGGCTCTAACTATTATCTTCTGGGTATGAACAAAAGTTTACTACTGAAACAGTGATTAGTTAGTATGCCTTGGCCATTCAATGTTTTCACATGGAGCACTACTGTGCATCATTTTCGAAAAGGAAAATCAATGTGGCAGCAGCAAAGCATCCTGTGGTCCATCTAGTCTGTCTTAGTTTTGTTTATTTGCTGCTTTTTCTTATTTAAGGGCCCTACACATTGCGTGATGCGCCGCCAAGATGCCCGTCGGCGGATACGGCCGACGGGCGACCCGGCGGCGGGGGGGGAAGGGGCAGTGACAGGGGGGAGTGAAGTTTCTTCACTGCCCCCGTCACCCGGCTCCATAGCAGTGCAGGCAAATATGGATGAGATCATCCATATTGGCCTGCATTAACAAGCGATGGGGCACCAGCGATAAACGTGCGCGGGGTCGCCCATCGTTCATCGCTGGTGCCTCCACTCTGAAAGATATGAACAGTATCTCGTTCATTAATGAACAAGATCGTTCATATCTTTCACTCGTGTCGCCCAGTGTGTAGGGCCTATTAGATTTATTTTTTTATCCAAGTCTGTACAATGGCAATTACTGTATCAGTATATGCATTACTGACTTCCTTTACTACTGAGATCCCACTGCAACTGCTGGGACACTTTTCCATGGATCTATTACCCGTGACCCTTTTGATACTGAATGTTTCTCATGACCGACACTATCATTAGGTGACCCTTGGGCATCAAAGGATAAAGGGCACGTAAAACACTGAATGAGTGTCCAGATGTCCCATCTGGTGTGTTAAATGTTCCCGCTGCGCCCTCCTGTGGACATCCACGAGAAGCAGCTGGCAGCTTTTTACCTGTGAATCTGTCATCTCTTGCTCATTTATCCTTCATTCACAGTCACACATACAGGTTAGTGTATATTTTTTATACACTGATAATTCTGTAAATTTGTCAACACGAGCATTGAGGCACTGACAGTGACATATTTACAGTATGTACAACTATCTCTGAACATTCCACGTAAAGTGCGGACTGCTGCACTTTGGATCAATACAATATTTGGTCACTTTGGCTAAACTGCTTGCCTACCTTCATATGATCCAAAACTATAACTCCAAGCTCCTTACCTCTCTAGCTGCTGCCATCCATTCTGTATGCTGCTTTTGTGTGTTATGTAGTGCATGCATTATTTTGCACATCAATGTTCATTGCTTTAGTTTTACTAAATTATTAGGACGGGGGTAGGGCCTGACATGCGGGGCGGACTAGCCCCGTGCTGGGCATCCCCCCACATGTCAGAGTAAATGATCGCAGATGTGCTAAATTTAGCACATCTACGATCAACTCTGAATTATCCCCTAGGTGTACTGCACATGCATGGCTGTCAGCAACAATAAGGGCCAACACAGAGGGATATGGAGGAATGGGATCCCTCTCGAAAAAAACAATGCTGTAGATTAGCTCTTAGGTTACTATTGGCTGGGTGTGGTTCGTTTTATCGACAGTATCTAGGTCGACAATGTTTAGGTCGACCACTATAGGTCGACAGTCACTAGGTCGACACGGATGTAAGGTCGACAGGGTTTCTAGGTCGACATGTGCTAGGTCGACAGGTCTAAAGGTCGACATGAGGATTTTTTTTTGTGTCGTTTTCTTCGTAAAGTGACCGGGATCCCAAATTAGTGCACCGCGTCCCCTTGCATGGCTCGCTTCGCTCGCCATGCTTCGGGCATGGTGCCTTCGCTCCGCTACCGCTTCGCTCGGCACACTTTACCGTTCCAATCGTAGTCCACGTGGATCGTTAAGTATGAAAAAATCCAAAAAAAGAATTTTTTTTTAAAAACTCATGTCGACCTTTAGACCTGTCGACCTAGCACATGTCGACCTAGAAACCCTGTCGACCTTCCATCCATGTCGACCTAGTGACTGTCGACCTATAGTGGTCGACCTAAACATTGTCGACCTAGACACTGTCGATCTTCAGACCGGATCCCCTATTGGCTAATGCCAGAGTCGGCCCTAGGCATAGGCAAACTAGGCAGATGCCTAGGGCATTTGGCATGCTTTGGGGCACCAGGAGCTTCTGCTGATTAAAATGATATGCAGCATGCCTATATTTGTGTGGAAATAACTGTAATGTAGCATTTCGTATGCAGATACAGCCGCAGTCGCATACAGAATATAGGCATGCTGATTTTAATACTGATTTTAATCAGCAAAAGCTGCTTGTGCATCGTAGCCACATAGTAATGCAAATAAGAGGCATTTTCATAAACAAAAGGCGCCCCAACGTTAGCAGAGCTGCCAGCTGACTCATGCCAGGCATGTCCTGCAGAACTAGTGGCGGTGGTAGGGGGCACCAGCCAAAATCTTGCCTAGGGCATCATATTGGTTAGGGCCGGCTCTGGCTAATGCCATCTGATAATGACTTTAGCTGCTGTGGCCAAGCTCTGACAGTTTCACGGTCCCTATATGGCAGCTTTTATTGTGGTCAGAAATGAAGGGGCTATAACAGATATCCCACCTTCTTAAATCCTGGAGATTCTTAGCTTTTGCAGGGATCTAGAGAAAACTGCTGTTTTGGGGTGGATATCCCACAAATTTTGGTTGATCAAAGTCCCCCTAAGCATTAGTTTTACCCTATATGAGGGATCAACCTTATTACAAATAATTGTATCTTCTGAAAATCTTTTTCCCTTTATGGATACACTAAAGAAAATAGGCTGATGCATAACCAGAACTTCATCAGAGCTTACACCATTGACTACAATATTATTATCCTTAGCAGGACCATATTTTCATACCAGGCTGACGTCTCAGTGACTTGCTAATGGTACATCTGGAAGAGTAAAGATTCTTTATTGCAGCTGATTGTGTCGATATGGAATCTTTATTTTCAGGTGCTGGCTGCAAATGATAATAAATAGAGCCCTGAGTGGGGTTTATCAAAGCTCAAAGAGAAATAAAATTGTGGGAGACAAAATACCAACAGGCTGTGTTTGAAAAATGACAGGTGCAGATTAGCTGGTACATTATCTCTCACAATTTTTTTTCTCTCTCCAAGCTTTGACAGCCCCCCTAAAAGTTTAATTAGAATAATTAATGCATTTCCTTTAAACTACTTCTACTCTCATTTCTTTCTTCGTATAAGACACAACAGCAGAGCTGTAGCTCACTATGGGGCAAATGTATTATTATTGCTCATTCTTCCATTATGTGACAGGACCTTCATCTCCCATTTAGCACGGCAAAGCAGGTCCTTGTAAAGGCAGAATGTATGACAGGCTACGTTGCTGAAGAGTGAGAGTGTTAAAGTAACTGTTTTGCGGTGTGTACACTTTCCCTCTTTGGCTGCTCTATTCAGCGCTGCATGGATTGTGCGCATGCAGCGGCCATTAAACCCCCAACCGCACCTGCGGTCTTCTTGAAATATAAAAAAATAGGATTTTAATACCTTTTCTCTTAGTCCGTAGAGGATGCTGGGGATGCTTCAAGAACCATGGGGTATAGATGGGATCCGCAGGAGACATGGGCACTTTAAGACTTCAAAAGGGGTGTGAACTGGCTCCTCCCTCTATGCCCCTCCTCCAGGCTCCAGTTATAGGAACTGTGCCCAGGGAGACGGACATTTCGAGGAAAAGGATTTATTTAATTTTTAAAACTAAGGTGAGATACATACCAGCTCACACCTCAAACACGCCGTACAACATGGCATTCAACAACAACGCATGCAACGGCATGACCAACATCAGCCATAGACTGACTGAACTTAACTCAAAATGACTGTAACCATAGCCAAACTGCAGGTACAGCCCGCACTGGGACGGGCGCCCAGTATCCTCTACGGACTAAGAAAAAGGATTTACCGGTAGGTATTAAAATCCTATTTTCTCATATGTCCTAGAGGATGCTGGGGATGCTTCAAGAACCATGGGGTTTATACCAAAGCTCTAGAACGGGCGGGAGAGTGCGGATGACTCTGCAGCACCGATTGACCAAACAAGAGGTCCTCCTCAGCCAGGGTATCAAACTTGTAAAACTTCGCAAAGGTGTTTGAACCCGACCAAGTAGCAGCTCAGCATAGCTGTAATTCAGAGACCCCTCGGGCAGCCGCCCAGGATGAGCCCACCTTTCTGGTAGAATGGGCTTTCACCGATTTCGGTAACGGCAATCCTGCAGTAGAATGAGCCTGCTGAATCGTATTACAGATCCAGCGCGCAATAGTCTGCTTGGAAGCAGGAGCCCCAATCTTGTTGGGAGCCCACAGGACAAACAGAGCCTCTGTTTTCCTAATTTGCGCCGTTCTGGCGACATAGATTTTCAAAGCTCACATCGAGAGACTTTGATTCCGCCAAGGCGTCAGTTGCCACTGGCACCACAATAGGCTGGTTTACGTGAAATGATGAAACCACTTTTGGCAGAAATTGCTGACGAGTTCGCAACTCCGCTCTATCAGCATGGAAGATTAAATAGGGGCTTTTGTGAGACAAAGCCGCCAATTCAGATACCCACCTTTCGGATGCCAAGGCCAACAACATGACTACTTTCCAAGTAAGGAGACATTTCTACTGGAAGAAAAACTCTCTGTAGTTCTGTATCCAGAATCATACCCAGGAACGACAGCCGAGTTGTCGGAACCAACTGTGATTTTGGCAAGTTTAGGAGCCAACCATGTTGTTGCAGAATCGTCAGTGAGAGCGCAACGTTTTTCAGCAATTGCTCCTTAGATCTCGCCTTTATGAGGACATCGTCCAAGTACGGGATAATTGTGACACCCTGCTTGCGCAGGAGAACCATCATTTCCGCCATAACCTTGGTGAAAATCCTCGGAGCCGTGGACAGACCAAACGGCATCGTCTGAAATTGGTAATGACAATCCTGAACAGCAAACCTCAGGTAAGCCTGATGTGAAGGATATATGGGGACGTGTAGTAGGCATCCTTTATGTCAACCGACACCATAAAATCCCCCTCCTCCAGACTGGAGATCACTGCTCGGAGAGATTCCATCTTGAATTTGAATTTTTTTAGAAAGAAATTGAGGGATTTTAGGTTCAGAATCGGTCTGACTGAGCTGTCCGGCTTCAGGACCACGAACAGGCTCGAATAAAAGCCTTCCCCCTGTTGTGACGGGGGTACCGTGACAATGACTTGATTTTGAAACAGCTTTAGTATTGCAGCGCATACTACCTCCCTTTCTGGAAGAGAAGCTGGCAAGGCCGATTTGAAAAATCGGTGAGGGGGCACGTCTTGAAACTCTAATTTGTACCCTTGGGTTACTATTTCTAATATCCAAAGATCCAGGGCCGAGTGAACCCAGACCTGACTGAAGAGTTTGAGACGTGCCCCCACCGGTGCGGACTCCCTCAGAGGAGCCCCAGCGTCATGCGGTGGATTTGGTAGAAGCCGGAGAGGACTTCTGTTCTTGGGAACTTGCCACAGCCTGTGACCTTTTTCCCCTTCCTCTTCCTCTCGCAGCAAGGAAGGAGGACCCTCGTCCTTTTTTGTATTTATTGGGCCGAAAGTACTGCATCTGATAGTGGGGCGTTTTCTTTTGTTGTGCAGGAACATAAGGTAAAAATTATGACTTACCCACGGTAGCCGTAGATACCAGGTCAGTGAGGCCATCACCAAACAAGACACTACCGTTAAACGGTAGAGACTCCATAGTCTTCTTAGAGTCAGCATCAGCATTCCATTGATGAATCCACAATGCCCTCCTAGCCGAGACTGCCATGGCATTGGCCCTTGATCCCAAAAGGCCAATATCCCTTGCAGCTTCTTTTAAATATGCTGCAGCGCCCCTGATATGACCCAGAGTCAAAAGCACGCTATCCCTGTCCAGGCTATCTATCTCAGATGACAAGTTATCTGCCCACTGTTCAGTAGCGCTACTCACCCATGCCGAAGCAACGGCAGGCCTGAGTAGCGAACCTGTAGTGACATAAATGGATTTTAGTGTATTTTCCTGCTTACGATCTGCATGATCCTTTAGGGCTGCGGTTTCAGGAGACGGAAGCGCTACCTTTTTGGACAGACGCGATAGAGCTTTGTCCACCGTGGGGGTTGACTCCCACTTTTCCCTGTCCCCAGAGGGGAACAGATATGCCACCGGAATTCTTTTGGGAACCTGTACCTTCTTGTCAGGATTTTCCCAAGCCTTTTCAAAAAGAGCATTCAGTTCATGAGAGGGAGGAAACGTTACCTCAGATTTCTTTCCTTTATACATACAGACCCTCGTATCAGGAACAGCAGGGTCCTCCGTGATATGTAATACGTCTTTTATCGCCACAATCATGTACTGAATGCTCTTAGCCAGTTTAGGATTCAATCTGGCATCATTATAGTTGACACTGGAATCAGAGTCCGTGTCGGTATCTGTATCTGCCATCTGGGTAAATGCACGTTTCTGTGACCCCGAAGGGGTCTGAGCTTGCGACGATGCATCCTCCATGGATTTTCTCCATGTCTGGTTCTTAGACTCAGATTTATCTAATCTCTTATAGGCCCTACACACTGGCCGATTTTCTGAAAGATATGAACGATCTCGTTCATAAATGAACGAGAACTCGTTCATATCTTTCAGTGTGGAGACTCCAGCGATGAACGATGCGCGGCCCCGCGCTCGTTCATCGCTGGTCTCCCGTCGGCTGTGCATGCAGGCCAATATGGACGATCTCGTCCATATTTGCCTGCACTTCAATGCAGCCGCGTGACGGGGGGAGTGAAGAAACTTCACTGCCCCCCCGCCGCCGGGTCGCTCGTCGGCCGTATCCGCCGTCGGGCAGCTCGGCGGCGGGTCGGCCAGTGAGTAGGGCCCCTTAGTCAACCGAGCCACATTTGCATTCAAAACACTCAACATATTTACCCAATCAGCCGTCGGCGGTGCCGACACGGTCACTCCCACCACCTTTTCTGTCCCCACTCCAGCCTCCTCCTGGGAAGAGCACTCAGCCTCAGACATGTCGACACACGCGTACCGACACCCACAACCACACTGGCTGTTAGAGAAACACAGAGGGAGTTTGCCAGCTCACAACCCTGCGCCTATCCCGGTTCTGAAGCGAGTACTATACTGCCCAGACCTGTTAGCGCTTTTAAAATCAATAAAATAGCACCAAATCACTTATGCCCCCCCCCCCCCCCCCGTTTTGCACCCTGTTACTTGTACAGTAGTGTGGGAGGCCAGGCTCAGCGTCTCTGCAGCTGTGAAGAGAAAATGGCGCTGGTCAGAGCTGTGAGGGCTAAGCCACGCCCACATAATGGCGTGCTTCAGTCCCGCTTATTTTTTATATCTTTATACTGGTGGGGGTCTGTATTTAGTGCCCAGGCACTGTATACACTTGTGCCAGTCGCTATTGAGGTTTTACGCTGCCCAGAGCGCCCCCCTGCGCCCTACACCCTTCAGTGCTGTTCTGTATGTGGGAGCATGGCGCGCAGCGCGGCCGCTGCGGTGCCTCAAAAGCCGTCACTGAAATCTTCTGCCGTCACTGAAGTCTTCTGATCTTCTTCTACTCACCCGGCTTCTGACTTCTGGTTCTGCAAGGGGGTTGACGGCGCGGCTCCGGGAACAAGGCGTACATAGCGATCAGACCCTCTGGAGCTAATGGTGTCCAGTAGCCTAAGAAGCAGAGCCCTGAAACTCACAGAAGTAGATCTGCTTCTCTCCCCTCAGTCCCACGATGCAGGGAGCCTGTTGCCAGCAGGTCTCCCTGAAAATAATAAACCTAACAAAAAGTCTTTTTTCTGAGAAACTCTGGAGAGCTCCTCAGTGTGCATCCAGTCTCACTGGGCACATAATCTAACTGGAGTCTGGAGGAGGGGCATAGAGGGAGGAGCCAGTTCACACCCCTTTTAAAGTCTTAAAGTGCCCATGTCTCCTGCGGATCCCGTCTATACCCCATGGTTCTTGAAGCATCCCCAGCATCCTCTAGGACGTATGAGAAAAATAATTATTGTTTTTTTGTATGCACAGTCCCTGTTTCTCGGAGTTGACAGCCAGGGACAGTGTTGTGCACCAGGCAATGACACTTGCAGCTGTCAAAATTGATAGCTGCAGGTGTCGGAACGGTCAGTGCAACTGACCATTGAAACATTACCCCGCACATCAGCATGCTATCTTACAGATAGCAGCGTAGATAATGAAAGGGTGCCCCTGTCATTTAGCACACACTGCTGCATTAATACATGGGGGAGAAGCGGAATCAGCGCACATAACGTGTACTAATTCTACTGCTCCCCCATATCGACGTTTCATACATCTACACCAATATACAGTACACACTTTGATCTGTTATCACACACATTCTAAAACTCTTCAACTGCAGGGAGCTACAAGGGAGGTTTGTGAACTTGGAAAGCAGCAGGGCTGTTTCTAGCCAATTTGGCTCCCAGTGCGAGATTTAAAAATGCGCCCCCCCATGACATAAAAAATGTGCCCCCCCCACACACACACACCTAGATTAAAAAAAAAAAACTAGCACGCGCACCCGGCAAGGGGGCGTGGCCTCATCTAAATGGGAGTGGCCTCGTCTGAAAAGACTACCTCACAATCCAGTTTTTGACCCTGCTCCAACAGATCACGACCACCACAGGAAAAATAAATTCTACCATATTAAGCCCCACACAGTAATGCCCCCTGCACCATATTATGCCACACACCGCAATGCCCTTGATACATTAAATCCCCACACTACGGCAGGCAAGAGTCCCCATTTCACACATTACGGCTGGTGTCCCCATTTTACACATTGAGAGAGAGAGAGAGATAATACTTACAGAGGCGATTACCGCTCTTCGGCCCACCTCACCAGTCGCTCCTCGCGCCGGCCTTTCCCTCTTCCTAACTTGGATCCCCCTCTGTACTCCGCTCGGGGGAGGGGGGGAGTTTCGCGGAGTGACGGGGTTGCGTCGTGACGTAACGACGCAACCGCGTCATTCCGTGAAACACCGGCCCCCGAGCGGGTTACTCGGGGAGAAATAGGAGGGGGAAGCAGGGAGCCACAGTTAGTGCCGCGGCGGGCTCCCAGTGCGGTTGCACTGCTCGCCTGCCCCAAGAAACGGCCCTGGACAGCAGTCAGCAGTGACTGTAGCAAATCACTTTGAAATGAGTGGAGAAGGATCTGTTGGAGTTCAGCAGCCCCATTGGTCTTTCTTGGTGCCCCTCTCACAGCTAGAGCCCAGCAGCTAGTGCTCCAATGTCTCTGGGGGCTACGTCACTGGTCCTTGGGGCAAACTTTTATCCAGTCCACACTATATTGTTGTTTTCTGTGTCTGTCTTAATTCTCTGTAGGATTAATCTTAGTATTAAATATATATGGCATCATGTGATAGACGTGTTTGTAAAAAAGATAATTTTGTGAGAAAATGACATTTTTCAAATGAAAACAACACACTGGTGGAATGGTTTATGCAATTAACTCTTGTGCGTACTTGGACTGCATTTCTGAAAGAGAAGCAATTTGTCACGAGCTAGTAGTCATATGTAAAGAGAGGATAGAGTACATAGCCAGCTCAAAACACCACTGACCCAGAACTATTGCGCCATTCCTTGGCCTTTAATGTTTTATTTAACCCTCCCTCCATCTTGGAATAGAAATGAGTCTATTGCTAAGCATAACCAATATTTAAAGCTTTCAAATCATCCAGTTGGTCTACAGTAACTCATCCTTTGGAACTGATTTTTAGTTACACACAAAGTGGCTGTAGAAGCTGTAGTAGATGCAGTTGGTGTGGCTTCCTTACATGAATTTTGGACTGTGCTGCAGCCCCACCTCTGGAGCCATTACTGTTTACTACCTTATGCTTATGCCAGATTCTATGCAGGGGGTCATGCGTGTGTAAGCTGAAACCCATGCTGCTCACAGAAAGACAGATCCGGGCAAAATCTGTCCAACTCAGAATAGAATGGACATACACTAAAATGCGTACATTTGCTTCTGTGCATGTACTGTATACTAAACCTTGCCATTTGCGTCCATGTGGGTTTCATCTGAGTTACAGTAGCTTCCGACAAAGCTAAATGTAGCAGTGAACCTTCTGTGGATGAGGCAGAACATCCCACCCAATTCATTGCAAATGGCCAGGTTATTCATTGGCCAGGTTATTCTTTAGCACGATGGATCTTGCAGGAAGAAGTTACCAGGATAGCAGAACCAACAGCAATGCATTCCTATGGCAGTAATCATGTACCTAAATATCAGTGACTTAAACCAGGAGCCCATACAGTTATGGATCAGGATTCCCAGCATCTTGGCCTCCAGATGCTAATACCAATATTTAATTAGGTTAAGTCAGAACATTAATTTACGCCATGTTACACTGTTACATGTTACGCAATTACACTGGCAGTACTTGGCTCCAGCCATTTTTTTGAGAGTTTCACTTCTGTGACCCATATTCTTTAAAGCATCAGTTCGAGAGTGATGTCCTGGGCATGGGGCCTAATTCAGACCTGATTGCTCGCTAGCAGTTTTTTGCAGCGCTGCAATCATATAGTCGCCACCTACAGGGGAGTGTATTTTAGCTGTGCAAGTGTACGAACGCATGTGCAGCCGAGTGGTACAAAAAAATCTTTTGCAGTTTCTGAGTAGCCCAGGACTTACTCAGCCTCTGCGATCACTTCCGGGACTGGAATTGATGTCAGACACCCGCCCTGCAAACGTTTGGACACGCCTGCATTTTTCCAACCACTCCCAGAAAACGGTCAGTTGCCACCCACAAACGCCCGCATCCTGTCAGTCTCCTTGCGATCGGCTGTGCGAATGGATTCTTCTTTAAACCCATCGCACAGCAACAATCTGCTTTGTACCCGAACGATACGCCTGCGCATTGCGGTGCATATGCAGTTCTGACCTGATCGCAGCGCAGCAAAAAAAGAAAGCGTGCGATCAGTTCTAAATGACCCCCATGGTATGAATTGCTTGTACAATCTAGAATTCATTGTTCCCTCTATAGTCACCAGAGACAGAGGGGCAAATTCAGTTACATGCAAGTCAGACGTAATTACACTCGCATTGCATGCATGGAACTAAAAGGGAGTATTCACCTTATGCCAGGTTGCACGCATCCATGTGACTTCAACTCCTCTATCTACATGCTTGTCCAAATAGCCATTATCATTGTCAATGCACACTCGCACAAGATCTTTACCTGGTGCAAAATATTTTGAAAACAGATCTCTGCATACACATTACTCAGCATTCAACCATGTACAGTATATAGAAAGCTTGGCACCAAACCATGCATGAAAAGAAAAAACTCAAACACTTCTCTCTTGTAGCACTTTTGAGAACACATAGATTTTGTGCATATGGGATTGAAGAGCCAACACATATAGGGCCTAATTCAGACCTGTTCGCTCGCTAGGGTTTTTTTTTCCAGTCCTGCGTTCACAGTGGCCTCCCATAGGGGAGTGTATTTTTGCAGGTGTGAGAACGCATGTGTAGCAGAGCTGTACAAACAGATCTTGTGCAGTCTCTGAGTAGCTCAGGACTTACTCAGCCGCTGCAAACACTTCAGCCTGTCCGGGACCGGAAATTACGTAAGGAAACCTCCCTGCAAACGCTTGGACACACCTGCGTTTTTCCAACCACTCCCAGAAAACAGTCAGTTGACACCCACAAACGGCTTCTTCCTGTCAGTCTCCTTGCGAACGCCGGTGCAAATGGATCCATCGCAGAAACCCATCGCTGAGCGGCGATCAGCTTTGTACCAGTGCGACGCACCTGCGCATTGCGGTGCATATGCATGCGCAGTTTAGACCTGATCGCCTGCTGTACGAAAACGCAGCCGAGCGATCAGGCTTGAATTAGGCCCCTAGTATAATAGTGTAGTAAATGATTTATAAATACAGGTTGAGTATCCCTTATCCAAAATGCTTGGGACCAGAGGTATTTTGGATATCGGATTTTTCCGTATTTTGGAATAATTGCATACCATAATGAGATATCCTGGGGATGGGACCTAAATCTAAGCACAGAATGTATTTATGTTACATATACACCTTGTACACACAGCCTGAAGGCAATTTTAGCCAATATTTTTAATAACTTTGTGCATTAAACAAAGTGTGTCTACATTCACACAATTCATTTATGTTTCATATACACCTTATACACACAGCCTGAAGATCATTTAATACAATATTTTTAATAACTTTGTGTATTAAACAAAGTTTGTGTACATTGAGCCATCAGAAAACAAAGGTTTCAATATCTCACTCTCACTCAGAAAAGTCCGTATTTCGGAATATTTGGATATGGGATACTCAACCTGTAGCAGAAATTTACAAAAACATAAAACATAAGTTAGCTCACACAGGAGCAATAAACGAATAAACTTAAAACATTTACTAGCTCACACAGAGGAAAATACAAACATAGGGCCTAATTCAGCATGATGATTTATGAAATGATTTAAAAGCTTGAGCAGTATATAAATCATGTCAATGGCCAAAAGGCCTTCGTACCATCTGGGTTTATGCCTTGGGGTCTCCCACCTGCTGTTATCCTGCACTTCTTCAAGGTAACAGTAGGCAGAAACCGGTAGAAAAACCACATCACTTCCGGACAGCTGATTTTCTAGGTATAAAAAGGCCATGTAACCAGGACAATTGCACAGCTTCCTGAAGAAGAGCATTACAACCAGAGTTTGGAGCCATCTACACCAGACAGGTGGTTTAGTTAGTCAACTAGGTTTATATCCGGATTATCCATGGTGCACAAACATGCTAGACCACCTTGAATATCTGGTAAGAAAGCCTTTTGGCCATTGACTTGATTTATATGGTGCTCAAGTTTTTAAATAATTTTGCCCCTTTTGGAACTTTTTGATATTCTGTTCATATATTGCTCTGTATGAGCTAATTTATGTTTTATTTGTTTATTGCTCCTGTGTGAGATGACTTAAGGTGCATACACACTTGCCGAGAAAATGAGCGACGTTGCCCTACCTGAGAATTTCTTTGGGGGGATTTAAGGTTTCCCTATATATTAATCCTAGGCTGCCTTAGGAATTGGGCTCTAGTGGTGCGTGCATTTGGCACTTATTTTCACATTACTCAGCATAGCCTGAAACTCAACCTACAGACCCACAACGGGTGGTATTCAAGTGACCGGCGGTCGGGAGACCGACAGTCACATGACCTCCTCCAGCATCCCGACCCCTCACTATCCCGATGGTCGGCATGCCGACCAACAGGGACTATTTCCACTCGTGGATGTCCACGACACCCATACAGTGGGACAGAGCCCGCAGCATGGAGAGCGCAGCGAGCCCGCAAGGGGCTTGCTGCACTCGCCCCTCCCCGCCGGGATCCCGGCGTCGGTAAGCTGACCAGCGGTCTCCTGACCGCCGGTCAGCCATACTACACCCACCCACAACATACCCTCACTAAACATATCCTACATGTGCATGTCCCATTGCCACACAGTTACACCAACTCTCCTATAGGTAGAGCTGCTACTAAGATCAGGGCCAGATTAAGAGCCACATGGGCCTGGAGCTGAAAATATTCAAGGGCCTATTGTGAGAAACAGGGGAGGTGTGATCAGTGCTGTGTGGGTGTGGTGAGAGCTATGTGGGTGTGTACATCCCCCTATCAGCTCCAATGTCTCCCTAAATATGTAAAAATATAAAAAAATTATAATTTTGTAAGAAAAATAGCAATGCAATAGCAATAGTTATGATGTATAGCTGACCATGTGGTCAGCTGGTGGCTATTGATCATACTGTAATGATGATGGGCCTATTTTTATGTGAAGGACTGGAGCTGGAGCTCCATCCGCTCCATTGTTAATCTGGCCCTGACTAAGATGTACAGAACTGGGAACAACCCGTAAAAGTATGCACATGGCTGTAGAGTAGCAGAGCTACAAAATCACAACAACTATTTTCAGAACTGACTTATATGCAACTATGAATTGGTCCCAAGGGCAAGTGACACGCTTCCATGTCTCTAGCTCAGAGATTATTGCCTTCATACATAAAAGTCCCTTTATTCTAAGTCTTTCCACCATTCTATCCCTAGTCACTGAGTATTTCTCAAAGCCTTCAGATGCATTTAGATGATCCTGAAGGCTAAGAAGTTTCTGGGACCAGTAAAGAGCAAAGTGAAATGTATGGGAATTCTGAGAAAGGATGCACAGGTTCTTTTCATAGAACAGTGGTATCCTAATTAGTAAGATCCCATGGACGTCACTTATTGAATGTTTTTTTATGAGGGACTCATGACCTCAAGCAATAAGAAGAGATTATTAGCTGATACTATGGGTCTCCTTTGTTATATCCAGTGTCTTGTGATGAGTATAGCTGAAGAACCACACTGAGGAAGAGCAACATTGACGTTCAATTATTTCTTTTGTACATTACCTACCTGATCAGAGACTGTTCGAAGACAAAGAAAAACTGAAATGATAAAGAGCTTTTCCTGGAATCCTTAAGGCACGAGTCTCTTCTATCCTTATGCCACAAGATTGCCATCTCTTTGGATGGAACGTCTGACTCAAGTTCCCACTCGAATAGGGCTGATATTCTACATAACAGCATTGTAAGCCAATTAGAGCACACTTAGTGCTGAGGAAACAGCTACTTCTCACTCTATTAGCACCAGCTGTTGAGCTATGGTTGTAGAAGAGCTACCCACACAATCTGTTGTTAGAAGAAACCTCAGCATCTTGCTTGTGAGCGCCATGCATGTGACAGTTGAATCAGAGGGATGTTTATTTCCAGACCTGTGAAGAACATGAATTTGAAATAGCTATTTTAAGTAGCTGAAGTAAATCATAGTAGTACTCATATGTACATATTTCAGAATCTGTTTGACGATTTGGAATATTCTGTCATGTTTATAGAATAAAAAGACAGATCCTAGCAACGCTTTGAGATTTTTCGGCTCTCATGGGCTGAATAAGCAATGATATAACCCAGATATGAATATACAGATATGGATATAGGGAAAGATCATTCTAATATAGTTGTCAACTATGTTTTACCATCTATTAAAAAAAACAATAATTCAACCTATGATGGGATGTTAGCAATCAAAAAGGCTTTGTTAGCACTGCATTCTTGATATAAATATTTTTTTACATTTGTTTACTCACTTAAATATATAGGGGCATAAAGTGGCGTAACTATAAATTAGGCGTCCCCCCAAAAAAGTTTCAGCTGCCACCCCATGATACCTGCTCGTTGTCAGGGGATTCCCCTCCCCAGCCACTGCAGCGGGTCTGTGGTCCTGCTGCACCTGCCTCCATTGAAAATGTCCTGCTCATTGTCAGTAGATTCCCACCCCCTCCCCCCCTCCAGCCACCACTAGTCTGCGGTCCTGTCGTGCCTGCCCCCATAAAAAAATTCCATCCCAAAATGCACTGCCTCCTCTAGCATCCTTAATAACTGCCTCATCTGGCCATTTTGGGAGGGAGATTTTCAATGGGGGCAGACGCGATGGGACCGTAGACAAGTATCCCCAGGTCCAGACAATGTTGTAGCAATAGCCCACTAAGACCCCCAGTGCCCACAAGCCACCCAGCACCTCCAAGCCACGCGGCGTCTGTGGGGGTTATTGTACGCCACTGGGGGAATAATTATTATAACATGTGGCTAGCCCATCACATATATTTTTTTGTTCAAATGTAATTATTTACATTGCCGGGACATGGCCTCTGATAACATTACATTGATGCGATAAATTAGAAGTTCAATGATCACATGTGCAATCATTTTACTTAAGCCCTTTGGGATGATTCCAATGTGAAGGGGTCCAGTTGGATACTGGCCAGGTTTTAGGGAGGTTAGGGTCTAGTTGGACCTACTGTTGCTGTATACTGGGCAGAACTTTGAACTGAGGAGCCTGTTCTGAGCCTTACACTGCATGGATTCGGGTGAAAACTTCACAGAGTGATAACATTGGATCCCAGAAGACATACTAGGGGGTTGAGTCCTGATTGGACTTCCTGTTAGTGTTTACCAGACAGAACTTTGATCCAGGGAGCCTATTCTGGGCCTTCCACTGGATGAAAACTTCAGAGAGTGATAACATTGGGTCCACGAAGACATACTAAAGAGTTGAGGTCATGGTCGGACCTCCCATTGCTATACGCCAGACAGAACTTTGACACAGGAGCCTGTTCAGGGCGTTCCACTGGATGGACTTGGATGAAAACTTTAATAAACTGTAATAACTGACAGAAATAACGATAATTCAATGACCTGAAATAACTGCCTGAAATAAACATGAATTAATGAACTAAAATAACTGACAGAAATGGAGGTGGGAAGACAAAAAAAATATTGTGTACCCAAAAGCCTTGGAATAGCAACATTGATAACAGAAGGAAAACTGTAAACTTATCTCGCTATGGAAAGGTGATTATAAAACTGAATAGAAAGAAAAGCTGGGGATCAGGGCTACTGGTGACACCTCAAAATAAACGATACTGGGCAGCCATATTGGAAGAGCTGCTAAGCTGCTAATTATTTTTAAAATGTTGGCAGTTACATCCAATTCATTAATAACTTAATAACTTGAAGTTTTAAACCTGGGCCACGCCGGGTACTTCAGCTAGTCATACACATATATTTTTTAAATTCCTATACATCTCATGTATTTCAACCCCTTATATGGCACTAGTGATGTTCCATCTGGACTAGTGATGAGCGGGTTCGGATCCTCTGAATCCGAACCCCCCCGAACGTCACCCTTTTTACACGGGTCCGAGGCAGATTCGAACCTTCCCGCCTTGCTCGGTTAACCTGAGCGCGCCCGAACGTCATCATCCCGCGGTCGGATTCTCGCGAGATTCGTATTCTATATAAGGAGCCGCGCGTCGCCGCCATTTTTCACTTGTGCATTGGAAATGATAGTGAGAGGACGTGGCTGGCGTCCTCTCAGTTTTATTCTGGTGGCTGCAAATATCTGTGCTCACTGCTTTATTGTGGGGACTGGGGACCAGCAGTATTATATAGGAGGAGTAAAGTGCAGAGTTTTGCTGACCAGTGACCACCAGTATTATACGTTCTCTGCCTGAAAAACGCTCCATATCTGTGCTCAGTGTGCTGCATATATCTGTGCTCACACTGCTTTATTGTGGGGACTGGGGACCAGCAGTATTATATAGGAGGAGTACAGTGCAGAGTTTTGCTGACCAGTGACCACCAGTATTATACGTGCTCTGCCTGAAAAACGCTCCATATCTGTGCTCAGTGTGCTGCATATATCTGTGCTCACACTGCTTTATTGTGGGGACTGGAGACCAGCAGTATTATATAGGAGGAGTACAGTGCAGAGTTTTGCTGACCAGTGACCACCAGTATTATACGTTCTCTGCCTGAAAAACGCTCCATATCTGTGCTCAGTGTGCTGCATATATCTGTGCTCACACTGCTTTATTGTGGGGACTGGGGACCAGCAGTATTATATAGGAGGAGTACAGTGCAGAGTTTTGCTGACCAGTGACCACCAGTATTATACGTTCTCTGCCTGAAAAACGCTCCATATCTGTGCTCAGTGTGCTGCATATATCTGTGCTCACACTGCTTTATTGTGGGGACTGGGGACCAGCAGTATTATATAGGAGGAGTACAGTGCAGAGTTTTGCTGACCAGTGACCACCAGTATTATACGTTCTCTGCCTGAAAAAAGCTCCATATCTGTGCTCAGTGTGCTGCATATATCTGTGCTCACACTGTTTTATTGTGGGGACTGGGGACCAGTAGTATTATATAGGAGGAGTACAGTGCAGAGTTTTGCTGACCAGTGACCACCAGTATTATATGTTCTCTGCCTGAAAAACGCTCCATATCTGTGCTGCATTGTAGTATATAGTAGGAGTACAGTGCATAATTTTGCTGACCACCAGTATATAATATATAGCAGTACGGTACAGAAGGCCACTGCTCTACCTACCTCTGTGTCGTCAAGTATACTTTCCATCCATACCTGTGGTGCATTTCAGTTTTGCACAGTTTGCTGACCACCAGTATATAATATATAGCAGTACGGTACAGAAGGCCACTGCTCTACCTACCTCTGTGTCGTCAAGTATACTATCCATCCATACCTGTGGTGCATTTCAGTTTTGCACAGTTTGCTGACCACCAGTATATAGTATATAGCAGTACGGTACAGTAGGCCACTGCTCTACCTACCTCTGTGTCGTCAAGTATACTATCCATCCATACCTGTGGTGCATTTCAGTTTTGCACAGTTTGCTGACCACCAGTATATAGTAGAGATGAGCGGGTTCGGTTTCTCTGAATCCGAACCCGCCAGAACTTCATGTTTTTTTTCACGAGTCCGAGCGACTCGGATCTTCCCGCCTTGCTCGGTTAACCCGAGCGCGCCCGAACGTCATCATGACGCTGTCGGATTCTCGCGAGGCTCGGATTCTATCGCGAGACTCGGATTCTATATAAGGAGCCGCGCGTCGCCGCCATTTTCACACGTGCATTGAGATTGATAGGGAGAGGACGTGGCTGGCGTCCTCTCCGTTTAGACACTTGATTTACTAATTTTGGGGAGCATTAGGAGTACTCAGTAGTGTACAGTGCAGAGTTTTGCTGATAGTGACCAGTGACCACCACTTTTATTTATAATCCGTTCTCTGCCTGAAAAAAGCGATACACAGCACACAGTGACTCAGTCACATACATACCATATCTGTGTGCACTGCTCAGGCTCAGGCCAGTGTGCTGCATCATCTATATATATTATATATCTGTCTGACTGCTCAGCTCACACAGCTTATAATTGTGGGGGAGACTGGGGAGCACTACTGCAGTGCCAGTTATAGGTTATAGCAGGAGCCAGGAGTACATAATATTATATTAAAATTAAACAGTGCACACTTTTGCTGCAGGAGTGCCACTGCCAGTGTGACTAGTGACCAGTGACCTGACCACCAGTATATAATATTAGTAGTATACTATCTCTTTATCAACCAGTCTATATATTAGCAGCAGACACAGTACAGTGCGGTAGTTCACGGCTGTGGCTACCTCTGTGTCGGCACTCGGCAGCCCGTCCATAATTGTATATACCAGTGACCTAACCGTGGTTTTTTTTTCTTTCTTTATACATACATACTAGTTACGAGTATACTATCTCTTTATCAACCAGTCTATATATTAGCAGCAGACACAGTACAGTGCGGTAGTTCACGGCTGTGGCTACCTCTGTGTCGGCACTCGGCAGCCCGTCCATAATTGTATATACCAGTGACCTAACCGTGGTTTTTTTTTCTTTCTTTATACATACATACTAGTTACGAGTATACTATCTCTTTATCAACCAGTCTATATATTAGCAGCAGACACAGTACAGTGCGGTAGTTCACGGCTGTGGCTACCTCTGTGTCGGCACTCGGCAGCCCGTCCATAATTGTATATACCAGTGACCTAACCGTGGTTTTTTTTTCTTTCTTTATACATACATACTAGTTACGAGTATACTATCTCTTTATCAACCAGTCTATATATTAGCAGCAGACACAGTACAGTGCGGTAGTTCACGGCTGTGGCTACCTCTGTGTCGGCACTCGGCAGCCCGTCCATAATTGTATATACCACCTAACCGTGGTTTTTTTTCTTTTCTTTATACATACATACTAGTTACGAGTATACTATCTCTTTATCAACCAGTCTATATATTAGCAGCAGACACAGTACAGTGCGGTAGTTCACGGCTGTGGCTACCTCTGTGTCGGCACTCGGCAGCCCGTCCATAATTGTATATACCAGTGACCTAACCGTGGTTTTTTTTTCTTTCTTTATACATACATACTAGTTACGAGTATACTATCTCTTTATCAACCAGTCTATATATTAGCAGCAGACACAGTACAGTGCGGTAGTTCACGGCTGTGGCTACCTCTGTGTCGGCACTCGGCAGCCCGTCCATAATTGTATATACCAGTGACCTAACCGTGGTTTTTTTTTCTTTCTTTATACATACATACTAGTTACGAGTATACTATCTCTTTATCAACCAGTCTATATATTAGCAGCAGACACAGTACAGTGCGGTAGTTCACGGCTGTGGCTACCTCTGTGTCGGCACTCGGCAGCCCGTCCATAATTGTATATACCAGTGACCTAACCGTGGTTTTTTTTTCTTTCTTTATACATACATACTAGTTACGAGTATACTATCTCTTTATCAACCAGTCTATATATTAGCAGCAGACACAGTACAGTGCGGTAGTTCACGGCTGTGGCTACCTCTGTGTCGGCACTCGGCAGCCCGTCCATAATTGTATATACCAGTGACCTAACCGTGGTTTTTTTTTCTTTCTTTATACATACATACTAGTTACGAGTATACTATCTCTTTATCAACCAGTCTATATATTAGCAGCAGACACAGTACAGTGCGGTAGTTCACGGCTGTGGCTACCTCTGTGTCGGCACTCGGCAGCCCGTCCATAATTGTATATACCAGTGACCTAACCGTGGTTTTTTTTTCTTTCTTTATACATACATACTAGTTACGAGTATACTATCTCTTTATCAACCAGTCTATATATTAGCAGCAGACACAGTACAGTGCGGTAGTTCACGGCTGTGGCTACCTCTGTGTCGGCACTCGGCAGCCCGTCCATAATTGTATATACCAGTGACCTAACCGTGGTTTTTTTTTCTTTCTTTATACATACATACTAGTTACGAGTATACTATCTCTTTATCAACCAGTCTATATATTAGCAGCAGACACAGTACAGTGCGGTAGTTCACGGCTGTGGCTACCTCTGTGTCGGCACTCGGCAGCCCGTCCATAATTGTATATACCAGTGACCTAACCGTGGTTTTTTTTTCTTTCTTTATACATACATACTAGTTACGAGTATACTATCTCTTTATCAACCAGTCTATATATTAGCAGCAGACACAGTACAGTGCGGTAGTTCACGGCTGTGGCTACCTCTGTGTCGGCACTCGGCAGCCCGTCCATAATTGTATATACCACCTAACCGTGGTTTTTTTTTCTTTCTTTATACATACATACTAGTTACGAGTATACTATCTCTTTATCAACCAGTCTATATATTAGCAGCAGACACAGTACAGTGCGGTAGTTCACGGCTGTGGCTACCTCTGTGTCGGCACTCGGCAGCCCGTCCATAATTGTATATACCAGTGACCTAACCGTGGTTTTTTTTTCTTTCTTTATACATACATACTAGTTACGAGTATACTATCTCTTTATCAACCAGTCTATATATTAGCAGCAGACACAGTACAGTGCGGTAGTTCACGGCTGTGGCTACCTCTGTGTCGGCACTCGGCAGCCCGTCCATAATTGTATATACCAGTGACCTAACCGTGGTTTTTTTTTCTTTCTTTATACATACATACTAGTTACGAGTATACTATCTCTTTATCAACCAGTCTATATATTAGCAGCAGACACAGTACAGTGCGGTAGTTCACGGCTGTGGCTACCTCTGTGTCGGCACTCGGCAGCCCGTCCATAATTGTATATACCAGTGACCTAACCGTGGTTTTTTTTTCTTTCTTTATACATACATACTAGTTACGAGTATACTATCTCTTTATCAACCAGTCTATATATTAGCAGCAGACACAGTACAGTGCGGTAGTTCACGGCTGTGGCTACCTCTGTGTCGGCACTCGGCAGCCCGTCCATAATTGTATATACCAGTGACCTAACCGTGGTTTTTTTTTCTTTCTTTATACATACATACTAGTTACGAGTATACTATCTCTTTATCAACCAGTCTATATATTAGCAGCAGACACAGTACAGTGCGGTAGTTCACGGCTGTGGCTACCTCTGTGTCGGCACTCGGCAGCCCGTCCATAATTGTATATACCAGTGACCTAACCGTGGTTTTTTTTTCTTTCTTTATACATACATACTAGTTACGAGTATACTATCTCTTTATCAACCAGTCTATATATTAGCAGCAGACACAGTACAGTGCGGTAGTTCACGGCTGTGGCTACCTCTGTGTCGGCACTCGGCAGCCCGTCCATAATTGTATATACCACCTAACCGTGGTTTTTTTTTCTTTCTTTATACATACATACTAGTTACGAGTATACTATCTCTTTATCAACCAGTCTATATATTAGCAGCAGACACAGTACAGTGCGGTAGTTCACGGCTGTGGCTACCTCTGTGTCGGCACTCGGCAGCCCGTCCATAATTGTATACTAGTATCCAATCCATCCATCTCCATTGTTTACCTGAGGTGCCTTTTAGTTGTGCCTATTAAAATATGGAGAACAAAAATGTTGAGGTTCCAAAATTAGGGAAAGATCAAGATCCACTTCCACCTCGTGCTGAAGCTGCTGCCACTAGTCATGGCCGAGACGATGAAATGCCAGCAACGTCGTCTGCCAAGGCCGATGCCCAATGGCATAGTACAGAGCATGTCAAAACCAAAACACCAAATATCAGTAAAAAAAGGACTCCAAAACCTAAAATAAAATTGTCGGAGGAGAAGCGTAAACTTGCCAATATGCCATTTACCACACGGAGTGGCAAGGAACGGCTGAGGCCCTGGCCTATGTTCATGGCTAGTGGTTCAGCTTCACATGAGGATGGAAGCACTCAGCCTCTCGCTAGAAAACTGAAAAGACTCAAGCTGGCAAAAGCACCGCAAAGAACTGTGCGTTCTTTGAAATCCCAAATCCACAAGGAGAGTCCAATTGTGTCGGTTGCGATGCCTGACCTTCCCAACACTGGACGTGAAGAGCATGCGCCTTCCACCATTTGCACGCCCCTGCAAGTGCTGGAAGGAGCACCCGCAGTCCAGTTCCTGATAGTCAGATTGAAGATGTCAGTGTTGAAGTACACCAGGATGAGGAGGATATGGGTGTTGCTGGCGCTGGGGAGGAAATTGACCAGGAGGATTCTGATGGTGAGGTGGTTTGTTTAAGTCAGGCACCCGGGGAGACACCTGTTGTCCGTGGGAGGAATATGGCCGTTGACATGCCAGGTGAAAATACCAAAAAAATCAGCTCTTCGGTGTGGAGGTATTTCACCAGAAATGCGGACAACAGGTGTCAAGCCGTGTGTTCCCTTTGTCAAGCTGTAATAAGTAGGGGTAAGGACGTTAACCACCTCGGAACATCCTCCCTTATACGTCACCTGCAGCGCATTCATAATAAGTCAGTGACAAGTTCAAAAACTTTGGGTGACAGCGGAAGCAGTCCACTGACCAGTAAATCCCTTCCTCTTGTAACCAAGCTCACGCAAACCACCCCACCAACTCCCTCAGTGTCAATTTCCTCCTTCCCCAGGAATGCCAATAGTCCTGCAGGCCATGTCACTGGCAAGTCTGACGAGTCCTCTCCTGCCTGGGATTCCTCCGATGCATCCTTGCGTGTAACGCCTACTGCTGCTGGCGCTGCTGTTGTTGCCGCTGGGAGTCGATGGTCATCCCAGAGGGGAAGTCGTAAGCCCACTTGTACTACTTCCAGTAAGCAATTGACTGTTCAACAGTCCTTTGCGAGGAAGATGAAATATCACAGCAGTCATCCTACTGCAAAGCGGATAACTGAGTCCTTGACAACTATGTTGGTGTTAGACGTGCGTCCGGTATCAGCCGTTAGTTCACAGGGAACTAGACAATTTATTGAGGCAGTGTGCCCCCGTTACCAAATACCATCTAGGTTCCACTTCTCTAGGCAGGCGATACCGAGAATGTACACGGACGTCAGAAAAAGACTCACCAGTCTCCTAAAAAATGCAGTTGTACCCAATGTCCACTTAACCACGGACATGTGGACAAGTGGAGCAGGGCAGGGTCAGGACTATATGACTGTGACAGCCCACTGGGTAGATGTATGGACTCCCGCCGCAAGAACAGCAGCGGCGGCACCAGTAGCAGCATCTCGCAAACGCCAACTCTTTCCTAGGCAGGCTACGCTTTGTATCACCGCTTTCCAGAATACGCACACAGCTGAAAACCTCTTACGGCAACTGAGGAAGATCATCGCGGAATGGCTTACCCCAATTGGACTCTCCTGTGGATTTGTGGCATCGGACAACGCCAGCAATATTGTGTGTGCATTAAATATGGGCAAATTCCAGCACGTCCCATGTTTTGCACATACCTTGAATTTGGTGGTGCAGAATTTTTAAAAAAACGACAGGGGCGTGCAAGAGATGCTGTCGGTGGCCAGAAAAATTGCGGGACACTTTCGGCGTACAGGCACCACGTACAGAAGACTGGAGCACCACCAAAAACTACTGAACCTGCCCTGCCATCATCTGAAGCAAGAAGTGGTAACGAGGTGGAATTCAACCCTCTATATGCTTCAGAGGTTGGAGGAGCAGCAAAAGGCCATTCAAGCCTATACAATTGAGCACGATATAGGAGATGGAATGCACCTGTCTCAAGTGCAGTGGAGAATGATTTCAACGTTGTGCAAGGTTCTGATGCCCTTTGAACTTGCCACACGTGAAGTCAGTTCAGACACTGCCAGCCTGAGTCAGGTCATTCCCCTCATCAGGCTTTTGCAGAAGAAGCTGGAGGCATTGAAGAAGGAGCTAAAAGGGAGCGATTCCGCTAGGCATGTGGGACTTGTGGATGCAGCCCTTAATTCGCTTAACAAGGATTCACGGGTGGTCAATCTGTTGAAATCAGAGCACTACATTTTGGCCACCGTGCTCGATCCTAGATTTAAAGCCTACCTTGGATCTCTCTTTCCGGCAGACACAGGTCTGCTGGGGTTGAAAGACCTGCTGGTGACAAAATTGTCAAGTCAAGCGGAACGCGACCTGTCAACATCTCCTCCTTCACATTCTCCCGCAACTGGGGGTGCGAGGAAAAGGCTCAGAATTCCGAGCCCACCCGCTGGCGGTGATGCAGGGCAGTCTGGAGCGACTGCTGATGCTGACATCTGGTCCGGACTGAAGGACCTGACAACGATTACGGACATGTCGTCTACTGTCACTGCATATGATTCTCTCAACATTGATAGAATGGTGGAGGATTATATGAGTGACCGCATCCAAGTAGGCACGTCACACAGTCCGTACTTATACTGGCAGGAAAAAGAGGCAATTTGGAGGCCCTTGCACAAACTGGCTTTATTCTACCTAAGTTGCCCTCCCACAAGTGTGTACTCCGAAAGAGTGTTTAGTGCCGCCGCTCACCTTGTCAGCAATCGGCGTACGAGGTTACATCCAGAAAATGTGGAGAAGATGATGTTCATTAAAATGAATTATAATCAATTCCTCCGCGGAGACATTGACCAGCAGCAATTGCCTCCACAAAGTACACAGGGAGCTGAGATGGTGGATTCCAGTGGGGACGAATTGATAATCTGTGAGGAGGGGGATGTACACGGTGATATATCGGAGGGTGAAGATGAGGTGGACATCTTGCCTCTGTAGAGCCAGTTTGTGCAAGGAGAGATTAATTGCTTCTTTTTTGGGGGGGGTCCAAACCAACCCGTCATATCAGTCACAGTCGTGTGGCAGACCCTGTCACTGAAATGATGGGTTGGTTAAAGTGTGCATGTCCTGTTTTGTTTATACAACATAAGGGTGGGTGGGAGGGCCCAAGGATAATTCCATCTTGCACCTCTTTTTTCTTTTCTTTTTCTTTGCATCATGTGCTGATTGGGGAGGGTTTTTTGGAAGGGACATCCTGCGTGACACTGCAGTGCCACTCCTAGATGGGCCCGGTGTTTGTGTCGGCCACTAGGGTCGCTAATCTTACTCACACAGCTACCTCATTGCGCCTCTTTTTTTCTTTGCGTCATGTGCTGTTTGGGGAGGGTTTTTTGGAAGGGACATCCTGCGTGACACTGCAGTGCCACTCCTAGATGTGCCCGGTGTTTGTGTCGGCCACTAGGGTCGCTAATCTTACTCACACAGCTACCTCATTGCGCCTCTTTTTTTCTTTGCGTCATGTGCTGTTTGGGGAGGGTTTTTTGGAAGGGACATCCTGCGTGACACTGCAGTGCCACTCCTAGATGGGCCCGGTGTTTGTGTCGGCCACTAGGGTCGCTAATCTTACTCACACAGTCAGCTACCTCATTGCGCCTCTTTTTTTCTTTGCGTCATGTGCTGTTTGGGGAGGGTTTTTTGGAAGGGCCATCCTGCGTGACACTGCAGTGCCACTCCTAGATGGGCCCGGTGTTTGTGTCGGCCACTAGGGTCGCTAATCTTACTCACACAGCTACCTCATTGCGCCTCTTTTTTTCTTTGCGTCATGTGCTGTTTGGGGAGGGTTTTTTGGAAGGGCCATCCTGCGTGACACTGCAGTGCCACTCCTAGATGGGCCCGGTGTTTGTGTCGGCCACTAGGGTCGCTAATCTTACTCACACAGCTACCTCATTGCGCCTCTTTTTTTCTTTGCGTCATGTGCTGTTTGGGGAGGGTTTTTTGGAAGGGACATCCTGCGTGACACTGCAGTGCCACTCCTAGATGGGCCCGGTGTTTGTGTCGGCCACTAGGGTCGCTTATCTTACTCACACAGCGACCTCGGTGCAAATTTTAGGACTAAAAATAATATTGTGAGGTGTGAGGTATTCAGAATAGACTGAAAATGAGTGTAAATTATGGTTTTTGAGGTTAATAATACTTTGGGATCAAAATGACCCCCAAATTCTATGATTTAAGCTGTTTTTTAGTGTTTTTGGAAAAAAACACCCGAATCTAAAAACACACCCGAATCCGACAAAAATAATTCGGTGAGGTTTTGCCAAAACACGTTCGAACCCAAAACACGGCCGCGGAACCGAACCCAAAACCAAAACACAAAACCCGAAAAATTTCAGGCGCTCATCTCTAGTATATAGTATATAGCAGTACGGTACAGTAGGCCACTGCTCTACCTACCTCTGTGTCGTCAAGTATACTATCCATCCATACCTGTGGTGCATTTCATTTGTGCGCAGTATATATAGTAGTAGGCCATTGCTATTGATACTGGCATATAATTCCACACGTTAAAAAATGGAGAACAAAAATGTGGAGGGTAAAATAGGGAAAGATCAAGATCCACTTCCACCTCGTGCTGAAGCTGCTGCCACTAGTCATGGCCGAGACGATGAAATGCCATCAACATCGTCTGCCAAGGCCGATGCCCAATGTCATAGTAGAGAGCATGTAAAATCCAAAAAACAAAAGTTCAGTAAAATGACCCAAAAATCAAAATTAAAAGCATTTGCGGAGAAGCGTAAACTTGCCAATATGCCATTTACGACATGGAGTGGCAAGGAACGGCTGAGGCCCTGGCCTATGTTCATGGCTAGTGGTTCAGATTCACATGAGGATGGAAGCACTCATCCTCTCGCTAGAAAACTGCAGTGCCACTCCTAGATGGGCCAGGTGTTTGTGTTGGCCACTTACAGGGCCGTAACTACGTGTGTGCCAGGTGTGCCTGGCACACAGCGCAGTCGCCCTGAGGGCGCACTTACCCGCATCCCCATTAAGTGGGTCCAAAGTCTGCAGCATTATAATGGGTCAGACTGACTCATTACAAGCCGCCAGAGTGTGCTACTACCAGAGCGACCATTGAAAGGGACCCTGATTCCTGCTGCCCGGCCGCCGGCTCCTTCTCCTGATCCCCGCTGCCCGACTCCTGCATGTAGAGCCAGGCTGTCCGGCTCCCCTCTCCTAACCCCCGCCTCCCACATGCAGAGGCAGGCTACCGCCTCCTAACCCCCGCTGCCCGGCTCCCACATGCAGAGGCAGGCTGCCGGCTCCCCCCCTCCTGACCCCCGCTGGCCGGCTCCCGTCTCACACACGCAGAGGCAGGCTACCCGCCTCCTAACCCCCGCTGCCCAGCTCCCGCCTTCCTCACATAGAGGCAGGCTACATGCCTCATAACCCCCGCTGCTCGGCTCCCGCATGCTGAGGCAGGCTGCGGGCTCCCCCCTCCTGACTATACAGAAAAGACTGGTATCAAATAAGTGCGCAAAACTAAGGTGCAGCCTCAAATCAAAAACACACACAGTGGGGTCTCCTTCACCCCCACAACCAAAGCAATCATGAAACAAAAAATTGGTGAGAAAGATTTGTGGCGCTCCTCTAAACTATGTATAATCATATAGATTCAGGTAAATTTTAAAATCAAGGAAACACTTCAACTGTATACATTCCTGGGAATCACTTGTATCTTCAGCATATCATAAAAAGATCCTTCTGTTTTCTTTAGAGTGGTCCTCCTCTTGATAGATTTTCCCCTCAAGGTGACCATGCAACAGAGGAAATGGGAACACAATAGTGCACAAACGTTTTTTTATTTTAACATGACAAGAACAACGGAATAAAATCTGGAATGATCCAATATAAAATCCAATAAAAATCCACACGTACAATAGACACACAATAGTGGGGGAGAATCCTAAATAACCAAAGGTGATGTAATTACCGGATGCTTCTGAGGACTCATAGATCCTCACAATCGCATAAGATGTAAAGAGTAGCTCCAGTTAGCCTCCCGGGTTGACAGCTTCCTGGATCCAGCAAACACCTTCACCCAATGTCGTCAGGATAGTCCCTCACACCGCACCAACGCGTTTCGGGTCTGTTCCGGACCCTTTTTCAAGGTAAGTGAAACCCCCGCTGCCCGGCTCCCACCTCCCACACGCAGAGGCAGGCTACATGCCTCCTAACCCCCGCTGCCCGGCTCCCGAATGCTGAGGCAGACTGCGGGCTCCCCCCTCCTGGCCCCCGCTGCCCGGCTCCCGCCTCCCACACGCAGAGGCAGGCTACATGCCTCCTAACCCCCGCTGCCTGGCTCCCGCATGCTGAGGCAGGCTTCGGGCTCCCCCCTCCTGACCCCCGCTGCCCGGCTCCCGCCTCCCACACGCAGAGGCAGGCTACTCGCCTCCTAACCCCCGCTGCCTGGCTCCCGCATGCTGAAGCAGGCTGCCGGCTCCCCCCTCCTAACCCCCGCTGGCCGGCTCCCGCATGCTGAGGCACCGCACGCTGAGGCACCGCACGCCGAGGCAGGTCTGGCAGTGGCTGCATGTGGAGATATATATATAGTTATGTGGCTGGGTGTGTATATGAGTACATGTGTGTGTGTGTGTGTGTGTGTGTGTGTGTGTGTGTGTGTATATGTGGCTTGGTGTGTATGTATATATGTGGCTGTGTACACTGTGCATGTATGTATATATGTGGTTGTGTGTGTATATACATCTGGTATGTACTTACGCCCTTCGCCTGCCGTAATTTGTAAAAGGGGGACTCTGCCTGCCGTACTGTAAGACGGGGACTCTGCTGCTGTAATGTGTAAAAAACGGGGGACACTGTCTGCCGTAATGTGTAAAAAGGGGACGCTGTCTGCCGTAATGTGTAAAAAGTGGACGCTGTCTGCCGTAATGTGTAAAAAGGGGACGCTGTCTGCCATAATGTGTAAAAAGTGGACGCTGTCTGCCGTAATGTGTAAAAAGGGGACGCTGTCTGCCGTAATGTGTAAAAAAGGCGGACGCTGTCTGCCGTAATGTGTAAAAAGGGGGCGCTGTCTGCCGTAATGTGTAAAAAGGGGACGCTGTCTGCCGTAATGTGTAAAAAGGGGACGCTGTCTGCTGTAATGTATAGAAAGGGCACACTCTATGCCGAAATGTGTAGAAAGGGGATGCTGTCTGCCGTAATGTGTAAAAAGGGGGACTCTCTGCCGTAATGTGTAAAAAGGGGGACTCTCTGCCGTAATGTGTAAAAAGGGGGACTCTCTGCCGTAATGTGTAGAAAGGGCATGCTCTATGCCGTAATGTGTAGAAAGGGCACGCTCTATGCCGTAATGTGTAGAAAGGGGACGCTGTCTGCCGTAATGTGTTAAAAGGGGATGCTGTCTGCGGTAATGTGTAAAAGGGACTCTGCCTGGTGCAGTGGCGCTACTGTGCGGTGTAATTTAAATAATGGAGACTACTGTGCACCGTAATATGAATTGGTATTTTGTGACCACGCCCCTATATTTTTGACGCGCACCTACATAGGGGGGGGGGGGGGGGCGCCGATGCCGTTTTTTTGCACACAGCGCTAAAATGTTTAGTTACGGCACTGGCCACTTGGGTCGCTTAGCCTAGTCACACTGCTACCTCATTGCGCCTCTTTTTTTCTTTGCATCATGTGCTGTTTGGGGACTATTTTTTAAATCTGCCATCCTGTCTGACACTGCAGTGCCACTCCTAGATGGGCCAGATGTTTGTGTCGGCCACTTGGGTCGCTTAGCTTAGTCACACAGCTACCTCATTGCTCCTCTTTTTTTCTTTGCATCATGTGCTGTTTGGGGACTATTTTTTTGAAGTGCCATCCAGCCTGACACTGCAGTGCCACTCCTAGATGGGCCAGGTGTTTGTGTCGGCCACTTGGGTCGTTTAGCTTAGTCATCCAGCCACCTCGGTGCAAATTTTAGGACTAAAAATAATTTTGTGAGGTGTGAGGTGTTCAGAATAGACTGAAAATGAGTGGAAATTATGGTTATTGAGGTTAATAATACTATGGGATCAAAATGAACCCCAAATTCTATGATTTAAGCTGTTTTTGAGGGTTTTTTGTAAAACACCCGAATCCAAAACACACCCGAATCCGACAAAAAAATTTCAGGGAGGTTTTGCCAAAACGCGTCCGAATCCAAAACACGGCCGCGGAACCGAATCCAAAACCAAAACACAAAACCCGGAAAATTTCAGGTGCACATCACTAATCTGGACATTAGTGCATTGCATTTGCATCACACTCCACGTAGACTTAGATGTCAACCGTGGCACTCTAAATACACAAGACACCTACAAAAACCTCTCACGTAAAGTAGAACACCAGTGGCGTAAATCTCATAGTTCAAGTAACTTTCTCGCATATAAGACCAGAGCCGGCCCTAGGCATAGGCAAACCAGGCAATTGCCTAGGGCAGGGGTGTCAAAGACAAGGCCCGCGGGCCAAATCCGGCCCGCCAGACCTCGTCTGATGGCCCGCGGTGCCGCCGCCATGAAACCCCCTTCTCCCGAGTGCCCAGCTCGGGGGGGGGCGGGGTTTCGCGGAATGACGCGATTGCGTCGTGACGTCACGGCGCAAACGCATCATTCAACGAAACCCAGTCGGAGGAGGGAGAAGGGAGCCGCGCAGACGAGGAGGGAGAGGCGGCTGAAGAGCGGCGAGAACCGCTTCAAATGTAAGTCAGCCCCTCTCCCTTCCTCTCTTTCTCTCGCTATGTGTAAAATGGGGACCTGTGCCTGCCACAATGTGTAAAATGGGGACCTGTACCTGCCGCTATGTGTAAAATGGGGACCTGTGCCTGCCGCAATGTGTAAAATGGGGACCTGTGCCTGCCACAATGTGTAAAATGGGGACCTGTGCCTGCCACAATGTGTAAAATGGGGACCTGTACCTGCCGCTATGTGTAAAATGGGGACCTGTGCCTGCCGCAATGTGTAAAATGGGGACCTGTGCCTGCCACAATGTGTAAAATGGGGACCTGTGCCTGCCACAATGTGTAAAATGGGGACCTGTACCTGCCGCTATGTGTAAAATGGGGACCTGTGCCTGCCACAATGTGTAAAATGGGGACCTGTGCCTGCCACAATGTGTAAAATGGGGACCTGTACCTGCCGCTATGTGTAAAATGGGGACCTGTGCCTGCCGCAATGTGTAAAATGGGGACCTGTGCCTGCCGCAATGTGTAAAATGGGGACCTGTGCCTGCCACAATGTGTAAAATGGGGACCTGTACCTGCCGCTATGTGTAAAATGGGGACCTGTGCCTGCCACAATGTGTAAAATGGGGACCTGTACCTGCCGCTATGTGTAAAATGGGGACCTGTGCCTGCCACAATGTGTAAAATGGGGACCTGTGCCTGCCACAATGTGTAAAATGGGGACCTGTACCTGCCGCTATGTGTAAAATGGGGACCTGTGCCTGCCGCAATGTGTAAAATGGGGACCTGTGCACTATAAAAGGGGGCACATGGCTGGGCACTATAAAAGGGGGCACATGGCTGGGCACTTTAAAAGGGGGCAGATGGCTGGGCACATATAAGGCAGGTGGAGCGGTAAATTTTGGATAGACCTACAGATACAACCGGCCCTTTGATGGGGACCAAACTGCTGATGCGGCCCCCGATGAATTTGAGTTTGACACCCCTGGCCTAGGGCATCTGGTAGGGGCACAACTAGCTTCTGCTGATTAAAATGATATGCGGCATGCCAATATTCTGTGTGTAGCATTGCGTATGCAGATACAGCCACAGTCGCACACAGTATATAGGCATGCCGCATATCATTTTAATCAGCAGAAGCTGCTTGTGCATCCTAGTCACATAGCAATGCAAATAAGATGCATTTTCATAAAAAAATAGGCACCCAACGTTAGCAGAGCTGCCAGTTGACTCACGCCAGGAACTATATGTGTCATTATGTGTATAAGGGCATTAATAATGTGTAACATATGTGTAAGGGGCACTATGTGTGTCATTATGTGTATAAGGGCACTAATAATGTGCGGCATATGTGTAAGGGACATTATGTGTGTCATTATGTGTATAAGGGCATTAACAATTCGGCATATGTGTAAGGGAAATTATGTGTATAAGGGCATTAATAAGGGTTGGCATAATGTGTAAGGCACATTATGTTTATAAGGACATTAATAATGTGTGTCATATATGTAAGGGGCATTACTGTGTTGTATTATGTGTATAAATGCATTACCAATGTGTGGCACTATGTGTATAAGGTGTTCTACTGTGTGGCGTAATGTATAGAAAGGGCACTACTGTGTGGTCTAATGTGAATAAAGAGCAATATGGTGTGGTGTAATGTGAATAAGGAGCAATTCAGTATGATATTATGTGAATGTGGGGCACTACTGTGAGGAGTAAAGTATATAAGGTAAAGTGGTACTACTGTGTGATGTAATATGAATAAGGGACACTATCGCATTAGAAATTGTGAATAAAGTTGCACTACTGTGAGGCATAAGTTTAATTGGGGGTACTATTGTTTGGCCATTCCCCTTGCCAGCTAAAATACAAACCTTTTTGGGCTGTGTGCCAAATGTGCACACTGTTCTTATTTAAATTACAGTGGGTAGGGAAAAAAAAAAAGGACTGCTATGGATGCAGGGTCAGAGGCGGAATTAGCGGTGGTGCTAGGGGGCACCAGTCAAAATCTTGCCTAGGGCATCATATTGGTTAGGGCCGGCTCTGTATAAGACTGTGTACCACTCTTATCATAATGCTCTGGACACTGCCAAACAAACATATTTCCAATCTCTCATCTCTGCTCAATCCTCTAACCCCAATCGATGTTTTAATACATTTAAATCACTTCGTGTCCCTCCCTCACCAACCCACCAGCCACTATTAGTGCACAAGATCTTGCTTCCTATTTCAAGGACAAGATTGATAAGATCTGAAATGTAATGGTATGCTCTTCTACGCCAGTGACCTGCTCAATTCCCTTCCTGAACCCTCTAACACCTTCTCTTCATTTGATCCCACAAATGAAGATGAAGTATCTGCACTCTTCTCATATTCCTACTCTACTACCTCTCCTCTTGACTCTATACCCTCACAAATTAGTAAAACTCTGTCTGCTGTGCTCATCCCAACCTTAACTAAAATCTGTAATCTCTCTCTGTCTACTGGTATCTTTCCTTCTCTGTACAAGCATGCTGTGATTACTCCCATTCTGAAAAAACAAAACTCTGACCCTAACTCTCAAACTACCGTCCCATCTCTCAGCTACTTGAGAGACTTGCCTACACTCGCCTCACACACTTTCTTAACTCACACAGCTTACTGGACCCACTTCAGTCAGGGTTTCGTGCCCAACACTCCACAGAGACAGCACTGACTAAGGTAGTGAATGATTTGGTCACTGCTAAATCTAAAGGCCATTACACACTACTTATTCTCCTTGATCTCTCTGCTGCTTTTGACACTGTTGACCACTCTCTTCTCATACAAACACTACAATCCCTAGGTCTTCAGAACACAGCCCTTTCTTGGTTCTCATCCTACTTATCTAATTGCTCCTTCAGTGTTTGTTTCTCTGATTCCACCTCCTCTTCGCTACCTCTCTCAGTTGGAGTACCGCAAGGCTCAGTCTTAGGTCCCCTGATTTTTTTTCTATCCATACCACATCTCTTGGCAAGCTAATCAACTCTTTCGGATTTCAGTACCATCTGTATGCAGATGATACTCAAATCTACCTATCCTCCACAGATTTGTCACCTTCTGTATTGGGCCGTGTCACTGAATGCCTTTCTGCCATTTCATCTTGGATAACATCTCACCACCTCAAACTTAATATTTCCAAAACAGAATTAATTATATTTCCACCAGCCAATAATAGTTACCAACCTAATATCTCTATCACTGTTGATAACTCAGCAATCATCCCTACCCCACAAGCTCGCTGCCTAGGTCTCATTCTTGATCTGAATTGTCCTTTGTTCCCCACATTCAATCTGTCTCAAGATCATGTTACATACATCTAAGAAACATATCCAAAATACGACCAGATCTTACACAAGACACAGCAAAAACTCTAATCCATGCTCTCATTATCTCCCGCATTGATTATTGTAATAGTCTCCTGACTGGTCTTCCCAAACATAGGCTCTCACCACTGCAATCCATTTTGAATGCAGCTGCGAGGCTAATCTACCTCGCTTGATGTTCATCGTCTACAGATCCGCTCTGTCAGTCCCTCCATTGGTTACCGGTGTTCTACCATATTAAAGATAAAATACTTTTACTTAAAAGGCTATTAACCAAACTGCAGCAACATACATCTCTTCACTCATCTCAAAATATCTCCCTACCTGACCTCTCCGCTCTGCGTCTCTCATCCACATGCATTACTTGTTCACACTCAAAATTACAGGACTTTATCCGGGCTTCACCCACTCTGTGGAATGCCCTCCCATGCACAATAAGACGTTCCCTGAAAACTCACCTCTTCAGACAAGCCTATCAAATTCCAGACCCACCCACATAACCTTCAGTGCTTCCGTATCTAATCTTACAGGCTGTGTTTGAAAAATGACAGTTAAGAGCTGATTGGTTAGTACTTTATCACCGTGCAATTTATCACTCTCTAAGTGATTTATCTCTTGATAAATCTTTATGATATATATGATAACTTTGGAGCAAAGTCAATCAAGCTTTAGTGAAAGTTCTATTCCCCTCGTATAAATCTAGAAATACTGCAGTCTGGATTCGGGTATTTGTAACCAGTAACAACATTAATGTTCTATTCCAATATTGCACATCTGTCACACTCTAAAAAGTATTGCGTATCCCAATGGATCAAAAATAGGTGTAAAATCAGAGGCAGGCTGGCCCGGGGGGCAGGGTGCCATGTGCCCCCCGGACTACGCTACTGCAAAGGGTCACGGGCCGGCCGCCACCTTCTACTACACCAGCAGTGGCCAACCCGCGGCTCTCGAGCCGCATGCGGCTCTTTCTATCTCCGCATGTGGCTCGTAAGCTCCCCCGGCACCTCCCGCTGCCCTAGTCTGCAGTGCCTGGCGCCGGCCCGTGAGCCAATCAGGAGTCTTAGCTACCGGTCCGTGAATTCTGATTGCCTAATTAGAGAGAATCAACGCCTAATTAGAGAGAATCAACGCTCTCCTCCCCTCACAAGAAGCAGACTGAGCAGAGCAGCAGAGTGGCGGTGAGCAGCACTTGGGGGAGCGCAGTGTGGGGACATGTTTATCTTACACTTGGGGCATATCTGGCACTAGGGGGACGTGTATCTGGCACTGGGGGCATATCTGGCACTGGGCGGACATGTGTTTCTGGCACTGGGGGCATATCTTGCACGGAGGGGCCATGTATCTGGCACTGGGGGCACATCTGGCACTGAGGGGACATGCGTATCTGGCACTGGGGGGACGTGTATCTGGCACTGGGGAGACGTGTAGCTGGCAGTGGGGGCATATCTGGCACTGGGGAGATGTGTAGCTGGCAGTGGGGGCATATTTGGTACTGGGGCATATCTGGCACTGGGGGGACATGTGTATCTGGCACTGTGGGCATATCTGGCACTTGGGGGACATGTGTATCTGGCACTGGGGGCATGTCTGGCACTGGGGGGACATGTGTATCTTACACTGGGGGCATAACTGGCACTGGGGAGATGTGTATCTGGCAGTGGGGGCATATCTGGCACTGGGGAGATGTGTATCTGGCAGTGGCGGCATATCTGGCATTTTGGGGACATATGTGTATCTGGCACTGTGGAGGAATATATGTATCTGGCACTGTGGGGACATATATGTATCTGGCACTGTGGGGACATATATGTTTCTGGCACTGTGGGGGCATATATGTATTTGGTACTGCGGAGGCACCCATTTTTTGGTGTTTTTATATGTATGTGGCACTGTACAGGGGCTTTATTTGTATGTGGTACTGTACAACATGACTAAAAATGGGGTTATGACACAAGGTCATACTCCTACAAACGTCAAACCGGCGCGCGCATGATATGGCTCTTATGCTTGACTACAGATCTTTTTTGGCTCTTTGCCATTGTACGCCACTGGGGGAATAATTATTATAACATGTGGCTAGCCCATCACATATATTTTTTTGTTCAAATGTAATTATTTACATTGCCGGGACATGGCCTCTGATAACATTACATTGATGCGATAAATTAGAAGTTCAATGATCACATGTGCAATCATTTTACTTAAGCCCTTTGGGATGATTCCAATGTGAAGGGGTCCAGTTGGATACTGGCCAGGTTTTAGGGAGGTTAGGGTCTAGTTGGACCTACTGTTGCTGTATACTGGGCAGAACTTTGAACTGAGGAGCCTGTTCTGAGCCTTACACTGCATGGATTCGGGTGAAAACTTCACAGAGTGATAACATTGGATCCCAGAAGACATACTAGGGGGTTGAGTCCTGATTGGACTTCCTGTTAGTGTTTACCAGACGGAACTTTGATCCAGGGAGCCTGTTCTGGGCCTTCCACTGGATGAAAACTTCAGAGAGTGATAACATTGGGTCCACGAAGACATACTAAAGAGTTGAGGTCATGGTCGGACCTCCCATTGCTATACGCCAGACAGAACTTTGACACAGGAGCCTGTTCAGGGCGTTCCACTGGATGGACTTGGATGAAAACTTTAATAAACTGTAATAACTGACAGAAATAACGATAATTCAATGACCTGAAATAACTGCCTGAAATAAACATGAATTAATGAACTAAAATAACTGACAGAAATGGAGGTGGGAAGACAAAAAAAATATTGTGTACCCAAAAGCCTTGGAATAGCAACATTGATAACAGAAGGAAAACTGTAAACTTATCTCGCTATGGAAAGGTGATTATAAAACTGAATAGAAAGAAAAGCTGGGGATCAGGGCTACTGGTGACACCTCAAAATAAACGATACTGGGCAGCCATATTGGAAGAGCTGCTAAGCTGCTAATTATTTTTAAAATGTTGGCAGTTACATCCAGTTCATTAATAACTTAATAACTTGAAGTTTTAAACCTGGGCCACGCCGGGTACTTCAGCTAGTCATACACATATATTTTTTAAATTCCTATACATCTCATGTATTTCAACCCCTTATATGGCACTAGTGATGTTCCATCTGGACTAGTGATGAGCGGGTTCGGATCCTCTGAATCCGAACCCCCCCGAACTTCACCCTTTTTACACGGGTCCGAGGCAGATTCGAACCTTCCCGCCTTGCTCGGTTAACCTGAGCGCGCCCGAACGTCATCATCCCGCGGTCGGATTCTCGCGAGATTCGTATTCTATATAAGGAGCCGCGCGTCGCCGCCATTTTTCACTTGTGCATTGGAAATGATAGTGAGAGGACGTGGCTGGCGTCCTCTCAGTTTTATTCTGGTGGCTGCAAATATCTGTGCTCACTGCTTTATTGTGGGGACTGGGGACCAGCAGTATTATATAGGAGGAGTAAAGTGCAGAGTTTTGCTGACCAGTGACCACCAGTATTATACGTTCTCTGCCTGAAAAACGCTCCATATCTGTGCTCAGTGTGCTGCATATATCTGTGCTCACACTGCTTTATTGTGGGGACTGGGGACCAGCAGTATTATATAGGAGGAGTACAGTGCAGAGTTTTGCTGACCAGTGACCACCAGTATTATACGTGCTCTGCCTGAAAAACGCTCCATATCTGTGCTCAGTGTGCTGCATATATCTGTGCTCACACTGCTTTATTGTGGGGACTGGAGACCAGCAGTATTATATAGGAGGAGTACAGTGCAGAGTTTTGCTGACCAGTGACCACCAGTATTATACGTTCTCTGCCTGAAAAACGCTCCATATCTGTGCTCAGTGTGCTGCATATATCTGTGCTCACACTGCTTTATTGTGAGGACTGGGGACCAGCAGTATTATATAGGAGGAGTACAGTGCAGAGTTTTGCTGACCAGTGACCACCAGTATTATACGTTCTCTGCCTGAAAAACGCTCCATATCTGTGCTCAGTGTGCTGCATATATCTGTGCTCACACTGCTTTATTGTGGGGACTGGGGACCAGCAGTATTATATAGGAGGAGTACAGTGCAGAGTTTTGCTGACCAGTGACCACCAGTATTATACGTTCTCTGCCTGAAAAAAACTCCATATCTGTGCTCAGTGTGCTGCATATATCTGTGCTCACACTGTTTTATTGTGGGGACTGGGGACCAGTAGTATTATATAGGAGGAGTACAGTGCAGAGTTTTGCTGACCAGTGACCACCAGTATTATATGTTCTCTGCCTGAAAAACGCTCCATATCTGTGCTGCATTGTAGTATATAGTAGGAGTGCAGTGCATAATTTTGCTGACCACCAGTATATAATATATAGCAGTACGGTACAGAAGGCCACTGCTCTACCTACCTCTGTGTCGTCAAGTATACTATCCATCCATACCTGTGGTGCATTTCAGTTTTGCACAGTTTGCTGACCACCAGTATATAATATATAGCAGTACGGTACAGAAGGCCACTGCTCTACCTACCTCTGTGTCGTCAAGTATACTATCCATCCATACCTGTGGTGCATTTCAGTTTTGCACAGTTTGCTGACCACCAGTATATAGTATATAGCAGTACGGTACAGTAGGCCACTGCTCTACCTACCTCTGTGTCGTCAAGTATACTATCCATCCATACCTGTGGTGCATTTCAGTTTTGCACAGTTTGCTGACCACCAGTATATAGTATATAGCAGTACGGTACAGTAGGCCACTGCTCTACCTACCTCTGTGTCGTCAAGTATACTATCCATCCATACCTGTGGTGCATTTCATTTGTGCGCAGTATATATAGTAGTAGGCCATTGCTATTGATACTGGCATATAATTCCACACATTAAAAAATGGAGAACAAAAATGTGGAGGGTAAAATAGGGAAAGATCAAGATCCACTTCCACCTCGTGCTGAAGCTGCTGCCACTAGTCATGGCCGAGACGATGAAATGCCATCAACATCGTCTGCCAAGGCCGATGCCCAATGTCATAGTAGAGAGCATGTAAAATCCAAAAAACAAAAGTTCAGTAAAATGACCCAAAAATCAAAATTAAAAGCATTTGCGGAGAAGCGTAAACTTGCCAATATGCCATTTACGACATGGAGTGGCAAGGAACGGCTGAGGCCCTGGCCTATGTTCATGGCTAGTGGTTCAGATTCACATGAGGATGGAAGCACTCATCCTCTCGCTAGAAAACTGCAGTGCCACTCCTAGATGGGCCAGGTGTTTGTGTCGGCCACTTGCAGGGCCGTAACTACGTGTGTGCCAGGTGTGCCTGGCACACAGCGCAGTCGCCCTGAGGGCGCACTTGCCCGCATCCCCATTAAGTGGGTCCAAAGTCTGCAGCATTATAATGGGTCAGACTGACTCATTACAAGCCGCCAGAGTGTGCTGCTACCAGAGCGACCATTGAAAGGGACCCTGATTCCTGCTGCCCGGCCGCCGGCTCCTTCTCCTGATCCCCGCTGCCCGACTCCTGCATGTAGAGCCAGGCTGTCCGGCTCCCCTCTCCTAACCCCCGCCTCTCACATGCAGAGGCAGGCTACCGCCTCCTAACCCCCGCTGCCCGGCTCCCACATGCAGAGGCAGGCTGCCGGCTCCCCCCCCTCCTGACCCCCGCTGGCCGGCTCCCGTCTCACACACGCAGAGGCAGGCTACCCGCCTCCTAACCCCCGCTGCCCAGCTCCCGCCTTCCTCACATAGAGGCAGGCTACATGCCTCATAACCCCCGCTGCTCGGCTCCTGCATGCTGAGGCAGGCTGCGGGCTCCCCCCTCCTGACCCCCGCTGCCCGGCTCCCACCTCCCACACGCAGAGGCAGGCTACATGCCTCCTAACCCCCCGCTGCCCGGCTCCCGAATGCTGAGGCAGACTGCGGGCTCCCCCCTCCTGGCCCCCGCTGCCCGGCTCCCGCCTCCCACACGCAGAGGCAGGCTACATGCCTCCTAATCCCCGCTGCCTGGCTCCCGCATGCTGAGGCAGGCTTCGGGCTCCCCCCTCCTGACCCCCGCTGCCCGGCTCCCGCCTCCCACACGCAGAGGCAGGCTACTCGCCTCCTAACCCCCGCTGCCTGGCTCCCGCATGCTGAAGCAGGCTGCCGGCTCCCCCCTCCTAACCCCCGCTGGCCGGCTCCCGCATGCTGAGGCACCGCACGCTGAGGCACCGCACGCCGAGGCAGGTCTGGCAGTGGCTGCATGTGGAGATATATATATAGTTATGTGGCTGGGTGTGTATATGAGTACATGAGGGTGTGTGTGTGTGTGTGTGTGTGTGTGTGTATATGTGGCTTGGTGTGTATGTATATATGTGGCTGTGTACACTGTGCATGTATGTATATATGTGGTTGTGTGTGTATATACATCTGGTATGTACTTACGCCCTTCGCCTGCCGTAATTTGTAAAAGGGGGACTCTGCCTGCCGTACTGTAAGACGGGGACTCTGCTGCTGTAATGTGTAAAAAACGGGGGACACTGTCTGCCGTAATGTGTAAAAAGGGGACGCTGTCTGCCGTAATGTGTAAAAAGTGGACGCTGTCTGCCGTAATGTGTAAAAAGGGGGACTCTCTGCCGTAATGTGTAAAAAGGGGGACTCTCTGCCGTAATGTGTAGAAAGGGCATGCTCTGTGCCGTAATGTGTAGAAAGGGCACGCTCTATGCCGTAATGTGTAGAAAGGGGACGCTGTCTGCCGTAATGTGTAAAAAGGGGATGCTGTCTGCGGTAATGTGTAAAAGGGACTCTGCCTGGTGCAGTGGCGCTACTGTGCGGTGTAATTTAAATAATGGAGACTACTGTGCACCGTAATATGAATTGGTATTTTGTGACCACGCCCCTATATTTTTGACGCGCACCTACATGGGGGGGGGGGGGCGCCGATGCCGTTTTTTTGCACACAGCGCTAAAATGTTTAGTTACGGCACTGGCCACTTGGGTCGCTTAGCCTAGTCACACAGCTACCTCATTGCGCCTCTTTTTTTCTTTGCATCATGTGCTGTTTGGGGACTATTTTTTAAATCTGCCATCCTGTCTGACACTGCAGTGCCACTCCTAGATGGGCCAGATGTTTGTGTCGGCCACTTGGGTCGCTTAGCTTAGTCACACAACTACCTCATTGCTCCTCTTTTTTTCTTTGCATCATGTGCTGTTTGGGGACTATTTTTTTGAAGTGCCATCCAGCCTGACACTGCAGTGCCACTCCTAGATGGGCCAGGTGTTTGTGTCGGCCACTTGGGTCGTTTAGCTTAGTCATCCAGCCACCTCGGTGCAAATTTTAGGACTAAAAATAATTTTGTGAGGTGTGAGGTGTTCAGAATAGACTGAAAATGAGTGGAAATTATGGTTATTGAGGTTAATAATACTATGGGATCAAAATGAACCCCAAATTCTATGATTTAAGCTGTTTTTGAGGGTTTTTTGTAAAAAAAAAACACCCGAATCCAAAACACACCCGAATCCGACAAAAAAATTTCAGGGAGGTTTTGCCAAAACGCGTCCGAATCCAAAACACGGCCGCGGAACCGAATCCAAAACCAAAACACAAAACCCGGAAAATTTCAGGTGCACATCACTAATCTGGACATTAGTGCATTGCATTTGCATCACACTCCACGTAGACTTAGATGTCAACCGTGGCACTCTAAATACACAAGACACCTACAAAAACCTCTCACGTAAAGTAGAACACCAGTGGCGTAAATCTCATAGTTCAAGTAACTTTCTCGCATATAAGACCAGAGCCGGCCCTAGGCATAGGCAAACCAGGCAATTGCCTAGGGCATCTGGTAGGGGCACAACTAGCTTCTGCTGATTAAAATGATATGCGGCATGCCAATATTCTGTGTGTAGCATTTCGTATGCAGATACAGCCACAGTCGCACACAGTATATAGGCATGCCGCATATCATTTTAATCAGCAGAAGCTGCTTGTGCATCCTAGTCACATAGCAATGCAAATAAGATGCATTTTCATAAAAAAAATAGGCACCCAACGTTAGCAGAGCTGCCAGTTGACTCACGCCAGGAACTATATGTGTCATTATGTGTATAAGGGCATTAATAATGTGTAACATATGTGTAAGGGGCACTATGTGTGTCATTATGTGTATAAGGGCACTAATAATGTGCGGCATATGTGTAAGGGACATTATGTGTGTCATTATGTGTATAAGGGCATTAACAATTCAGCATATGTGTAAGGGAAATTATGTGTATAAGGGCATTAATAAGGGTTGGCATAATGTGTAAGGCACATTATGTTTATAAGGACATTAATAATGTGTGTCATATATGTAAGGGGCATTACTGTGTTGTATTATGTGTATAAATGCATTACCAATGTGTGGCACTATGTGTATAAGGTGTTCTACTGTGTGGCGTAATGTATAGAAAGGGCACTACTGTGTGGTCTAATGTGAATAATGTGAATAAAGAGCAATATGGTGTGGTGTAATGTGAATAAGGAGCAATTCAGTATGATATTATGTGAATGTGGGGCACTACTGTGAGGAGTAAAGTATATAAGGTAAAGTGGTACTACTGTGTGATGTAATATGAATAAGGGACACTATCGCATTAGAAATTGTGAATAAAGTTGCACTACTGTGAGGCATAAGTTTAATTGGGGGTACAATTGTTTGGCCATTCCCCTTGCCAGCTAAAATACAAACCTTTTTGGGCTGTGTGCCAAATGTGCACACTGTTCTTATTTAAATTACAGTGGGTAGGAAAAAAAAATAAGAATTTACTCACCGGTAATTCTATTTCTCGTAGTCCGTAGTGGATGCTGGGAACTCCGTAAGGACCATGGGAATAGCGGGCTCCGAAGGAGGCTGGGCACTCTAGAAAGATCTTAGACTACCTGGTGTGCACTGGCTCCTCCCACTATGACCCTCCTCCAAGCCTCAGTTAGGTACTGTGCCCGGACGAGCGTACACAATAAGGAAGGATTTTGAATCCCGGGTAAGACTCATACCAGCCACACCAATCACACCGTACAACTCGTGATATGAAACACAGTTAACAGTATGAAACAATAGAGCCTCTCAACAGATGGCTCAACAATAACCCGATTTAGTTAACAATAACTATGTACAAGTATTGCAGATAAACCGCACTTGGGATGGGCGCCCAGCATCCACTACGGACTACGAGAAATAGAATTACCGGTGAGTAAATTCTTATTTTCTCTAACGTCCTAGTGGATGCTGGGAACTCCGTAAGGACCATGGGGATTATACCAAAGCTCCCAAACGGGCGGGAGAGTGCGGATGACTCTGCAGCACTGAATGAGAGAACTCCAGGTCCTCCTCAGCCAGGGTATCAAATTTGTAGAATTTTGCAAACGTGTTTGCCCCTGACCAAGTAGCTGCTCGGCAAAGTTGTAAAGCCGAGACCTCTCGGGCAGCCGCCCAAGACGAGCCCACCTTCCTTGTGGAATGGGCATTGACAGATTTTGGCTGTGGCAGGCCTGCCACAGTATGTGCAAGCTGAATTGTACTACAAATCCAACGAGCAATAGTCTGCTTAGAAGCAGGAGCACCCAGCTTGTTAGGTGCATATAGGATAAACAGCGAGTCAGATTTTCTGACTCTAGCCGTTCTGGAAACATATATTTTCAGTGCCCTGACCACGTCTAGCAACTTGGAGTCCTCCAAGTCCCTAGTAGCCTAGGCACCACAATAGGCTGGTTCAGGTGAAACGCTGACACCACCTTTGGGAGAAACTGGGGACGAGTCCTCAATTCTGCCCTATCCATATGGAAATTCAAATAAGGGCTTTTACAAGACAAAGCCGCCAACTTTGATACTCGCCTGGCAGAAGCCAAGGCCAATAACATAACCACCTTCCACGTGAGATATTTCAGATCCACGGTTTTTAGTGGTTCAAACCAATGTGATTTTAAGAAACTCAACACCACGTTGAGATCCCAAGGTGCCACAGGAGGCACAAACGGGGGCTGACTCTGCAGCACTCCTTTTATAAATGTCTGAACTTCAGGTACTGAAGCTAGTTCTTTTTGAAAGAAAATCGACAGAGCCGAGATCTGTACCTTAATGGAACCCAATTTAAGGCCCATAGTCACTCCTGCTTGCAGGAAATGCAGAAATCGACCTAGTTGAAATTCCTCTGTTGGGGCCCTTTCGGCCTCACACCATGCAACATATTTTTGCCATATGTGGTGATAATGAGTTGCTGTAACCTCTTTCCTGGCTTTAGTAAGCGTAGGAATGACTTCCTCCGGAATGCCCTTTTCCTTCAGGATCCGGCGTTCAACCGCCATGCCGACAAACGCAGCCGCGGTAAGTCTTGGAACAGACAGGGCCCCTGCTGCCGCAGGTCCTGTCTGAGTGGCAGAGGCCATGGGTCCTCTGATATAAATTCTTGAAGTTCTGGGTACCAAGCTCTTCTTGGCCATCCACGAGTATCGTTCTTACTCCTCGCCTTCTTATTATTCTCAGTACCTTTGGTATGAGAGGCAGAGGGGAGAACACATAAACCGACTGGTACACCCACGGTGTTACCAGAGCGTCCATAGCTATCGCCTGAGGGTCCCTTGACCCGGTGCAATATCTTTTATAGCTTTTTGTTGAGGCGGGACGCCATCATGTCCACCTGTGGCCTTTCCCAATGGTGTACAATCCTATTGGAAGACTTCTGGAGGAAGTCCCCATTCTCCCGGGTGGAGGTCGTGTCTGTTGAGAAGATCTGCTTCCCAGTTGTCCACTCCGGGAATGAACACTGCTGACAGTGCTAACACATGATTTTCCGCCTATCGGAGAATCCTTGTGGCTTCTGCCATCGCCATCCTGCTTCTTGTGCCGCCCTGTTGGTTTACATGGGCGACTGCCGTGATGTTGTCTGATTGGATCAGTACCGGCTGGTTTTGAAGCAGAGGCCTTGCCGGCCTCAGGGCATTGTAAATGGCCCTCAGGTCCAGAATATTTATGTGTAGGGAAATAACCTGACTTGACCAAAGTCCCTGGAAATTTCTTCCCTGTGTGACTGCCTCCCAGCCTCAAAGGCTGGAATCCATGGTCACTAGGACCTAGTCCTGTATGCCGAACCTGCGGCCCTCTTGAAGATGGGCACTCTGCAGCCACCACAGTAGAGATACCCTGGTCCTTGGAGACAGGGTTATCAGCCTATGCATCGGAAGATGCGATCCGGACCACTTGTCCAACAGGTCCCTCTGAAAAGTTCTTGTATGGAACCTGCCTAATGGGATTGCTTCGTAGGAAGCTACCATTTTTCCCAGGACTCGCGTGCAATGATGCACCGCTACCTATTTTGGCTTCAGGAGGTCTCTGACTAGAGATGACAACTCCTTGGCTTTCTCCTCCGGGAGAAACACTATTTCTGGTTTATGTCCAGAACCATCCCCAGGAACAGTAGACGTGTCATAGGAACCAGCTGTGACTTTGGACTGTTTAGAATCCAACCATGCTGTTGTAGCACTTTCCAAAATAGTGCTACCCCGACTACCAACTGCTCCTTGGACCTCGCCCTTATAACGAGATTGTCCAAGTACGGGATAATTACAACTCCCTTTTTTTGAAGGAGTATCAACATTTCGGCCATTACCTTGATAAAACACCCTCGGTGCCATATACAGTCCAAACGGCAGTGTCTGGACTTGGTAATGGTAATCCTGTACCACAATCTGAGGTACTCCTGGCGAGGATGGTAAATGGGGACATGCAGGTAAGCATCCTTGATGTCCCAGGATACCATGTAATCCCCCTCGTCCAGGCTTGGAATAACCGCCCTGAGCGATTCCATCTTGAACTTGAATTTTTGTGTTCAAGGATTTTAAATATAAAATGGGTCACACCGAACCATGCGGTTTCGGTACCCCAACCCGTGTGGAATAGTAACCCCGTCCTTGTTGAAGTAGGGGCACCTTGAGTATTACCTGCTGGGAATACCGCTTATTAATTGCCTCTAGCACAGCCTCCCTGCCTGAGGGAGTTGTCAGCAAGGCATATTTTAGGAAACGGCTGGGGGGAGACATCTCGAATTCCAGCTTGTACCCCTGAAATACTACTTGAAAGAAACAGGGATCCACCTGTGAGCGAGCCCACTAATTGCTGAAATTTTTGAGACGGCCCCCCACCGTACCTGGCTACACCTGTGGAGCACCCGCGTCATGGTGTGGCCTCACAGGAGGCGGGGGAAGAATCTTGATTCTGGGAACAGGCTGACTGGTGCAGCTTTTTTCCCTCTACCCTTGTCTCTGTACAGAAAGGAAGCGCCATTTGACCCGCTTGCTTTTCTGAAGCCGAAAGGACTGTACCTTTGTCTGTGAGGAAACCTGAGGTAAAATTATTTCTTCCCAGCAGTTGCTGTGGATACGAGGTCCCAGAGACCATCCCCAAATAATTCCTCACCCTTATAAGGCTCTCTATGCGCTTTTTAAGTCAGCATCACCTGTCCAGTGACAGGTCTCTAATATCCTCCTGACAGAATGGACATTACATTTATTTTGGATGCCAGTCGGCAAAATATCCCTCTGTGCATCCCCCATATATAAGACGACGTCTTTAATATGTTTTTATGTTTGCCAACTAGTATCCCTGTTTGACAGGGTCACCGACCACGCTGCAGCAGCACTATCTGCAGGTCTCAGTCTAGTACCTGAGTGTGTAAATACAGACTTCAGGATAGCCTCCTGTTTTTTATCAACAGGTACCTATTAAAGTGGCCGTATCCTAAGACGGCAGTGCCACCTTTTTTGACAAACGTGTGAGCGCCTTATCCACCCTAGGGGATATCTCCCAGCGTAACTTATCCACCTGGCGGGAAAGGGTACGCCATCAGTAACTTTTTATAAATTACCAGTTTCTTAACGGGGGAACCCACGCTTTCACACACTTCATTTATTCATCTGATGGGGGAACAAAACACTGCCTGTTTTTTCTCCCCAAACCTAAAACCCATTTTTAGAGGTGCTTGGGTTAAAGTCAGAAATGTATAACACATTTTTTATTGCCGGGATCACGTCACGGATGTTCCTAGTGGATTGTGTATATGTCTCCACCTTGTCGACACTGGAGTCAGACTCCGTGTCGACATCTGTGTCTGCCATCTGAGAGAGCGGGCGTTTTTGAGCCCCTGATGGCCTTTGAGACGCCTGGGCAGGCGCGGGCTGCGAAGCCGGCTGTCCCACAGCTGTTACGTCATCCACCCTTTTATGTAAGGAGTTGACACTGTCGGTTAATACCTTTCACCTATCCATCCACTCTGGTGTCGGCCCCACAGGGGGCGACATCACATTTATCGGCCTCTGTTCTGTCACCATATAAGCCTCCTCATTCAACATGTCGACACAGCCGTACCGACACACCGCAGACACACAGGGAATGCTCTAAACGAGGACAGGACCCACAATAGCCCTTTGGGGGGACAGAGTAAGAGTATGCCAGCACACACCAGAGCGCTATATATATACAGGGACTAACTGAGTTATGTCCCTAATAGCTTTTATATAATATACTGTATACAGTGCCAATTTTAATGCCCCCCCTCTCTTTTCCCTCTTACTGTACTGTAGAATTGCAGGGAAGAGCCAGGGAGCTTCCCTCCAGCCGAGCTGTGAGGGAAAAATGGCGCCAGTGTGCTGAGGAGATAGGCTCCGCCCCTTTTTCGCGGCCTATTCTCCCGTTTTTTATGGAATTCTGGCAGGGGTATTTACCTCATATATAGCCCCTGGGGCCATATATTGAGGTATTTTAGCCAGCCAAGGTGTTTTTATTGCTGCCTCAGGGCGCCCCCCCCCAGCGCCCTGCACCCTCAGTGACCGGAGTGTGAAGTGTGTGAGAGGAGCAATGGCGCACAGCTGCAGTGCTGTGCGCTACCTTGGTGAAGACAGAGTCTTCATGCCGCCGATTTTCCGGACCATCTTCTTGCTTCTGGCTCTGTAAGGGGGACGGCGGCGCGGCTCCGGGACCGAACATCAAGGCTGGGCCTGCGGTCGATCCCTCTGGAGCTAATGGTGTCCAGTAGCCTAAGAAGCCCAATCCGGCTGCAAGCAGGCGAGTTCGCTTCTTCTCCCCTTAGTCCCTCGCTGCAGTGAGCCTGTTGCCAGCAGGTCTCACTGAAAATAACAAATTCTAAGACTATAACTTTCTAAGAGCTCAGGAGAGCCCCTAGTGTGCATCCAACCTCGGCCGGGCACGAAATCTAACTGAGGCTTGGAGGAGGGTCATAGTGGGAGGAGCCAGTGCACACCAGGTAGTCTAAGATCTTTCTAGAGTGCCCAGCCTCCTTCGGAGCCCGCTATTCCCATGGTCCTTACGGAGTTCCCAGCATCCACTAGGACGTTAGAGAAAAAAGGACTGCTATGGATGCAGGGTCAGAGGCGGAATTAGCGGTGGGGCTAGGGGGCACCAGTCAAAATCTTGCCTAGGGCATCATATTGGTTAGGGCCGGCTCTGTATAAGACTGTGTACCACTCTTATTATAATGCTCTGGACACTGCCAAACAAACATATTTCCAATCTCTCATCTCTGCTCAATCCTCTAACCCCAATCGATGTTTTAATACATTTAAATCACTTCTTGTCCCTCCCTCACCAACCCACCAGCCACTATTAGTGCACAAGATCTTGCTTCCTATTTCAAGGACAAGATTGATAAGATCTGAAATGTAATGGTATGCTCTTCTACAGCCAGTGACCTGCTCAATTCCCTTCCTGAACCCTCTAACACCTTCTCTTCATTTGATCCCACAAATGAAGATAAAGTATCTGCACTCTTCTCATCTTCCTACTCTACTACCTCTCCTCTTAACTCTTTACCCTCACAAATTAGTAAAACTCTGTCTGCTGTGCTCATCCCAACCTTAACTAAAATCTGTAATCTCTCTCTGTCTACTGGTATCTTTCCTTCTCTGTACAAGCATGGTGTGATTACTCCCATTCTGAAAAAACAAAACTCTGACCCTAACTCTCAAACTACTGTCCCATCTCTCAGCTACTTGAGAGACTTGCCAACACTCGCCTCACACACTTTCTTAACTCACACAGCTTACTGGACCCACTTCAGTCAGGGTTTCGTGCCCAACACTCCACAGAGATAGCACTGACTAAGGTAGTGAATGATTTGGTCACTGCTAAATCTAAAGGCCATTACTCACTACTTATTCTCCTTGATCTCTCTGCTGCTTTTGACACTGTTGACCACTCTCTTCTCATACAAACACTACAATCCCTAGGTCTTCAGGACACAGCCCTTTCTTGGTTCTCATCCTACTTATCTAATTGCTCCTTCAGTGTTTGTTTCTCTGATTCCACCTCTTTTCGCTACCTCTCTCAGTTGGAGTACCGCAAGGCTCAGTCTTAGGTCCCCTGATTTTTTTTCTATCCATACCACATCTCTTGGCAAGCTAATCAACTCTTTCGGATTTCAGTACCATCTGTATTCATAATATGATACTCAAATCTACCTATCCTCCACAGATTTGTCACCTTCTGTATTGGGCCGTGTCACTGAATGCCTTTCTGCCATTTCATCTTGGATAACATCTCACCACCTCAAACTTAATATTTCCAAAACAGAATTAATTATATTTCCACCAGCCAATAATAGTTACCAACCTAATATCTCTATCACTGTTGATAACTCAGCAATCATCCCTACCCCACAAGCTCGCTGCCTAGGTCTCATTCTTGATCTGAATTGTCCTTTGTTCCCCACATTCAATCTGTCTCAAGATCATGTTACATACATCTAAGAAACATATCCAAAATACGACCAGATCTTACACAAGACACAGCAAAAACTCTAATCCATGCTCTCATTATCTCCCGCATTGATTATTGTAATAGTCTCCTGACTGGTCTTCCCAAACATAGGCTCTCACCACTGCAATCCATTTTGAATGCAGCTGCGAGGCTAATCTACCTCGCTTGATGTTCATCGTCTACAGATCCGCTCTGTCAGTCCCTCCATTGGTTACCGGTGTTCTACCATATTAAAGATAAAATACTTTTACTTAAAAGGCTATTAACCAAACTGCAGCAACATACATCTCTTCACTCATCTCAAAATATCTCCCTACCTGACCTCTCCGCTCTGCGTCTCTCATCCACATGCATTACTTGTTCACACTCAAAATTACAGGACTTTATCCGGGCTTCACCCACTCTGTGGAATGCCCTCCCATGCACAATAAGACGTTCCCTGAAAACTCACCTCTTCAGACAAGCCTATCAAATTCCAGACCCACCCACATAACCTTCAGTGCTTCCGTATCTAATCTTACAGGCTGTGTTTGAAAAATGACAGTTAAGAGCTGATTGGTTAGTACTTTATCACCGTGCAATTTATCACTCTCTAAGTGATTTATCTCTTGATAAATCTTTATGATATATATGATAACTTTGGAGCAAAGTCAATCAAGCTTTAGTGAAAGTTCTATTCCCCTCGTATAAATCTAGAAATACTGCAGTCTGGATTCGGGTATTTGTAACCAGTAACAACATTAATGTTCTATTCCAATATTGCACATCTGTCACACTCTAAAAAGTATTGCGTATCCCAATGGATCAAAAATAGGTGTAAAATCAGAGGCAGGCTGGCCCGGGGGGCAGGGTGCCATGTGCCCCCCGGACTACGCTACTGCAAAGGGTCACGGGCCGGCCGCCACCTTCTACTACACCAGCAGTGGCCAACCCGCGGCTCTCGAGCCGCATGCGGCTCTTTCTATCTCCGCATGTGGCTCGTAAGCTCCCCCGGCACCTCCCGCTGCCCTAGTCTGCAGTGCCTGGCGCCGGCCCGTGAGCCAATCAGAGCTCACGGACCGGCAGCCAATCAGGAGTCTTAGCTACCGGTCCGTGAATTCTGATTGCCTAATTAGAGAGAATCAACGCCTAATTAGAGAGAATCAACGCTCTCCTCCCCTCACAAGAAGCAGACTGAGCAGAGCAGCAGAGTGGCGGTGAGCAGCACTTGGGGGAGCGCAGTGTGGGGACATGTTTATCTTACACTTGGGGCATATCTGGCACTAGGGGGACGTGTATCTGGCACTGGGGGCATATCTGGCACTGGGCGGACATGTGTTTCTGGCACTGGGGGCATATCTTGCACGGAGGGGCCATGTATCTTGCACTGGGGGCACATCTGGCACTGAGGGGACATGCGTATCTGGCACTGGGGGGACGTGTATCTGGCACTGGGGAGACGTGTAGCTGGCAGTGGGGGCATATCTGGCACTGGGGAGATGTGTAGCTGGCAGTGGGGGCATATTTGGTACTGGGGCATATCTGGCACTGGGGGGACATGTGTATCTGGCACTGTGGGCATATCTGGCACTGGGGGGACATGTGTATCTGGCACTGGGGGCATGTCTGGCACTGGGGGGACATGTGTATCTTACACTGGGGGCATAACTGGCACTGGGGAGATGTGTATCTGGCAGTGGGGGCATATCTGGCACTGGGGAGATGTGTATCTGGCAGTGGCGGCATATCTGGCATTTTGGGGACATATGTGTATCTGGCACTGTGGAGGAATATATGTATCTGGCACTGTGGGGACATATATGTATCTGGCACTGTGGGGACATATATGTTTCTGGCACTGTGGGGGCATATATGTATTTGGTACTGCGGAGGCACCCATTTTTTGGTGTTTTTATATGTATGTGGCACTGTACAGGGGCTTTATTTGTATGTGGTACTGTACAACATGACTAAAAATGGGGTTATGACACAAGGTCATACTCCTACAAACGTCAAACCGGCGCGCGCATGATATGGCTCTTATGCTTGACTACAGATCTTTTTTGGCTCTTTGCCACTGACTGGTTGGCAACCCCTGCACTACACTGCTCTGCTGAAGCCGCGGCCGCACTGACAAATTTATAATAAAGTATTTTTGGTATAATTTACATCAGTCCTAATTTTTTTTTATTAATAAATATTTTTTAAACAAAAAAAAAACTCCATTTAAGATGGCGCCACTACTTATGGGCCAGTGCTCTGGACTTGTCAGCCAGGCTAAAAGTTGACAGCCAGCCCCCGTGTCAAAGTAAATTGCATATACTGAACATGGATTTTGCCATAATGTTTGATTAGTGAATATCTCCAAAAGATATATACAAAGCTGAAAACATTCATTTATGGAATTCCAGTAATACCCTAAAAACCCATATAATTAGTTTGCTGCTTAATTTTCTAAGTGTCTGTCATACACTCATGAATTACACAGTTTCTGTGGCTGGCTTAATTCAAATATAGTTTGGTAGATGCTCAATTAGCTTAGTGATATCATTCAGGTGCTTGAAAGGAAGGGGTATTTCTGAGCAAGAAAAAAAGGCATTTTGTTTCCCCCAGCACACTGAATGATAACAGTAACCAGATGTAAATCCCACATAATAATAGAATTCAGAGATCTTCGTTACATATATTTGCGCAAATGTATGGTAAAGCCCCAAAGCCGCATCAAGGCGTCTCTGTATATTTGGGGTCTCTAGCGCTATATCTAGGTGCAGGGTGTGGCACCCCAAAATACCAGCATAAGCCAGAAGGCCCATGGCGGCATACCAGTGAAAAAACTATAGTGTTAATGAATTAATGTTAGGAAGCCGAAGCTATGAAGAGGGTGATACAAAAATGAGATGTAATTAAAATAGAGAAATAGTGTTAAAGTAATTAGTGTGTGAAAAGTGTTAATAGAATGTAAAGGTATGCCACACTTAAGCCATCCAGCTCAGCCAGTCCAGAGGCACCACACCTCACACCTCCATTACCCCAATCTGGGTCTATGATTAACCAGCAGGGAGCCACATGATAATGGCCACAGCAGGATAGAGATCGCCTCTGCCTGATTGACAGGCAGAGGCGATCGATGGGTGGGAGGGGGCGAAACGGCGGCGTTTGGCCGCTGTTTTGTAGGCGCGGTCCGGCCAACGCAGGCGTGGCTGGACCGAACGGGGGGCGGGCCGCAGCGGCTGCATGACGTCATACGCAGCCGCTGCGGGCCAGGGAGCGAGGAGTAGCTCCCGGCCAGCACGCTAAAGCTGCGCTGGCCAGGAGTTACTCCTGAAGTGCAGAGGCATCGCCGCTGTGCGATGCCTTTGCACTTCTGCGAGGGGGACGGACTGACGTGTGGCGGACTAGCCCCGTGCTGGGCGTCCCCCCGCATGTCAGGAAAAAATTTTGCAGAACTACGATCAACTTGGAATGACCAGGGACGGATTAAGCCCTTGGGGGGCTCAGGGCACCCAAGACAGGGGCCCCCCCCACCAGCAACCACCCCCCGCAGGGGCAAAAGCAGGATTCGGAAGGGGGTTTCCTTTGATGCGCGTGTGTGTGTATATATATATATATATATATATATATATATATATATATATACACAGTGGTCGAAGTGGAAATTTTGAAGTGGGGGTATGCAAAAGTCAAGGACACAACAGGGGGCGTGTCCAGTGTAGTAGAACCCCTTATACTATTTAGTACTGCTACCCATTTCACCTTATAGCACATGGTATGAGCTGAAATTAACATTATAGCACACGGTACGAGCCGAAATTCACATTGTAGCACACTGAATGAGCCAAAATTCACATTGTAGCACACTGAATGAGCTGAAACTCACATTGTAGCACACTGAATGAGCCGAAATTCACCTTGTAGAACACTGAATGAGCCGAAATTCACATTGTAGCACACTGAATGAGCCAAAATTCACATTGTAGCACACTGAATGAGCCGAAATTCACATTGTAGCACACTGAATGAGCCGAAATTCACATTGTAGCACACTGAATGAGCCGAAATTCACATTATAGCACACTGAATGAGCTGAAATTCACATTGTAGCACACTGAATGAGCCGAAATTCACATTGTAGCACACTGAATGAGCCGAAATTCACATTGTAGCACACTGAATGAGCTGAAACTCACATTGTAGCACACTGAATGAGCCAAAATTCACATTACAGCACACAGAATGAGCCGAAATTCACATTTTAGCACACTGAATGAGCCAAAATTGACATTGTAGCACACTGAATGAGCCAAAATTCACATTGTAGCACACTGAATGAGCTAAAACTGTTAGGATCTCCTGCTCTGTGCTGCCACGTCGCCATGGCAACCGGGAGGCAAGTGTTAGCGAAGTAACCTGAGCGCAGCTGATACTCCGGTCCGGGTTTTTACTGTGTAGTGGTTACAGGCTCTGTGCACGGCAGGGAATCCGGCGCTGGTTTTATGCTCACAGTCTGTGAGGTCTGAGTGGGGCGTGGACAGCACCTGCTATATAAACCATCCTCTCAGGCTAGGCAAATGCTGCTGAATCTTTGTTTGTTAGTCAGTACCAGAGAGTTAGCTAGTACTGTTTGACTTTGTATTTACTTGTTGCTTACTGCGAATAGGCCTTGGGATTCGGTACTTCATTCTGCCAATCCGGACCTAGCAGTAAGACTGGAGTCAGTTGTTTGACCTGCTGGGGTTCTTTTGCTATTCTGTGAACCCAGCAGGTTTGCGGCTGTACTCTCAGACCTGCTTGCTTAATCCTCCCTCACAGTGCAGGGCGTCCAGGTGTCAGTTTAGTGGCAGTAAGCTGAACCTGTGCCCTGCAAGTGGGGGTTAGGATTGTGGATACTCTCCTTGTGTCTATATTTCTATCTCTGACCAAGGAGTTTATTCCCACACCCGTTGGTAACCCTTTGGGGTTTTTTCTGTTGCTCTTAGCAACATCATTTCAGGTGCTCCACATGTTAAATCACTACACATCGCTTCATTGTCCGCTCTATTCCATCTGAGCATTCCTGACACTAGGGAGACACCCAATTCCTGAGCCTTTGGGCTTCTCCTTTCACTTTGTGTTTATTAGTTATTCCATCACCTCCTGTGTATGTTATGTTATACTGTCTGTGAGTTCGTGTGCTTCGCTTCCCTCTCTGTTCATACACCGGTATACTCCTGTTAGCACTGGTGTGCGTAACATATTCAGCAGCCCTACTCCTGTTGAAATTTTGTGGGAATATGGAGCATACCCCTCAAAATACTTTGCAACAGGTGGTCGATCAGGTGCAGGTCCTGACTCGAAAATGTAATGAGATGTCCATTAAAATGAACACCCCGCAGGCCGCTAGCGGAGCTCCCGCAGCAGCAGCAGCGGCAAGTTCAGGGGTTAAGGAGCCGAAAGTAAATCTCCCGGATCGTTTTTCTGGAGATCGCTCGCAGTTCTTTTGTTTCAAGGAGAGCTGTAAGCTATATTTCAGGCTTAGGCCCCAGTCTTCTGGGTCGGAGATTCAGCAGGTGGGCATGGTGATTTCCTTGCTACAAGGAGACCCACAGGTCTGGGCATATGGGTTACAGCCTGACTGTCCGTCGCTTAAAAGTGTTGATGTTTTTTTTACGGCACTGGGCATTTTGTATGATGACCCTGACAAGATGGCTTCAGCCGAGGCTCAGATTACGGTTCTTAAGCAAGGGCGACGGCCAGCTGAGGTTTATAGTACGGAGTTTCGGAGGTTGGCTCATGATACCCAGTGGAATGACCCAGCCCTGAGAAACCAGTACCGAAGGGGCCTTTCTGACCAGATAAAGGACCAACTGGTACAATATTCCTCACCTGATAGCTTAGATCAGCTCATGCAGTTATCCATCCGGGTGGATAGACGACTGAGAGAGCGTAGGCTTGAAAGGGAGACCGCAGTTTCCTTTTTTCCCAAGGGAACCTCAGACTCTGAGGAATATTCCGAGGAGCCTATGCAGATTGGGGCTACCCGCCTCTCCTCGCGTGAGAAGACGCGGAGGAGACAGCAGGGTTTGTGTTTGTACTGTGGGAATAAAGGTCATGTTGTAGTATCATGCCCAGAAAAACCGGAAAACTTCAGGGCCTGAGGGTGATGTGAAATATCCTGTCAGGCCAGAAGTCAGAATTTCCTAAAAAGACTTTTCTCATTCCGGTGACTTTGGAGATCCTCGGTCAAACTGTCAAAACTGAGGCCTTTGTTGACAGTTGGGCCGATGGGGTTTTCATGGACCGTCAATTCGCCATGGAACACTCTGTTCCCTCAGTACCTTTGGCATCAGAGATTGAGATCTGTGGGTTAAACGGGGAACCATTGTCCCAGGGTAAAATTACCTCCTGCACCAGCCAAATTCCTTTGTTTATTGGAGCCACACACTCTGAAAAATTGTCTTTTTATGTGACTGTCTGTTCTTTTGCCCCATTGGTTTTGGGGTTACCCTGGTTAAGGGCCCATAACCCTCAATTTGACTGGGTCTCTGGGGAGATTCTTAGTTGGGGTAGTGATTGTTTCAAGAGTTGCTTGAGCCTTCCAGTCAGGCTCTCGCAGCTAAGTTTGCCAGGATTGCCAGGATGTTATGCAGATTTTGCGGATGTGTTCTCCAAAAAAGTTGCGGAGGTACTACCTCCCTATCGCCCCTATGACTGTGCCATTGATTTGTTGCCGGATGCTAAGCTTCCCAAGAGCAGGTTGTACTCCCTGTCACGTCCTGAGACTCAGGCTATGGCAGAGTACATTCAGGAGAACTTGGCTAAGGGATTTATCAGACCCTCACAGTCCCCAGTTGGGTCGGGGTACTTTTTCGTGGGTAAAAAGGACGGTTCGTTGCGACCCTGCATCGACTTCAGGGAATTGAACCGTATCACGATTAAAAACTCGTACCCACTGCCTCTCATTTCGGTTTTGTTTGACCAGCTTCGTACTGCCACCATTTTTTCTAAGATTGACCTACGCGGTGCTTACAATCTAATCCGAATAAGAGAGGGGGATGAATGGAAGACTGCCTTTAATACCCACTCAGGGCATTATGAATATTTGGTGATGCCTTTTGGGCTCTCTAATGCCCCGGCAGTCTTCCAGGAATTCATGAACGATGTGCTCAGGGAATATTTGGATAGATTCTTAGTTGTTTATCTAGATGACATCCTAATCTTCTCTCATTCCCTGGAGGAACATCGGAAGCATGTACGCTTAGTCCTCCAGAAACTCAGAGACCACCAGCTTGGGGCGAAGCTGGAGAAGTGCGAGTTTGAAGTCCAGCAAATCGCATTTCTAGGGTATATTATCTCCTCAGAAGGTTTCCAAATGGAGGGTTCTAAGGTACAGGCAGTCCTGGATTGGGTGCAGCCCACTAGTTTGAAGGCGCTTCAGCATTTTCTGGGCTTTGCGAATTTTTATAGACGGTTTATCGCTGGATTTTCGTCTATAGTGGCCCCCTTGGTGGCACTCACTAAGAAAGGGGCGGATGTTGCTCACTGGTCTTGTGAGGCCAAAGCGGCCTTTGCCCGTCTCAAAAGGGCATTTGTCTCGGCCAAGGTGCTGCGACACCCAGATCCAGAGCGTCCTTTTGTGGTAGAAGTGGATGCCTCTGAGATAGGTATTGGGGCAGTGCTCTCTCAGATGGGGGTGTCTGATAATCGCCTTCATCCCTGTGCTTACTTTTCCCGTAAATTTTCGTCTGCCGAGATGAATTATGATGTGGGTAACCGGGAATTGTTGGCTATAAAGGATGCACTCGGGGAGTGGAGACACTGGCTTGAGGGGGCTAAGTTTGTGGTCTCAATTCTCACCGACCATAAGAATCTGGCATATTTAGAGTCAGCGAAGCAGCTCAATGCCAGGCAGGCACGATGGGCTTTGTTTTTTGCTCGCTTTAATTTTTTGATAACATATCGCCCTGGGTCAAAAAACATCAAGGCTGATGCGCTCTCGCGGAGTTTTGCTCCAGTTCAAGAGACCACCGAGGAGCCATTGCCCATTGTGTCCCCATCATGTATTAAAGTGGGCATTACCGAGGACCTCTTATCATTAGTCCTTAGAGCACAGGAGCAGGCTCCTCCAGACCTTCCGGTAGGTCTCTTGTTTGTGCCTCCTAGGTTAAGACAGCGAGTGTTCCTGGAATTCCATGCCAAGAGGTCGGCAGGGCATCCGGGTATTGCCAGAACTCGGGAGTTGCTGTCTAGGGCGGTGTGGTGGCCCTCGGTGGCTAGGGATGTGGATCAGTGGGTTCGGGCATGTGAAGTTTGTGCCCGAAATAAAACTCCTAGAGGGGTTCCTGTCGGCCCATTACATCCACTCTCTATTCCGTCTAAGCCATGGACCCACATTTCCATGGATTTTGTGGTGGACTTGCCCAAATCCTCGGGGATGACAGCCATTTGGGTTGTCGTTGACAGGTTTTCGAAGATGGCGCATTTCGTTCCACTGGTTGGGTTGCCATCGGCCAGACGCCTGTCTGAGTTATTTATGCAGCATGTTGTGCGCCTCCACGGGTTGCCACTTGATGTGGTCTCTGACCGTGGATCTCAGTTTGTGGCCAAATTCTGGAGGGCATTTTGTTCTGATCTCCAGATTTCTGTGAGCTTGTTGTCAGGCTACCATCCACAGTCTAATGGGCAGACTGAGAGGGTGAACCAGTCCTTGGAGCAGTTCCTCAGGTGTTATGTCTCCAAGTGTCATACTGACTGGGTTGCTCATCTGTCCATGGCGGAGTTTGCCTATAACAACGCGGCTCACTCTGCTACAGGGATCTCTCCCTTCCTTTGTGTGTATGGGCATCATCCTAAGGCCAATTCTTTTGACCCCCTGGATTCCACGTCTGGTGGTTCCTCTGTTGTTTCGGTCCTTAGGGGTATTTGGAGGAAAGTGAAGAAAGCCCTTGGGGTAAATTTACTAAGATTCGTATTTTCCCGTTTCAGGTCAAAGTTCAATCACGAATGACATCGAAAGTGTAAAACTGCAACTGTTTGAATTTGTTACGATGGATTTACTAAGCTGTCGTATTCGGGTTTTTCTTTTCTTCCGATGTCGATGTCATTCGTGTTTTTTTTGTGTTTTTTACGGCAGTGATTAGCAAATCACTGCCGACTTTTTTACAATTAATCTCGGTCGGATCTGTGTGATCCGTGCTGGGGTTCTATTTTTTTTTTTTTTTTAAATTAAACACTGTAAAATGTAAAAAAAAAATTGTGTGGGGTCCCCCCTCCTAAGCATAACCAGCCTCGGGCTCTTTGAGCCGATCCTGGTTGCCGAAATATGGGAAAAAAAATGACAGGGGTTCCCCCATATTTAAGCAACCAGCATCGGGCTCTGCGCCTGGTCCTGGTTCCAAAAATACGGGGGACAAAAAGAGTAGGGGTCCCCCGTATTTTTAAAACCAGCACCGGGCTCCACTAGCTGGACAGATAATGCCACAGCCGGGGGTCACTTTTATATAGTGCCCTGCGGCCGTGGCATCAAAAATCCAACTAGTCACCCCTGGCCGGGGTACCCTGGGGGAGTGGGGACCCCTTCAATCAAGGGGTCCCCCCCCCAGCCACCCAAGGGCCAGGGGTGAAGCCCGAGGCTGTCCCCACCCATCCAATGGGCTGCGGATGGGGAGGCTGATAGCCTTTGTTGTAAAAGAAAAGATATTGTTTTTAGTAGCAGTACTACAAGGCCCAGCAAGCCTCCCCCGCATGCTGGTACTTGGAGAACCACAAGTACCAGCATGCGACGGAAAAACGGGCCCGCTGGTACCTGTAGTACTACTACTAAAAAAATACCCAAAAAAAGACAAGACACACACACCGTGAAAGTATAATTTTATTACATACATACACACATACATACATACTTACCTTAAGTTCCCACGCAGGTCGGTCCTCTTCTCCAGTAGAATCCAAGGGGTACCTGTTGAAGAAATTATACTCACGAGATCCAGGGGTCCAGGCTCCTCGGGAAATCCAGGGGTAATCCACGTACTTGAAAAAAAAAAAAAAAACGGTGTCCCGACCACGAACTGAAAGGGGACCCATGTTTGCACATGGGTCACCTTTCCACGAATGCCAGAAACCCACTTTGACTTCTGTCTAAGTGGGTTTCTTCAGCCAATCAGGGAGCGCCACGTTGTAGCACTCTCCTGATCAGCTGTGTGCTCCTGTCCTCACTGACAGGCAGCACACGGCAGTGTTACAATGTAGCGCCTATGCGCTACATTGTAACCAATGATGGGAACTTTCTGCCCTGCGGTTGACCTAAAGTGACGTCACCGCTGAGCAGAAAGTTCCCATCATTGGTTACAATGTAGCGCGTAGGCGCTACATTGTAACACTGCCGTGTGCTGCCTGTCAGTGAGGACAGGAGCACACAGCTGATCAGGAGAGTGCTACAACGTGGCGCTCCCTGATTGGCTGAAGAAACCCACTTAGACAGAAGTCAGAGTGGGTTTCTGGCTTTCGTGGAAAGGTGACCCATGTGCAAACATGGGTCCCCTTTCAGTTCGTGGTCGGGACACCGTTTTTTTTTTTTTTTTCAAGTACGTGGATTACCCCTGGATTTCCCGAGGAGCCTGGACCCCTGGATCTCGTGAGTATAATTTCTTCAACAGGTACCCCTTGGATTCTACTGGAGAAGAGGACCGACCTGCGTGGGAACTTAAGGTAAGTATGTATGTATGTGTGTATGTATGTAATAAAATTATACTTTCACGGTGTGTGTGTCTTGTCTTTTTTTGGGTATTTTTTTAGTAGTAGTACTACAGGTACCAGCGGGCCCGTTTTTCCGCCGCATGCTGGTACTTGTGGTTCTCCAAGTACCAGCATGCGGGGGAGGCTTGCTGGGACTTGTAGTACTGCTACTAAAAACAATATCTTTTCATTATCACAAAAGGCTATCAGCCTCCCCATCCGCAGCCCATTGGATGGGGGGAGACAGCCTCGGGCTTCACCCCTGGCCTTTGGGTGGCTGGGGGGGGGGACCCCTTGATTGAAGGGGTCCCCACTCCCCCAGGGTACCCCGGCCAGGGGTGACTAGTTGGATTTTTGATGCCACGGCCGCAGGGCACTATATCAAAGTGACCCCCGGCTGTGGCATTATCTGTCCAGCTAGTGGAGCCCGGTGCTGGTTTTAAAAATACGGGGGACCCCTACTCTTTTTGTCCCCCGTATTTTTGGAACCAGGACCAGGCGCAGAGCCCGATGCTGGTTGCTTAAATATGGGGGAACCCCTGTCAATTTTTTCCCCATATTTCTGCAACCAGGATCGGCTCAAAGAGCCCGAGGCTGGTTATGCTTAGGAGGGGGGACCCCACGCAATTTTTTTTAATAAAATAACAACTTTCCCACCCCTTCCCACTGATATACATGCACGGATCTCATGGATCCCTGCATGCCTATCCAATCACGGAAAAAAAAAGTAGGTCTGTTTTTTTTTAGCACTTTTTTACGAGTTGTAATTTTTCACGGCAGTGTTTGTTTTTTTTTTGCTTTGCACTTCTTAGTAAATGACCGAGATTCATACTTAAACAGCCGCGTTTTGACCGATGGTGTATTCATTCGTGATTTTTTTCTTGGACTTCAAAATATTACGATTGCCCTCATCACTGCCGTGATTATTGCTTAGTAAATTACCGAGATGACACTTTGATGAAAAAACGGCATCTCGGTCAAAATCGGGAGCTTAGTAAATTTACCCCCTTGTGTCTGTGTCATTAGTGACCAAAAGGGTTTTTGATAAGCGGAGAAGACCCTGCAGCTTCAAATTAGGAGACTTTGTCTGGTTGTCCACCAAGAATTTGAAGTTGAGACAGCCATCTCATAAGTTTGGCCCCCGGTTCATCGGCCCTTATAAGATCACCATGGTTATCAATCCGGTGGCATTTCAGTTAGATCTGCCCCGTTCATTGGGTATCAATAAAACATTTCATTGTTCCCTTTTAAAACTGGCGGTTAGTAATCCTTCTTCCAGTGGAAGACCTTCTCCTCTTCTGGTACGGGGTCAGAGGGAGTTTGTGGTTGAAAGGGTTCTTGACTCCAAGATGGTTCGGGGTCGGCTGTCATTTTTGGTGCACTGGAAGGGGTATGGTCCGGAGGAGCGGTCGTGAATGCGCAGTTGTGATCTTCATGCCCCCAGACTGATACGCTCTTTCTTCTCGCAGTTCCCCGATAAACCCGGTGGTAGGGGTTCTTTGACCCCTCGTCAGAGGGGGGGTACTGTTAGGATCTCCTGCTCTGTGCTGCCACGTCGCCATGGCAACCGGGAGGCAAGTGTTAGCGAAGTAACCTGAGCGCAGCTGATACTCCGGTCCGGGTTTTTACTGTGTAGTGGTTACAGGCTCTGTGCACGGCAGGGAATCCGGCGCTGGTTTTGTGCTCACAGTCTGTGAGGTCTGAGTGGGGCGTGGACAGCACCTGCTATATAAACCATCCTCTCAGGCTAGGCAAATGCTGCTGAATCTTTGTTTGTTAGTCAGTTCCAGAGAGTTAGCTAGTACTGTTTGACTTTGTATTTACTTGTTGCTTACTGCGAATAGGCCTTGGGATTCGGTACTTCATTCTGCCAATCCGGACCTAGCAGTAAGACTGGAGTCAGTTGTTTGACCTGCTGGGGTTCTTTTGCTATTCTGTGAACCCAGCAGGTTTGCGGCTGTACTCTCAGACCTGCTTGCTTAATCCTCCCTCACTGTGCAGGGCGTCCAGGTGTCAGTTTAGTGGCAGTAAGCTGAACCTGTGCCCTGCAAGTGGGGGGTTAGGATTGTGGATACTCTCCTTGTGTCTATATTTCTATCTCTGACCAAGGAGTTTATTCCCACACCCGTTGGTAACCCTTTGGGGTTTTTTCTGTTGCTCTTAGCAACATCATTTCAGGTGCTCCACATGTTAAATCACTACACATCGCTTCATTGTCCGCTCTATTCCATCTGAGCATTCCTGACACTAGGAAGACACCCAATTTCTGAGCCTTTGGGCTTCTCCGTTCACTTTGTGTTTATTAGTTATTCCATCACCTCCTGTGTATGTTATGTTATACTGTCTGTGAGTTCATGTGCTTCGCTTCCCTCTCTGTTCATACACCGGTATACTCCTGTTAGCACTGGTGTGCGTAACAGAAACTCACATTGTAGCACTCTGAATGAGCCAAAATTCACATTGTAGCACACTGACTGAGCCGAAATTCACATTATAGCACACTGAATGAGCCGAAATTCACATTGTAGCACACTGAATGAGCCGAAATTCACATTGTAGCACAATGAATGAGCCAAAATTCACATTGTAGCACACTGAATGAGCCAAAATTCACATTATAGCACACTTAATGATCCAAAATTCACATTGTAGCACACTGAATGAGCCGAAATTCACATTATAGCACACTGAATGAGCCGAAATTCACATTGTAGCACACTGAATGAGCCGAAATTCACATTGTAGTACACTGAATGAGCCGAAATTCACATTTTAGCACATTAAATGAGCTGAAATTGTGACAGCAGGGAGAGAGAGAGTGACGACAGGGAGAGAGAGAGTGACGACAGGGAGAGAGAGAGACGACAGAGAGAGAGTGACAATAGGGAGGGAGAGAGAGAGAGTGACGACAGGGAGAGAGAGAGTGACGACAGTGACAGCAGGGAGAGAGTGACGACAGTGACAGCTTGGAGAGAGAGAGTGACGACAGGGAGAGAGTGACAGCAGGGAGAGAGTGACGACAGTGACAGCTGGGAGAGAGAGAGTGACAGTAGGGAAAGGGATGGTAACGACAGGGAGAGAGGTGACAGCAGGAGAACATTACCTCATTTGTTGCGGGTGAGCGGCAGGTGGCTGGCGGCGGTGAGCGACTGGTGGCTGGCTGCGGTGAGCGGCATGCGGTGCGTGGCTGGCGGCGGTGAGTGGCGGTGAGCTAGTACAGCGCTCTACACAGCCGCCGGCCACCGCGCAGGGACGGGGAGCAACATGTGCAGCAGGATGGCCACTTCCCTCGCCTCCTGCTGCACTTTAATTTCCTCATTTCCGGGTCAGTGGAAGAAGTGGTGGTATACCATACCGCCGTATACCGCCCCACTTCGACCACTGTGTATATATATATATATATATATATATATATATATACTTCAAAAGGATGTCACTCAGCGGGCTTCTTAATCACATATCACAAACGGCAGCTAGTTCAGCAATGTTTCGGGTTTTATTTACCCTTTGTCAAACAGCACATATATAACAAAAGGGTAAATAAAACCCGAAACGTTGTTGAGCTAGCTGGCGTTTGTGATATGTGATTAAGAAGTCCGCTGAGTGCCATTCTTTTGGAGGTTTATGTGAAGGCAGTGTAAAGAGCACCACGGCTGCTGATTAAGGAGAGGGAGTGCCGGCCAATCGATATAGATATATATATATATATATATATACACACACACACACACACACATTACATAGATTTCATACACCTACATACACACAAATACATAACATAGACATAAAACACAGGCACACACATAGAAAACATGCACACATACATACATACATACATACATACATACTGTATACACTAATAGAACATATACACATACATACAGTATACACAGATAGAACACAAACTGTGCACACACTTACACTGAAGCCTGCCCTGAGGAAAGGGGTGAGGAATGGATGCCACAGCCAGGAGATATTGCTGGGAGCCAGGGACACAGTTCACCATTAGGCCCCGCCCCCACGGCAAAAAATGCAGCGATTCGCGGGTCGGCGGGGAGGGGGCGGAACCAATATATCGTGATTCTATAACAATTATCTCATATTAGCTCCACCCTTCTGCTCCGACCCCCGAATCGCGGTATACAGCTACAAGGGGGCGGGGCTCCGAATGCCTGCTTTAGGACCGGACAGCGGGCATTGAAAACAAAAAACATTTGGGCCACCCCCCTATTCTCTCCCGTGTACCGCGACCAGGTGACTTCATAACATGGGTCCCTAACATCTCTAATACTATCACATACTAATACTAAACCTGGGCAAGATTTTTCAGATGTTCTAAAGAGGACAAGTAGAAAAGATGTCCATAACAAGCATTCTGATTCTAGATTATAATTTTATAGACTGTACTAGACAAATGATAACTAGATTCTAATTAGTTGCCATGGGCAACACCTAAAGTAAATTTTTCTCTTTAGAAGAATTGCTAAATCCCCATAGTAACAAAACTGTAAGACAAGTTTAAAATAAGGTGCAGATGCACAAATATATTTCAAATGTGATTTATTTTTTTTTGAGCAACAATTACCTTCAGGGATTCGAAACATTGTTGTTGTGGCAACTGCTATGATCAGAATAAGTTTTGTGGCTAAAGGCTACAATATTTCTTCTTGTTCTTGCTCTATGATATTGGCAGCGGCGGGTCCTACCTTTAAGGAGGAGGGGGGCTACCGCGGGCCAGGTACTGGGGAGAGGAGAGAGCTGCTGCTGCTACCAGCTGAGTCCTGGGTAGGGGACAGAGCCGCTGCTGCCGCCTGTCAGGTCCCGGGGAGAGGAGAGAGCAGCTGCTGCCCCAGGCCGGGTCAGCACATGCGCAGTTAAGCGGCGTCTGACTGTACATGCGCAAACCTCTGCATCTAAGGACTGTATCGGCTGCAGTCCTTAAAAGCCAGTGTTTGTGCATGCACAGTCAAGCCGCCACTTGACTGCGTATGCGTCAATTGCTACCAGGCGATTACAGCCCGGTCTGTCAGTCCCAGAGGGAGAAACACCTCCCAATGGAACTACCTGTACTGGGATTGACTGGCAGGTAGGACATCTAATAGTTGTCATTACTGCCAGTCAGGGACGTGCAGTCAAGGGAGGCAGTGCCTTCCCTGTCATTAATGATTAAAATAATACAAAGAAGATACTTATGACACATATTCTGTGTCATAAGTATCTCCTTTATATTAAACTGATCATTAATCCCCTGTAAATGTGTTTGGGAGGCACCGATCGTGGTGCCTCCTGTTGTCAATGGGGAAAGGTATGGGAGCGCAGGGCGGGAGCGGGCGGGGCCAAGCCATGGCCAGTAAAAGCCTAATGAAAATGCATTGGAAAGCAGCACCATTAGAGGTGCCGCTTTCATACAGTGAGGCCCCAGTGATTGGTCAGCGGATCCATCACTGGATCCGCTGTCAACAATGTGTGGGTGTTGGTGGTGGCGGAGGTGCGGGCAGCGGGATGCGGTGGCGGTGCAGGTGGTGGGATGCGGCGGTGGTGCGGGCGGCAGATGTGGTGGAGGTGCGGGCGGTGGGATGCCATAGTATTACCTGGATTCTGCAGAGTTTGGCAGCGGAGCGGTACCAGTTTCAAAAATGGCGCCTCAGCATCATTTGTGAAATGCAAGATGGCCGCCGTAAGCCAATCACGGCTCGCCGTGTCATCGCCCCGCCCCCTCCGGCTGACTTATATAAGTCAGCGCGAGGCAGCGGCATCAGTCCGACAGCGGAGGAGGAGCAGTGAAGAGCTCCTGAAGAAAGAAGACGCCGTGGAAGTCCTGGATGGGCGGTGGCTATGCAAAAGAGATTAACAGCCGCCGCCCACCAGATGAAGACGCTGGAAGCCCTGGGGTGGCAGCGGCCATGCAAAAGAGCTGAAAGGCCGCCACCCACCAGGTGAAGACGCCGGATGAAGACGCCAGTAACCCCAGGGAGGCGGCGGCCCCCCAGGTGAAGACGCCGGAAGCCCTGGGAAGGCGGCGGCCATGCAAAACACCTTAAAGGCCGCCACCCCCAGGTGAAGACCCTGTCTAATAAAACTTTTTTCTCTATCGTCCTAGTGGATGCTGGGGTTCCTGAAAGGACCATGGGGAATAGCGGCTCCGCAGGAGACAGGGCACAAAAAGTAAAGCTTTACGATCAGGTGGTGTGTACTGGCTCCTCCCCCTATGACCCTCCTCCAAGCCTCAGTTAGATTTTTGTGCCCGGCCGAGAAGGGTGCAATCTAGGTGGCTCTCCTAAAGAGCTGCTTAGAAAAGTTTAGCTTAGGTTTTTTATTTTACAGTGAGTCCTGCTGGCAACAGGATCACTGCAACGAGGGACTTAGGGGAGAAGCAGTGAACTCACCTGCGTGCAGGATGGATTGGCTTCTTGGCTACTGGACATTAGCTCCAGAGGGACGATCACAGGTACAGCCTGGATGGTCACCGGAGCCTCGCCGCCGGCCCCCTTGCAGATGCTGAAACGAGAAGAGGTCCAGAATCGGCGGCAGAAGACTCCTCAGTCTTCTTAAGGTAGCGCACAGCACTGCAGCTGTGCGCCATTTTCCTCTCAGCACACTTCACACGGCAGTCACTGAGGGTGCAGGGCGCTGGGAGGGGGGCGCCCTGGGAGGCAAATGAAAACCTTTTTTGGCTAAAAATACCTCACATATAGCCTCCGGGGGCTATATGGAGATATTTAACCCCTGCCAGAATCCACTAAAGAGCGGGAGACGAGCCCGCCGAAAAAGGGGCGGGGCCTATCTCCTCAGCACACAGCGCCATTTTCCTCACACAGCTCCGCTGGTCAGGAAGGCTCCCAGGCTCTCCCCTGCACTGCACTACAGAAACAGGGTAAAACAAGAGAGGGGGGGCAAAATTGTGGCAAAACTATATTATTAAAGCAGCTATACAGGGAGCACTTATTATAAGGCTATCCCTGTCATATATAGCGCTTTTGGTGTGTGCTGGCAAACTCTCCCTCTGTCTCCCCAAAGGGCTAGTGGGGTCCTGTCTTCGTTAAGAGCATTCCCTGTGTGTCTGCTGTGTGTCGGTACGTGTGTGTCGACATGTATGAGGACGATATTGGTGTGGAGGCGGAGCAATTGCCAAATATGGGGATGTCACCTCCTAGGGGGTCGACACCAGAATGGATGCCTTTATTTATGGAATTACGGGATAGTGTCAACACGCTAAAGCAGTCATTTGACGACATGAGACGGCCGGACAATCAATTAGTGCCTGTCCAGGCGCCTCAAACACCGTCAGGGGCTGTAAAACGCCCTTTGCCTCAGTCGGTCGACACAGACCCAGACACAGGCACTGATTCCAGTGGCGACGGTGACGAATCAACCGTATTTTCTAGTAGGGCCACACGTTATGATTTTGGCAATGAAGGAGGCGTTACATATTGCTGATACTACAGGTACCACAAAACAGGGTATCATGTGGGGTGTGAAAAAACTACCTATAGTTTTTCCTGAATCAGATGAATTAAATGAGGTGTGTGATGAAGCGTGGGTTGCCCCCGATAAAAAAATGCTAATTTCAAAGAAGTTATTGGCTTTATACCCTTTCCCGCCAGAGGTTAGGGCGCGCTGGGAAACACCTCCTAGGGTGGACAAGGCGCTCACACGCTTATCAAAACAAGTGGCGTTACCCTCTCCTGAGACGGCCGCACTTAAAGATCCAGCAGATAGGAGGATGGAAAATATCCAAAAAAGTATATACACACATACAGGTGTTATACTACGACCAGCTATAGCGACAGCCTGGATGTGCAGTGCTGGGGTAGCTTGGTCAGAGTCCCTGATTGAAAATATTGATACCCTGGATAGGGACAATGTTTTACTGTCTTTAGAGCAAATAAAGGATGCATTTCTTTATATGCGTGATGCACAGAGGGATATCTGCACACTGGCATCACGGGTAAGTGCTATGTCCATTTCGGCCAGAAGAAGTTTATGGACGCGACAGTGGTCAGGCGATGCGGACTCAAAACGGCATATGGAAGTTTTGCCGTATAAAGGGGAGGAGTTATTTGGTGTCGGTCTATCGGATTTGGTGGCCACGGCTACAGCCGGGAAATCCACCTTTTTACCTCAAGTCACTCCCCAACAGAAAAAGACACCGACTTTTCAACCGCAGCCCTTTCGTTCCTTTAAAAACAAGAGAGCAAAGGGATATTCATATCTGCCACGAGGCAGAGGAAGGGGGAAGAGACAGCAACAGGCAGCTCCTTCCCAGGAACAGAAGCCCTCCCCCGCTTCTACAAAAGCCTCAGCATGACGCTGGGGCTTCTCAAGCGGACTCGGGGGCGGTGGGGGGTCGTCTAAAGAATTTCAGCGCGCAGTGGGCTCACTCGCAGGTAGATCCCTGGATCCTGCAGATAATATCTCAGGGGTACAGGTTGGAACTAGAGACGGATCCACCTCGCCGTTTCCTGAAGTCTGCTTTACCAACGTCCCCCTCCGACAGGGTGACGGTCTTGGAAGCCATTCACAAGCTGTACTCTCAGCAGGTGATAGTCAAGGTACCCCTTTTACAACAAGGAAAGGGGTATTATTCCACTCTATTTGTGGTACCGAAGCCGGATGGCTCGGTAAGACCTATTCTAAATCTGAAATCCTTGAACCTGTACATAAAGAAGTTCAAGTTCAAGATGGAGTCACTCAGAGCAGTGATAGCGAACCTGGAAGAAGGGGACTTTATGGTATCCTTGGACATCAAGGATGCGTATCTCCACGTTCCAATTTACCCCTCACACCAGGGGTACCTCAGGTTCGTCGTACAGAACTGTCACTATCAGTTTCAGACGCTGCCGTTCGGATTGTCCACGGCACCTCGGGTCTTTACCAAGGTAATGGCCGAGATGATGATTCTTCTTCGAAGAAAAGGCGTATTAATTATCCCATACTTGGACGATCTCCTAATAAGGGCAAGGTCCAGAGAACAGCTAGAGATGGGATTAGCACTGTCTCAAGAAGTGCTAAAACAGCACGGGTGGATTCTGAATATTCCAAAATCCCAGTTAATTCCGACAACACGTCTGCTGTTCCTAGGGATGATTCTGGACACGGTTCAGAAAAAGGTTTTTCTCCCGGAGGAAAAAGCCAAGGAGTTATCCGAGCTTGTCAGGAACCTCCTAAAACCAGGAAAGGTGTCTGTACATCAATGCACAAGAGTCCTGGGAAAAATGGTGGCTTCTTACGAAGCAATTCCATTCGGCAGATTCCACGCAAGAATTTTCCAGAGGGATCTGTTGGACAAATGGTCAGGGTCGCATCTTCAGATGCACCAGCGGATAACCCTGTCTCCAAGGACAAGGGTATCTCTTCTGTGGTGGTTGCAGAGTGCTCATCTATTGGAGGGCCGCAGATTCGGCATACAGGATTGGATCCTGGTGACCACGGACGCCAGCCTGAGAGGCTGGGGAGCAGTCACACAAGGAAGAAACTTCCAGGGCGTGTGGTCGAGCCTGGAAACGTCTCTTCACATAAACATTCTGGAACTAAGAGCAATCTACAATGCTCTAAGCCAGGCAGAACCTCTGCTTCAAGGAAAACCGGTGTTGATCCAGTCGGACAACATCACGGCAGTCGCCCATGTGAACAGACAGGGCGGCACAAGAAGCAGGAGTGCAATGGCAGAAGCTGCAAGGATTCTTCGCTGGGCAGAGAATCATGTGATAGCACTGTCAGCAGTGTTCATCCCGGGAGTGGACAACTGGGAAGCAGACTTCCTCAGCAGACACGACCTTCACCCGGGAGAGTGGGGACTTCATCCAGAAGTTTTCCACATGCTGGTAACCCGTTGGGAAAGACCAATGGTGGACATGATGGCGTCTCGCCTCAACAAAAAACTGGACAGGTATTGCGCCAGGTCAAGAGATCCGCAGGCAATAGCTGTGGACGCGCTGGTAACGCCTTGGGTGTACCAGTCGGTGTATGTGTTTCCTCCTCTGCCTCTCATACCAAAAGTATTGAGAATTATACGGCAAAGAGGCGTAAGAACGATACTAGTGGTTCCGGATTGGCCAAGAAGGACTTGTTACCCGGAACTTCAAGAGATGATCACGGAAGATCCGTGGCCTCTACCTCTGAGAAGGGACTTGCTTCAGCAGGGTCCCTGTCTGTTTCAAGACTTACCGCGGCTGCGTTTGACGGCATGGCGGTTGAATGCCGGATCCTAAAGGAAAAAGGCATGCCGGAAGAAGTCATTCCTACTTTGATTAAAGCAAGGAAGGAAGTAACCGCGCAACATTATCACCGCATTTGGCGAAAATATGTTGCGTGGTGCGAGGATCGGAGTGCTCCGACGGAGGAATTTCAACTGGGTCGATTCCTACATTTCCTGCAATCAGGATTGTCTATGGGTCTCAAATTGGGATCTATTAAGGTTCAAATTTCGGCCCTGTCGATTTTCTTCCAAAAAGAATTGGCTTCAGTTCCTGAAGTCCAGACTTTTGTTAAGGGAGTGCTGCATATACAGCCCCCTGTGGTGCCTCCAGTGGCACCGTGGGATCTCAATGTTGTTTTGGACTTTCTCAAATCTCATTGGTTTGAACCACTAAAAACTGTGGATTTGAAATATCTCACATGGAAAGTGACCATGCTACTAGCCCTGGCTTCGGCCAGGAGAGTGTCAGAACTGGCAGCTTTATCTTACAAAAGCCCATATCTGATTTTCCATTCGGACAGGGCAGAACTGCGGACTCGTCCGCATTTTCTCCCTAAGGTGGTGTCAGCATTTCATCTGAACCAACCTATTGTAGTGCCTGCGGCTACAAGCGACTTGGAGGACTCCAAGTTGTTGGACGTTGTCAGAGCTTTAAAAATATACATTTCAAGGACAGCTGGAGTCAGGAAATCTGACTCGCTGTTTATACTATATGCTCCCAACAAGTTGGGCGCTCCTGCGTCTAAGCAGACTATTGCTCGCTGGATTTGTAGTACGATTCAGCTTGCACATTCTGTGGCAGGCCTGCCACAGCCAAAATCGGTAAAAGCCCACTCCACAAGGAAGGTGGGTTCTTCTTGGGCGGCTGCCCGAGGGGTCTCGGCATTACAACTCTGCCGAGCGGCTACGTGGTCGGGGGAGAACACGTTTGTAAAATTCTACAAATTTGATACCCTGGCTAAGGAGGACCTGGAGTTCTCTCATTCGGTGCTGCAGAGTCATCCGCACTCTCCCGCCCGTTTGGGAGCTTTGGTATAATCCCCATGGTCCTTTCAGGAACCCCAGCATCCACTAGGACGATAGAGAAAATAAGAATTTACTTACCGATAATTCTATTTCTCGGAGTCCGTAGTGGATGCTGGGCGCCCATCCCAAGTGCGGATTATCTGCATTACTTGTACATAGTTACAAAAATCGGGTTATTATTGTTGTGAGCCATCTTTTCAGAGGCTCCGCTGTTATCATACTGTTAACTGGGTTTAGATCACAGGTTGTACGGTGTGATTGGTGTGGCTGGTATGAGTCTTACCCGGGATTCATAAATCCTTCCTTATTGTGTACGCTCGTCCGGGCACAGTACCTAACTGAGGCTTGGAGGAGGGTCATAGGGGGAGGAGCCAGTACACACCACCTGATCGTAAAGCTTTACTTTTTGTGCCCTGTCTCCTGCGGAGCCGCTATTCCCCATGGTCCTTTCAGGAACCCCAGCATCCACTACGGACTCCGAGAAATAGAATTATCGGTAAGTAAATTCTTATTTTTTTGAGACAGTGTGGTATTTTATTTTAATATTTTCTTTACAGGTGGACTACAGGTGCCAGCGGGCCCTTTATGTCTGGGCATGCTGGCACTTGTGGTTCTCCAAGTGCCAGTATGCTGGGGCAGGCTTGCTGGGACCTGTAGGCCACCAGGGGTGCAGGGCATAGCACTGTGCTGGTTGTTGCTCAGGGAGGGGGGACCCCATTTTTATTTTTTGGGGTCTCCACTCTCCGAGGAATTCCAGCCCTGGGCTGACTGGCTTGGGGGGTGATTAATGCTATGGCATGGGGATCCCATGCTGAGTGTCTCCCCTGCTATGGCATTACCCCGCCCTGGCTGGTTCTGCCTGGTGCTGGTATTAGTGATGTGTGGTGGACTACACTTTTTTTTTTTCCCTCTATGGGAGGAAGGGGGAAGGGGGGGGTGGGGGGGGGTGTTAGCTGCCAGTGCATCCCCAGCCACTGACCTCACCGCATATCACTGCTGACAGTCACTGTGTAGCCAGTCACTATGCTGACAGTCACTGTGTAGCCAGTGCAGTCACAGACTGCAACTGGCTTACTCCCTGTAGTGGTGGATTTTACTGGGGGGGCTTCAGTCCTGAAGCCCATAAGTAAAATCCACCACTGGATATGTGCAAGGACACCTTTATGCTCTTGTAACTATCTTTGTGACCTCCCGGTAACACTAGACAGACAACTGTCCATCATGTTCTGATGATCCCAATGTGGCATAAGATCAGACATCCTGGCATGCCTTCTCTGAATGAACAGGGGGCTAAATGATATACATGGCTCATAGGAAGCCTTTACAATGTATGAATCATAACACTTATGCAGAGACACAATGTTTCCCATATTAAGTAATTCATTTAAACAGGTACTGTATTTCATGTCTATTTTGAATGTGTATAGATTTTTTTTCACCGTACATGTATGGAAATTGGTAGATCCTTGTTTATCAAACAGTAAATTGTTCCTCTTAAGATGTTGTGGAACTAGTACTTATTTCAATTTAAAACATACTAATGCTAAATACACATAATAAAATCAGACGTACATATTAAGTGAATAAATAACAGGAAAGGTTGCAAAAGGCATGTCTTAAGCCCCATACACACTAGGCAATACTGTAAACAATATCGGGAAGGGGACAGGGAAGGTGTAAAATAACTAGCCCGTCACCTGTCGGCATTCTCAATATCGTGATGCTGGTGTCATGTGACCGCCGGCATCTCGAAAGCCGGGACCCCATACCTGAACCCAGACTTAAAACAAGGTTGCATACAATGGCATTGCAGAAAACTCACATATTTGACCATGTCTAGAGTGCTAGCAGAAATTTTTAATGGACTCTGAAGGACAATAAAGTAACTCTGCAGACTCTGAGATTAGCATGTGCAGAAGAGAATTGATTTTTGCCACTCTTCAGACAAACTGCAGATCAAAGACAATGAGAGGAGAATGGCCTCAAAATCACAAACCTTCTTTCAAATGCATTGTGCACATGTGAAATATGCTAATCTAGCTAAATGATATTTTTACCCTGGGTTGTGCATCTAAATGCTAGTTAATTTATAAGAAAACTTATTATTCAAGAAAAGTTATAAACAGCAACGGCATTTAATGGCTTGATTCCATAGCAACCAGTAGCTTCGTTCAACATGCTGGATAAAATGCAATTATTCTGTTTTTACTCTACCGTAAGGGATTTTATAATCTGACAGGATTCAACATGAAACACTGACATTGCCCTAACCTTTCCGGTTCTGTTCTCCCAACTCAAATCCAATCCTTATTTCTCTTTACATTGCAATGCTGTAGCGCAGGAAACACTTGTGTCTTTTTAGGACACAGACTTTTTGGCATTTTCTAAAAATGTTATCACTATAATATTTCTTTGTTATAACAGAATTTGTCAGTTTCAATGCCAAGATATAAGCTGATCATCCAATAGGCAAACTAGGCTCCTGTCTAAGCCCCTTGGGCACTAAGAGGACCAGATTACCCTAGACTTTTTTTTTTTGTTTTTAAGGAAAGGAGAGTGGTAAGGTGGCCCAAACAAAAATGGTAGATAGGGACTCATAGGGGTCAGTTTAATTAGAGGCGACTATGGCTATATCATACTTGCCTACCTGACCCTCTCTATGAGGGAGAAAATGTTCTGTTCCTGGACTTTCCTGGTGATGTATGATTGCCATCACCTGTGGTGAAACACCTTTCTTATCAATTAACTAGCTCACTACAGGTGATGGCAATCATACATTACCAGGAAAGTCCAGGAACAGAGCATTTTCTCCCTCATGGAGAGGGTCAGGTAGGCAAGTATGGGCTATATGCTGCACTTACATTACTACAGGAGTACTGCTGAGAAGCGGGTTTTAAGCAGAGACATTAGCGATGTTTCCAGTGAAATTCAGCAGTCACATGGAACATGCGTCAGACACAAGAATTTCAGAGTCATTTTGTCCCGTCACATGACTGCATACCTCCCAACATGACCCTCTCCAGGAGGGACAGAATGCTCTGCTCCTGGACTTCTCTCTTAATTTATGATTTCCATCACCTGTGGTAAAACACCTTTCTTTTCCATTAACCTATTCAAAACAGGTGCTGGCAATCATGAATTAAAAGGAAAGTCCAGGATCAGAGCAATTTGTCCCTCCTGGAAATGGTCATGTTGGGAGGTATGTGACTGCGATCAAAATATGAGTGTGAATTGAACAATAAAAAACAGTAGGTTCAAAAAGTTACTTAAATAAGGGGATAGAACATACTGTAGGAACACAGAAATAATGCGTATATATTTCATTGCATGTACAGTATCTCTAAGGTGTACAGAGAATACACAAAGAGGTTTCAATCCCATCTCTCATGTTAGAAAGAAAATTATAAAGTATGTTATACACTTGTGAGAATACAAGAGCCCATATGGTGATGGAAATTTTCGCAGTGCGTTTGGAAAGAACAGTACGTGAGATCCTAATGAGAGAAAAAAATAAATGCTATTCTTAAAATACAGTATTGTTTGTTTGTTTGTTATGTAGAGTAACTCAGGATGAGCTGAAATGAAACATATATATAATAAAATAATAATTAATGGGACCCTTAAACATTCATAATAATTAATGGGCAGGGCCGGCGCCAGGCCTACTATCACCCTGAACGAGATTTTTTTAAGCACTTCCCCCCATGCACCTGAGTAAGTGGGCGTGGCCTCACAACTATATTTTTCATCAAATATATAAATATATATATTTATTATCACCCCCCCCACTACACACACACAATTAGCAGCTTTACACATTACAGTTACACAGTAGTGCTCCTTACACATAATTGCCACAGTAATAGCTGCTTACACATACTGCACCCAGTTTAGTGCCAGATTCACATAATTTCCACAATACAGTGGCAGCTACACATAATGCCCCCAGGAGTGCCAACTACACTTAATGCCCCCAGTAGTGCCAATTACACATAATGCACCTGCCAGTTACATGTAACATAATGCCCCCATTAGTGCTCACCTCTGCTGGGCTTCTGCCACCACTGTCGCTCGTGTCTGAGGGGGGGGTGGGAATCGCAGCAAGCGCCTGTCCTGCCCCTCACTGAAGTCCGTTTCTGGCGGGTGGCAGTCATTGGAAATATGAATAAATAGCTGGCAGCACTGTGATCTCTATAAGTAGTAGCAGCACTCTAACCCCTATAAGTAGTGCAGTATAACAATAGTTATGTACTGGTTCAGTACATACTGGTTCATGTATATATACTGGTTCAGTGCAGTAGTACAGTAAAAATATAATTATCCTGATTCAATATCAGCAATAATAACAAAGATGAAGAATAATTGAACTGTCCAAGTACAGTTTACTTACTTGCACACGTCATGCCATCAACATTTTATTAGAGATGAGCGGGTTCCGTTCCCTGAGACCCGAACCCCCCTGAACTTCACTATCCGAGCCCGGATCCGAGTCAGGCTCAGGTTTTCCTGCCTGACTCGGAAACCAGAACGAGGCAAAACGTCATCAACCCGCTGTCGGATTCTCGCGGGGTTTGGATTCCCTATAAGGAGCCGCGTGTCGCCGCCATTTTCACTCCAGCATTGGAGAGTGTAGCGAGAGGACGTGTCTCCTTCCTCAGTGTCCTCCATCAGTTCAGTGGTAGTGTCTTGTGCTGCATCAGTCCAGTCACAGTCGTGGTGTCCTCTGCTGCCATATGTCCAGTGCTGCTGTATAAGTACAGTCCAGTGATGCTGTGTTGTGCTGCATCAGTTCAGTGGTGGTGTATTGTGCTGCATCAGTCCAGTCACAGTGGTGGTTTCCTCTGCTGCCATATGTCCAGTGCTGCTGTATAAGTCCAGTCCATTGCAGTGGTGCTGTGTTGTCCTGCATCAGTACAGTGGTAGTGTCTTGTGCTGCATCAGTCCAGTCACAGTGGTGGTGTCCTCTGCTGCCATATGTCCAGTGCTGCTGTATAAGTCCAGTCTATTGCAGTGGTGCTGTGTTGTCCTGCATCAGTCCAGTGGTGGTGTCCCTGTGCTGCTGTATATGTCCAGTGGTACTGCTGTATAAGTCCAGTGATACTGCCGTATATGTCCAGTGATACTGCCGTATATGTCCAGTGGTACTGCCGTATAAATCCAATGATACTGCCATATCTGTCCAGTGGTACTGCCGTATAATTCCACTGATACTGCCATATATATGTCCAGTGTTCCTGCCATATAATTCCAGTGATACTTCCGTATATGTCCAGTGGTACTACCGTATAAATCCAGTAATACTGCCGTATATGTCCAGTGGTACTTCCGCATAAATCCAGTGGTACTGGCATATAAATTCAGTGATACTGCTGTATAATTCCACTGGTACTGACGTATAAATCCAGTGATACTGCCGTATAAATCCAGTCCAGTGGTACTGCCGTATAAGTCCATTGGTACTGCCAAATAATTCCAGTGATACTGCCGTATAATTCCAGCGATACTGCCATATAATTCCAGTGATACTGCCGTATAATTCCTGTGGTACTGGCGTATAAATCCATTGATACTGCCGTATAAATCCAGTCCAGTGGTACTGCCATATAATTCCAGTGATACTGCCATATATGTCCAGTGGTACTGCCGTATAAATCCAGTGATACTGCCGTATATGTCCAGTGGTACAGCCATATAATTCCAGTGATACTGCCGTATAATTCCAGTGATATTGCCGTATAATTCCAGTGATACTGCTGTATAATTCCAGTGATACTGCCATATAATTCCAGTGGTACTGGCGTATAAATCCATTGATACTGCCGTATAAATCCAGTCCAGTGGTACTGCCATATAATTCCAGTGATACTGCCATATATGTCCAGTGGTACTGCCGTATAATACCAGTGATACTGCCGTATATGGCCAGTGGTACTGCCATATAATTCCAGTGATATTGCCGTATAATTCCAGTGATACTGCTGTATAATTCCAGTGATACTGCCATATAATTCCAGTGGTACTGGCGTATAAATCCATTGATACTGCCGTATAAGTCCAGTCCAGTGGTACTGCCATATAATTCCAGTGATACTGCCATATATGTCCAGTGGTACTGCTGTACAAATCCAGTGATACTGCCGTGTATGTCCAGTGGTACTGCCATATAATTCCAGTAATACTGCCATATAATTCCAGTGATATTGCTGTATAATTCCAGTGATACTGCCATATAATTCCAGTGGTACTAGCGTATAAATCCAGTGATACTGCCGTATAAATCCAGTCCAGTGGTACTGCCGCATAATTCCAGTGATACTGCCGAATAATTCCAGTGATACTGCGGTATAATTCTAGTGATACTGCGGTATAATTCAAGTGGTACTGGCGTATAAGTCCAGTGATACTGCCGTATAAATCCAGTCCAGTGGTACTGCCGTATAAGTCCAGTGATACTGCCGTATAATTCCTGTGGTACTACCGTATAAGCCCAGTCCAGTGGTGCTGCCATATAAGTTCTAGTGATGTGCACCGGACATTTTTCGGGTTTTGTGTTTTGGTTTTGGATTCGGTTCCGCGGCCGTGTTTTGGATTCGGACGCATTTTGGCAAAAAGCTCCCTGAAATTTTTTTGTCGGATTCAGGTGTGTTTTGGATTCGGGTGTTTTTTTACAAAAAACCCTCAAAAACAGCTTAAATCATAGAATTTGGGGGTCATTTTGATCCCATAGTATTATTAACCTCAATAACCATAATTTCCACTCATTTTCAGTCTATTCTGAACACCTCACAATATTATTTTTAGTCCTAAAATTTGCACCGAGGTCGCTGGATGACTAAGCTAAGCGACCCAAGTGGCCGACACAAACACCTGGCCCATCTAGGAGTGGCACTGCAGTGTCAGACAGGATGGCACTTCAAAAAAATAGTCCCCAAACAGCACATGATGCAAAGAAAAAAAGAGGTGCACCAAGGTCGCTGGATGGCTAAGCTAAGCGACACAAGTGGCCGACACAAACACCTGGCCCATCTAGGAGTGGCACTGCAGTGTCAGACAGGATGGCACTTCAAAAAATAGTCCCCAAACATCACATGATGCAAAGAAAAGAGAAAAAGAGGTGCACTGTGGTCGCTGGATGGCTAAGCTAAGCGACACAAGTGGGCGGCACAAACACCTGGCCCATCTAGGAGTGGCACTGCAGTGTCAGACAGGATGGTACTTAAAAAAATTGGCCCCAAACATCACATGATGCAAAGACAAATAAATAAATAAATTTAAAAAAGAAGTGCAAGATGGAATTGTCCTTGGGCCCTCCCACCCACCCTTATGTTGTATAAACAGGACATGCACACTTTAACAAACCCATAATTTCAGCGACAGGGTCTGCCACACGACTGTGGCTGAAATGACTGGTTGGTTTGGGCCCCCACCAAAAAAAGAAGCAATCAATCTCTCCTTGCACAAACTGGCTCTACAGAGGCAAGATGTCCACCTCCTCCTCACCCTCCGATTCTTCACCCCTTTCACTGTGTACATCCCCCTCCTCACAGAGTATTAATTCGTCCCCCTGGAATCCACCATCTCAGGTAGAGATGTGCACCGGACATTTTTCGGGTTTTGTGTTTTGGTTTTGGGTTCGGTTCCGTGGCCGTGTTTTGGGTTCGAACGCGTTTTGGCAAAACCTCACCGAATTTTTTTTTGTCGGATTCGGGTGTGTTTTGGATTCGGGTGTTTTTTTCAAAAAACCCTAAAAAACAGCTTAAATCATAGAATTTGGGGGTCATTTTGATCCCAAAGTATTATTAACCTCAATAACCATAATTTCCACTCATTTTCAGTCTATTCTGAACACCTCACAATATTATTTTTAGTCCTAAAATTTGCACCGAGGTCGCTGGATGACTAAGCTCAGCGACCCAAGTGGCCGACACAAACACCTGGCCCATCTAGGAGTGGCACTGCAGTGTCACGCAGGATGGCCCTTCCAAAAAACACTCCCCAAACAGCACATGACGCAAAGAAAAAAAGAGGCGCAATGAGGTAGCTGTGTGACTAAGCTCAGCGACCCTAGTGGCCGACACAAACACCTGGCCCATCTAGGAGTGGCACTGCAGTGTCACGCAGGATGGCCCTTCCAAAAAACACTCCCCAAACAGCACATGACGCAAAGAAAAAAAGAGGCGCAATGAGGTAGCTGTGTGAGTAAGCTAAGCGACCCTAGTGGCCGACACAAACACCTGGCCCATCTAGGAGTGGCACTGCAGTGTCAGGCCGGATGGCCCTTCCAAAAAATACTCCCCAAACAGCACATGACGCAAAGAAGAAAAAAAAAGAGGCGCAATGAGGTAGCTGTGTGACTAAGATAAGTGACCCTAGTGGCCGACACAAACACCTGGCCCATCTAGGAGTGTCACTGCAGTGTCACGCAGGATGGCCCTTCCAAAAAACACTCCCCAAACAGCACATGACGCAAAGAAAAATGAAAGAAAAAAGAGGTGCAAGATGGAATTGTCCTTGGGCCCTCCCACCCACCCTTATGTTGTATAAACAGGACATGCACACTTTAACCAACCCATCATTTCAGTGACAGGGTCTGCCACACGACTGTGACTGAAATGACGGGTTGGTTTGGACCCCCACCAAAAAAGAAGCAATTAATCTCTCCTTGCACAAACTGGCTCTACAGAGGCAAGATGTCCACCTCATCATCATTCTCCGATTCATCACCGTGTACATCCCCCTCCTCACAGATTATCAATTTGTCCCCACTGGAATCCACCATCACAGCTCCCTGTGTACTTTGTGGAGGCAATTGCTGCTGGTGAATGTCTCCATGGAGGAATTGATTATAATTCATTTTAATGAACATCATCTTCTCCACATTTTCTGGAAGTAACCTCGTACGCCGATTGCTGACAAGGTGAGCGGCGGCACTAAACACTCTTTCGGAGTACACACTTGTGGGAGGGCAACTTAGGTAGAATAAAGCCAGTTTGTGCAAGGGCCTCCAAATTGCCTCTTTTTCCTGCCAGTATACGTACGGACTGTCTGACGTGCCTACTTGGATGCGGTCACTCATATAATCCTCCACCATTCTTTCAATGGTGAGAGAATCATATGCAGTGACAGTAGACGACATGTCCGTAATCGTTGTCAGGTCCTTCAGTCCGGACCAGATGTCAGCATCAGCAGTCGCTCCAGACTGCCCTGCATCACCGCCAGCGGGTGGGCTCGGAATTCTGAGCTGCGAGTTGCGGGAGAATGTGAAGGAGGAGATGTTGACAGGTCGCGTTCCGCTTGACTTGACAATTTTCTCACCAGCAGTTCTTTGAACCCCTGCAGACTTGTGTCTGCCGGAAAGAGAGATACAACGTAGGTTTTAAATCTAGGATCGAGCACGGTGGCCAAAATGTAGTGCTCTGATTTCAACAGATTGACCACCCGTGAATCCTTGTTAAGCGAATTAAGGGCTCCATCCACAAGTCCCACATGCTTAGCGGAATCGCTCAGTGTTAGCTCCTCCTTCAATGTCTCCAGCTTCTTCTGCAGAAGCCTGATGAGGGGAATGACCTGACTCAGGCTGGCAATGTCTGAACTGACTTCACGTGTGGCAAGTTCAAAAGGTTGCAGAACCTTGCACAACGTTGAAATCATTCTCCACTGCGCTTGAGACAGGTGCATTCCACCTCCTATATCGTGGTCAGTTGTATAGGCTTGAATGGCCTTTTGCTGCTCCTCCAACCTCTGAAGCATATAGAGGATTGAATTCCACCTCGTTACCACTTCTTGCTTCAGATGATGGCAGGGCAGGTTCAGGCGTTTTTGGTGTTGCTCCAGTCTTCTCTACGTGGTGACTGTACGCCGAAAGTGTCCCGCAATTCTTCTGGCCACCGACAGCATCTCTTGCACGCCCCTCTCGTTTTTTAAATAATTCTGCACCACCAAATTCAAGGTATGTGCAAAACATGGGACGTGCTGGAATTTGCCCATATTTAATGCACACACAATATTGCTGGCGTTGTCCGATGCCACAAATCCACAGGAGAGTCCAATTGGGGTAAGTCATTCTGCGATGATCTTCCTCAGTTGCCGTAAGAGGTTTTTAGCTGTGTGCGTATTCTGGAAAGCGGTGATACAAAGCGTAGCCTGCCTAGGAAAGAGTTGGCGTTTGCGAGATGCTGCTACTGGTGCCGCCGCTGCTGTTCTTGCGGCGGGAGTCAATACATCTATCCAGTGGGCTGTCACAGTCATATAGTCCTGAGTCTGCCCTGCTCCACTTGTCCACATGTCCGTGGTTAAGTGGACATTGGGTACAACTGCATTTTTTAGGACACTGGTGAGTCTTTTTCTGAGGTCTGTGTACATTTTCGGTATCGCCTGCCTAGAGAAATGGAACCTAGATGGTATTTGGTACCGGGGACACAGTACCTCAATCAAGTCTATAGTTGGCTCTGAAGTAATGATGGATACCGGAACCACGTTTCTCACCGCCCAGGATGCCAAGGCCTCAGTTATCCGCTTTGCAGCAGGATGACTGCTGTGATATTTCATCTTCCTCGCAAAGGACTGTTGGACAGTCAATTGCTTGGTGGAAGTAGTAAAAGTGGTCTTACGACTTCCCCTCTGGGATGACCATTGACTCCCAGCAGCAACAACAGCAGCGCCAGCAGCAGTAGACATTACACTCAAGGATGCATCGGAGGAATCCCAGGCAGGAGAGGACTCGTCAGAATTGCCAGTGACATGGCCTGCAGGACTATTGGCATTCCTGGGGAAGGAGGAAATTGACACTGAGGGAGTTGGTGGGGTGGTTTGCGTGAGCTTGGTTACAAGAGGAAGGGATTTACTGGTCAGTGGACTGCTTCCGCTGTCGCCCAAAGTTTTTGAACTTGTCACTGACTTATGATGAATGCGCTGCAGGTGACGTATAAGAGAGGATGTTCCGAGGTGGTTAACGTCCTTACCCCTACTTATTACAGCTTGACAAAGGCAACACACGGCTTGACACCTGTTGTCCGCATTTCTGTTGAAATACTTCCACACCGAAGAGCTGATTTTTTTGGTATTTTCACCAGGCATGTCAATGGCCATATTCCTCCCACGGACAACAGGTGTCTCCCCGGGTGCCTGACTTAAACAAACCACCTCACCATCAGAATCCTCCTTGTCAATTTCCTCCCCAGCGCCAGCAACACCCATATCCTCCTCATCCTGGTGTACTTCAACACTGACATCTTCAATCTGACTATCAGGAACTGGACTGCGGGTGCTCCTTCCAGCACTTGCAGGGGGCGTGCAAATGGTGGAAGGCGCATGCTCTTCACGTCCAGTGTTGGGAAGGTCAGGCATCGCAACCGACACAATTGGACTCTCCTTGTGGATTTGTGATTTCGAAGAACGCACAGTTCTTTGCTGTGCTTTTGCCAGCTTAAGTCTTTTCATTTTTCTAGCGAGAGGCTGAGTGCTTCCATCCTCATGTGAAGCTGAACCATTAGCCATGAACATAGGCCAGGGCCTCAGCCGTTCCTTGCCACTCCGTGTGGTAAATAGCATATTGGCAAGTTTACGCTTGTCCTCCGACGATTTTATTTTAGATTTTTGAGTCCTTTTTTTACTGATATTTTGTGTTTTGGATTTTACATGCTCTGTACTATGACATTGGGCATCGGCCTTGGCAGACGACGTTGATGGAATTTCTTCGTCTCGGCCATGACTAGTGGCAGCAGCTTCAGCACGAGGTGGAAGTGGATCTTGATCTTTCCCTATTTTTGGAACCTCAACATTTTTGTTCTCCATATTTTAATAGGCACAACTAAAAGGCACCTCAGGTAAACAATGGAGATGGATGGATACTAGTATACTTATGGATGACGAGTGACTGACGACACAGAGGTAGCTACAGCCGTGGACTACCGTACTGCGTCTGCTAGTATAGAGATGATAATGATATAAAAAATATATATATATCACTACTGCAGGTATATATAATATAATGATGGACCTGCTGGACACTGTCAGCAGACTCCTAAACTACTAGTATGAAGAAGATAGAAAAAAAAACCCACCACAGGTAGGTATACAATTATGGATGAGCACTGACGACACAGAGGTAGCCACAGCCGTGGACTACCGTACTGCGTCTGCTAGTATAGAGATGATAATGATATAAAAAATATATATATATCACTACTGCAGGTATATATAATATAATGACGGACCTGCTGGACACTGTCAGCAGACTCCTAAACTACTAGTATGAAGAAGATAGAAAAAAAAACCCCACCACAGGTAGGTATACAATTATGGACGAGCACTGACGACACAGAGGTAGCCACAGCCGTGGACTACCGTACTGCATCTGCTAGTATAGAGATGATAATGATATAAAAAATATATATATATCACTACTGCAGGTATATATAATATAATGACGGACCTGCTGGACACTGTCAGCAGACTCCTAAACTTCTAGTATGAAGAAGATAGAAAAAAAACCCCCACCACAGGTAGGTATACAATTATGGACGAGCACTGACTACACAGAGGTAGCCACAGCCATGGACTACCGTACTGCGTCTGCTAGTATAGAGATGATAATGATATAAAAAATATATATATATCACTACTGCAGGTATATATAATATAATGACGGACCTGCTGGACACTGTCAGCAGACTCCTAAACTACTAGTATGAAGAAGATAGAAAAAAAAACCCCACCACAGGTAGGTATACAATTATGGACGAGCACTGACGACACAGAGGTAGCTACAGCCGTGGACTACCGTACTGCGTCTGCTAGTATAGAGATGATAATGATATAAAAAATATATATCACTACTGCAGGTATATATAATATAATGACGGACCTGCTGGACACTGTCAGCAGACTCCTAAACTACTACTATGAAGAAGATAGAAAAAAAAACCCCACCACAGGTAGGTATACAATTATGGACGAGCACTGACAACACAGAGGTAGCCACAGCCGTGGACTACCGTACTGCGTCTGCTAGTATAGAGATGATAATGATATAAAAAATATATATATATCACTACTGCAGGTATATATAATATAATGACGGACCTGCTGGACACTGTCAGCAGACTCCTAAACTACTAGTATGAAGATAGAAAAAAAAAAAACCCCACCACAGGTAGGTATACAATTATGGACGAGCACTGACGACACAGAGGTAGCTACAGCCGTGGACTACCGTACTGCGTCTGCTAGTATAGAGATGATAATGATATAAAATATATATATATATCACTACTGCAGGTATATATAATATAATGACGGACCTGCTGGACACTGTCAGCAGACTCCTAAACTACTAGTATGAAGAAGATAGAAAAAAAACCCCCACCACAGGTAGGTATACAATTATGGACGAGCACTGACGACACAGAGGTAGCCACAGCCGTGGACTACCGTACTGCATCTGCTAATATAGAGATGATAAAGATGATAGAGATGAACAAAAAAAATATAACACTACTGCAGGTAAATATTTATATAATATAAGGAATGACGGACCTGCTGGACACTGTCGGCAGAATGCGTTTATAGAATAAAAAAAAAAAACACCACATGAGTGTTTAACTTTTTCAGGCAGACAATATACTGGTGATCACTGGTCAGTCACACTGGCAGCAAAAGTGTGCACTGTACTCCTGCTATAACTGCACCCCAGTCTCCCCCACAATTCAGCTGTGTGAGCAGTGAGCACTCAGCACAGTCAGATATACATAGATGATATTATCATGCAGCACACTGAGGCTGAGCACAGATATGGTATGTGACTGTGTATCGTTTTTTTTCAGGCAGAGAACGGATTATATTAAATAATAAATACAACTGGTGGTGGTCAGTCACTAGTAACTAACTATCAGCAAAACTCTGCACTCTGAGTACTCCTAATGCTCCCCAAAATTACTAAGTAATCAACTCAAGTGTCTATATCTATTCTAACGGAGAGGACACCAGCCACGTCCTCTCCCTATCAATCTCAATGCACGTGTGAAAATGGCGGCGACGCGCGGCTCCTTATATAGAATCCGAGTCTCGCGATAGAATACGAGCCTCGCGAGAATCCGACAGCGGGATGATGACGTTAGGGCGCGCTCGGGTTAGCCGAGCAAGGCGGGAAGATCCGAGTCTGCCTCGGACCCGTGTAAAAAGGCTGAAGTTCGGGGGGGTTCGGATTCCGAGGAACCGAACCCGCTCATCTCTAATCTCAGGTCCCTGTTTACTTTCTGGAGGCAATTGCTGGTGAATGTCTCCACGGAGGAATTGATCATAATTCATTTTGATGCACATCATCTTCTCCACATTTTCTGGAAGTAACCTCGTACGCCGATTGCTGACAAGGTGACAGGCTGCACTAAACACTCTTTCGGAGTACACACTGGAGGGGGGGGGGGGCAACTTAGGTAAAATAAAGCCAGTTTCTGCAAGGGCCTCCAAATTGCCTCTTTTTCCTGCCAGTATACGTACGGACTGTCTGACATGCCTACTTGAATGCGGTCACTCATATAATCCTCCACCATTCTTTCAATGAGGACAGAATCATATGCAGTGACAGTAGACGACATGTCAGTAATCATTGGCAGGTCCTTCAGTCTGGACCAGATGTCAGCACTCGCTCCAGACTGCCCTGCATCACCGCCAGCGGGTGGGCTCGGAATTCTTAGCCTTTTCCTCGCAGCCCCAATTGCGGGAGAATGTGAAGGAGGAGCTGTTGGCGGGTCACGTTGCGCTTGACTTGACAAGTGTCTCACCAGCAGGTCTTTGAACATGTGCAGACTTGTGTCTGCCGGAAAGAGAGATACAACGTAGGCTATAAACCTAGGATCGAGCACGGTGGCCATAATGTAGTTCTCTGATTTCAACAGACTGACCACCCGTGAATCCTGGTTAAGCGAATTAAGGGCTCCATCCACAAGTCCCATATGCCTAGCGGAATCGCTCCATTTTAGCTCCTCCTTCAATCTCTCCAGCTTCTTCTGCAAAAGCCTGATGAGGGGAATGACCTGACTCAGGCTGGCAGTGTCTGAACTGACTTCACGTGTGGCAAGTTCAAAGGGTTGCAGAACCTTGCACAACGTTGAAATCATTCTCCACTGTGCTTGAGTCAGGTGCATTCCCCCTCCTTTGCCTATACCGTAGGTAGATGTATAGGCTTGAATGGCCTTATGCTGCTCCTCCATCCTCTGAAGCATATAGAGGGTTGAATTCCACCTCGTTACCACCTCTTGCTTCAGATGATGGCGGGGCAGGTTCAGGAGTGTTTGCTGGTGCTCCAGTCATCGGCACGCGGTGGCTGAATGCCGAAAGTGGCCCGCAATTCTTTGGGCCACCGACAGCATACACCCGCCCAGCAAACGCCCAGCCATGGCTGCGTTTTTTCAGACACGCCTGCATTTTTGCAAACACTCCCTGAAAACGGTCAGTTGACACCCAGTAACACCCCCTTCGTGTCAATCTTCTTGCGGCCGTCAGTGCGACTGAAAACTTCGCTAGAACCTGTGCAAAACAACAACGGGCTTTGTACCCGTACGACGCGCGTGCGCATTGCGGTGCATATGCATGCGCAGAAATGCAGTTTTTAGCCTGATCGCTGCGCTGTGAAAAACGGCAGCTAGCGATCAACTCGGAATGACCCCCATGGTCCCTTCATCTCTTAAGCTGCCCTTGGGCTAACAGACTTCATGTCATTATTGACATGTAGTTAAATTGCGAATCGCTACAAGCTGTACAGTGGCGTTTCTAGAGAGGAGGAGGCCCGTGTGCATGCTTCGTCTAGGCCCCCTCGTGACTAGCCGGCGGCAGCACTGCAGCTCTGGGCACTAGGGTCCCTAAGGTCCATGTGCAGATCTCTGGGAAAAAATGGCACGGCAGCCATATTCCCAGTGATTTTTCTACTGCGCATGCGTGAAACACTGGGAAAATGGCGCTGCGCCATTTTCAGTGATTTCGGCAGCACTGCTGCAGTGCCGCAAGACTCCAGAGGGTACGTTTGAAAAATAATGGGTGCAGGATGTGCGGTGTGGGCCCCTCTTGGACCCCGGGTGCCTGTGTGCTCCGCACACATTGCACCCATTATAAATACTGTATCTTAAATGTGTGTTATTGTGCATTACTCATCAGCCTCAATAACATCACATGTGCCATCTGGTTACAACTCACGGTGCTGTGTTTGTGTGCCTGTCGGATCCAATAAGCGGCTGCTTCCATTTTAACAAGACACTGGTTGGCTGAGAGACAGCCATTCTCAGCCAACCAATGGCCTGTTGCCATGGTAGCGGCTGCTGATTTGATCCAACAGAAGAAGCTTTCCGGACCCCTATGGTCTGGTGGGTTTCAGGAAACCGAACCCTCTCATCTCTAGTTTGAACCACGGAATAGGTCAGTGGTGGCCAACCCACGGCTCTCGAGCTGCAAGCGGCTCTTTCTTCCTCCGCATGCGGCTTGGTCGGCTCTCGCTGCCCGCCTCCTGCTGCCCAACTTCTCACTGTTTCTAACGGCGCCGGACCGTGAGCCAATTAGAGCATGCAGACCGGCAGCTAAGGCTCCTGATTGGCTGCCGGACCGCAGCTTTGATTGGCTCACGGACCGGCGCCTAATTGAAGATAGACACCACCACCGGAGACTGAGGGGCAGGAGAGGGTCAGGAGAGGCACACGCTGCGCTCTTCTCCCCACCTTCACAAACAGTAGCAGCACTTTGGTGGTGGGGCACTATGGGGACATATGTATCTGGCACTGGGGGCATATCTGGCACTGTGGGGACATGCGTATCTGGCACTGGGAGCATATCTGGGGCTGTGGGGACATGTGTATCTGGCACTGGGGGCATATCTGAAGCTGTAGGGACATGTGGGACCACAGCTTTGATTGGCTCACGGATCAGCACCTAATTGAAGATAGACACCTCCACCGGAGACTGAAGGGCAGAAGAGGCGCACGCTGCACTCTTCTCCCCGCCCTCACAAACAGTAGCAGCATGGTGAGCAGCACTTGGGGGGTGGGGCACTATGGGGACATGTGTATTTGGCACTGGGGGCATATCTGGCACTGTGGGGACATGCGTATCTGGCACTGGGGGCATATCTGGGGCTGTGGGGACATGTGTATCTGGCACTGGGGGCATATCTGGTGCTGTGGGGACATGTGGGACCCCAGCTTTGATTGGCTCATGGACCGGCGCCTAATTGAAGATAGACACCACCACCGGAGACTGAAGGGCAGAAGAGGTGCATGCTGTGCTCTTCTCCCCGCCCTCACAAACAGTAGCAGCATGGTGAGCAGCACTTGGGGGATTTGACACTATGGGGACATGTGTATCTGGCACTGGGGGCATATCTGGCGCTGTGGGGACATGTGTATCTGGCACTGGGGGCATATCTGGCGCTGTGGGGACATGTGGGACCGCAGCTTTCATTGGCTCACGGACCGGCGCCAAATTGAAGATAGACACCACCACCGGAGACTGAGGGGCAGGAGAGGCGCACGCTGCGCTCTTCTCCCCGCCCTCGCAAACAGTAGCAGTGCAGTGAGCAGCACTTGGGGGGTGGGGCACTATGGGGACATGTGTATCTGGCACTGGGGGCATATCTGGTGCTGTGGGGATATGTGTATCTGGCACTGGGGGCATATCTGGCACTGTTGGGACATGTGTATCTGGCACTTGGGGCATATCTGGTGCTCTGGGGACATGTGTATCTGGCACTGGGGGCATATCTGGCACTGTCGGGACATGTGTATCTGGCACTGGGGGTATATATGTATCTAGCACTGGGGGCATATATGTATCTGGCACTGTGGGGACATGTGTACCTGGCACTGTGGGGAATATATGTATCTGGCACTGGGGGCATATATGTATCTGGCACTGTGTGGCATATTTGTACCTGGCACTGTGGGACATATATGTATCTGGCACTGTTGGGACATGTGGTCTGGCATTGGGGTCATATATGTTCCTGGCACTGTAGGGACATGTGTATCTGGCACTTGGGGCATATCTGGTGCTCTGGGGACATGTGTATCTGGCACTGGGGGCATATCTGGCACTGTCGGGACATGTGTATCTGGCACTGGGGGTATATATGTATCTAGCACTGGAGGCATATATGTATCTGGCACTGTGGGGACATGTGTACCTGGCACTGTGGGGAATATATGTATCTGGCACTGGGGGCATATATGTATCTGGCACTGTGTGGCATATTTGTACCTGGCACTGTGGGGCATATATGTATCTGGCACTGTTGGGACATGTGGTCTGGCATTGGGGTCATATATGTTCCTGGCACTGTAGGGACATGTGTATCTGGCACTGGGGCATATATGTATCTGGCACTGGGGGCATACATGTATCTGGCACTGTGGGGGCATGTGTATCTGGCACTGGGGGCATATATGTATCTGGCTGGCACTGTGGGGACATATGTGTATCTGGCACTGTGGGGGCAAATATGTATCTGGCATTGTGTAGGCACCCATTTTTGGGCATTTTTATATGTATGTGGCACGGTACTGGGGCATTATATGTATGTGGCCTTCAGTGCACGCATGATAGTGGCTCTTACCCTTAACTATTGATCTTTTCTGGCTCTTTGCCTTTGACTGGTTGGCCGCCCCTGAAATAGGTGTTTGGAATACTCTTGTTCATCTTAACTAATATTAATTTACTAGGACCCAGTGACATCCTGCAGGCACACTGTGCTAACAGGTACATTGTCACTACAACACCTGAACCCTCCAAGTCGAAGCTACTGTATTGTCTTCATATCATATTTTCCAAACAAATGGAGACTTGTATTTACAACGTGGCTCTAGTGTTCTATTTTTGATTAAGCTGCACTGACTGCCAGATTTAGCATATTAACCAACAGTTGGCCAACTGTTCCTTCAGTAAAACCAATATGTTGTTTGTTTTACACAAATACAAGAATTCTGCAATAGATAAATGTGGATTTGTTTAGAAAACATATTATCAGTCTTCTGTGCTACAGAATGATCCATCTTTATCATTTCACTGTAGTTTGGGTTCTTACAGTGTATGTAATGTACCAGGCAAACTGTTCATTGAAATTACAGCAGTAATGTCATAATTTCTAATACAATATTAAAATATTTACTTTTTTTAGATGTTTTGTTACAAAGGTATTTTTCATAGTGATGTGACTGCAATTATTATTATTATTATTATTATTATTATTATTATTATCTTTTATGTATATGGAGCCACAAGGATTCTGCAGCGCCTAACAAACAAATAAGCAAAACAAACAAGTAAACTCCACTTACAGTACAAGACAATACAGGACAAGTACGGGTGCGGTATGTAAGGTCGACAGTAAGCAGGTCGACAGTGTTTGGGTCGACCACTATTGGTCGACAGTAAGCAAGTCAACAGGGCTGCTAGGTTGACAGGTCTTTAGGTCGGGGGGGGGGGGGGGGGGGGCTTGGTTGCATGCGCCAGGGGGTAGAATGACATCGTAGTTCTCACTGAGTACATCCCTTAGCAGTGCTCATCCACTGCTGGACTCTCAAAAGCGTATTGCACTCTGACACTCTCTGTGACTACTGTCACAATGATGGTAAATATAACCGGGGAGAGGGGCACTTCCAGGTATGGGGAGGGGCGAGGCACCTCAAGCCACTACAATCAGCAGCAGTCAGCAGTGCAGTGTGAGCATACACATTTTTTTGCGGTACCGTAGCTGCACTGCATGGTCTATCCTGGCAGTCTGGATCACAGCTTACAAAGAGCTCTGTATGGAGAGGTATCTAGACCAGTGACTGCCAGTAGCGGATCTTGCCACGGGCAAGCAGGACTTTTGCCCGGGGCGCCGCCTTCCGGAGGGCGCAGGGCGCCATCCGGAGGGCGCCGCACCAGGGCAAGATCCGCTGCTGCTGTGACCCCGCTGCTGCTGTGAAGAGAAACTAGACGCGTACGCGTCTAGTTTCCCTTCGTGGAGAGGTCCTTTACTGTGTGGTGCGCGATGACGTCATTGCGCACCGCACATCATTTCAGTCTGTACAGGGGGCGTAATTGACCACGCCCCCTGTACGTAGCCACACCCCTATTGTCGCACAAGAACCGGCCCTGGTGACTGCTTGTCCAGCTGTGTTGAGACTACAAGTCCCAGCACACCTTGTCAACTGGATTTCCTGGGACATGTAGTGTCACCACACCTAGAGAGGAGTTTTTAACTGTATGTACAGTATGTGTGCATATATCTCCTCAATTTCTCTGTCCACATCCTCCTTGTAATTCCCCCTCAGTGTCCCTGCCCGCACCATCCCTGTAACTGCCGCCTCAGTGACCCTGCGCATACACTCCTGTTATACCCTCTCAGTGTCCCTGCCTGCAGTGTTCCTGCCCACACCCTTCCCATAATTCCCCCTCGGTATCCCTGCCTGCACCCTCCCCGTAATTCCCTCTCTGTGTCCCTACCCGCACCCTCACCGTAATTCCCTCCCAGTCTCCCTGCCTGCACCCTCCCTGTAATTCCTTCTCAGTGTCCCTGCCCACACCCTAACTGTAATTCCCCCCTAGTGTCCCTGCCCACACCCTCCCCGTAATTCCCTCTCAGTGTCCCTACCCACCCTCCCCTTAATTCCCTCTCAGTGTCCCTCCCCGCACCCTCCCCATAATTCCCTCTCAGTGTCCCTATCCGCATCCTCCCCGTAATTCTCTCTCAGTGTCCCTACCCGTACCCTCCCTGTAATTCCCTCTCAGTGTACCTACCCGCACCCTAACCGTAATTCCCCCTGAGTATCCCTGCCTGTACCCTCCCTGTAATTCCCTCTCTGTGTCACTACCCGCACCCTAACCGTAACTCCCCATCAGTATCCATGCCTGTACCCTCCCTGTAATTCCCTCTGTGTCCCTACCCGCACCCTAACCGTAATTCCCTCTCAGTGTCCCTGCCTGCCTCCTAACTGTAATTCCCCCCCCCTCCAGTGTCCCTGCCCGCACACTCCTCGTAATTCCCCCTCAGTCTCCCTGCCTGCACCCTCCTCATAATTCCATCTCAGTGTCCCTGCCTGCACCCTCCTCGTAATTCCTCCTCAGTGTCCCTGCCTGCACCCTCCCCGTAATTCTCCCCCAGTGATCCTAACCTCAGCCTCCCTGTGACTCCCCCCTCAGTGTCCCTGCCCGCACACTCCTGTAATTCCCTCTCAGTGTCTCTTCCTGCACCCTCCCTGTAATTGCCCCTCAGTGTCCTTGACCTCAGCCTCCCTGTAGCCCCTCCCTCTCATTTTTCCTACCCGAACCCTCCCTGTAATTCCCCCTTAGTGTCCCTGACCTCAGCCTCCCTGTGACTCCCTCCCCACAGGGTCCCTGCCCACACCCTCCTGTAATTCAACCTCAGTGTCCCTGCCCATACCCTCCCCTTAATTCCCACTCAGTGTCCCTGCCCGCACACTCCTGTAATTTCCCCTCAGTGTCCCTGCCCACACCCTCCCTGTAATTGCCCCTCAGTGTCCCTGACCTCAGCCTCCCTGTAAGCCCTCCACCTCATTGTCCCTACCGCATAGGCAAACGCGGGGGGGGGGGGGGGAGGGTTCCGGTTGCCCAGAAACCCCCCTCCTCTTGGCAATTGGCCCAAATTATGAAAACAATAGCAATGGTATATAACACAATAACTAGAGCTACCACCACATAATGCAGTTTAAGGGACAGAGCAGAGCTGCTGCACATGCCCAGTGGTAGCATCTTCTTCTACCAAGTTTGCTATGTGAATCCTCAATCAGTACACTGGACAAGAGAGTAGCTACCAGGAAGAAAAGACAGGAGCCTTACCATGAGGTGGGAGAATGTGTGCTTAAAAAGTGCAGGACTGGTTCTATTATGTTTGTAATATTTATTTATTATGGTATGTTTAATCTTTTTCCTGATCACTTATTTATATTATTTAAATGTGTGATACAGCCTATACTATAGACCATCTATAGTGTTAAATATTAATACTGTATTCCATACAGTATACATTAATGTCCAGGGTCTTTACTAGGTTCTTCTACCGCTCCCTCAGACTCCCACAATTGCTCCAACGTTCTGCAGAGTGGGATATTGTGTACTGCATTTGGAAACCCCCCTCTAGAAATTCTGCGTTTGCCACTGTACCCGCACCCTCCCTGTAATTCTCCCTCAGTGTCCCTGATGTCAGCCTATCTACAACTCCCCCCTCTGTGTCTCTGGGTGGGGGAGGTGGGGGGCACCAGTTCCTTACTTTGCCAGGGGTGCTCAGACCCCCTAGATACACCCCTGCATCTAGCCCCAAGGAAGTTTAAACATAATGTGCATATTCAGTGTGCAACTGCAGTTGAAGCAGATGGTGGCTGTGTCTATGGGCAAAGCTGGTCATGTAGCTACAGTAGCACTTGTGCAGCAGTGCAACGACACTGAGGAGTGGTACATTACCCAATACCTGCTGCAATTGCTGGAAGCCATTTCCAGGTGCTGCCCAAGAACTTGCACTTGTGGTGCCCTTCTCCATCATGACAATACACTTGCCCACAAATAGTGGATTTTCTGGCCCATGAATGCATCCACGAGCTTGGTTATCTGCTTTACAGATCAGATCTGGCTGCTTGCAATCTTTCGGATACTTTGGAAAAATGTAATGTTCTCTGTTTGTGAATATAATACTTTTAGTGCATCCAGAAACTGTGATGTTAGTGTAATAGAATGCTTAATATTTGTAGACACTCCCTTACTAATCTGTGTAAGCCTGAATCTTCAGTGATGGTCCCTGGGTCCAGGGGGATGCTGGGAAGTGGGTGGTCCAGTGTGCAGTGTGCCTGGAGTTGGTGATGGAATAAACAGCACAGCAGTGAACTCACATGTCTCTGTGTCCTTATGACTGGATTTACAAACATATGAACAAAACATGGTGTCAGAAGAAGTTTAACTTGGACTGCTAGTGCTCTCAGAGTGTGAAAGAATCCTGCAGCAGTCTGTGGCTGTGATACTCAGTGTCTGCAAAGCCTGCCGTGTGCTCCTCTCTTCAAACAGTGAGTAACCATGGATAAACTGGCTCCTCCAACCGGCATGCTGATGTCTGGTAACTTGTCTGAAAACTGGAAAAGATTTAAGCAAAGGTTTAATATATATATTGCTGCATGTGGAGCTGATACAGAGGCTGACAAAACTAAGGCATCCATTTTCCTCCATGTGATAGGAGAGGATGTGCTGGACATTTATAATAGTTTTCAGTTTGCTGAGGGGCAGAATATGGTGCTATCTTCTATAATGCAAAAGTTTGAAGATTACTTTGTGCCAAGGAAAAATGTGACATATGAAAGATATGTTTTTCACATGTGATCAGAAGTCTGGAGATGGATTTGGTTAGTATGTTACAGAGCTGCAATCACTCAGTAAAACCTGTGAGTTTGGTGATTTAAAGGATTCACTGATTAGAGATCGTATTGTCTGTGGAATACCTGATAATGGACTCAGAGAGAGACTGCTGAGAGAGCAAGACCTAACACTAAAAAAGGCAGTGACTATGTGTAGATCTGCAGAAATAACTAGATTTCAAGCCAAAAAGTTACACAAGGACGCTGATGCTACTGTATATGTAGTGCAGAAAACAGAGCCAAGCAAACCTCCATTTTCAAGAATGAAGCAGTCTAAGTCACAGTCTAATAAGGAAATGTGTAGTAGATGTGGAAATGCTCTCAATCCTAAAATGTGCCCTGCTTATGGTAAAACCTGCATGAAATGTGGTAGACTAAATCACTTTGCCAAATGCTGTAAAATGAAAAGTGAAACAACCAACGTATATGCTGTTAAACAAACAGAGGAATTCTTTGTGGATTGCATTGAACTTTGCAGTGCAGATAAGAAAGAATGGATTGTCCCTTTAACTGTAAACGAGACTGTCATTCCCTTTAAGCTTGATACTGGCGCGCAGGTAAATTTAATATAATTTCAAGACTATAAGACTTTTAGAGTAAGACAGAGGTTCCCAAACTGTGTGCCGTGGCTCCCTGGGGTGCCTCGGGACACTTGCAGGGGTGCCCTGGATTGGTGGTCCAGGACTAATTAAAATTATTCATGGTCAATATAATAGGCAAAACCAGTGCTGGTGGCTGCCAGTCAGAAAATATGTGGCCAAACAGAAGCAAATCTTGTCCCTCACCACACAACTGACCCTAAGGATGACATATAAACTTGATCTACTTAATGTAATATTTCTTTCTAAATTCCTCAATAAGAAATGTTTGGCCTAGGGGTGCCGTGAAAAAAATTCTGATATTCTAGGGCGCCGTGATTCCAAAAAGTTTGGAAACTACTGGAGTAAGACCTAAAATTCATCCAGCCAAAGTGAAAGTTACAGGGTACACTGGGGAGGAAATTCCTGTGAAAGGTACATGCTTAGTGACACTGAAATATAAGAGACAACAGTTTAAAACATCTCTACTGATTGTGGATAAAAATGTGCAACCGATTCTAGGATTAAGTTCCTGTGAGAAACTAAGCTTGCTAAAGAAAGTTTTTATGGTGACATCACAAGTAGAAGATGACTGCAAATCGATGTTTACAGAATACAGAAACTTGTTTGAAGGTCTAGGTTGTTTGCCTGGAGAGCATAAAATAAATATAGATACGCAAGTTTCTTCAGTGATACACCCCTGTAGAAAAGTGCCGTTTGCGCTGAGAAAAAAACTGAAACAAGAGTTAAATCGCATGGAAGCCTTGGGTGTGATACAGAAAGTTGATGAGCCTTCCGAATGGGTAAGCTCCTTAGTAATTCTTGAAAAGAAAAATGGACAACTCAGAATATGTCTAGACCCCAGAGATTTAAACAAAGCTATTAAACGAGAACATTTCAAACTACCAACCAGAGATGAAATCATATCGCAATTTGCGGGAGCAAAATGGTTCAGTAAATTGGACACCTCTTCAGGATTCTGGCAAATGAAGCTAGATGAGGCCAGCTCAAAGCTTTGTACATTTAATACACCAGAAGGTAGATACAGATTTCTTCGACTACCATATGGAATATTGTCTGCTCCAGAAGTATATCACAAAAAGATACACATGATTTTTGAACATACTGTATTCCAGGTGTTGAAACAATGATGGATGACATTATTGTCTGGGGATCTACAAAGGAAGAACATGATTCTAGATTGAGACAAGTAATGGAACTTGTCAAGAAAGTGAATCTAAAGCTAAACAAGGACAAATGTGAATTTGGCGTGAATACACTTACCTTTATGGGCGACATGGTCTTAGATCAAGGTGTAAAACCAGACCCAAGGAAAATATCAGCCATAGTGAACATGGAACGTCCTAACAACAAAGACGACGTCAGAAGATTCCTAGGAATGATTACTTACTTAGGAAAGTTTATTTGTCAACTCTCTGAACGAACAGCCTCTCTTAGATGGTTGTTGGACAAAGATAACGAGTGGATGTGGTCACATGAGCAAGAAGAAAGTTGGCGAAACTTGAAACAGATCATTACAGAGCAACCAGTGATAAAATTCTTTGATCCTGCGAAAAGAATAAGAATTTCAGCAGATGCTTCGCAATTTGGCCTAGGCTCAGTGCTCTTACAAGAACATGAGGATACATGGCAACCAGTAATCTATGCATCAAGAGCACTGGCAAGTGCTGAAACAAGGTATGCTCAGATAGAAAAAGAACTTCTAGCGATCACATATGCATGTCAGCGATTTCATCAGTTTGTGTATGGTCAAACATTTACAGTGCAAACTGACAACAAGCCATTGGTAGCTATCATGACTAAATCATTACATGAATGTCCCATGAGAATTCAACGAATGCTTATCAGACTACAGAAATATGATGTACACTTGCTGTACTGTCCCTGCAAATACATGTACATTGCTGATACACTTTCTCGTGCTGTGGACAAAAGTGAAGGTTCCAAAAGTCTGATGGATGAAGAGATAGAAGCCTATGTTAATTTGATCGTAGCTTCTCTACCAGTGTCTCTTGCAAGACAAGAACAGATTAGGAAAGAAACTGAGACAGATGACACAATGAAAGTGTTGAAAGATATCATTCTGAAAGGTTGGCCAGCAGAAAAACATGCGTGCCCGCTGTCTATCCATGATTATTGGATGTACCGCAGTGACCTTACAGTTGTCGATGGTATTATTTACAAAGGCAATAGGTTTGTAACACCTGCACGACTAAGAAAAACTATGCTGTGCAAGATACATGAAGGCCACTTAGGAGAAGAAAGATGTAAGCGGAGAGCGCGTCAAGTTATGTATTGGCCAAGAATGAACCAAGACATAGCACAGACTACAGCTACATGTGAATTATGTCTTACATATAGACCGAAACAACAAGTCGAGCCACTGAGTCCTCACGCAGTGCCAGAGAGACCGTACCAGAAAGTTGGCGCAGATTTGTTTGATTGTAATGGAAAAAAGTACATTGTCGTGACTGATTATTACTCTAACTACCCTGAGGTGAAGACACTACATACAACTACTAGTAAAGCCGTAATCAATTGCATGAAGTCAATCTTTGCAAGGCATGGTGTTCCTATGGAAGTGTTCACTGACAATGGTCCTCAGTTTTCCAGTGCTGAATTTAGATAATTTGCTGATGAGTGGGAATTTGTCCATACTACGTCAAGTCCCCACTATCCACGCTCAAATGGGTTGGTGGAAAGTTCAGTAAAAACTGTAAAGAGTCTCATGAAAAAAGCTCAAGAAGGTAAAGAAGATTTCTACAAAAGTATTTTAATCTACCGCAGTACACCTTTACAGAAAGGACTTTCTCCTGAATAAATGCTGATGGAAAGGAGGATTAGAGCAAATCTCCCGATACATGATGAACTGCTTAATATACATAACTCAGCGTTGGTCAGACTGAGTAAGGAACGTCAACAGGCGAAACAGAAACTGTTCCATGACAGGCGAGCAAAAAGCTTATCTGATCTAAAATAGGGTGACCAAGTCCGTCTCAGAGATCATGAGAAAGGTATTTGGGTGCAGAAAGGTATTGTGCAAGCACAAGTAGCACCAAGATCTTATACTATACGTACAGATCGTGGAACGGAAGTAAGAAGAAATCGGGTGGATTTAAGATCTCAACCTAACCATAATGAAGACAACATGACTGAAGAATACCCTTCATCTGACATGTATGATGATCTTGATAATGGTGAACAAACCACGATTCTAGAAAGGTCCAACATGGTCGATGAAACACAGACTGTGTATGAAAGACCCAAAAGGGAAATATGCAGACCTGAGAGACTCATTTGAAACGTGTTAGATGATGTTCTTAATATGACGTTGTTAATTGTTGCATTGAAGCGTACAGGACTTATCTTTAAAGAAAAGAGGATGTGATATTAGTGTATTAGAATGCTTAATATTTGTAGACACTCCCTTACTAATCTGTGTAAGCCTGAATCTTCAGTGATGGTCCCTGGGACCAGGGGGATGCTGGGAAGTGGGTGGTCCAGTGTGCAGTGTGCCTGGAGTTGGTGATGGAATAAACAGCACAGCAGTGAACTCACATGTCTCTGTGTCCTTATGACTGGATTTACAAACATATGAACAAAACAGAAACTTATTGTAAATCCCTCGTAATCTGCTTGTGCATCTTATTCGCATATCAACACAAATAAGACATATTTTCGGGTAAAAAAGATGCCCGACTGTGGCCGAGTCTCACGGGAGCTGAATATCTTATGCACCCAGTTTGCCGCGACTCAGAATGTACGGAGGCTAGACCAGGAAGGATGCATCAAGATAAGGAGAAGCACAGAACAGGAGTGGGCCCTGCTCGTGAGAGCATACATTCTAAAGGGAAGGGGCAGATTGACAGGGACGACACATATAGGGTAGACAGTGTGTATGGAATAGTGGGTTAGGGTGAAATATGGCTGGGTTTGATGAAGAAGTGGCTCTTGAGAGCCCATATGAAGTTTTATGGAGAGGTGGATAATCTGCTAGGGAGAGGAAGAAAATTCCAATGATAGGGAGCAGCATATGCAAAATCTTGGAGGTGCGAGTGGAAGGAGGCAATCAGTCGGCAGGAGAGGCGGCATGCATTGGTGGAGCGGAGAGGGCAGGTGGGAAATTAAAGGTAGATAAGGTCAGAGATGTAAATGGGAGAGAAATAAGTGAGGGCTGTGTAAGTGAGTGTGAGATGCTTGAATTGGAATATAATGGGTAAGGGGAGCCAGTGTAGAACTTGTAGGAGAGGGATGGCAGATGTAGTATGTTTGGAGAGGAAGATGATTCAAGCAGTAGCGTTGAGGACAGATTGGAGTGGAGAGAGGCAGTAGTCAGTGAGGCCAGATAGGACTTTATCTATGCTATTCCAATGTTATTATAGATTTAAAAAAAAAATAAGTGAAATATTAGCACAATAAGCACACAAAGGCTGATGCAGAGTATAAAGTACATGTAGAGCACCTTGCGTGTTTTCTCACTGCACACGCTCTAGAATTTTGCACACGCAAGACTGGGCAATACAGAATCACATTTCGATTGAATCTTCACCCGAAGTGGTGGAACTGGGTTATAATCAGTGGTCAAAGTTGAAATTCTGAAGTGGGGTTATGGAAATAGAAGGGGGGGTTTTAATTAGGCAGGCCCAATGCATGAGCCTAGCTGATATTTCAAAACCACCACTTCAAAATAATGACACAGTGACCTGGACCCAGGGTTACTGACCAGGGACACAGGCTCTCTGTCCGCCTAATATGCACCACATCGTTGAGGCCTGACTGTGCTCAAGGGCATAGTACCTGACAACCCTGGTGGTCTAGAGAGGGTTAAATGCATGAACGTGGCCGAAGCTGCCTACCATGGTGTTAGGAAAGGCTGCAGTAAGGAGCTTCATTAAGCTCTTTTCCTTTCCACCACTGCAACACTCGCCTGTCCTCAGCACCTTGCTTTGGCTGCTGGCCCATGCTGGCCAATGGCACCTCCTCCTCCTGTTTCCATTGGGGCTTCTTCAGTGGCCCGTTCTTCCATCTTCTTTTCTGAGTGTGGTCTTATTTTCTCCCTTTCTGCTCCGCGTTTGAATTTGGCGCCGGCTAAAAGTCAATCATGGCTTGCGGACCAGCAGCCAATCAGGGGTGGCCACGCTGCCACCCCTGTTTGGATGTGGGTCTGCAAGCTGTGATTAGGTAGTGGCCAGTGCCAAATTCTAAATGCTGCCGCTTAATAGCCACTGGTCTACGAGCTGCGACTAGCTTGCGACTTTTGCCAAATTTAAAAACACCAGAGCCACTTGTTAACCGGAGCTGGGTGCAGTTACACTGTCCCTGTTCCAGCGCCAGCCACCGAAGTGAAGAGTGTTAAGCAATGGCACGCTGGAGGTAAGAAAAATATGCCTGTTTAGAGATGTATGGTTTGTATCTTGTAGCAAGTGTGCATCTTGAGAGAAAACTCTGCCCCTGCGAATCCTCACCCCTCATTTCTCTGAGTATTTTTCACAAAAATTCCCTGACAGTGTGACTGCACATGCACCTCTGGCTACAACCGACCTTCACACTAATCTAACACCTCACGCTGCTGCAGCCAGGGTTGGTTCCGGCTTCTTCTCTCTGTGACGATCTTGGTCAGCTGATCAGAACTGTAAACTGAGACGGTGGCCGAAAGTTTCACAGAGAAATAGAGGCGGACAGCTGCATGCAGGTAAGTTTTATTTTATTATTTTCTTTTTACTCTTTTTATTTTCTTCAGTGATTATCCTATGTTTATTTAACATAGAGGTAAATTTACTAAAGGTGCTAAAAATGAAAGTACTGATGTTGCCCATACCAATCAATCAGATTCTGTCTATTATTTCTCTGTTGTATCCTAGAAAATGATAGACAGAATCTGATTGGTTGCTACGGGCAACATCACCACTTTTCCTTTTTAGAACCTTTTGTAAATTTACCCCATACCGTTCTGATAACAGGCAACGGCTCTGAGCCCTGCTCTGCCTGTTAGAGCAGAGGATTCGAAGATTCTGAAGATGGCATTATTATCACAGGGCTCCCACTGTTATTTTTTACAATTTTAGTAAATTTAGGCAAATCACTTTTCCCGTTACAAGTATAGGAAATGTGATCTGCTTACTAAAAATAATGTGAATTTAAGGGGTTTAAGGAGAATTTAGTTATTCTCCTCCAACTGCCTTTTCATACATTCCTGTGATGCTAATATAATATTTTCACATTATTTTAGTAATATAATTGTCACAATCCTGACTTTCTACACTGATTTTCTAAGTAATTTGTTATGTGACTTCCCTTTGCCACCTGTCCTGCAGGTCCGGATTTGATTTGTTTTGTGAACAGATGGATGGATGTCAACATGTGAGAACATGTCAGCTGACTGCATTACTTCAATTTAGTGTGCTCTATGCCTCAGCTGACACTGGCAACCTATCAGAGACCTGCAATTCCTATGTAAGTCTTCTCTGGCCATTAGTTCACGGCTAGAGCAATAAGTCACATCCTGGCTGTTAGCAGCAAGCTTCATGGCTTTTCCAGGCTCCACTGAATTAAAGACCTCAGTTCTCACTTTTTACAGTTTTCTGCATTGCTGGGCTCCAAGCCTGTAGAGCTTCCCTGCTTCAGAGTTTCTAAGCTTGCTGAAACTAACTCAAGGCTAATAATTCTCCTGTGGGTTTCACCTGAATATCCAGTATGCTGTTTCCTACTTGCACTGTGTTAATCTCAGACCTACAGTATTAGCCAATTGCTGGTTCAGTGCCCTCCTCATTCTGCTGCAGAGATACTGAACCCGGTGTGCTATTAACACCTGAATTTCCAGAAAACTAGCAAGTGATTCTGTATGTACATTTCCTGTGCTTCTAGCCATAGTACCAGCACCACAGACTTAATCTTCCAGGGTCCTGAGACTACTTTGTTTCTATCCAAGCTCTGCAATATCCAGCCACAGTACTGCCGTCCTATGCACAACATTCAGTATCACTGGTACCAGCCTAGTGTCCAGTCACAGAACTGCAAGTCCCAGCCAGCCACAGTACACTGGTCTTAGCCAGTGTCCAGTACCACTAGTCCCAGCCAGTGTCCAGTCACAAAACCGATGATTCTTGCCAGCAACCAGTTCCACTGTTTCAAAGTCTGGGACCAGTCCAGGTCCAGTTCAGTGACAGTCCGGCTCCAGTCTGGTTCAATCAAAGTCCAGTTCAGCCTAAGTCTAGTTCCAGCTTTACCACTCCTAGCCTGGTTAATCGTATAGCCAGTGGCGTCACAAGGCGGGTGTTGGGGGGTGCGGCAAGCACCCGGGTGTGACGCATAGAAGGCATGACACCAAACTGTGGACTCCTCCGCAGTGACAGGAGCCAGGTGCTGCAGTGTGAAAGTCTGCTACAGCACCCGGCTCCTGTCATAGAAGAGGAGCTGACAGCGCTGCAGACAGTCTCCGGGGGGCAGGCCAGTACAGCCCATCATCTCCGGAGATGCTGGGTACACCCCCAGAGTGATGATCCCACAAGGCCACGCCCCATTTATTTATGGACAAGCCCCTTTTTTCCCACCAGCCTGCGCACCTGGTGTCACCACACTCGGTGACTCCTCTGTGTCTAGCCATTACCACAGAGACTACTTCAGCAAGCAGCATCATTAGTGCACCTAACTAACCTCACTTCAGTTTCATCCATTGCCTAAGTGGTTCTAGTTCCTGTGTCCACAGACAAAATTCTCTGGCCAACATGGACATAGCTGGTCAGACCCAAGTGGCAGATCCAGATCAGGGTCTGATAAACAAGCTGAAGAATTATTAACCTCTTCAGTGGTGCTTTTTATAAAAAAAAATACACTCCTCCCATTGCGCCAAAATGACATTTTTACTATGCCCCCCCCCCAATCTCAAAACATTCCACTGCCCCTGCGTATACCTCCTCCTCTTCTTAGATATTGTGCTGCTGCCGATGTGATGCTAAGTGTGTGATGCTAAGTGCCTGGCCAGAGGGGAATGAGGGGCCGCTCTCCCTGCTCCTCCCCACATACTCAATAATACAGACTGTGGGACAGCCCGGCTACAGGGGGAGGAGGGGCTGCTCTCTCAGCTCCTCACTCCCCTTTCATACTTACATTCCACCCACATCCCCTGACGTCCTCGGTGCCAAAAGTGAATGCGAGGGAAGCAGAGGCACTCACTGCCCATCTCCGCGTGCAGCATCAGCCCTGGATTGTACAAGCCAGAGGCAAGGTAGGAAAAAAACAATCCTATAGTACTACAAGTGACAAGTGCTGTGCAGCCTCTCTCTTTGTCTGTCCTCTCTCTCCCCCTTGGCCCCCCTCTCATTCCCTCTACCCTCTTACTTGCGCACTCTCTCTCCCTTGGCCCCCTCTCTCTCATCTCTCTCCCCCTCCTCTCCCTGTCTCCCTCCCTCTCTCTGTCCCCATCTCTCTCCATCCCTCCCTTCTCTGTCTCTCTCTCCATCTTCCCCCTCTCCATCTCCCAAACTCTGTTTCTCAGTTTCCCCCCTCTCTCACTTTCTCAGTCTCTCCCTCTCTCTACTTCTCCCCTCTCTCCCTCCTTCTGCTCCTCTTTCTGCTCTCTCTCGTCTCCCCCCTCTCTCTCCATCTCCGCACTTCTCTTTCTCCCCCGTCTCCCATCTCTCTCTATTCCCCTGCAACTCTCTTCATTCTTCTTCAGCCCTCTTTCTCTCTCCATCTCCCCCTTTATTCTTTCCCATTCACCCCTCTCTCTCCATCCCACCATCTCCCCCCTCTCTCTCTCTCTCTCTGTCTGCCTCACCTGCCGATCTATCCCCTCTCTCTCTTTCTCAGTCTTCCTTCTCTCTCTGTCTCCCCCCTCTCTCTGTCACCCACTCCCTCTCCATCTCTGCCCCTCTCTCCATTTCTGCCCCTCTCTTTCCCTCCATCTCTCATCTCGCTTTGTTCTCCTGCACCTCTCTTCCTTCCTCTTCACCCCTCTCTATCTCCGTCTCCACCTCTCTCTCTCTCTCTCTCTCTCTCTGTCTCCCCCTCTTTATCTGTCACTCACTTCTCTGTCTGTCTCCCCCTCACTCTCTCCATCTCTGCCCCCCTCTCCATCCATCTCTCATCTCTCTTTCTGTGTTCCTATTTTCTTTCATCTTTGCCCCCCCTCTCTCTCTCCCTCCCTCTGTATCTCCTACCCTCCCTCCTTCTCCTCTTCCCTAACATAATTCCTCCTCTTCCCTAACATAATTATTGTCTCTCATCAGCTCTCATGTTAAAGCTGCTTGTTTTGTTTCTTCTGCCTGTCTCCCCCACTGATACCTTCCCTTCATGTCCCAGTGAACCCTGTCAACCCAGTTTACCCCCTTTACTCCCTCCTACAGAAACCTCTCATACCCTCTGCCTCTCCTCTTCACCTTCTCCCAGTCACCCCCTGCCTGTCACCCTCTCCACCCTCCAATGACTCTCCCTGGCACCCACTGCTACTCCCTCTCACCCTCTCCCTGTCACCATTTTCCTATCACCCATTGGCTCTCCGTCTCACCAGCTCTCCATATCCCTGTCACCTCCCCATCACCTCTGCTTCATCTCCATCATCCTATACCTCGCCCTAACACCCACTGTCATGTGGCATATTGTGAACTTGGGGTGGGGTGGAGGAGGGGGGCCCAAAGCATAATTTTGCACATGGGCCCACCACTCACAAGTTCCGCCGTTGATTCCAGGTAAAGTCAAATATGACTAAACCATTTTTTATAAAACTGTTTCTGTGTATTTTTCACACTCCCAGAGGTGTTTTAAGAGGGGGATAGAACAATGTTTACTACCAAAATTCCAGCAATGGATTTGATCATGCACAGAAAATAGAAAATTATCTGGCACAGTGTCAGAGTCCAGTCTTTGCTATCTCCTATGCCAGGACCATCTTGCTATCTTGATACTACTGGAAAGATAGTACTGCTGGCAGAGAGTAATGGGAGGTCCATACCACTTCCCAGTGTGTTCTGGGTACAGGACGTAAGGTGTGGTGCGGTGCAGTCCTTCCCGACCCAAGAGCCTGCACAATTAAGAATAATTTTTTGTTCCTGGTACCAGATATGGTCACATTACAGTGAAATATGTTATAGACTTCAGCTCCCAAGCCATCTACAGGTAAGTATTTTTAATTATTTAAGCAGAGTGACAGATATCTATCAGTTTTAGATGTATAGCACTTTTTCATTTGTCATGACCAAAATGGTATATATATATATATATATATATATATGTGTCATAAGGTCTTTCTCCAGCAGAGGGCAGTCCTATGGCAGGTCATTCAGCTCTTACCTGGCTGCATTTTTATAATGTATACAGTACATGATGTAAGTTAACATAGCCATTAGCAAAAGTGGTTACCAATTAAACTAAGCAAGGTCTTCCGTTGTTAACTATAAGAGTAATAAAAAGTAATAAAATAAAAAATGAGATGTTTGCCTCACTATCCTATAATTTTTTGTAATACAAAATAAAGTACATAAATATTTGTATACTCGGCAAAAGAAGCTCATTACATTTATTCAAATGAATAAGGATTAATTGTGTATCAGTTACAATGAGCAACATCTTAAAAATATGTATTATTTTACCAATTTTGCCTAGTTTAAGTTAGATAATTGACTTTAAATAAAAAATTTATTTATTTTTTATAACACACTACTAAAATTCCATAATCCATATATATTAACAAAAAAATACAAAAATACAAAAATTGCTTTGTAAATGTAAATAATAAAATGATTGCATACAAACCCATTATATCTCAAAAAACCTTACAATAGATGAACCTTAAAGACAGGGACGTGCAGTGAGGTAAATGACACACAATAAATGAGCCAGAGGGTTCAGGTAGGCATTATACACAGGTGCAGCAGTATATACATGTAGGCATTATACACAGGTGCAGCAGTATACATATGTAGGCATTATACACAGGTGCAGCAGTATATACATGTAGACCTTATACACAGGTGCAGCAGTGTATACATGTAGGCATTATACACAGGTGCAGCAGTATATACATGTAGGCATTATACACAGGTGCAGTAGTATATACATGTAGGCATTATACACAGGTGCAGCAGTATGTACATGTAGGCATTATACACAGGTGCAGCAGTATATACATGTAGGCATTATACACAGGTGCAGCAGTATATACATGTAGGCATTATACACAGTTGCAGCAGTATATACATGTAGGCATTATACACAGGTGCAGCAGTATATACATGTAGGCATTATACACAAGTGCAGCAGTATATACATGTAGGCATTATACACAGGTGCAGCAGTATATACATGTAGGCATTATACACAGGTGCAGCAGTATATATATGTAGGCATTATACACAGGTGCAGCAGTATATACACATAGGCATTATACACAGGTGCAGCAATATATACATGTAGGCATTATACACAGGTGCAGCCGTATATACATGTAGGCATTGTACACAGGTGCAGCAGTATATACATGTAGGCATTATACACAGGTGCAGCAGTATATACATGTAGGCATACACAGGTGAAGCAGTATATACATGTAGGCATTATACACAGGTGCAGCAGTATGTACATGTAGGCATTATACACAGGTGCAGTAGTATATACATGTAGGCATTATACACAGGTGCAGCAGTATATACACGTAGGCATTATACACAGGTGCAGCAGTATATACATGTAGGCATTATACACAGGTGCAGCAGTATATACTGCTGGAAACGTGGTGAGATTTGATCAGAGATGTGCGGAATAGATAGGCAGGGGGCAGCATTACCTCACCTGCCATAGAGTTTTTACTCCAGAGTTTTGACTATAAAAATGATTGTAATAATACAAAGAAGATATTTGTAATATATTCTTTGTATTTTTCATATACTTTATATAGTCAGAACTCTGGCTTATATTACCCCTTTCACAACGCACAAATAACCTGGTATTTCCGGGTTGACACGGTCGTTGTGCGGTGTGAAAGGGCCCCTGGCGAATTCCTGGTTCGCCTGATCCAGTAATTCAACTTGGGAATAAAGCAGTGAATATCGGGTCAGTGGCAGTGTGAACGGGTTGCTGGGTCGATGCGACCTGGGACCCGTTCACTACATAGCGAGAGGCGGTGCAGAGATGAGCTCATCTCCAGCGCTGCCCCTGCCCCCGATGATGCCGCAGTCCCCGCCCCTGGATAGCAACCCGACCTAGCAATATGCCAGGTTGGGATGGCAGCGTGTATGATCAAATGCCGGGTCCCACCCGGTAAGGACCTGTTTCCAATTACCGGGTGGGATCCAGCATTTGCAATGTGAAAGGGGGATTTGTTAGTATGACAGGAAAGGATCTGCCTCACCTTACCGCACGTCACTGCTTAAAGGGAAAAAGGGAGCCCCTTCAGTCATGAAGTGGTTAAAAATATATATACAAATACATGTGTTGTGAAGATAAGCACTAAAAACTTGGAGTACTGTACAGTATGTAAATACATTTTTAGGCACCTCCTCAGACAAGGGGTTTGCGTGGAGCGCACAGTATGTGTATCCTGTTCAAGGGGGCTGCTGGTATCTGGAGACTTGTGCAGACTTTATACCATATTTTATTTCATCTTGTGTTTAATTTCCCGATACATCGGATGTTCACACAATATGCATGTTACTATTTGCAAATAAGGGCATTTATGTGTAATCACAATATCATCAATTATATATGAATTATTGTACCATCTGTTATACTAAGCATTGTGACTTATAAAGGTATTTACAGATCATAGAGATACATCATTTCTCACATACAAACACCAAATAGAGGGTGAGCGCAGGTATCCAAAACCTGTACGATAACCTCCTCAGACAAGTCAAACTCAAACCATATATTTTGCGGTCACTGGCACACTTCAGGGAGACTGAGCGGAGTTGATTAATTGATTGTATGCTCTTTGCAGAAAAGAAAGACATTTAAGGTAGCAGGCTCCCCAGCATGTCTTCATCTGAGCAATAACACACTTGACATCTTTTATGTCTTCTTATATTGTAGGCTTTGTGTTTGTGTTCATTTTAAAGGATAAGGTCACCTTTAAACACTCTGCTACACAGAGTGTATCTAACTATAAGGGGGTAATTCCAAGTTGATCGCAGCAGGATTTTTTTTAGCAGTTGGGCAAAACCACGTGCACTGCAGGGGAGGCAGATATAACGTGCAGAAAGAGTTAGATTTGGGTGGGTTATTTTGTTTCTGTGCAGGGTAAATACTGGCTGCTTTATTTTTACACTGCAAATTAGATTGCAGATTGAACACACCACACCCAAATCTAACTCTCTCTGCACATGTTATATCTGCCCCCCCCCCCCGCAGTGCACATGGTTTTGCCCAACTGCTAACAAAAATCCTGCTGCGATCAACTCAGAATTACCCCCTAAAGGTAAAAGTTTAGGATGATATTTGCAAAGTACACTGTTTCTCTTATGTGCATGATTGGATTATAATTGTTGTTACAATACAGGTTTATTATTGCACTGACTGGTACTGAGGTTGCTAGTAATAAGCCTGTTCTGAAGCTATTTGTTTTACAATCAAGAATGTTCTACTTCTTTATGCAGTCTGAGGTTCCTCTAGTTCAAGCCCACATAGCAACCACCTGAGGTAGTGTAGATCGTCACACGCTGTTATTCTACTCTATCAGTGATTACTATGCACAACTATAAGTCAATGAGGCAATAAGAGACTACAAATTATGATAATAGAAAAACAGAGGTTGTCAACAGGAGAAAGGTTACAAAAGGACAGGTTCATCACAAATGTGGCAGAGGAAAAAAGGTCTGCCGAAAAAGAAAATTAAGGCTTTTTTTTAGTTAAGTAATTTTTGTTGGTAATTTAAGAAAAAGTGATATAAATAGTAAAAATAATAACTGATAAATAAGACATATGGACATTATTGAAGTAGCGTAAAAAAACAGCATATTATATAAACTATAATAAAGTCAGTGCAAGGTAAATTATATACACAATAATAAATATTAATTAAAAAAATTGGAAAAGGGTCATATACAGATTATAAAACTATATAAGACATTGAGACAATATTATGTATAAACATATCAAACATTCCATGGTGTGCAGACTCAGGCTAACATTTGAATTAATAAAAATGAAGTTTTATGACATTTTCAATGCTTGTGTCTAATATACAGTATAGAGGGATACAGCATGGCGTAACTTGGGGGGGAAGGGGGGGCGCCTGATTGGAGAGGGCAGGGCCGGCAACAGAAATCTTGGGGCCCGGTACAGTGATATCTCTGTGGTCCCCCCAGATTACACATATATATATATATATATATATATATATATATGGGTAATGGAGTTTGCTGCGCTATATAATAAGCTGTTCATCGTTAGATATATATATATATATATATATATATATGCATATCTCTCCATACTCACCACACACCACAGTCTGTGTTTCCCTCTTCCCCCCCCCCCCCCCCTCAGCACACATTTCACGGTCTGTCTCTCCCCAATGACTCCATGCTGCATTCCCAGCTCCCCCACCCCATCCTAAAGCACTGTATGCCTTCACCAATCCACAATTACCCCGGGGAGAGATGCATTAACCAGTATCCAGACCTTCACACCGCACAACAGGTACCATGCGGCCCTCACACCCCACCAGAAGAGGCCAGAGCAGGGCACGGAAATCCTGGCCAGCGTAGCTGCTGCCACGTCCCAACAGAGCGGGCGCACACAGTCACTCCTGTCACTCTGAGGCTGCGCCAACACCGCCTACAGCTCGCTGTCCTATTTGGACAACGCGGCTCACATCCCTGCAGTTAATGGCATATCCTTGGGGCCCCTCTGATCTTTGAGGCCCGGTACAGATGTCCCCTTTGACCCCCCCTGTCGCCGTCCCTGGGAGAGGGCGCCGATCCCCCCTAATGCCCCCCTCCCTATGCAGCAGCGGTCGAGATGAAACTAAAAATAAACTACATCTCCCAGCAGCCCTTGCTTGCGGGAGATGTAGTTTACTTTCAGTTTAATCTTTGCAGTGATTGGCAGGACCGGATCAAGAAGGGGCACAAGCAGGGGATAAGTTACCCAGCATCCCCCTTCCCCCACCCTCACTGCCTTTAATCATGGCAGTGCACTGCTGCACTGTAAAATAATAAGCTTCCTGAGGTCCAAAAAGGGGGCGGGGCTAAACAGCACTGTACTGTACACAGGGGGTCATTCCGAGTTGATCGCACGTAGCAACTTTTTGCTGCTTGTGCAATCAACTAGACGCCGCCTATGGGGGAGTGTATTTTAGCATAGCAGGGCTGCGATCGCTTGTGCAGCCCTGCTATGCTAAAAAAGTTTTGTGCAGAACAAGACCAGGGCTGCAGTTACTTACCCTGTGTGATGGATCCAGCAATGAAGGTCCCGGAATTGACGTCAGACAACCGCCTTCCAAACACCTGGACGCGCCTGCATTCGGATCTCCACGCCCGGGGAACAGTGAGTATCCGCCCCGGAACGCCTCCCCGCAGTCAATCTTCTTGTGATTGCGCTAGCGATCACTTTCTTCTTTCTTCTGGTCATTGCCCGGCGACAGCTGTCACTGTGCAATGACGCGCGTGTGCATTGCGGGTGCCGTGCATGCGCATTTCTGACCCGTTCGCACCGCTGCGATGAACCGCAGCGTGCGAACAGGTCAGAATGACCCCCACAGCGCCTTGGCAGCAGCATGGGAGAATGGAGGGGAAGAGAGCAGCTACACAGCCAAAACAGTGAGTGAGGGCTGTAACACACGCTCCGGTTTTCCCGGGATGGCTAAAAGCCGGACAAACTTTGCCTGGCTTTTTGCCATCCGGCAGTCTTTCACACACAACGGCTTTGAGCCATGTGTAATGCTGTACGCATTCACACACACGGTTCACTGCCTGCAAAGACGGCAACCAGGCAGCCATGCCAGGGCCGTGCCATGTGAAAGGACACATTGCGGTGCATGTGTCTCTGCAGCACGGCAGTGTGAAAAAGCCGTCCGGGCGGTGGGAGCCGGCGCGTGTGTCACAGCCCTGTGACTCAGGGAAGGACACTGTATATGTGTGTAACTGCTATATATGTGTGTGTATAAATGTGTGCTTGTGTGTGACTGTATGTGAATAGGTGTGTGACTACATATCTGTATGTGTGCATGTATGTCACTGTATGTTTATTTGTCACTATATATGTATTCATACATGTGTGTGATTATATGTATGTATGTGAGTGAGTGAATGTATGTATGTATGTATGTATGTGTGCGTGTATATTTTTAGGTGTGTGACAGTATGTATTTATATAAGTGTGTGATTTCATGTATGTATGCTATTATTTTATACCCCTTTTACACCGCCAGCTAGTAACACGGGTTATTGGACATGAGTGTGTATAACCTGTGCTGCTGTGGCCCAGATGGAATAACCCGTGTGAATGCCAAATTGATTTCTCACAAATATTTAAAATGCCTGCTCTAATATATATTGTAAATGCCTGCATCTCTTATTACCATATCCCATGAATGTGCGCTATACATCGCAAAACACTGCATCCCATAAGAGAAAACAATACACCCACACATTATATGAGTTCCAAAGCTCATTGATGTATATATTTGTTATTAAAAGGATATGGATTCAATATATATTACAAAGTACAGTATACCTATAGTTACATGATTACAACTCACACAGTAAGCAGTTAATACATAAAGTTACATACAGTTACATGCCATTACATACAGTTTCAGTTACAGGCCAGCGATACAATTACCATTCCCTCCAATGCATCTTATGTCTCTCTCTCTCAGTAAATAAATACAGGAACTGATCTGCCAGCAAGTCCATCATCGTCTCAGACCAAAAAGCCACTGAGCTCCTGTGTGATCAAAAAGTGTTATCTAGTTTTTGGGGAAGGGATTCACGATGAGTCACCAGTCCCTTTGTATATGGTAATCAGGTTCAGCCTTGAAGACATCCAAAGGGCTGGCCTGAGTTTCCTGTTCATTACCTGTTTGGAATATCTATTGTTCTAATAAAAGTGATTTTAGCTTTTATACATTTAATCATAATTCCGTGTTGCAATGTCCTACAACTTAATAACAAGTATCAAATGAATCTACACATTAATCTGGTTGTTTTAATAGTAAATATGACATGTCTATCTTGTTTCGTTCAAATAACACACATACATGACATTACTCCATCATATACAATTCTAAATCACCATGATGTCTGGCACTTGATACCACCACAATTATGTACTGCATGAAATAAGTGTCGAATCCATCTCTGTGGCATGTTTGTGTAAATGCGTGTGTTACCATATATTGCTGTGCTCGCTGCGCGTACTTGCAAGTATTGCGACTTATATGTGTGTAGTTTGTATGTTCTCTTTATGTAATATTTTTTTTACTTCAACAGTCCACCCTTTGGCAATTAACAATAACTTCCATCAATTATTAACATAAGAAAAAATATTTCATACAATAATCGGTGACTTAGACACAAGTATGTATGCATTTCGCAAATCAGACACTTGACTATATTTGGGGAAGACAGGGAGGAGGACGAGACATCCTCTATATGCACTCGGCGGTCACGGGACCACTGGTTGGGTGTGGGGCAACATTCAACCTATAGAGTATGCTGGAACAGTGCTTTGGCCTATAATGTCTGATTTGCGACGAACATTTCACACATACATGTACCTACGTCTTTGTACACTGATGTTTGGATTCGATTGAGGTTCTGCTGGGTAGGTGAAGAAGACACAAACAAATCGTGACAGTGACATATAAAATTTTCATGATCTACATATTCCTATCATTTTCTGAACATCGTTTCCATTTCTGGAACGTATGCTAGGTCTGTTTAATCATTGAACAAGGGTTATAAGTAGTGTCCTTCCTAAATAACATAAACCTTCGGAGTTCGGGGAGAGCCACTAATAAACCTTTCTTCCACATATATTAATGAGCTCTTTATCTGCAATGTGTGAATAGTCATTGTCTGATTGTTCCTGATTACCTCTGACCTCCATAACTACTAGACCTTTGATTTTTCTCTGATTTTAACAAACTGATCGGCTAATCCTGGGATCCTATAAGGAAATCACTCCTTCCTACAGAACCAGTTCCAGTCCCACACTCGACTCCTCATAAAAAAAACCTCGCAAAAATAGAATATCCTGAAAGAAAATGTTTGTCAGCAGGAAAGAGAGAAAAGAGAAATAGAGCAAAACAACTCTTGTTCATAACAAATCAATTACAATGACTGGTTTTTCTGCAATCCTTTAGTACGCTCAGGTAGTGTTCAACAGTGCCGCCTCTCAGTCTTCACGGAACAGAGTCTCTGGTGATACTTTTGCGATCTCTTTGCCTTGCTCTTTGAACACACAGTTCACTTGGAACACACAGTTCACTTTGCTCTCCACCTTGCTCTTTGAACACACAGTTCACTTCGAACACACAGTTCACAAACTCGATGAATGTGAGCAATAAACTACTTTGTCACAAGTTCTCTCCGGGTCAGCGACCTTCTTGCAGTGGGACAAGTGGACCCAAGTCTCTCTTTCGGCGACCTTTAGTGCTGTCAAAAAAAGTTGGTATGGTCCTTCCCACCTGTCTATTAGGCAACCTGAGCGTAAGAACAATCACACAGTCTCTTGGTTCACAATCAAGACAATTAGTATTTGGCATACCAGCAATCAACAGTTTCAAGTTCTTTTGTCAAGTTCTCAAATGCTGGCTCATCTCAATAAAGTACTGTACTGTCACCTCATTGGTGTATTTCTGATCATTGTGCAGATCAATCATGACATGAGGTTGCCTTCCAAAAACAACCAAAAAAAACACAAATACCAAAACAAAAACAAAAACAATTTTCGAAGAGGGTGATTCATTAAGTGAAGATCTGGGAGTGGTTCCGAAGCTACATAATACTAGTGGCAGTATCTATGATCACAATAGTACAATTTCAAGCTTTGCTCCTACTTCTAGGGGTACCATTATCTACACACAAATTTCTGCGCAATTTTTCTTTGCGGTAAACACAGCAGCATCCATGGCGGCAGGAAATGCCTCTACCCAGTTTGAGATAACATCAGTGCACACCAATACATAACAATAATTCCTAAAGGGTGTTAACTGTACGAAGTCGATTTGTATTTCCTGAAAAGATCCGTCTGCAGGAGGGATATGGGATGGCTCTGTTGGTATTGCTTTACCAATATTCTTCCTCAAGCAAGTAAGACAGGTCATTGCTCTCTTACCTGCATGAGAATAGAATCCTGGTGCACACCAGTAGGCTCTCAGCAGCCTGCACCTACACTCTTTGCCTAGATGAGTCAGACCGTGTGCCACCTCAGCTAGACTTGGAAGGTATGCTCTGGGGGCTACTGGCTTACCGTGTCCACCTGCCCACAGTCCTGAGGACTCCTGGCCATACCCATTTGTCCTCCAGACTGCCTTTTCCTGTAGGGAACACAATTTTTTTGTATCTTAATTTAACTATCGTGTATTTGCAATGTAGAGTACCATGAGCATAACTCAAAAAAAAAAGAAAAAGGAAACATCTCTAGAGGAGAGAAAGAAGAAGAAAATGAAAAAGAAAATGTCAGGTTTGCCATTCACCAACAGGCATATCAGTGTCTATACAAAATTTCCCTTCACCAGTATTACCATTCTCCACCCTTTGTGCATGACAAGGCACACTGCAGTAATACTGGTGTCATCGTGCTGTTGAGATATACTCGGTTTGGGCAGAACTCTGAAGGACCTAGGCATGTGGAGTTTGAACTGTACTTGGGTCCATGTATTGTACCACCCTGTGTGAACGCAAAAGATGAAGAGGAAACTGTAGAGAAACAGAATAGAGGTTGGTGACAGATGAGTTTGTAGAGGTGAAGAAGATTTTATAAAAATTTGACAACTGGATTGGGCACTACGGGGAAATGATTCTCTACTTGGTCTACTCCCCTGAAAAAAAAATTCTGTGTGTCTTATCTCTAATGGGACTATCCCAGCCATCAATCCAGTGTCCTGTCCATCCTAAGTTCATAGGGAACCCGGTATCTGTGAGATAATTTCCTCTACCTGTGATGGACATGCATCTAGAACAGCAGAATGCGACATTAGCCTTCAAGTTTTGTCAAAGGGTAATGTTGCATTTATTTTGTTCTTCCCATTAGCCGAATCTGTGTTTTCTATATGGCTTATGATTCCTTACTATATGTCCCTTGGTCGCGTCTATGTGTTTAATAATGTGGCTTGTGTTTTCTGTCTAAGGGATCTATATTGACTATGTGTCCTACTACTTCTACAATCTCTGGCAAAATGCCTTTCCTTCCTACAAGTGTAACATATTATTGACCGTTAGGGATCTGGGGTTTGGACTGATGGGTCTTTCCTGTATGTGCCAGTATACTTACCGTCCTCAACCTCTCCACCTGTTCTCTGCACCTAGCACTATTCTTGTGATGTTCAATAGTACACTATCTAAGATGAGCTACTGTGACCCCTTTCCAATTTTGCAAGGAAGTCTGCACCCTGACACTCAATGCCTTATTGAGCCCGTCCATTTGCACAGAGACAGCCACCTCCCATTTGCCGAATTAGTGTTTACCAGTGGTCTTATCCAGATGGATAGTTTTCTATTACTGCAAGAGACAAAAAACATAGAAAAGTTTAACAAGCTTCTATGTCTTGCGAAGTATTTCATTCAATCCTTCTCATCCCGTATTAAGGGTCTGTACATGGTCCAACAAACATTTCCAAGCTCATCTTTACTAGGGGCATTACTAGGAATGAATACTTCTTATATGGTAACTGAAAGAAATACCCTGGGGTTACCTTGTCTCTGTCCGCTTTCCTACTGGCAAATACTAATGTGCGGACAGGTTTTTTCTCCATTTCTGACGTTTCTCTTGATTTTTTTTTTGGGGGGGTTTTACTATATATGTACACGAATTGATACCATACTTACCTATTCCACTGGTCTCAGCCACTTCTCCCACATGCTACTGCTCTTCTTTTACCGGTTGGATACTCCTCTGGGTGAATGAGAAATGGCTGAAAACGATCGGGTCACCTTCTCCTCCTAAATAAAACTTCAACATTCATTAGTACATATATAGGTTACAGTCATATTTTTCATATTTTTATTATTTTCTATAGTTTGTATGCTGGCCGTAACTGCTTCCACATCTACATAAGGCAGTGTACTTGCATTCTCTTTTTTTTCCCTTCCTACTTATTTATTGTTGCTACAAGTTCAAACAGTTCTTATAATTCCATTCTTGTCTTATATGACTTTGGTTAGACATACCACCTGCAATACCTTAGGATCAAACTCACCAACCCCTCTTGCTGCCACAGGTTTAAACACTTTGTATGTCTGACCCTTTGTTTTCGGGATTTTATCAGACATATTCTTATCCTTAAGTTCTGCAATACCTCTAGTTCAAAGCTGCTCATCTTTGTCAGTCATACGTACCCATTCAGACAAAAAGTCTTCCGTGTATGATCCATATTTACCACACATAACAAACATCGCTGACCCCTTGGGCCGCGGCTCTTCAACCTGAACCCTGGCTACAAAACGTCCACCACTTGTGCAATTGGATCCCATCGCGGACTTTTACCTTTTTATGCAATCCCCAATGCACAATACGAATAGACGGTGAAAGTTCTTAGAGCGCTTTCACCCACTCCTTCTCCGCTGAGTACCACGACTCACTCCAATAGTGACCACCGCGAACCCAGTGAGGCCCCTATCTGGTTTCTATTCACTGGAAGTGTTTAGGAGTGACTTACCTATTCCAGTGAATATAAACCGCTGCAGATTTTCCTGAGAGAGACCAGCGAAAACTCCCTATACACTTATACACAAATCACGCTTGCGTATGCTCTACACAGCGCTAATGATACCGCGATTTTACGCAAAAGTTCGTAAAGGGGTATCAAGTTGCGCTGTATATATCGCACCCACAAACGCGCGGTCCAATTACACAGCGTATAGGTACTTGTTACCTATCTGCCGTACAACCACGGGTCAATGTACAAACTGTGACCCTCAGCCCGGAGCGTAACACAAAAACCTTTTTACTTCAATACTTCGCAATACTTATGCACTATCACGCTCCTTTGCAAATCACCTCACGATTTGCGTATTAAACCTTATACTAACGTGAGTCAGCCGCCTTACACCACCAAGCCTCCACTTACTTGATGTACCATACGACGGGATCCCGAATTCCCTGGGTTCAAATATCCACTCACTCCTACGTTCGCTCACTCAAATGCACTTTGTTTTTCTGTACAGAAAATTTGGATTCATTCAGGTTGGCAGCTTTACCCCAGAGGCAATTTAAAAAAATGTTTTTATACTTAATTTTTTTTTTTTAATATTAATCTGCTTTAGAAACCGGGCAGTTTTGTGCTATTGTAGCCACTACTGTCCCACCTTTAAACTAAACGAACTATTGTGTAGTTTTATTATGCGCACACAGCCCTACGCAAGCTTGCGTCATTACGCAACCGTGCGTACCTCTATGCCATGTGTGCGGCCTTGCGCCACGTGCGCGGCCTTGCGCCACGTGCACGTTTTTGTACACTGTCCTCACATTCCGTACCACGTGTACCAATCACACAAATCACACAACTTCACACAACTTCTATAAATGTGAGCAATACTAACTATAATCGCTCACTTAACACAACACACAGTTTCTTTCTGTACAAACCTTTACAACCAGGCCAGACTGCATTTGTGCTTTACACTTACTTCCTTAAACATTTATTTTAGTTTTAACTATATAGCAACAAAATGTAACCGGTTTCACACAGATCTATAATGACTCTAGCAATGATCAATAATTTAAATGATATGATTCAGATTTGATAGCTATCTTGCAGAACATACACTGATATAAATATACACATAATTATAATAATATTATATATAATATATATATATATATATATATATACCACTAGACTCTCATAGAACCCCCACACAGTACACACCTACTGAATGAATGCATTTCCTTCAAAGTCTCTAATTTGCATATCAACAGAGGTTCATATGCCTGTTCAAGAGGGTAGTGGGACAGGTTAATTAACATTTCAATGGATATCCTAAACTAGCAAGCAGATTTAACTAAATCCTGGAGGAAAAAGAAAAAAACTTTGTTTATATCTGTGTGTAATTCTTACATCAAGTATTAATCCATTAACTCTCACTAGGCCCAGCTGAAACTATTTGTAATTGACTATGGCATGGGTTAAATAAATGCATTGGTAACTCATAAATGGTGTTTGATGTGACCAAGGAAAGCTGATTATTCTGAGCAGTGAAAATCAGACATTTAGAAAATGACCTTCCCAAAATGGCCACTGCTCCTCCCCCTTCCACATCCATGAGGGTTACACAAAATGGTGGACAGGCCATGTGGTTAGTCCAAAATGGAGGACAGACCATGCAGCTTCCTTTGTCACAAAGAAATCACACATCATACAAGCACCAGAAGTTATTTTAGGCCTGAGTTTAAAATAAAAACTATATCAAGGCTATGCAGTAACTTTTCAATATACTTTTAAACCTACTTAAACAGATAAACAATCCAATCTGAATCAAACACAATATGACTTATTTGAACCTTGTTTTGCAACAATAAAAATACATTTTAGCATCTTAAATATTATGAGAAACGCATTGTCCCTTGGAATTTCATATCATTGGCTTACTGATAACACAACAATACATTAACGTGGATGTTATTTTCATCAGCTTCTCGATGCGTCCATCGGAGCCGGTCAATTACAGCCGCGTTTGTAATGTATACTGCATCATTAAGACCCTGATATCCCGTAAGAGCCCTCATCTGTGAATGCCAAATTGATTTCTCACAAATATTTAAAATGCCTGCTCTAATATATATTGTAAATGCCTGCATCTCTTATTACCATATCCCATGAATGTGCGCTATGCATCGCAAAACACTGCATCCCATAAGAGAAAACAATACACCCACACATTATATGAGTTCCAAAGCTCATTGATGTATATATTTGTTATTAAAAGGATATGGATTCGGGGCGTGGCCTAGCAGGAGAAGAGAGAAGACGTGCTTCTGCTGCACTCCTCTTTCCTGGCCTTTGAAACACCATTAAAAGATCCCCCTGGGCCATCCCAACCCACCTCCGGAGGCTCCCCAGTCCACCTGCACCCTCCTATACCTGGCAGTGTCCGCCGCGGAGCCGGGGAGCTGTTTTTACGGCTCCCGCAGGTTGCGGCCTAGGACTAGCCAGAAGCCGGGGACTCGCGTACTCCCGGCGCCCGCGTTTTGAGCTCCACGGCGGAGCCGGAAACAGTCGCGGACCCCCCCGGAGCCTCTGGATCCTCTCAGATTACCCCCCTGACCTCTAGGGAGGCTACCTTGTGGGCTATAAGCTGTGGGGACCCCTGAAAGTGGAGGAAGAGTGTGAGATTCACACAAGCTGAGAGAGCTGCGGCGGCCATCTTGGATTTTACAAGTGAAGCTGCTGCAAGCTGCAGACAACACTGAAGTTCCTGGACCCTGCGACAGAGAGGTACCTGGGGAGAAGGGTATCACGTCTATCCACCTCTATCCCACAGCATTTATTTAACAGACCCGCTGGACCAGAGGTGTGTGCCTGGCTCCCCAACCCCCTCTCCCGGCTGGGAACCTCTCACCTTCCATCTGGGCCCCGCAAGATGGAGATTACCCTCTGCTTCGCCATGTGTGATATCGGTCTTCTGATGTAGCGCAGATCACCTGCCCGCCACCACCCGTGTCTTTTATGCTTACCTAAATCTTCGTTATATTCTGCGAGATCCTGAGCTTCTTCATTATTATCTGCATCCCGTCTGCGGAACTTCACTCCACTGGAATGCCTTCTAAAAAGGTCAAAGGGGTGCTGCCCCCGAGAGTATCTTTCCCGCCTCAGAAGTCGTCATCTGCTGCCTCTTCTCTACGGAAGTCCCCGGCTGCCGCCTCTCCGCAAGCTACCCCCAGCAGCCCTACCTCCCCGCCGGGGTTTGACCCTGATTCTGATGCACCTCTCACAGTTAAAACCCTGTACCAGGCCCTCTCAACATTCAAATCTGAGTTGACGCAGGACCTCACCGCAGCCCTTCGGGAGGTTAAGACGGAGCTGCACGCTATAGGAGACCGTACGGACCATCTAGAGAGGAAAGTAGAGGAATTGGTCTCGTCTCATAATGACCTCATAACGGCGCACGACCAGCAGCAAAGTGACCTTGAGGCATTTAAACTCAAGATTGCAGATATAGAGGACAGATCCCGGCGGAATAATATTAAGATCCGAGGCATCCCCGACTCCGTGCAGAACTCTGAGTTGGAAAATTACGCTACTGTCCTGTTCCAGAAGCTGCTACCCAGAGCTGATGCTACAGAGCTGCTTATTGACCGGATCCATAGACTGCCTAAACCACGCTCAGTTGCCCCCTCGCTCCCGAGAGATACACTCCTGAGGGTGCATTTTTTCACAATCAAGGAACGCATCTTGAAAGCAGCCAGAGAGGCGGGCGACTCCGATCCGAATGCCCTCGGCGGTTTACAACTGTTCCCGGACTTCTCCGCCCTAACCCTGGCCAAACGACGAGCATTCCTCCCCGTCACTTTAGCACTTCGCGACCAAGACATCACGTACAGATGGGGCTTTCCAGTGAAGCTTGTCATCTCGCATGAAAACAAGTCTTACACAGGGACTTCATTGGAGACGGGAGTCAAATTATTGGCGGAGTGGGATATCTCTGTTACACTACCCCCTGGATCCAAGAAACAACCCACCATCCGCTCAGAATGGGTCACCGCATGACGTGGATATATCCAGCTTCGGTTCTCAAGTTGAACTGTTTATGATACCGTTACTACAGAATTGACTGCGCCATTGTTCATGATAAGGTCACGTGAGTTGTCCTATGTGATGTCGTGATAATGGTGTACCAGCCTCTCATTTTATATCTGAGTTTATGTATATCTGTTTTTTTTTTTTTATTATATATAATTTTCCATGTGCTCTCATGTGTACTGTTGGTAAGCATATTTACTTCTGCTTATTCTTGTTCTTTTTTTTTTTCTCTCTCTGTTCAGTTACATGGGTGGTGGCGCTAGGCCACATGTTCCCCCCTGGTAATATACTACTGCACTTTTTTACCTCCCTTGCAGTGGTTATGCCGACCCGATATACTGGGCCGTTTTGGTTTTTTCCTTCCCCTCCACCTCCCTGTACCCCCCCTCCCCCCACCCACCCCCAGTTTTATGATGTAGGTACTCGCTGCTCGAAACAATTCTACTTGGGTAGGCGTCAAGACCCTTCACCTCTCACAACGTACATTAGCTTGCTCCGATGGTTCGGGTATTATCCATGAATGTTAAGGGGCTGAATTCCCCCAATAAGCGTAGACTGGCTCTGGGTTATTTTACTAAGAATAAAGCTGATATTGTTGCCCTGCAGGAAACACACTTTTCATCTATTGCACCCCCTATTTTCAAGGATCGCAAATTCCCTCTAGGTTATTTCGCCAATGGCCCTTTTAAGAGGAACGGTGTGGCCATATTATTTAGAGACTCCATCTCCTTCACTCTACACTCTCAGATAGCGGATAAAAACGGCCGGTATCTTATACTGAGCGGCCTTTTAAATGAAAAACCGGTAACTCTGGTCTCTGCATATGCCCCGAACTCACACCAAGTTGCCTTTATCCGAAAGTTATGTGTAACTATCCATAAGATTCGTAAGGGCTCCCTTTTGCTCATGGGGGATTTTAATTTAGTCCTTGACCCTAAGCTGGACAGGTCTCCCAGGACCTCCCCCGCCACTTCAGCCCCCCCCAACGCCCCTTCCTTAGCCTTTCGTAACCTCTTGGCTGAATTTGATCTTTATGACATTTGGCGAGGGCAAAACCCCACAGGACGGGAGTACACTTATTATTCCCCTGTCCACAACTCTTACTCCCGTATTGATTTTATATTTTCGGACAAATGGACTCGCCAGATCTTTAGATATTCTCCCTATAACTTGGTCAGACCACGCTCCGCTGATTCTTAAATGGAGTCTAGCCAGCCAACACTGCCCCCCCCGTCCTTGGAGACTCTCTCCCCATTTGTTGTCCAACCCAGTTTCAAAAAAAATCATAGCTGATAGTATATCATCCTATTTGGAGCTTAATTCTCCTTCAGACACGTCCACCCTGAACTTCTGGTGCGCACTTAAAGCTGTCATCCGGGGAGCGGCGATTCAGGCGGGAGCACAGCTCAAGAAACTTAATTTACAACGCCAGACCGATTTGGAACTCAAACTAAAGGACTTAGAGGACGAAAACCAATCTAGACCTACGAAATCTTTACAGAAGCAGTTAGTAGATATTAGGTCCCAACTTCAGACAATGCTAATGGCGCGCACCCAGGCTTCACTAAATAGGATACGTCAGAAGTTTTATCTAGCGGGGAACAGGCCGGGGAAAATGCTTGCCCGGAAGCTTAGGGCTCAGCAAGCTAGGAATAGAATCAAGCTCATTATATCCCCCACAGGCACCAAAATTTCTAACCCAAGGGAGATAGCGAATTAGTTTGCTAACTTCTACTCCCATCTCTATAACCTATCGGCAGATCCTGACACCCCCACAACCTACCCCTTCCTCTATCAACTCCTTCTTAGCGGATTTAACCCTCCCAAAAATTTCAGATGATCAATTAGCATTACTGAATGCCCCATGGTCCTTATCAGAAACCCTCCAAGTGATCAAGTCCCTCCCTCAGGGTAAGGCACCCGGCCCAGATGGCTTTATCAATGACTTTTATGTTTCGTTCCAGGACCTTCTAGCTCCCTATTTAGTGGCGGTTTACACTGATATTACCTCGCAGGGCACCCTCCCTCAGGAGATGCTCGAGGCACGTATTGTCACGATCCCTAAACCGGGCAAAGATGTGACCTCTTGCCAAAATTATCGTCCCATTGCGTTACTGAATGGGGATATTAAAATATACGCTAAATTAATAGCCTCTCGGCTGAACACCCTCCTTCCCTCCCTGATATATCCGGACCAAGTTGGTTTTATCCCGGGAAGACAGGCGTCCGATAATACACGCCGGGTCTTTAATCTTCTTGATTCCCTAAACTCCGAGCAAGGTCTCCTTCTGCTATCTTTGGATGCAGAGAAGGCCTTTGATCGTTTAAACTGGTCTTATATGCGAGAAGTCCTAGCCAAATTCGGCCTGCGCGATCGCATTCTCTCCTCGATACTAGCCCTGTATAGCTCCCCGACGGCCCAGGTATTCAGTAATGGTTTTTTATCCCACCCTTTTCCAATCTACAATGGCACCCGCCAAGGCTGCCCCCTCTCCCCTCTCATATTCGTGCTAGCCATTGAACCACTGGCAGCTAGACTACGAGCAGACCCACAGTTCCCTGGACTGCGATTAGGCACCACATCACATAAACTATGTCTGTTCGCAGACGATGTTCTCCTATTCGTAACAGACCCAGCCACAACTCTCCCTCATCTGCATACTGTTTTGGATAGCTACTCTGCAGCATCGTATTATAAACTAAATGCCTCTAAGACGGATACTCTGCCCATTAACCTCTCTAACTCCCTGCCCCCATTACGCACTAAGTATCCGTATAACTGGAAAACATCCTCGATACGATACCTGGGTATTCTGATTCCCCCATCTACCTCCTCTGTATTTGATGTCAATCTCCCTCCTCTGTTGTCCTCCCTCCAGATGTTCACCAAATCATGGCTCAACTATGAAGTTTCTTGGTTGGGCCGTCTGGCCGCCTTTAAAATGTCGCTGCTCCCTAAGTTAATGTTTTTGTTCCGAACTATCCCTTTTATCTTCCCTAAAAAGTACCTAGATAAGGCCACTACAATCCTCACTAACTATATATGGTCTTCTCGCCCGCCTAAACTTGCTCGCGCAAGGATGTCTCTACCAAGGAGAGCCGGTGGCCTAGATATGCCCAATTTATCACTGTACCAAGAGGCCTCCCTTCTTGCCCAGATTAAAGAATTTTACAAAGATGTATGTCCGGAGTGGACGTGTCTGGAGGAGGTAGCCTGCCCCCGTTTTCCCTTGAAGGATCTTTTTTGGATCCCTAGGCCCCTACGCCCACAGTGCTTAAATATCCTCCCCTCTACCCGTGCCACACTCCAGATTTGGGACAAACTGACTGCGGTCATATCCCCTTCCTATCATAATCTCTCTCTGATTTCACTACGAACGGTAGCCGCTCTAGTCCCTAATCTTGGCCTGGCGGGCTGGAGGTCCAGAGGGATAGAGGTCCTGGGGGACTTGTTTAATGGGTCCGTATTCGCCTCCTTTGCTGATATCCAGAGACGCTTCTCTCTACCAGACACTGAGAGGCTTCGATATTATCAAATACTGCACTGGTGGACTAGCCTCCACCTCTCCCCCTCCCTACCATCACATGATATCCTGCAAGTCACAGGCCGATTTTCTAACGCTACTTCCAGAGGGGAGATTTCCTTCTGGTATAAAACATTACTCTCACTACTCCCTGTTTCTAAATCTAGAGCCCAAGTCAGGTGGGAGGCGGATGTGGGATGTGTTCTCCAAGATTCTCAGTGGCAACACATTTTTAGGTCATCCTTCACTATGTCTAAATGCCTGAATCACTCCGAAATGCACGTTAAGCTACTCCATAGACTGTACCTCACACCGGAAAGGCTACATGCGATCTGGCCGGCATGTTCGAAGTTTTGTTGGCGCCTATGCGGAGAGGTTGGCCACCTCTTCCATATTTTTTGGTCTTGCCCCCATATCCAAGGGTACTGGACAGAGATATTCGGCCTTATCAACAAAGTCCTGAACCTCGACCTCTCCCCCTCCCCGCTTATAGCTCTATTGAATATATACCCGCGAAGCATGGGGGTACATCTACACTATGTCCTAGGCCACATCTGCCTCGCCGCACGTGCGGCTTTAGCCCAAAACTGGAAACAACCCACACCGCCCCCAGTGATGAAGGTAATACACAAAATACAGCTGCATTTCTTGATGGAGACTGAACACATCCCATACTCCTTCACTGCTAAATCTCCATTTGTGCGCTGGATGCCTTGGCATCTATTTACCACGGAGGGTGAGGGCGCTGCATTAATACTACCTCCCCGAACCCCTGTACAATCACCCCCCAGCACATCGGCTGATGTGGCCCCATCCCCCCCCCCCTAAAACAGCAAGGACCCACTATTTTTATTTGTATTTGTATTTGTGTTATATTTACTTCAAGCTCATTGCCGCCCTACCACCTCCATTAATTATTTTTTTGTTTGCCTTACAATGTATTGGTGTGATCGATTTTGAATTGTCTGCATATGTCTGTTAAAGCGTTTTCTCATATGCGTATGTACCTACTTCCCCCCTCCCTTCCTTTTTCCTTTTTGTACCCCCTGTTTGCAATGCAAAAAATTTCAATAAAAAACTATTGATGGAAATGGATATGGATTCAATATATATTACAAAGTACAGTATACCTATAGTTACATGATTACAACTCACACAGTAAGCAGTTAATACATAAAGTTACATACAGTTACATGCCATTACATACAGTTTCAGTTACAGGCCAGCGATACAATTACCATTCCCTCCAATGCATCTTATGTCTCTCTCTCTCAGTAAATAAATACAGGAACTGATCTGCCAGCAAGTCCATCATCGTCTCAGACCAAAAAGCCACTGAGCTCCTGTGTGATCAATAAGTGTTATCTAGTTTTTGGGGGAGGGATTCACGATGAGTCACCAGTCCCTTTGTATATGGTAATCAGGTTCAGCCTTGAAGACATCCAAAGGGCTGGCCTGAGTTTCCTGTTCATTACCTGTTTGGAATATCTATTGTTCTAATAAAAGTGATTTTAGCTTTTATACATTTAATCATAATTCCGTGTTGCAATGTCCTACAACTTAATAACAAGTATCAAATGAATCTACACATTAATCTGGTTGTTTTAATAGTAAATATGACAGGTCTATCTTGTTTCGTTCAAATAATACACATACATGACATTACTCCATCATATACAATTCTAAATCATCATGATGTCTGGCGCTTGATACCACCACAATTATGTACTGCATGAAATAAGTGTCGAATCCATCTCTGTGGCATGTCCGTGTAAATGCGTTTGTTACCATATATTGCTGTGCTCGCTGCGCGTATTTGCAAGTATAGCAACTTATATGTGTGTAGTTTGTATGTTCTCTTTATGTAATATTTTTTTGACTTCGACACCCGTGTCTATTGACCCAGTATTCCAACTCGGGTAGCTTGCAGGGTTGAACACGGGCAATATGCCAGGTTTAAATCTGCGATGAGAAAGGGGCCTGAGGCGGATCATGCCCGGAAAGCACCCGTGTCATGCTCCCAGGTGCGACACACCTCAGTTGGTATAACAGAGGTAATATTTTATCTTTATCCGTAGGCCAAATAAATAAAAAATTAAAGTAAAAAGTGTGAATATGCCTAGCTATCCCCTTTGTGGAGTTATATACATAGATAGATAGATAGATAGATAGATAGATAGATAGATAGATAGATAGATAGATAGATAGATAGATAGATAGATAGATAGATAGATAGAAATACTTAAATGCGGGACGGGGGTGGGGGGCGCCAAGCTAATGGCTTGCCCCGGGTGACAAAACTCCTTGTTTTGGCCCTGGATACAGTGTAAATCCACAACATATGTTGAAGTGTATACTATTTGTTAGCCAAGTGATTTATTTATTTATTTATGGAGTTTTTTTTTATAATTTTTTTTTTTTAAACCATAAAGAAATAACTTAACATTTCACAATCAGTTCTAAAGGAATGTAGTTACATTGCTGGCAGTCGGGATCCCGGCGTTCAGGCTACTGATGCCATAATCATGACCACTGACAATGCCGCCAGCCGGAATCCTGACTAACGGGCTATTCCCACTCGTGGGTGTCCGAGCCCACAGTATGGTGAGCGCAGCGTGGTGAGCGCAGCATGGCGAGCGCAGCATGGTGAGCGCAGCAAGCCCGCAAGGGGCTCAAGCACAATGCTTGCCCCCTGCCGGCATTCTTGCGACCGGGATCCCGGCATCAGTATGCTGACCACCAGGATCACGGCCGCCGGCATCCCATACCCAATGTGTTCCAATGGCAATTCCATATTCGATCTTGTACTTACAATGTTACATACAGTATAATGTCCGAAGAGTAATATACAATTGCATGCAATAAGTAATGCTCACAATTATCAGTCACAAACTGGAAATTATCACATAAATAATAATTTCTCTTGCACTCAGGAAAACACATAAAACATTCATAGATTAACAAATATAGGCCCTCATTCCGAGTTGATCGCTCGCTAGCTGCTTTTAGCAGCATTGCACACGCTAGGCCGCCGCTCTCTGGGAGTGTATCTTAGCTTAGCAGAAGTGCGACCGAAAGGTTAGCAGAACTGCTCGTAAAAATTTTCGAGCTGCAGTTTCTGAGCAGCTCAAAACCTACCTTGCGATCACTTCACTCAGTTTAGTTCCTGCTTTGACGTCACAAACACGCCCTGCGTTCGGCCAGCCACTCCCCCGTTTCCCCAGGCACGCCTGCATTTTAACCTGTCACGCCTGCGTTTTTTTAGCACAATCCCTGAAAACGGCCAGTTACCACCCAGAAACACCCACTTCCTGTCAATCACTCACCGATCAACAGAGCGACAGAAAAGCGTCGCCCGACCTTGTGTAAAACTGCATAGTTTCGTGTGAAAGTACTTCGCGAGTGCGTACTGCAGCCCGTACGCATGCGCAGAAATGCTGCTTTTTCACCGTGCTGCGACCGAAAGCAGCTAGCGATCAACTCGGAATGAGGGCCTAAGTCAGCCCTTGAACCATCCCTTATAAAGGACTGTGGTTTACTATAGTTATTGTAACCAGGAGTGAAAAAGTGAGTGGGACCAAGGAGCCAGCAATGGACCCAAAAGGGAGAATTACTCCGAGGGGGGTCACAAATCAAAACTGATCAGAGGCAGGGACGGATTAAGAACCACATGGGCCTAGAGCTAAAACATTTCAATAGCCTATACCAGTGTTTTTCAACCTTTTTTTACTTGCGGCACACCGAACAATGGGGGTCATTCCGAGTTGATCGCAGCTGTGCAAAATTTTGCACAGCTACGATCATCTTTCCTGACATTCGGGGGGACGCCCAGCACGGGGCTAGTCCGCCCCGCATGTCAGTCCAGCCCCACTCGCAGAAGTGCAAAGGCATCGCACAGCGGCGATGCCTTTGCACTTCAGGAGCTATCTCCTCGCTCCCTGGCCCGCAGCGGCTGCGTATGACGTCACGCAGCCGCTGCGGCCCGCCCCCCGTGCCCACGATACGTTTCGCCCCCTCCCGCCCATCGATCGCTTCTGCCTGTCAATCAGGCAGACGCGATCGCTATCCTGCTACGGTCTTCGGCCGTCCCGCATGCGCAGGCGCACTAGGACGCCGGCGCATGCGCAGCAGGGACCCTTTTGCTCTACTGCGTTAAAACGCAGCGAGCGAATGGGTCGGAATGACCCCCAATATTTTAAAATTGCAAAGGCACACCATCAGTTCCCCACAGAAAAAAACACCCACATTGGCCCTCACAGTAAAAAAAAATTCACACATACTGTACTGGTCATTGACCTACACAGAAAAATAATCACATTGCTCCCCACATACTGTAAATCATGTTGCTCCCTACATAAATCCTATTGCTCCCCACATAAATAAATCACATAGCTCCCCGCATAAATCAATCACATTGCTCCCCACATAAATCCTATTGCTCCCCACATAAATTAGTCCCTTTGCTCCCCACATAAATCCTATTGCTCCCCACATGAATTATTCACATTGCTCCCCACATAAATCCTATTGCTCCCCACATGAATTATTCACATTGCTCCCCACATAAATCCTATTGCTCCCCACATGAATTATTCACATTGCTCCCCACATAAATCCTTTTGCTCCCCACATAAATCCTTTTGCTCCCCACATAAATGATTCACATTGCTCCCAACATAAATCCTATTGCTCCCCACATGAATTATTCACATTGTTCCCCCCATAAATCCATAAATCTTTATTCTCCCTACATAAATCCTATTGCTTCCCACAGGAGAAATAAAATAACAAAATTATCCCCTTCCTGTCACCTGTCCTCCTCCCTGTCCCTCAGTGGCGGGGTTGTTCATACTGGAGTGCTGCGAATACTGAGCAGCGGGCAGTTGGGCAGGTGTGGATGTTGGTGGCAGTGCCGTAACTAGGTATTTTAGAGCTGTGTGCAAGAAACGGCACTGGCGCCCCCCCACGCAAGACAGGAGCAGTGTGCGCCGCAGCCGCGCGAAAAATATATAGGGGTGTGGCTTCATGGGGAAGGGGCGTGGCCACATAATAATGCCAATTCATACTACGGTGCACAATAGTCTCCATTATTCAAATTACGCTGCACAGTAGTGCCACTACACCAGGTAGAGACACTTTTAACACATGACGGCAGACGGCGTGCCTTTTTACACATTACGGTAGACAGCATCCCCCTTTTTACACATTACGGCAGACAGCGTCCCCCTTTTTACACATTACGGCAGACAGTCCCCCTTATTACACATTATTGCAGACAGCGTCCCCCTTATTACACCTTACGGCAGACAGCGTCCCCCTTATTACACATTACGGCAGACAGCGTCCCCTTTTTGCACACATTATAGCAGACAGCATCCCCCTTTTTACACATTACGGCAGACAGCGTCCCCCTTTTTACACATTACGGCAGACAGCATCCCCTTTTTACACATTACGGCAGACAGTCCCCCTTATTACACATTATTGCAGACAGCGTCCCCCTTATTACACATTACGGCAGACAGCGTCCCCCTTATTACACATTACGGCAGACAGCGTCCCCCTTTTTACACATTACGGTAGACAGCGTCCCCTTTTTACACATTACGGCAGACAGCGTCCCCCTTATTACACATTAAAACAGACAGCGTCCCCCGTTTTACACATTACGGCAGACAGTCCCCCTTATTACACATTACGGCAGACAGCGTCCCCCTTATTACACATTACAGCAGACAGCGTCCCCATTATTACACATTACGGCAGACAGCGTCCCCTTTTTGTACACAGTATGGCAGACAGCGTCCCCCTTTTTACACATTACGGCAGCCAGTCCCCCTTTTTACACATTGCGGCAGCCAGTCCCCCTTTTTACACATTGCGGCAGACAGACACGAGAGGGAGAGAGAGAGACAAAGAGAGAGAGAGAGATATACTTACCATCTCTCCCGCTGGCAGTCAGGCTCCTCGTGCTGGCAGAGATCCCGGGCAGCCGCAGGGGAGAAGAAGGAGGAGGGAGGGGAACTTGAGCCGCAGCAGCGCTATGTCATTGGTAGCGGCGCTGCTGCAGCACTCCCCTCTCCTTCCATATTAGCTGGCTGCTGCTGAGAATGCTGGGATGAGGGAACCGCATCCCAGCATTCACAGCAGCGCCTGGCAGCAAATACAGAAGGAGAGGGGAGTGCTGCAGCGGCGCCGCTACCAATAACATAGCGCTGCTGCGGCTCAAGTCCCCTTCCCTCCTCCTCCTTCTATGCCTCCGGCGCTGCTCTCCCTCCAGCGCGGCGCACGGCACCCAGCAGAGGCGGCATGTAATGAGTCAATTTGACTCATTACATGCCGCTGGACATGCGCCCTCAGTGTAACTGCGCTGTGTGCCAGGCACACCTGGCACATAGGTAGTTACGGCGCTGGTTGGTGGGCATGGAAAGTTGTATATGGGGGCAGGAACTGGAAGATGTGTATGCAGGTGAGTGGGCTGGCTGGGTGGTGAGATACAGCAGCCGTGACCTACAGTATGATGTCACACCGCCGCGTCTTCAAGGCATAGGTCTCGGCCGGGGCACGACTGATCCTCTAAAAAGTGCTCAGGGCAAAGTTCACTCTGAAGGTGCAGGAAGCAGCTCAGGCTCCGCGGCACTCCTTGCAAATGGTCGCGGCACACTAGTGTGCCACGGCACACTGGTTGAAAAAGCCTGGCCTATACTGAGAAGAAGAGGAGTTGTGACCAGTGCTGTGTGGGTGTGGCCAGAGCCATGTGGGCGTGTACACCCCATACAGTATGTGCTCCAATGTCTCCCTAAATACATACTGTAAATATAGAAACATTTGATAATTTCTGCAGCGGGGTACATTGGTATTCCACAGGGAATAACATTTGGGTGTAGAGTTGGATCTTGATCTTGATCTGAGGCACCAACAGGCTAAAGCTTTGACTGTTCCCAGGATGCACTGCACCGCCTCCTCTATAGCCCCGCCTCCAGGCACTGGAGCTCAGTTTGTAAGTTAGTGCCTGCAGTGCAGGCAGCTAACAGGTGGGGCTGCGATAGGCAGCCCTAATAAGAGCTTTTTAAGAAGAAAGAAGACTTCAAGGGCCGCAGCACAGGCACAAGATGCTGTGTATGTCACGCTGACAATCTGTGCTGCGGCTTCATCACCTCCCCCATACTCCCGCGCCCTGGTTGCCGGGTACTTGCAGCGGAGGCGCTCCGGTCATCAGGCACACTTCATCGCTGCTGCTCTCCTGGATCGCGTGGCCGCACTTCAGGGAGGAGGTAAGAGGGTCCTCCAGGTGGGACCCGCCGAAATGGTGATCCGGTCGTAGTCCCAGGAGATGGGCTGTGCCGCTGGCCTGGACACCGTGGCCGTGCAGGGACCCAACTATATCCACCAGGGCAGGGAGCACAAAATCCATTTATTATAGGCCCCATAGTACCCGGTGGTGAAGTCCAGCAGAGAGGATAAGGCGCTGACCTGTAGCCCCTCCCCCAGGTCCAGGCGCCATCTACAGCAGGTGTTCTCGCCCTGTAGCTGCATCTCTCTTTCTCCCTCACTCCCTGTCAGTGTTTGGGTGCCATTTCATAGCTGCACTGATCCTGCGACTGCTGGGCACTGTCTTCTCTGTAAAGCCGCCTGTCTAATCAGCGCTGTGCATTTACAGGACAATTAAGTATTCTACATGTCGTTTAGACAGCGTCAGTTAAGAACAAGTGTACTGCTATATGAATATTTAGTACAAGTATTCTGTGATATACATCCAGTGTTTACTGCGCATTGTTATATGGGTATACATACATATCTATATGTAGATTTACTAGTCCAGTGCTGTCTTATTGTTAAATGTAATAATTTCTGCATTGTACCTGTGACTGTGTGTGCCTATAGCTGCTGTGTGGATTCTATTCTGTGTATCACACATATTGCTATCACTATATTCTGTGCCCTGGGGGTCTAAGTGCGTTAGGGTCTCATATACCATATAGTGTTCCACAGGATATGCTGTTTTGTATTTTTCACTGTGTGTTTCAGTCACCTCATACCACTTAAATCCTCTGTTTGTGATCTGCAATTGCAGTCACATGTTATAGGGTTTTTTTGTCAGGTATTGTGTTTGTGTAGAGATGTGCCCTGTGTCTCAGGGCACATCCGAGGTGCAGACCCTAGCTGTGGGCAACGCTGGGGCAGCTTGTCTGTCCCCAGCGCCTGTCGGCGTACAGCAGCAGCGGGTGTCTGGTGCAGGGATCGGACGTTTCCCGGCACCAGATTGTCAAAGGCGAGGGGCAGCGGCGCGGTGGCATTTCAAATTTGGCGCCACTTGGGCCGCCAATGAGAAGCGCCGCCAGCGTCTTTTAAAATCCGGCGCCGCCAGCGAGCCAATCGCGGCTCGTGGGGCACCAGCCAACAGAAGCAGGCGCTGCAAGCCAATCGGCGCTCGCCGCGTCACAGGCCCCGCCCCCGGCGTCTGACGTCAGACGCCAGGCGGGAGCCGAAGACAGAAGAAGCCGCGCTGAAGAGCGGGGAAGATCGGAGTGGCGCCAGGAGGAAGAAGACGTCGCGGAAGAAGCTCCGGTGGCCACGGAAGAGGCCAGAAGATTCCAGGCTCCGGAAAGAAGATGTCCAGCGGCGGCTGGACACGGAGAATAGACGGCGGCGGCGCTGGCCAGGACGGGCCAGCTGCAGAAGAGCTCATCCAGGCCGAGAAGCGCTGCAGTGGTGGGAAGCAATTGAGCTGTGCAGTTCCCCACTGCAGCCTTCTCCACCGCAGGTAGGCCCTTCTAAGGTGCCCCCCCTCTCCTCCCTAGACCACCGGGTGTTCGGGCATTAGGCCCGTGGGCACAGTCAGGCCCTTCCGGCCTGTGGGCATTTAGTCGGGCACTCCTGGCCCGTGGGGGCATTTAGTCGGGCCCTCCTGGCCCGTGGGGGCATTTAGTCGGGCCCTCCTGGCCCGTGGGCACGTTTAGTCGGGCCCTCCAGGCCCGTGGCCATGTGTAGTCAGGGCCCCCGCCCGGCCCGTGGCCCTGATAGGCAGGCACTAGGCCTGAGGGTGCAGTTTGGACACTAGGCCCATAGGAATAGTCAGGCCACAGGTGTGTGGTACCAGATAGGCGGGCATTAGGCCCGAGGGGCAATTCAGGCAATAGGCCTGTGGGATATTAGAGGGCATTAGGCCCTAGTTTAGTTGGCGGCCGTTAGGTGTACATAAGGTGACTCTGGGTATTAGGCCCAGGTCACCCAACGGGTGGCAAGTTAGGCGGGCGCTAGGCCCGGGGGGACAAAGTCAGGCCTCCGGCCTGTGTGCAGTTAGGGGGCGTTAGGCCCAGCAGATAAGTGGCCCCCCTAAGGTGAATAAAGATGGCGCTGGGCACTAGGCCCAGGCCATCCCAAGGAGTATAGGTAGGCAGGCTCGCTGCGCCTGAGCCCCACCTAAGAGAGGGTATAGGAGGTGGGAAGGCTGTGTGGCGTCCACCCCCCAGAGTGCAGGTAGGGATATAAAGGAACAGCACCGTTTGATGTTGTACTCTGATATGTGTGTTGTTACCGTGCAGGGCAAAGTGTTGTTTAGAGTTTGTGCATAGTTTGTGTTGCACCACCCACACTTGAGCCAGTTTGAGGGCTTTGTTCATGTAGCTAGTGTAGCGGATGCACACTAGGTTAGAGTTAGGCCCTGCACGGCTGTTTCTCTCTTTGCCTCCTTACAGGGACCTGTAAGTGGAGAAGATCGGAGTACAAGACGTAGGACGGTGAGTAACATCTGTCTGTGTGTTCTTTCTGTGTTTGTCCCTATCTGTCTCCCTTCCTTCAGGGCAAACGGTGAGCCTTGCACACCGGTGTATGGTTGAATTTCCACATGGTGCGAGAGTGCCAATAGGTGAAATTCGGGCTCTGAGGCTTACTCCTGGGATGACCCTCACCTATCCCGAAAGCGCTATTTTCCTCGTTTCCGGAGGGCGTTTTCTGTCCACAGTCAGGAGGACGGCACTCAGCAATCTCCTTTCTCCTAGGTCGTCGTGTCCGGGTCCGACTGAAGATTTTCCAGGTCCATTGAAGGTTCCGGTACCTGAAGGTGAGAGAGTGCGGCGTCTGGTAAGTGGTGAGCCTACACCTGCACGGCAGCAGGCTCTACACGCACCGTCACCCTCTTACATTTGTCTGGCTATATTGTGCTGATACGCCCTAAGGCTACATTTCCAAAAATGGCCCTCATTCCGAGTTGATCGCTCGCTAGCTGCTTTTAGCAGCAGTGCACACGCTAGGCGGCCGCCCTCTGGGAGTGTATCTTAGCTTAGCAGAAGTGCGACTGAAAAGTTAGCAGAACTGCTAGTAAAACTTTTCATGCAGTTTCTGAGCAGCTCAAAACCTACTCCTACCTTGCGATCACTTCACTCAGTTTAGTTCCTGCTTTCACGTTACAAACACGCCCTGCGTTTGGCCAGCCACTCCCCCGTTTCCCCAGGCACGCCTGCGTTTTACCTGTCACGCCTGCGTTTTTACCTGTCACGCCTGCGTTTTTTAGCACACTCCCTGAAAACGGCCAGTTACCACCCAGAAACACCCACTTCTTGTCAAACATTCACCGATCAACAGAGCAACAGAAAACGTCACTCGCCCTTGTGTAAAACTGCATAGTTTTGTGTGAAAGTACGCATGCGCAGAAATGCCGCTTTTTCACCTAATCGCCGTGCTGCGACCGAAAGCAGCTAGCGATCAATTCGGAATGAGGGCCCATGTCTGCTGCACATCATGCAGTGGTGGCGCCACGGATTTACCTGAGGAAATGATTTCTGCAGGGGGTTCAGGTACTGGGTGTTCTGCACCCCCTAGTCAGCCCGCAGCACCTGTGGCAGATCCACCTTGGGCTGCATTTTCAAATATGCTGATTACGCTTGTAACAAGACTTATGCCCCCTGTGGGACTTCCTGCGCCATTACAGCCACATATTGTCCCGGTAGTTAATCCACCATGGGCATATACTCTGTCAACCCAGTTACAGCAATTAAATCAATCCTTGGTTAAACAAAAACCTAACCCTCGCCCTACTGGGACCAAAGGGTCATCTAAGCAGCCCGTTTCTTCCTCACAGTCCACTAATATTTTGGTTGATTCTTCCGATTTGGATAGGGAATATTCTGATCCATCAGATGCTGATACTGCTGCTTCTGATGAAGATTCTACAACACAGGTTGATGTTCCTGACCTAGTGGAGGCTATCAAGCTCATTCTTCAGATTGATGATGTGATTGACCCTCCTGATACGTCTAAGAAACCTGATAAGTTCAAACGTCAGAAGGTTACTAAATTAGTCTTACCACATTCTGACCATTTAATTAACATACGTCTGGAATCCTGGTCTTCTCCAGGAAATACATTTTCCCTGTCTAAAAAGATGCTAGCTCATTATCCTATCTCTGCGGAGTTGAGTAACAAGTGGGAAACCCTGCCACCAGTGGACTCGCATGTAGCCCCTCTGGTGGTGTCATCTACTCTGCCTGTCACCACCATCACTTCTTTGAAGGAACCGACAGATAAGCGTGTGGAGGGTTGCTTGAAGTCTATTTACACTCTTAAAGGTGCTGTACATTGGCATTGAAGCATGGGTTCAAGCAATTGAGGAAGAGCTAATTCTGAATTTTTCTGACACTGCCAGACAATATCTGTCCTATATTACCACAGACTCCCACTATGGAGGTCATTCTGACCCGATCGCACGCTGCAGTTTATCGCAGCGGTGCGATCGGGTCAGAACTGCGCATGCCAGACGGCCGAAGGCCGTCGCTGCAGTATGATCGTCTCTGCCTGATTGACAGACAGAGGCAGTTGCTTAGCGGGGGGAAGTGAAACGGCAGCATTTGTCCGCCGTTTCGTGGGCGCGGTCCGGCCAAAGCTGCGCTGGCCGGTAGCTACTCCTAAAGTTTAAAAGCATCGCCACTGTGCGATGCTTTTGCACTTCTGCTGGGGGGGACAGCACTGACATGTGGGGCGGGATAGCCCTGTGCTGGGCGTCGCCTCGCATGTCTATGGACATGATCGTAGCCCTGCAAAATTTTGCAGGGCTACGATCAACTCGGAATGACCCCCTATATTCAGGGGGCGGCCTCTGATGCAGGCGTTATGGCGGCCAAGGCATCTACTACATCTATCCTGGCTCGCCGGATTCTGTGGTTACGGTCCTGGTTGGTGGACCTGGACTCTAAGAAGACCTTGTAGTTACTCCCTTTTAACCACCTAACTGACGATTTATTTTGCCGAAAACCGCTCCAAAATTGTCGGGGTTTTTTATGGATGAATTAGGTGAAGAACCTGAATTTAACCCTATCCCAAATGATTTTAGTTTAAAAAAAAAAAGGAAATTTTTTTATTTTAATGTTGTTGTTTTTTTAAATTGATCGGGAACATCGCGACCATCGGAACATTGGGAACATCGCAACCATCGTGGCTTTCATTTTGAAAGCCAGGACAGCCTGCAGGTATACAGGGGGTGTCTGGGGGTGGCTTGGGAGGGTTCATTTACACTCCCCAGCGGCTGCCATTGTCTGCAGCCGCTGGAGGGGGGGGATCCTGCCGTGCTGACCGATCAGCAGTGATCGGCAGCACGGCAATCACTGTGGGAGAGTGCAGGGAGGCAGAGGGACCTAACACTCTCTATCTGACTGGTCGCATCTGATGCGACCATACCAGGCAAGTGGTTAAGGGATATATACTATTTGGAGATGATCTGAACAAGATTGTGACCGACTTGGCGTCGGCCAAGACTGCGTTTCTCCCAAGTACTAATCCTTCGGTTCCGAAGGCTAAGAGTACTACTTTTTGTTCCTTTCGACCTCCAGGTAAAGAAAAGGGTCAGGCGTACCCGAAACAGGCTCGCACTTCCAAGTCCTCTAAGCCCAAACCTAAACGTTCTTGGGCCGCCCGTCAGCCTGCTTCCAAACCGGACATGCCTGCTGCATGACGGGGCGGGCCTCCCCCTAGGGGTCCCCAGAGTGGGAGGCCGACTTCTGCAGTTCGCCCAGGAATGGTTAAAGACCACTTCGGATGCCTGGGTGCAGGAAGTGGTCTCTAACAGGTGCGCGATATCTTTCAAGAGACGTCCCCCTCGCCAGTTTTGCTCAACGGTTATCCCTTCAGATCCATTAAAAGCACAAACTCTACATTTGGTTGTCCAATCCCTCCTGGATACAGGAGTGATAGTGCCGGTGCCTCTGTCTCAGAGAGGCAGGGGATACTATTCAACGCTGTTTCTAGTTCCAAAGCCGAATGGATCCTCCCGACCTATACTCAACCTCAAATCTTTGAACAAATTTGTGAGGGTGTCCAAATTACGTATGGAAACTCTGCGCTCTATTGTATTGGCTATGGAACCCAAAGACTATATGCTATCCCTGGATATACAGGAGGCTTACCTACACATACCTATTTCCATGTCGCATCAGCAATATCTACGGTTTGCTATTGGCAACCTTCATTATCAGTTCCAAGTCTTGCCTTTCGGACTGACCACGGCTCCTTGGGTCTTCACCAAGGTCATGACGGCCCTTCTCCGCCATCAGGGTATCAGGATCTTACCGTATCTGGTCGACTTGTTGATCCTGGAGAACTCCCCAGAGGTTCTCCTCCGTTATCTGGAACTGACGGTCCAATTCCTGCAAGCCCACGGGTGGCTCATCAACTGGAAGAAATTCTCACTGGTCCCTGCTCAGAGCATGGTGCACCTGGGGGCATTACTGGACACACACAACCAATGTTTGTTCTTGTACCCAGAAAAGGTCCTGAAGCTTCAGGACAGCATCAGATACTTTCTGTCTTGCCAAAGAGTGTCGATACACTTGGCGATGCAAGTACTAGGCCTCATGGTGTCAGCTTTCGACCTGGTAGAGTACGCTCAATTTCATTCACGCCCTCTGCAGAGGTTAATCCTTTCCAAGTGGGGCGGCCTGCCTCACTGGATCATGTCTCAAATGATCTCCTAGACTCCGGAGGTTTGTCTGTCACTGAGTTGATGGCTACAGGACCAACAATTGAGCAGGGATCGTCCCTTCTGGATCTCCAACTGGGTCCTCCTAATGACAGATGCCAGTCTGCGGGGTTGGGGCGCGGGGTTGGAGCAATACTATCTCCAGGGTCGGTGAACCAGGGAGAAATCTCTCCTCCTGATAAACATTCTGGAATTGTGGGCAGTGTTCTATGCGTTGACACTGGCCCTGCCTTTTTGTTCAGAACAGGCCTGTTCAAGTACAATCAGACAACACCACGGTGGCGTACATAAATCATCAAGGTGGCACTCAAAGCTGCATGGCAATGATGGAAGTGTCAAAAATTATTTGATGGGCGGAACGCCATCTGCCAGCAATATCAGCAGTGTTCATTCCGGGGGTCCTCAACTGGGAAGCGGACTTACTCAGTTGTCAGGATGTACACGCTGGAGAGTGGAGTCTTCATCTGGAGGTCTCCCAACTCCTTGTGGACAAGTGGGGTCTAGCAGATGTAGACCTGATGGCGTCTCGACACAGTCACAAGGTTCCAGACTTCGGAGCAAGGACAAGGGATCCTCAAGCACCGTTCGTGGACGCACTGACAATTCCATGGAACTTTTGGCTACCATACGTGTTCCCTCCAGTGTCACTCCTGCCCAGGGTACTACAGAAGTTCAAGCAAGAAGGAGAAGTACTACTTCTAGTCGCTCCAGCATTGCCCAGACGGCATTGGTTCTCAGACCTGCAGGGTCTCTCGATCGAGCGTCCTCTTCTACTTCCTTAACACCCAGACCTCCTCGTTCAGGGCCCTTGTGTTTACCAAGACCTGGCAAGACTGGTTTTGACAGCATAGCTCTTGAAGCTTCACTCCTGAGGGCCAAAGGATTTTCTGAGGCGGTTATTCAAACTATGTTGAAGGCCCGCAAACCGGCTTCTGCACAGATTTATTATAGGGTCTGGAATTCCTACTTTACCTGGTGTGCTGCTAAGAATTATGATGCATACAAGTTTAGTACTTTCAGACTTCTGGCTTTTTTGCAACAAGACCTGGATTTAGGACTTCGCCTGGCCTCCCTCAAGGTTCACATTTCTGCCTTGTCGGTGTGGTTTCAGCGAAAAAATGTTTCTATTCCTGACATTCATACATTCACTCAGGGCGTACTAGGGATTCAGCCTCCCTATGTCCCTCCTGTGGCTTCATGGGATCTGTCTGTTGTTCTTAATGCCCTTCAAGAGTCTCCGTTTGAACCTCTTGAGTCTGTGGACCTTAAATGCCTTACGCTTAAGGTCATTTTTCTGTTTGCTATTGTCTCTGCTAGGAGGGTGTCAGACTTAGGTGCTTTGTCTTGTCGTCCACCCTTTCTGAGTTTTCAATGTGACCGGGCAGTTCTTAGAACTCGCCCTGGTTATCTACCTAAGGTGGTGTCATCTTTCCACCTTAACCAAGAGATTGTGGTTCCGGCCTTTATCTTTTCTGGTTTGTCCTCTAAAGAGCGGTCTTTGGATGTGGTTCGGGCTCTCCGTATATATGTAAAAACGACTGCCTCTATCAGGAGGTCAGATTCTCTTTTTGTACTTTTTGGTTTTCACAAACGTGGCTGGCCTGCGAATAAGCAGACCTTGGCCAGCTGGATTAGAATGGTGCTTGCACAAGCTTATGCGCAGGCTGGACTCCAAGCTCCTGCTGCTATCAAGGCCCATTCTACTCAGTCTGTTTGGACCTTATTGGGCGGCTTGCTGTGGCGTGTCCGCTGTACAGTTGTGCAAGGCGGCTACGTGGTCCTCAGCGAACACGTTCATCAGGTTCTATGCCTTTGATACTTCCACCTCACAGGATACTTCCTTTGGACGCCGGGTTCTTATGCCCGGTACAGTGCATCCCCTCCCATGAGGAACTGCTTTAGGTACAATGTTATTCCCTGTGGAATATCAGTGTACCCCACTGCAGAAAAGGAGATTTATGGTAAGACTTACCATTGTTAAATATCTTTCTATGAGGTACACTGGTTTCCACAGGGCTCCCACCCTGATGCACTTAGCTTCTTTGGGTTTGTATGGCATTAGCTGCTAGTCCCTTCTCCTGTCGTGACAATGTGGGTCTATGTGACTAACATCTACCGTCTCTTACCTGCTACTGCATTGGACTGGTTAACAAAACTGAGCTCCAGTGCCTGGAGGCGGGGCTATAGAGGAGGCAGTGCAGTGCATCCTGGGAACAGTCAAAGCTTTAGCCTGTTGGTACCTCGGATCAAGATCCAACTCTACACTCCGATGTTATTCCCTGTGGAAACCATTGTACCTCGCAGAAAGAGATTTAACAATGGTAAGTCTTACCATAAATCTCCTTTTTGTGAGAAAACTACAAAAACTATGTTAATACTTATCATTTATGATTGTTTGGCCAGCTGTGCACCTGGACATCATCCTGCTGCCAGCATGATGGGCCTACTTTTATGTGGTGGCTTGGAGCTGTAGCTCCATCCAACCCTTTGTTAATCTGGCCCTGGTCGATGGGTCTCCGTTACTACAGTATACCACTGGGGACTCACAAGTCCTATACTGGAAATTAGGACTCAAAGTTGTAATATAGTTCTCCCAAATCGCAAAAAACGTAGAAATGCACGTTTCCTTCTCCAGCATGGTTCCAATCCAATGCACGTTAAAACCATGAAACCGTTTGTCTTGAAATAAGTTCAGCGTGGAGGGAGATAAAGTAGACGTACATAAAGTACCAACCAACCAGCTCCTGTCATTTTGCAAACCCAGCCTGTAACATGGCAGTTAGGAGCTGATTGGCTGGTACTTTATCTCCATCCACTTCATCTCCATCCAAGCTTAGTAAATAGACCAAAAAGTCTGCAAGATAATTATAAGTGCTGTGCCTGTAAAGCTAACAAAAGCCTCCTGCAACCTCTCGTTACTCACTGACCTTATGACAGGAATCCATATATTGCCCAAATATCAGTGAATGGAACATAGCTCACCAAGTGTTCCAGGTAGAGCCGGCCCTAACCAATATGATGCCCTAGGCAAGATTTTGGCTGGTGCCCCCTAGCACCGCCGCTTTTTCTGCAGGAGATGCCTGGCATGAGTCAGCTGGCAGCTCTGCTAATGTTGGGCGCCTTTTGTTTATGAAAATGCATCTTATTTGCATTACTATGTGGCTAGGATGCACAAGCAGCTTCTGCTGATTAAAATTATAGGCTGCATGCCTATATTCTGTGTGCGACTGTGGCTGTATCTGCATACGAAATGCTACGTTACAGTGATTTCCAGGAATACACTGCAACGTAGCATTTTGTATGCAGATACAGCCGCAGTCACACACAGAATATAGGCATGCCGCATATCATTTTAATCATCAGAAGTTGCTGGTGCCCCTAAACATACCAAATGCCCTAGGCATTTGCCTAGTTTGCCTATGCCTAAGGCCGGCTTTGGTTCCAGGTAGTGAGAACCATTTGCTGCCCCCACCACCCGCCACAGATCGGATCTCTTACCGAACTGTTTTGCTGCTTATCTCTCTATTTTTTCTCCAGCTGTCTTCCGATCACATGCGCCTGCTCCCTGGTGACCATGGACCACATGCCGTGTACTGGTTGGAACGCAAGCAGCCGTCTCCCAGACTACGAGCGATGCGTTGACCAGAAACGCATGGTGGAAGTGACGCAGTGACGCGGACAGTGTGCAGAGCGGGAGATGTGGCGGGGATCAGTCTCGGTGGGGTATTTAGGAGGGTAAGTGTATTGTATTACTGTTTACATGCTGTTTTTGTCCTGACGACGGGGCGTGTGGTACCGAAATGCTGACCATTGGATAAACACTTTTTCTACTGTTTGTTGTCTCCGAGTGCTGAGTTCTTTTGGAGGTGTATGGTGTAATTTGACTAGTGCACCGGAGCAGGCTGTTCTTTTACATATGAGTGCGGATGCTGCTAGAAGACATATATATATATATATATATATATATATATATGTGTGTATATTAGTGATGAGCGGGTTAGGTTTCTCGGAAACTGAACCCCCCCGAACTTCACCCTTTTTACACGGGTCCGAGGCATACTCGGATTCTCCCGTATGGCTCGGTTAACCCGAGCGCGCCCGAACGTCATCATCCCGCTGTCGGATTCTTGCGAGATTCGGATTCTATATAAGCAGCCGCGCGTCGCCGCCATTTTCACTCGTGCATTGGAAATGTTAGGGAGAGGACGTGGCTGGCGTCCTCTCCGTGTATTGTTGATGCAAATATTTGTGCTTGCTTTACTTATTGCTTAATTGTGGGGACTGGGGAGCAGCTGTATATTAATATAGGAGGAGTACAGTGCAGAGTTTTGCTGATCAGTGACCACCAGTTTTATCCGTTCTCTGCATGAAAAAAATGCTCCTTCTCTGTGCTCAGTGTGCTGCATATATCTGTGCTCACACTGCTTAATTGTGGGGACTGGGGAGCAGCTGTATTATATAGCAGGAGTACAGTGCAGAGTTTTGCTGACAGTGACCACCAGTATACGTTGTCTGCCTGAAAAACACTCCATATCTGTGCTCAGTGTGCTGCTTTATTGTGGGGACTGGGGACCACCAGTATAATATTATATAGGAGGAGTACAGTGCAGAGTTTTGCTGACCAGTGACCACCAGTATACGTTGTCTGCCTGAAAAACACTCCATATCTGTGCTGCATTGTAGACAGTATATAGTAGGAGTACAGTGCATAATTTTGATGACCACCAGTATATAATATATAGGAGTACGGTACAGAAGGCCACTGCTGTACCTACCTCTGTGTCGTCAAGTATACTATCCATCCATACCTGTGGTGCATTTCAGTTTTGCACAGTTTGCTGACCACCAGTATATAATATATAGCATTACGGTACAGAAGGCCACTGCTGTACCTACCTCTGTGTAGTCAAGTATACTATCCATCCATACCTGTGGTGCATTTCAGTTTTGCACAGTTTGCTGACCACCAGTATATAATATATAGCATTACGGTACAGTAGGCCACTGCTGTACCTACCTCTGTGTCGTCAAGTATACTATCCATCTACATTCTATACCTGAGGTGCATTTTAGTTTTGCAGTTTGCTGACACAGTGACCACCAGTATATATAGCAGTACGGTATGGAAGGCCACTGCTGTACCTACCTCTGTGTCGTCAAGTATACTATCCATCTAGATTCTATACCTGTGGTGCATTTCAGTTGTGCAGTTTGCTGACACAGTGACCACCAGTATATATAGCAGTACGGTACGGAAGGCCACTGCTGTACCTACCTCTGTGTAGTCAAGTATACTATCCATCTAGATTCTATACCTGTGGTGCATTTTAGTTTTGCAGTTTGCTGACACAGTGACCATCAGTATATATAGCAGTACGGTACGGAAGGCCACTGCTGTACCTACCTCTGTGTCATCAAGTATACTATCCATCTACATTCTATACCTGTGGTGCATTTAAGTTTTGCAGTTTGCTGACACAGTGACCACCAGTATATATAGCAGTACGGTACGGAAGGCCACTGCTGTACCTACCTCTGTGTTGTCAAGTATACAATCCATCTACATTCTATACCTGTGGTGCATTTTAGTTTTGCAGTTTGCTGACAGTGACCACCAGTATATATAGCAGTACGGTACGGAAGGCCACTGCTGTACCTACCTCTGTGTCGTCAAGTATACTATCCATCTAGATTCTATACCTGTGGTGCATTTTAGTTTTGCAGTTTGCTGACAGTGACCACCAGTATATATAGCAGTACGGTACGGTAGGCCACTGCTGTACCTACCTCTGTGTCGTCAAGTATACTATCCATCTAGATTCTATACCTGTGGTGCATTTCAGTTGTGCAGTTTGCTGACACAGTGACCACCAGTATATATAGCAGTACGGTACAGAAGGCCACTGCTGTACCTACCTCTGTGTCGTCAAGTATACTATCCATCTAGATTCTATACCTGTGGTGCATTTTAGTTTTGCAGTTTGCTGACAGTGACCACCAGTATATATAGCAGTACGGTACGGTAGGCCACTGCTGTACCTACCTCTGTGTCGTCAAGTATACTATCCATCTACATTCTATACCTGTGGTGCATTTTAGTTTTGCAGTTTGCTGACACAGTGACCACCAGTATATATAGCAGTACGGTACGGTAGGCCACTGCTGTATCTACCTCTGTGTCGTCAAGTATACTATCCATCTAGATTCTATACCTGTGGTGCATTTCAGTTGTGCAGTTTGCTGACACAGTGACCACCAGTATATATAGCAGTACGGTACGGAAGGCCACTGCTGTACCTACCTCTGTGTCGTCAAGTATACTATCCATCTAGATTCTATACCTGTGGTGCATTTTAGTTTTGCAGTTTGCTGACAGTGACCACCAGTATAGAAAGCAGTACGGTAGGCCACTGCTGTACCTACCTCTGTGTCATCAAGTATACTATCCATCTACATTCTATACCTGTGGTGCATTTTAGTTTTGCAGTTTGCTGACACAGTGACCACCAGTATATATAGCAGTACGGTACGGTAGGCCACTGCTGTACCTACCTCTGTGTCGTCAAGTATACTATCCATCTAGATTCTATACATGTGGTGCATTTCAGTTGTGCAGTTTGCTGACACAGTGACCACCAGTATATATAGCAGTACGGTACGGAAGGCCACTGCTGTACCTACCTCTGTGTCGTCAAGTATACTATCCATCTAGATTCTATACCTGTGGTGCATTTTAGTTTTGCAGTTTGCTGACAGTGGCCACCAGTATGTATAGCAGTACGGTACGGTAGGCCACTGCTGTACCTACCTCTGTGTCGTCAAGTATACTATCCATCTACATTCTATACCTGTGGTGCATTTCAGTTGTGCGCAGTGTATATAGTAGTAGGCCATTGCATTGATACTGGCATATAATTCCACACATTAAAAAATGGAGAACAAAAATGTGGAGGTTAAAATAGGGAAAGATCAAGATCCACTTCCACCTCGTGCTGAAGCTGCTGCCACTAGTCATGGCCGAGACGATGAAATGCCATCAACGTCGTCTGCCAAGGCCGATGCCCAATGTCATAGTAGAGAGCATGTAAAATCCAAAAAACAAAAGTTCAGTAAAATGACCCAAAAATCAAAATTGAAAGCGTCTGATGAGAAGCGTAAACTTGCCAATATGCCATTTACGACACGGAGTGGCAAGGAACGGCTGAGGCCCTGGCCTATGTTCATGGCTAGTGGTTCAGATTCACATGAGGATGGAAGCACTCATCCTCTCGCTAGAAAAATGAAAAGACTTAAGCTGGCAAAAGCACAGCAAAGAACTGTGCGTTCTTCTAAATCACAAATCCCCAAGGAGAGTCCAATTGTGTCGGTTGCGATGCCTGACCTTCCCAACACTGGACGGGAAGAGCTTGCCCCTTCCACCATTTGCACGCCCCCTGCAAGTGCTGGAAGGAGCACCCGCAGTCCAGTTCCTGATAGTCAAATTGAAGATGTCACTGTTGAAGTACACCAGGATGAGGATATGGGTGTTGCTGGCGCTGGGGAGGAAATTGACAAGGAGGATTCTGATGGTGAGGTGGTTTGTTTAAGTCAGGCACCCGGGGAGATACCTGTTGTCCGTGGGACAAATATGGCCATTGACATGCCTGGTCAAAATACAACAAAAATCAGCTCTTCGGTGTGGAATTATTTCAACGCAAATGCGGACAACAGGGGGTTTATTTACTAATATTCGTGTTTTGGCCGTTTTGAAGGGTGTTTGAACTCGAATGGTATCGGGTGCATTTTACTGCAACTTTTTGAAACCTGATACGATCATTCATTAAGCTGCCGAGTTTTGCACAATCGTTTTTTCCGATGTCGATGTGATTCGTAATATCAGGCAGTGTTTTACGGGAGTGATGAGTAAAACACTGCCTGAAAAAACACAAGGAATCCTGGCCGGATCTGTGAGATCCATGCAGGGCTTCATTGTGTACCTTAAAAAGTTGATTAAAGTCTTAAAAAATCTGGAAAAAATTGCGTGGGGTGCCCCCTCCTAAGCATAACCAGCCTCGGGCTCTTTGAGGTGGTCCTGGTTGAAAAAATATGGGGGGAAAAATGACAGGGGTTCCCCCATATTTAGTCAACCAGCACCGGGCTCTGCGCCTGGTCCTGGTTCCAAGAATATGGGGGACAAAAAGCGTAGGGGTCCCCCGTATTTTTAAAACCAGCACCGGGCTCCACTAGCCAGGTACATAATGCCACAGCCGGGTGACACTTTTATACTGGTCCCTGCGGCCCTGGCATTACATACCCAACTAGTCACCCCTGGCCGGGATACCCTGGAGGAGTGGGGACCCCTTCAATCAAGGGTTTTTTTCCCCCCTCCAGCCACCCAAGGGCCAGGGGTGAAGCCCGAGGCTGTCCCCCCCATCCAAGGGCGGCGGATGGGGGGCTGATAGCCTTGTGAAAAATTGTGAATATTGTTTTTAGTAGCAGTACTACAAGTCCCAGCAAGCCTCCCTCACAAGCTGGTACTTGGAGAACCACAAGTACCAGCATGCGGTGGAAACCGGGCCCGCTGGTACCTGTAGTACTACTACTAAAAAAATACCCCAATAAAAATAGGACACACACACCGTGACAGTACAACTTTATTACATACATGCACACCAACATACACACATACTTACCTATGTTCCCACGAGGCTCGGTCCTCTTCTCCATGTAGAATCCTTGGGGTACCTGTGAAAAAAATTATACTCACATAATCCAGTGAAGAATCCGACCTTTGAATAATCCACGTACTTGGCAAAACAATAAAACGGAAACCCGACCATGCACTGAAAGGGGTCCCATGTTAACACATGGGACCCCTTTCCCCGACTGCCAGGACCCCCCCTGACTCCTGTCAAAGAGGGTCCCTTCAGCCAATCAGGGAGCGCCACGTCGTGTCACCCTCCTGATTGGCTGTGTGCTCCTGTAGTGTCTGTCAGGCAGCACACGGCAGTGATACAATGTAGCGCCTATGCGCTCCATTGTAGCCAATGGTGGGAACTTTGCGGTCAGCGGTGAGGTTACTTTCGGTCAACCGCTGACCGCAAAGTTCCCACCATTGGCTACAATGGAGCGGATAGGGGCTACATTGTATCACTGCCGTGTGCTGCCTGACAGACACTACAGGAGCACACAGCCAATCAGGAGGGTGCTACGACGTGGCGCTCCCTGATTGGCTGAAGGGACCCTCTTTGACAGGAGTCAGGGGGGGTCCTGGCAGTCGGGGAAAGGGGTCTCATGTGTAAACATGGGACCCCTTTCAGTGCGTGGTCAGGTTTCCGTTTTATTGTTTTGCCAAGTACATGGATTATTCAAAGGTCGGATTCTTCACTGGATTATGTGAGTATAATTTTTTACACACTGTCACTGCATATGATTCTCTCACCATTGAAAGAATGGTGGAGGATTATATGAGTGACCGCATCCAAGTAGGCACGTCAGACTGTCCGTACGTATACTGGCAGGAAAAAGAGGCAATTTGGAGGCCCTTGCACAAACTGGCTTTATTCTACCTAAGTTGCCCTCCCTCAAGTGTGTACTCCGAAAGAGTGTTTAGTGCAGCCGCTCACCTTGTCAGCAATCGGCGTACGAGGTTACTTCCAGAAAATGTGGAGAAGATGATGTTCATCAAAATGAATTATAATCAATTCCTCCGTGGAGACATTCACCAGCAGCAATTGCCTCCAGAAAGTACACAGGGACCTGAGATGGTGGATTCCAGTGGGGACGAATTAATAATCTGTGAGGAGGGGGATGTACACAGTGAAAAGGGTGAGGAATCGGAGGATGATGATGAGGTGGACATCTTGCCTCTGTAGAGCCAGTTTGTGCAAGGAGAGATTGATTGCTTCTTTTTTTGGTGGGGGCCCAAACCAACCAGTCATTTCAGTCACAGTCGTGTGGCAGACCCTGTCGCTGAAATGATGGGTTCGTTAAAGTGTGCATGTCCTGTTTATACAACATAAGGGTGGGTAGGAGGGCCCAAGGACAATTCCATCTTGCACCTCTTTTTTCTTTCATTTTTCTTTGCATCATGTGCTGTTTGGGGACAAGTTTTTTGAAGTGCTATCCTGCCTGACACTGCAGTGCCACTCCTAGATGGGCCAGGTGTTTGTGTCGGCCACTTGTGTCGCTTAGCTTAATCACACAGCAACCTTGGTGAGCCTCTTTTTTTCTTTGCATCATGTGCTGTTTGGGGACAATTTTTTTGAAGTGCCATCCTGCCTGACACTGCAGTGCCACTCCTAGATGGGCCAGGTGTTTGTGTCGGCCACTTGTGTCGCTTAGCTTAGTCACACAGTGACCTTGGTGCGCCTCTTTTTTTCTTTGCATCATGTGCTGTTTGGGGACTATTTTTTTGAAGTGCCATCCTGCCTGACACTGCAGTGCCACTCCTAGATGGGCCAGGTGTTTGTGTCGGCCACTTGTGTCGCTTAGCTTAGTCACACAGCGACCTTGGTGCGCCTCTTTTTTCTTTGCATTATGTGCTGTTTGGGGACAACTTTTTTAATCTGCCATCATGTCTGACACTGCAGTGCCACTCCTAGATGGGCCAGGTGTTTGTGACGGCCACTTGGGTCGCTTAGCTTAGTCACACAGCTACCTCATTGCGCCTCTTTTTTTCTTTGCATCATGTGCTGTTTGGGGACAATTTTTTTAATCTGCCATCCTGTCTGACACTGCAGTGCCACTCCTAGATGGGCCAGTTGTTTGTGTCGGCCACTTGGGTCGCTTAGCTTGGTCACACAGCGACCTTGGTGCGCCTCTTTTTTTCTTTGCATCATGTGCTGTTTGGGGACAATTTTTTTTGAAGTGCCATCCTGCCTGACACTGCAGTGCCACTCCTAGATGGGCCAGGTGTTTGTGTCGGCCACTTGTGTTGCTTAGCTTAGTCACACAGCGACCTTGGTGCGCCTCTTTTTTTCTTTGCATCATGTGCTGTTTAGGGACAATTTTTTTGAAGTGCCATCCTGCCTAACACTGCAGTGCCACTCCTAGATGGGCCAGGTGTTTGTGTCGGCCACTTGTGTTGCTAAGCTTAGTCACACAGCGACCTTGGTGCGCCTCTTTTTTTCTTTTCATCATGTGCTGTTTGGGGACAATTTTTTTGAAGTGCCATCCTGCCTGACACTGCAGTGCCACTCCTAGATGGGTCAGGTGTTTGTGTCGGCCACTTGTGTCGCTTAGCTTAGCCATGCAGCGACCTCGGTGCAAATTTTAGGACTAAAAATAATATTGTGAGGTGTGAGGTGTTCAGAATAGACTGAAAATGAGTGTAAATTATGGTTATTGAGGTTAATAATACTATGGGATCAAAATTACCCCCAAATTCTATGATTTAAGCTGTTTTTTAGGGTTTTTTGTAAAAAAAACCCGAATCCAAAACACACCCGAATCCGACAAAAGATTTTCAGGGAGGTTTTGCCAAAACGCGTCCGAAACCAAAACACGGCCGCGGAACCGAATCCAAAACCAAAACACAAAAAATGTCCGGTGCACATCACTAGTTTATATATATATATATATATATATATATATATATCGTTAGGACATAGAACGTGTTGTTAGTTTATTTGAATCCCACCACTGGTTCCAGGTCATAATTTCTAATCCGCAACCAGAATACGTCAATTCCAAAAATAATGATACAGATCTGCCACAGGGGACTGAAAGCGAGGACAAGAAGGGAAGAGGGCATTCCATCTACAAACTGGCGGTGAGGGGAAAAGTAATCTTTATGAAAAATGTTCAAGAATATCTCCTGATATTAAATCGCAGAAAGCAATTTCCTGGAAAATGTAAGGGGTCTGTTTATTAACCCTTTTCACATTATTTTAGTATCACCTGAATGTATTAAAGGGCATTTGGAGCAGTTTTCATGAAAAACTGCTCCAAACCTTTTTTTCAGCGGCGCGGATCGGCTCCCTGGACTGTTGAGTATATTGACCTTGTTTGGAGGGGTCAGCGGCGCTGGGGAAGTTGTGACGGGGGGGTGGTCGACCGGGCGGCGGTGGTAGCGGCGATGTCGGCGGGGGCGGCGCATGCGCAGCACGACATCGGGGTATTTTTTACAAAAAATACCCCGATGATGCTGCGGAGTGTCATCACAGGGACAGAGTTTGACCGTAAGCACTGTCCCTGCATGCGATAATTGATACATGCCTGCGATGTAATCAATTATCACAGGGGGTCATTCCGAGTTGTTCGCTCGCAAGCTGCTTTTAGCAGCTTTGCACACGCTAAGCCGCCGCCTACTGGGAGTGAATCTTAGCTTATCAAAATTGCGAACGAAAGATTCGCAATATTGTGAAAAGACTTCTCTGTGCAGTTTCTGAGTAGCTCGAGACTTACTCTGCCAGTGCGATTAGTTCAGTGCTTGTCGTTCCTGGTTTGACGTCACAAACACACCCAGAGTTCGCCCAGACACTCCTCCGTTTCTCCAGCCACTCCCGCGTTTTTCCCAGAAACGGTAGCGTTTTTTCGCACACACCCATAAAACGGCCAGTTTCCGCCCAGAAACACCCACTTCCTGTCAATCACACTACGATCACCAGAACGAAGAAAAAAACTCGTAATGCCGTGAGTAAAATACCTAACTGCATAGCAAATTTACTTGGCGCAGTCACACTGCGGACATTGCGCATGCGCATTAGCGACTATTGGCTCCGTTGCGACAAAAAAAGAACGAGCGAACAACTCGGAATGACCCCCACAGTGCGAGTTTGGCCGATTTTATCACCTGTCATCCGCATCCTGGATGCAGATGCTGATAAATAGACCCCTAAGTGCTTTCAACAGAGTTTCACACGATAAGGACGGAATGACCTGCATCCTTCCATACCCGAACACACCTGCTCATGCTTCATCCGTGTCCTCAGATAGGAATAGGGCACAGAAATTACATGTCTAGGAGCCGATGAACCAAGTGATTTATTTATTATCTAGCACAGATTTTATTGAAATGATGTAAAAAAGACAATACAAATAAAGTTTTAACTGAAGGTTTTTTTGTATTATGTAACAGCCTGTGATATGCATGCATGGGATTCTGTCAAGTTATCTGAACCCATATTTTTAAAGCAGCAATAAATTAAATTATTGGTGCTTTAAAAGTACAGGCTAACTCACTGGAATCACGCCCATGCCTGTTTCTCATAAGGCACCTCATCTGTGTTATTTGATTTAATTACCTGGATTGCTAAAGTAGAAAGCATAAAAATAAATATATTTCAAGGTGTTGCCAAACAAGAAAAAAAAAAATACAACTAAAATGAAAAAGTCACACTCAAAGAAAGGTGGAAATGTGTATTATTGTGCATGTTCAAAACTGATTATATAGTGAAATTTATTTTAAAAAACTATTAAAAACAGCACTGTTCAGTTCTAAACCTGAGTGGCTAGCAACCATGTTTCCCCTTGCTTGGGGGAAATGTATTAAGCATCAAGTACAAAATCCCAGCAGGATTGAAGCGGGATCGGGGTTTAGAAACTGAGGTGGAGCGACAGTGCTTACTGTTTACAAGGTCAAAGTTACCTTACTAAATACTGCGGATTTTGACATAGAATCCACCATCAATCTGTAGTTGGCCCCATTGTTTTCTAAATCCCTTTAAACCTACTTCTTAGTACATGTAGACTTTGGACATAGTAGTGCCTGGGGGGAGAGGGGGGTAGGCAGGGGCGGATTGGGATCGAAAACCAGCCCGGAAAATTTATGGAAGCAGCATACCCTCCAACTGTACCTTTTTAATAGGTACAGTACCTTTTTTTCATGGTCTGTACCGATTTTTGGCTCTCCAAACTTCCATTGAAAGTATAGGAAAAGGGGCGTGGCCACGCCCCCTTTACCCGCGACCACGCCCCTTTTTCGGATTTGTACCGATTTTTCTGTGTAAAATGTTGGAGGGTATGAAGCAGCCCTAATGGGGGTGGAGTCTGCTGAGGGGGAGGGGTCTGTTAAGAGGGTGGGATCACTCCTCAGAGGTCCTGATTCTGAGATAGACACAGCTGGGGCCTTCTTTGCTTTACATTATGTTACTGTTTACCTGCGTCTTTATGCATATGCTGCTACAATGCCCTTCCCTGATGTACATCCGTACGTCTGAATATACAAGGACTGATAGGCCCACTTTCAGTGTCTACTTCTGATTTTATTGATTTTTTATTCTACAAACCCTCATTTTTTTAACCTAATATGTTTCATAGTACAAGGAGGGGAAGCACACACTACATACAGCACAGTACAGGGACGGAGCACACACAAGTAGTGAAACACAGACACAGGGGACCAGCGTAGCAGAATCTGACCCAGTGGCCAATCCGCTCCTGATTACATACATAGCCACCACATTATTACATGAATAGCACCACATTACACTTATAGCACTTCATCACACATATAGCACTGCATTACATGTATAGCATTGCACTACACGTATAGCACCGCATTACACAAATAGCACCACAATATGTGTATAGCACCACACTATGCGTAGAGCACCGCATTATACAAATAACACCACATTACACGTATATCTCCTCATTATACAAATAGCACCACATTACATACATAGCCACCACATTACACACGTAGCCACCGCATTACATACGTAGTCACTACATTACATACGTAGCCATTGCATTACATACATAGCCACTGCATTACATAAATAGGCCCGCCATCATGCACAATCATTGGACAGCTATAGGGATTGTCCCAGGGCTGGCTGTGTGTGCTGCTAATCAGCTGGCATCCAGAGAACAAGGTACATCCTGCTCCTCTCCAGTTCGCAAACCATACACTGTGACTGGAGACGCCTTAACCCTTAAATCAACATGATAATGCAAATAATTTAATTAAAAATAACCTATCTGCCGGGTCCCCTTCAGTCGCCGCTCTGGCCAGTTCATTGAGAGTGCGGGAGCTAAGGTGGTGGCGGGTGTAGTGAATCCGGCTCCGACCATCGCTATGCTGCTGCTCCTGGGCCGGGCTCATTGAAGAGACCTTTGGCCAGGGCCAGGTAGAGGATGCTGCTGGGCTGGTTAACTTTCTGCAGGTCCCCCGTTGGTAGAACAGCTTCACCACTTTTCAAGGCTAGCGGAACCCGGAAGTCCTTTCTAGCCTAACTTCCGGATTGTATTTCAATGAACCGCAAGTACTGGAAGCAGTGTGAGCCAGCCCATCCTGAGTGTGAATCAGCCTGGCTGAGGGGGATATGGAACCGGCCCATCGGAATCTGTCATGGTGTCCTGGTGGGCCAATCCGCCTCTGGGGGTAGGAACAAATTACCTGGGCCCGGGCTGATGGAGGGGCCCGACGGGGGCCTGAGTATGACCATGCCAGAGTCTTTGCTCTCTAGTGGCCAACGCCATCTTCCCAAATATCACTGGAAAGATGGCGATGGCCGGGAAGAAGGGATCCGCTTCCAGACCAAGTAAGGTTGAAAGTGGGTGCTCTCCCCTGCGCCCATCCTGCAACCCCCCATGATAGAACGGTAAACACCTTCGTGGCCCCGCAATTATTTTATTATTAAAATATTTTTATATTAAAGGATGTAGTCACACCCACTTTATTAAGCTGCGCCCCCACCCCTTTACCGGGGCCCAGCGTGGCTCTCTATGCCCCTGTTTGGACACCTGTAAATACCTCTTAATATAAAATATAAACAGCTCATAAACTGCAGGCATCGGCGGGTTCTCAGTGACTCTGCCCAATGTTTAAAAGTAGCATTCCTGTAGAATGAATGCTACTTTAAAAGTCTTCAGTCACAGATTTTTATGAAGACACAGCAACAGCAATATATATCATTATGTGAGAATACAGCTTAGATTTCCATTGGGTGCCAGACACAAAGCTACTGTAGAACTTGGATGAAGTTAGGCAGCCCCACCGCCCCACATGTGTGTTCACTTCAATTCCTGTCTGAGCAGCAATAGTAGCTGGAGGGTGCAACAAAGATGAGTTTAGGACACGTGAGTCCTTCTGTGCATGCATGAAGTGACGCACTCGCTGTGGGGGGTGATGGGAGGGATCCAATTGGATCTCTCTCAGGGAGAAACAGAAATATAAGCCCATAGGCATCTATATCGTGACACCATCTAATGATGGCATTGCCCACCGCATCCAAGCTCCAGAATGTGGTGTGTGTCCAAACCTCCGAAAACTTAATTTTCTGAGTTTTGACCACAAAATTGGCTTTGCTACATCCCACCCATGGAGTTGGCAATGAGAGTTGTGGAAGGGACATCGAGAAACATTATACAGTATGTGGAGAGAGCAATGACAGAGATATGGAGTGGCAATAAGAGAGCTATGAAGAAGTAATGAGAGAGCTAAGGAGAGGGCAATGAGAGAGATATGAGGAGTCATTCCTACATGATCGCACACTAGGTTTTTTTCGCTGCGCTGCGATTAGGTCAGAACTGTGCATGCGTATGCGCCGCAATGCGCAGGCGCGTCGCACGGGTGCAAAGCTGATCGTTGCTGAGCGATGGATTTGATCGCAAGGAGATTGACAGGAAGAGGGTATTTGTGGGTGTTAACTGACCAATTCTGGGAGTGTTTGGAAAAACGCAGGCGCGTCCAAGCATTTGCAGGGCGGGTGTCTGACGTTAATTCCGGACAAGAACAGACTGAAGTGATCGCAGAGGCTGAGTAAGTTCTGAGCTACTCAGAAACTGCACAAAACTTTTTTGTACCACTCGGCTGCACATGCGTTCGCACAGTTGCAAAGCAAACATACACTCCCCTATAGGCAGCGACTATCTGTTCGCAGTCATGCAAAAAATAGCTAGCAGGCGATCAACTCAGAATGACCCCCATGGTGGGGGTAGTGCAAGATATGCAAGTGTATTGAGATATGGAGGGGACAGTGAGAGATATGGAAGGGGTAATGAGAGAGATATGGAGGGGGCAGTGAGAAATATGGAGGAAGATGGATATTAAAGATGTATGTGTATATATAGGGTATGGCTCCTTCAAAAGAGTTTTTTGCGGAACTCTTAATTTGGTAATCAGGTCAGTTAAAGTGGCTATATCTGTATAAGCATGGCATGGGCAGATTACAAGGCAGCACAGGCACCCACCTAGGTTATAAAGTCATTGCAATGTTATTTGTTTCTGCAATTCCAAGTTCCTTGATGACATCAGTGCAGCACCCACTAGAAGAACAGGTGAGATGCCCTGCACTGAGGATAGTACAAAGGGGACAAGAAAGGAGTGAGGACCAAGGAGCACAAGAAACTAAGGTAGGAAAGAGCAGATGCTAGGGTAAGATCTGTGTTTGCCTGCAGGGAGATATTTGTGTGTGTAAGGGCAGGGAGAGCTTTGTGTCTGGAAGAAAAGCTGCATATGAGAGTCAGTGAGAAGAGCTGCATATGAGAGTCAGTGAGAAGAGCTGCATATGAGAGTCAGGGAGAAGAGCTGCTTCTGAGGGTTAGGGAGAAGAGCTGCTTCTGAGGGTTAGGGAGAAGAGCTGCATATGAGAGTCAGTGAAAAGAGCTGCATATGAGAGTCAGTGAGAAGAGCTGCATATGAGAGTCAGTGAGAAGAGCTGCATATGAGAGTCAGGGAGAAGAGCTGCTTCTGAGGGTTAGGGAGAAGAGCTGCTTCTGAGGGTTAGGAATAAGAGCTACTTCTGAGAGTTAGGGAGAAGAGCTGCGTGTATGGGTCGGAGAGAAGAGCTGTGTATGAGTGTTGGGGAGAAAAGCTGTGTGATGGCAAGGGATCAGAGCTGCATATGAGGGTCAGAGGTCAGAGCTGCGTGTGAGGGTCGGCAAGAAGAGCTGTGTGTGAGAGTTAGGGAATAGAGCTACGTGTGAGGGTTGGGGAGAAGAGCTGCATGTAAGGGTCAGGGAGAAGAGCTGCATATGAGAGTCAGGGAGCAGAGCTACATGTGAGGGTCAGTGGGGGTGAGCTGTGTGAGAGTCAGGAAGAAGAGCTGCGTGTGAGGGTTGAGAAGAACTGCACACGAGGGTCAGGGAGAAGAGCTGCTTGTGAGCGTGTGGGAGAAGAGCAACATGTGAGGGTCAAAGAGAAGACCTGTGTGTGAGGGTCCGGGAGAAGATCTATGTGTGGTTTCAGGAGCAGAGCTGTGTATAAGAATTGGGGAGCAGAGCAGTGTGTAAGGATTGTGGAGCAGAGTTGCATGTGAGGGTTGGGGAGAAGAGCTGCATGTGATGGTCAGTGAGAAGAGGTGTGTGTGAGGGTTAGCAAGCAGAGATGTGTGTGAAGATTAGGGAGCAGAGTTGTGTGTAAGGGTCAGAGAGAAGAGCTACGTGTGAGGGACGGTGGGGGTGAGCTGTATGAGAGTCAGGAAGAAGAGCTGCGCATGAGGATCGAGGATAAGAACTGCAAGTGAGTGTGTGGGAGAAGAGCATGTTGTGAGGGTTCTGGAGAAGATCTATGTATGGGGTCTAAGAAGAAGAGCTGTGTGTGAAGGTTGGGGAGCAGAACTGTGTGTAAGAATTGGGAAGCAGTGCTGTGTGTAAGAACTGGGGAGCAGAGCTGCATGTGAGGGTCGGGGAGAAGAGCTGCTTGACATGGTCAGGGAGAAGAGGTGTGTGTGAGGGTTAGCGAGCAGAGATGTGTGTGAAGGTGTTAGGATCTCCTGCTCTGTGCTGCCACGTCGCCATGGCAACCGGGAGGCAAGTGTTAGCGAAGTAACCTGAGCACAGCTGATACTCCGGTCCGGGTTTTTACTGTGTAGTGGTTACAGGCTCTGTGCACGGCAGGGAATCCGGCGCTGGTTTTGTGCTCACAGTCTGTGAGGTCTGAGTGGGGCGTGGACAGCACCTGCTATATAAACCATCCTCTCAGGCTAGGCAAATGCTGCTGAATCTTTGTTTGTTAGTCAGTTCCAGAGAGTTAGCTAGTACTGTGTGACTTTGTATTTACTTGTTGCTTACTGCGAATAGGCCTTGGGATTCGGTACTTCATTCTGCCAATCCGGACCTAGCAGTAAGACCGGAGTCAGTTGTTTGACCTGCTGGGGTTCTTTTGCTATTCTGTGAACCCAGCAGGTTTGCGGCTGTACTCTCAGACCTGCTTGCTTAATCCTCCCTCACTGTGCAGGGCGTCCAGGTGTCAGTTTAGTGGCAGTAAGCTGAACCTGTGCCCTGCAAGTGGGGGTTAGGATTGTGGATACTCTCCTTGTGTCTATATTTCTATCTCTGACCAAGGAGTTTATTCCCACACCCGTTGGTAACCCTTTGGGGTTTTTTCTGTTGCCCTTAGCAACATCATTTCAGGTGCTCCACATGTTAAATCACTACACATCGCTTCATTGTCCGCTCTATTCCATCTGAGCATTCCTGACACTACGGAGACACCCAATTCCTGAGCCTTTGGGCTTCTCCGTTCACTTTGTGTTTATTAGTTATTCCATCACCTCCTGTGTATGTTATGTTATACTGTCTGTGAGTTCGTTTGCTTCGCTTCCCTCTCTGTTCATACACCGGTATACTCCTGTTAGCACTGGTGTGCGTAACATATTCAGCAGCCTTACTCCTGTTGAAATTTTGTGGGAATATGGAGCATACCCCTCAAAATACTTTGCAACAGGTGGTCGATCAGGTGCAGGTCCTGACTCGACAATTTAATGAGATGTCCATTAAAATGAACACCCCGCAGGCCGCTAGCGGAGCTCCCGCAGCAGCAGCGGCAAGTTCAGTGGTTAAGGAGCCGAAAGTAAATCTCCCGGATCGTTTTTCTGGAGATCGCTCGCAGTTCTTTTGTTTCAAGGAGAGCTGTAAGCTATATTTCAGGCTTAGGCCCCAGTCTTCTGGGTCGGAGATTCAGCGGGTGGGCATGGTGATTTCCTTGCTACAAGGAGACCCACAGGTCTGGGCATATGGGTTACAGCCTGACTGTCCATCGCTTAAAAGTGTTGATGCTTTTTTTACGGCACTGGGCATTTTGTATGATGACCCTGACAAGATGTCTTCAGCCGAGGCTCAGATTACGGTTCTTAAGCAAGGGCGATGGCCAGCTGAGGTTTATAGTACGGAGTTTCGGAGGTTGGCTCATGATACCCAGTGGAATGACCCAGCCCTGAGAAACCAGTACCGAAGGGGCCTTTCTGACCAGATAAAGGACCAACTGGTACAATATCCCTCGCCTGATAGCTTAGATCAGCTCATGCAGTTATCCATCCGGGTGGATAGACGGCTGAGAGAGCGTAGGCTTGAAAGGGAGACCGCAGTTTCCTTTTTTCCCAAGGGAACCTCAGACTCTGAGGAATATTCCGAGGAGCCTATGCAGATTGGGGCTACCCGCCTCTCCTCGCGTGAGAAGACGCGGAGGAGACAGCAGGGTTTGTGTTTGTACTGTGGGAATAAAGGTCATGTTGTAGTATCATGCCCAGAAAAAACTGAAAACTTCAGGGCCTGAGGGTGATGGGAAATATCCTGTCAGGCCAGAAGTCAGAATTTCCCAAAAAGACTTTTCTCATTCCGGTGACTTTGGAGATCCTCGGTCAAACTGTCAAGACTGAGGCCTTTGTTGACAGTGGGGCCGATGGGGTTTTCATGGACCGTCAATTCGCCCTGGAACACTCTGTTCCCTCAGTACCTTTGGCATCAGAGATTGAGATCTGTGGGTTAAACGGGGAACCATTGTCCCAGGGTAAAATTACCTCCTGCACCAGCCAAATTCCTTTGTTTATTGGAGCCACACACTCTGAAAAAGTCTTTTTATGTGACTGTCTGTTCTTTTGCCCCATTGGTTTTGGGGTTATCCTGGTTAAGGGCCCATAACCCTCAATTTGACTGGGTCTCTGGGGAGATTCTTAGTTGGGGTAGTGATTGTTTCAGGAGTTGCTTGAGCCTTCCAGTCAGGCTCTCGCAGCTAAGTTTGCCAGGATTGCCAGGATGTTATGCAGATTTTGCGGATGTGTTCTCCAAAAAAGTTGCGGAGGTACTACCTCCCCATCGCCCCTATGACTGTGCCATTGATTTGTTGCCGGATGCTAAGCTTCCCAAGAGCAGGTTGTACTCCCTGTCACGTCCTGAGACTCAGGCTATGGCAGAGTACATTCAGGAGAACTTGGCTAAGGGATTTACCAGACCCTCACAGTCCCCAGTTGGGTCGGGGTTCTTTTTCGTGGGTAAAAAGGATGGTTCGTTGCGACCCTGCATCGACTTCAGGGAATTGAATCATATCACGATTAAAAACTCGTACCCACTGCCTCTCATTTCGGTTTTGTTTGACCAGCTTCGTACTGCCACCATTTTCTCTAAGATTGACCTACGCGGTGCTTACAATCTAATCCGAATAAGAGAGAGGGATGAATGGAAGACTGCCTTTAATACCCACTCAGGGCATTATGAATATTTGGTGATGCCTTTTGGGCTCTCTAATGCCCCGGCAGTCTTCCAGGAATTCATGAACGATGTGCTCAGGGAATATTTGGATAGATTCTTAGTTGTTTATCTAGATGACATCCTAATCTTCTCTCATTCCCTGGAGGAACATCGGAAGCATGTACGCTTAGTCCTCCAGAAACTCAGAGACCACCAGCTTGGGGCGAAGCTGGAGAAGTGTGAGTTTGAAGTCCAGCAAATCGCATTTCTAGGGTATATTATCTCCTCAGAAGGTTTCCAAATGGAGGGTTCTAAGGTACAGGCAGTCCTGGATTGGGTGCAGCCGACTAGTTTGAAGGCGCTTCAGCGTTTTCTGGGCTTTGCGAATTTTTATAGACGGTTTATCGCTGGATTTTCGTCTATAGTGGCCCCCTTGGTGGCACTCACTAAGAAAGGGGCGGATGTTGCTCACTGGTCTTGTGAGACCAAAGCGGCCTTTACCCGTCTCAAAAGGGCATTTGTCTCGGCCAAGGTGCTGCGACACCCAGATCCAGAGCGTCCTTTTGTGGTAGAAGTGGATGCCTCTGAGATAGGTATTGGGGCAGTGCTCTCTCAGATGGGGGTGTCTGATAATCGCCTTCATCCCTGTGCTTACTTTTCCCGTAAATTTTCGTCTGCCGAGATGAATTATGATGTGGGTAACCGGGAATTGTTGGCTATAAAGGATGCACTCGGGGAGTGGAGACACTGGCTTGAGGGGGCTAAGTTTGTGGTCTCAATTCTCACCGACCATAAGAATCTGGCATATTTAGAGTCAGCGAAGCGGCTCAATGCCAGGCAGGCACGATGGGCTTTGTTTTTTGCTCGCTTTAATTTTTTGATAACCTATCGCCCTGGGTCAAAAAACATCAAGGCTGATGCGCTCTCGCAGAGTTTTGCTCCAGTTCAAGAGACCACCGAGGAGCCATTGCCCATTGTGTCCCCATCATGTATTAAAGTGGGCATTACCCAGGACCTCTTGTCATTAGTCCTTAGAGCACAGGAGCAGGCTCCTCCAGACCTTCCGGTAGATCTCTTGTTTGTGCCTCCTAGGTTAAGACAGCGAGTGTTCCTGGAATTCCATGCCAAGAGGTCGGCAGGGCATCCGGGTATTGCCAGAACTCGGGAGTTGCTGTCTAGGGCGGTGTGGTGACCCTCGTGGCTAGGGATGTGGATCAGTGGGTTCAGGCATGTGACGTTTGTGCCCGAAATAAAACTCCTAGAGGGGTTCCTGTCGGCCCATTACATCCACTCTCTATTCCGTCTAAGCCATGGACCCACATTTCCATGGATTTTGTGGTGGACTTGCCCAAATCCTCGGGGATGACAGCCATTTGGGTTGTCGTTGACAGATTTTCGAACATGGCGCATTTCGTTCCACTGGTTGGGTTGCCATCGGCCAGACGCCTGTCTGAGTTATTTATGCAGCATGTTGTGCGCCTCCACGGTTTGCCACTTGATGTGGTCTCTGCCCGTGGATCCCAGTTTGTGGCCAAGTTCTGGAGGGCATTTTGTTCTGATCTCCAGATTTCTGTGAGCTTGTCGTCAGGCTTCCATCCACAGTCTAATGGGCAGACTGAGAGGGTGAACCAGTCCTTGGAGCAGTTCCTCAGGTGTTATGTCTCCAAGTGTCATACTGACTGGGTTGCTCATCTGTCCATGGCGGAGTTTGCTTATAACAACGCGGCTCACTCTGCTACAGGGATCTCTCCCTTCCTTTGTGTGTATGGGCATCATCCTAAGGCCAATTCTTTTGACCCCCTGGATTCCACGCCTGGTGGTTCCTCTGTTGTTTCGGTCCTTAGGGGTATTTGGAGGAAAGTGAAGAAAGCCCTTGTGTCTGTGTCATTAGTGACGGAAAGGGTTTTTGATAAGCGGAGAAGACCCTGCAGCTTCAAATTAGGAGACTTCGTCTGGTTGTCCACCAAGAATTTGAAGTTGAGACAGCCATCTCATAAGTTAGGCCCCCGGTTCATCGGCCCTTATAAGATCACCAGGGTTATCAATCCGGTGGCATTTCAGTTAGATCTGCCCCGTTCATTGGGTATCAATAAAACATTTCATTGTTCCCTTTTAAAACTGGCGGTTAGTAATCCTTCTTCCAGTGGAAGCCCTTCTCCTCTTCTGATATGGGGTCAGAGGGAGTTTGTGGTTGAAAGGTTTCTTGACTCCAAGATGGTTCGGGGTCGGCTGTCATTTTTGGTGCACTGGAAGGGGTATGGCCCGGAGGAGCGGTCGTGGGTGCGCAGTTGTGATGTTCATGCCCCCAGACTGATACGCTCTTTCTTCTCGCAGTTCCCCGATAAATCCGGTGGTAGGGGTTCTTTGACCCCTCGTCAGAGGGGGGGTACTGTTAGGATCTCCTGCTCTGTGCTGCCACGTCGCCATGGCAACTGGGAGGCAAGTGTTAGCGAAGTAACCTGAGCGCAGCTGATACTCCGGTCCGGGTTTTTACTGTGTAGTGGTTACAGGCTCTGTGCACAGCAGGGAATCTGGCGCTGGTTTTGTGCTCACAGTCTGTGAGGTCTGAGTGGGGCGTGGACAGCACCTGCTATATAAACCATCCTCTCAGGCTAGGCAAATGCTGCTGAATCTTTGTTTGTTAGTCAGTTCCAGAGAGTTAGCTAGTACTGTGTGACTTTGTATTTACTTGTTGCTTACTGCGAATAGGCCTTGAGATTCGGTACTTCATTCTGCCAATCCGGACCTAGCAGTAAGACTGGAGTCAGTTGTTTGACCTGCTGGGGTTCTTTTGCTATTCTGTGAACCCAGCAGGTTTGCGGCTGTACTCTCAGACCTGCTTGCTTAATCCTCCCTCACTGTGCAGGGCGTCCAGGTGTCAGTTTACTGGCAGTAAGCTGAACCTGTGCCCTGCAAGTGGGGGTTAGGATTGTGGATACTCTCCTTGTGTCTATATTTCTATCTCTGACCAAGGAGTTTATTCCCACACCCGTTGGTAACCCTTTGGGGTTTTTTCTGTTGCCCTTAGCAACATCATTTCAGGTGCTCCACATGTTAAATCACTACACATCGCTTCATTGTCCGCTCTATTCCATCTGAGCATTCCTGACACTAGGGAGACACCCAATTCCTGAGCCTTTGGGCTTCTCCGTTCACTTTGTGTTTATTAGATATTCCATCACCTCCTGTGTATGTTATGTTATACTGTCTGTGAGTTCGTTTGCTTCACTTCCCTCTCTGTTCATACACCGGTATACTCCTGTTAGCACTGGTGTGCGTAACAGAAGGCTAGAGAGCAGAGTTGTTTGTAAGAATTGGGGAGCAGATTCTTACTACTTCAGGGAGAAGAGCTATGTGTGAGGGTCAAGAAACAGCTGTGTGTGAGGGTCGGGGACCCTTGTTGGCATACTGGTTTTGGAAAGCTGGCTTCCACATATGCACTATCAACACAATGATTGTTGCACTACTCTATGTATTCCCTCTTGCCATTAATAGGGGGTCCTGAACCAGTACCTTACCTAGGGCGAAGTCATGGTTGACTGTAATGCATAAACATATTGCTAGGAGTTCAGTTGTTACACTTAGTTGGACTCACGCTTAAGCTGGGTGCACACCTATACAATCCATGGCCTGATCCCCTGATATTGGTTTAATGGGTTGACGATTGTATAGGTGTGTATGCAGGTCCATTGCAGGAGTGTTAGCCCATTAATGGATGAAAACGCTCATGCAACGGTTGGAATCAAGAGTTCACATCTCATGTTCTGTTTAATATTTGTTGGCCCAACCTCCCAATCCCATTGAAGCCTGTACACTCTGAACTATTTCAAGCACAGTGTGAACGGGACTTGCAGAAGGTTATGCTGGGGACACAATATTGGTTGATCGTTAACCTGATCAGCTGAGGGATCCCAAAGGTGTATAGCCAGTTTTACATTGTCTATATACTGTAACTGTAAATGTCATTATTGTCAGGTTTTTGTGCAAGCAGTGCTTACTTGTGCTTTTCTGGGTTATAAATAATCATGTCTTTGCTGCAATGTATTCTATGCACTCATGCATGAGGTAATATATCTTCTATAAATCAAAGATGTTTCTGGTTACCTGTTGCTTTAGTACAGGGATGGAGAACCTTCAGCCCTCCAGCTGCTGTTGAACTACACATCCCAGCATGCCCTGCAACCGTTTTAGCATGGCTAAATAGCAAAACTGTTGCAAGGCATGCTGGTATGTTTAGTTCAACAACAGCTGGAGGGCAAAGCAGGTTCTCCACCCCTGCTTCAGTATATCTCCAAGATTTTGCATTCCTGAGCAAGCAGCAAAAACATTAAAGTGAGAAATGAGTTCATGACATGTAGGAGAAGGCAGGAGAGCACAAGTTATGTAACTGTACCTGCGTTTTCCTCTTCTTACAATGTAGGTCAATGGACAATCTGGAATAGCGATGTTTGCCACATGTTCACTTTTAGAAAACAAAATCTGCTACACTCTGTTACAAGAACATTGACCAGAAAATACAATTTATGTCCAGCATTAATGAATTTTGCAATACAGCTAATGTACTATAGTATTTATACTTTACTCGTGCTCTATAAGCTCCAGAATATTAAGCTCAGGTGGAACTTCATTTTAAGGGGTGAATTTACAAATATCAGACATTGGTGGTCATTCCGAGTTGTTCGCTTGCTGGCAGTTTTTAGCAGCCGTGCAAACGCTATGCCGCCTCCCACTGGGAGTGTATTTTAGCTTAGCAGAAGTGCAAATGAAAGGATCGCAGAGCAGCGGCATAATTTTTTTGTGCAGTTTTAGAGTAGCTCCAGACCTACTCAGCTCTTGCGATGACTTCAGACTGTTCAGTTCCTGTTTTGACGTCACAAACACGCCCTGCGTTCGGCCAGCCACGCCTGCGTTTTTCCTGGCATGCCTGTGTTTTTTCCAACACTCCCTGAAAATGGTCAGTTTACACCCAGAAACGCCCACTTCATGTCAATCACTCTGCGGCCAGCAGTGCGACTGAAAAGATTCGCTAGACCTTGTGTGAAACGACATTGTTCGTTGTAATATTACTTCGTGCGTGCGCATTGTGCCGCATACGCATGTGCAGAAGTGCCTTTTTTTGCATCATCGCTGCACAGCGAACGAATGCAGCTAGCGATCAACTCGGAATGACCACCATTGAGTAATAACTTCATCTTGTTACAAGTCTATGTAAACTAAAAAAACTTAAAGCGGAATATACAGAGCAATGGAACTGAGCAGCATAACAGCTGCTGAAATGACATAAGAGAAGTGGTACTGTGCAGATATCTATATAATATATACAGCATAATTAATTCATACTGTAAAATACTGTAGGATTTAATGCAGAAGTCAGATCTGAAACTAACATTAATAAAGGCATGTATAAAATGTAATACAATGATAAATAAAATATAATAATGTGATATACTGTGTTGTAAGCTACATTGTACATTGATATAGTGTAAGACCACCAAATTTATATTTACCACTTTTAGAAAAATCTGACCATCGTATCAAATCAATATTTAAATGCAAAAATATTAAATTTAGTGTTATCTTTACGCACACTACATCACATCAAGGAACACAGGGCATTTACTTTTCCTGAGTTAACTTACAGTATTAAGGTGGGTACACACTAGTAGATATATCTGCAGATCAATTGATCTGCAGATATATCTATGTACGGATCAGGCAGTGTGCTGTGCATACACACTGCCCGATCCGTCGGGGGATTGACGTCATGAACTGGGCGGGCGGGCGTGCGCCCGCCCAGTTCACCTGTCAATCACCGCCGGCCGCCGCAGCATGTGTACGGGCGGTCGGACGACCGCCCTGTACACACACAGCGACGCGCCAATATATCGTTAGATATATTGGCCGTCGGCTGTGCTGCGCGGCCGACGCAATACGTCTGTGAACGACGGAGTTCACAGACGTATCGGCCGTACACACTGGCCGACGGTCCCGCGATATATCGGCCGTTCAAGAGAACGGCCGATATATCGACCAGTGTGTACGGGCCTTTATACATTATATCAAAACACAATAGAACTTTATGTATATTTCAAAACAAAAGTATAAATATTTAGAGATGTACAGGTTTGGTTTTCTGAACACCGAGAACACCCAGACTATGCGATTTCAAGTGAATCTGAAAAGTGGCTTGGGTTTTCTCACCAATCTCAGATTCCAAAACGATGCAAAACATCATCTTGATGCCATCGGATCTTACGTGTTTTGGAGTTGACATAAATCCCTCCCATGGTGATTCGGGCATCATTTCACACAGGACTGCCAGAGGAGTTGGATATAGGAGGACCTTTTCACAAAGCTACATATAGAAATGCAAAAGCACTCACTCACTCACTCACCACTAATTCTCTTACTTCCCGATATGTTAGGGAGCTGAAATGTAACATAGGTATTCTTTCAGGTGGGAAATAGGAAAACGACGTAAATAGAATTTTAATAAACTCCCCTAAGGGGATGAAAAGGGGGTTGACATAATAATGACGTCATTACCGATGCATGGCTTGCATTGCGTGAACGATAACGCCATAACGGACAACCTGATCAAAATTTGGATTGCACCTCCAGTGTGTAGATTTTCATTAACTACAAAAATGGTCCTGTCCCTTTTTACCTTATCTTTCACTCACTGACTGACTCATCACTTATTCTCTAACTTCCCGATATGTAAGGAAGCTGACATTTAACATAGGTATTCTACAGGTGGAAAATAGGAAAACTACGTAAATAGCACAGGGGGCTGACATAATTACATCATTACCGATGCGTGGCTTGCATTTTGTGAACAATAATGCCCAAACGGACAATCGGATCAAAATTTGGCTTATACCTCCAGTGGGTAGAATTTAATAAACTACAAAAATGGTTTTGTCACTTTACCAAATCTGCTACGGGTGCTCCTCGGGTAACGCCAAGAACCATGGATTAATATTTACTTATATGAAGCCGTCTCAAATTTACATCTCTGTAGATTTACCAAATTTTGACCACTTATTTATATTTCCAACCATGAAAATCAGAAACTCTCGTGCAAAGAATGGGTAGAACAGCTAGTTACAATATAAAGCGCACAAGAGGACACTGCACGACGGGCACCAACATGTCCTTTTAGTGTTAATACTTTGATGTAGGCAGTTAGCAAAACATTTATTTTATTTTTATAGAGCAGGAACATCTACATTACTTGTTTAATTGCATTTTAGCTAAGTCTGTCCCAAAGGTGCTGTAACTTTATTGCAGCTTTAACCCTGATTTTTTTTTTGTCACTGCCTGCAGTACATCCCAGAGCTCCTTATACAGGGCAGCATTAACCCTTGGTGTATACTGGTGTAGTTGTTTTTTCGGCACCACCCGCAGTGCAGCCCAGAGCTCCCAATACAGGGCAGCATTAACCTTTTACTGGTGTGCAGTGGTGCTGTAACCGCCCACAGTGCATCACAATGTTCCTAATAGAGGGATAGCATTGGTACACGCTGGTGGTTTTTGTCACTGCCCACAGTGCAGCATTAACTCTTTATTGGCATGCAGTGTGTAAAGAAATAAATATTGGGGGGGGGAAACTTGTGTGTGTTCAGGGCCAGGACATTCCACTGCATTAAAACTATAGGCACTGTGAGTCGCATTGTGAATCTGATGCCTATTGTTCAAAAACATTAAAACAGTTAGTTTGTTTTTTGTTAAACTTGTGTGTGTTCAGGGCCAGACCATGCCACTGCTTTAATAATATAAGCACTGGGAGTCGCATTGTGAAGTTGATACCTATTGTTCAAAAACAGCAAAACAGTTTTGTTTTTTTAACCTTGTGTGTGTTGAGGACCAGACCATGCCACTGCGTTAATTTAAAAAATGCTCAAAAATAAAGAATGTATCTGTATTCAGGGCCAGGCCATGCTACCATGCTAAGAATATAAGTACTGTAAGAGTCGCAGTATGTCATTTGTTAAGAAAAAAAACACAGAAAAAAAGTGTTGTTTTCTTTTAAAAACTTGTGTATTCAGGGCCAAGCCATGCCACCACGTTAATTACATAAGGGCTGTGAGTTGAAATGGATCACGATCAGTCAATGGAAGAGCAGGAGCAGCAAGTAAGTACTAGTGCTGTGGCTGCTGACAGTCATGATGATCATGATATTAGTAGAGATGTGATCTCAGAGATCCGATCCCGAAGTGCCCTGATCTGTCTTGCTCGGATTCCAAAACAATGCAAAACGTCATCAACCTGGTGTCGGATTCTTGTGGGTTTTGGATTCTAAATAAGTACTTCACATTGGCGACTCGACACCATGTCTTACTGTCGATACTGCTGTGCTTGCTGTTGGGCTGAGCTGTCTCCTTTGTACTGTGTCCATAAACTACAGTCAGCGGCTGCTGGGCTGTGCTGTCTCCATTGTACTGTGTCCATACACTCCATTCAGTGGATGCTGCTGTGCTGTGTCCATCCTTTCCAAATATAAGTGGTGTGACTCCACAGTGTCATTTGCGAAAAGTTTTTTTTTTTTTAATTAATACAAATTCTACATTGTGCAATGTCCACTGTTCATACATTCCAGTCATTGGCTGCTATGCTGTGCTGTCTCCATTGCACTGTGTCCATACACTCCAGTCAGTGGTTGCTGCTGTGCTGTGTCGATCTACTCCAAATATAAGCAGTGTGACTCTGCAGTGTCATTTGTTAAAAAGATGGAAAATGTTTTTATAAAAACTCAAAATAAGTTAAAAATATTGTTGTGGGTTTTCTTTTTTACAAATTGGTGTGTGCTGTAGCCCACTGTTTTTGTTCCTACATATAAGTGCTGTGATACCCCACAGTGTGAGCTGTCATTTGCAAAAAAAAATAGTCTAAAAAATATATTGTTCTATTGTTTGCACTACTACTTCTGTGTATTGTACCCCACTGTATTTGTAAGCATACATATTAGCACTGTGGTACCCCGCAGTGTGAGCTTTTATATGAGAAAAAAAAGTAGTAAAAAAAATTATTGTTCTATTGTTTGTACTACTGCAATGTGTTCATTGATATAGATAACGATCAGTTGAGAGAACATCAGGAGCAGCAACCAAATACTAGTGCTGCTGCTGCTGCTGCCAGTGCCACCAGTCATGATGATACTAGTCCTTCAACATCATCTAGTAAAGCCAATGTCCAAAGGCATAGAAAGTTTAAGTCAGACCATTTAAAATTAAAAAATATATATTTTACAGTGGTAAAGAAAAAAAATCACCTCTAATAAAGAGAAAGTTTGGTGCAGAGAAACATAAAATTGCCAACATGCCATTCACCACACAAAGTGACAAGGAAAGGCTCAGGCCTTGGCCTTTATTTATGAGTGGTGGTTCTGCAACTGTCAGTGAGGCACCTTCTCCTGCCTCTCATAACAATGTAAGCCCTTCTCACTCAGAGTCTAGAAGAGGTGTCAAAAATAGGAAAACTGCTAAGGCAGTAGAACTATCAGACATCCCAGAGGAGAGTCAAGTGGTGATCAAATTAGCTATGTGTGACCCTGACATTTCTCACACTATCCTCATAGAGAAGCCTCTTTTGTCTCCTTCCACCATTTCTGCACATGTGCACATGTGGGGAACAGTACTAAGAAAGATGATGATGAGGACATAGTAGAAATTGAGGATGCTTGTGTGAAAGTGGAACAGGATGTGTACTACTACTATCTGACACTGAGGATAAGGATGTTGATGATGTTTGTGTAAGCCAGCCACCAGTGGCTGCAATTCTTAAAACACTAATTACAGGGAATTGACTCCCTGTAAAAAAAGGAGCTCTGTTTGCACCAATTAAAGGAGACAAAAATATATATATATTCAAAATAATGTGCTAAAAAAGATTTGATTGGGATTTTTGTATGTAGCCAACATATGCTCATTAATCAAAGAGTCCATAAAAGACTTTGTTTTGATAATGCTAAAAACTCCAGAGGCTGATCCTTATTTATAGCTGAAATGTCCACTGGACTGGATATGAAATAGTATATGCTGTTTTGATTAATGGCATATGTTGGCTACATACAAAAATCCCAAAACACATATGTGATGTATTAAATAATGGTTTTATGAATTTAATCATGTTTATTATGTATTGATTGAGTACACTATATGCTGCAGCATTATGTGAAAATAGATTTATAACCCAACAAAATCTTTTTTAGCATATTATTTTTGAATATATATATTTTTTGTCTCCTTTAATTGGTGCAGACAGCGCTCCTTTTTTTTTACAGGGAGTCAATTCCCTGTAATTAGTGTTTTTTGTCTATCATAAGGAATGCAATTATCCTTATATTAGGAGCAGCAGACTGTGCCATTATTAAATCTCCATCTTCTCGGTAGGTGCTGTAGGAGGGTGTATACACTTGCCTGTGCACTTATAAGTGTGGAGGCAATTGTGTATACACACATTGCGGTTTTTTGGCTGCAATTCTTGCCCGTGAGTAAAAAAAAGTGATGGTGATGTCTGAACATAAGACCAAAAAGCCAACTCTTGGGTATGGGATAAATTTTTTACCCAAATCCTGACATTTGTGAAGGCATCTGCTCCATTTGTGAGGCAAATGTTAGTAGAGGTAGGAACGTCAGCCATCTAGGAACCTCCTCCATGTTACGTCAATAGATCATGAAAATTATTTTTCAATATTATAATGTAATCAGCACCCTCATTATCAACCTCCTCATTAGTGATCGAATGCAGTCCTTCCAAAAAAAATTGTGGGAGCCCAAACAAACTAAGCACTTTAGCCACAAAAGTGTCAGTCCCTGTTGCTGAAGTGCTGGCTTTGTTAAAATGTGCAAGTCCTTCATAAAAGTGGGTTGGAGGGCCCAAGGACAATTCCATCTTGCACCACTTTTCTTTTCACAATGGGCTGTATTCTAGGGGGCATTGGGGATGGTAAATGTAATAGGATGCGAGAAGCTGGAAGTGCGGGACTCCATATGAGAATGCCTGTCTTTTTAAAGTGGCAATCCTTTACGAGGTAAAACCAACCTGAAGTAAATGTAATAGGGTGCGAGAAGCTGGAAGTGCGGGATTCCATGCAAGAGTGCCCGTATTTTTAAAGTGCCAATTCTTTACAATGTAAAAGCAACCTGGTTTTACCTTGTAAAGGATTGCAACATTAACAATATGGAAATTCTCACCCCCTTCCGGCTTCCTACACCCTATTACATTTACCCTAGTGTCTAGAAGAAGTGTCAAATGTAGAACAGGGAAATCAGTGCAGATAGAAACCACTAAGGCTGAAGAACAAACTGTGTGTTTAGAAACATCACAAATCCTTGATGAGAGTCTAAGGGCATCCATGTTAGCTATGTGTGAGTCTGACAGTTTTGATACTGTACTCATAGAGAAGCCTTCTTCCACCATTTCTGCACTCTCTGCAAATGTGGAGATGAGCAGCACAAATATAGAAGGGGTCATAGAGATTGATGATTCTACTCTAGTGCAACAGAATGAGGTATATATGACGCATAAATGAGGATGTTGATGATGAGGATGTTGTTTGTGTAAGTCAGTCACCAGTGGCAGGGGTTTTTGCCGGTGATAAGAAGGTCATTGTCATGCCACAACATCCACGTCATACAGTATGTGTGGAATAATTTTATCCAACTCCTGACAACAATTGTCAAGCCATCTGAAGTGTTTGTAAAGCCAAAGCAAGTTGGGACATTACCCATCTAGAAACTTCCTCCCTTTTACGTCATATGCAGCGACCTAAAGAAATGTTGTCAATCTGAATAATCTGCTAATAAAATACCATGCAGTCCAGCATCAGCATGTTCCCATCTCTCAGCTAGATTCCAGCAGACGCAATCTCCACCACCAACACCTTCAACATCATCAATATCCTCATTAATGATAGGAAGTAGTCCTCTTGCATCCAATTTACTAAAGCTAACTGACTACTCCCATATCCAGGATTCCTTAGAAGAATCCTTGAGCGCTAGGCCTGCTGTTGCTGGGGGTGAATCTTCATTCCAAAAGGGGACCAAGAAGACTATAGTAGTATCAATCAACAATTGACTGTAAAACAGTCCTTTGCAAGAGGAAGCAAGTACGAAAGCTGCCAGACAGTTGCACAGCAGATCACTGAAATCATAATGGCTATGCTAGTATTAGATCTGTGGCCAATATTAACCATTGATGCATCTGGTTTAGACAGATAATTGAGGTCCTGTGTCCCTGCTACCAAATTCCACCTTGGTTCCATTTTACTTGAAAAGTATTTCCGCGCCTGTACTAAAACGTTAAGAAAAAACAAATTCTTTGCCTACAAAATGCCATTGTACCCACTGTGCACTTAACAACAGATATGTGAACAAGGAGTACTGGTAAAACCAAAGATTACATGACTGTGACAGCCCACTGGGTGGGTGTATCGCCTTCGGCAGCATGTAATAACACAAAATGACAGCTCAATCACAGGCAGGCTGCTCTCTGTATCTCCAGCTTCACTAAAAGGCATACAGTACTAGTCTGCTTAGAAGCAGGACACCCAATCTTGTTGGGAGCATACAGGACAAACAGAGCTTCTGTTTTCCGTAATCGAGCTGTTCTTGCAACATACATCTTCAAAGCTCTAACCCCATCTAGAGACTGTGGCTCAGTGAAAGTGTCAGTAGAAACTGGCACCACAATAGGTTGGTTTATGTGGAAGGACGAAACCACCTTTGGAAGAAATTGTTGACGAGTTTTTAACTCTGCCCTATCTTCATGGAAGATCAGGTAAGGGCTCTTGTAAGACAAGGCCCCCAACTCAGACACCCGCCTTGCGGATGCCAAGGCCAAAAGCATCACTACTTTCCAAGTGAGAAACTTCAATTCTATCTCCTGCAGAGGTTCAAACCAATCTGATTGAAGGAACTGCAACACCACATTAAGGTCCCATGGTGCCACTAGAGGCACAAATGGAGGCTGGATGTGCAGAACCCCTTTCACGAACGTCTGAACTTCTGGAAAGGAGGTCAATTGTTTTTGAAAGAATACTGATAAGGCCGAAATCTGGACCTTGATTGACCCCAATCTAAGGCCCGTATCCACACCAGTCTGCAGAAAATGGAGAAAACGTCCCAACTCAAACTGTTCCATGGGAGCCTTCTTGGATTCACACCAAGACACATATTTTCTCCGAATACGGTGGTAATGTTTAGACGTTACTCCTTTCCTGGCCTGAATAAGAGTGGGGATGACTTCCTTGGGAATACCCTTTCAAGTTAGGATCCGACGCTCAACAGCCATGCCGTCAAACGTAGCCGCGGTAAGTATTGATACACACATGGCCCCTGCTGTAGTAGGTCCTCTCGAGGAGGAAGAGGCCGAGGATCTTCCATGAGCAACTCCTGAAGATCTGGATACCAAGCCCTCCTTGGCCAGTCTGGGGCAATGAAGATTGCTCAAACTCTTGTTCTTATTATTATTTTGAGAACTTTTGGAATCAGTGGAAGTGGAGGGGAAACATTTACTGACCAAAATACCCACTGGGTCACCAGTGCATCCACTGCTATTGCTTGAGGGTCTCTCGACCTGGAACAATATCTCTGAAGCTTCTTGTTTAGACGAGATGACATCATATCTACTTGAGGAACTCCCTAAAGACTTGTCACCTCTGCAAAGACTTCTTGGTAGAGGCCCCACTCTCCTGGATGGAGATCGTGTCTGCTGAGGAAGTCTGCTTCCCAGTTGTCCACTCCCGGAATGAAAATTGCCGACAAAGCTCTAACATGTCTTTCTGCCCAGAGGAGAATCCTTGTCACCTCTGCCATTGCCGCTCTGCTTTTCATCCCACCTTGCCTGTTTATGTACGCGACTGCTGTTACATTGTCCGACTGGATCTGCATGGGATCTTGAAGAAGATGTACCACTTGTAGAAGGCCGTTGTAAATGGCTCTCAATTCCAGAACGTTAATGTGAAGGCAGGCTTCCTGACTTGACCATTTTCCTTGGAAGCTTTCCCCCTGTGTGACAGCTCCCCAGCCTCGGAGACTTGCATCTGTGGTTATTAGGACCCAGTCGTGAATCCCAAACCTGCGTCCCTCTAGTAGGTGAAAACTGTGTAGCCACCACAGGAGCAAAATCTTGGCTTTGGGGGGACAGGATTATTTTCCAGTGCATGTGTAGGTGGGATCCGGACCACTTGTCCAACAGGTCCCACTGGAATACTCTGGCATGAAATCGGCCAAACTGTATGGCCTCGTAGGCCGCTACCATTTTCCCCAACAACCGAATGCATTGATGGATCGACACGCTTGTTGGTTTCAATATTTGTTTGACCATTTTCAGGAATTCCAGAGCCTTTTCCACTGGAAGAAATACTCTCTGTACTTCTGTGTTCAGAATCATCCCTAAAAAGGACAATCTTGTCGTCGGTTCCAACTGCGACTTTGGAAAATTCATGATCCAACCGTGTTGTTGGAGTATTGACAGGGAGAGTGCGATGTTCTGCACCAACTGTTCCCTGGATCTCGTTTTTATCAGGAGATCATCCAGATAAGGAATTATATTGACTCCTTTTTAGCGAAGGAGGACCATCATCTCCGCCATCACCTTGGTGAATACCCTCGGTGCCGTGGAGTGTCCGAACGGCAACGTCTGAAACTGGTAATGGCAATCCTGTACTGCGAATCTCAGATAAGGTTGGTGAGGAGGATAAATGGGAACATGCAAGTAAGCATCTTTTATGTCTACTGACACCATGAAATCCCCCTCTTCCAGATGAGAAATCACTACCCTCAGGGATTCCATCTTGAACTTGAACCTTTTCAGGTAGAGATTCAGATTTTTCAGGTTTAAAATCGGTCTATCCGAGCCGTCCGGCTTCGGAACTATGAAGAGGCTTGAATAAAAAACCTTCTTCTTACTGTGCCAAGGGTACCAGGACAATGACCTGATCCTGACATAATTTTTGAATTGCCGTTGTTACTGCCTCTCTTCCCGGAAGAGAAGCTGGCAAGGTTGATTTGAAAAATCGGCATGGGGGGACGTCTTGAAATACTAGTTTGTACCCATGGGAAACTATTTGTAAGACCCATTGGTCCAGGCAAGATTGAATCCAGATTTGGCTGAAAAGTTTCAGACGTGCTCCCACCCGAGCGGACTCCCGCAAGGGAGCCCCAGCGTAATGCTGCAGATTTGGCAGAAGCAGGGGTGGACGGCTCCTGCGATCCGGGAGACGCTGGGGATTTTATTCTTTTCCCCCTCCCCTACCTGCAAAAAAAGGGGAACCTTTGGCCTTTTTGTATTTGTTGGGCCGAAAGGACTGTATGTGAGAGCGATGTGTCTTTTTCGCCGGTGTAGGAGCATAAGGCAAGAACGTCGACTTACCTGCGGTAGCCGCCGTGACTAACGCATCGAGCCCATCACCAAACAAGGCCTCACCTTTATACGGGAGAGCCTCCATATTTGTTTTGGAATCTGCATCAGCATTCCACTGGCGAATCCACAACGCCCTCCGAGCCGATACTGCCATGGTAGCGGTTCTTGATTATTATTATTTATTATTATTAACAGTTTCTTATATAGCGCAGCAAATTCCGTTGCGCTTTACAATTTCAAATAACAATAACAAACTGGGTGATAACAAACAGTCATAGAGATAGGAAGGCCCTGCTCGCAAGCTTACAATCTTGATCCCAAGAAACCAATATATTTCATGGTTTCTAGTACGTACGCAGCAGCGTCTTTGATATGACCTAACGTTAGGAGTATCTTGTCTCCATCTATTGTGTCAATGTCTAATGACAAGTTTTCTAGCCCACTAAGGCTCATTGTAAGGGCTTGTATTTTAAAGTGTTGCTTGGATTTGTAAGTGTATGTGAGTTGGAAACAGCAAAAGGAGCTGGAAGCCGAGTGAAAAGGAGGTGCAGTGAGCTGGAACAACTGCAACTGCTAAGTGGAGTATTGGTGCCGCAGGAGAGGTCCCACTTAGAGGGGGCACTGGAGTACTACGGCTGCATAAAAGTGAAGGACCGAGGACTGCAGAAAGATAGATAAGTATAAGCCAGCTTAATTATTGTATAAGTGAGATTGTTTGTCTTCTACTTTTTCTTTTTGCTTCTTTTTCTTCGAGAGTAACAGGGAGTTAGACCTTACAAACAATATGGGAGGGGCTGTGATTGGGGACCTCACTCAGTGCATGTCGTGCAAGATGTATGCACACCTGGAGCTACCGGCCCAGTGTGATTACATCTGCACGAGGTGTGTGCGAACAGTTGCCTTGGAAGCCCAGGTAACTGATCTAGAGCAAACCGTTACGCGACTGAGGGAGATTCACAATCTCAAGCGAAGTTTAGACAGAATGGTGGAGGAGTTGCGGGAGGGGTCACTGGAAGAAGAGGATGATGATCAGGTAGCCAGCTGGGTCACAGTTAGAAGGAAGAAAAAGAGGGGGAGGCTCGACATCTCCGAACTATCAAACCCGAACAAATTTGCCCGACTGGACAAAGAATCGGAGGATGATAGTGAAGAAATGACGGTGCCGGAGGAGACTGCTCCCTCTAGCATCCAGAAGAGCGGTCCCTCTGGAGCAGTTGGGATAAAAGAGGTACCTAGTCAGATGGTGGTGGTAGGGGATTCTATCATCAGGAAGGCAGATAGGGGCAATCTGCTACGGGGACCGTGATCGCCGTACAGTCTGTTGTCTCCCGGGTGCTCGGGTATGGCACATCGCGGACCAGGTAGATTGTTGGGAGGGGCTGGGAAAGACCCGGCGCTCTTCGTGCACGTTGGCACCAATGACAAAGTTAGCGGAAGGTGGGATGTCCTTAAGAAAGACTATAGGGACTTAGGAAAGAAACTTAAGGCAAGGACATCTAAGGTAATATTCTCCGAAATATTACCCGTGCCACGCACTAGTCCAGGGAGGCAGAGGGAGATTAGGGAGGTAAATGTGTGGCTTAAGGATTGGTGCAGGAAAGAGGGGTTTGTGTTCCTGAAACACTGGGCGGACTTCTCAGTCAGGCGCCATCTCTTTTGTCGTGACGGATAGCACCTGACTGAGGAGGGGGCAGCGGTGCTGGGGGGAAGGATGGTTAGAATGTTGGAGGAGATTTTAAACTAGGAGCCTGGGGCGAGGGTTTAGCTAGAAACTACGGGTCATGCAGTGAGAATAGTGGGGATGGCGGTAGTAAACAAAATGGGGGAGAAGTTGGGGGGAGGGTAAGAGCAGGCGGTAAGGTTACTAACATGGGTACTAAAATAGATTTTACCAAAGCACTAACCAATGACGATTACAGGTCATCATTGCTACATAAGGTGAAAGATGTCCATAACGCAAGGGAAAATACTTATCTTAGTTGTATGTATGTAAACGCCAGAAGCATTACTGGTAAAAAGGGCAAACTAGAAATACTTACAGCAAGCAAACAGTATGATATTATAGGCATTACTGAAACTTGGTGGGATGAATCTCATGATTGGACAGTCAATCTAGAGGGCTATACACTGTTTAGGAGAGACAGACTAAATAAAAAGGGTGGAGGGGTGTGTCTTTACGTAAAGCCTATTTTAAATCCTGGTATATGGGAAGATATTCAGGAGGAGACTGTAGACACTGTTGAGACATTATGGGTAGAAATTGCATGCGGGGAAAAAGGAATAAAAAAGTTAGTATTGGGTGTATGCTATAGGCCGCCTGGTATCAACGTATCTGATGAGGAATTGTTACTAAAGCAAATTGAAAGTGCAGCAGGAGTAGGAGACATAGTAGTGATGGGAGATTTTAACTATCCAGAGATAAACTGGAAAAATGATTCATGTGATACTGCTAGGGGCAATATGTTTTTAAACACACTTAATGATAACTACTTAGTTCAACTAATTGAGGAACCAACTAGGTACAATGCAATCTTAGACCTGGTATTAACAAACAATGGGGATTTGGTATCAGGTATTATAGTAGGGGAACCCATAGGAAACAACGACCACAATATGGTCACATTCAATATCAGATTTCATAAACAGCCCTATACTGGCTCAACTAGGACTCTAAACTTTAGCAAAGCGAATTTTGAAAAGATGAGGGTATTTTTCAGGGATATTGAATGGGAAGGTTTGTTTTTAGGAAAAATACTACGGAGAAATGGGAGGTACAAAAATTCCTGCTAGCTAAAAATACACTCCAATTTATTCCTACGAGCAGCAAAAAAAGGAATAAAAATCATAACCCAATGTGGCTTAACAAAAAGATAAAGGAACTTATGGGCAAGAAAAGGCGAGCATTTAAAAAATACAAATCTGACGGGGAAGCAGAGTCATTTCAGCACTATAAGGAATGTAACAAAATTTGCAAAAAGGAAATAAGAGCAGCTAAAGTAGAAACTGAAAAACTAGTAGCAAAGGATAGCAAAGCGAATCCCAAAAAAATCTTTAAATACATTAATAGCAATAGATTAAAGAAGGAGAGTATAGGCCCTTTAAAAGACAAGTTGGGAGTCTTAAGCAAAAATGATAATGACATAGCGGACACACTAAATGAGTTTTTTTCTACAGTATTTACTAGAGAGGACCCAATGGTTCTAATGTAGCTTCACTCTGAACTTGCAAAACCGCTATTTTTGATCTTTAAGGATTCAGTACTATCAGGTATGGTTCCCAAAGACTGGCGTATAGCGGAAGTAGTGCCTATATTCAAAAAGGGAAGTAAAGCTGAACTAGGTAATTATAGACCAGTTAGTCTTACATCTATAGTGGGGAAGGTATTGGAAGGTATTCTAAGAGATAGTATTCAGAAGTTCCTTGAAGTCAATAAGGTCATTAAAAGGAATCAACATGGGTTTATGAAGGACAGATCCTGTCAAACCAACTTACTTGGCTTTTATGAAACAGTAAGCGCAAACCTAGATCAGGGTAAAGAGGTGGATGTAATCTTTTTAGATTTTGCCAAAGCATTCGACACTGTACCACACATGAAACTTATCTACAAGCTACAAGAAACAGGGCTAGGAAGCACAATCTGCACTTGGGTCAAAAACTGGTTAGATAATAGGGAGCAGCGCGTTGTGGTTAATGGATCTTTTTCAAATTGGACTGAAGTGCTAAGTGGTGTGCCGCAACGCTCAGTATTAGGACCGCTATTGTTCAATATTTTCATTAACGACCTAACAGAAGGTCTAGAGAGCATGGTGTCAGTTTTTGCAGATGATACCAAATTGTGTAAAGTTATAAATGCGGAGGGGGATGCTGAGTCGCTTCAGAACAACTTAGTTAAATTAGAAGCTTGGGCAGCGAAATGGAGAATGCGGTTCAATACAGACAAGTGTAAGGTAATGCACTGTGGTAACAAGAACAAAAATAACACCTACCTACTAAATGGGGTAAAATTAGGGGATTCTGTACTGGAAAAGGACTTAGGTGTCCTCATAGATAGCAAACTAAGCAGTAGTACCCAAAGTAGGACTGCAGCAAAGAAGGCTAATAAGATATTAGCATGCATAAAACGGGGAATTGATGCTAGGGACGAGAGTATTATACTCACGTTATATAAATCACTTGTGAGGCCACACCTTGAATACTGTGTACAATTCTGGGCACCTTACTACAAAAAGGATATCCTGGAGCTATAAAAGGTTCAAAGGCGGGCGACCAAACTAATTAAGGGTATGGAGACGCTGGAATATGAGGAAAGGCTTGCAAGACTAGGCATGTTTACACTGGAAAAGAGGAGATTAAGAGGGGACATGATCAACATTTACAAATATATAAGGGGACAATATACAGTTCTTGCGCAGGACCTGTTTTTGGTTAGATCAACACAGAGAACTCGTGGACACTCGCTCAGGTTAGAGGAGATTCCGCACAATACGGCGTAAAGGCTTTTTTACGGTAAGGACGATACGTGTTTGGAATTCCCTGCCAGAGGGAGTTGTAATGGCCGACTCAGTCAACACCTTTAAGAATGGGTTAGATAAATTCCTAATGGATAAGGATATCCAGGGTTACGGGGCATAGTCATGCACTATGGTTATTATAAAAAGAGGGGTAAAATGTAACGGCAGTCATCAACTTCAGTCAAAATTTTATACAAAATAATCGTGCATAGGAGACCACAAATAGGTTGAACTCGATGAACAATTGTCTTTTTTCAACATTAGATACTACGTTACTAAGTTACTTTTCAATAGCACTACTCACCCACTCACAGACAATGGTAGGCCTGAGTAGTGTCCCATTGGCCACATCAATAGATCACCTCACTCACTTGCGGTCTGTCGGCTCCTTAAGTGAAGCCATTCCAGGCGCAGGGAGAAACACCTTTTCTCTTTTATGACAGGGCCCTGTCTAAAATGCGGGGGTGACTCCCACCTTTTTTGGAAAAAGGTAAGCTGCCTGAGGTGGAGGGAAAATTACATTACTTCTTTACTAAAGTAAACCCTCTCCTTGTGGTAAAAGAGGGTTCTTCGTAACTTCTAACACTCCTTTATAGCTAAAACATGTTTTGAATGCTTTTTTGCTAACTTAGGACCTATTCCCCTGGAATCACTAGTGTCGACACAAGAATCACAGTCCGTGTCGGTATCATTTTGTACTACTTGTGCAAATTTGTATGTGACCCAGAAAAGTCCCTGTGGATGAAAGGCAGAACTATTAAAAATCACATCTTCAACAGATTATTTTCATTTTCTGTATGAGATTCAGTCCAACCTCTTACTGATATGATTCACTTCACACTATCATGTAACCTTTCACCCAGTCATGCTCTTGGTGTCATATTACACCTCTGTGTCCCTAACATGTCTCCACAGAGTTCCCTGCCACAGACATGTCACACACATGCACAACCACACCACAGACACTCCGGGACTTATAGGGGACAGACCCACAGTAAAATCTGTCAGAGGGACACAGATAGGATTTGCCAGTTCACAACCCAGCGCCAGTAACACAATGTCTGAACACAAAATGCCCACTGACATGCAGCACTTTTATAATGTTAATCACACAATTATATAGCACCAAATTCACTGTGGCCCCCCCCTGTTTTGCACCCTGATACTTGTTCAGTAGTGGAGGAGGACCAGCATTGTCTCTGCAGCCTGAGGAGAGAGAGAAAATGGCGCTGAGCAGTGTGCTGGCTGACTGAGGAGGAAGCTCCACTCTTCAATGGTGTGTTTCTCCTCAGCTTTTATGAGGTAATTTTTTATACTGGCGGGGTAGGACTGTGCCTCAGCAACTTATGCCCCTTATTTATGCCAGTTTCCATAGGTTTCATGCTGCCCAGGACGCCCCTCCCCCCACGCCCTGCACCCTGCAGTGCCTGTGTATGTGTGGGAAACATGGCACGCTGCGCTTCTGCCAGCCGCGCGGTACCTCTAGCCATCACTTTCTTGATTGAAGATCTGTCTTCTAACACTCACCAGACTTCTGGCTCTGTGAGGGGGGTGGCGGCATGCTGTGGGAGTGAGCATCTAGGCACAGCTAGCGTTCAGTTCCCTTCAGGAGCTAATGGTGTCCTGTCAGCCAGAAGCAGAGCCATGAAACTCTTTAGGAAGTTGGTTCCTGCTTCTGCCCCCTCAGTCCCACGAAGCAGGGAGACTGTTGCCAGCAGTTCTCCCTGAAAATAAAAAACCTAACATAAGTCTTTCAGAGAAACTCAGTAGAGCTCCTCTGGAGTGAATCCAGTCTGCCTGGGCACATTTCTAGAACTGAGGTCTGGAGGAGCGGCATAGAGGGAGGAGCCAGTTCACACCCTTAAAAAGTCTTAAAGTGCCCATGGCTCCTGCAGAACCGTCTATACCCCCATGGTACTGAAGTGGACCCCAGCATACTCTAGGACGTATGAGAAAGCTAGTTAAGATATTCAAGACAGTCTCTTTAAGTATCCCAATAGTGGTGGAGCAAGTGAGTTATGGGCCCAGGTACAACAATATGTTTTGGCTCCCCACACCAAACCCCTAGTTAAAGAATCCTTGTGCTTACCATGTGCCCAAAAAGGGGCCTGACCTCGTGGTGAAGAGGACATGGCCTTGCAGCACACAGGGTATCAGTATTATTCATATACAATTCAAAATAGTCTTCAATCAAATCAGGTCACTCATGACTTGATTGAAGACTATTTTGTAATGTACATGAATCTACTATATATACACTATGTCATATAATACAGACAGCATTAGTTAAGTCCATATACTGTACTACATACAGCATTTGTGACCATCATATACTACAGACAGCATTAGTAACTTACAACAATTTAATACAGACAGCATCATATACAGATATGGCCAGTTATATTGTTGCCTGCGATGTGTACAGATCATGGGCTGTAAGTCCCGGCATAGCATGCTACCCGGCAATAACACAGCACAAGGCATTTGCATGATTTAAGTGGGAACCGGCGGAGGTCAGTAAGAAAGTATAGCGGGAAGCTATACTCTCATTACCTGTAGGTTTTTAATGTATCACGGTAGCGGGAGTGTGTGTACTACGCACCTGCTACCCAAAGCAGCACAATAGGGAGCCGGAGGCTGTGAGAGGCGGCCATATGCCAGGGTAAGCTGCCTCCCGTAGCAACAATACATGAGGACGCATCTGTACTACAGAGAGCAGTAGTGGCCACCATATACTACAGACAGCATTATAGTGACCCCCATATATTACACAAAGCATAGGTGGCAGCCATATACTACACCCCTCAGTCCTTCAGTATTACATATATGTGTGTGTATAAACAATACTGTTCAAAAGTTTTAGGCAGGTGTGGAAAAAATGCTACAAAGAAGTAAGAATGCTTTCAAAAATAGAAGTGTTAATAGTTTTTTTTGTCGATTAACAAAATGCTAATTAAATGAACAGAATTGAAATCTAAATCAAATCAATATATCAATATCTGAATCAAATCACCCTTTGCTTTAAAAACACCATCAATTCTTCCAGATACACTTGCACACAGTTTTTGAAGGGCCTCGACAGGGAGGTTGTTCCAAACACCTTAAAAAACTAACCACAGATCTTCTGTGAATATAGACTTGATCAAATCCTTCTGTCTCTTCATGTAATCCAAGACATACTCGATGATGTTGAGATCAGGACTACACCCCTCAGTCCTTCAGTATTACATATATGTGTGTGTATAAACAATACTGTTCAAAAGTTTTAGGCAGGTGTGGAAAAAATGCTACAAAGAAGTAAGAATGCTTTCAAAAATAGAAGTGTTAATAGTTTTTTTTTTGTCGATTAACAAAATGCTAATTAAATGAACAGAATTGAAATCTAAATCAAATCAATATATCAATATCTGAATCAAATCACCCTTTGCTTTAAAAACACCATCAATTCTTCCCGATACACTTGCACACAGTTTTTGAAGGGCCTCGACAGGGAGGTTGTTCCAAACACCTTAAAAAACTAACCACAGATCTTCTGTGAATGTAGACTTGATCAAATCCTTCTGTCTCTTCATGTAATCCAAGACATACTCGATGATGTTGAGATCAGGACTCTGTGGGGACCATATCATCACTTCCAGGACTCTTTGTTCTTCTTTACACTGAAGATAGTTCTTAATGATATTGGCTGTATGTTTGGGATAGTTATTGTTCTGCTGCAGAGTGGTTAGGTTTAGGCACCCCCGGGGAGAGTTAGGGGGCTATTTGCTAAGCCTTGGATGGAGATAAAGTAGACGGAGATAAAGTACCAGCCAATCAGCTCCTAACTGTCATTTTTCAAACCCAGCCTGTGACATAGCAGTTAGGAGCTGATTGGCTGGTCACTTATCTCCATCCAAGGCTTAGTAAATAGATCCCTTAGGCTGTTGAGGATGGATGGTAAAGTTTAGGCTATAGGGGCAGGAGGGTTAGGGTATATTGGGGGAGTGTTGGTATACTTACCTAGCCCCTGGCGAGTTCTCTCTATCGGCATGCCACGGTTGGTCTTCTGACCACTGGAATCCTGAGCTCCGGTAAAGCATATCACTCCTTTGTTACAGCCCAGTTATACCCATTTAGCCAAAAGTACTATTCTTAATATAACATATATAGATCCACAGAGATGCACATCTACTCCCAGTACAGCCTTGCATGCATGAACTTTGCATGTGACTCTGATTCAAGCCCTATAAGATCACCTAAACTAATCCAAGAATAAATGTATAATTTGACAAATATTTGGTTGTGATAATGATGATGATGATTGATTATGTAAAAAATAATAATGAAGGTAAAATAATTGATATTCAATAAGTACTAAAAATTCAGTGAAAATCTTTTTTAATTGTAAATCAATATTGTATGTTAATTCAACATACACATGCACATAATGTATATTGTAATAAAGACTTCTAAAGTTGTAATCATTTAGGTAAGTTAATAAAATCAATTCTTTATGATATATATCGTTGTATCACATTTATATTTATATACTGTATATATGAGTATGAAAAGACAATGGCCCCACAGCTCCAGTGTACAGACATGTCACACTAAGTGATACATGATCCCCGCGGTGCTGTCAGTGGTCTGACATCCTGCACAAGTACCGGTCTTCATACTGTCAGATGCCTGTGGGGGATTAGGATGCTAAGAGCAGACCTTTGATCCTCACTGAGAATGATCACAAGTGTCACATCACTAACTGCAAAGAGAAGAGCTGTTTGTCTCCAGCATATTTGTTCCCTCATTTCCATCATTTATTTCAGTTAGAGCTGAGGTTCCATTTTCTTAATAATTCAAAATATGTTGAAGACGTATTAATAGGTGACTGTCTCGGCAATACCAGCTTTGGTCCTGCCGTGCACCTTGGCAAAAATGTGCCAAGATTTATGCCAAACTGCAGTTGTTTCCAGTACAAGATAGCAGCAGTTGTGGAGCACCAGAAGTGTGCTAAAGATGAGGGTTGGCAGTAGGTGGTGTGAGAGTGTTCCTGGCTAAGATTGCAAGATTTCATTTTGTGGAGTAACATTATTGAAATGAGTTAAAGAAGTGGAGAGAGTAAATGCTTAGAGAGGGACAGATGGCCAGTTGTATCACTTTGCAAGAGAACATAAGTCATATTTGACTACTCTTCTGGAAGTTGCGGGAGACTCACAAATTTTGCGCTTAAACTATTGGGGAAGCAGCTTGACCAGGCCAAAGCAGGTATGTCTTCTACATGCTAGATGAAGGTCTCCATGGCAGCTTCCGGTGACTCAAAACAAATTCCACACATCTTGTGCTTAATTTGTGAAAACACTAAGAAGTCGCATGGAGTCAGGTCTGGACTATACAGTGGATGACCAATGCCTGGATGCATTTATGGGCCAGAAAATAGTCTACTTTCCTGGACTTGTGAGCAGGTGCATTGTCATGATGGGGAATGGCACCACGAGTGCGAGTTCTTGGATGGTGCCTGGAAATGGCTTCCAGCACTTGTGCAGGCATTGGTTGGCATGCAAGTGCCCAGTGATGGTGCGCTGCTGCATGAGTGGTACAGAAGTTACATGACCAGTCTTGGTCACAAAAACAGCCACTATCTGCTTGGCCACGCTGCTCTCCTGTTGAAACTTTTGTGGCAGGGCATCTCCAACTGAGGTCCACTGGGGCGACTTTTGTTTTGTCTCGACAACAAAACTGTAGATCCAAGATTCATTGCCACTGATAATCTCCCAGACAGAGATTGAGTGACCATCATCAAACCTGGCCAGCATGTAGTGGCACCAAGTTACACGTGCCTCCTTCTGCCATCGAGTCAGCTTATGGGGCACCCAGCATGCAGAAACCTTTCTCGGGACAAGCTTTTGTAGAGTATCATGTGGATGGGTTCCGGTTGAAGATCTCCTTCTCTAACTGGGCCACCCTGATGTCCACCTCAACTATATCCCACACGGCAGCAACGTTGTCATCATTGATGGCAGACACACAATAGCTGCAGCGCTCCTCGTTTTCCAGGGACCATCTCCAGCACTGAAGTTCTGCAAACCACTCAAACACAGTAGTTCGGGACAGTGATTCCTTCCCAAAGCAGCTTGCAGTCAGTCAAAACTGTCCTGCTGCCACAGACCACTCTTGTATGAGATCATGGTTCTACAGAGGCCTGTGTTGGGCTCCAAAATGAGTTTCTAAAGGTAGTGAACATGCTGACTTTTTCGATGTTCAGTGTACGGTTCTGTGCCTTGACAGTTCACAAGAACTTTAGTCAGTGATTACAGTTCACAACCAGTTAGATTAGTCTACTATACCTATGCAAAGCACATCCAGAACTTATTACACACCCCTCGTATATCCAGAATACTACCCGCTTCACAGTGATGCGGGCAGAATTGTGATAAAATCACCAGAATCACAGCATCGGAGAGGGGGAGGGGCTCATTGATGGAAATTGCACCATTTATCCCCCTACACATTTACCCACAAATAATAACATTTTCCTTGGATTTGGGGAGGGGGGCTAATACTGTGACAGCCCCGCCCCAGAAGCGCTTAGCAGTGTCTCCTCTCTGGTCTTCTCGTGAACAGGAGACACATGAAATGCAGATAAGTGATATGGATAATTGAATAAACAAAATGGAAGCTGGATGTCAGCTTGTCTATTGCTTTAAAGAAACTGTTGCTTTACATTTTATTTATATGTTTGCAAAGAAACTCTGATTTTAGTAGCAATTAAGGAAGTTAGTCTGGCTGTACAGTATTTCATAGACTGTGGTTAGCTGGTATATAAGATGAAATCATTATGTATGTCTTCAGTTCACAATTCATTTTATTGTGATCTCCTGTGTACGTTACACAAAATAAATCTACAAAGAGACTTCATTTTTCTTCAATTACTTATTGATGCTATATCACTTGGAGCATCCACCAAGCTCAACCCTACATTGACACACGAAGAAGGAAGGTGGGCTGGAGCTGGGATACCTGGATCAACAGTGGCCACAGGTAAGAGCTGTTATCTTACTTCTGCTACATGTGTCCCTGCCTCGGTCTGCTGCCTTTGTGTGTCATTGTCGCCTTGTAACTCCTTGAAGTCATTTTGGAGATTGTGAGTATGGAACCAAACTTTAAAAATGTTACAATGTTGTTAGGATTGCAATTTCATTATTAAGTTTCAAATTTTGTGGGATATTTTGTCTGCCATATCTTGCTAAATTGAGAGTGAAGTCTGTGAGTGATTGTGAGTGTAATTGGCAGAGGCTTCACGCCGTTAGAGTCTGAACAGGGCCCAGGTAGGAGAGAGGCTCCGGTTAAACTCTCCTATGCTGGAAAATGTCAGGGATACTCCCCCACTGGTGAGAAGCACCTTGTTCACTATAAGGCCAAGCTTAGCAGAGTGTGGAACACGTGTGTCTGTCCAGGACTGTGGCACCTGACGACGTGGTGTGGTTTCCTGAGAAGGGACTAATATCTCCTTAATAGGGGAAGCGTCCCTATTACCATTGTATTGGACACTGAGGCTGGACTTTAAAATAAAGATTAGCAATTACAATGGGACAGGAGATGTCCACAATGAAGGGCTCTTTGATGTTAGACATCCCGCATGGCAGTCCAGTGAGTGTGATGTATCAGAGACATGGAAGTGTAGCTGTGAAATTTCTCGGGAGATGACATGCAAAAAAATACCCTGATATATAATTGATAGGAACCTTTAGCATAGACAAGTATAAAGGATTAAGATATAAATTAAGGAAAACAGGCTAAAGAATGGAAGGTATATACATTATGGCTAGAAGCATCTAGTTATGTTCCCCCTGCAGCCTATTTAGCACAGATATCATTGTTTAGAGAAAAATGAAGACAACGAATGTGTTCCACTTAAAGAGAAGCGTAGGGGGAAAAAGTGGGCGACTTATGCCAACATACACCCAGATAACATTACTACAACTGGAAGTACACAAAGTAAAGTAGAAAGCAACAAACACTTTTATAAAGTCTACTTAGAGAGGTAACTACTGATGAGGGCAAGTTATAGTCAATCCATATGCCCTGGATCAGAGAAGAAATAAACCAAATGTATACTTAATTGTACTGATTATAGAAGAAAGCCAAAGTAAGTTAAACTCAAGCTAGAATGGCTGTATAAGACACATTCACTTACACATAGTATTATGGTGCAATTATTTACTAGTTTATTAACAACTGAAGAATAAAAGGCACTCACTAAAGAAGCAGGGTAGGAAAACATCAATATCAAACACACAGGATACAAATAGAGTAAGAAAAGATGTTTCCCAGGGACATACAGAGAAACATACCAGAAATTATTGGGTAAGGTTCAAACCAGAAGTACAAATTTATGGACAGATAAAAGAGATATTTGATCATAAGAAACTTTTTCTAATATTAACCATTGCTTTTGTTGAGGGTCTTAGACCGCAAATCAACAATTGGTTGATCATTAACGATCTACTGTGGCATACAAAGGTCCCAGAGGATTTGGCAACCTTAACAGTACACCATGAAGATAACTTGGCGTTCAATAAAGTTACAAACAGAAAACTAAGCTTATGAACCTACAAGTTAAAGTTGCTGAAGCCCTTGTGATATGGCTGGGTGGGCAACAGAAAGGTACCACCCCTAGACATAGACAGTTTCAGCGTGAAACAGGCAGGTGTCCAGCTTGATCAACTAGATACTTGCGCTGCCAGGTTGAAATTTTTGATAATTCTGTAGAAACCAACTGCAGATAATAAGTTGTTAATTTGACCTGCAGACTGTGCTGGACAGTTCCAGGGAATAATAATATATATATTAACTGTTAATTAAGGCATATTAAGTCATTTCACCTCATATTGTATAACTACCATGCTAACAGAAGTCCCTGCAATGCAAAATAATAATAGCAGCTCTACTAACTGATCAGAACACTCGACATGCCACTGAGGCATGCTTACCAGATTGGGAACTGGTCCTCATTATTCCTACCACCATTACCCTGGTCGAATGTAATATCTTGAAGTCTGCTACTTTACTAATGGTTAATGAAACTGATGAGTTTCAGAGAGAGGAATGGGGGGAGGGAGGAAAGAGTAACCCCTTATGCTTGCTTAACATATGAAGAACCCTGACTATGCTTATAATAGCTGCCAAGGCAGCAACACAAAGAGAAATTGTAAAAAAATGTTTACATGTTTACTAAAGATATATGTATACCCATTGAACAAATATTAATCACAATGCAAAAAGATTGTGATTTACAGGAAAATACCAAGTGGGAAAGTGCAAAGTGTACCCAAGACAGCAAAGGCCTGTGGCACAGCTCTGAAGGTAAGACTGTTACCCCAAAATCACTCTTCCCAGCATTGGCACAGATGTCACATGGACTGATCCATGCAGGGAAGATGGCCATAATTAGTCTGATTCAGACTTATTGGTATTCACCTGGTTTTACATCAGTTGCAACCAAATACTGTGCTTCTTGCATCATCTTGCAGAGGAATGCTGGAAGGAAAGTTAAGACTATACCTTCACATCTTCCCCAGACAACTGGTCCTTTCCAAGTTATACAAATTGATATCATTCAGCTTCCAAAGGTTAGGATGTTTTAGTATGTATTAGTTTGTGTAGATATGTTCAGTGGCTGGGTAGAGCATCAAGTACAGCACAGAAATTGGTACAGGAATTTATAGGTATGGTATACTACATGTGATATCATCTAACCAAGGCATACATTTTATAGGACTAATGTTTAAAAAGATGTGCCAACCAGCAACAAAATTGAACATTACAATGGGACTATTAAATATAAGCTAGCCAAAATATGTAAAGAGACTAGTTTGCAGTGGGCAGAAGCTTTGCCATTAGTATTACACTCAATCTGGACCACCCCTAGAGGAGAACTTAATATTTACCCTTATGAAATACTATTTGGAAGATTGTCCAATGTTACTATTACACCCGCATACGAACTCAGTAAAACAAATGACTGTGAATTACCTTATTTCATTAAGCAATCAGCTAAAGAAGATTCAAGCTACTGTGACCAGCACACAACAAACTCCAGTGGAAGGTGCTTGTCATAATCTATATAGTTCCTTTTATGAAAGTTACTAATTATTGGATCAATACCCAAGAAATATTCCCATAGAACATGATTTTGTGCCAGATAATTTTACATATTTAATTCATTACATTAAGAGGGAAGTGAAAAGAGAAGACATATCTTTTAGATTTTCTGATGGTGAACGAACTGTTAGGACTGTATTCCCATTATCTACTATTTATCTTGTAGAAAGTACTGTGTTCCAAATATTGACAGTACTAGATCAGATGGTAGGAGATTTGGTGGTTTCAATTAACCAGACAGTAGAGGAATTTGCTCAGGTGAGAAAGGTGGCTTTCCAGAATAAAATGGTATTGGGACAATTGTTGGCAGCAGAAGGTGGCACATGTGCAGTGGTGAAACAAGAATGTTGTACTTACATTGAGGATCATAGGGCTGAGATTGGTGCCCACTTAAGCAAAGTGTGAGAATTGTAGAAGGAAATGAAGAAGTTAGGTGCTAGTGAAGGTTAGGATTCCCTTGGATGGTTAGGAAGAAGTATTGCAAAGCTTTTCTCTGAAATAATACAGTATATTATGTATGCTGCCATTGTTGTAGAAATCACATACCTAACCATCAAGTGCGGACCTGTAGTTTGTGTGCAGCGTTGTAAGGGATTAATAGAGTTGAAAATACATCAAGTAAAGACCATTGTAGTAATAGTTCAGGAGGGTCCAATGGACCAGGTAACCCAAGAGAGCAGTCAGGAATGGCAGGAAAGGCAGGTGGTGTATGCTGACATGGAGAAGTCTTATGTAAGTTTACAGCTCATGGAAGTTGACCCCATATACCAGACGTTAGTAGGTGATCAGGAATGTAGGGAAGGTACTCAGCATGTAAATTTCATTTGGATAACAAGGTAGTAACTGACAAGAATGATTATGTTCGACATGAAATACAGATTCAATTAACTGTATCAAAACTCTCCTAGCCAACACCAGAAGGTTCACCTAAAAAGTTATGGATCTCCCGTCCAATGTGGTGAGCATTGGCGCCAAGCCCAGTCCCCGTGAAAATACCTTTTACCTGTGTTGTGTGTCTACCTTATCCTCACTAGAAATTGTGAATTGGAACATTTCTGATTTGTGTATTAGAGTGCCAAGTATATTGGCAGAGAGAGGAATGATATAGATAATTGAATACACAAAATGGAAGCTGAATGTCAGTTTGTCTATTGCTTAAAAGAAACTGTTATTTTAAATGTAATTTATATGTTTGCAAAGAAACTATGATTTTAGTAGCAATTAATGAAGTTAGTCTGGCTGTACAGTATTTCATAGACTGTGGTTAGGTAGTATCCTATAGAAAAGGGAAGTCAAAAGTATGTTGAATGCAAAAGTACATTTTAATATTAAAGTCATAATCACAAGATGCTGAGTTTATTAATTGGAAATCCCCCATAAGGGGAGTATATAAATTATAATATATTCTGATATTTGAAATGTTATTGGTCTATGTATGTGATTGGGCTGTTGATTTGATTGATTTATGTAATACTGTTATTAAGATATACAAGATTAAATCATTATGTATGTCTTCAGTTCACAATTCACTTTATTTGATTTTATCTCCTGTGTGATATCCTGTGTACATTATACAAAATAAATCTACAAAGAGACTTAATTTTTCTTCAATTACTGATTGATGCTATATCAGTAAGTATGACCTAAGAGTAGAATGCATCTCAGTCACTTCTCATCGATGGCTGAATGATTGTTACATGGTGACAACAATGCGGCATCTGGTTGTTTACACATAAGCAAAGCTTCCTATTGGCATGTAGCCAGAGTTGTGACTAGTACTAGGTCATGTGCATGGATTATGAATGCCATTTTTGGTCAAATTTATTACAGCTAGCGTGGTTCAGGCATTGTTACTAGTAGCGACAGCTGCTCTCACTGCCAGAGGGCTGGAGGTGATGCAATTGCATATACAGATGGAGCCGCGCTCATCTGAGGCGGCTCTATTGCAAACGAGCACTCCCAGCGTGACTAGTTGATCCGTCTGCCTAGTCACACTGGGAGTGCACAGAGACGCATCCATTCAGAGCATCTCTGTCTGGGTGTGCGAATGGAGACGCCATCCATTCAAGTGAATGGGGCACATCTCCACCGCAGGTGCGTTTGCCCTGGCGGACAGGGACGCTCTTGGTGCTTGGCGCGCCCAGACGGCACTCCTAGTCACAGATGGAGCCACGACTGACGTGACTCCATCTGTATGAGTATGACCAGCGGTGGCTTCTACCTGATGGTGGTAGGGGGGGCTGCCACTACCCGTGCCTGGCCGGAAAGGGTAGAGGAAAGAGGAGGAGAGGAGACAGTCAGCCCACCAGCCAGGTCCTGACACCTGCAAAATGGATTTGACAGGTGCCAGGACCGGCGCACGTGCACCAGCAGCAGTCGAACTGCACATGCAAAATCGCCCGGCTTGTATGGACTGCATCATTTGCAGCCCATAGAAGCCAACTAGGGATGACGAGGCAGGGAGTGGCTTCCTACAGAAAGCCAGCTCTCTGCTAATTGCAGCTTGGTCTAGCAGTCCCAGAGGGAGGAAACATCTCCCAATGGGACTACCTGTAGTATCTGTGACTGGCAGGTTGGACTTCCGATAGGTAGTCACTGCTAGTCACAGTGAAGCCAGTGCAGTCACGGACAGCATCTGGCTTCACTGAAACTGAGGTGCTGCCCATAGGTAAAATCTGCCACTGCGTATGACTGAATGCATGCAGATAGTTGCATGGCACAGCAGTAGCTGCCTGGAAGTGCAAAATCAGGACCATTAAACTGAATCTCAGTAATAAATTAAAATACATTTAATCAAAGAAGGAGACAACTAGCTGCAATAACACATCATCCAATAAAGTGGGAAGGAGCTAGGGGCCTTAGACGAAGGCTTGGAGGGCCACGTGCTTCCCTTGGTGAGCCTTTGTTAAAATTCAGAATTTAATTCCTTAACTTCAGGCTTACCCTCAGCTAAGTTTAAGAATGTACAACAAGGAGAGGCATAAGATTTCTTCAAACAAGGTACTGTAATACCAAGATCAGCAGACTGAGTGACATCGTTGCCAGGATAGGCATCTTTTCACCCACAGAAGAATATAGACCTTCAACAAAGAAAAACCTAACTAATGCTTGATGACCAAGCAGATAACGGACTGACAGGAGAAACTGAAAAACAAATCTGCAACAGTTCTCTAGACTTGGGTTGGGTACACCACTGGTCGACAGCGCCACTGACCGATGGACCCATCAACTGTGTGTCCGATTTTGGTGAACATACACACTTACCAGTTGGCTGCACAATATGTCCAGTCAGAGATCACAACTGGACAGACGTTTACGTTAGCCCGACCCATTGTAATGTAATTGTCGACAGTTCCTGTGGCCACATAATGGATTTGTCAGTCAGTCGCCTGTACACATAGGCACCTGTCATATCATGGCACATGAAATATTGTTCATTCATTAGCTGTACAAACTATATATTGCATATTGGTCCTCATTCAGATCCCAAAGGATCTGCGGCACATGCCACAAAGTACTGTGCATTACAGGTCTGTGATGGCAGGCGCAGGACAGCATCAGACTGTCAGTGTTTGACAGTCTGCCATTTGAGGGTGGGGCGGCGACGGCCTCCTTTTCATAAAATGGAGGCATGTTGTTGGCATTGCAGAGGAATAAAGAGGCCAGGATCTCCGTTAGTGGACGGAGATTTCCTGGCCTCTGCTGTAACAAATGTGGAGGTCGGCTTGCATGACCCCATGGACGCAGTTCGGATCAGTAATGCATGCAGGAGGTGTGAAATCTCCTGCAGCGTTACCATATTAGAGCTATCGGTACTGTCTGTGGGCCAGTCCAACCCTACCCATAGACTCCTCTTTTCTTCATTAAAAACTAATATAGGTTTTAGCTCACTGCTACTCACTAGTCCTAGATATCACTATAAAACTAAAAAGTGTTAATGTGAAATATGTTCTGCGTAGTGCTGCAGAATATGAGTGTGCCATAGGCTGAGGAGAGCTGTTTGTGTCCTCCTGTTCTAGCACTTTACATTGGGGGTATTTCAGACCTGATCGTAGATGTGCGAAAAAACTTACTATCAAATTCTTAGACATGCGGGGGGGGGTGAGGCTGTGCCAGGACGCCCGGCACAGGGCAAGTCCGCCTTGCATGCCGGATCCAGCCTCCCCCCACCCCTGCAGACAGTGGCGTAACTAGAAATGTTTCTAACCCCAAGCCAAAAAATTCTCTGGTGCCCCCCCCCCCCCCTCTATAATTGTCCCAAGTAAAGTGGTGAATCTGCGCGCGCTGCAGAAATGGAGACGTGACCTTGCGGAAATGGGCGTGGCTTTGCATAAAGGGCGTGGCATTGCAGGAAAAGACTACCTTATACCCCAATTTTGCAGCCTGCACACCCAGACGTTGGCCACCACAAGAAAAATAATAATCCTGATTCATGCCCATTACATTATTTGTCATTTTACATCCGTATAGTAATGCCCAGTAAACATTATGCCACATACTGCAATGGACCTTAGACATTATAACATAGTAACATAGTAACATAGTATTTGAGGTTGAATTAGGCAAATTGCCCATCGTGTTCAACCTGTTTTAAGTTGTAATGAGTCTACATACTCGCTGAATAATGTTTTATGACTAGTTAGCTACTAGAACTCATGTTACCCCCAGATTAACCACGTTGATATTTTAAGTATTATAACCTTGGATAGCTTTTTCATTCAGAAATGTATCCATTCCTTTTTTAAATCCAATTACCACCTTCCCTGTCAGGGAATTCCACATCCTGATTGCCCTAACAGTGAAGAATCCTTTCCTCCGTTGCGTTCGGAACTTTCTCTCCTCCAGTCGCAGCGAGTGCCCACGTGTCCTAAACTGTGTTCTTTTAATAAATAATTCCTCTGATAACTCTTTGTGATGTCCCTTTACATATTTGAAGATATTAATAATATCTCCTCTTTGGCGCCTCTTTTCTAGTGTATACATATTCAGCCTAGTAAGTCTTTCCTTATAGTCCAGTCCTTCTAGGCCTTTAATCAATTTAGTAACTCGCCTTTGAACACTTTCGAGTTCACTGATGTCTTTTTTATACAATGGTGCCCAAAACTGAACACAATATTCCAGGTGCGGACGTACCAATGCCTTATACAGCGGCATGATTACATCCGAGTCCCTTGTCTCAATTATTATTATTAGTGATGAGCGGGTTCGGTTCCTCGGGATCCGAACCCCCCCGAACTTGACCCATTTTACACGGTTCCGAGGCAGACTCGGATCTTCCTGCCTTGCTCGGTTAAACCGAGCGCGCCCGAACGTCATCATCCCGCTGTCGTATTCTCACGAGATTCGTATTCTATATAAGTAGCCGCGCGTCGCCGCCATTTTCACTCGTGCTTTGGAGATGATAGCGAGAGGACGTGGCTGCGTTCTCTCAGTTTCTGTGCTCAGTGTGCTGCAAATATCTGTGCTCAGTGTGCTGCAAATATCTGTGCTCAGTGTGCTTGCAAATATCTGTGCTCAGTGTGCTGAAAATATCTACGTTCTCTGCCTGAAAAACGCTCCATATCTGTGCTGCATTGTAGTATATAGTAGGAGGACAGTGCAGAATTTTGCTGACCACCAGTATATATATAGCAGTACGGTACAGTAGTCCATTGCTCTACCTCTGTGTCGTCAAGTATACTATCCATCCATACCTGTGCTGCATTGTAATTGTGCGCAGTATATAGTAGGACAGTGCAGAATTTTGCTGACCACCAGTATATATATAGCAGTATGGTACAGTAGTCCATTGCTCTACCTCTGTGTCGTCAAGTATATTATCCATCCATACCTGTGCTGCATTTTAGTTGTGCGCAGTATATAGTAGGAGGACAGTGCAGAATTTTGCTGACCACCAGTATATATATAGCAGTACGGTACAGTAGTCCACTGCTCTACCTCTCTGTCATCAAGTATACTATGCATCCATACCTGTGCTGCATTTTAGTTGTGCGCAGTATATAGTAGGAGGACAGTGCAGAATTTTGCTGACCACCAGTATACATATATAGCAGTACGGTATAGTAGTCCACTGCTCTACCTCTGTGTCGTCAAGTATACTATGCATCCATACCTGTGCTGCATTTTAGTTGTGCGCATTATATAGTAGGAGGACAGTGCAGAATTTTGCTGACCACCAGTATATATATAGCAGTAAGGTACAGTAGTCCACTGCTCTACCTCTGTGTCGTCAAGTATACTACAAAAGTTCAGTAAAATGACCCAAAAATCAAAATTAAAAGCGTCTGATGAGAAGCGTAAACTTGCCAATATGCCATTTACGACACGGAGTGGCAAGAAACGTCTGAGGCCCTGGCCTATGTTCATGGCTAGTGGTTCAGATTCACATGAGGATGGAAGCACTCATCCTCTCGCTAGAAAACTGCAGTGCCACTCCTAGATGGGCCAGGTGTTTGTGTCGGCCACTTGGGTCGCTTAGCTTAGCCATCCAGCGACCTTGGTGCACCTCTTTTTTTCTTTGCATCATGTGCTGTTTGGGGACTATTTTTTAAATCTGCCATCCTGTCTGAACCTGCAGTGCCACTCCTAGATGGGCCAGGTGTTTGTGTCGGCCACTTGGGTCGCTTAGCTTAGCCGTCCAGCGACCTTGGTGCACCTCTTTTTTTCTTTGCATCATGTGCTGTTTGGGGACTATTTTTTAAATCTGCCATCCTGTCTGACACTGCAGTGCCACTCCTAGATGGGCCAGGTGTTTGTGTCGGCCACTTGGGTCGCTTAGCTTAGTCACACAGCTACCTCATTGCACCTCTTTTTTTCTTTGCATCATGTGCTGTTTGGAAACTATTTTTTAAATCTGCCATCGTGTCTGACACTGCAGTGCCACTCCTAGATGGGCCAGGTGTTTGTGTCGGCCACTTGGGTCGCTTAGCTTAGCCATCCAGCAACCTTGGTGCACCTCTTTTTTTCTTTGCATCATGTGCTGTTTGGGGACTATTTTTTAAATCTGCCATCCTGTCTGACACTGCAGTGCCACTCCTAGATGGGCCAGGTGTTTGTGTCGGCCACTTGGGTCGATTAGCTTAGCCATCCAGTGACCTTGGTGCAAATTTTAGGACTAAAAATAATATTGTGAGGTGTTCAGAATAGACTGGAAATGAGTGGAAATTATGGTTATTGAGGTTAATAATACTATGGGATCAAAATGACCCCCAAATTCTATGATTTAAGCTGTTATTGAGGGTTTTTTGTAAAAAAACACCCAAATCCAAAACACACCCGAATCCGACAAAAAATTTTCAGGGAGGTTTTGCCAAAACGCGTCCGAATCCAAAACACGGCCGCGGAACCGAATCCAAAACCAAAACACAAAACCCGAAAAATTTCCGGTGCACATCACTATTATGCCACACATAATAATGCCCATGACACAATATGCCACACATGATAATGCCCATGACACAATATGCCACACACCGTAATGCTCCTGACACATTATGCCACACACTGTAATGCCTGTGCCACATTATGACAGGCATCGCAATGTCCGTTAAACATTATGACACACACTGCAATGCCCCTGATACATTTTAGCACATACCACAATGTCCGTGATACATTATGCCACACACTGCAATGACCCTGAGACATTATACCACAATGCCCATGATATAGTATACCACACACCGTAATGCCTGTGACACATACCGCAATGCCTGTTATACCCTATGCCACACACTGCAATGCCCGTTATACATTATGCCACACACTGCAATGCCCCTGAGACATTATACCACATACCACAATGCCCGTGATATAGTATACCACACACCGTAATGCCTGTGACACATACCGCAATGCCTGTTATACCCTATGCCACACACCGCAAGACATTATACCACATACCACAATGCCCGTGATATAATATGCCACACACCGTAATGTCTGTGACACATTATGACACACACCGCAATGTCTGTGATACATTATGCCACACACCGCAATGCCCATTACACAGTAAGTCCTACAGTAGGGCTTCTAATTACTTTTAAATTACCTGCTCATTGCCAGAGGTTTTAATGCTCTTGGTTCCATGCACGGTGCCAGGGGTTTCATGCTCAGGGTGTCGTGCTCGTTGCCAAGGGTTTCATGCGGTAGATGTTATGCTTGTTGCCAGAGGTATCATGTGCTGGGTTTCAAGCTTGTTGCCAGGGGGTAATATTCGCTGCCAGGGGTTTCATGCACTAGGTGTCATGTTCGTTCCTAAGGGGTAATGCTTGTTGCCAGGGATTACATGAGCTGGGTGATGTGCTTGTAACCAGGGGGTAATGCTTGTTGCTAGGGCTGTGCTCCCAGTGCCACATATGCCCCCAGTGCCAGATATTCCCCCACAGTGCCAGGTACACATTAGCCCCCTGTGCCAAATATGCCCCCCCCCCCCCAAGTGCCAGATACACATATACCCCCAGTGCCAAATATGCCCTCCCCCCCAGTGCCAGGTACACATACACCCCCTAGTGCCAAATATGCTCCCCTCGTGCCAAATATGCCCCCCGACAGTGCAATTATGCCCCCACAGTGCCAACTATGCCCCCACCCAGTGCCAGATACGCTCCCCCCAGTGCCAAATATGCCTCACCAAGTGCCAAATATGTTCTCCCCCCCTCCAGTGCTAAATATGCCTCACCAAGTGCCAAATATGCTCTCCCCCCCCCTCCCTCCAGTGCCAAATATGCCTGTGACCCTACTTCGTCTCCGGCGGCAGAAGCGTGTCTGTTTAATGAAGTGCCGGTTCGTGAGCCAATCAGAGCTCACGGACGTGCACTTCATTAAACTGACACGCTGCTGCCGCCGGAGACGAAGGAGGGACACAGGAGAGGCGCACGCTGTGCCCTCCGTGTCCCTCCTTCCCAGTAGAGATCAGTGGCGGCTAGGGCGCCCCACAGCCCTGCGCACCTCCATGCGCTCGCAGTGGCTGCGGACCCCTAGTTACACCACTGCCTGCAGACATGCAAAAGAATTACACGCCAGCGTTGCCTTTGCATGTTTTGAGTAGCCCTCTGCCTATGCAGACTAGCTGCGAAGGCAGGTGGCTACCCGCCATGTTTCTGGTTGCAGTGGCTGTGTGTGACATCACGCAGCCACCGCGGCCACAATGCAAATGGTCCGGACACGCCTGTGTTGTCCGGACCAGGCCCCTCAATGCTGACTGGATGCTCCTTTAACACCACCGCAACGCCCACTCCCGCCCCGCGAACGCCTCTGCCTGTCAATCAGGCACTGTGGGGGCATATCTGGCAGTGTGAGGGCATATCTGGCACTGTGGGGGCATATCTGGCAGTGTGAGGGCATATCTGGCACTGTGGGGGCATATCTGGCAGTATGAGGGCAGTGTACGGCTAGAGCTGCATTTCCCACCCTAGGCTTATACTCGAGTCAATAAGTTTTCCCAGGTTTTTGTGGTAAAATTAGGTGCCTCGGCTTATATTCGGGTCGACTTATACTCGAGTATATACGGGTAATACCTCCCAACATTCTGCAGAGTGGAAGAGGGACACTTGCCACGCCGATCTTGAAAAGGGGCGTGACCTGTGTGAAAGAGGACATAGCTTTGCGGTTGCAAGCCACGCCCCATTTTTGTCACCGAAGGGGCATGCCCAGCGCTCTGTGCCCTGCCTCCATCTGTCTCCACTGAACTGCTAAGCAGAGCAACTAGTGCAGGAACATCCCAACTACCCCCCGCCAACCACCCCACCGCGGGACACTGCGGCCCACGGGTGGGAGAGTCCCAAAGAAATCAGGAGTGACCTGCGAAAATCGGGATAGTTGAGAGATATGCAATATACTGTATATGCCCATAGGTGGAGACAGCGCCCCTTCGGCAGAATGTAACACGCCCCCTGCGTGGCGCATTATAATGTGAGCTATGTTCTCCCTGGAAATACTTTTCAAAACTAGGCAAGTATGTTCTAAAATCACATTATAAACTGCACTTTCATAATTCCCCCTATCTGGGAATTTTAATTATTTTTTTTAATATAGTAACTGCAGGCAGTCTGAAAATGAGAGTTTGAAGTCAAGCCAGATCCCCAGATATTTGAATGTAATAGGTGAAAATGTTTCACTTTTTCTTTACTGGAGCTAAGTAGCATTGTTTTACTACAGAATTGCTGTTGACGTGAGCGTGTAATTGGCTGCAGACCGTCTCCTGAGTTGTGTGGCTTATATAAATTTCTTTATCAACTGCAAAAAGATGAATTGTTGCCTAAGTCTATAATGATGATATAAATGGCAAATTGGAGTGTCTCCAGGCTGGATCTCTGTGGAATGCCTCGATTTAACAGATTTAATGGGAAAAGTTCACCTTCGGCATGGTCCTTGTAGTTGTAGAACCAATGGGCCTAATTCAGACCTGGACGGTGTACTACGGCATTGTACTTGTGCGATCGCCTCTGCCTGATTGACAGGCAGAGGCGTTCGCGGGGCGGGAGTGGGCGTTGCGGTGGTGTTAAAGGAGCATCCAGTCAGCATTGAGGGGCCTGGTCCGGACAACACAGGCGTGTCCGGACCATTTGCATTGTGGCCGCGGTGGCTGCGTGATGTCACACACAGCCACTGCAACCAGAAACATGGCGGGTAGCCACCTGCCTTCGCAGCTAGTCTGCATAGGCAGAGGGCTACTCAAAACATGCAAAGGCAACGCTGGCGTGTAATTCTTTTGCATGTCTGCAGGCAGTGGTGTAACTAGGGGTCCGCAGCCACTGCGAGCGCATGGAGGTGCGCAGGGCTGTGGGGCGCCCTAGCCGCCACTGATCTCTACTGGGAAGGAGGGACACGGAGGGCACAGCGCGCGCCTCTCCTGTGTCCCTCCTTCATCTCCGGCGGCAGCAGCGTGTCAGTTTAATGAAGTGCCCGTTCGTGAGCTCTGATTGGCTCACGAACCGGCACTTCATTAAACAGACACGCTTCTGCCGCCGGAGACGAAGTAGGGTCACAGGCATATTTGGCACTGGAGGGAGGGGGGGGAGCATATTTGGCACTGGAGGGAGGGGGGGGGGGAGCATATTTGGCACTTGGTGAGGCATATTTGGCACTGGAGGGGGGGAGAACATATTTGGCACTTGGTGAGGCATGTTTTGCACTGTGGGGGAGCGTATCTGGCACTGGGTGGGGGCATAGTTGGCACTGTGGGGGCATAATTGCACTGTGGGGGGGCATATTTGGCACGAGGGGAGCATATTTGGCACTAGGGGGTGTATGTGTACCTGGCACTTAGGGGGAGGGCATATTTGGCACTGGGGTATATGTGTATCTGGCACTGGGGGGGGCATATTTGGCACAGGGGGCTAATGTGTACCTGGCACTGTGGGGGAATATCTGGCACTGGGGGCATATGTGGCACTGGGAGCACAGCCCTAGCAACAAGCATTACCCCCTGGTTACAAGCACATCACCCAGCTCATGTAATCCCTGGCAACAAGCATTACCCCTTAGGAACGAGCATGACACCTAGTGCATGAAACCCCTGGCAACGAATATTACCCCCTGGCAACAAGCTTGAAACCCAGCACACAATACCTCTGGCAACAAGCATAACACCTACCGCATGAAACCCTTGGCAACGAGCACGACACCCTGAGCATGAAACCCCTGGCACCGTGCATGGAACCAAGAGCATTAAAACCTCTGGCAATGAGCAGGTAATTTAAAAGTAATTAGAAGCCCTACTGTAGGACTTACTGTGTAATGGGCATTTCGATGTGTGGCATAATGTATCACAGACATTGCGATGTGTGTCATAATGTGTCACAGACATTACGGTGTGTGGCATACTATATCACGGGCATTGTGGTATGTGGTATAATGTCTCAGGGGCATTGCAGTGTGTGGCATAATGTATAACGGGCATTGCAGTGTGTGGCATAGGGTATAACAGGCATTGCGGTATGTGTCACAGGCATTACGGTGTGTGGTATACTATATCATGGGGATTGTGGTATAATGTCTCAGGGTCATTGCAGTGTGTGGCATAATGTATCACGGACATTGTGGTATGTGCTAAAATGTATCAGGGGCATTGCAGTGTGTGTCATAATGTTTAACGGACATTGCGATGCCTGTCATAATGTGTCACAAGCATTACGGTGTGTGGCATAATGTGTCGGGGGCATTGTGGTGTGTGGCATATTGTGTCATGGGCATTATTATGTGTGGCATAATAATTAGTGATGTGCACCGGAAATTTTTCGGGTTTTGTGTTTTGGTTTTGGATTCGGTTCTGCTGCCGTGTTTTGGATTCGGACGCGTTTTGGCAAAACCTCCCTGAAAATTTTTTGTCGGATTCGGGTGTGTTTTGGATTTGGGTGTTTTTTTTACAAAAAACCCTCAAAAACAGCTTAAATCATAGAATTTGGGGGTCATTTTGATCCCATAGTATTATTAACCTCAATAACCATAATTTCCACTCATTTCCAGTCTATTCTGAACACCTCACACCTCACAATATTATTTTTAGTCCTAAAATTTGCACCGAGGTCGCTGTATGGCTAAGCTAATCGACCCAAGTGGCCGACACAAACACCTGGCCCATCTAGGAGTGGCACTGCAGTGTCAGACAGGATGGCAGATTTAAAAAATAGTCCCCAAACAGCACATGATGCAAAGAAAAAAAGAGGTGCACCAAGGTCGCTGGATGGCTAAGCTAAGCGACCCAAGTGGCCGACACAAACACTTGGCCCATCTAGGAGTGGCACTGCAGTGTCAGACACGATGGCAGATTTAAAAAATAGTCCCCAAGCAGCACATGATGCAAAGAAAAAAAAAGAGGTGCAATGAGGTAGCTGTGTGACTAAGTTAAGCGACCCAAGTGGCCGACACAAACACCTGGTCCATCTAGGAGTGGCACTGCAGTGTCAGACACGATGGCAGATTTAAAAAATAGTCCCCAAACAGCACATGATGCAAAGAAAAAAAGAGGTGCACCAAGGTCAAATCAGACTCAGACTTGAGATAGAGGGAAAATTAGATTACTTCTTTACTAAAGTAAACCCTCTCCTTGTGGTAAAAGAGGGGGCTTCGTAACTTTTAACACCTCACACTGCCAGATATGCCCCCACAGTGCCAGATATGCCCTCATACTGTCAGATATTCCCCCACAGTGCCAGATATGCCCTCTTCGTGCCAGATATGCCCCCACAGTGCCAGATATGCCCTCGTAGTGCCAGATATGCCCCCACAGTACCAGATATGCCCTCACACTGCCAGATATGCCCCCACAGTGCCAGATATGCCCTCATAGTGCCAGATATGCCCCCACAGTGCCAGATATGCCCTCATACTGCCAGATATGCCCCCTCAGTGCCACATATGTCCCCCCCCCAAGTGCCAAATATGCTCCCCCAGTGCCAGGTATTACTTACCTTCCGCAGCTCCCGCGCTGTCTTGTGAAGGAGGGACACGGAGGGCACAGCACGTGCCTCTCCTGTGCCCCTCCTGCGTCTCCGGCGGCCGCAGCGGATCTGTTAAATGAAGTGCCGGTTCGTGAGCCAATCAGAGCTCACGAACGGGTACTTCATTTAATAGACCCGCTGCTGCCGCCGGAGACGCAGGAGGGACACAGGAGAGGCGCGTGCTGTGCCCTCCGTGTCCCTCCTTCCACTGACTCCAGTATAAGCCGAGGGGGCTTTTTCAGCACAAAAAAAAGTGCTGAAAAAGTCGGCTTATACTCAAGTATATACGGTATATTGGAATTACACAGAAGGGCTACACACCAACATTGCAGCTACATTGCACAGCAGGGCTACACACTAACATCCCAGCTACAGTACACAGCAGGGCTACACACCGACATCCCAGCTACAGTACACAGCAGGGCTACACATCAACATCGCAGCTACATTACACAGCAGGGCTACACACCGACATCGCAGCTACATTACACAGCAGGGCTGCACATCGACATCGCAGCTACATTACACAGCAGGGCTACACACTGACATCCCAGCTACAGTACACAGCAGGGCTACACACCGATATCGCAGCTACATTATACAGCAGGGCTACACACTGACATCCCAGCTACAGTACACAGCAGGGCTACACACCGATATCGCAGCTACATTATACAGCAGGGCTACACACTGACATCCCAGCTACAGTACACAGCAGGGCTACACACCGACATCGCAGCTACATTACACAGCAGGGCTACACATCGACATCGCCATAGGTGTGCGCAGGGGGATGCCTGGTGCGCGCAGGCACCCCCTAATGTCTGGCACCCCGATCTCACATGCCTGATGCAGCGATCGCCGAGCAGGCTGATTACTGTCCCCTCTGCATTGCACCCTGTCAGGACTGCATTACTGACCGGACACCTGGGTTAATCAAGGGTGCCACTGCCACCGGCTTTCAAACTCCCGGCTCCACCTCCATGTACAAAAACAGCCTGATGTGATTACGTCATGCTGCTCGCACGCCCACCCGCCACATGCCCACCTCTCGCCTTCTATGCTATGCCAACGCCAGCCACTGATGAGGATCAGCATGCAGCCAGCGTTCCTCTTAGGAAGACAAATTCAGTACTGGCAGACAGCCGGCAGCAGCATTGACACGTGACTCATTTTTCCAGCAGCAGCAGTTCTAGTCTGCGACTGTCAGTGTCAGTGAGTGACTGCAGCTTGCAGGGGAAAGAGAGGGGGAGCCAGACCAGGCTGAGGAGGAGCAGTGTAATTGCAGTGAGTGCCATCAGGGGTGTTTGTTTGGTGCACACCACAACATCTGACAATGTATCTGCTTTATTAGGATTGGTACAAAGGTGGATATTTTATATTGCGTTGACCGTCAATAGATAGTGCTAGACACGCCCAAAAGGCGGTGCTAGACACACCCCTCCGGTGCACCCCCTAATAAAATGTGCTGCGCACGCCTATGGACATCGCAGCTACATTACAGAGCAGGGCTACACACCGACATCGCAGCTACAGTACACAGCAGTACTACATAGTGCATCACATAGTATATAGTGTGGCAATTTGTGCTTAGATATATCTAGATATATATAGATATATAATGGGTGTGCGCCGGGCAAAATCTTGGGTTTTGTGTTTTGGTTTCGGATCTGTGGGCCTAATTCAGACCTGACCGCTCCTCTGCAAATTTGCAGAGGTGTGCGATCAGATAGTCACTGCCAGGGCTGGACTTCCCATCTGGCACTTCTGATGGGCCGATGGGCAGGCGGACCGGTCCGGTCCCTCTGGTAGCTTGGAAGCCTCCAGCTCTCTGGTTCAGCCTTCCCTACCGGTCACCATGGAAATGGGGGCGTGCCGTGAGTCCACGCTCCCACCCCCAGCAAGCGTCGACATGGTAATGGGGGCGTGCCATGAGTCCACGCCCCCATGACTTGCAGCACATTCCTGTACATCATGACGGCGCGCCCCCGTGAATAGCGTGACCACGTTCACAAGTGCCCGGGCCAAAATGGAGCCCCAGTCCATCAATGGTCGCTGCCCATATAAAGTGAAAACGCGCCCCACGCAAGTGTGCAAATGCATGCGTGCAAAAACTTTGCTAGACAGCGGACAGCTGCAAATCCGTTCGCAACTCACTCACCATTGAATGAATTTTCCTGTCTGTGCAGTCTGTGCGTAGCCCAGGACAATCTTGTCGTCGGTTCCAACTGCAACTTTGGAAAATTCATGATCCAACCGTGTTGTTGGAGTATTGACAGTGAAAGTGCGATGTTCTGCACCAACTGTTCCCTGGATCTCGCTTTTATCAGGAGATCGTCCAGATAAGGAATTATATTGACTCCTTTTTAACGAAGGAGGACCATCATCTCCGCCATCACCTTGGAACGGCAACGTCTGAAACTGGTAATGGCAATCCTGTACTGCGAATATCAGATAAGCTTGGTGAGGAGGATAAATGGGAACATGCAAGTAAGCATCTTTTATGTCCATTGACACCATGAAGTCCCCCTCTTCCTGACTGGAAATCACTACCCTCAGGGATTTCATCTTTAACTTGAACCTTTTCAGGCAGAGATTCAGATTTTCAGGTTTAAAATCGGTCTGACCGAGCCGTCCGGCTTCGGAACTACGAAGAGGCTTGAATAAAAAAACCTTCTCCTTACTGTGCCATGGGTACCAGGACAATAACCTGATCCTGACATAATTTTTGAATTGCCGTTGTTACTGCCTCTCTTCCCGGAAGAGAAGCTGGCAAGGTCGATTTGAAAAATCGGCATGGGGGGACGTCTTGAAACTCTAGTTTGTACCCATGGGACACTATTTGTAAGACCCATTGGTCCAGGCCAGATTGAATCCAGATTTGGCTGAAAAGTTTCAGACGTGCTCCCACCCGAGCGGACTCCCGCAAGGGAGCCCCAGCGTTATGCTGCAGATTTGGCAGAAGCAGGGGTGGACTTCTGCTCCTGCGATCTGGGAGACGCTGCAGATTTTTTTCCTTTTCCCCTTCCCCTACCTGCAAAAAAAGGGGAGACCTTTGGCCTTTTTGTATTTGTTGGGCCAAAAGGACTGTATGTGAGAGTGATGTGTCTTTTTTGCCGGTGTAGGAGCATAAGGCAAGAATGTCGACTCACCTGCGGTAGCCGCCGAGACTAACGCATCCAGCCCATCACCAAACAAGGCCTCCCCTTTATACGGGAGAGCCTCCATATTTTATTTTGGAATCTACATCAGCATTCCACTGGCGAATCCACAACGTCCTCCGAGCCGATACTACCATGGTAGCTTTTCTTGATCCCAAGAAACCAATATATTTCATGGATTCTAGTACGTACGCAGCAGCGTCTTTGATATGACCTAACGTTAGGAGTATCTCGTCTCCATCTATTGTGTCAATGTCTAATGACAAGTTTTCTGACCACTTTTCAATAGCACTACTCACCCACTCACAGACAATGGTAGGCCTGAGTAGTGTCCCATTGGCCACATCAATAAATCACCTCACTCACTTGCGGTCTGTCGGCTCCTTAAGTGAAGCCATTCCAGGTGCAGGGAGAAACACCTTTTCTCTTTTATGACAGGGCCCTGTCTAAAATGTGGGGTGACTCCCACCTTTTTTGGAAAAAGGTAAGCTGCCTGAATTCCTTTTGGGAACCTGAAATTTCTTTTCAGGTTAAATCAGACTTGAGATGGAGGGAAAATTAGATTACTTCTTTACTAAAGTAAACCCTCTCCTTGTGGAAAAAAAGGGGGCTTTGTAACTTCTAACACCTCCTTTATAGCTAAAACATGTTTTGAATGCTTTTTTGCTAACTTAGGACCTATTCCCCTGTAATCACTAGTGTCGACACAGGAATCAGAGTCCGTGTCGGTATCAGTTTGTACTACTTGTGCAAATTTGTATGTGACCCAGAAAGGTCCCTGTGGATGAAAGGCAGAACTATTAAAAATCACATCTTCAACAGATTATTTTCATTTTCTGTATGAAAATTCAGTCCAACCTCTTACTGATATGATTCATACTATCATGTAACCTTTCACCCAGTCAGGCTCTTGGTGTCATATTACATCTCTGTGTCCCTAACATGTCTCCACAGAGTTCCCTGCCACAGACATGTCACACATGTGCAGAACCACACCACAGACACTCCGGGATTTATAGGGGGCAGACCCACAGTAAAATCTGTCAGAGAGACACAGATGGGATTTGCCAGCTCACAACCCAGCGCCAGGAACACAATGTCTGTAAACACAAAATGCCCACTGACATTCAGCGCTTTTATAATGTTAATCACACAATTATATAGCACCAAATTCACTGTGGCCCCCCCCCTGTTTTGCACCCTGATACTTGTTCAGTAGTGGAGGAGGACCAGCGTTGTCTCTGCAGCCTGAGGAGAGAGAGAAAATGGCGCTGAGCAGTGTGCTGGCTGACTGAGGAGGAACCTCCACTCTTCAATGGTGTGTTTCTCCTCAGCTTTTATGAGGTCATTTTTTATACTGGTGGGGGTAGGACTGTGCCTCAGCAACTTATGCCCCTTATTTATGCCAGTTTCCATAGGTTTCATGCTGCCCAGGGTGCCCCCCCCCCGCGCCCTGCACCCTGCAGTGCCTGTGTATGTGTGGGCAACATGGCGCGCTGCGCTCCCGCCAGCCGCGTGGTACCTTTAGCCGTCACTTTCTTGATTGAAGATCTGTCTTCTAACACTCACCTGTCTTCTGACTTCTGGCTCTGTGAGGAGGGTGATGGCGTGCTGTGGGAGTGAGCATCTAGGCACGGCTAGCGTTCAGTTACCTTCAGGAGCTAATGGTGTCCTGTCAGCCAGAAGCAGAGCCATGAAACTCTTTAGGAAGTTGGTTCCTACTTCTGCCCCCTCAGTCCCACGAAGCTGGGAGTCTGATGCCAGCAAATCTCCCTGAAAATAAAAAACCTAACATAAGTCTTTTCAGAGAAACTCAGTAGAACTCCTCAGAGTGCATCCAGTTGACCTGGGCACATTTCTAAAACTGAGGTCTGGAGGAGGGGCATAGAGGGAGGAGCCAGTTCACACCCAATGAAAAGTCTTTAGAGTGCCCATGTCTCCTGCGGATCCCATCTATACCCCATGGTCTTGATGTCATCCCCAGCATCCTCTAGGACGTATGAGAAAACAGTCCAACACAGAAATTTCCTGAGAATCGTGTGTAGAATATCATTGCTCTAAAGTAGTTTCCAAACAGCAAAGAAAAAAACCCTGAAAGCATGTGTAAAATAGCAACAGCAGACATTGATGCCCTCTACACAAGTACACATGCCCCCAGCACACGCCTATTCTCAGTGCCCAGTCTGTACCTCCCTTCTGGGGCCCCTGGGTCACTGCTGACTGGCACCCTGTGCTCATGTAAAGCCCCGATCAATCAGCCTTTTTGTTGAGCAGCTACCCAAAATCTCCCCAATCACAAAAAAACAGCATTCTGTACCTGTGTAGTACAGCGTGACATCAGGAGCGTAGCCAGAAATTTGTGGGCCCCATAGCAACATTTTGAAGGGGCCCATATCCCAATGCTTCTAGAGAGACACCTCACTGCAGCAGTTGTTCATTGTAAGCCCCATAATAGTGCCCTAGTTTACTTACTGACCTATAGTAGTGCCTTAATTAATGTTATCCCCCATAGAACTGCCCTTATTTATTTTATAGACCATAGTATGTCCCATTGTAAGCCTGCCAGTACACATTATGCAATACAGTACCAATATTTCTGCTGCGAGGTACACTGGGCTCTACAAGGATGGACAATGGAGTGTAGAGTAGGATCTTGATCCGAGGCACCAACAGGCTCAAAGCTTTGACTGTTCCCAGAATGCACAGCGCCGCCTCCTCTATAACCCCGCCTCCCTGCACTGGAGCTCAGTTTTGTAGTTGGTGCTGCAGTAAGCAGGCACTTAACAGAGGGGCTGCTCCAGGCAGCCCTAAGAAGAGCTTTTTTCTGAAGAAAAAGTGAAGACTTCAAGGGCAGCAGCGGTGGTAAATGTCAGGAGGCATTCACTGCTGCAGCTCCAGCTCTCCCCAGCGGCGCTGTACACTCCCGAGCCCTGGTTGCCGGGTAACTATAGCAGGAGGCTCCGGTTTTCTTCACGTCAGGCACACATGACGGGGGTTCCCCGGGATCGCGTGGCCGCGCTTCGGGAGGTGGTGAGTGGGTCCCTCTTGCGGGAACTGGTCTTTATCGCGATCCGGCGCGGTCAGTGGGAGGCGGGCCGCGCGCGATGGTAGTGGACACTGTGGCAGTACAGGCAATCCCACTAGATCACCAGGGCATGGGCGCATGTCAGGTTTTCTCTCTAAACCAATTTACTAAGGGCACGCATTACCCGGTGTTTTTGCCAGCAGGGGGATGAGGCTTAGACCTGAAGCCCCTCCCCCAGCCCCAGGGCGCCATTTCCCGCAAATGTTCCACCCTGGAGCTGCATATCTGTCTCTCCCTCACTCCCTGTCAGTGTCTGGACGCCATTATTCCTCAGCTTCACTGTTCCTGGGACTGCTTGGGCAAATCCTCCTGTGTAAAGCCGCCTGGTTGTCAGTGCTGTGACTTTACATGACACTTAAGTATTCTACCTGCCTTTTTAGACAGTGCTAGTTAAGAAAGAGTGCATTTAGTCAGGGTTTTCTAGTACAATTACCCTGTGATATACATCCAGTTCTTACTGTGTAGTGTTATATATATTGCCTATATAGCTATATATATATATATATATATATATATATAAAAGCTAGTCCAGTGCAGTACTATTGTTAGTAATAACCTCTGCATTGTACAAACTGTGACTATCTGTGTGTGCATTTGATAGCTGAGTGGTGTCCATTTCGTGTCTTTCACTCAACCTGCTATCCCTATATTCTATAACCTGAGGGGGCTTGGTGCATCAGGTTTTATATTGATATAGGTTTTTCACAAAGATATACTCTAATACGTATTTTTCTCTGTGATTTAGTCACCATATCTCTCCTGTATCCCTGCTTGTGCTGACTACACTGCGCAGGGGTTTAGGTACAAGGTATTGTGCTGCTACCAATTGTTCTGTGTTACCTGCTACAGCAAGTTGTATCATGTCTGCTTCTGAGGGTAACGGTTCTGGGGCTGAACACACTGCCGGTGTTGCTGACGCCACAGATCACTATGAGGAGAATATAGCAGCTGTGGGCTCTGGTTCTGGGGGCTCCTTGCCCCCCAGTGGGACTGTGGCAACGGAGGCACATAATGACCCACGTGGGACGCTTTTTCCACGCTTCTGCATACGCTAGTTCATAAACTAACACCCCCTATGGGACCCCCGATGCCAGTACAACCGTATGTGGTCCCTGCAGCTAACCCGCCGTGGGCGGACGATTTATCTGCTCAATTGAAGAAGTTGAACCAGTCCCTGACTACTAAAAAGTCTGACCATTGCTCGCCTAAGTCCAAGGGGTCCTCTAAGTGAGCGCTTGTCTCCTCACAATCCACTGCTGTCACTGACACCTTGTCTGATGAAGACGGCACTTACACTGACCTCACAGGTTCTGACTCAGATACGGCTGATGGGGAGGGTGGTTCACATGTGGATGTTCCTGATATTTTGGAGGCTTTTAAATTAATTCTACAGATTACGGATGATCCCGAGCCATACGTCCCTCCTAAGAAACCTGAGAGGTTCAAGTGTCAGAAGGTGGTTAAACAAGTTTTACCTCACTCTGATCACCAAGTGGATATACGTCAGGAACCCTGGGAAAACCCGGGTACGAAGTTTGTGCCTCAAAAGAAGATGCTGGCTCGCTATTCCCTCGCACCAGAGCTGTCTAAGAATTGGGAAACGCCTCCTCCAGTGGACTCACATATGGCTAGGATGGTGGTTTCCTCAGCTCTGCCTGTCACTACCGTCACGTCTCTAAAAGAGCCTACGGATAAACATGTGGAGGGTTGTCTAAAAGCGATTTACACCCTCACGGGTGCTGCACAAAGGCCCACTATTGCAGCTACATGGGCTGTAGAGGCTATTGAAGCATGGGCCTTGGAGTTAGAAGCTGAAATCTCCTCTGACCATGCTAGACAATGCTTGTCATATATTGTCACAGCTTCTCGCTATATTAAAGAGGCGGCTTCTGATGCCGGTATCCTAGCAGCCAAGGCCTCTACTACATCAGTACTGGCTCGCCGGATATTGTGGCTGAGATCCTGGTCTGTGGATCTGGACTCTAGAAAAACCCTGGAAGTACTCCCTTTCAAGGGAGATATTCTGTTTGGGGAGGATTTAAATAAGATAGTGGCTGACTTGGCTACTGCCAAAACTGCCTGTCTGCCAAGTACCGCTCCTTCTGTGTCGAAGGCTAAAGGTACTTCCTTTCGCCCCTTTCGTCCTTCAGGTAAAGCAAAAGGTCAGGCATACAACAAGCAGGCCCGCACTTCCAAACCTGGTAAGCCGAAGCCAAAAAGAGCCTGGGCGGCCCGTCAGCCAGCTTCCAAGACCGATGAGCCTGCCGCATGACGGGGCAGGCCTCCCCCTGGGGGATCCCAGGGTGGGGGGCCGGCTTCTAAGGTATACCCAGGAATGGTTGAAAACCACTTCAGATGCCTGGGTACGGGAAGTCGTCACTCGAGGTTACGCCATAGCCTTCAAAAACCGACCCCCTCATCGATTTTGCCAGACAGACGTCCCGTCGGACCAGACAAAGGCAAACACTCTACATTCGGTGGTACAGACCCACCTGGATACAGGAGTCGTAGTACAGGTGCCTCTTACGCAGAGGGGCCGGGGGTACTATTCTCCGCTGTTTCTAGTCCCGAAACCGAATGGGTCCTTCCAGCCCATTCTCAACCTCAAGGCATTGAACAGGTTTGTGAAGGTTTCCAAGTTCCGTATGGAAACCCTTCGCTCTATAGTTCTGGCCTTGGAGCCTGGGGACTACATGGTCTCCCTGGACATACAGGATGCTTACTTGCATATTCCTATAGCAGCGTCACATCAGCAATACCTGAGGTTTGCTATTGGCAACCTCCATTACCAGTTTCGGGTGTTACCTTTTGGTTTAACAACGGCTCCGCGAGTCTTCACCAAAGTAATGGTGGTGATGACGGTGGTGATGACGGTGGTACTCCGCCGTCTAGGGGTCAGGATACTGCCATATCTGGACGACTTGTTAATCCTGGCAAATTCCCCAGAACTTCTCCTTCGTCATCTGGATATGACGGTCCGGTTTCTACAAGCCCACGGGTGGCTCATCAACTGGAAGAAATCCTTCCTGATTCCTGCTCAGAGCATGGTGCATCTGGGAGCGCTATTGGACACTCACAACCAGAGGCAGTGGCGGAACTAGCAAGCGGTGGGCCCAGGTGCGGCAAAATGCTTTGGGCCTTCCCCATCTCATCCAAGTCCACCCCCTCACCCCTGGAGAGGATCTGTTGAGGGGGACCTGCTCAGGGCCAGAGAAATGGATACCTAGCAACAGTGCCGTAACTAGACATTTTAGCACTGTGTGCAAGAAACGGCATCGGAGCCCCACCCCTGCATGCAAAACAGGGGCAGTGCGCGCCATAGGCGCTCGCAATAATACATAGTGGCGTGGCTTCGTGGGGAAGGGGTGTGGCCACAAAATAATACCAATTCATAAAACGGTGCACAGTAGTCTCCATTATTCAAATTACGCCGCACAGCAGCACCACTACACCAGGTAGAGACCCTTTTACACCTTACAGCGGACAGATTCCTCTTTTTACACATTACGGCAGACAGTGTCCCCTTTTTACACATTACGGCAGACAGCGTCCCCCTTTTTACACATAGCGGCAGACAGTGTACACTTTTTACACATAACGGCAGACAGCGTGCCCTTGTTAAACATAGCGGCAGACAGCGTACACTTTTTACACATAACGGCAGACAGCGTCCCCCTTTTTACACTTTACGGCAGACAGCGAACCCTTTTTACACATTACAGCAGACAGCGTACACTTTTTACACATAACGGCAGACAGCATCCCCTTTTTACACATTACGGCAGACAGCGTGCCCTTGTTAAACATAGCGGCGGACAGCGTACACTTTTTACACATTACGGCAGACAGCGTCCCCCTTTTTACACGTTACGGCAGACAGCGTCCCCTTTTTACACATTACGGCAGACAGCGTACACTTTTTACACATTACGGCAGACAGCGTGCCCTTGTTACACATTACGGCAGACAGCGTCCCCCTTTTTACACATTGCGGCAGGCAGATTACCCCTTTTTACACATTGCGGCAGGCAGATTTCCCATTTTTACACATAGCGGCAGGCAGATTCCCCATTTTTACACATTGCGGCAGGCAGATTCCCCCTTTTTACACATTGCGGCAGGCAGATTCCCCATTTTTACACATAGCGGCAGGCAGATTCCCCATTTTTACACATTGCGGCAGGCAGATTCCCCATTTTTACACATAGCGGCAGGCAGATTCCCCATTTTTACACATAGCAGCAGGCAGTAGAAAGAAAGAAAGAAAGAAAGAAAGAAAGAAAGAAAGAAAGAAAGAAAGAAAGAAAGAAAGAAAGAAAGAAAGAAAGAAAGAAAGAAAAAGAAAGAGACAGAAAGAAAGAAGAATTATACTTACCCTCTCGGCTGGCTCAGGCTCCTCGGTGCAGCTTGACGATTCCCGGGCAGTAGAGAAGGAGGAGGAGGGAGGTGGAGGAGGGAGCCGCAGCAGCGCTGTGTTATTGGTGGAGGCGCTGCTGCTGCTGCCCCTCTGCTTCACTATAGGCTGTTCTCGGAAGACAGCCTATAGTGAAGCAGAGGGGCAGCAGCAGCAGCGCCTCCACCAGTAACAAAGCGCTGTTGCGGCTCCCTCCTCCACCTCCCTCCTCCTTCTTCCTCCGTACCGCTGCTCCTCTCCTCTCCGGGCGGCTGTGCGCTGCGGGCAGCGGTTGCCCGCAGCACGCAGCGGCATGTAATGAGTCAGTTTGACTCATTACATGCTTTGGGCCCCTGGACAGAGGCGGGCCCCAGTGCAACACACTGGTTGCACTGGCGGTAGTTCCGCCTCTGACCAGAGGCTTTTCTTGTCTCAGGAGGAGGTCCTGAAGCTTCAGGACAGGATTCGTTGCTTCCTTTCTCGTCCACAAGTGTCGATACATTCAGCAATGCAGGTGCTGGGCCTCATGGTATCAGCATTCGACATGGTGGAGTATGCTCAATTCCATTCTCGCCCCTTCCAGAGGCTGATTCTAGCCAAGTGGGACTGCCTGCCTCACCGGATCAGGTCTCAAATTATCTCATTGACTCCGGAGGTCCGTCTGTCGCTGCTCTGGTGGCTCCAGGACCAACAATTGTGCAGGGGCCGTCCCTTCTGGATATCCAACTGGGTCCTGTTGACGACAGATGCCAGTCTAAGAGGTTGGGGCGCTGTGCTGGAGCAACACTCCCTTCAGGGTCGGTGGACCAAGGAGGAATCTCTCCTCTCGATCAACATTCTGGAATTGCGGGCGGTCTTCAATGCATTGAACCTGGCCCAGCATTTAATTCAGAACTGTCCTGTTCAAGTGCAGTCGGACAACGCCACCACAGTGGCTTACATAAATCATCAAGGCGGCACTCAAAGCCGTTTGGCAATGAAGGAAATCTCACAGATTCTACATTGGGCGGAACGGCAATCTTCATTCCGGGTGTCCTGAATTGGGAAGCGGACTTTCTCAGACGTCAGGACGTGCATGCCGGCGAGTGGGGCCTCCATCCGGAAGTGTTTAACTCCTAGTGGAAAAGTGGGGTCTTCCAGACGTAGATCTGATGGCGTCTCGACACAATCACAAGGTTCCGGTCTTCGGAGCAAGGACAAGGGATCCTCAAGCAGCATTCGTGGATGCGCTGGCGGTGCCGTGGAGGTTTCGGCTGCCGTAGGTGTTCCCTCCGGTGTCACTCCTGCCCAGGGTAATTCGGAAGTTCAAGCAAGAAAGAGGAATTCTGCTTCTCATAGCTCCAGCGTGGCCCAGACGGCACTGGTTCTCATACCTGCAGGGCCTATCGTCAGAGCGTCCAATTCTACTTCCACAATGCCCAGACCTCCTCGTTCAGGAGTGTCTACCAGGACTTAGCCCGGCTGTCTATGACGGCGTGGCTCTTGAAGCTTCTGTCTTGCTTCTGTCTTGAGGGCTAAGGGTTTTTCTGAAGAGGTCATTAAAACTATGTTGCGGGAACCGGAAACCGGCTTCTGCTCGGATTTACCATAGGGTCTGGCGTTCCTACTTTGTTTGGTGCGCATCTAACAATTATGACGCTTACAAGTTTAGTACAGCCAAACTTTTGGCTTTTCTGCAACAGGGCTTGGATTTAGGCCTGCGTCTGGCCTCCCTCAAGGTTCATATTTCTGCCTTGTCGGTGTGGTTTCAGAGAAAAATTGCGACTTTACCTGATGTTCATACTTTCACTCAGGGTGTGTTGCGTATCCAACCTTCCTATGTCCCGCCTGTGGCTCCTTGGGACTTGTCGGTGGTTTTGGAGGCGTTGCAGGAGCCTCCGTTTGAACCCCTTGGTTCGGCTGACCTTAAGTGGCTTTCCCTTAAGGTGGTGTTCTTGCTGGCTATTGCCTCTGCTAGAAGAGTGTCGGATTTGGGTGCCCTTTCCTGTAGTTCCCCATATCTGATTTTTCACCGTGACCGGGCGGTACTTCGGACTCGTCCCGGTTATTTACCGAAGTTGGTGTCCTCGTTCCACCTTAATCAGGAGATTGTGGTTTCCGGCCTTTGTCTCTCCTGATTGTCTCCCAAAGAGCGGTCTTTGGATGTGGTACGGGCTCTCCGTACCTATGTGAAGAGAACTGCTTCTGTTCGAAAATCTGATTCTCTTTGTTTTGTTTGGATTTCACAAACGTGGCTGGCCTGCTCACAAGCAGACCCTGGCCCGGTGGATTAGAATGGTGATTACACATGCTTATGTGAAGGCTGGTCTGTCAGCTCCTGCTCACATTACGGCCCATTCTACTCAGTCTGTTGGACCTCCTTGGGCGGCCCAACGTGAAGCGACCCTTGAACAATTGTGCAAGGCGGCTACGTGGTCCTCCGAGAACACGTTCATAAGGTTCTATGCCTTCGATACTGCCGCTTCCCAGGATGCTTCCTTTGGACGCCGGGTTCTTGTGCCCGCTACAGTGCGTCCCCTCCCATAAGGAACTGCTTTAGGACATCCCCATTGTCCATCCTTGTGGAGCCCAGTGTACCCCGCAGCAGAAAACGAGTTTTATGGTAAGAACTTACCGTTGTTAAAACTCTTTCTGCGAGGTACACTGGGCTCCACAAGGCGCCCACCAAGACGCACTTAGCTTCTTTGGGTTGGTATGGCATTAGCCACTGACACTTCTCCTGTCGTGAGAGTGTGGTGTATGTGGCTACTAACCGTTGTCGTCTCTTTTCCTGCTACTGCATTGGGCTAGTTAACTAAAAACTGAGCTCCTGTGCAGGGAGGCGGGTTATAGAGGAGGCGGCGCTGTGCATTCTGGGAACAGTCAAAGCTTTGAGCCTGTTGGTGCCTCAGATCCTACTCTACACCCCATTGTCCATCCTTGTGGAGCCCAGTGTACCTCGCAGAAAGAGTTTTAACTAGTGATGAGCGGGTTCGGATCCTCGGAATCCGAACCCCCCCGAACTTTACCCATTTTACACGGGTCCGAGGCAGACTCGGATCATCCCGCCTTGCTCGGTTAACCCGAGCGCGCCCGAACGTCATCATCCCGCGGTCGGATTCTCGCGAGATTCGTATTCTATATAAGGAGCCGTGCGTCGCTGCCATTTTTCACTCGTGCATTGGAGATGATCGTGAGAGGACGTGGCTGGTGTCCTCTCAGTTTCTATGTTCAGTGGGCTGCAAATATCTGTGCTCAGTGTGCTGCAAATATCTGTGCTCAGTGTGCTGCAAATATCTGTGCTCAGTGTGCTGCAAGTGCAAATATCTACGTTCTCTGCCTGAAAAACGCTCCATATCTGATTATCTGTGCTCAGTGTGCTGCAAATATCTGTGCTCAGTGTGCTAATTGCTTTATTGTGGGGACTGGGGACCAGCAGTATTATATAGTAGGAGGACAGTGCAGAGTTTTGCTGACCAGTGACCACCAGTATTATACGTTCTCTGCCTGAAAAACGATCCATATCTGTGCTCAGTGTGCTGCAAATATCTGTGCTCAGTGTGCTAATTGCTTTATTGTGGGGACTGGGGACCAGCAGTATTATATAGTAGGAGGACAGTGCAGAGTTTTGCTGACCAGTGACCACCAGTATTATACGTTCTCTGCCTGAAAAACGCTCCATATCTGTGCTGCATTGTAGTATATAGTAGGAGGACAGTGCAGAATTTTGCTGACTACCAGTATATATAATATATAGCAGTACGGTACAGTAGTCCACTGCTCTACCTCTGTGTCATCAAGTATACTATACCATCCATACCTGTGGTGTATTTCAGTTTTGCACAGTTTGCTGACCACCAGTATATATAATATATAGCAGTACGGTACAGAAGGCCACTGCTCTACCTACCTCTGTGTCGTCAAGTATACTATCCATCCATACCTGTGGTGCATTTTAGTTTTGCACAGTTTGCTGACCACCAGTATATATAATATATAGCAGTATGGTACAGTAGGCCATTGCTTTAACTACCTCTGTGTCATCAAGTATACTATCCATCCATACTTTTGGTGCATTTCAGTTTTGCACAGTTTGCTGACTATCAGTATATATAATATATAGCAGTACGGTACAGTAGGCCACTGCTCTACCTACCTCTGTGTCGTCAAGTATACTATCCATCCATACCTGTGGTGCATTTCAGTTTTGCACAGTTTGCTGACCACCAGTATATATAATATATAGCAGTACGGTACAGTAGGCCACTGCTCTACCTACCTCTGTGTCGTCAAGTATACTATCCATCCATACCTGTGATGCATTTCAGTTTTGCACAGTTTGCTGGCCACCAGTATATATAATTTATAGCAGTACGGTACAGTAGGCCACTGCTCTACCTACCTCTGTGTCGTCAAGTATACTATCCATCCATACCTGTGGTGCATTTCAGTTTTGCACAGTTTGCTGACCACCAGTATATATAATATATAGCAGTACGGTACAGTAGGCCACTGCTCTACCTACCTCTGTGTCGTCAAGTATACTATCCATCCATACCTGTGGTGCATTTCAGTTTTGCACAGTTTGCTGACCACCAGTATATATAATATATAGCAGTACGGTACAGTAGGCCACTGCTCTACCTACCTCTGTGTCGTCAAGTATACTATCCATCCATACCTGTGGTGCATTTCAGTTTTGCACAGTTTGCTGACCACCAGTATATATAATATATAGCAGTACAGTACAGTAGGCCACTGCTCTACCTACCTCTGTGTCGTCAAGTATACTATCCATCCATACCTGTGGTGCATTTCAGTTTTGCACAGTTTGCTGACCACCAGTATATATAATATATAGCAGTACGGTACAGTAGGCCACTGCTCTACCTACCTCTGTGTCATCAAGTATACTATCCATCCATACTTGTGGTGCATATCAGTTTTGCACAGTTTGCTGACTATCAGTATATATAATATATAGCAGTACGGTACAGTAGGCCACTGCTCTACCTACCTCTGTGTCGTCAAGTATACTATCCATCCATACCTGTGGTGCATTTCAGTTTTGCACAGTTTGCTGACCACCAGTATATATAATATATAGCAGTACGGTACAGTAGGCCACTGCTCTACCTACCTCTGTGTCGTCAAGTATACTATCCATCCATACCTGTGGTGCATTTCAGTTTTGCACAGTTTGCTGGCCACCAGTATATATAATTTATAGCAGTACGGTACAGTTGGCCACTGCTCTACCTACCTCTGTGTAGTCAAGTATACTATCCATCCATACCTGTGGTGCATTTCAGTTTTGCACAGTTTGCTGACCACCAGTATATATAATATATAGCAGTACGGTACAGTAGGTCACTGCTCTACCTACCTCTGTGTCGTCAAGTATACTATCCATCCATACCTGTGGTGCATTTCAGTTTTGCACAGTTTGCTGACCACCAGTATATATAATATATAGCAGTACGGTTCAGTAGGCCATTGCTCTACCTACCTCTGTGTCGTCAAGTATACTATCCATCCATACCTGTGGTGCATTTCAGTTTTACACAGTTTGCTGACCACCAGTATATATAATATATAGCAGTACGGTACAGTAGGCCACTGCTCTACCTATCTCTGTGTCGTCAAGTATACTATCCATCCATACCTGTGGTGCATTTCAGTTGTGCGCAGTATATATAGTAGTAGGCCATTGCTATTGATATATTACTGCCATGTAATTCCACACATTAAAAAATGGAGAACAAAAATGTGGAGGGTAAAATAGGGAAAGATCAAGATCCACTTCCACCTCGTGCTGAAGCTGCTGCCACTAGTCATGGGCGAGACGATGAAATGCCATCAACGTCGTCTGCCAAGGCCGATGCCCAATGTCATAGTAGAGAGCATGTAAAATAAAAAAAAATAAAGCTCAGTAAAATGACCCAAAAATCTAAATCAAAATCGTCTGAGGAGAAGCGTAAACTTGCCAATGTGCCATTTACGACACGGAGTGGCAAGGAACGGCTGAGGCCCTGGCCTATGTTCAAGGCTAGTGGTTCAGCTTCACCTGAGGATGGAAGCACTCATCCTCCTGCTACAAAACTTAAAAGAGTTAAGATGGCAAAAGTACAGCAAAGAACTGTGCGTTCTTCTAAATCACAAATCCCCAAGGAGAGTCCAATTGTGTCGGTTGCGATGCCTGACCTTCCCAACACTGGATGGGAAGAGGTTGCGCCTTTCACCATTTGCACGCCACCTGCAATTGCTGGAAGGAGCACCCGCAGTCCAGTTCCTGATAGTCGAATTGAAGATGTCACTGTTGAAGTACACCAGGATGAGGATATGGGTGTTGCTGGTGCTGGGGAGGAAATTGACAAGGAGGATTCTGATGGTGAGGTGGTTTGTTTCAGTCAGGCACCCAGGGAGACACCTGGTGTCCGTGGGACGAATATGGCCATTGACATGCCTGGTCAAAATACAAAAAAAAATCACCTCTTCGGTGTGGAATTATTTAAACAGAAATGCGGACAACTGGTGTCAAGCCGTGTGTTGCCTTTGTCAAGCTGTAATAAGTAGGGGTAAGGACGTTAACCACCTAGGAACATCCTCCCTTATACGTCACCTGGACCGCATTCATCAGAAGTCAGTGACAAGTTCAAAAACTTTGGATGACAGCGGAAGCAGTCCACTGACCACTAAATGCCTTCCTCTTGTAACCAAGCTCCTGCAAACCACACCACCAACTCCCTCAGTGTCAATATCCTCCTTACACAGGAAAGCCAATAGTCCTCTCCTGCCTGGGATTCCTCTGATGCATCCTTGAGTGTAACGCCTACTGCTGCTGGCGCTGCTGTTGTTGCTGCTGGGAGTCGATCGTCATCCCAGAGGAGAAGTCGGAAGACCACTGGTACTACTTCCAGTAAGCAATTGACTGTCCAACAGTCCTTGCGAGGAAGATGAAATATCACAGCAGTCATCCTGCTGCAAAGCGGATAACTCAGGCCTTGGCAGCCTGGATGGTGAGAAACGTGTTTCCGGTATCCACCGTTAATTCACAGGAAACTAGAGACTTGATTGAGGTACTGTGTCCCCGGTACCAAATACCATCTAGGTTCCATTTCTCTAGGCAGGCCATACCGAAAATGTACACAGACGTCAGAAAAAGAGTCACCAGTGTCCTAAAAAATGCAGTTGTACCCAATGTCCACTTGACCACGGACATGTGGACAAGTGGAGCAGGGCAGACTCAGGACTATATGACTGTGACAGCCCACTGGGTAGATGTATTGCCTCCCGCAGCAAGAACAGCAGCGGCTGCATCAGTAGCAGCTAGAGATGAGCGCCGGAAATTTTTCGGGTTTTGTGTTTTGGTTTTGGGTTCGGTTCCGCGGCCGTGTTTTGGGTTCGACCGCGTTTTGGCAAAACCTCACCGAATTTTTTTTGTCGGATTCGGGTGTGTTTTGGATTCGGGTGTTTTTTTCCAAAAAACCTAAAAAACAGCTTAAATCATAGAATTTGGCGGTCATTTTGATCCCAAAGTATTATTAACCTCAAAAACCATAATTTCCACTCATTTTCAGTCTATTCTGAATACCTCACACCTCACAATATTATTTTTAGTCCTAAAATTTGCACCGAGGTCGCTGTGTGAGTAAGATAAGCGACCCTAGTGGCCGACACAAACACCGGGCCCATCTAGGAGTGGCACTGCAGTGTCACGCAGGATGGCCCTTCCAAAAAACCCTCCCCAAACAGCACATGACGCAAAGAAAAAAAGAGGCGCAATGAGGTAGCTGTGTGAGTAAGATTAGCGACCCTAGTGGCCGACACAAACACCGGGCCCATCTAGGAGTGGCACTGCAGTGTCACGCAGGATGTCCCTTCCAAAAAACCCTCCCCAAACAGCACATGACGCAAAGAAAAAAAGAGGCGCAATGAGGTAGCTGTGTGAGTAAGATAAGCGACCCTAGTGGCCGACACAAACACCGGGCCCATCTAGGAGTGTCACTGCAGTGTCACGCAGGATGTCCCTTCCAAAAAACCCTCCCCAAACAGCACATGACGCAAAGAAAAAAAGAGGCGCAATGAGGTAGCTGTGTGAGTAAGATAAGCGACCCTAGTGGCCGACACAAACACCGGGCCCATCTAGGAGTGGCACTGCAGTGTCACGCAGGATGTCCCTTCCAAAAAACCCTCCCCAAACAGCACATGACGCAAAGAAAAAGAAAAGAAAAAAGAGGTGCAAGATGGAATTGTCCTTGGGCCCTCCCACCCACCCTTATGTTGTATAAACAAAACAGGACATGCACACTTTAACCAACCCATCATTTCAGTGACAGGGTCTGCCACACGACTGTGACTGATATGACGGGTTGGTTTGGACCCCCCCCAAAAAAGAAGCAATTAATCTCTCCTTGCACAAACTGGCTCTACAGAGGCAAGATGTCCACCTCATCATCACCCTCCGATATATCACCGTGTACATCCCCCTCCTCACAGATTATCAATTCGTCCCCACTGGAATCCACCATCTCAGCTCCCTGTGTACTTTGTGGAGGCAATTGCTGCTGGTCAATGTCTCCGCGGAGGAATTGATTATAATTCATTTTAATGAACATCATCTTCTCCACATTTTCTGGATGTAACCTCGTACGCCGATTGCTGACAAGGTGAGCGGCGGCACTAAACACTCTTTCGGAGTACACACTTGTGGGAGGGCAACTTAGGTAGAATAAAGCCAGTTTGTGCAAGGGCCTCCAAATTGCCTCTTTTTCCTGCCAGTATAAGTACGGACTGTGTGACGTGCCTACTTGGATGCGGTCACTCATATAATCCTCCACCATTCTATCAATGTTGAGAGAATCATATGCAGTGACAGTAGACGACATGTCCGTAATCGTTGTCAGGTCCTTCAGTCCGGACCAGATGTCAGCATCAGCAGTCGCTCCAGACTGCCCTGCATCACCGCCAGCGGGTGGGCTCGGAATTCTGAGCCTTTTCCTCGCACCCCCAGTTGCGGGAGAATGTGAAGGAGGAGATGTTGACAGGTCGCGTTCCGCTTGACTTGACAATTTTGTCACCAGCAGGTCTTTCAACCCCAGCAGACTTGTGTCTGCCGGAAAGAGAGATCCAAGGTAGGCTTTAAATCTAGGATCGAGCACGGTGGCCAAAATGTAGTGCTCTGATTTCAACAGATTGACCACCCGTGAATCCTTGTTAAGCGAATTAAGGGCTCCATCCACAAGTCCCACATGCCTAGCGGAATCGCTCCGTGTTAGCTCCTCCTTCAATGTCTCCAGCTTCTTCTGCAAAAGCCTGATGAGGGGAATGACCTGACTCAGGCTGGCAGTGTCTGAACTGACTTCACGTGTGGCAAGTTCAAAGGGCATCAGAACCTTGCACAACGTTGAAATCATTCTCCACTGCGCTTGAGACAGGTGCATTCCACCTACTATATCGTGCTCAATTGTATAGGCTTGAATGGCCTTTTGCTGCTCCTCCAACCTCTGAAGCATATAGAGGGTTGAATTCCACCTCGTTACCACTTCTTGCTTCAGATGATGGCAGGGCAGGTTCAGTAGTTTTTGGTGGTGCTCCAGTCTTCTGTACGTGGTGCCTGTACGCCGAAAGTGTCCCGCAATTCTTCTGGCCACCGACAGCATCTCTTGCACGCCCCTGTCGTTTTTTAAAAAATTCTGCACCACCAAATTCAAGGTATGTGCAAAACATGGGACGTGCTGGAATTTGCCCATATTTAATGCACACACAATATTGCTGGCGTTGTCCGATGCCACAAATCCACAGGAGAGTCCAATTGGGGTAAGCCATTCCGCGATGATCTTCCTCAGTTGCCGTAAGAGGTTTTCAGCTGTGTGCGTATTCTGGAAAGCGGTGATACAAAGCGTAGCCTGCCTAGGAAAGAGTTGGCGTTTGCGAGATGCTGCTACTGGTGCCGCCGCTGCTGTTCTTGCGGCGGGAGTCCATACATCTACCCAGTGGGCTGTCACAGTCATATAGTCCTGACCCTGCCCTGCTCCACTTGTCCACATGTCCATGGTTAAGTGGACATTGGGTACAACTGCATTTTTTAGGACACTGGTGAGTCTTTTTCTGACGTCCGTGTACATTCTCGGTATCGCCTGCCTAGAGAAGTGGAACCTAGATGGTATTTGGTAACGGGGGCACACTGCCTCAATAAATTGTCTAGTTCCCTGTGAACTAACGGCGGATACCGGACGCACGTCTAACACCAACATAGTTGTCAAGGCCTCAGTTATCCGCTTTGCAGCAGGATGACTGCTGTGATATTTCATCTTCCTCGCAAAGGACTGTTGAACAGTCAATTGCTTACTGGAAGTAGTACAAGTGGGCTTACGACTTCCCCTCTGGGATGACCATCGACTCCCAGCAGCAACAACAGCAGCGCCAGCAGCAGTAGGCGTTACACGCAAGGATGCATCGGAGGAATCCCAGGCAGGAGAGGACTCGTCAGAATTGCCAGTGACATTGCCTGCAGGACTATTGGCATTCCTGGGGAAGGAGGAAATTGACACTGAGGGAGTTGGTGGGGTGGTTTGCGTGAGCTTGGTTACAAGAGGAAGGGATTTACTGGTCAGTGGACTGCTTCCGCTGTCACCCAAAGTTTTTGAACTTGTCACTGACTTATTATGAATGCGCTGCAGGTGACGTATAAGGGAGGATGTTCCGAGGTGGTTAACGTCCTTACCCCTACTTATTACAGCTTGACAAAGGGAACACACGGCTTGACACCTGTTGTCCGCATTTCTGGTGAAATACTTCCACACCGAAGAGCTGATTTTTTTGGTATTTTCACCAGGCATGTCAACGGCCATATTCCTACCACGGACAACAGGTGTCTCCCCGGGTGCCTGACTTAAACAAACCACCTCACCATCAGAATCCTCCTGGTCAATTTCCTCCCCAGCGCCAGCAACACCCATATCCTCCTCATCCTGGTGTACTTCAACACTGACATCTTCAATCTGACTATCAGGAACTGGACTGCGGGTGCTCCTTCCATCACTTGCAGGGGGCGTGCAAATGGTGGAAGGCGCATGCTCTTCACGTCCAGTGTTGGGAAGGTCAGGCATCGCAACCGACACAATTGGAGTCGGACTCTCCTTGTGGATTTGGGATTTCGAAGAACGCACAGTTCTTTGCGGTGCTACTGCTTTTGCCAGCTTTAGTCTTTTCATTTTTCTAGCGAGAGGCTGAGTGCTTCCATCCTCATGTGAAGCTGAACCACTAGCCATGAACATAGGCCAGGGCCTCAGCCGTTCCTTGCCACTCCGTGTGGTAAATGGCATATTGGCAAGTTTACGCTTCTCCTCCGACAATTTTATTTTAGGTTTTGGAGTCCTTTTTTTACTGATATTTGGTGTTTTGGATTTGACATGCTCTGTACTATGACATTGGGCATCGGCCTTGGCAGACGACGTTGCTGGCATTTCATCGTCTCGGCCATGACTAGTGGCAGCAGCTTCAGCACGAGGTGGAAGTGGATCTTGATCTTTCCCTAATTTTGGAACCTCAACATTTTTGTTCTCCATATTTTAATAGGCACAACTAAAAGGCACCTCAGGTAAACAATGGAGATGGATGGATTGGATACTAGTATACAATTATGGACGGGCTGCCGAGTGCCGACACAGAGGTAGCCACAGCCGTGAACTACCGCACTGTACTGTGTCTGCTGCTAATATATAGACTGGTTGATAAAGAGACAGTATACTCGTAACTAGTATGTATGTATAAAGAAAGAAAAAAAAACCACGGTTAGGTGGTATATACAATTATGGACGGGCTGCCGAGTGCCGACACAGAGGTAGCCACAGCCGTGAACTACCGCACTGTACTGTGTCTGCTGCTAATATATAGACTGGTTGATAAAGAGATAGTATACTCGTAACTAGTATGTATGTATAAAGAAAGAAAAAAAAACCACGGTTAGGTGGTATATACAATTATGGACGGGCTGCCGAGTGCCGACACAGAGGTAGCCACAGCCGTGAACTACCGCACTGTACTGTGTCTGCTGCTAATATATAGACTGGTTGATAAAGAGATAGTATACTCGTAACTAGTATGTATGTATAAAGAAAGAAAAAAAAACCACGGTTAGGTGGTATATACAATTATGGACGGGCTGCCGAGTGCCGACACAGAGGTAGCCACAGCCGTGAACTACCGCACTGTACTGTGTCTGCTGCTAATATAGACTGGTTGATAAAGAGATAGTATACTCGTAACTAGTATGTATGTATAAAGAAAGAAAAAAAAACCACGGTTAGGTGGTATATACAATTATGGACGGGCTGCCGAGTGCCGACACAGAGGTAGCCACAGCCGTGAACTACCGCACTGTACTGTGTCTGCTGCTAATATATAGACTGGTTGATAAAGAGATAGTATACTCGTAACTAGTATGTATGTATAAAGAAAGAAAAAAAAACCACGGTTAGGTGGTATATACAATTATGGACGGGCTGCCGAGTGCCGACACAGAGGTAGCCACAGCCGTGAACTACCGCACTGTACTGTGTCTGCTGCTAATATATAGACTGGTTGATAAAGAGATAGTATACTCGTAACTAGTATGTATGTATAAAGAAAGAAAAAAAAACCACGGTTAGGTGGTATATACAATTATGGACGGGCTGCCGAGTGCCGACACAGAGGTAGCCACAGCCGTGAACTACCGCACTGTACTGTGTCTGCTGCTAATATAGACTGGTTGATAAAGAGATAGTATACTCGTAACTAGTATGTATGTATAAAGAAAGAAAAAAAAACCACGGTTAGGTGGTATATACAATTATGGACGGGCTGCCGAGTGCCGACACAGAGGTAGCCACAGCCGTGAACTACCGCACTGTACTGTGTCTGCTGCTAATATAGACTGGTTGATAAAGAGATAGTATACTCGTAACTAGTATGTCTATAAAGAAAGAAAAAAAAACCACGGTTAGGTGGTATATACAATTATGGACGGGCTGCCGAGTGCCGACACAGAGGTAGCCACAGCCGTGAACTACCGCACTGTACTGTGTCTGCTGCTAATATAGACTGGTTGATAAAGAGATAGTATACTACTAATATTATATATACTGGTGGTCAGGTCACTGGTCACTAGTCACACTGGCAGTGGCACTCCTGCAGCAAAAGTGTGCACTGTTTAATTTTAATATAATATTATGTACTCCTGGCTCCTGCTATAACCTATAACTGGCACTGCAGTGCTCCCCAGTCTCCCCCACAATTATAAGCTGTGTGAGCTGAGCACAGTCAGATATATATATACATTGATGCAGCACACTGGGCTGAGCAGTGCACACAGATATGGTATGTGACTGAGTCACTGTGTGTATCGTTTTTTTCAGGCAGAGAACGGATATATTAAATAAAACAAACAACTGCACTGTCTGGTGGTCACTGTGGTCGTCAGTCACTAAACTCTGCACTCTCTTCTACAGTATCGCAGCCTCAGGTCAATCTCTCTCTCTCTCTCTCAACCCTAATCTAAATGGAGAGGACGCCAGCCACGTCCTCTCCCTATCAATCTCAATGCACGTGTGAAAATGGCGGCGACGCGCGGCTCCTTATATAGAATCCGAGTCTCGCGAGAATCCGACAGCGTCATGATGACGTTCGGGCGCGCTCGGGTTAACCGAGCAAGGCGGGAGGATCCGAGTCTGCTCGGACCCGTGAAAAAAACATGAAGTTCGTGCGGGTTCGGATTCAGAGAAACCGAACCCGCTCATCTCTAGTAGCAGCATCTCGCAAACGCCAACTCGTTCCTAGGCAGGCTACGCTTTGTATCACCGCTTTCCATAAGAGGCACACAGCTGACAACCTCTTACGGAAACTGAGGAACATCATCGCAGAATGGCTTACCTCAATTGGACTCTCCTGGGGATTTGTGACATCGGACAATGCCACCAATATTGTGCGTGCATTACATCTGGGCAAATTCCAGCACGTCCCATGTTTTGCACATACATTGAATTTGGTGGTGCAGAATTATTTAAAAAATGACAGGGGCGTGCAAGAGATGCTGTCGGTGGCCCGAAGAATTGCGGGCCACTTTCGGCATTCAGCCACCGCGTGCCGAAGACTGGAGCACCAGCAAACAGTCCTGAACCTGCCCTCCATCATCTGAAGCAAGAGGTGGTAACGAGGTGGAATTCAGTCCTCTATATGCTTCAGAAGATGGAGGAGCAGCAAAAGGCCATTCAAGCCTATACATCTGCCTACGATATAGGCAAAGGAGGGGGAATGCACCTGACTCAAGTGCAGTGGAGAATGATTTCAACGTTGTGCAAGGTTCTGCAACCCTTTGAACTTGCCACACGTGAAGTCAGTTCAGACACTGCCAGCCTGAGTCAGGTCATTCCCCTCATCAGGCTTTTGCAGAAGAAGCTGGATACATTGAAGGAGGAGCTAAAATAGAGCGATTCCGCTAGGTATGTGGGACTTGTGGATGGAGCCCTTAATTCGCTTAACCAGGATTCACGGGTGGTCAATCTGTTGAAATCAGAGCACTACATTTTGGCCACCGTGCTCGATCCTAGATTTAAAACCTACGTTGTATCTCTCTTTCCGGCAGACACAAGTCTGCAGAAGTTCAAAGACCTGCTGGTGAGAAAATTGTCAAGTCAAGCGGAACGTAACCCGTCAACAGCTCCTCCTTCACATTCTCCCGCAACTGGGGCTGCGAGGAAAAGGCTAAGAATTCCGAGCCCACCCGCTGGCAGTGATGCAGGGCAGTCTGGAGCGAGTGCTGACATCTGGTCCGGACTGAAGGACCTGCCAACGATTACTGACATGTCGTTTACTGTCACTGCATATGATTCTGTCACCATTGAAAGAATGGTGGAGGATTATATGAGTGACCGCATCCAAGTAGGCACGTCAGACAGTCTGTACGTATACTGGCAGGAAAAAGAGGCAATTTGGAGGCCCTTGCACAAACTGGGTTTATTTTACCTAAGTTGCCCCCCCCCCCCCCTCCAGTGTGTACTCCGAAAGAGTGTTTAGTGCAGCCGCTCACCTTGTCAGCAATCGGCGTACGAGGTTACTTCCAGAAAATGTGGAGAAGATGATGTTCATCAAAATGAATTATAATCAATTCCTCCGTGGAGACATTCACCAGCAATTGCCTCCAGAAAGTACACAGGGACCTGAGATGGTGGATTCCAGTGGGGACGAATTAATAATCTGTGAGGAGGGGGATGTACACAGTGAAAGGGGTGAGGAATCGGACGATGAGGAGGAGGTGGACATCTTGCCTCTGTAGAGCCAGTTTGTGCAAGGAGAGATTGATTGCTTCTTTTTTGGTGGGGGCCCAAACCAACCAGTCATTTCAGTCACAGTTGTGTTGCAGACCCTGTCGCTGAAATGATGGGTTTGTTAAAGTGTGCATGTCCTGTTTATACAACATAAGGGTGTGTGGGAGGGCCCAAGGACAATTCCATCTTGTACCTCTTTTTTCTTTCATTTTTCTTTGCATCATGTGCTGTTTGGGGACTATTTTTTTGAAGTGCCATCCTGCCTGACACTGCAGTGCCACTCCTAGATGGGCCAGGTGTTTGTGTCGGCCACTTGTGTCACTTAGCTTAGCCATCCAGCGACCTTGGTGCACCTCTTTTTTTCTTTGCATCATGTGCTGTTTGGGGACTATTTTTTAAATCTGCCATCCTGCCTGACACTGTAGTGCCACTCCTAGATGGGCCAGGTGTTTGTGTCGGCCACTTGGGTCGCTTAGCTTAGCCACCAAGCGACCTTGGTGCACCTCTTTTTTTCTTTGCATCATGTGCTGTTTGGGGACTATTTTTTAAATCTGCCATCCTGTCTGACACTGCAGTGCCACTCCTAGATGGGCCAGGTGTTTGTGTCGGCCACTTGGGTCGCTTAGCTTAGTCACACAGCTACCTCATTGCGCCTCTTTTTTTCTTTGCATCATGTGCTGTTTGGGGACTATTTTTTAAATCTGCCACCCTGCCTGACACTGCAGTGACACTCCTAGATGGGCCAGGTGTTTGTGTCGGCCACTTGGGTCGCTTAGCTTAGCCATCCAGCGACCTTGGTGAACCTCTTTTTTTCTTTGCATCATGTGCTGTTTGGGACTATTTTTTAAATCTGCCATCCTGTCTGACACTGCAGTGCCACTCCTAGATGGGCCAGGTGTTTGTGTCGGTCACTTGGGTCGCTTAGCTTAGTCACACAGCTACCTCATTGCGCCTCCATTTTTCTTTGCATCATGTGCTGTTTGGGGACTATTTTTTTGAAGTGCCATCCTGCCTGACACTGCAGTGCCACTCCTAGATGGGCCAGGTGTTTGTGTCGGCCACTTGGGTCGCTTAGCTTAGCCATCCAGCGACCTTGGTGCACCTCTTTTTTTCTTTGCATCATGTGCTGTTTGGGGACTATTTTTTAAATCTGCCATCCTGTCTGACACTGCAGTGCCACTCCTAGATGGGCCAGGTGTTTGTGTCGGCCACTTGGGTCGCTTAGCTTAGTCATCCAGCGACCTCGGTGCAAATTTTAGGACTAAAAATAATATTGTGAGGTGTGAGGTGTTCAAAATAGACTGAAAATGAGTGGAAAGTATGGTTATTGAGGTTAATAATACTATGGGATCAAAATGACCCCCAAATTCTATGATTTAAGCTGTTTTTGAGGGTTTTTTGTAAAAAAACACCCGAATCCAAAACACACCCGAATCCGACAAAAAATTTTCAGGGAGGTTTTGCCAAAACGCGTCCGAATCCAAAACACGGCCGCGGAACCGAATCCAAAACCAAAACACAAAACCCGAAAAATTTCCGGTGCACATCACTAGTTTTAACAACGGTAAGTTCTTACCATAAAACTCGTTTTCACATTATTATATACAGTGTCCTCAGTTTAAATTATGCCACATTAAAGCGCTCCCAGTTCACATTATGCAACACTATGGTGCCTCCACTTCATATTGTGCCACATTACAGTGCCCCAGTTCATATTACTACATGTAACATTATGATGCCATCCAGTTCATTTTATACCACAGTAGAATAAGCAGGTCCAGGGATGTAACCATATATATTGTAGGAGGAAAGGCAAAAGTTTGTAAGGGCCCCTATGTACCACCCAATGGTTGAAAATGTATACAACACATGTGATTTTGACAGGGAAGGTGGGCCCCTCTCAGCTCTGGGCCCCATAGCAGCTGCACTCCCTGCACCTATGGTAGCTACGCCCGTGTGTGGCATACTTTGGGACACACAGTTAAATATTGATCAGGTTACAGTGCTGGTCGGATACAGTACAGGTCAAATACAGTGCGGGTTACAGTGCAGGTTGGATACAGTGCGCGTCGGATACAGTGTGGAATACAGTGTGGGTCGTATACAGTGCAGGTAGCATACAGTGTGGGTTGGCTATAGTGCAAGGTCAGATACAGTGCACATTGAATACAGTACGAGATACAGTGCAGGTCAGTTACATCAATAGTGCACTTACTGTGGCTGGGAGTGTCGATGTTGTCCTCAGTGTGGGGCTGTGCATAGTGCGGGGGTGTCCTCAATGCAGAGGTCCCAGTGGTGACGGCAATGTGAGGGTGCCGGCAGTGTCCTCAATGTGGATATGCCAGCGGTGTCAGCAGTGGTGGATGAAGTCAGGGTCCTCAGTGCGGGGATGTTGGTGGTGTCGACAATGCGAGGGGGTGCCAGCAGTGTCCTCATTGTGGGGGTGCCAGCAGTATGAAGTGCCAGAGGTGTCCTCATTGTTGGTATGTCGATGCTGTTGGCAGCAGGGAGGTGTTCAGACATTGTCAGCAATGCAGGGGTGTCGGCTGTGTCCTCAGGGCAAGGGAGTAGTATCGGCAGTGTGGGTATCCCAGTGTTGTCCTCAGTGCAGGGGTTCTGATGGTGTCCTCACTGCGGGAGTGTCGGCAGTGAGGAGTGTATGTTTTCCTCAGTGCAGGGGTGCCAGCAGTGTCGACAATGCAGGAGTGCCGGAGGTGTCCTCAGTGCAGGAGTGCTGGCAGTGTCCTCACTGCGAGGGTGACGGCAGTGTCGGCAGTGAGGGTGCCCCAGTGGTGTCCTATGTGCGAGGGTTCTGGCTGTGTTGGCAGTGCAGGGGTGCCAGTAGTGTCCTCTTTGGGGGGTGCCAGTGTTGTTGGCAGTGTGGGGGTGCCAGCAGTAAAGGCAGTGTGGGGGTGCCACTGGTGTCCTCTGTACGGGAGAGTTGACAGTGTGGGCTGCATCCTCTGTGTGGAGGGGTCAGCAGTGCGAGGGATGCTGGCTGTGTCAGCAGTGCAGGAGTGCATGCAGTTTCCTCAGTGCAGGGATGCCGGCAGTGTCGGCAATGCGGGAGTGCCGAAGGTGTCCTCAGTGCAGGGGTGCCGATGAAGTCCTCACTGCAGGGGTGCCAGCAGTGTCAGCAGTGCGGGTGTCCCAGTGGTGTCCTATGTGCAGGGGTTTTGGCTGTGTCAGCAGTGTGGGGGTGCCACTGGTGTTCTCTGTATGGGGGAGTCAGCAGTGTGGGCTGCGTCCTCTGTGTGGGGGTGTCAGCAGTGCAGGGGTGCCAGCAGTGTCGACAATGCGGGAGTGCCGGAGGTGTCCTCGGTGCAGGAGTGCCAGCAGTGTCTTTACTGCAGGGGTGCCGGCAGTGTGGGTGCCTCAGTGGTGTCCTATGTGTAGGTGTTCTGGCTGTGTCGGCAGTGTGGGGTGCCAGTGGCATCCTCTTTGGGGTGGTGCCGGCAGTGTGAGGGTGCCAGCGGTGTCGGCAATGCAGGGGTGCCACTGGTGTCCTCTGTATGGGTGAGTTGGCAGTGTGAGCTATGTCCTCTGTGTGGAGAGGTCGGCAGTGCGAGGGGTGCTGGCTGTGTCAGCAGTGCAGGAGTGCATGCGGTTTCCTCAGTGCAGGGGTGCCGGCAGTGTTGGCAGTGTGGGTGTCCCATTGGTGTCCTCAGTGCAGGGGTGCTGACGGTGTCCTCACTGCAGAGGTGCCAGTAGTGTCGGCAATGCTGGTGTCCCAGTGGTGTCCTATGTGCGGGGCTTCTGGCTGTGTCAGCAGTGTGGGGGTGCCAGTGGTGTCCTCTGTAGGTTGGGGATGGGTGCCAGCGGTGTCGGCAATGCGAGGGTGCCACTGGTGTCTTCTGTACGAGGGAGTCGACAGTGTGGGCTGCGTCCTCAGTGTGGAGGTGTCGGCAGTGCGGGGATGCTGGCTGTGTCAGCAGTGCAGGAGTGAATACAGTTTCCGCAGTGCAGGGGTGCTGGCAGTGTCGACAATGCAGGAGTGCTGGAGGTGTCCACTATTCATTATTCGGGTGGTCTTCAGTTTGCCGGCGGCCGGGCTCCCGACGACCAGCATACCGGCGCCGGAATCCCGACCGCCGGCATACCGACAGCTTTTCTCCCTCTTGGGGGTCCACGACCCCCTGGAGGGAGAATAAATAGTATGGCGCGCGCAGCGTGCCACCGTGCCCACAGCGTAGCGCAGCAAGCCTGCAAGGGGCTCATTTGCGCTTGCACAGCTGTCGGTATGCCGGCGGTCGGGATTCCAGGCGCCGGTATGCTGGCCGCCGGGAGCCCGACCGCCGGCATAACATACTACACCCCATTATTCTATATAGACATGTCACACATGCGGAAACTGTAGTTTTTATTCCTATAGCCAATTGGGGTGATCACAATAATGCACAGTGAATGTGAAAGTGACTGTATGAGAGGCGATCGCTTGGCACCGATGACTGCAATGCGCCGGCGCACTGCGTCGCCGGTGCATGCGCAGTTCCGACCCGAACGCTGCGCTGCAACAAACTGCAGCGAGTGATCGGGTCGGAATGACCCCCTATGTGCACAGTACCTTATCACTATACAGTAAAGAAGATGGCTGCAGTCTGCACACTTATCAGGTTGGAGGCTGAACCTTCCTGCAGCAAACTCTTAAAACATTCAGTTTCTTTAGATGGTGTTGCTAGCCAGAGCTCTACTCCTTCCTATGGGAAGTCGGCAGTTGATTTGATCCCTCCAATTCCTCTGAGCTGTTCCCTCCAATTCCTTCATAGTGCGGCCATGCATATGCGTGACCTCAGATCATATATGCGCAGAAGACCAAGACGGGGTGCTAAATATCACTTCAATGGCAGTATTACTGATCACGACAGCTTCTTTTTAGATTACAGTAGCTTTCCCTGCACCAGAGCAATTCTTAATTATCTGGTGATTTTGCATATACTCGTGGTGAGTTGAAAACTTAATCATCTGGCTCCCGATTATGAATAGGCCCCTTGGAATCAATCATTGTTGAATAATTTGAATCTGATCTATCCATTTTGAGATTATGATAAAAAAAACAGGTATTTGGGGCATCTATAAAGAATTAATATATTTTGGAAGCAAGGAGAAACCTTAGCTGGCAAAAACCATAAAACTTCTATGATCATCTATGGAAACATTCAGCATGTGCAATCACAAGAGAAAATAGTTATAAAGTTATTTATCCGTGGTATCTGAACTAACGGCTATTTCATATCCATGCAAATCTCACTATATAATTTCAGTGTACTGTAGTGTTATCAGTGGTCTATCTATGGGGGTCATTCCGAGTTGATTGCTAGCTGCCGTTGTTCGTTGCATAGCGATCAGTGAAAAAAATGGCTAATCTGCGCATGCGTATGCACCGCAATGCGCATGTGCATCGTACGGCTACAAAGTCCTTTGTGGTTTTGCACTGGTTCTAGCGGGTGTGGTATTGAAAGTCGACAGTAACTAGGTCGACAATGTCTAGGTCGACCACTATTGGTCGACAGTAACTAGGTCGACAGGGTGTCTAGGTCGACAGGGTCTTTAGGTCGACATGTTCTAGGTCGACAGGTCAAAAGGTCGACATGAGTTTTTAATGTTATTTTGGTGTCGTTTTCTTCGTAGAGTGACCGGGAACCCCAATTAGTGCACCGTGTCCCCTCGCATGGCTCGCTTCGCTCGCCATGCTTCGGGCATGGTGCCTTCGCTTCGCTCGGCACAGATTACCGTTCCAATCGTAGTCCACGTGGATCGTTAAGTATGAAAAGGTTCAAAAAAAGAAGAAAATTGTGAAAAACTCATGTCGACCTTTTGACCTGTCGACCTAGAACATGTCGACCTAAAGACCCTGTCGACCTAGACACCCTGTCGACCTAGTTACTGTCGACCAATAGTGGTCGACCTAGACATTGTCGACCTAGTTACTGTCGACTTTCAATCCGGATCCCGGTTCTAGCGACGATTCCAATCGCACAGCCGATCGCAAGGAGATTGACAGGAAGAGGGTGTTCCTGGGTGTCAACTGACCGTTTTCTGGGAGTGTATGGAAAAACGCAGGCGTGGCCGGGCGTTTTCTGGGCGGGTATCTGACGTCATTACCGCGTTACTCGTCGCAGCAATCATCGCACAGGATAAGTAACTACAGGGCTGGTCTTGTTTTGCACAAAATGTGTTTTCAGGCGCTCGGCTGCACAGGCGTTCGCACTCCTGCAAAGCGAAAATACACTCCCCCGTGGGCGGCGACTATGCGTTTGCACGGCTGCTAAAAACTGCAAGCGAACGATCAACTCGGAATGGCCCCTATAATGGGTGCATGGTGTGTGGTGCACATGGGCCCCTGGGTCCAGGGAGGCCCATCCTGCACCCATTTCTTCAATACTTACCCCTCCAGAGTCCAGCGTCAGTGGCAGCAGCACTGCACAAATCACAGAGTCATTTTACCAGTGTTTCACGCATGACGAATAGGAAAAAAATCACAGTGAAAATAGCCACTGTGTTATTTCACTAGAGACCTGGGCATGCACACTAGACTCTGGCACAGCAGTAGGGGCAACTAGTGACCCTTGTGCTCAGAGTCTGCTGCCCTGCTGGTTAGAGAGGGGGGGTCGGATGGAGACTGAACACGCTCTCCCTCCTCTTTTAATACCGTTCTGTGTTATCCATATCATTATATTGCCTCTTACATTGGTAACTCACTCATCAACTATTATAGCACTTTTATCCTTGTGAGTCATCACATATTTGTAATTTGATGTTTAGGAAACTGTCATAGGTTGTGATGTTCAGTGAATGAAGATGAGATGGGATTTGACACCTTTGTGGCAATGATTTGCTACTGATATACAGACATATAAAAGCTAATTAGATCGTTTTCCTAGGGGAAATTAATTCATAAATAAACAAACATGTATATAGAACCCATGGATTGCAGTGAGGTAAATGGCTGAGGAGGCACTGGCTAGCACCAGAGCAAGATTTACACAAAATATATGACCAAAAGTGTTCATGTGTGCATTATACACGGGTGCAGAGTATATACTGCTGGAAATTTGGTGAGTTTTGATCAGAGATGTATAGAAAAGGAAGACAGGTGAGGCACTGCTTCACCGGCCATAGAAGTTATTAGAATAATACAAAAAAAGATATTTTTAATATATGCTTTGTATACTTTACATAGTCTAAACTCTGGCGTATACTGGAGTATAACAGGAAAAGCTCTGCCTCACCTCACCGCACATCACTGGTAGAACCTTACAGATTACGGGCGGGATGTACAAAGAGTGTGGAGTACATTTCACCAAACATCTCAATTATACTAATTCCATATGTACTAAAATATGCGATTAGTATTGCAAAGGACAGCTCTTCCAAAAAGAGCTGCCTTTTGCAAAGCTGCCACTGCTGGGTGAGAGGGTGTCCTCTGGTCTCCTCTACCTCCAAGCCCTCGGTGCAGGGGTTAAAGTGTGTGTGTGGGGTACTGAGTTCCACCACCTGTAATGGTAGGGGTAATCAGTTCCACCTCCTCTATTGCTCTGCATAGTAATTCCAACAGAAAAGCCAATCCCATCACCTATGTCAATAGATGATGCAGGCGGTGCAAGTGTTACTGATGAGCTGCAGCCACCTCCCTCCTTCCTCAGGTCCTACTGGCTCCATGGTCCTCTGCCATCTACAGCCAACCCCTCCTGCTACTCACCCATGCACTGTCTGTTGGACAGCATTCATCCACTCCTCAGGTCCCAGTGGCTTCTTTTTCTGGTACAATGTATGTTGATGTCATGCTGTCACCGCTGCTGATGTTAAGAAGAGCCATGAAGAGAAGCAGGTTCTGTGCACCTTGAAGACAAGATGAGAGTGGCTGTAGCAACAACAGTGGTGGTGAAGCAGCTGGAGGTATACAGGGCATGAGCTGCTGGAGGGACACAGGCAGTGAGCTTCTGGAGTGACAGAGACAAAGATGTGTATAAGTGGCACTACTGTGGGCATTATGTGTATGTGGCACTACTGTTGGCATTATGTGTAAGGGGTACTACTACTGTTGGCATTATGTGTAAGGGGTACTACTACTGTGGGCATTCTGTACATAAGTGGCACTACTACTGTGGGCATTTTGTGTCTAAGCGACACTTCTGTGTGCATTATGTGTAAGGGGCACTACTACTGTGGAAATTGTGTATAAGGGGCACTACTGTGGGCATTGTATATAAGGGGCACTACTGTGTGGCATAACGTGTATAAAGAGTACCATTGTGTAGCCCAATGTAATTAAAGAGCACTACTGAGTGACGTAACCTGAATAACGGGCATTACTTTATGGTGTAATATGAATCTGGGGCACTGCTTGCGGTGTAATGTGAATAAGATTATGCTACTTGGGGGTACTATTGTGTGACAACACTGCTTCTTTGTGAGATCAATGTTCCTTTATAAAGTTTTGGAAGTAGGGCACTAATTTATAGTTTGCTGTTTACGGGGTTTCAAAAACACTAGCATTGGCACTTGCTCCACTTACTGTGAGGGAGGGTGGGGGGTGGTAGGTAGCAGTGTAAATGAGTTCCACCACCTCTCCAGGACCATTTTAAGCCCTGCCCAGGATCCTCCTGCTGGTGACGTCTGCAGGACTCCTCCTCCCTGCACCTGGAAGGTGAGGCCACACAGCTGAGGAAGAAAGAAGTTGGGGGATCCGGGAGCATGCTGGAGGGCTACCAGGACACGAAGTGAGGGGGACTGGAGTGAGCGGTGCTGGAAACCTGAGGCGGCGGGATGCGGAAAGAAACACATAGGTAAAAGCTGCCGTTACCCTTCACATTAGTAAGTGGGAGTCCATGGATTAGTACATATGAAAATGCAGTAAAAACTCTGAGTAAAAACCTTTTCCTATAGTACAACCCACCCTACATAAGATTAACTCATGATAATGAACGGTACAGTGTGTACTTAACTTATCAATAGAATTTCAACAAGAAGGAGGAGCAGTATTATGTGAAACTCAGCATGGCGCTATGGTAGTAATGTGATGTAAAGCACTGTAACCGTATCAGCTGTAGAACTTTAAACATGATGCTTTGCCATCATCTTTAAAGTATTAGAGCCGACACGGTTGCAGTGCTTTACATCCCTTTACTACAATGTCGGCATGTACAATGTTCCCATAACACTGTTCCCCATCTCATTGTAAACTTTTTCAAACTTGATAAGACTCCCCTTATGAAAAACATGACAGCATTACAATAGCAAACCAAGAAAATACTAAATGTTGTTTCTTGGTTTTTGGTTACTTGACACGGTATGCCCAGGGCCGGAGCTTCCACTAGGCAGCTTTAGGCAGCTGCCTAGGGGCGCTGGGACCTGAGGGGGAGGCCTGCTGCAGCTGCCTAAAAAAGGTAGCATAGTCCTACCTTTCACAGCAACTGCAATCCCCCAGAATGCGTATCTTACAGTAGCCGTGACTGCTAAGCTCCCGTATTGCAGCCTCCAGCTCCACCTCCACCCGGCACAGGCAGTAACTTTGACAGCTCCTGGAGTCCTGGCTGGGGGTGACATGCAGCACTGCTCTTCATTCCAGGCTCTTTCACAGACTACTCCGTTCCAACTCTGCACTGCAGCCTGCAGGTAAGGTGGCTGCACAGTGCATTCTCTGCATTGATAAGGAAAGAGAGCGAGAGCAGCGGTGTGGTGAGAGGTGGGGGGGGGGGGGGGAGGAGATAAGGAGCAGGCATGCACACAGTCTGGGGGGATGAGCAGCAGCATGCACACAGATTTTGGGGGGATAGAACAGCAGACATTTAACAGAGTAGGGGGTAGTGGGTGAGAGCAGCATGCCTTTCATCTGAAGGGTGGGTAGGGGGAAGGGGCAGAAGGCAGAAGTTTTGCCTAGGGTGCCGAGAAACCTTGCACCGGCCCTGGGTATGCCTATTTTATTTATTATATGTGGTCCTTTTACTTTTGTCATTAAGAAAGTTTTGATTTCAATTTCTAAGTTAAAGAAATTCTAAATGTCAGGCATCAGTGATTCTGGATAAAATATGTCATTATAATGGGACGCTGAAACCGTCCTGAAGTGTGTTAGACTATTGATGCAATGCTGCAGAAACATACAGTACAGTATGGAATTCATCAGAAATACACACTGTTCCGTACTTCGCAAATCAGTTTTTATCAATGTAAGTTTTCAAAGCCTGAAATTGCAGTAGACCTTGAGGCATAAAAGGTCCTTTCACATATTCTGCCTATTAGTACTCTGGACAGGAATAAAGGCAGTTTGGGTGTCCCTGAATGTGCACCAACCATAAACAGTTAAGTTCTGTAATTTGTGCAACTGATCCAGCAGTGCGGAAAACAGATCTACATAGAGCAGGGACATATAAATTATAGAGATGAGCGGGTTCGGTTTCTCTGAATCCGAACCCGCCAGAACTTCATGGTTTTTTTCACGGGTCCGAGCAGACTCGGATCTTCCCGCCTTGCTCGGTTAACCCGAGCGCGCCCGAACGTCATCATGACGCTGTCGGATTCTCGCGAGACTCGGATTCTATATAAGGAGCCGCGCGTCGCCGCCATTTTCACACGTGCATTGAGATTGATAGGGAGAGGACGTGGCTGGCGTCCTCTCCATTTAGATTATAAGAGACTGAGAGAGATTTACTGGAGCTGACTAGGAGGAGTACTGTTACTGTAGAAGTGTAGAGACTGAGTGGAGAGAGTTTACTAGTGAGGACAGTGCAGTTTACTTTATAATCCGTTCTCTGCCTGAAAAAAGCGATACACAGCACACAGTGACTCAGTCACATACCATATCTGTGTGCACTGCTCAGGCTCAGGCCAGTGTGCTGCATCATCTATTATCTATATATAATATTATATATATCTGTCTGACTGCTCAGCTCACACAGCTTATAATTGTGGGGGAGACTGGGGAGCACTACTGCAGTGCCAGTTATAGGTTATAGCAGGAGCCAGGAGTACATAATATATTATATAGTGAGTGACCACCAGACACACAGTGCAGTTTATTTAATATATCCGTTCTCTGCCTGAAAAAAGCGATACACACAGTGACTCAGTCAGTCACATACCATATCTGTGTGCACTGCTCAGGCTCAGGCCAGTGTGCTGCATCATCTATTATCTATATATAATATTATATATATCTGTCTGACTGCTCAGCTCACACAGCTTATAATTGTGGGGGAGACTGGGGAGCACTACTGCAGTGCCAGTTATAGGTTATAGCAGGAGCCAGGAGTACATAATATATTATATAGTGAGTGACCACCAGACACACAGTGCAGTTTATTTAATATCCGTTCTCTGCCTGAAAAAAGCGATACACACAGTGATTCAGTCAGTCACATACCATATCTGTGTGCACTGTGCAGTGCACTGCTCAGGCTCAGGCCAGTGTGCTGCATCATCTATATATATTATATATCTGTCTGACTGCTCAGCTCACACAGCTTATAATTGTGGGGGAGACTGGGGAGCACTACTGCAGTGCCAGTTATAGGTTATAGCAGGAGCCAGGAGTACATATTATATTAAAATTAAACAGTGCACACTTTTGCTGCAGGAGTGCCACTGCCAGTGTGACTGACCAGTGACCTGACCACACTGACCACCAGTATAGTTAGTAGTATACTTATATTGTGATTGCCTGAAAAAGTTAAACACTCGTCGTGTGACTTCACTTGTGTGTTTTTTTTTTTTTATTCTATAAAAATAAAACTCATTCTGCTGACAGACAGTGTCCAGCAGGTCCGTCATTATATAATATATAATATATACCTGTCCGGCTGCAGTAGTGATATATATATATTTTTTATATCATTTATCATCCAGTCGCAGCAGACACAGTACGGTAGTTCACGGCTGTGGCTACCTCTGTGTCTCTGCACTCGGCAGGCAGTCCGTCCATAATTGTAATACCACCTAACCGTGGATTTTTTTCATTCTTCTTTATACATACATAGTTACATAGACATCTTCTCTTTATCAACCAGTCTATATTAGCTGCAGACACAGTACAGTACGGTAGTTCACGGCTGTGGCTACCTCTGTGTCTGTACTCGGCAGGCAGTCCGTCCATAATTGTATACCACCTAACCGTGGTTTTTTTTCATTCTTCTTTATACATACATAGTTACATAGACATCTTCTCTTTATCAACCAGTCTATATTAGCTGCAGACACAGTACAGTACGGTAGTTCACGGCTGTGGCTACCTCTGTGTCTGCACTCGGCAGGCAGTCCGTCCATAATTGTATACCACCTAACCGTGGATTTTTTTCATTCTTCTTTATACATACATAGTTACATAGACATCTTCTCTTTATCAACCAGTCTATATTAGCTGCAGACACAGTACAGTACGGTAGTTCACGGCTGTGGCTACCTCTGTGTCTGCACTCGGCAGGCAGTCCGTCCATAATTGTATACCACCTAACCGTGGATTTTTTTCATTCTTCTTTATACATACATAGTTACATAGACATCTTCTCTTTATCAACCAGTCTATATTAGCTGCAGACACAGTACAGTACGGTAGTTCACGGCTGTGGCTACCTCTGTGTCTGCACTCGGCAGGCAGTCCGTCCATAATTGTATACCACCTAACCGTGGATTTTTTTCAGTCTTCTTTATACATACATAGTTACATAGACATCTTCTCTTTATCAACCAGTCTATATTAGCTGCAGACACAGTACAGTACGGTAGTTCACGGCTGTGGCTACCTCTGTGTCTGCAGTCGGCAGGCAGTCCATAATTGTATACTAGTATCCATCTCCATTGTTTACCTGAGGTGCCTTTTAGTTGTGCCTATTAAAATATGGAGAACAAAAATGTTGAGGTTCCAAAATTAGGGAAAGATCAAGATCCACTTCCACCTCGTGCTGAAGCTGCTGCCACTAGTCATGGCCGAGACGATGAAATGCCAGCAACGTCGTCTGCCAAGGCCGATGCCCAATGTCATAGTACAGAGCATGTCAAATCCAAAACACCAAATATCAGAAAAAAAAGGACTCCAAAACCTAAAATAAAATTGTCGGAGGAGAAGCGTAAACTTGCCAATATGCCATTTACCACACGGAGTGGCAAGGAACGGCTGAGGCCCTGGCCTATGTTCATGGCTAGTGGTTCAGCTTCACATGAGGATGGAAGCACTCAGCCTCTCGCTAGAAAAATGAAAAGACTCAAGCTGGCAAAAGCAGCACAGCAAAGAACTGTGCATTCTTCGAAATCCCAAATCCACAAGGAGAGTCCAATTGTGTCGGTTGCGATGCCTGACCTTCCCAACACTGGACGTGAAGAGCATGCGCCTTCCACCATTTGCACGCCCCCTGCAAGTGCTGGAAGGAGCACCCGCAGTCCAGTTCCTGATAGTCAGATTGAAGATGTCAGTGTTGAAGTACACCAGGATGAGGAGGATATGGGTGTTGCTGGCGCTGGGGAGGAAATTGACCAGGAGGATTCTGATGGTGAGGTGGTTTGTTTAAGTCAGGCACCCGGGGAGACACCTGTTGTCCGTGGGAGGAATATGGCCGTTGACATGCCAGGTGAAAATACCAAAAAAATCAGCTCTTCGGTGTGGAGGTATTTCACCAGAAATGCGGACAACAGGTGTCAAGCCGTGTGTTCCCTTTGTCAAGCTGTAATAAGTAGGGGTAAGGACGTTAACCACCTCGGAACATCCTCCCTTATACGTCACCTGCAGCGCATTCATAATAAGTCAGTGACAAGTTCAAAAACTTTGGGTGACAGCGGAAGCAGTCCACTGACCAGTAAATCCCTTCCTCTTGTAACCAAGCTCACGCAAACCACCCCACCAACTCCCTCAGTGTCAATTTCCTCCTTCCCCAGGAATGCCAATAGTCCTGCAGGCCATGTCACTGGCAATTCTGACGAGTCCTCTCCTGCCTGGGATTCCTCCGATGCATCCTTGCGTGTAACGCCTACTGCTGCTGGCGCTGCTGTTGTTGCCGCTGGGAGTCGATGGTCATCCCAGAGGGGAAGTCGTAAGCCCACTTGTACTACTTCCAGTAAGCAATTGACTGTTCAACAGTCCTTTGCGAGGAAGATGAAATATCACAGCAGTCATCCTACTGCAAAGCGGATAACTGAGGCCTTGACAACTATGTTGGTGTTAGACGTGCGTCCGGTATCCGCCGTTAGTTCACAGGGAACTAGACAATTTATTGAGGCAGTGTGCCCCCGTTACCAAATACCATCTAGGTTCCACTTCTCTAGGCAGGCGATACCGAGAATGTACACGGACGTCAGAAAAAGACTCACCAGTGTCCTAAAAAATGCAGTTGTACCCAATGTCCACTTAACCACGGACATGTGGACAAGTGGAGCAGGGCAGGGTCAGGACTATATGACTGTGACAGCCCACTGGGTAGATGTATGGACTCCCGCCGCAAGAACAGCAGCGGCGGCACCAGTAGCAGCATCTCGCAAACGCCAACTCTTTCCTAGGCAGGCTACGCTTTGTATCACCGCTTTCCAGAATACGCACACAGCTGAAAACCTCTTACGGCAACTGAGGAAGATCATCGCAGAATGGCTTACCCCAATTGGACTCTCCTGTGGATTTGTGGCATCGGACAACGCCAGCAATATTGTGTGTGCATTAAATATGGGCAAATTCCAGCACGTCCCATGTTTTGCACATACCTTGAATTTGGTGGTGCAGAATTTTTTAAAAAACGACAGGGGCGTGCAAGAGATGCTGTCGGTGGCCAGAAGAATTGCGGGACACTTTCGGCGTACAGGCACCACGTACAGAAGACTGGAGCACCACCAAAAACTACTGAACCTGCCCTGCCATCATCTGAAGCAAGAAGTGGTAACGAGGTGGAATTCAACCCTCTATATGCTTCAGAGGTTGGAGGAGCAGCAAAAGGCCATTCAAGCCTATACAATTGAGCACGATATAGTAGGTGGAATGCACCTGTCTCAAGCGCAGTGGAGAATGATTTCAACGTTGTGCAAGGTTCTGATGCCCTTTGAACTTGCCACACGTGAAGTCAGTTCAGACACTGCCAGCCTGAGTCAGGTCATTCCCCTCATCAGGCTTTTGCAGAAGAAGCTGGAGACATTGAAGGAGGAGCTAACACGGAGCGATTCCGCTAGGCATGTGGGACTTGTGGATGGAGCCCTTAATTCGCTTAACAAGGATTCACGGGTGGTCAATCTGTTGAAATCAGAGCACTACATTTTGGCCACCGTGCTCGATCCTAGATTTAAAGCCTACCTTGGATCTCTCTTTCCGGCAGACACAAGTCTGCTGGGGTTGAAAGACCTGCTGGTGACAAAATTGTCAAGTCAAGCGGAACGCGACCTGTCAACATCTCCTCCTTCACATTCTCCCGCAACTGGGGGTGCGAGGAAAAGGCTCAGAATTCCGAGCCCACCCGCTGGCGGTGATGCAGGGCAGTCTGGAGCGACTGCTGATGCTGACATCTGGTCCGGACTGAAGGACCTGACAACGATTACGGACATGTCATCTACTGTCACTGCATATGATTCTCTCAACATTGATAGAATGGTGGAGGATTATATGAGTGACCGCATCCAAGTAGGCACGTCACACAGTCCGTACTTATACTGGCAGGAAAAAGAGGCAATTTGGAGGCCCTTGCACAAACTGGCTTTATTCTACCTAAGTTGCCCTCCCACAAGTGTGTACTCCGAAAGAGTGTTTAGTGCCGCCGCTCACCTTGTCAGCAATCGGCGTACGAGGTTACATCCAGAAAATGTGGAGAAGATGATGTTCATTAAAATGAATTATAATCAATTCCTCCGCGGAGACATTGACCAGCAGCAATTGCCTCCACAAAGTACACAGGGAGCTGAGATGGTGGATTCCAGTGGGGACGAATTGATAATCTGTGAGGAGGGGGATGTACACGGTGATATATCGGAGGGTGATGATGAGGTGGACATCTTGCCTCTGTAGAGCCAGTTTGTGCAAGGAGAGATTAATTGCTTCTTTTTTGGGGGGGTCCAAACCAACCCGTCATATCAGTCACAGTCGTGTGGCAGACCCTGTCACTGAAATGATGGGTTGGTTAAAGTGTGCATGTCCTGTTTTGTTTATACAACATAAGGGTGGGTGGGAGGGCCCAAGGACAATTCCATCTTGCACCTCTTTTTTCTTTTCTTTTTCTTTGCATCATGTGCTGATTGGGGAGGGTTTTTTGGAAGGGACATCCTGCGTGACACTGCAGTGCCACTCCTAAATGGGCCCGGTGTTTGTGTCGGCCACTAGGGTCGCTAATCTTACTCACACAGTCAGCTACCTCATTGCGCCTCTTTTTTTCTTTGCGTCATGTGCTGTTTGGGGAGGGTTTTTTGGAAGGGACATCCTGCGTGACACTGCAGTGCCACTCCTAGATGGGCCCGGTGTTTGTGTCGGCCACTAGGGTCGCTAATCTTACTCACACAGCTACCTCATTGCGCCTCTTTTTTTCTTTGCGTCATGTGCTGTTTGGGGAGGGTTTTTTGGAAGGGACATCCTGCGTGACACTGCAGTGCCACTCCTAGATGGGCCCGGTGTTTGTGTCGGCCACTAGGGTCGCTAATCTTACTCACACAGCTACCTCATTGCGCCTCTTTTTTTCTTTGCGTCATGTGCTGTTTGGGGAGGGTTTTTTGGAAGGGCCATCCTGCGTGACACTGCAGTGCCACTCCTAGATGGGCCCGGTGTTTGTGTCGGCCACTAGGGTCGCTAATCTTACTCACACAGCTACCTCATTGCGCCTCTTTTTTTCTTTGCGTCATGTGCTGTTTGGGGAGGGTTTTTTGGAAGGGACATCCTGCGTGACACTGCAGTGCCACTCCTAGATGGGCCCGGTGTTTGTGTCGGCCACTAGGGTCGCTTATCTTACTCACACAGCGACCTCGGTGCAAATTTTAAGACTAAAAATAATATGGTGAGGTGTGAGGTATTCAGAATAGACTGAAAATGAGTGTAAATTATGGTTTTTGAGGTTAATAATACTTTGGGATCAAAATGACCCCCAAATTCTATGATTTAAGCTGTTTTTTAGTGTTTTTTGAAAAAAACACCCGAATCCAAAACACACCCGAATCCGACAAAAAAAATTCGGTGAGGTTTTGCCAAAACGCGTTCGAACCCAAAACACGGCCGCGGAACCGAACCCAAAACCAAAACACAAAACCCGAAAAATTTCAGGCGCTCATCTCTAATAAATTAGACAGGATAGTACAGTACATAAGTGCAGGGCAGCAAATGGAAAGTCTCACAGACAGGAGTGAGAGATGGTGATCAGATAGCAGTTCAAAGTCAGGTCTAAGAAGAAATGAGAGAATATGTTGACGCTGAGGTTTGAGATGTAGGAAGGTGTGGGTGGGCCATTACTATGTGTAATTGGTGCCATTGCACAAGGCATAGTGCCCTGGGGGCAGCAAAGCTGCTGCCCCTGCATGTGGCTTGCAGGGTGCCTAGAACCGCAGAAGAAATGGCACAGAACAACGGCGCTAATGAGTGAAGTGATAATATTCTTTAACAAATATTATGCTTGTAGGCTAATTTACTCCAGCTGCTGTCTATTAATAAACCTCTGCGTGGTTCATGAAGTTACTAATTAAGGCCAAAACAAGAGACAGAGCTTGGAGTGGATTATTAAAAAAAAAATCTAATGGCTCCAGTTAAAACACAAGTATTCTTTAATATAACCACATGTAATCCATACAAACAAGGAAACAATTTAACTAAAAGGAAGACACATAGGCCCTCATTCCGAGTTGTTCGCTCGCTAGCTGCTTTTAGCAGCCGTGCAAACGCTAAGCAGCCGCCCTCTGGGAATGTATCTTAGCTTAGCAGAAGTGCGAACGAAAGGATCGTAGCGAGGCTACAAAAAAAAGATTGTCCCGTTTCAGAGCAGCTCCAGACCTACTCCTAGCTTGCGAACACTTCAGACTATTTAGTTCCTGTTTTAACGTCACGAACACGCCCTGCGTTCGGCAAGCCACGCCTGCGTTTCCCCAGGCACGCCTACGTTTGTATCTGACACGCCTGCGTTTCCCCAGGCACGCCTGCGTTTGTATCTGACACGCCTGCGTTTTTACACACACTCCCCGAAAACGGTCAGTTACCTCCCAGAAACACCCACTTCCTGTCAATCACTCTGCTGCCAGCAGTGCGATTGAAAAGCGTCGCTAGACCTTGTGTGAAACTGCATCGGCTTTTGTGAAAGTACGTTGTGCGTGCGCATTGCGCCGCATGCGCAGAAGTGCCGATTTTTAGTCTGATCGCTGCACTGCGAACAACGGAAGCTAGCGATCAACTTGGAATGACCCCCATAATAATTAGATATACGAGTACTCAATTACTTGGTTGCAGTCTTTCCTTCAGAAAATCTGCTGTATGTCAAACTTTGGTTAATTAACCATAGTGAAAATATATCCGAAAAACTCTTCCTAGTTTAAAAGTCTTATGACTTGAAATATAAAATATTGGCCCTCATTCCGAGTTGTTTGCTCGTTGCCGAGTTTCGCTATATATTGCGATTAGTCGCTTACTGCACATGCGCAAGGTTCGCAGAGCGATTGCGCTTAGTTATTTACTCAAAAGTTAGGTATTTTACTCACGGCATAACGAGGATTTTGCATCATTCTGGTGATCGGAGTGTGATTGACAGGAAGTGGGTGTTTATGGGCGGAAACTGGACGTTTTATGGGAGTGTGCGAAAAAACGCTGGTGTTTCTAGGAAAAACGCGGGAGTGTCTGAAGAAACGGGGGAGTGTCTGGGCGAACGCTGGGTGTGTTTGTGACGTCAAACCAGGAACGAAAATGACTGAACTGATCGCAATGTAAGAGTAATAGGCCCTACACACATGCCGATCTTTCTGCACGATATGAACGATCTCGTTCATTAATGAACGAGATAACGTTCATATCGTGCAGTGTGGAGTCACCAGCGATGAACGATGCGCGGCCCCGCGCTCGTTCATCGCTGGGGACATGTCGGCTGTGCATGCAGGCCAATATGGACGAGATCGTCCATATTTGCCTGCAAGTCTACGGAGCCGGGTGACGGGGGGAGTGAAGAAACTTCACTCCCCCCGTCACTGCCCCCCCGCCGCCGGGTCGCCCGTCGGCCGTATCAGCCGTCGGGCATCTCGGCGGCACCTCGTTAAATGTGTAGGGCCCTTTAGTCTGGAGCTACTCAGAAACTGCTAAGAATTTTCTATTCGCAATTCTGCTAATCTTTCGTTTGCAATTCCGCTAAGCTAAGATACACTCCCAGAGGGCGGCGGCTTAGCGTGTGCAATGCTGCTAAAAGCAGCTAGCGAGCGAACAACTCGGAATGAGGGCCATTATGAGAAACTCTTTGAGAAAAAGGTAAAAGGTATCAATAAATATAAGTAATAATGAAGCTGGCCCAAGTGATGCCCGATATGTATAATATATGGTATAATCTATAGCCTCCGGTTGAGTCAGTTTATTTGGTCAGATCCTGATAACCTCAGCGGGGTAAGTATTTGCAGGGGCAAACGCAGGATTTACTCAGGGGAGTTTCCATGGGTGTGTGTGTTTGTGTGTGTGTGTGTGTGTGTATATATATATATATATATATATATATACAGACATGTTTGCATGGGGTCTATTCTCTCTATACATATATAAAGTATATAATATATATATATATGTGTGTGTGTGTGTGTGTGTGTGTGTGTGTATGTATGTATATATATATATATATACATATACTATATATATATATATATATATATATATGTATGTCTATACACACACACTTGCAAATACACTAGTTACCCTCTATTTGACAGATCCTGGTGAGCAAGTTGTGGAAACAGTACTTACTGTACGTGTGGTGGCTGCTGGTGAGCGGAGAGATACACGCTAGGGCAGTGTGAGGACGGATGGAGCTGCTGTGGCTGAGCATGTGCGGCCAGCAGCTCCCCCCGGACACGCTCTTTGCAGAGAGCTACACTGCTCTCTGCTACTGTAGCAGCTTCGCGGCTTTTACTGAGACGGAGACACTGCTGTCTCCGTCTCAGAAAAGTAAAGTTTAGCTCATCATGAGGGGTTTCCAGGTACTCAGAAACCCCCCCCCCCCCCCCCCTGCGTGCGCCATTGATTTTCCCTTAGGTTCATAAATAAGATCACCAGAATAGTATCACCTTTTGCCAGAAATATTGGTATATACCAGGTAAGTTTAGGATAATCAGTTTCTTACCACAACGGCAGTGGTATAGCCAGTAATGATGTCCTGCTCTGCTTAGTGCCGTATTTGGTCAGCGTGGCACAGCATCTGTAGCAAGAATTTATGGAACTTATTCAAGGTAGCTTGACAGTATAGAGTAATCCCGCTTACTGTAGCTCAGTGTAGACAGTTGGCAGGAGAAAATTAATGGCAGGAGCAAATTAATATTGGGAATATTCATCTGCGATATTACACATCCAAATGTAAATGAGCCCCAAAGTTAGTAAGATCTACTTGTTGAAGAAAAGACACTGATATTTTCAGGACTAGTTCGTGTAAAGGGGGTCATTCTGACCCGATCGCACGCTGCAGTTTATCGCAGCGGTGCGATCGGGTCAGACCTGCACATACACCGGCGCCGCAGTGCGCCGGCACATGCCAGATGGCCGAAGGCCGTTGCTAAATGACGATCGCCTCTGCCTGATTGATAGGCAGAGGCGGTCGCTGGGCAGGGCGGAACGGCAGTGTTTGGGCGCCATTTTGTGGGCGTGGTCCGGCCAATGCAGGCGTGGCCAGACCGTGCGGGGGCGGCCCGCAGCAGTTGCATGATGTCACACGCAGCCGCTGCAGGCTGGGGAGCGACGAGTAGCTCCCGGCCAGCACACTAAAGCTTCGCTGGCTGGGAGCTACTCCTAAAGTGCAAAAACATCGCCGCTGAGCGATGCTTTTGCACTTCTGCGCGGGGGGGGCACTGACATGCAGGGTGGGATAGCCCTGTGCTGGGCGTCCCCCCGCATGTCTATGGTCATGATCGTAGCCCTGCAAAATTTTGCAGGGCTACGATCAACTCAGAATCACCCCCATTGTGTTTTACCAGAGGTTCCATGTACTGTAAGTGGCCACGAGAAACCTTATTTAAAATGCATGTAGCCATAGGGATCATTGTGCCTTATAACCAATGCAGAGAAATGGCACTGATGATCCCATTTGAATGTATGCATCTCTGATTTGATTTCCCCCCCCCCCCCACCCCAAGAACGTACGAGTAACAACTGCATAATGGGGATAAGGTGCAATCAGGGAGATTTCTGGACTATTCAGAAAGTCAGGTAGATTGCTGCTATTTCAGGGAGTCTCCTGCAGAAAGCGGGAGGGTAGGCAACTATGACAAAAGGTCTGTAAGTGCCATAAACCTCATATAGTCTGAGGATTGTCCGTAACATAAACTATAACATCTTAACACTTAATTATAATAAATAAAGACACGGAGACTTGAATTTGGCAGAAATTGTTAGCTATTTATTTAAGTGAACCATTAACTGTGAATAATTAAACTAAAGTATGGTGGCCAGAAAGAACGGCTAAACAACCCTATCCCATAGATAACTATCTTATAAAAAAGAACTGACGTAAACCTTCCAACAAACAAATAGGTATCCGCTCAACCTCCATCCTGACTACCCACCCGTGAAGGTGATGAGGCTGCCACCCGTGAAGGCTGTCCAGCAGATGTAAAACCAGTCAGCGAAGGAGAGCGCACCTAAAAATCAACAACCAAACGACCTCCAATCCACTCTTTAATACAACAAATGTTAACTTGCCGTTCTTTCCCACCACAACCAAACCGTGACAACCCACAGAACGAAAATAGCCAACGCAACAACATAAAACAAACACCACCAGTAGGGAGGGAGGGTGGGACGACAAAAGCAGAAGAGGCTGACCCAGCCCCTTTCTCAGGCTTAAGAACCCATTCCACCTACCCCCAACATTCATTCCTATTGGCTAACAATAAAACTCCCATAATGCCTTACCGTCCTGCCCCCAGACTAGCTGAGGTTTAACCCACTCCTCTCCTATTCTGTCAATTTGTTCTCCTAAACCTCATATAGTCTGAGGATTGTCCGTAACATAAACTATAACATCTTAACACTTAATTATAATAAATAAACACACGGAGACTTGAATTTGGCAGAAATTGTTAGCTATTTATTTAAGTGAACCATTAACTGTGAATAATTAAACTAAAGTATGGTGGCCAGAAAGAACGGCTAAACAACCCTATCCCATAGATAACTATCTTATAAAAAAGAACTGACGTAAACCTTCCAACAAACAAATAGGTATCTGCTCAACCTCCATCCTGACTACCCACCCGTGAAGGTGATGAGGCTGCCACCCGTGAAGGCGGTCCAGCAGATGTAAAACCAGTCAGCGAAGGAGAGCGCACCTAAAAATCAACAACCAAACGACCTTCAATCCACTCTTTAATACAACAAATGTTAACTTGCCGTTCTTTCCCGCCAACAGCGAAGTTCTGTTCCACAGAAACTACGCACCGCCACCATACCTACCGAACCAACCACCGAAAACAGATCCTCCAAAAACATAGATAGTCCCTGTCCTGTCAAGTGCACACCATCAGGTCTAAACAAGTAGATGTACCGAAACTTGATCCGCTGACGCCAAACCACGGCACCGCCATGGGCCACCACAAGCTTAGCCACCGCGGCATTCACCTTCCGACGAGCCACATCGATCGCCCGACAATCCACCACTCCACGCCAACACAACCGCGGCACCATACAAGACCAGATAAGCCTACAGCCTGGCCAAGCTCCCGAAATCACTTGCAGATCCTGAATAATGGGCAATCGAAGATTCACTGCCTTCCTCCTACCTAGGTCGTTCCCTCCTAAGTGAATCACCAACAGTTTGGGGATGCCAAACCGCCGAACCTGCTCCATAAGCTTCGCTTTCAGGTCATGGCAAAGCATATCACGCACACCTATCCACCGCACATCATCCGAACCCACAAAGCAAGGAGCCCCTTCCGTAGCCAAAAAATTGGCTGCCCAATAAACATAGGAATGGCCAATCACCCACACATCACACACATCCACCCGCCAACCTAAAAGGGAAAAAACAGATAACAAATGTGAATATGGGAGATAAAACCAAACCCAGCCCAGAACAGGAACCAACTATCAGAATGAGGATCTGCCAAAAAGAAAAAATTGAATAGAGGACTATAACTTTCCTCTTGAACAAGCTTCAGGCCAATCGAAGCAGCAGAAAGAAACAAAAGGAAAAAACAAAATAACAAAAAAGGGGGGGGGGGAGGTTAGAGCTGGGAGGGGGGGGGGGGGTTTGGGGGAAACACAGAATAACTCGGCTGGAGGTGAAACGTAAAAACCTGCTGAGGAACTTGTAATTAGATGCCAATTAGCCGAATTGAATGAATTAAGCCAAATTAGTTCGTCAGTTCAGGCAAAAAATTGCGAAGCACTCCAGACCCCCACTGCCAGCAGTGGCGAGTAGCTAGCCATCCGAGTAGGGAGGACAGGGGAGACAAACAAAACAGCACGAACACACTGAACTGAAACACATAACGCAGTAAACGAACAACATGTTAGTAGCAACAAACTCGCTTACGCAACAGCGGGCCGAATGTAACGCTTATAAGCCGCCGACTTCCAGCGGCACAAAGCCTTAATTTCGTCCACAGCGCTCCCTGCAGATGCTGCGGAAGTGGCGGCCCCGATTCTAAAGGAATGTGAACTAAAGTCCCGAGGGGAGAGGCCCAAACTGGAGAGGCAGCGCCGCATCATCCATGTAAATTGGTACTTCGTCAATGGCGACCCATCGTAATGCAGCAGCCAAGACCCCTCAGACAAGGGCCTGACCTCCGCATCCCGACTAGCCAACGCCACCGGACAACAGTCCTCACCACCTGATGGTGCCAAAGAGATCCAATGACCTCTACCCATCTGATCAGTTTAGGAGCGGCGCAGCCTGCACAGCACGGACCCCCCACCCACGACAACATCCGCGCGCCGCATCATGGCCTCGGACTTCTTAGAAGCCGCAACCAGCTCAGAAACCCTGAATGGAAAAAGCCAGCTGAAACAGGAGCGCTTCAAAACGGGAGTCCGCCACCCCCGCCACCAAGATGGAAGAAAGCAGGGACACATCAATAGGGCGCCGACCATCAGGAGGGACCGGTGCCGAGCGCGCCCAACCTCTAAGCGCCCTCGCCAGCAGGAAACCCTTCGTAAAATCTGGCATACCCTTCAATTTAGAATAAAAGGATATCCCGGCGAGGTATCGAGACACCACGGCCCTCGATCTCCCCGTTACGAAGAGTTGCCAAACGAAGTCTAGAAACAAGCTCTGACCCCTCGTACCTCTAGGCCCTTGGTCATGGGAAAAGTCTTCCCACTCCTTCCAGGCCCGACGGTATCCAGCGAGAGTGGACGGAGCCAAAGACAGCTCTGCTAGCCCTTCCAATCCGCCATGATGACCTGCCAAACATAAGAAGGGCAGGGCAAACCTGCCGAATCAGCCTCCGGGGCCAGAAAACGGAACCTATCCCACTGCCCCCTGGACAATGCATCGGCGATCCCATTATCAACCCCGGGGACGTGTTGAGCCCTAAACAGAATATTGCTGCGCATACAAGTCAGCACGAGTCGCGACAACACCCAGAGGACCTTAGCTCTTTGGTTGTTAACCGCGTGCACGACCCCTAAGTTATCGCAGCGGAAGAGAATACTGCGATCGCGAAGGCGCTCTCCCCAAACCTCCAAGGCCACCATGATGGGAAAAAGCTTCAGCGACAACAGGTCGCCGGTCAGCACCACACGCGACCAAGACTCGGGCCATGAGGCCGCACACCAAGCCCCGTCTAAGTAACAACCTAACCCCGAGCCCGCCGCATCCGTAAACAACTGCAGGTCGAAACTGTCAACGAGCGGGGCCATCCAGATCAGCACACCATTGAAATCCGCCAGAAACGAAACCCACATAGCGAGGTCCCGCCTAATCTCAGCCGAGAAACGGACAAAATGGTGCAGCCTGGACACCACAGCCATGGACCGTTCCAACTTCCGACAAAAAACCCGGCCCATGGGAATCACCCGACAGGCAAAGTTCAACAGGCCTAGGAGGGATTGAGCTTCCCGCAACATCACCTTACGCTGCTCCGAGCACTGCGCAATGGACTCCCGAAGCTTCGCAACCTCGTCCTGAGGCAGCCGGCAAGCCCCCGCGACCGTATCGATCTCGATACCTAAAAAGGACAAACAAGAGAGGGACCCCTCCGTCTTGTCCTCGGCCACAGGGACGCCAAAATGCCCCAACAAGGCACGCAGCGAAAACAGCAGGAAAGCACAGCGAGGAGAACCCGCGGGCCCCACGCACAAAAAATCATCCAGGTAATGTGCAATCCTGCTACCTCCGCAAGAAAACTCCACACACCAATGTAAAAAGGCGGAACTTTTCGAAAAAGGCACACGAAACGGAACACACCATAGGCAGACACTTGTCTACAAAGTATTCCTCCCTGACGTGGAAACCCATGTATCGAAACGACTCCGGGTGCAAAGGGGAGCCAGCGAAAAGCCGATTCAACATCCAGTTTAGCCATGAGGGCACCGGGGCCACAGCCCCGAACCATGTCCAAAGCATCCTCAAAAGACTGATACACCACCGAACAATATTCCGGCGAAATTGCATCGTTCACCGATGACCCAGATGGATAAGACAAATGTTAAATGACCCGGAACTTACCCGGAGCCTTTTTGGGCACGAGCCCCACAGGGGAAATAATCAAATCCTCGACAGGCGGCAGCGCAAAGGGGCCCGCCATTCTCCCCAGGCGAACCTCCTGCTCAACATTTCCCGAAGCACGTCGGGGAAATCCCGAGCAGACTGCAGGTTCCTGGCGGCCCGAACCAAAACCTCCCCCCACCACTGGTAAACGAAAACCCGACGCAAAACCCTCCCGCAGAAATTTTGCGTCGTCTGTGTTTGGGTACCACCCCGACCATTTTAGCACGGCCCCCAAACGAACCGGGGTCGGCGCCCTAACTAGCGGCAAGCCCCCCAGCTGTTTTTCCGGCTGGGCCCGCGGCCGCCCTGGCACCCGGTCGCCCCCTCGCGGAAGCAATTGGAAGCAGGGTGGGATCCGTTACATCGTAAGCAAAGGTGGCGAAAACAACACCGTTGCCCGAGGGGGCACGTGGAATTGTTGAACGCGAAACACTTCCCCTTCGCCGGCACCTGCTGCGGAGAACGGGCCGCGGTCCAAGGGCGGCGTGGCGGAGCCTCAACCGCGGGCCGAAACTGACTCGCCGCCGCGGCCTGCGCCACAGCCGCCCCCTTAGTCACCATCTTCCTATCCTGCGCTCGCGTGACCCGAAGCCATACCTCCACATCTTTGCATCCGAAGTCAATGATGTGCAGGCAATCCTGCTTCTGACGAAATTGCTTGTCATAATGCAGCCACGAATCGTCCTTAGACTGACGCTGCATGTCATGCACGAGGTGAATATACCTGATGACGTTCATGTGTTCATCAGGGCAATCCTCCAAGTAGCACGCCGCAAAGACACAGAAACCCGCCAACCAGTTGTCATACGAGCGGAAGGCCTCCGCCCCAATACCGCCCTTCGCAAGCGCTTCCTTACCTTCCCTCTTGGTGTCCTCCGTCAACGTAAAAAGGTTGACGTATTCCCCCCGTCTAATCTTCCTCCTGCAACTCTCACGCAACCCTCGCAAGACTGCCGTGCACTCGCAGCGAACCACGCCCAGCAAATTACGCCTCCTCCTACTACTACTCTTCCGAGACCGTTTATCCCGGTGCCGCGCCTCACGCCGCGCGTACTTGATAGCCCTCTTCCTAGCCTTTGCGGTACTACTAACCGCAGACTGGCACGACGAAGAAGAGGAAGAAGATCTACTTGATGTACTGCCGTTAGAGATGAGCGCCGGAAATTTTTCGGGTTTTGTGTTTTGGTTTTGGGTTCGGTTCCGTGGCCGTGTTTTGGGTTCGACCGCGTTTTGGCAAAACCTCACCGAATTTTTTTTGTCGGATTCGGGTGTGTTTTGGATTCGGGTGTTTTTTTCAAAAAACACTAAAAAACAGCTTAAATCATAGAATTTGGGGGTCATTTTGATCCCAAAGTATTATTAACCTCAAAAACCATAATTTACACTCATTTTCAGTCTATTCTGAATACCTCACACCTCACAATATTATTTTTAGTCCTAAAATTTGCACCTAGGTCGCTGGATGACTAAGCTAAGCGACCCTAGTGGCCGACACAAACACCGGGCCCATCTAGGAGTGTCACTGCAGTGTCACGCAGGATGTCCCTTCCAAAAAACCCTCCCCAAACAGCACATGACGCAAAGAAAAAAAGAGGCGCAATGAGGTAGCTGTGTGAGTAAGATAAGCGACCCTAGTGGCCGACACAAACACCGGGCCCATCTAGGAGTGTCACTGCAGTGTCACGCAGGATGTCCCTTCCAAAAAACCCTCCCCAAACAGCACATGACGCAAAGAAAAAAAGAGGCGCAATGAGGTAGCTGTGTGAGTAAGATAAGCGACCCTAGTGGCCGACACAAACACCGGGCCCATCTAGGAGTGTCACTGCAGTGTCACGCAGGATGTCCCTTCCAAAAAACCCTCCCCAAACAGCACATGACGCAAAGAAAAAAAGAGGCGCAATGAGGTAGCTGTGTGAGTAAGATAAGCGACCCTAGTGGCCGACACAAACACCGGGCCCATCTAGGAGTGTCACTGCAGTGTCACGCAGGATGTCCCTTCCAAAAAACCCTCCCCAAACAGCACATGACGCAAAGAAAAAAAGAGGCGCAATGAGGTAGCTGTGTGAGTAAGATAAGCGACCCTAGTGGCCGACACAAACACCGGGCCCATCTAGGAGTGTCACTGCAGTGTCACGCAGGATGTCCCTTCCAAAAAACCCTCCCCAAACAGCACATGACGCAAAGAAAAAAAGAGGCGCAATGAGGTAGCTGTGTGAGTAAGATAAGCGACCCTAGTGGCCGACACAAACACCGGGCCCATCTAGGAGTGTCACTGCAGTGTCACGCAGGATGTCCCTTCCAAAAAACCCTCCCCAAACAGCACATGACGCAAAGAAAAAAAGAGGCGCAATGAGGTAGCTGTGTGAGTAAGATAAGCGACCCTACTGGCCGACACAAACACCGGGCCCATCTAGGAGTGTCACTGCAGTGTCACGCAGGATGTCCCTTCCAAAAAACCCTCCCCAAACAGCACATGACGCAAAGAAAAAAAGAGGCAAGTTTACGCTTCTCCTCCGACAATTTTATTTTAGGTTTTGGAGTCCTTTTTTTACTGATATTTGGTGTTTTGGATTTGACATGCTCTGTACTATGACATTGGGCATCGGCCTTGGCAGACGACGTTGCTGGCATTTCATCGTCTCGGCCATGACTAGTGGCAGCAGCTTCAGCACGAGGTGGAAGTGGATCTTGATCTTTCCCTAATTTTGGAACCTCAACATTTTTGTTCTCCATATTTTAATAGGCACAACTAAAAGGCACCTCAGGTAAACAATGGAGATGGATGGATACTAGTATACTTATGGATGGACTGCCGAGTGCCGACACAGAGGTAGCTACAGCCGTGGACTACCGTACTGTGTCTGCTGCTAATATAGACTGGATGATAATGAGATGAAATCAATATATATATATGTATGTATATATAATATCACTAGTACTGCAGCCGGACAGGTAGATAATATATTTATTAGGTAATTATGACTGATGACGGACCTGCTGGACACTGTCAGCTCAGCAGCACCGCAGACTGCTACAGTAAGCTACTATACTATAGTAGTATGTACAAAGAAGAAAGAAAAAAAAAAACCACGGGTAGGTGGTATACAATTATGGATGGACTGCCGAGTGCCGACACAGAGGTAGCTACAGCCGTGGACTAACGTACTGTGTCTGCTGCTAATATAGACTGGATGATTGATAATGAGATGAAATCAATATATATATGTATGTATATATAATATCACTAGTACTGCAGCCGGACAGGTAGATAATATATTTATTAGGTAATGATGACTGATGACGGACCTGCTGGACACTGTCAGCTCAGCAGCACCACAGACTGCTACAGTAAGCTACTATATAGTAGTATGTACAAAGAAGAAAGAAAAAAAAAAACCACGGGTAGGTGGTATACAATTATGGATGGACTGCCGAGTGCCGACACAGAGGTAGCTACAGCCGTGGACTAACGTACTGTGTCTGCTGCTAATATAGACTGGATGATTGATAATGAGATGAAATCAATATATATATGTATGTATATATAATATCACTAGTACTGCAGCCGGACAGGTAGATAATATATTTATTAGGTAATGATGACTGATGACGGACCTGCTGGACACTGTCAGCTCAGCAGCACCGCAGACTGCTACAGTAAGCTACTATACTCTATAGTAGTATGTACAAAGAAGAAAGAAAAAAAAAAAACCACGGGTAGGTGGTATACAATTATGGATGGACTGCCGAGTGCCGACACAGAGGTAGCTACAGCCGTGGACTAACGTACTGTGTCTGCTGCTAATATAGACTGGATGATTGATAATGAGATGAAATCAATATATATATGTATGTATATATAATATCACTAGTACTGCAGCCGGACAGGTAGATAATATATTTATTAGGTAATGATGACTGATGACGGACCTGCTGGACACTGTCAGCTCAGCAGCACCGCAGACTGCTACAGTAAGCTACTATACTCTATAGTAGTATGTACAAAGAAGAAAGAAAAAAACCACGGGTAGGTGGTATACAATTATGGATAGACTGCCGAGTGCCGACACAGAGGTAGCTACAGCCGTGGACTAACGTACTGTGTCTGCTGCTAATATAGAGTCTAGACTGGATGATAAATTATTGATAATGAGATGAAATCAATATAATATCACTAGTACTGCAGCCGGACAGGTACTATATATATTTATTATGTAATGACTGATGACGGACCTGCTGGACACTGTCAGGTCAGCACAGCACCGCAGACTGCTACAGTAAGCTACTATAGTAGTATGTATAAAGAAGAATGAAAAAAAAAAAACCACGGGTAGGTGGTATACAATATTATATATATATATATATTATATACAATTATATATATATATATATTAAACTGGTGGTGATTGATTATTAAACTGGTGGTCACTTCAGGTCACGTTGCAACTTGCAACTAGTACTCCGAGGCCTAAGCAGACAATCACAAAATATATTATTATACTGGTGGTCAGTGTGGTCACAACAATGGCAGTGTGGCACTGACTCTGGCAGCAAAAGTGTGCACTGTACGTTATATGTACTCCTGAGTCCTGCTCTCAGACTCTAACTGCTCCCCACTGTCAGTGTCTCCCCCACAAGTCAGATAATACACTTACAGTCACACTATCTAATCTATAAATATCACTTCAGCAAGTAGTATAGTAGTATACAGTATAGTAGTACTCCTCCTAATAATGCTCCCCAAAATACTGTGTCTCTCTCTTCTCTAAACGGAGAGGACGCCAGCCACGTCCTCTCCCTATGACTCTCAATGCACGTGTGAAAATGGCGGCGACGCGCGGCTCCTTATATAGAATCCGAGTCTTGCGATAGAATCCGAGCCTCGCGAGAATCCGACAGCGTGATGATGACGTTCGGGCGCGCTCGGGTTAGCCGAGCAAGGCGGGGAGATCCGAGCCTGCTCGGACCCGTGTAAAAAACCTGAAGTTCGGGCGGGTTCGGATTCAGAGGAACTGAACCCGCTCATCTCTAACTGCCGTATGAGGAAGAAGAGGACCCCAGCGACATAGCAACTGTATCGGCGTCCCACTCCCCAGCAGGCCCGCCTACGGAAGGCAAAACGTCGGCCACGACTGGCTCCTCGTCCTGATCACCATCCGGATCCGCACCTGAAAAAGAAGGGACAACCGCCACAGGAGCCGAAGCCCCCCCGGCGGGAATGAAAGCAGACGCCCCTGCGGGCGATGGGGTAGCGCTACCCAGCAATGCAGCGGCGGAGCCCAGACTGCGACACGCCTGTATAAACTGCGCCATGGCGGGGCCAGAAGCACCTGGGAGAACGGCCGCGTCGACCGAAGCGGGAACCACGAGGATGGCTCCAACCGCGTCTTCAAGCCGCCCAGGCCGGCCCCGCCTGGGACCGGCGCTAGCCGCCCTAAGAACCCCCATTCTCTCCTGCGGTGCACCACGAGCCACAGCGCTGCCCCGGCCCCCACTGGCCCCCCACACCACCACCGGGAGAACTCGCTGACCCCCGCCTCCAGGCATCACCATCCCCTTCCCCCTCTGGTCCTGTACCGACACCACCAAAGGCCCCCGGGAGCCCCCCCGCTAGAGCGAGGAGAGCGCCCAGGGAGTCCAGCAGCCCCACGGGCGCGCGCACGCGCCCGCAACACGGAAATCGCCTGGCTTAAGGGACGGCTAGTGGAAGAGCCACTGGCCCCATCCCTACAAGCAGTCCCTTCATTCTCCGGGGAGCCGCCGGTGACTCTCAGCGGTGGAGGGTGCAGGGAACGCACACGCACGTGTCCCCGCGCCGCAGCAGCTGGCGGGGGATTCACACCAGCGGGCACCCCGGCCGGCTCCCCCCGCCGGCTGCCAGATCCAGTTCGCCACCGGCCGCTGCCCTGTCTCCCGCCAGCCGCCGCCGCGCTGGAGGTATCCCCCCGGCGCCCGCGGCCTAGCCGGCGAAGGGGCGGACGCACGTGCCGCCGCACGCGCCCGTGGACGGGCGCCCGCAGCAGCGCCAGCAGGCTCAGCCCCGGCCGTGAGCAAAGTGCTCAGGCCCGGGGCACCGGACGCCGGCTCCCAAGCAGGAGCTGCATCAATATAGCGGGCAGGGGGGCCAGAGGAGCGGCGGGACGGGGCATGGCAGGCCACAAGTTCATACCCTCTAACTGTACCTTTTTAATAGGTACAGTACCTTTTTTTTATTTTTATTTTTATGGTCTGTACCGATTTTTGGCTCTCCAAACTTCCATTGAAAGCATAGGAAAAGGGGCATGGCCACGCTCCCCTTACCCGCGGCCACGCCCCTTTTTCGGATTTGTACCGATTTTTCTGTGTAAAATGTTGGAGGGTATGCAAGTTAATCCCAGGTAATGGAGACAGAGGAGGCACAGTATAAAGCACACTGCCACAGCAGCAGCAACCTAATATTTCACAATGTGCAAGCAGCACAGCAAGGAGACAAAGGGGGGAAGAGCACTCACCCTCACCACGACAAAAGCAGAAGAGGCTGACCCAGCCCCTTTCTCAGGCTTAAGAACCCATTCCACCTACCCCCAACATTCATTCCTATTGGCTAACAATAAAACTCCCATAATGCCTTACCGTCCTGCCCCAAGACTAGCTGAGGTTTAACCCACTCCTCTCCTATTCTGTCAATTCGTTCTCCTTACAAACTGTTAGTTGGAAGTCTGTGCTTTTCGAAATGTGTAGAAAGATGATTTTCTGTGTGTGTGTGACCCGCTATTCGGACACTGTCCCGCTGTCCCTAACGCAGGCAGCAGTGTCCTGCGGATGGGGGGGGTGGCAGTTGGGGAGGCTTTGATCACCTGCGCATGGCATGTATTCACTGCTGGGAGGTGAGCAGGGGGCTGGCCAGCTGTTTCAGGAGCGCTAGAAACCCCCCCAAAATGCTGCAACATAGGTCAGTTCCACAAAGCCACACCCACTCCCCCCGATGCCATGCCCACTCTAGCCGAGACCATGCCCCTTTCCTGGATCACACGCAGCTATTCCGCGCGAGCATCCCATCTGCTACTTACATTTCAGAACTATGCAGAAACACTCCTAATTTTTCTAAGTTAACAAAAGGATCTATCAAACTGATGGAGGATAAGCACCACAGGCTTTGGGTGGGTTCTGGCATAAAGTCTGGGGATAGAATAGCTAATGAGTTAGGATGGCTGAAGTTTACATCAAGTTGAGAATCCGTGGAAGGCAGCAAAGAGGCTTTATTTAAATTGTTTGTGAAATTGTTCTTTCTCTTTGTTATGAACTGAGTACCTGGAACTCAGGGGAGTGGGTGGCAACCGGGGAGTTCCAGTACTCACGGGTGAAGCTGCAGCTAGTATGAATGACCGCAGCAACTCCTACTCTACCCCTATCTGGGGGGTTTAGCTTAGGCTCCCTGGGAGTGGATAACAAGACAGTCTGGGTCCTACGAGTTTCCTCCTGAGTGTCTACACGAAGAGTAAGATCCCGTAGCTGCTGGGTCAAACCCTGGCTCTGGCCCACCAGAATCTGGGCTGGATTTTGTGCTGGATCCATCCAGAGACAAACGACCTACGGAGTTACGGTTTGTGGCTGGTGATACTGTTATGAACTGCGTACCTGGATCTCAGGGGAGTGGGTGGGATCCGGGGAGTTCCAGTACTTATGGGTGGAGCTGTGGCTAGTATGAATGACTGCAGCAACTCCTACTCTACCCCTGACTCCGTTACTCCTCCCAGTGGTTGGTCGGTGCCTGCAGAGCTAGTCTTCTCCTATAGCAGCCGCATTTGAATGGGTGAATTAGGCCCACCCAGACTCTGATGCCCCCAAGTCTTATGAGGTAACAAGGCACCAACCGAGACTGTGAGTGAGTAAGGGGAACGCTAACTAAAACCTACAAGACTACCAATGGGAGAAAATACAGAAAAAAACGAACAGAATATGTGCTGCACGGCCGTCGAAATCCTAATATAGTAATCAAGGCACGGACTGAGGAGAGAGTTCAAAACACAAACAAATTACATGTATCAAACTGCACAGAATGTTGAAAGAAATTACACTAAATATACGAGTGATTGGGAAAGCAACAATGCTCTAAGATGTTATAAGCAGCTAAATAAACAGTGAGAGCAACAATGCTCAAAGATGTTATATACAGAAATGCATGCAAAGCAATGTTTCTGTGGAAACTCCACAAAAACCTGAACACAAGGCTGGCTGGATCTGGTCAAATAATCAAGCAAGCAAGGTCTCTGGGTCCTGGGCACAACACAGGCTAACAGGATATCCTACGAGCTGACAGGTTACCACTGAATCAGGAACTATCACCAGCATTTTGGAAGTGACCAGGAAGGGAATATAAATAATGGTGCTGCATCAATCACTGTAGAAACTAGAGATGAGCGGGTTCGGTTTCTCTGAATCCGAACCCGCCAGAACTTCATGTTTTTTTTCACGGGTCCGAGCGACTCGGATCTTCCCGCCTTGCTCGGTTAACCCGAGCGCGCCCGAACGTCATCATGACGCTGTCGGATTCTCGCGAGGCTCGGATTCTATCGCGAGACTCGGATTCTATATAAGGAGCCGCGCGTCGCCGCCATTTTCACACGTGCATTGAGATTGATAGGGAGAGGACGTGGCTGGCGTCCTCTCCGTTTAGACACTTGATTTACTAATTTTGGGGAGCATTAGGAGTACTCAGTAGTGTACAGTGCAGAGTTTTGCTGATAGTGACCAGTGACCACCACTTTTATTTATAATCCGTTCTCTGCCTGAAAAAAGCGATACACAGCACACAGTGACTCAGTCACATACATACCATATCTGTGTGCACTGCTCAGGCTCAGGCCAGTGTGCTGCATCATCTATATATATTATATATCTGTCTGACTGCTCAGCTCACACAGCTTATAATTGTGGGGGAGACTGGGGAGCACTACTGCAGTGCCAGTTATAGGTTATAGCAGGAGCCAGGAGTACATAATATTATATTAAAATTAAACAGTGCACACTTTTGCTGCAGGAGTGCCACTGCCAGTGTGACTAGTGACCAGTGACCTGACCACCAGTATATAATATTAGTAGTATACTATCTCTTTATCAACCAGTCTATATTAGCAGCAGACACAGTACAGTGCGGTAGTTCACGGCTGTGGCTACCTCTGTGTCGGCACTCGGCAGCCCGTCCATAATTGTATATACCAGTGACCTAACCGTGGTTTTTTTTTCTTTCTTTATACATACATACTAGTTACGAGTATACTATCTCTTTATCAACCAGTCTATATATTAGCAGCAGACACAGTACAGTGCGGTAGTTCACGGCTGTGGCTACCTCTGTCGGCACTCGGCAGCCCGTCCATAATTGTATATACCACCTAACCGTGGTTTTTTTTTCTTTCTTTATACATACATACTAGTTACGAGTATACTATCTCTTTATCAACCAGTCTATATATTAGCAGCAGACACAGTACAGTGCGGTAGTTCATGGCTGTGGCTACCTCTGTGTCGGCACTCGGCAGCCCGTCCATAATTGTATATACCACCTAACCGTGGTTTTTTTTTCTTTCTTTATACATACATACTAGTTACGAGTATACTATCTCTTTATCAACCAGTCTATATATTAGCAGCAGACACAGTACAGTGCGGTAGTTCACGGCTGTGGCTACCTCTGTGTCGGCACTCGGCAGCCCGTCCATAATTGTATATACCACCTAACCGTGGTTTTTTTTTCTTTCTTTATACATACATACTAGTTACGAGTATACTATCTCTTTATCAACCAGTCTATATATTAGCAGCAGACACAGTACAGTGCGGTAGTTCACGGCTGTGGCTACCTCTGTGTCGGCACTCGGCAGCCCGTCCATAATTGTATATACCACCTAACCGTGGTTTTTTTTTCTTTCTTTATACATACATACTAGTTACGAGTATACTATCTCTTTATCAACCAGTCTATATATTAGCAGCAGACACAGTACAGTGCGGTAGTTCACGGCTGTGGCTACCTCTGTGTCGGCACTCCGCAGCCCGTCCATAATTGTATATACCACCTAACCGTGGTTTTTTTTTCTTTCTTTATACATACATACTAGTTACGAGTATACTATCTCTTTATCAACCAGTCTATATATTAGCAGCAGACACAGTACAGTGCGGTAGTTCACGGCTGTGGCTACCTCTGTGTCGGCACTCGGCAGCCCGTCCATAATTGTATATACCACCTAACCGTGTTTTTTTTTTCTTTCTTTATACATACATACTAGTTACGAGTATACTATCTCTTTATCAACCAGTCTATATATTAGCAGCAGACACAGTACAGTGCGGTAGTTCACGGCTGTGGCTACCTCTGTGTCGGCACTCGGCAGCCCGTCCATAATTGTATATACCACCTAACCGTGGTTTTTTTTTCTTTCTTTATACATACATACTAGTTACGAGTATACTATCTCTTTATCAACCAGTCTATATATTAGCAGCAGACACAGTACAGTGCGGTAGTTCACGGCTGTGGCTACCTCTGTGTCGGCACTCGGCAGCCCGTCCATAATTGTATATACCACCTAACCGTGGTTTTTTTTCTTTCTTTATACATACATACTAGTTACGAGTATACTATCTCTTTATCAACCAGTCTATATATTAGCAGCAGACACAGTACAGTGCGGTAGTTCACGGCTGTGGCTACCTCTGTGTCGGCACTCGGCAGCCCGTCCATAATTGTATATACCACCTAACCGTGGTTTTTTTTTCTTTCTTTATACATACATACTAGTTACGAGTATACTATCTCTTTATCAACCAGTCTATATATTAGCAGCAGACACAGTACAGTGCGGTAGTTCACGGCTGTGGCTACCTCTGTGTCGGCACTCGGCAGCCCGTCCATAATTGTATATACCACCTAACCGTGGTTTTTTTTTCTTTCTTTATACATACATACTAGTTACGAGTATACTATCTCTTTATCAACCAGTCTATATATTAGCAGCAGACACAGTACAGTGCGGTAGTTCACGGCTGTGGCTACCTCTGTGTCGGCACTCGGCAGCCCGTCCATAATTGTATATACCACCTAACCGTGGTTTTTTTTTCTTTCTTTATACATACATACTAGTTACGAGTATACTATCTCTTTATCAACCAGTCTATATATTAGCAGCAGACACAGTACAGTGCGGTAGTTCACGGCTGTGGCTACCTCTGTGTCGGCACTCGGCAGCCCGTCCATAATTGTATATACCACCTAACCGTGGTTTTTTTTTCTTTCTTTATACATACATACTAGTTACGAGTATACTATCTCTTTATCAACCAGTCTATATATTAGCAGCAGACACAGTACAGTGCGGTAGTTCACGGCTGTGGCTACCTCTGTGTCGGCACTCGGCAGCCCGTCCATAATTGTATATACCACCTAACCGTGGTTTTTTTTTCTTTCTTTATACATACATACTAGTTACGAGTACAGGGGCGGAACTCTGGGAGGCAGTGGAGTCGGCTGCCGCCGGGCTCCTGGCCTCAAGGGGGCGCATCTCCTCCACACTGTCTCCCGCTGCCTGACTCCTGAAGAGGAGCTTTCGTGTCAGTGTCAGGGGGAGCCCGCAGATCAGGAGGACTGGAGGAGCTACTCGCAGCCTGGAACCTGTCACCGGAAGAGGAGGAGCTCGTAGCAGCATGAGCACCCTCAGCGTTCTGAGGGAAAATCCCACCGGCCAGCCGCTGTGTGCTCCGGCTCTGCGGGTAAGTGGAGGTCCAGGGCAGCCTCACTTACCCTTCCTTGTGATGGTCACATAATCGTGCGTGCCGAAAGCCGGTGATTGGGGGGCGCGCGCGCGGGGTGGGGGGGGGGGGTCTTATTGTATACATTGCTGGGAGGTGCTGCACTTCGGATCCCTTCAATAATGACACACACAGCAGCACCATTATATAATCAATATTTCAATCTGGTACTATAGATTGTCACCAGGATACCATACCCGATGACAATCTATAGTACCAGATTGAAATATTGATTATATAAAGGTGCTGCTGTGTGTGTCATTACTGAAGGGATCCTAAGTGCAGCACCTCCCAGCAATATATTAAAACTTCTTGTGGGGGCACCAGAATAAGTAAATGTATAGAGAGAGAGAGAGAGATGTGGAATTCAGTGGCACTCCACAGACTTGAATATATTAATAATAAATAATTAATCCATGAATTAAATAAAGTATGGAGTATTAACTGTATAGAAGTCTGTGGAGTGCCACTGAATTCTACATCTATATGAGACCGTTGCTTTGACCTAAGGAGGGCACCACAGCAAGAATTCATTGTACCCTCAAAGGAGTGTCAGGCTCACAGTCCTATAAAAAAATAAAATATATAGATAAATAGATAGATAGAGATAGATGATAGATAGATATAGGCAAAGTGTGACATCCCTAGATGCTCCCAACACCAGGTAAGAGATACTGCATGGCACTCCAGGACGTCTTTGAATCAATTACATTTTACTGCAATATATAACCCAGAATCGTTGATATATTGCGGTAAAAGTTTATTGATTTAAATAAGTCCTGGAGTGCCATGCAGTATCTCTCACCTGGTGTTGGGAGCATCTAAGGAAAGGACGCCACACTTATATACATCATTATCAGCAAGGGCACCCAGGCAACTGCATATACAATAGTGAGTACTGAACCACAAGATGAATATATATATATATATATAGTATTATCATTTACTGTATCAGTGCGCAGTATGTTAGTGTCCATGGAATACAGTGACTTGCATACTCCCTTTTGTGTGGACGGTGTAATGGTTATCATTATGCATCACAGCACTGAGGTCATGGGTTCTGTTCCCGCCATGGCCCTGACTGTGTAGAGTTTGTATAGTCTCCCATTGCTGGCGTGGTTACCACCAGGTACTCTGGATAGGTAGGTTATTTGGCTCCCAACAAATATTAACCCTAGTACATGAGTGTACAGGGGCAGACTACATTGGCCAAGTATTTCTTATCTGCCATCAAATTCTATGTGACAGGTCTCGCAATAGTACAGCTGTCTGGTTCTCGCCTCTGGCCGGGGAGAAGGAGTGCAGACTAGAGTCCTGGGAGCTGCTATCCACCTCCTCCTTCTCCAGTGTGACCTGCCACCTCCACACTTCCCTATGATTTGTCCCTGAACTGTGATCAGGACTAATGCTAGGAGAGAAAGCCTTGTGATGAACATCTGCTTAATTCTCCACGTCCGCCACCCTGCCTGCTGTATGTGAGAGTGTAGAGAGCAGTCACTGGACGTTGTGCCCCCTATACTGAGCGGGATATCAGAGTTATTTCTGCGTCTTCCGTCATTCTGCTGCGGAGCCCATCCACACACTGCTGATGCGGGGGTCACCCACTTTATAGGCTGCTACACAGGTACTTATGGTGTTAAAATAGGAAGAAGAGCTGTTGTGTAGCCTACACATGGAGCCCTTCTCATCAATCCCTATAATTATGGGGATTGTTATTAACTGCGCCAGGGCAGTCGGACTTAATCCCCTGCTGTATTGTTCTTGAAAGTGGCGTTTGTGTGTTGTTTATATATATACTGTATATCGGCACACCACTGCGCCAAAGCATCTACATTGTGACACGCTAGTGGGTGAGGGAGTACTGTAGATTTGCTATAATGGTATGCTGGTGTCTATTTTATTGTGATGACTGACTTGGAGTGCCGCCCACTTTGTATGTGTATATATATTACTATTGGGAAAGGCACCTGAGCACGCTACTACTGTTCAACATGAGTGCCGGATAGCTACATATGAAGGGCGTGTGTGTAGGAGGGGGGGGGGGGGGGGGCACCAACACTTATCATGCCTCCGGGCGACTGGGGCGAACTTACGCCACTGTACGAGTATACTATCTCTTTATCAACCAGTCTATATATTAGCAGCAGACACAGTACAGTGCGGTAGTTCACGGCTGTGGCTACCTCTGTGTCGGCACTCGGCAGCCCGTCCATAATTGTATATACCACCTAACCGTGGTTTTTTTTTCTTTCTTTATACATACATACTAGTTACGAGTATACTATCTCTTTATCAACCAGTCTATATATTAGCAGCAGACACAGTACAGTGCGGTAGTTCACGGCTGTGGCTACCTCTGTGTCGGCACTCGGCAGCCCGTCCATAATTGTATATACCACCTAACCGTGGTTTTTTTTTCTTTCTTTATACATACATACTAGTTACGAGTATACTATCTCTTTATCAACCAGTCTATATATTAGCAGCAGACACAGTACAGTGCGGTAGTTCACGGCTGTGGCTACCTCTGTGTCGGCACTCGGCAGCCCGTCCATAATTGTATATACCACCTAACCGTGGTTTTTTTTCTTTCTTTATACATACATACTAGTTACGAGTATACTATCTCTTTATCAACCAGTCTATATATTAGCAGCAGACACAGTACAGTGCGGTAGTTCACGGCTGTGGCTACCTCTGTGTCGGCACTCGGCAGCCCGTCCATAATTGTATACTAGTATCCAATCCATCCATCTCCATTGTTTACCTGAGGTGCCTTTTAGTTGTGCCTATTAAAATATGGAGAACAAAAATGTTGAGGTTCCAAAATTAGGGAAAGATCAAGATCCACTTCCACCTCGTGCTGAAGCTGCTGCCACTAGTCATGGCCGAGACGATGAAATGCCAGCAACGTCGTCTGCCAAGGCCGATGCCCAATGGCATAGTACAGAGCATGTCAAAACCAAAACACCAAATATCAGTAAAAAAAGGACTCCAAAACCTAAAATAAAATTGTCGGAGGAGAAGCGTAAACTTGCCAATATGCCATTTACCACACGGAGTGGCAAGGAACGGCTGAGGCCCTGGCCTATGTTCATGGCTAGTGGTTCAGCTTCACATGAGGATGGAAGCACTCAGCCTCTCGCTAGAAAACTGAAAAGACTCAAGCTGGCAAAAGCACCGCAAAGAACTGTGCGTTCTTTGAAATCCCAAATCCACAAGGAGAGTCCAATTGTGTCGGTTGCGATGCCTGACCTTCCCAACACTGGACGTGAAGAGCATGCGCCTTCCACCATTTGCACGCCCCCTGCAAGTGCTGGAAGGAGCACCCGCAGTCCAGTTCCTGATAGTCAGATTGAAGATGTCAGTGTTGAAGTACACCAGGATGAGGAGGATATGGGTGTTGCTGGCGCTGGGGAGGAAATTGACCAGGAGGATTCTGATGGTGAGGTGGTTTGTTTAAGTCAGGCACCCGGGGAGACACCTGTTGTCCGTGGGAGGAATATGGCCGTTGACATGCCAGGTGAAAATACCAAAAAAATCAGCTCTTCGGTGTGGAGGTATTTCACCAGAAATGCGGACAACAGGTGTCAAGCCGTGTGTTCCCTTTGTCAAGCTGTAATAAGTAGGGGTAAGGACGTTAACCACCTCGGAACATCCTCCCTTATACGTCACCTGCAGCGCATTCATAATAAGTCAGTGACAAGTTCAAAAACTTTGGGTGACAGCGGAAGCAGTCCACTGACCAGTAAATCCCTTCCTCTTGTAACCAAGCTCACGCAAACCACCCCACCAACTCCCTCAGTGTCAATTTCCTCCTTCCCCAGGAATGCCAATAGTCCTGCAGGCCATGTCACTGGCAAGTCTGACGAGTCCTCTCCTGCCTGGGATTCCTCCGATGCATCCTTGCGTGTAACGCCTACTGCTGCTGGTGCTGCTGTTGTTGCCGCTGGGAGTCGATGGTCATCCCAGAGGGGAAGTCGTAAGCCCACTTGTACTACTTCCAGTAAGCAATTGACTGTTCAACAGTCCTTTGCGAGGAAGATGAAATATCACAGCAGTCATCCTACTGCAAAGCGGATAACTGAGTCCTTGACAACTATGTTGGTGTTAGACGTGCGTCCGGTATCCGCCGTTAGTTCACAGGGAACTAGACAATTTATTGAGGCAGTGTGCCCCCGTTACCAAATACCATCTAGGTTCCACTTCTCTAGGCAGGCGATACCGAGAATGTACACGGACGTCAGAAAAAGACTCACCAGTCTCCTAAAAAATGCAGTTGTACCCAATGTCCACTTAACCACGGACATGTGGACAAGTGGAGCAGGGCAGGGTCAGGACTATATGACTGTGACAGCCCACTGGGTAGATGTATGGACTCCCGCCGCAAGAACAGCAGCGGCGGCACCAGTAGCAGCATCTCGCAAACGCCAACTCTTTCCTAGGCAGGCTACGCTTTGTATCACCGCTTTCCAGAATACGCACACAGCTGAAAACCTCTTACGGCAACTGAGGAAGATCATCGCGGAATGGCTTACCCCAATTGGACTCTCCTGTGGATTTGTGGCATCGGACAACGCCAGCAATATTGTGTGTGCATTAAATATGGGCAAATTCCAGCACGTCCCATGTTTTGCACATACCTTGAATTTGGTGGTGCAGAATTTTTTAAAAAACGACAGGGGCGTGCAAGAGATGCTGTCGGTGGCCAGAAAAATTGCGGGACACTTTCGGCGTACAGGCACCACGTACAGAAGACTGGAGCACCACCAAAAACTACTGAACCTGCCCTGCCATCATCTGAAGCAAGAAGTGGTAACGAGGTGGAATTCAACCCTCTATATGCTTCAGAGGTTGGAGGAGCAGCAAAAGGCCATTCAAGCCTATACAATTGAGCACGATATAGGAGATGGAATGCACCTGTCTCAAGTGCAGTGGAGAATGATTTCAACGTTGTGCAAGGTTCTGATGCCCTTTGAACTTGCCACACGTGAAGTCAGTTCAGACACTGCCAGCCTGAGTCAGGTCATTCCCCTCATCAGGCTTTTGCAGAAGAAGCTGGAGGCATTGAAGAAGGAGCTAAAAGGGAGCGATTCCGCTAGGCATGTGGGACTTGTGGATGCAGCCCTTAATTCGCTTAACAAGGATTCACGGGTGGTCAATCTGTTGAAATCAGAGCACTACATTTTGGCCACCGTGCTCGATCCTAGATTTAAAGCCTACCTTGGATCTCTCTTTCCGGCAGACACAGGTCTGCTGGGGTTGAAAGACCTGCTGGTGACAAAATTGTCAAGTCAAGCGGAACGCGACCTGTCAACATCTCCTCCTTCACATTCTCCCGCAACTGGGGGTGCGAGGAAAAGGCTCAGAATTCCGAGCCCACCCGCTGGCGGTGATGCAGGGCAGTCTGGAGCGACTGCTGATGCTGACATCTGGTCCGGACTGAAGGACCTGACAACGATTACGGACATGTCGTCTACTGTCACTGCATATGATTCTCTCAACATTGATAGAATGGTGGAGGATTATATGAGTGACCGCATCCAAGTAGGCACGTCACACAGTCCGTACTTATACTGGCAGGAAAAAGAGGCAATTTGGAGGCCCTTGCACAAACTGGCTTTATTCTACCTAAGTTGCCCTCCCACAAGTGTGTACTCCGAAAGAGTGTTTAGTGCCGCCGCTCACCTTGTCAGCAATCGGCGTACGAGGTTACATCCAGAAAATGTGGAGAAGATGATGTTCATTAAAATGAATTATAATCAATTCCTCCGCGGAGACATTGACCAGCAGCAATTGCCTCCACAAAGTACACAGGGAGCTGAGATGGTGGATTCCAGTGGGGACGAATTGATAATCTGTGAGGAGGGGGATGTACACGGTGATATATCGGAGGGTGAAGATGAGGTGGACATCTTGCCTCTGTAGAGCCAGTTTGTGCAAGGAGAGATTAATTGCTTCTTTTTTGGGGGGGGGTCCAAACCAACCCGTCATATCAGTCACAGTCGTGTGGCAGACCCTGTCACTGAAATGATGGGTTGGTTAAAGTGTGCATGTCCTGTTTTGTTTATACAACATAAGGGTGGGTGGGAGGGCCCAAGGACAATTCCATCTTGCACCTCTTTTTTCTTTTCTTTTTCTTTGCATCATGTGCTGATTGGGGAGGGTTTTTTGGAAGGGACATCCTGCGTGACACTGCAGTGCCACTCCTAGATGGGCCCGGTGTTTGTGTCGGCCACTAGGGTCGCTAATCTTACTCACACAGTCAGCTACCTCATTGCGCCTCTTTTTTTCTTTGCGTCATGTGCTGTTTGGGGAGGGTTTTTTGGAAGGGCCATCCTGCGTGACACTGCAGTGCCACTCCTAGATGGGCCCGGTGTTTGTGTCGGCCACTAGGGTCGCTAATCTTACTCACACAGCTACCTCATTGCGCCTCTTTTTTTCTTTGCGTCATGTGCTGTTTGGGGAGGGTTTTTTGGAAGGGCCATCCTGCGTGACACTGCAGTGCCACTCCTAGATGGGCCCGGTGTTTGTGTCGGCCACTAGGGTCGCTAATCTTACTCACACAGCTACCTCATTGCGCCTCTTTTTTTCTTTGCGTCATGTGCTGTTTGGGGAGGGTTTTTTGGAAGGGACATCCTGCGTGACACTGCAGTGCCACTCCTAGATGGGCCCGGTGTTTGTGTCGGCCACTAGGGTCGCTTATCTTACTCACACAGCGACCTCGGTGCAAATTTTAGGACTAAAAATAATATTGTGAGGTGTGAGGTATTCAGAATAGACTGAAAATGAGTGTAAATTATGGTTTTTGAGGTTAATAATACTTTGGGATCAAAATGACCCCCAAATTCTATGATTTAAGCTGTTTTTTAGTGTTTTTGGAAAAAAACACCCGAATCCAAAACACACCCGAATCCGACAAAAATAATTCGGTGAGGTTTTGCCAAAACGCGTTCGAACCCAAAACACGGCCGCGGAACCGAACCCAAAACCAAAACACAAAACCCGAAAAATTTCAGGCGCTCATCTCTAGTAGAAACCCCTAATTACAAATACTGTGCAGCTGTCCTGCTGCACGTCCCTGCAGAACAGCTGAGTACTTAGTTACCCAGCAACAGGGAACGCCGTCTGCCTCCGGCATCCCTGTTGCCAGGGATCTGGCGACTCTCAGCGCCCTGCGTCTGACTGTTGTTAGGCGCCCGGCGGGGACCAGGAGACCTTGTGCCTGGCATCCACCTGTTACTAGGCGTCGGGCGGGGGTCCTGGCGCTAACACTCTTGCTTGGCTGCATGGATTCCCTTCTAGCAACCCTACTGTTTGCTGTTTTTTATTTGGTGAATTGTGGTTTTCATGGTTGTGGATGACTTTAGAACCAGTGAGGTAGTAAAGCATTGCCCTCAGATCTCATAGGTGTAGCAGGAGCTAGTTGTGGAGCACAGAGACAGGAAGCGTGGTCAGGGAGGCATAACCACAAAGGAAGTGGCTGTGCAATTCTGTGTGTTTAAAGTTCAAATGCAGCAGGAGGCGTCTGTAGAAGATAGACGTCTCCTGTTTGCATTTGCAAGATCCACGTGCTGTGCCTGAGGACGCAGCCTCAGTACGTTATTGTAACCATCAATCTCAAATCACAATGGTTTAACTTTAAGGCAGCGGTCAGTTTACATAAGCTGAAACTTACTCAGTCCGGCCATCGGATACGGACACCCGAGTCCAGTAAGTTTGTCTTTTCAACAACACAGACCCTCTACCCATCATGCCTTCAAAACTGGGACAACATGCCCTCATTTTGAAGAACGGTGACATGTCCCGCCCCCTAAATGAATCAGCATGTCAATCATGGGGTCAGCGGACTGCGAGTGATATTACAAGACCCATTTTGCACATGCACAGAACAGGTCTTGTGCATGCGCAGAATCACAACCATCGTATTTGTATGTAAACCCTGAATTAGGCCCTGAAATGTCTATGCAGAATCCTCCCTATCTGCTACTATACAGGAGCACAGGGTACCTGTTTGCAGCTATAGATTAGAGATCACTGATAAAATACCTGCCCTTTCTATATAATAAAAGCCAACTCTGCTTCTCACCTCTGTTAGTTGAGACAGCTCAAACTGAAAGTAAAACTGCAGGGGGATGTTACAGCCTTCTAACCTGCTGTTGGTAATATTCAGAGCCATAACTACATGTGTACCAGGTGTGCCTGGCACACAGCGCAGTCGCCCTGAGGGTGCAATGGCCAGCATTCCATGTCAGCGGCTTGTAATGAGTCAAATTGACTCATTACAAGCTGCCTGTGCTGTGTGCCCGGAGGAGAAGAGGAGAGGAGCAGCATCACGGGAGGACCCGGTGGAGGAGGAAGGAGTGGGACTGGAGCCGCAGCAGCGCTATGTAATTGGTAGCGGCGCCGCTGCAGCTATCCCTCTCCTTCCGTATTGACTGGCCGGTGCTGCTGTGAATGCTGGGATGTGCTTCCCTCATCCCAGCATTCATAGTGGCGGCAGCCAGCCAATGCGGAAGGAGAGGGACTGCTGCAGCGGCGCCGCTACCAATTACACTGCGCTGCTGAGGCTCCAGTCCCCCTCCCTCCTCTTCTTCTCCCCTGCCCGGGATCTGCCAGCACCGAGGAGCCTGACTGCCTGAGCCAGCGGGGAGAGATGGTAAGTATCTATCTGTCTGTCTATCTATCTATCTATCTATCTATCTATCTATCTCTGTCTATCTATTTATCTATCTCTCTATCTATATATTCTGTCTGCCTTACTGTGTAAAAAGGGGACGCTGTCTGCCGTACCGTGTAAAAAGGGGGTCTCTGTCTGCCACAATGTGTAAAAAGGGGGATGCTGTCTGCCGTAATGTGCAAAAAGGGGACGCTGTCTGCCATAATATGTAAAAAGGGAATGCTGTCTGCCGTAATGTGTAAAAAGGGGGACGCTGTCTGCCGTAATGTGTAAAAGGGGGACGATGTCTGCCGTAATGTGTAAAAATGGGGACTGTCTGCCGTAATGTGTGAAAGGGGTTTTACCTGGTGTAGTGGCGCTACTGTGTGTCGTAATTTGAATAATGGAGACTGCTGTGCACCGTAGTATGAATTGGTATTATTTTGTGGATATGGGGGGGCGTCAATGCCACTTCTTGCACACAGCGCTACAATGCCTAGTTACGGCACTGGTAATATTAATAATACTGATCTGACTGTTTTACACTTGCTGCATATGGAGAGAGGGGACCGGTGAGAGAGAGTGGGGGTAGGGGCAGATGGGGGGTGGAGAGTGGGGTAGAGCCAGATAGGGACTGGGGGAGAAAGAAAGAGGGCAGGAGGCTTGGGGCATATAGGGCCTGGGGGGAGTGGGGGTGTAGGGGCAGATAGAACATGGGGGCAGAGAGAGCTAGGAGGGGTTGGGTTAGATAGGGACTGCGGAAAGAGTGGAGTGGTATGGGGAGATAAGGACAGTAGAGAGAGAGAGATGCACACACAGATGCACACTCCCTATGTACACTGCACCCCCACCCTCTTCCATATTCTACTGCCCCTATATACACACTGCACCCCCATACCCCTCCCATACCTCCCAACTACTTTGTCCCTTGAAGAGGGACAAAGTAAGGACATCTTAGTGAGCTGCTGGCCATGCCCCCTGTCCCTCTCTGCCATGGGAATAGACGCTTTTTGCATGTGCACAGCATATATTCACCGCTGCTCTGCTCAGAGCAAAGAGTGACAGGGGGATCTTCCTACTGCCCCCCACCACCCCCACAGGACACTGGGACTGAGGGACAGACCATGTAAAATGGGACAGTGTCGACAAAATCGGGACAGTTGGGAGGTGTGCCCTCCATATAGTGTCCCTTATATACCTGGCACCCACTCCTCCATATACTGCTCCCGCCATATACAACATACTCTGCACCCCCTCTTCCATATATTATGCTGCAACCCCAGGTTACTTGTCATCCTGGGACTCTGAAAAAGGTAGCACCAGTAACCAGGAAACGGATGCGGGAACCACCAGACAGTCCTGCAGTGCTCAGAGTGGAGGCATCAGGGACATGTGTGGCCCATAGGTATTTCTATAATGGAGCAGTGTGCGCGGTGCACACGGGCCCCTGAGTACAGGGGGGCTCACACTGCACCCATATATTATACTTACTTCTCCGGAGTTCCGTGATGGCAGCCCTTCACTGTGGACCAAAGTCACTAAGAAAATGGCAGTGATTTGCCCATGCTCACTGGAGTTGTCCCCAGGAAAAAGGTGCGGGCACCATGTTCCCGGAGACCTGCGTATGTGCAGTAAACTCTGGTATAATGCCAGAGTCTACAGCTGGTAATGAGGAGGGCACCCAGGTGGAGGCCTCATGCCGGTCACCTCCTCCTGTGACACTCTGTAATGTACCCCTGTTATATGGACTTTTGGGGGTCATATGTACATGCATACACCATCACCCAGATACTGGAGACAACCTGGGTGAGACTCCTAAACTTTCTCTAAAAGGAACCCTCACTTCTCACTAGCTGCACAGTGCAGCTGAAAGGGTTAACAACTTCCCCTTGGTTAGGTTGCTAGTAGAGCTGTGCACCGGAAATTTTTCGGGTTTTGTGTTTTGGTTTTGGATTCGGTTCCGCGGCCGTGTTTTGGATTCGTATGCATTTTGGCAAAACCTCCCTGAAAATTTTTTGTCGGATTCGGGTGTGTTTTGGATTCAGGTGTTTTTTTTCAAAAACCCCTCAAAAACAGCTTAAATCATAGAATTTGGGGGTAATTTTGATCCTATAGTATTATTAACCTCAATAACCATAATTTCCACTCATTTCCAGTCTATTCTGAACACCTCACACCTCACAATATTATTTTTAGTCATAAAATTTTCACAGAGGTCGCTGGATGACTAAGCTAAGCGACCCAAGTGGGTGGCACAAACACCTGGCCCATCTAGGAGTGGCACTGCAGTGTCAGACAGGATGGCAGTGGCACTTCAAAAAATAGTCCCCAAACAGCACATGATGCAAAGAAAAGAGAAAAAGAGGTGCACTGTGGTCGCTGGATGGCTAAGCTAAGCGACACAAGTGGGCGGCACAAACACCTGGCCCATCTAGGAGTGGCACTGCAGTGTCAGACAGGATGGCACTTAAAAAAATTGGCCCCAAACATCACATGATGCAAAGATAAATAAATAAGTAAATAAAAAAAGAAGTGCAAGATGGAATTGTCCTTGGGCCCTCCCACCCACCCTTATGTTGTATAAACAGGACATGCACACTTTACACACCCATCATTTCAGCGACAGGGTCTGCCACACGACTGTTGCTGAAATGACTGGTTGGTTTGGGCCCCCACCAAAAAAAGAAGCAATCAATCTCTCCTTGCTCAAACTGGCTCTACAGAGGCAAAATGTCGACCTCATCATCATCCTCCGATTCCTCACCCCTTTCACTGTGTACATCCCCCTCCTCACAGAGTATTAATTCGTCCCCACTGGAATCCACCATCTCAGGTACCTGTGTGCTTTCTGGAGGCAATTGCTGGTGAATGTCTCCATGGAGGAATTGATTATAATTCATTTTGATGAACATCATCTTCTCCACATTTTGTGGAAGTAACCTTGTACGCCGATCGCTGACAAGGTGACCGGCTGCACTAAACACTCTTTCGGAGTACACACTGGAGGGGGGGCAACTTATGCAAAATAAAGCTAGTTTGTGCAAGGGCCTCCAAATTGCCTCTTTTTCCTGCCAGTATACGTACGGACTGTCTGACGTGCCTACTTGGATGCTGTCACTCATATAATCCTCCACCATTCTTTCAATGGTGACAGAATCATATGCAGTGACAGCAGACGACAGGTCAGTAATCGTTGGCAGGTCCTTCAGTCCGGAGCAGATGTCAGTTTTCGTTCCTGACTGCCCTGCATCACCACCAGCGGGTGGTTTTGGAAATCTGATCCTTTTCCTGGCAGCTCCAGTGGCGGGAGAAAATGAAGGCGGAGCTGTTGGTGGGTCACGTTCCGCTTGACTTGACAAGTGTCTCACCAGCAGGTCTTTGAACATGTGCAGACTTGTGTCTGCCGCAAAGAGAGATACAACATAGGCTTTAAACCTAGGATCGAGCACGGTTGCCAAAATGTAGTGCTCTGATTTCAACAGATTGACCACCCGTGAATCCTGGTTAAGCGAATGAAGGGCTCCATCCACAAGTCCCACATGCCTAGCGGAATCGCTCCATTTTAGCTCCTCCTTCAATCTCTCCAGCTGCTTTTGCAAAAGCCTGATGAGGGGGAATGACCTGACTCAGGCTGGCAGTGTCTGAACTGACTTCACGTGTGGCAAGTTCAAAGGGTTGCAGAACCTTGCACAGTGGGGGTAATTCCAAGTTGATCGCAGCAGGAATTTTGTTAGCAGTTGGGCAAAACCATGTGCACTGCAGGGGAGGCAGATATAACATGTGCAGAGAGAGTTAGATTTGGGTGGGTAATTTTGTTTCTGTGCAGGGTAAATACTGGCTGCTTTATATTTACACTGCAAATTCGATTGCAGATTGAACAAACCACGCCCAAATCTAACTCTCTCAGCACATTTTATATCTGCCCCACCTGCAGTGCACATGGTTTTGCCCAACTGCTAAAAAAAATTCTGCTGCGATCAACTTGGAATTACCCCCAACATTGGAAATCATTCTCCACTGCTCTTGAGTCAGGTGCATTCCCACTCCTTTGCCTATATTGTAGGCAGATGTATAGGCTTGAATGGCCTTTTGCTGCTCCTCCATCCTCTGAAGCATATAGAGGGTTGAATTACACCTTGTTATCACCTTTTGCTTCAGATGATGGCGGGGCAGGTTCAGGAGTGTTTGCTGGTGCTCCAGTCTTCGGCACGTGGTGGCTGAATGCCGAAAGTGGCCTGCAATTCTTCGGGCCACCGACAGCATCTCTTGCACGTCCCCGTTGTTTTTTTAAAAATTCTGCACCACCAAATTCAATGTATGTGCAAAACATGGGACGTGCTGGAATTTGCCCACATGTAATGCATGCACAATATTGGTGGCATTGTCTGATGTCACAAATCCCCAGGAGAGTCTAATTGGGGTAAGCCAATCTGCGATGATGTTCCTCAGTTTCCGTAAGAGGTTGTCAGCTGTGTGCCTCTTATGGAAAGCGGTGATACAAAGCGTAGCCTGCCTAGGAATGAGTTGGCGTTTGCGAGATGCTGCTACTGGTGCCGCCGCTGCTGTTCTTGCTGCGGGAGGCAATACATCTACCCAGTGGGCTGTCACAGTCATATAGTCCTGAGTCTGCCCTGCTCCACTTGTCCACATGTCCGTGGTCAAGTGGACATTGGGTACAACTGCATTTTTTAGGACACTGGTGAGTCTTTTTCTGACGTCTGTGTACATTCTCGCTATCGCCTGCCTAGAGAAGTGCAACCTAGATGGTATTTGGTACCGGGGACACACTACCTCAAGAAATTCTCTAAGTCCCTGTGAACTAACGCCGGATACCGGACGCACGTCTAACACCAACACAGCTGCCAAGGCCTGAGTTATCCGCTTTGCAACAGGATGACTGCTGTGATATTTCATCTTCCTCGCAAAGGACTGTTGGACAGTCAATTGCTTACTGGAAGTAGTACAAGTGGTCTTCCGACTTCCCCTCTGGGATGATGATCGACTCCCAGCAGCAACAACAGCAGCGCCAGCAGCAGTAGAAGTTACACTCAAAGATCCATCGGAGGAATCCCAGTCAGGAGAGAACTCGTCATACTTGCCAGTGACATGGCCTGCAGGACTATTGGCTTTCCTGTCTAAGGAGGAAATTGACACTGAGGGAGTTGGTGGTGTGGTTTGCAGGAGCTTGTGTACAAGAGGAAGGGATTTTGTTGTCAGTGGACTGCTTCCGCTGTCACCCAAAGTTTTTGAACTTGTCAATGACTTCTGATGAATGTGCTCCAGGTGACGTATAAGGGAGGATGTTCCTAGGTGGTTAACGTCCTTACCCCTACTTATTGCAGCTTGACAAAGGCAACACACGGCTTGACTCCTGTTGTCCGCATTTCTGTTAAAATAATTCCACACCGAAGAGGTGATTTTTTTTTGTAATTTGACCAGGCATGTCAATGGCTATATTCATCCCACGGACAACAGGTGTTTTCCCGGGTGCCTGACTTAAACAAACCACCTCACCATCAGAATCCTCCTTGTCAATTTCCTCCTCAGCGACAGCAACACCCATATCCTCATCCTGGTGTACTTCAACAGTGACATCTTCAATTTGACTATCAGGAACTGAACTGTGGGTGCTCCTTCCAGCACTTGCAGGGGGCGTGCAAATGGTGGAAGGAGCCACCTCTTCCCGTCCAGTGTTGGGAAGGTCAGGCATCGCAACCGCCAACACAATTAGACTCTCCTTCGGGATTTGTGATTTAGAAGAACGCACAGTTCTTTGCTGTGCTTTTGCCATCTTAACTCCATTCAGTTTTCTAGCGGGAGGATGAGTGCTTCCATCCTCATGTGAAGCTGAACCACTAGCCATGAACATAGGCCAGGGCCTCAGCCGTTCCTTGCCACTCCGTGTCGTAAATGGCATATTGCCAAGTTTACGCTACTCCTCAGGCGCTTTTAATTTAGATTTTTGGGTCATTTTACTGAACTTTTGTTTTTTGGATTTGACATGCTCTCTACTATGACATTGGGCATCGGCCTTGGCAGACGACGTTGATGGCATTGAATCATCTCTGCCATGACTGGTTTCAGCAGCTTCAGCACTAGGTGGAAGTGGATATTGATCTTTCCCTATTGCACCCTCCACATTTTTGTTCTCCATTTTTTAATGTGTGGAATTATATGCCAGTAATATTATTATTATATCAATAGCAATGGCCTACTGTACTGTACAACTATATATGTTGGTCACCAAAATGCTGCACTGTACTACTATATATACTGCTCACAAAAATGCAGCACAGATATGGAATGGATACTTGCAGTGACACAGAGCTGCAAGATACAGCAATGGCCTACTGTACTGTACAAATATATACTGTTGGTCACCAAAATGCTGCACTGTACTACTATATATACTGCTCACAAAAATGCAGCACATATATGGAATGGATACTTGCAGTGACACAGAGCTGCAAGATACAGCAATGGCCTACTGTACTGTACAACTATATACTGTTGGTCACCAAAATGCTGTACTGTACTACTATATATACTGCTCACAAAAATGCAGCACAGCTATGGAATGGATACATGCAGTGACACGGAGCTGCAAGACACAGCAATGGCCTACTGTACTGTACAACTATATACTGTTGTTCACCAAAATGCTGCACTGTACTACTATATATACTGCTCACAAAAATGCAGCACAGATATGGAATGGATACTTGCAGTGACACAGAGTTGCAAGATACAGCAATGGCCTACTGTACTGTACAACTTTATACTGTTTGTCACCAAAATGCAGCACTGTACTACTATATATACTGCTCACAAAAATGCAGCACAGATATGGAATGGATACTTGCAGTGACATGGAGCTGCAAGATACAGCAATGGCCTACTGTACTGTACAACTATATACTGTTGGTCACCAAAATACTGTACTACTATATATACTGCTCACAAAAATGCAGCACAGATATGGAATGGATACTTGCAGTGACACAGAGCTGCAAGATACAGCAATGGCCTACTGTACTGTACAACTGTGTTGGTCACCAAAATGCAGTACACTGAGCACAGATATTTGCAGCACACTGAGCACAGATATGGAGCTTTTCAGGCAGAGAATGTAGATATTTGCAGCACACTGAGCACAGATATTTGCAGCAAACTGAGCACAGATATTTACAGCACACTGAGCACAGATATGGAGCTTTTCAGGCAGAGAACATAGCCACGTCCTCTCCGTTCAATCTCCAATGCACGAGTGAAAATGGCGGCGACGTGCGGCTCTTTATATAGAATACGAATCTCACGAGAATCCGACAGCGGGATGATGACGTTCGGCCGCGTTCGAGTTAACCGAGCAAAGCGGGAAGATCCGAGGCTGCCTCGTACCCGTGTAAAATAGGTGAAGTTCGGGGGGGTTCGGATCTCGACGAACCGAACCCGCACATCTCTAGTTGCTAGGCAACGCCAGCAACCAAAGGACAGCAACTTGTGGAGCACTAGGACCCAGGTGCAGACCTGCAGAGCAGGAGGAATCGAAGCTGCTGATTGGGTGGGGCAGAGCGGGAAGAGTAGGAAGCGGGGTTACCTCTTGAGCGGATTGCTGAGGAGTCTTCTGAGGTGACAGGGACAGAGATGCGTGAGGGAGCCCTGAACCCTCGCCTGCTTTCACGACTGGGGTCGGTGAGAGCCGCAACGCCACTGAGAGGAGCAACAGTGTTGTGTCACCATGACATACTGTATTGGAGGAGGGACCGGAGAGCCTTAATAAGGTATCCTGGTTGCATGTCTGTAACAGCCCCATCAGGATAATTGCAGTGACTGATTTCATTGCTGCCAACATACATCAGTGATAGCATCACACAGAATTATATGTGAACCGACTTCTATACGCAGCTCCTCCTATTAAACGGAGCATAGTGAGCATTCTACACTAAAGCCCTGAATTATACCCTGCATAATACAGAGTAAGAATGCCATATTGATTTCCACAAATATTTAAAATGCCCGCTCTAATATATATTGTAAATGCCTGCATCTCTTATTACCATATCCCATGAATGTGCGCTATACATCACAAAACACTGCATCCCATAAGAGAAAACAATACACCCACACATTATCTGAGTTCCAAAGCTCATTGATGTATATATTTGTTATTAAAAAGGATATGGATTCAATATATATTACAAAGTACAGTATACCTATAGTTACATGGTTACACTCACACAGTAAGCAGTTAAAACATACAATTACATACAGTTACATGCAGTTACAGGCCAGCGATACAATACCATTCCCTCAATGCTTATGTCTCTCTCTTTCTGTAAAATCATGCCGGGACTCCATCTTACGCTGAGACCAATACAGGAACTCAGCTGGCAATAACTCCATCATCGTCTCAAACCTTACAGCAACTCTGAGACCAAAACAGGAACTACCTTCCTGTGTGATCAATGTGTTATCTAGTTTCTGGGGGAGGGATTCACGATGAGTCACCAGTTCCTTTGTATATGCTGCTCAGGTTCAGCCTTGGGGACGTCCAAAGGGGCTGGCCTAAGCTTCCTTCCACTGTCCTGTTTGGAATATCTATTGTTCTAATAAAAGTGATTTTAGCTTTTATACATTTAATCATAATTCCGTGTTGCAATGTCCTACAACTTAATAACAAGTATCAAATGAATCCACACATTAATCTGGTCGTTTCAATAGTAAACATGACCGGTCTATCTTGTTTCGTTCAAATAATACACATACATGACACCACTCCATCATATACAATTCTAAACCATCATGATATCTGGCACTTGATATTATTATAATTATGTACTGTATGAGATAAGTGTCAAATCCATCTCTGTGGCATGTCCGTGTAAATGCGTGTGTTACCATACATTGCTGTGCTCGCTGCGCGCATTTGCAAGTATAGCGACTTATATGTGTGTAGTTTGTATGTTCTCTTTATGTAATATTTTTTTGACTTTGACAGTCCACCCTTTGGCACCAAACAATAACTGCCATCAATTATTAACATAAAAAAAAATATTTCATACCATAATCGGTGACCTAGACACAAGTATGTATGCATTTCACAAATCAGACACTTGACTATATTTGGGGAAGACAGGGAGGAGGACGAGACATCCTCTATATGCACTCAGCGGTCACGGGACCACTGGTTGGGTGTGGGACAACATTCAACCTATAGAGTATGCTGGGACAGTGCTTTGGCCTATAATGTCTGATTTGCGATGAACATTTCACACATACATGTACCTACGTCTTTGTACACTGATGTTTGGATTCGATTGAGGTTCTGCTGGGTAGATGAAGACACAAACAAATTGTGACAGTAACATATAAAATTTTCATGATCTACATTTTCCTATCATTTTCTGAACACTGTTTCCATTTCTGGAACGTATGCTAGGTCTGTTTAATCATTGAACAAGGGTTATAAGTAGTGTCCTTCCTAAATAACATAAACCTTCGGAGTTCGGGGAGAGCCACTCATAAACCTTTCTTCCACATATATTAATGAGCTCTTTATCTGCAATGTGTGAATAGCCATTGTCTGACTGTTCCTGATTACCTCTGAACTCCATAACTACTAGACCTTTGATTTTTCTCTGATTTTAACAAACTGATCGGCTAATCCTGGGATTCTATAAGGAAATCACTCCTTCCTACAGAACCAGTTCCAGTCCCACACTCGACTCCTCATAAAAAAAAAACCTAGCAAAAATAGAATATTCTGAAAGAAAATGTTTGTCAGCGGGAAAGAGAGAAAAGAGAAATAGAACAAAACAACTCTTGTTCATAACAAATCAATTACAATGACTGGTCTTTCTGCAGTCCTTTAGTACGCTCAGGTAGTGTTCAACAGTGCCGCCTCTCAGTCTTCACGGAACAGAGTCTCTGGTGATACGAGGTTCTCTTTGCCTTGCTCTTTGGACACACAGTTCACTTGGAACACACAGTTCACTTTGCTCTCCACCTTGCTCTTTGAACACACAGTTCACTTTGAACACACAAACTCGATGAATGTGAGCAATAAACTACTGCAGTGGGACGGGTGAACCCAAATCTCTCTTTCGGCGACCTTTAGTGCCGTCAACAAACCTTGGTATGGTCCTTCCCACCTGTCTATTAGGCAACCTGAGCGTAAGAACAATCACACAGTCTCTTGGTTCACAATCAAGACAGTTAGCATTTGGCATACCAGCAATCAACAGTTTCAAGTTCTTTTGTCAAGTTCTCAAATGCTGGCTCATCTCAATAGAGTACTGTACTGTCACCTCATTGGTGTATTTCTGATCATTGTGCGAATCAATCATGACATGAGGTTATCTTCCAAAAACAACCCAAAAAGACACAAATACCAAAACAAAAACAAATTTCGAAGAGGCTGATTCGTCGAGTGAAGATCTGGGAGTGGTTCCGAAGCTACATAATACTAGTGACAGTATCTATGATCACAATAGTACAATTTCAAGCTTTGCTCCTACTTCTAGGGGTACCATTATCTACACACAAATTTCTGCGCAATTTTTCTTTGCGGTAAACACAGCAGCATCTGTGGCGGCAGGAAATGCCTCTACCCAGTTTGAGAAAACATCAGTGCACACCAATACATAACAATAATTCCTAAAGGGTGTTAACTGTACGAAGTCGATTTGTATTTCCTGAAAAGATCCGTCTGCAGGAGGGATATGGGATGGCTCTGTTGGTATTGCTTTACCAATATTCTTCCTCAATCAAGCAAGACAGGTCATTGCTCTCTTTACCTGCATGAGAATAGAATTCTGGCGCACACCAGTAGACTCTCATCAGCCTGCACCTACCCTCTTTGCCTAGATGAGTCAGACCGTGTGTCACCTCAGCTAGACTTGGAAGGTATGCTCTGGGGGCTACTGGCTTACCGTGTCCACCTGCCCACAGTCCTGAGGACTCCTGGCCATACCCCTTTGTCCTCCAGACTGCCTCTTCCTGCAGGGAACACAAAAATTTTTTGTATCTTAATTTACTATCGTGTGTTTGCAATGTAGAGTACCATGAGCATAACTCAAAAAAACAAAAAAACATCTCTAGAGGAGAGAAAGAAAAGAAACATCTCTAGAGGAGAGAAAGAAGAAGAAAATGAAAAAGAAAATGTCAGGTTTGCCATTCACCAACAGGCATATCAGTGTCTATACAAAATTTCCCTTCACCAGTATTCCCATTCTCCACCCTTTGTGCATGACAAGGCACACTGCAGTAATACTGGTGTCATCGTGTTGTTGAGATATACTGGGTTTGGGCAGAACTCTGAAGGACCTAGGCATGTGGAGTTTGAACTGTACTTGGGTCCATGTATTGTACCACCCTGTGTGAACGCAAAAGATGAAGAGGAGGGGGGCGTGGCCTGGCTAGCATAGAGGAAGGTCGGGTCTCTGCTGAGCTCTGGCTGACACTGTATTAAAACCCACTTTTTGACCAGATTTGGAGGCCCACCGACAAGGGACTAGTCCCCTAAGCCCCACCACTACACCCAGCACCTGGAGGAAGAAGCTGCGGAATCGGGGGGGCCCTGCGTTGCCCCCTGCGGATTGCGGCCTACCTCCGCCCCAGAAGCCGGGGCCTCGATTTTGGAGCTGTGCCGGCGTTTCCTGGGACCCGGTTCGGCGACCCTGCAGACTCTCCCACCCACCTGAAAGGCTCTCCCTGGCACTGGGGGACTCACCCACCGGGCGCTGATCCTCGCAGGAGACCAGGGACCGGGCGATCGGCTGGAGGTAAGGGCCGAGAAGTGTCTGGCTGGCAGCCGGCGGCCATCTTGCGGTTGGCGCCGCCCGGCCTCTAGACTTTACCTGGCCGATTCCCGACCTCTCCAGGCGCCTGCCCTTCCTCCCCCGTCTCACACAACACTGCTAGCAAGATCTAGCAAGATCTCTTCCCCCGCTGGCGGGGATCGACGACCGGGAGTCCTCCGGTGGGCCTAACTCTCACTGATAAGCGGCGGCCATCTTGGGACTGGCAAAGCACACATCTCACTCCCTGACTGGTGCTGGCTGTAACTAAGGCTCCCTCTTGTGGCGAATACTGGTATAGTCAACTCAGCCACTATACTTTATCTCTATAACCCTGCCTGTTCTCTTATCTCCTGAAGCCAGCACCTACTCCAGAGAAAGGCAGACGGAATAGCTCTAGCGGCTGCGTGCGGCGATTATTATACCCCGCACCCAACACTCAGACCACCCCAAACACCACGAGATCGGAGACCAGAAGCACTCCCACTACTCTTGCCGCACCACCCTCGGGACAAAACCAGATCCCTTACCCCTCTGGATTAACAGGCCTGATTGTCATCCCGCCCAGCTCAGATCTGTTCCTGCAATCACACCCTCCGGCTTTATGACCTCAGTGACCTCCACAATGTGAGCGCTCTCTAACCTGTCTGTCGCCACTCATGCTTGTCTAAATAACACGAAATATCCATCAATGTGACTGAGCACCCCTGTTTCACTATTACCAGCCGATTGGACCCTCCCCTGAAGCACGTCTCTCCGAGTACTCTAAGTGCGCTGCTACTGACGAGAAATGGCTCCTACAAAAAAAAAGGAGACAATTCCCCCGAAAGTCGCCTACCCCTCGCGAAAATCTCTCCAAATCTCCCCGCTACAAAATGCTCCTTCCCCCTCCGCCACACTGGACCCCTTGGGATCTAGTGTCCTGTCCACAGCTCTCTCAGTTTCGGGAGTAGACTGCGAGTCGGATGCCCCCCTAACCGTGAGATCCCTCTGCCAGATACTTTCCGCCTTCAAGTCTGAACTCTCTAAAGATCTGACCTCTGCCATCCGTGAGGTCAAAACTGAGCTGATATCTCTGGGAGATAGGACGGATCATTTGGAACGCAAGATGGAGGAATTGGTTACCTCCCACAACGACCTACTCTCATCTCACGATCGCCAACAACAAGATCTAGACCAATTCAAATCTAAATTGGCAGATATGGAGGACAGATCAAGGCGGAACAACATCAAAATTCGAGGCATCCCAGACTCAGTCACCAACTCTGAACTGGAAGCCTACGCCACTGTCCTATTCAAGAAACTCCTCCCAAAGGCGGATCCTTCGGAACTCCTGATTGACCGCATTCACCGCCTCCCCAGACCCCGAACTGTCTCATCCGACCTCCCTAAAGACACCCTCCTTCGAGTCCATTTCTTCCCAGTTAAGGAACGCATTATGAGGGCCGCTAGAGAATCCAAAAATTCAGACACTCTGGGGGGACTTCAGTTGTTCCAAGATTTCTCTGCCGCTACCATAGCAAAGAGACGTGCTTTCACCCCTATCACCCTTGCTTTGAGATCCCACGACATCCACTACCGCTGGGGATTCCCAGTTAAACTGATAGTCTCGTATGAAGACTCGACCTACATAATTTCCTCCCTAGATGCAGGTGTGAAATTATTGATGGACTGGGACATTTCCATCTCGAAGCCGTCTTCATCGTCTCGTGCTGCTAACGTCAGCCATGATTGGACGAACACCTGAATCACTGGACTGCCGAGCTGGGTCTTTTCGGAATCCATGCACCAAAACCTCCGAGTCACGGAGGCTGTAGACCTCCTCCCCCCCTAGTGTGGGGAGTTGAAAATATCCTCATTATGCTCTTTTCTACAAATGCAATGTTGTGCCTTATTATAAGTTTGTTTTCCAGGTCTATAAGTTACGGGGTTACTCCCTCACATGTTGTTCAACTGTTGTTATATCTTAAGGGGCGACACTTTGCCCAGTTATTTACTGACACATACTAATTACCTGCCTATGCCCTAGGGTGCATATGTTTCCTAATTAGAGAAGCCTTCAATAGATGCCTATGCCCTAAGGTTACTTTCTCAGAAGTTGTTTTGGAGTGGCGGCGCAGGTTAATCCAGCCCGCCTTCACCTTTTTCTGCACTACTGCATTCCCCAGAATTTTTTTTCCCTTCCCCTGCAGTAGTCATGCAGGTCCAATATACCGGACCTTTTCTTTTCGTTGTTTACCTCTTCCTCTCCTGTTTTAAACCCGACCCATCCACTTCCCGCATGCTCCCCTCCTCCTCAAGCTCCAGACTTGAATCATATCCCTGGCTACCAGTGCCTATTAGCACTCGGAGCAGATACGCTCCAATAGATCTCCATAGACCCCTCTTTCTCATGTCTAATATAGACTTTCAATGTTGAACCTTATATCTCTCAATGTCAAGGGACTGAACTCTCCCAACAAACGTAGGCTGGCCCTCTCCTTCTTCCACCAGCAAAAAGCTGATGTCGTAGCTTTACAAGAAACCCACTTCTCTTCTGTTAATCCCCCCCTCTTTAAAGACAGCCATTTCCCAGTGGGGTACTATGCTAATGGCCCATCCAAAAGAAACGGAGTAGCCATCCTTTTTAACAAAAATGTCTCCTTTTCCCTACACTCTCAACTTTCAGACAAAAATGGCCGATATATTATCATAACTGGCCTCCTCAATGACAAACCGGTTACCCTGGTATCCCTATACGCTCCTAACTCTAACCAGGTCCCCTTTTTGCGAAAATTATTCCTCAATATACGGAATGCTCTAAGGGGATCTTTGGTAGTTTTGGGGGACTTTAACCTTGTTCTAGACCCTAAATTGGACAAGTCCCGCCAATTCCCCCAGCCTGTTCCAACCACTATCTCTGGCCCCTCCCTAGCCTTCCGCAACCTGCTTGCAGAATTCGATTTATACGATGTCTGGAGGACACAATTCCCCTCAGGTCGAGAATACACATTTCACTCCCTTGTCCATAACTCCTACTCCAGAATAGACCTGATTCTATGTGATAAATGGTCTCTCCAGAGAACTAATAACGTAGATATCTTACCAATCACATGGTCGGACCACGCCCCAGTTCTCTGGAAATGGAACCTTCAGGGCAACTACAACCCTCCCCGACAATGGCGCCTTTATCCCTACCTACTAAATAACCCTTTGTCTAAAAAAATAATCTCTGACTCTATTGACTCCTATTTAACCACTAATTCTCCCCAAGATACCTCTCCTATCAATCACTGGTGTGCTTTTAAAGCCGTCACCCGTGGAGCCGCCATTCAGGCCGGAGCCACTCTCAAAAAACAAGCCCTTCAAAAGCAGAAGACTCTGGAGGCTGACCTGTTAGACCTTGAGACTAAGAATAGGGCCCATCCCTCCAAAACACTTAAAACTGAGATCTCTAATGTCCGAGGACAACTACAAAAGCTACTCCTCGCACGCACCCAAGCGGCATTGAATAGAATGCGCCACAAGTTTTACCTGCTAGGAAATAAAACTGGCAAAATGCTTGCGCGCAAACTCCGCGTTCAGCAAGCCAGAAATAGAATTAAATGTATTTATTCTCCCACCAAACAAAAGATCTTGAACCCAAAAGATATAACGAACCAATTTGCAAGCTATTACGCCAAATTATACAACTTAGCAACTGACCCGTCCACCCCACAACCCTCCCCTCCGTCTATCTCGTCCTTCCTAGATGACCTTTCCCTCCCTACTCTTACGCAGGACCAGCTCTCTTCTCTGAATGCCCCTTGGTCGGCGGATGAAATCTCTACAACTATTAGATCCACACCCAGGAATAAAGCCCCCGGCCCAGACGGCTTTGTCTCTGACTTCTATACTACTTTCCATGACGTACTTTCTCCCCTCCTGACCTCGCTATACAATACATTCTCAGATCGAGGCTCCCTTCCCCCAGAACTCTTAGAAGCGCGTATTGTTACTATTCCTAAGCCCGGCAAAGACCCCGCCCACGTACACAACTACCGACCAATAGCGCTACTAAACTGCGACATCAAACTATACGCCAAAATGATTGCAACACGCATTAACAAATTCCTACCCTCACTGATACACCCGGATCAGACTGGCTTCGTCCCTGGGAGACAAGCGTCTGACAACACACGTCGGGTCTTCAACCTGATAGACTCCCTATCTGAAGACCAGGGCCTTCTCTTGCTTTCGTTAGACGCAGAGAAGGCTTTTGACAGATTAAACTGGACATACATGCGCCAAACCCTCCTTAGATTCGGATTTAGGGATCGTATTCTTTCCTCTATTTTAGCGTTATACAGCTTCCCCACGGCCCGGGTGTTCAATGGAGGCTTCCTATCCGACCCTTTCCCTATTACAAATGGCACCAGGCAAGGCTGTCCCCTATCCCCCCTGATCTTCGTCCTATCAATTGAACCCCTAGCAGCTAAAATAAGAGACAATCCCAACATTCCGGCGATTCAGTTCGGGTCATCCCTCCATAAACTGAGCCTCTTTTGACTAAGTATATCTGGTCTGCAAAACCACCCTTAATGGCTCTTTCAAGAATGACCTTGCCAAGAGCGTTTGGGGGTCTTAATATACCTAATATTCTTCTATACCAAGAAGCCTCCCTCCTAGCCCCCATTAAATACTATTTCTCAACCCAATTGCACAGTGGTTGGATGGAGCTGGAGCAAATTCGATCAAACCCAATCCCCCTTGCTGACCTTTTCCGTATCCCAAAATCGCTCCGACCTACGCAACCGTCCCTCCTTCCCTCCACGCAAGCTGCTTTACAAACCTGGGACTCCCTATCGACCTCCCTAACATCGCCCATTTCCCATATTTCCCAGATATCCATCACCACATTAGCATCGATGATTCCACATCTCAACCTATCCAAATGGAGACGCGCAGGAGTATTATCCCTAGGAGACCTCCTACATGGACTTTCTCTAAAACCTTTTTCTACTCTCCAGTCACAATACTCACTTCCAGCTACAGAACTCTTCCACTATGTGCAAGTAGCACACTGGTGGAAGACGATTCCTCCTACCTACGCAACGCTCCACACATCCTCACATACTCTCTTTTCTCGTCTCTCCTTACCAGATTCCAAAGGCGACATCACATACTGGTATAAACTTCGGATTACCCCTACCTCTCCTTCCAAGTCAAACGCCCAAAAGAAATGGGAACAGGACCTAGGAAAAACCCTATCTCCAAACGACTGGCGTCAAATCTTTTTAACCTCGCACTCCATGTCCCAGTGCCTAAACCACACTGAAATGCATATTAAACTAGTGAACAGACTATACCAAACCCCGGACCGAATACATAAATTCTGGCCCTCTCACAGTAATAAATGCTGGAGACTATGCGGCTCGGTAGGACATGTCTTCCACATATTCTGGTTGTGCCCAAAGATCACTAAATACTGATTAGATGTATTTGAGCTAATAAACAAAGTTCTGTCCACCCACCTAGCTCCAGACCCAACTCTAGCATTATTACAAGTCGTCCCCGCTTCAATAACGCCACCTGCCAGATATGTCCTGGGCCACATCCTGATAGCCGCTCGAGCAAACCTAGCCCAAATGTGGAAACAATCCACTCCCCCTACCCTGCTAAGAGTTATACATAAGATAAACCACCATTTCCATATGGAGACAGATTCAGCTTCCTCCTCCCCCAACTTCTCTTCCCTCAAAACGCGCTGGCTCGCGTGGCAAACCTTTATTTCCTCGATTGAAGGGTCTCAGTATCTTCATAAATCCACCTCACCCCCACTTAGCCCATTCGGGATCTAAAATACAACACCTATCATCACACCCCCCATTACCTAGGCAGTTACACCTTCCCCTCCCTGTTAAGAGTCGACCCCTACTAGGTCTCCCCCCAATACCATCTTCTAAAGCGTACCTATAACTTCTGCTCAACAGGATTAGGCCACTACTACCTTACTGCAATGTATAGTTTTTCTATATGTCCCAACTTCTCTGTTCTCTGATGTATTATGTATACAAGGCTCCGATGTAACACTCTCCAATTCTAGTCTGGACCCCTATTCTCCCCCCCCCCCTCCCTCTTTCTTCTACATCCCTACCATACCGACCCTTACACTGTGTTGATGTATCACCCCCCCTTTTTTCTTCGTTCTGTACCCCATAAAAATGTTTATCTTTTCAATAAAAACTATTGATTCAAAAAAAAAAAGATGAAGAGGAAAACTGTAGAGAAACAGAATAGAGGTTGGTGACAGATGAGTTTGTAGAGGTGGAGAAGATTTTCTAAAAATTTGACAACTGGATTGGGCACTATGGGGAAGTGATTCTATACTTGGTCTATTCCCCTTAAAATAAAAAAATTCTGTGTGTCTTATCTCTACTGGGACTATCCCAGCCATCAATCCAGTGTCCTGTCCATCCTAAGTTCATAGGGAACCCGGTATCTGTGAGATAATTTCCTCTACCTGTGATGGACATGCATCTAGAACAGCAGAATGCGACATTAGTCTTCAAGTTTTGTCAAAGGGTAATGTTGCATTTATTTTGTTCTTCCCATTAGCTGAATCTGTGTTTTCTATATGGCTTATGATTCCTTACTATATGTCCCTTGGTCCCGTCTATGTGTTTAATAATGTGGCTTGTGTTTTCTGTCTAGGGGATCTATATTGACTATGTGTCCTACTACTCCTACAATCTCTGGCAAAATGCCCTTCCTTCCTACAAGTGTAACATATTATTGACCATTAGGGATCTGGGGTTTGGACTGATGGGTCTTTCCTGTATGTGCCAGTATACTTACCGTCCTCAACCTCTCCACCTGTTGTTCTCTGCGCCTAACACTATTCTTGTGATGTTCAATAGCACACTATCTAACATTAGCTACTATGACCTTTCCAATTTTGCAAAGAAGTCTGCACCCTGACACTCAATGCCTTATTGAGCCCGTCCATTTGCACAGAGACAGCCATCTCCCATTTGCCGAATTAGTGTTTACCAGTGGTCTTATCCAGATGGAGAGTTTTCTATTACTGCAAGAGACAAAAACAAAAAAAAGTTTAACAAGCTTCTAGGTCATGCAAAGTATTTCATTCAATCCTTCTCATCCCGTATTAAGGGTCTGTACATGGTCCAACAAACATTTCCAAGCTCATCTTTACTATGGGCATTACTAGGAATGAATACTTCTTATATGGTAACTGAAAGAAATACCCTGGGGTTACCTTGTCTCTGTCCGCTTTCTTACTGGCAAATACTAATGTGCGGACAGTTTTTTTCTCCATTTCTGACGTTACTTTCTTGATTTTTTTAGTTTAATTTTTTTTATTTTTTTTACTATATATGTACACGAATGATACCATACTTACCTGTTCCACTGGTCTCAGCCACTTCCCCCACAGGCTACTGCTCTTCTTTTACCGGTTGGATACTCCTCTGGGTGCATGAGAAATGGCTGAAAACGATCAGGTCACCTTCTCCTCCTAAATAAAACTTCAACATTCATTAGTACATATATAGGTTACAGTCATATTTTTATTATTTTCTATAGTTTGTATGCTGGCCGTTACTGCTTCCACATCTACATATGGCGGTGTACTTGCATTCTCTTTTTTTCTTTCTTCCTACTTATTTATTGTTGCTACAAGTTCTAACAGTTCTTATATTTCCATTCTTGTCTTATATGACTTTGGTTAGACATACCACCTGCAATACCTTAGGATTAAACTCACCAACCCCTCTTGCTGTCACAGGTTTAAACAATTTGTATGTCTGACCCTTTGTTTTCGGGATTTTATCAGACATATTCTTATCCTTATGTTCTGCAATACCTCTGGTTCAATGCTGCTCACCTTAGGGAATGGTTCCCTATCTTTGTCAGTCATACGTTCCCATTCAAACAAAAAGTCTTCAGCGTGTGGACCATATTTCCCACACATAATACTTTTTCCTTTAACCTTCGCTGACCCCCTGGGCCGCGGCTCTTCAACCTGAACCCTGGTTACAAAACATCCACCGCTTGTGCAATTGGATCCCATCACGGACTTTTTCCTTTTACGCAATTCCCAATGCACAATACGAATAGACGGTGAAAGTTCTCAGAGCGCTTTCACCCACTCATGCCCACGTTGGCCAGTACTACCATACACTGTCGATAGAGAAGGCAATGTACCCAACCTAGGGCCCTATCTGACCTATATTTACTGGAAGTTTTTAGGAATAACTTACCCTTTCCAGTAAAGTATCGGTCGTTGGATATTCTCCTGAGAGAGACCATCGAAAACTCCCTATGCACTTTATTATACACAAATCACGCTTGCGTATGTTCTACACAGCGCTAATGATACCGCGATTTTACGCAAAAGCTCGTAAAAGTATATCACGTTGCACTATGTATCGCACCCACAAACGCGCGGTCCAATCGCACGGCGTAGAGGTACTTGTTACTTATCTGCCGTACGACCACGGGTTGTTGTACAAATTGGGACCCTCAGTCCGGAGCATAATACCAAAAAAACCTTTTTACTTCAATACTTCGCAATACAATGCACTATCACGCTCCTCTACAAATCACCTCACGATTTGCGTATTAAACCTTATACTAACGTGAGTCAGCCTTCTCACGCCACCAAGCCTCCACTCACTTGATGTACCAAACGACGGGATCCCGAATTCCGGGGTTCGAATTTCACTCACTCCTACGTTCGCTCACTCAAGTACACTTTGTCTTTTCTGTACAGAAAATTTGGATTCATTCAGATAGGCAGCTTTACTCCAGAGGCAATACAGTTTTTAAACTAAATTTAGAGTAACCTGCTTTTGAAATCTGATAGTTATGTGCTATTGTATTAAATGTCTACTATCCCACCTTTGAACTAAACGACACTATTGTATAATTTGTACTCAGCGCCCGCATTCTTACGCACTTTGCGCAAACACGCGACCGTGCGTGTCTCTTACGCTGCGTGTGCAGTCCTTTACTTTGTCCGAGACACGTGTACAAAACCCTGCGTCCGCAATAAAACAAATCACACAGCTTCTATAAATGTGAGCAATACTAACTACTATTGCCCACTAGACACAACTTGTTCTGTATAAACTTTTATGCAGACCTGCGTTTGTGTCTTTATGCTTACTTCCTTAAAATACTGTTATTTCAGTTTTAACTATATAGCAACAAATGTATCCTATTTCACACAGATCTATAATGAATCTAGCAATAATCAATAAATTAAATTATATGATTCAGATTGGATAGCTATCTTGCAGAACATACACTGATATAAATATACACATAATTATAATAATATTATATATAATATATATTTATATAATATATATCACTTGACTCTCATAGAACCCCCACACAGTACACACCTACTGAATGAATGCATTTCCTTTAAAGGCTCTAATTTGCATATCAACAGAGGTTCATATGCCTGTTCAAGAGGGTAGTGGGACAGGTTAATTAACATTTCAATGGCTATCCTAAACTAGCAAGCAGAGTTACTAAATCCTAGAGGTAAAAGAAAAAAAAACTTTTTTTTTATATCTGTGTGTAATTCTTACATCAAGTATTCACCTCTTAACTCTCACTAGGCCCAGCTGAAACTATTTGTAATTGACTATGGCATGGGTTAAATTAATGCATTGGTAACTCATAAATGGTGTTTGATGTGACCAAGGAAAGATGATTATTCTGAACAGTGAAAATCAGCCATTTAGAAAATGACCTTCCCAAAATGGCCGCTGCTCCTCCCCCTTCCACATCCATGAGGGTTACACAAAATGGTGGACAGGCCATGTGGTTAGTCCAAAATGGAGGACAGACCATGCGTCACAAAGAAATCACACATCATACAAGCACCAGAAGTTATTTTAGGCCTGAGTTAAAAATAAAAACTATATCAAGGCTATGCAGCAACTTTTACATGTACTTTTAACCCTACTTAACAGATAAGCAATCCAATCTGAATCAAACACAATATGACTTATTTGAACCTTGTTTTGCAACAATAAAAATACATTTTAGCATCTTAAATATTATGAGAAACGCATTGTCTCTTGAATTTCATATCAGCGTCTTACTAATAACACAACAATACACATGGATATGATGATTTTCTCAGCTTTAGGATGCGTCCATCACAAGCTGATCGACTACAGCGTCACGTTTATAATGTACAGTGCATCATTAAGAACGTGATATCACGGACCAGCCCCCATCTAAGAATGCCAAATTGATTTCCACAAATATTTAAAATGCCCGCTCTAATATATATTGTAAATGCCTGCATCTCTTATTACCATATCCCATGAATGTGCGCTATACATCGCAAAACACTGCATCACATAAGTGAAAACAATACACCCACACATTATCTGAGTTCCATAGCTCATTGATGTATATATTTGTTATTAAAAAGGATATGGATTCAATATATATTACAAAGTACAGTATACCTATAGTTACATGGTTACACTCACACAGTAAGCAGTTAAAACATACAATTACATACAGTTACATGCAGTTACAGGCCAGCGATACAATGCCATTCCCTCAATGCTTATGTCTCTCTCTTTCTGTAAAATCATGCCGGGACTCCATCTTACGCTGAGACCAAAACAGGAACTGAGCTGGCAATAACTCCATCATCGTCTCAGACCTTACAGCAACTCTGAGACCAAAACAGGAACTACCTTCCTGTGTGATCAATGTGTTATCTAGTTTCTGGGGGAGGGATTCACGATGAGTCACCAGTTCCTTTGTATATGCTGATCAGGTTCAGCCTTGGGGACGTCCAAAGGGGCTGGCCTAAGCTTCCTGTCCACTGTCCTGTTTGGAATTTCTATTGTTCTAATAAAAGTGATTTTAGCTTTTATACATTTAATCATAATTCCGTGTTGCAATGTCCTACAACTTAATAACAAGTATCAAATGAATCCACACATTAATCTGGTCGTTTCAATAGTAAACATGACCGGTCTATCTTGTTTCATTCAAATAATACACATACATGACACCACTCCATCATATACAATTCTAAACCATCATGATGTCTGGCGCTTGATATTATTATAATTATGTACTGTATGAGATAAGTGTCGAATCCATCTCTGTGGCACGTCCGTGTAAATACGTGTGTTACCATACATTGCTGTGCTCGCTGCGCGCATTTGCAAGTATAGCGTATTATATGTGTGTAGTTTGTATGTTCTCTTTATGTAATATTTTTTTGACTTCGACAAGAGACATTCAGCTAATAACTGAGGGCTTGATTGATGGAAGTAACTGCAATCTATTGATGCTCCATAGTCTTTCTAATAGACAAACAGTAAGAAGAAGTTGATACTGGACTCTGAATTACTCACCACACTTTAACTTACTACGTGGATATTAGTTTTCTCAGGCATAAGACTTTGGTAATAAATGTGCAGCAGCTGAGTTTGAGTTCACAAGTAAACTACAGCATTCACACATATTGGAAGGAATAGTGATTGACAGTGTTAGTCAGTGAACTCTAGATACATGGTTCTGATATTCCACTCTCTTCTAGCATCAAACAGGATTATAATACTACTGGATTATAAAATACCGTTTATAAATTTGTCTTAATTCTCATCTTCCCTGAGGAGTTTACTGCGTGTTTAGTGAGAGGAAGCAAGTGATTCAAAACAGTGGAATTTAATCTCTCAGGACGTGATATTGCCCCATTTTTCTCAGAGACATATCATATTTATCTAATAGAGACTCAACAAATCTCACTGGTACCAATAGGACAGGATTCTTTATATGTGCACCAATGAGGTAGAGAGCGAGGAAAGAGTACTCAGACAGACTGCAATAGTAACGTTGTAGTGTGACTTTGAAAGGTGATATTACTATTAGGGGTTTATTTACTAAGCCTTGGATGGAGATAAAGTTGACGGAGATAAAGTCCCAGCCAATCGGCTCCTAACTGCCCTGTCACAGGCTATGTTTGAAAAATGACAGTTAGAAGTTGATTGGCTGGTACTTTATCTCCGTCCAAGGCTTAGTAAATAGACCCCTTATAGGCCCTACTCACTGAGCGATAATACTCAAAGATATGAACGATCTCATTCATTAATGAACGAGATACCGTTCATGTCTTTGAGTGTGGCGGCACCAGCGATGAACGGTGCCCTGTCGGCTGTGCATGCAGGCCAATATGGATGATCTCGTCCATATTTGCCTGCACTTCTATGGAGCCATGTGACGGGGGAGTGAAGAAACTTCACTCCCCCCGTCACTGCCCCCCTGCCGCCGGGTCACCCGTCGGCGGATCGCATAATGTGTAGGTCTAGTTCAGTTTAATATTATCAGAGTGTTTATTGCATAGTGAACAGTGCATAGTGTGAATCGTAAAGAAATAGTACTAACCCATTATACCTAGGTTCCTTCGGTTAAAGTGAAGAAAAACCACAGCGACAACGTGTTCCAGTAAAATAAAATATATTCTTTTTATTGTGTTGAATGTACAAGTTGCACTGTATTTCAGTATTGTAATTTCATTTGAATATCTTGTGATAGTGAGTTATTCTACTCATTGACTCCTTAAGATAGGGACAAAAGTTAATAAAATTTGTTGTGTTAGAAATCCCTCAGGCAAGGTATCAGGGTGAAATTCTTCCTTTCTTCTCTGTGAAGATTGAAGCATTAAAGAAAGCTAGAAGGGAGAATAAGACAAGGTATAATTAAAAGTAAATAAGTACTTACCTGGGAAACGCAGAGTTATATCTATTTTAACTTACTACTTACCTGTTTATTACATTGGTACACTCTCTTAAAATGCCCTGGTGTGGCCACTTACCAACGGGGGGAGAAGGTGAATCAGTCTGGCAGGAAGAGGTAAGACTCTGTGTCGAGTGTGCAGTGCAGTGACCGGGAGGAGGAGGACGGGTCGTGCTGAGGCTACAGATGATGCGGATGAGGAGGAGGTAGGCAACTGGCTCAGCTGCTTTATATATACTGTGCACCAACGGAGGGGCAGGGTTCTGTGCTCACCCCTCCCACACCCTGGAAAGGGTATACCCAGACCTCTCCGGACAGCTGCTGGTGGCTACTGGTGTCACCTACTCCCCAGACTGGCCAGGAGCGGTGCGGGCGGTGCCGTAACTAGGTGTGTGTCAAGGGTGCCTTGCCCACAGCGCAAATGCGGGCAAGGCGCACCATCTGGCAGCACACCTACCCGTACGGCCAGTCAGTAGTAACAGTCCGGGGCTGGCGCCGCCGATTGCCTCCCGCCTCTGCATGGGACTGGGAGCGCGGCTGTAGCCGGCATCTAGCAGCACATAGCTGCCTCGTGTCCCGCTGCCGCCATCGTGCCTGAGTCCTGCTGTGAGTGCAGGAGAATGGAAGCTGTGCCACAGCCGTCATGGGACAGCAGTGAACTCCCGCTGGCTGTCTCCTGCTGGCGGGGGGTGGAGCACTGTCAGAGGTTGCTCCCAGACCCGCTGACATGCTTCTTCTTGTAGTGTCGTCGCAGCATGTGTCCTGGACCCCAGGAGAGGCTCTGCGCCTGGATGCTGCCTACCACCTCCAGGTGACTGACAGAGCAGACACACACACACCAGAGCAGACACACACACACACACACACACACACACACTTACTTACTCACTCACTCACTCATTCACTCTCTCTCTCATGCAAAACAGGGGGAAATGTGTGGACTCTGCTGTGTGATGTGTAAAAAAAAAGGGGAACTCTGCTACTGTTATGTGTAAAAAGGTGGACTCTGCAACTGTAATGTGTAAGAAGGGGGACTCTGCTACTGTAATGTGTAAAAAGGGGGACTCTGCTACTGTAATGTGAAAAAAAGGGGACTCTGTCTGCCTAATGTGTAAAAAAGGGGGATTCTGTCTCCCCAATGTGTAAAAAAGAGGGACTCTGCTGCCGTAATGTGTAAAAAAGGGGGACTCTGTTACCGTAATGTGTAAAAAAGGGGGACTCTGCTACTGTAATGTGTAAAAAGGGGACTCTGCTACTGTAATGTGTAAAAAAAAAGGGGGACTCTGCCTTCCTAATGTGTAAAAAAGGGGGATTCTGCCTGCCTAATGTGTAAAAAAGGGGGATTCTGTCTGCCTAATGTGTAAAAAAGGGGGACTCTGCTGCCGTAATGTGTAAAAAAGGTGGACTCTGCTACTGTAATGTGTAAAAAGAGGACTCTGCTACTGTAATGTGTAAAAAAGGGGGACTCTGTCTGCCTAATGTGTAAAAAAGGGGGATTCTGCCTGCCTAATGTGTAAAAAAGGGGGACACTGCTGCTGTAATTCGTAAAAAAGGGGGACTGCTGCCGTAATGTGTAAAAAGGGGGACTCTGTTGTCGTAATGTGTAAAAGGGGACTATACCTGCTGCACTGTGTAAAAGGGAGCTCTGCCTAATGTAATGTGTAAAAAGGAGCTCTGACCACAGCAACACCCCTATATTTTCGGCACGCGCATTGACCCTGTTTTATATATGGGAGGGGGGGGGGTGCCGATGCTGTTTCTTGCACCCAGCGCTAAAATGTCTAGTTACGGCACTGTCTGCAGGGACTAGTGATCTTACATGTGCCAGTACTGGTGTATATAGTGCAGTATCATTATAGCCTGCCCATTACAGATATACAGCATCTATATTTATAAAAGTTTAAACACACGCTCAACATGACAGAGCCCTGGCTCCCAGCAGCAGGACTTCCTTAATCCCTGCAGCTCATTTATGAGTAATGCCCACCCTCCTAATATAGAGCCTAATTCAGACCATACTTGCCTACCTGATCCTCTCCATGAGGGAAAAAATGCTCTGTTCCTGGACTTTCCTGGTAATGTATGATTGCCATCACCTGTGGTGAAACGCCTTTCTTATCAATTACCTAGCTCACCACAGGTGATGGCAATCATACATTACCAGGAAAGTCCAGGAACAGAGCATTTTCTCCCTCATGGAGAGGGTCAAGTAGGCAAGTAGGGTTTAGACCTGATCGCAGCAACAGCATTTTTCTCTAATTGGCAAAACCATCCCGAGTTGATCGTAGCTGTGCTAAATTTAGCACAGCTACGATCATTCACACTGACATGTGGGGGGACGCCCAGCACAGGGCTAGTCCTCCCAGCATGTCAGTGCTGCCCCCCCCCCCCCCCCCCCCCCGCAGAAGTGCAAAGGCATCGCACAGCGGCGATGCCTTTGCACTTCAAGAGTAGCTCCCGACCAGCTCAGCTTTAGCGTGCTGACCGGGAGCTACTCGTCGCTCCCCGGCCTGCAGCGGCTGCGTGTGACGTCACGCAGCTGCTGCGGCCCGCCCCCCAATGGTCCGGACACGCCTGCGTTGGCCGGACCGCTCCCCCTAAACAGCGGTTTAATGCCGCCGTTCAGCCCCCTCCCACCCAGCGACCGCCTCTGTCTCAGAGGCGATCGCTAGGCAACGACGTCTGCCATGCGCCGCGCATGTGTAGTTCTGACCCGATCGCTGCGCTGCGACAAACTGCAGCGAGCGATCGGGTCGGAATGACCCCCTATGTGCACTGCTGGTGCGGCAGATATACCATGTGCAGAGAGAGTTAGATTTGGGTGGGGTGTGTTCAAACTGAAATCTAAATTGCAGTGTAAATATAAAGCAGCCAGTATTTACCCTGCACAGAAACAAAATAACCCACCCAAATCTAACTCTCTCTGCACATGTTATATCTGCCTCCCCTGCAGTGCACATGGTTTTGCCCAACTGCTAACAAATTTGCTGCTCCGATCAGGTCTGAATTTTCCCCCATGGTTTTGCCCATTAGAGATAGATTTTGCTGCTGCGATCAGGTCTGAAGTAAGCCCATAATCCAACTCTGGTGTTCGTCATTGTGATGGGTTTTTAACTAGGTGTTTATAAAACATTAATTAAACTAAACCCATTGTTCTTTACCCAGTCACTTCACCAGAAGTAATCCAGCCTTAGGGGAAAAAAAAAATCTTGATTGAAATCTCCATTCCTCATATCTTAATCCAACGTAATCCATAATTGATAAAAAAAGGAAAACACACAAGAAATCCCTTAATCCAAGTGCCAGATGGCGTACATGGGATGTTCTCAGAGGAGACTATATTTCATGTAGTTTCCTTTTAAATCTGATTTACTGAAAACAAGGTGAGTAATTCTTCAAGGTGCCTGACACTACAATTAGGGATTCCAGATTTGCATCTGATAAAGATTTGATGACACTGTTTATCCAACACACCCTCTGGACTTTTTATAAATGCACATGTAAACTGCATACTTTGATATTTTTAAACTAAAACTCTTTGTTTTTACTTTAATGTTACCCTAACCACATCCTGAACTGTAAAATGCTAGTAAAAATGCATACCAACCCTGTCTATAGCACATGTGTTTTTCCTAACATTGTAAGTGCACATGAATTCCCAGTGTAAATAAGCCTGGAACGCACATTAAAGCGGGAGGGGGTAAATGCAATAAAGCATACCTCCCAACATTACCCTCTCCAGGAGGGACAGAATGCTCTGCTACTGGACTTCCCTCTTAATGTATGATTGCCATCACCTGTGGTAAAACACCTTTCTTATTCATTAACCTGATTAAAACAGGTGCCGGCAATCATGCATTAAGAGAAAAGTCCAGGAGCAGAGCATTCTGTCCTTCCTGGAGAGGGTCATGTTGGGAGGTATGAATAAAGTGTGATTTTGCCAGTGAGTTCAAACTCTCCATAAAGCATGACAAATCGATTGTCAGATATACCACCCACTGATTTTGAGGGTTCTAATGCAATGTACCTTTGATTTTTAGTAGAGATGTGCGGCGGACACTTTTCGGGTTTTGTGTTTTGGTTTTGGATCTGGATCCCCGCTCGTGTTTTGGATCTGGATTGGTTTTGCCAAAACCACCCTTTCAGGTTTTGGTTTTGGTTTTGGATCTGGATGATTTTTTTTAAAAAACATAAAAACAGCTAAAATCACAGAATTTGGTGGTAATTTTTATCCTACGGTACTATTAACCTCAATAACATTCATTTCCACTAATTTCCAGTCTATTCTGAACACCTCACAGCTCACAATATTGTTTTTAGGCCAAAAGGCTGCACCGAGGTCGCTGGATGACTAAGCAGTGACAGACAGAATGGCAGTTTTAAAAACTAGGCCCCTAAGAGGACATAATGCAAAGAAGAAAAAGAGGAGCAAGATGGAATTGTCTTGGGACCTCCCACCCACCCGGTCCCTCCAACCCACCCACCCACCCATATGTTGTTTAAACAGGAAATGCACAGTTTAATAAACCCATCATTTCATGCGACAGGTGGTCGCCCTGGAAAAAGCTCGCCAAGTTCTCCGAATCATAGCTAGCTACAAACATTCCATCTCCTTCTTTGATGACTTTCCTTTCCACTCCTATATTGATGTGGAACAGAAAGGACTTCAACCAAGCAAATATATAATTATTAATTACCACATCACTGGACAAACTGAAAAACTAGGGGCCAAAGCATCCAAATTTGTACCCCCTTCTCCATGTTCAGGGATTAAGATAATCTCAGATTTAATGCTGGGATGCAAATAAACTGGTGTATACCACAGGATCAAGATTGGATATTTTCCCCTCCACGGAGTCTGGAGATTTATTTTCTGAAAATCTTGTGGGTTTCTTTTTTTAAAATTTTTTATTTTATTTTTATTAACATATTTTGTGGCAAATGCCTTATTTTTGTTTTTAACAGCCCCCAGTTACATGCATGTGAGCATAACTCTGTGTCCCAGTTACACGCATATGAGCATACCTGTATGTCTTGTTTAGTTTATTCATATTTTATAATAAAGCAGCCCCTTAGATGTTTTAGCAGTCCCTCCTGAGCCCTCACAACAGCCCGGGATGGGGCAGGTTGAGTTCGGCTGGGTTCGGTAAAGTACTAAGCATGACTGTGCAGTGAATTTTTTTTTGTTATTAAGCCCCTGCCCTAATGGAGCTTACCACTACAGTCGAAAATCATTTCATACTATAAGTAGTACTGTGGGAGGAAGCAATGATAACCTCTGTGCCCAGAGCATGCCTCAGTCTAGCAAGCCAGACATCTTCCTGGTTGTAAGCCACCATGAGACTCCATACTGGGCCTTATTCAGTAACTGTTTGTGCCTCACAGGAGCTTCTGACCCATCTAGTGCTGCAGTGCAATGGAAAGCTGATGCAATGCAAGATCACTGAAACTCTGTACTTCTAACACCGCAAGATCTTGTGATAACACTACACTGCCCTTAGGAAAAGAAGATCCCTGTACAACAAATGCGCATCTTCTAAATAAATAATCCTAAAATGTGGAACATCAATAATAAATCAAAATTAAGGTTAACTGATTGTAGCCATTCATTTGAGTGAGTCCCTAACATGAAATAATTGAAAAGAACCTCTCTCTAATGCTTCAGCAGAAAATATCACTTTTACCTCTCTAGCAGTTGCTCTGGATTATGATTCAGTCTCTTCTGAGTCACACTGACTTTGGCCACATGCCAATTTCCATTTCCACCTTTGTGGCTATGTTTTCACAAATCTGTTTGTGATGTTGAAGCTTGTTTCATATCTGCTGTAGGCTTTCATATAAACCTAGGATCAAGTACAGCAGCACCCCTTGAATTATATGGCAGCACCCCTAGATTTATACAGCAGAGGCAGCACCCCTGGAGAATTACACAGCACAGCAGACAGGCAATAGCACCCCTGGACTTAAACGGCAGTGGGGCAGCACCCCGGACTGATAAGGCAGAGGGGCAGCACCCCATATAGGGCAGCACCCCAGGAAGGATGTGGCAAAGAAAAGATGTGCAAGATGGAAATGTCTTTCGGCCCTCCCATCCACCCTTATGATGTATAAACAGGATATGCACACGTTAACAAACCAATCATTTCAGCAACAGGGTCTGCCAGATGACTGGCTGAAATGAATGGTTTGTTTGGGCCCCCACCCAAAAAAAAGCAATTAACCTATCCTTGCACAAACTGGCTCTACAGTGGCAAGATGTCATCCTCATCCCTTAAAATCCCCCCCTCCCCTTCGGTGTTTACATCCTCATCCTCACAGGGAAATAATATTCAAACAAAACCACATCATTTAGTTGTCAGTGGACTGCTTACGCTATTACCCAAAGTTTCTGAACTTGACAATGACTTATGATGAATGCGCTGCAGGTGATGTATAAGGGAGGATAAACAATAAAGAGGTTTGGGGGATCCAGGCGTAAAAGAAATATCTACGTGTACGCCCAATCAAATTATCAAAAAAACTGCCCAAATCAGGTAGAGATACATAAATACAAAAACAAAAATTTTTGACAATAGATCAAAGGCAACACCTAAAGAAAAATAAAAGCAGCAAACCAAAAAAGTCCACTGTCAAACTGAAAACAGGTCCTCTTCAAAGTGTAATTTTTCCTCCAGAGATGGCTCATGAAAAATAAACAAAGAGATGGCATAATGTGTAGTATTGTCTATAAAGATAGTTTTTTCACAGGTTAAAATAGCGGAGATCCAATTAAAACTCAAAACCAGCCGAAACTCACTTGTCGAGTTGGTAAGCCAGATATATAGCGGTTTCTTTTCTGACATGAAATGACCAACAACAAAAAAGATAGAAGGGTTAATGTCATACCAAAGACTCACAGGAAATATGTTTTGGATCCTCGTGTAAAGGTTTCTTTCACTTGAAAGAGGGGGCTTTCTTGCAGGTGATGATCATACGTACATAACGATCCTCTTACTGGTGAATCATACTCCCAGTGATGAATATACAAAAATAAAAACCCCACAATGTGTAGTATAATCACAATGAACTTAAACACTACAAGTGTGAAAGGGAATACTTGAAGACAATTGCTTCAATATCTGCCTCAGGACACCTGCCCAAAAACAGACGTACCTAAGAACTCACTTCAAATAGTTATGGATATGCACATCAAGGTTTCTTTTATCTCTATCTATGACCAATCATGCAAAAGACCAAAGCGTACCAAAGACTCACAATTAAAATGGAGGGAATATATATTTTATTATGTTTTTTATAAAACTAAATGGAGTTTTTTCTATGATTTTGATACACGTACACATCAATTAATACGGATGAAAGAAACTGTTATGTGAGGATTCCCTCCATTTTAATTGTGAGTCTTTGGTACGCTTTGGCATGTCAGAAAAGAAACCGCTATATATCTGGCTTACCAACTCGACAAGTGAGTTTCAGTAGGCTGGTTTTGAGTTTTAATTGGATCTCCACTATTTTAACCTGTGAAAAAAATATCTTTATAGACAATACTACACATTGTGCCATCTCTTTGTTTATTTTTCATGATCCATCTCTGGAGGAAAAATGACACTTAGAAGAGGACCTGTCTTCAGTTTGTCAGTGGACTTTTTTGGTTTGCTTCTTTTATTTTTCTTTAGGTGTTGCCTTTGATCTATTGTCAAAATTATTATTATTTATTTATTTTTGTATTTATGTATAAGGGAGGATGTTCCTAAGTGGTTAATGTCCTTACCCCTACTTATTATGTATTGACAAAGGCAACAGATGGCTTGACACCTGTTGTCCGGATTTGTGAAGAAAAAATTCCACACCAAAGAGGTGGCTTTTTTGGTATTTTACCCAGGCATGACAATGGGCTTTTTCATCCCATGGCCAATAACTGTCTCTACTGGTGCCTTATTCAAACAAAACACATCACCATCAGAATCCTCATCGTCAACTTCCTCTGCAGTGCCAGCTACACCAATATCCTCCTCATCCTGGTGTACAGGTACTTTTACAGTGACATCCTCAATCTCAATATCAGCAACTGGACTGGCATTGCTCCTCCCAGCACTTGCAGAGGACGTGCAAATGGTGGTAGGAGCCTACTCTTCCCATACAGTGTTGTGAAGGTCAGGCCTAGACATTGCAACCGTGGACAGTGCCAGCACCCCTGTATTTACAAAACACCCCTTTAATTTTACAGCATACAAGACAAGGCCAGTGTACATTTATTTTCACTGCACCCCTGTATTTTTACAGCATACAGGACCAGTGTACTTTTATTTTAACAACAGCACCCCTGTATTTTTACGGCATACAGGACAAGTGTACTTTTATTTTAACAACAGCACCCCTGTATTTTTACAGCATACAGGACTAGTGTACTTTTATTTTAACAGCAGCATTCCTATATTTTTACAGCATACAGGCAGTGCCATTTCGTGCAGCGGGCGAGCCGTGTAACCACACGGGGCGCCCTCCGCGGCACTTTTTGAGGACTTTGAAACTCTCCTCCCCTCTCCTCCCAAGTGCCCAGCTCGGGGGGCAAGGTCTCGAGGAATGACGCGTTTGCGTCGTGACGTCACGACGCGTTCGCGTCATTCTGCGAAACCCCGCCCCCCGAGCTGGGCACTCGGGAGGAGGGAGAAGGGGGAGCCAAGCCGGCCGGCGGCGGCGCCGCGCAGACGAGGGAGAGGTGGCTGAAGAGCGGGAAGAACCACTTGAAATGTAAGTCAGCCCCTCTCCCTCACTCTCTCTCTCCCTCCCTCCCCCCCACCACCACCTGCCGTACTGTGTAAAATGGGGACACCTGTCTGCCGGAATGTGTAAAATGGGGACGCAGTCTGCCGGAATGTGTTAAATGGGGACGCAGTCTGCCGGAATGTGTTAAATGGGGACTCTTGCCTGCCTTAATGTGTAAAATAGGGACACCTGTCTGCTGGAATGTGTAAAATGGGGACACTTGCCTGCCGGAATGTGTAAAATGGGGACACTTGCGTGCCGGAATGTGTAAAATGGGGACGCAGTCTGCCGTAATGTGTAAAATGGGGGCACGTACCTGCCGCAATGTGTAAAATGGGGACACTTTCCTGCCGCAATGTGTAAAATGGGGACAGGGATAGTGTACATTTATTTTACTGCACCCCTGAATTATTACAGCATACAAGACAGGGCCATTGTACATTTATTTTACTGCATCCCTGAATTTCTGCAGCACACAAGACAGGGATAGTGTACATTTATTTTACTGCACCCCTGAATTATTACAGCATACAAGACAGGGCCAGTGTACATTTATTTTACTGCACCCCAGAATTTTTGCAGCATACAAGACAGGGCCAGTGTACATTTATTTTACTGCACCCCAGAATTTCTGCAGCACACAAGACAGGGCCATTGTACATTTATTTTACTGCATCCCTGAATTTCTGCAGCACACAAGACAGGGATAGTGTACATTTATTTTACTGCACCCCTGAATTATTACAGCATACAAGACAGGGCCAGTGTACATTTATTTTACTGCACCCCAGAATTTTTGCAGCATACAAGACAGAGCCAGTGTACATTTATTTTAGTGCACCCCAGAATTTTTGCAGCATACAAGACAGGGACAGTGTACATTTATTTTACTGCACCCCAGAATTATTACAGCATACAAGACAGGGCCAGTGTAAATTTATTTTACAGCACCCCTGAATTTTTACAGCATACAAGACAGGGCCAGCACCCCTGTATTTTCACTGTATACAGGAGGACAGTGCCCCTGCCCCCTGTACAACACAGTGACAGCCAGGACAGCAACACCCATGTACAGCTGCAGCACCCCTAACAGCACATGAAACACCAGTGACAGCCAGGATAGCACCCCTAACAGCACAGGTACACCACAGTGACAGGAGCAGCACCCCTACAGAGCACATACTGACCCCACCTGACGCCACCACCCACAGAGAGACAGAGGTCTGTCTTACTTACTCTCCAAGTCCAGAGTGAAAATGGCGTAGACGCACGGCTGTTTATATGGAATCCAAAATCCGCGAGAATCCGACAGCAGGATGATGACATTTTGCCTTGTTCTGGTTTCCGAGTCTGGCGGGAAGTCCCAAGCCGGACTCGGAAACTAGCTCAGAAACGGAATGTTCGTGGGGGGGGGGGGGGGGTGTTCTGTTCTCTGAGAACAGAACCTGCTCATCTCTAATTCTTAGGGGTCTATTTATTAACATTATTTTTACTAAAATAATGTGAAAAAGGGGTGTTTTCACACCCTTTTCACATTATTTTAGTATCACCTAAATGTATTAAAGGGCATTTGGAGCAGTTTTCATGAAAAACTGCTCCAGACCCTTTAATTCACTTTCTTTTAGTAAGCCACATCGCATTCCCCATACTTATAAGTGGAAATGTGATGTGGCCAAATTTACTAAAAAAAAAAAATGGAAAAATACCGCAGTGTGTCCTGTGATAATCTCGCCAGCTCAGGCTGGCAAGATCACAGGGCAGCACTGCGATATGCAGGTATTTGCCCAGCTTTCTCTGCAGAGAAAGATGAGCGGGACCCGACTCCAATGAAAAAAAATAAAAAAAAATATACTTAGCTGTCCAGGGAGCCAGTGTCCGCTGCTCTGCTGAGCGCTGCTGGGTGCCGGGTCCCCTATGTGCTGAAATGTGACCCCGGTGCAGTAAAGTGACGCTGCAAAGCGGCAGTGCACTTTAGAGCACTGGGGGTCACCGCAGCACACAGGATCCAGCGCCCGGCAGCCCAGCAGGAGCTGCGCGGACCGGCTCTCTGGACTGGTCATTTTTATATTGATCTGCTGGGGGGGGATCCGCGACGCATGGGGGTAGTCGCAACGGGGGGGTTGACCGGTCGGCGATGGCAATGGCGATGTCGGCGGGGGCGGCACATGCGCAGCAGGACATCGGGGTATTTTTTCCGAAAAATACTCAGATGATGCTGCTGAGTGTTATCGCAGGGACAGAGCTTGACCGCAAGCTCTGTCCCTGCATGCGATAATTGATACATCCCTGCGATGTAATCAATTATCGCAGTGCGAGTTTGGGCAATTTTATCACTTGTCATCCACAGATGCAGATGGTGATAAATAGGCCCCTTAGTGTTTATTGGATCCCACTGAAATTCTAGTGAAGTACCTGAGCATCCATTTAGACCAATGCACCTAGGGATGTCCAGGCCAATGCTAATTATCCTCTTACTAATCATCCTGGTACCATCAGTCATTGAGTGACTGGAAAAAAGTAAAAATGTGTGAAACCCCACAATCCATTATTCCATACCTCCTTTGTTAAAAAAGTGAGCCCCTTTATATAAATAATAAATACCTGTGCCCCAGTTATAAATACATGTTACGTGTGGAACCTTTATTTATAAAATATTAATATGGCCGCCTTTATTTATTAGAGGTCCAGACAGCATTCCTCAAAGTAGGTATTGACAGGGGCACGTTAACAGAGGAGGGGGTCTATGTGCACCTCCGGGTGGTCCCCCTCCTCTGCACGGCGCAGTAGTCTCCGGTAGTCTCTCTGTACATGTTATATTTGCCCCCCCCCCCCCCTTCCTGCAGTGCACATGGTTTTGTCCATTATTTAACAAATTTGCTGCTGTGATCAGGTCTGAATTAGGCCCTAGGTTTGATGTGCAGCATATCAAACCTAGCGTCCGACGCTAGCGACCGCAGGAGCGCGTAGTCCTGGGTACACAATTGACGATGTAAGGAATATGTCGTACCATAGCGGCAATTTGGAATGACATTGCTCCAGTGTGTACCCAGCTTAAGACTAATAAGATCCTATAGAACTACACTTCCTTATACATCCAAATAATCTTTATTGTGGAATTATATCTTTGATTATTTCATTTTGGTAAACAGGCATAGAATAAGGAGCTGAAAATTAAACTGTAATAAATTAATTATAAAAAAAGATAGAATCAGGTAGTCAGTTATGTGAAAGAAATCTTTTATGTCACAAAATTTCCTTACTGATGCACTCTCTATGCACTATTTTTAATATACTTCGCAAAGGGGCGCTTTAAAAGAGGAGGGGCTCGTGTGCACCTCCGGGTGGGCCCCCTTCTCTGCACTGAGCAGTAGTCTCCGGTAATGTGCTGGAGTCTACTGCTCATGCGCAGGTCTCTGGAAACATGGCGCTTGCACCAATTTGGCTACTGCGCACGTGCGGCGGTCATTTTTAGCTGCAATTTCTGCAGTGAGAGCAGTGCCGGACGCTGGACTCTGGAAAGGTGAGTATTAAAATATGGGTGCAGTGTGTGTGGGGTGGGCCAGCGTGCACCGCACACATTGCACCCGTTATAGAAACGCCAATGGTATTGAGGAATGATGTATTGGGGCCATTCATTATATAGGTAATGCAGGAAATATTATGGGTATCTCCTGCTTATCTTATAGCCTTGATGCTGTCTGCAGTCCCCATATACTAGCATGGGGATCTTCATTAATAAAACTCAGAAAACTGAAAGGAAAGTCTGCCCCCTCTGTCCCTTCGCACCCTACACGCATGTAAGCTCATCATGCAGTTGAATTTCTAGTTAGAGCTTTCCCTGCAAATGACTTATAATTGACACGCCCACCTACTTTATTAAATGGCAGCCAATCAGGAGTGGTGTTTCAGTGACTTTAAAACAACCAGCAATTTGCAACTCGTCCAAAATTAAAATTTCAGAAACTAATTAATTTCCTCCAAGATGTGTCTTACATTTCATACAATGGAGAAAATAATATTATTTGATGGACTTCTCTTGATTTGGATTCTCAAATAGGCACTTTCTATCCACTGTTTTCCCTCCCCTCTTCAATCTCTTTAATTACTTTATTTATCAGAGGCTGTGAATAAATCCTCATAACATGTCCATTAGCGCCATTCTTCTCACAGTGCATTATTATAGTAACCTGGATCGCTTACCCTTGGATCACCTAACTTGGTAGTTAATACTCTAGAGAGAGGCAGTATGGAATAACCTATGTCCTGATACATGTAACTTATTTATAACGTCTTAATTTTATTATCAAGTATTATACATATCTGCAGCACCAGACATAATGCCTATACATTAAGCTCTGTTCATCCCCATTCATAATAGCATCTTCTCCTAAATTATATGAATTTCATTGCTATAATATACCAACTAAGTCTTAACGATACACTAATATTTGTATTTATATTTTTGCTCTATGTGAGCTGCGTCCACATCCTAAAAAACATCCTAGAAAGAAACATGTCTATGGTTACAAGGCTCCATAAAGATGGCCGCAGCGATGATTGACATCCCACTTCATCCTATAACCGAACGAGAACTGCCGATTCCTGCCGTGACAGGAAGTGTGGCATAACCAATACTATGAACTGGCCGGAAGGTGGGAAGCACATTGCTTGAATCCTGGCGCGGATACCGGAAGTGCGGCGAAGTGTGCATGCGCGCTACGACGACACGGACGCAGGAAGTGGGGCGGAAGTGAGGACTCGCCCCCGGACTATTTTCAGCAATAACATAAGTTTTAACACTCGTTTTTGTATTACACTAAGCTGTTTGGAACTGTCACCATATTCTCTACTCCTGACATATGCTTGCACTGAAGTTTACTGTAATACTAGTAGTCTGTGGTCCCAACAGGAAGTGATATCACAATCACTTAGCCTTAATTATAGGAAAGGCACAGTTTAATAAAGCCATCATTTCATGCGACAGGTGCTCGCCCTGGAAAAAGCTCGCCAAGTTCTCCGAATCATAGCTAGCTACAAACATTCCACCTCCTTCTTTGATGACTTTCCTTTCCACTCCTATATTGGTGTGGAACAGAAAGATCTTCAACCAAGCAAATATATAATTATTAATTACCACATCACTGGACAAACTGAAAAACTAGGGGCCAAAGCATCCAAATTTGTACCCCCTTCTCCATGTTCAGAGATTAAGATAATCTCAGATTTAATGCTGGGATGCAAATAAACTGGTGTATACCACATGATCAAGATTGGATATTTTCCACTCCACAGAGTCTGGAGACTAATTTTGTGAAAATCTTGTGGGTTTCTTTTTTTCAATTTTTTTATTTTATTTTTATGTACATATTTTGTGACAGATGCCTTATTTTAGTTTTTCACAGCTCCTAGTTACATGCATGAGAGCATACCTGTGTGTCCCAGTTACACGCATGTAAGCATACCTGTGTATTTTTTATTTTATTCATATTTTATTTTTAAATAAAGCAGCCCCTTCGATGTTTTAGCAGCCCTTCCTGAGCCCCCACAGCAGCCAAAGATGGGGCAAGTTGAGTTTGGGTGGGTTCGGTAAAGTACTAAGCATGACTGTTCAGTGAATTTTTTTGTTATTAAGCCCCTGCCCTAATGGAGCTTTCCACTTTACAGTCGAAAATCATTTCATACTATTAAGTAGGACTGTGGGAGGAAGCAATGCTAACCTCTGTGCCCAGAGCATGCCTCAGCCTGGCAAGCCAGACATCTTCCTGGTTGTAAGCCACCATGAGACTCCATACTGGGCCTTATTCAGTAACTGTTTGTGCCTCACAGGAGCTCCTGGCCCATCTAGCGCTGCAGTGCAATGAAAAGCTGATGCAATGCAAGATCAGTGAAACTCTGTACTTCTAACACTGCGAGATCTTGTGTTAACCCTACGCAGCCCTTAGGAAAAGAAGATCCTTGTACAACAAATGCGCATCTTCTAAATAAATAATCCCAACATGTGGAACATCAATAATAAATCAAAATTAAGGTTAACTGATTGGAGCCATTCATTTGAGTGAGTCCCTAACATGAAATAATTGAAAAGAACCTCTCCCTAATGCTTCGGCAGAAAATATCACTTTTACCTCTCCAGCAGTTGCGCTGGATTATGATTCAGTCTCTTCTGAGTCACACTGACTTTGGCCACAAATGTGGTCTCTCCCCACTTTATTTAAAAACACTTCGTCAAAATAGCAATTTCCATTTCCACCTTTGCGGCTATGTTTTCACAAATCTGATTGTGAAGTTGAAGCTTGTTTCATTTCTGCTCTAGGCTTTCATATAAACCTAGGATCAAGTACAGCAGCACCCCTGGAATTATATGGCAGCACCCCTGGATTTATACAGCAGAGGCAGCACCCCAGGAGAATTACACAGCACATCAGACAGGCAACAGCACCCCTGGACTTAACCGGCAGTGGGGCAGCACCTGGACTGATAAGGTAGAGGGGCAGCACCCCATATAGGGCAGCACCCCAGGAATGATGTGGCAAAGAAAAGATGTGCAAGATGGAAATGTCCTTCGGCCCTCCCACCCACCATTATGTTGTATAAACAGGACATGCACACGTTACCAAACCAATCATTTCAGCGAAAGGGTCTGCCACATGACTGGCTGAAATGATTAGTTTGTTTGGGCCCCCACCAAAAAAAAAGCAATTAATCTCTCCGTGCACAAACTGGCTCTACAGTGGCAAGATGTCATCCTCATCCCTTAAAATTCCCCCTCCCCCTTCAGTGTTTACATCCTCATCCTCACAGAGAAATATTCAAACAAAACCACATCATTTAGTAGTCAGTGGACTGATTATGCTATTACCCAAAGTTTCTGAACTTGACAATGACTTATGATGAATGCACTGCAGGTGACGTATAAGGGAGGATGTTCCTAGGTGGTTAATGTCCTTACCCCTACTTATCCTTATCCCTACTTATTATGGATTGACAAAGGCAACAGATGGCTTGACACCTGTTGTCCAGATTTGTGGAGAAATAATTCCACACCGAAGAGGTGGCTTTTTTGGTATTTTACCCAGGCATGACAGTGGGCTTTTTCATCCCATGGCCAATAACTGTCTCCACTGGTGCCTTATTCAATCAAAACACATCACCATCAGAATCCTCATCGTCAACTCCTCTGCAGCGCCAGCTACACCAATATCCTCCTCATCCTGGTGTACAGGTACTTCTACAGTGACATCCTCAATCTCAATATCAGCAACTGGACTGGCATTGCTCCTCCCAGCACTTGCAAAGGGCATGCAAATAGTGGTAGAAGCCTCCTCTTCCCATACAGTGTTGTGAAGGTCAGGTCTAGACATCGCAACCGTGGACAGTGCCAGCACCCCTGTATTTACACAACACCCCTGTAATTTAACAGCATACAAGACAAGTCCAGTGTACATTTATTTTCACTGCACCCCTGTATTTTTACAGCATACAGGACCAGTGTACTTTTATTTTAACAACAGCACCCCTGTATTTTTACAGCATATTAACCAGTGTACTTTTATTTTAACAGCAGCACCCCTGTATTTTTACAGCATACCGGACCAGTGTACTTTTATTTTAACAACAGCACCCCTGTATTTTTACAGCATACAGGACCAGTGTACTTTTATTTCAACAGCAGCATCCCTATATTTTTACAGCATACAGGACCAGTGTACATTGATTTTCACTACACCCCTGAATTTTTACAGCATACAAGACAGGGCCAGTTTACTTTTATTGTAACAACAGCCCCCATAATTTTAACAGCATACAAGACATGGCCAGTGTACATTTATTTTACTGCACCCCAGAATTTTTGCAGCAACAAGACAGGGCCATTGTACATTTATTTTACTGCACCTCAGATTTTTTGCAGCATAAAAGACAGGGCCAGTGTACATTTATTTTACTGCACCCCAGAATTTTTGCAGCATACAAGACAGATCCAGTGTACATTTATTTTACTGCACACCAGAATTTTTGCAGCATACAAGACAGGGCCAGTGTACATTTATTTTACTGCACCCCAGAATTTTTGCAGCATACAAGACATGGCCAGTGTACATTTATTTTACTGCCCCCAGAATATTTGCAGCAACAAGACAGGGCCATTGTACATTTATTTTACTGCACCCCATGATTTTTGCAGTATACAAGACAGGGCCAGTGTACATTTATTTGACTGCACACCTGAATTATTACAGCATACAAGACATGGCCAGTGTACATTTATTTTACTACACCCCTGAAATTTTACAGCATACAAGACATGGCCAGTGTACATTTATTTTACTGCACCCCAGAATTTTCGCAACATGAAAGATAGGGCCAGTGTACTTTTATTTACTGCACCCTAGAATTTTTGCAGCTTTCAAGACATGACCAGTGTACATTTATTTTACTATACCCATGAATTATTACAGCATACAAGACAGGGCCAGTGTATATTTATTTTACTGCACCCCAGAATTTTTGCAGCATACAAGACAGGGTCAGTGTACATTTATTTTACTGCACCCCAGAATTTTTGCAGCAACAAGACAGGGCAAGTGTACATTTATTTTACAGTACTCCTGAATTATTACATCATACAAAACAGGGCCAGTGTACATTTATTTTACTGCACCCCAGAATTTTTGCAGCATACAAGACAGGGCCAGTGTACATTTATTTTACTGCACCCCAGAATTTTTGCAGCATACAAGACAGGGCCAGTGTAAATTTATTTGACTGCACCCCAGAATTTTTGCAGCATACAAGACATGGCCAGTGTACATTTATTTGACTGCACCCCCGAATTTTTGCAGCATACAAGACAGAGCCAGTGTACATTTATTTTACTGCACCCAATAATTTTTGCAGCATACAAGACAGGGCCAGTGTACATTTATTTTACTGCACCCCAGAATTATTACAGCATACAAGACAGGGCCAGCACCCCTGTGTTTTCACTGCATACAGGAGGACAGTGACCCTGTTGTACTGTACAACACAGTAACAGCCAAGACATACCAAAATACCCATTTACAGCTGCAGCACCCCTAACAGCACATGAAGCACCAGTGACAGCGAGGACATCACCCCTAACAGCACAGGTACACCACACCCACAGTGACAGGAGCAGCACCCCTACAGAGCACACACTGACCCCACCTGACGCCACCACCCACAGAGAGACAGAGCTCTGTCTCCCTCACGCTCCAAGTCCAGAGTGAAAATGGCGTAGACGCACGGCTGTTTATATAGAATTCAAAACCTGCGAGAATCCGACAGCAGCATGATGACATTTTGCCTTGTTCTGGCTCTGAGTCTGGTGGGAAGTCCCACGCCGGACTCGGAAACTAGGTCGGAAACAGAATGTGTTTGGGGGGGTTCGGTTCTCTGAGAACAGAACCTGCTCATCTCTAATTCTTAGGGGTCTATTTATTAACATTATTTTTACTAAAATAATGTGAAAAGGGGTGTTTTTTCACACCCTTTTCACATTATTTTAGTATCACCTAAATGTATTAAAGGGCATTTGGAGCAGTTTTCATGGAAAACTGCTCCAGACCCTTTAATTGACTTTTTTTTTAGTAAGCCACATCGCATTCCCCATACTTATAATGGGAAATGTGATGTGGCCAAATTTACTAAAAATAAATGTGAAAAAATACCGCAGTGTGCCCTGTGATAATCTCGCCAGCTCAGGCTGGCGAGATCACAGGGCAGGACTGCGGGTGGGCCCCCTCCTCTGCACTGCGCAGTAGTCTCCGGCAATGTGTCGGAGTCTACAGCTCATGCGCAGGTCTCTGGAAACATGGCGCCTGTACCAATTTGGCTACTGAGCATGTGCGGCGGTAATTTTAGCTGCAATTTTCGCCATGAGAGCAGTGTCCGACGCTGGACTCTGGAAAGGTGAGTATTAAAATATGGGTGCAGTGTGTGTCTGTGGGGCCCGCGCGCACCGCACACATTACACCCATTATAGAAACGCCAATGGTATTGAGGAATGATGTATTGGGGCCATTCATTATATAGGTAATGCAGGAAATATTATGGGTATCTCCTGCTTATTTTATAGCCTTGATGCGGTCTGCAGTCCCCATACACTAGCATTGGGACCTTCATTAATAGAACTCAGAAAACTGAAAGGAAAGTCTGCCCCCTCTGTCCCTTCACACCCTACACACATGTAAGCTCATCATGCAGTTGAATTTCTAGTTAGAGCTTTCCCTGCAAATGACTTATAATTGACACACTCACCTACTTTATTAAATGGCAGCCAATCAGGAGTGGTGTTTTAGTGACTTTAAAACAACCAGCAATTTGCAACTCGTCCAAAATTAAAATTGCAGAAACGAATTAATTTCCTCCAAGATGTGTATCTTACATTTCATACAATGTAGAAAATAAGGGGTAAGTATTTTAATAAGTATAATCATGAAATGAACCGCTCTTTTCCATGCACTATAGACCACGTTGACATGTAACCAGGTGATTCATAGAAGTGGGCAATTAAAATACAAAGAATTAAGGGGCATTGGAAGCAAAGTGAAAGACGAATCAGAGCCAAGTAAAATGGGAACATTTTTATTAATAAAATAGATAGAATCTTGAACAAAGAATTAAATTTGAGAGATCATATGAAATGGGAAAAATGAAAGTGAAAAGACTATTTCAAGAAAAAAGAAAAGACAGGTGCCAAGCAGCACATGGAAAGATAAGGAATTCTCTTATTAGGCAGTTTGCATCAGAACATTTTGTTACAGCAACTTTGTAGCTAGCACCCTGTCAGCATGATCTTCAGCTTTTTCTATTTAATTTGCAGAAAGCCTCTTCTCCATCCATTAGGTGAGTGAAATTAGAACAGTCACAAAAGAAAAGGATTGTTAATATAAAAGTACTTAGAATAATGCTGAGAGCTCTTATCCAGCCACAAGGGCTACTGCCCAGTCATTACCAGTCCTTATATCACAGCAGAAAGGAAAGTATGAAGTCTGATGATGTGGATGTGAAAACTTGTGAAATTACTGAATAATTGCTGTACAAGAATATAAGCAATTTTCTTATGTACATATAAGAGTCATTTGGGGCATACAGGAAAGTTTTATCAGATTTGGACTTTAGGTATTTCATTTAATCCCCCCACATGTTAGTGTAAAGAGTTATAGCTGTGCGTTTTTCAGCACAACTATAATAGTAATAGTAATCTCTTCTCAAATATGAAAGTATACATATAATTGGCACAAGATAGATTTGACCCTTCCAGTACAACTCCATTCACCCGTCATAAGTTCTTCAACATGAAACCTACATCTTTGAGGGACCTTAGCTTACCACTTTATTGCTTTACACCAGTGCCGTAACTAGACATTTTAGCGCTGTGTGCAATAAACAGCAATGGCGCCCCGCCCCCATCATATACAAAACAGGGCCAGTGTGTGCCAAAAATATACGGGAGCGGCTTCATGGGGAAGGGCGTGGCCACAAAATAATACCAGTTCATATTACACTGTACAGAAGTTTCCATTATTCAAATTACGCCGCACAGTGGTGTCACTTACACACATTACATCAGGTAGAGCCCCTTTTACACATTATGCCAAGTAGAGTCCCTGTCAAACATTACACCACGTAGAGTCCCATTTTACACATTATTCCAGGTAGAGACCCTATCACACATTATGCCAGGTAGAGTCCCCTTTTACACAGTATGGCAGGCATAGCCCCCTTTCACACAGTACGGCAGGCAGAATCCCCTTTTACACATTGTGGCAGGCAGAGCTCCCTTTTACATATTATGGTAGTCAGAGCTCCCTTTTACACATAACGTCAGGCACAGATCCCTTATACACATTACGCCAGACAGAGTCCCCTTTTACACATTACGGCAGACAGAGTCCCCTTTTACACATTACGACAGACAGACTCACCCCTTTACACATTACATCAGGCAGAGATCCCTTTTACACAGTACAGCAGTTAGAGTCCCCTTTAACACAGTATGTAGAGTCCCCTTTTACACATTACGGCAGGCAGAGCTCCCTTTTACACATTGCAGCAGCCAGAGCTCCATTTTACACATTACGGCAGGCAGAGTCCCCCTTTTTCACACTTTACGGCAGGCAGAGTCCCCCTTTTTTACACATTACGGCAGGCAGAGTCCCACTTTTTTTACACATTAGGCAGGCAGAGTCCCCCTTATAATGGGCATCAGAATATTTAAAAACAATAAGCATTATATTCTCAATTTCAGGGGATATTGGATTAATGAAAATTGAGAAACTGTATGTGCAGGGTTTGTTTTTTTTCTTTTTTGCAAAATCCTACACAGTGGGGTAGATAGATGTATTAACATGGAGAAGGCATAAGGTAGTGATAAACCGGTGGTAAGTGCAAGGTGATAAACGCACCAGCCAATCAGCTCCAATATGTAAATTGACAGTTATGAGCTGACTGGCTGGAGCATTTATCACCTTGCGTTTATCACTGATTTATCACTTCCTTATGCCTTCTCCAGGTTAATACATCTGTCCCTATGTAATTTATCTAAAACGTCACTGAGATAGTCCAAAATGACCCACCACAAGGCTAGTCACTCATAGTGTTATTTATTTTATGGAAAAAAATATTAAAGCATTACCTACATAAGTAACAGTGGCATTGAGACCTTTGCAATGACTGCCCTGGACAGTCAGTTGGTTAGATGTCTGCACGAGGGGAGGGGAGGGGGAAAGGAAGGGAGGGGGGGGGAGAAAAAGAGAGAACCAGACTTACTTCACAGGCTGAGCAGCAGCAGTAGCAGGAGACATCTCTCCAGTACCCGGAAGCTGATGTACAGTGAGTGAGTGCAGTAGAGCAGGTAGAGGTGTGGCGGAGCACAGCAAACAGGGAAGAGAGAGGAACTCACAGGAAGCCCAGCGCTGCCTGCTGTGCCTGTAAAGTATATTAGCAGCGTTGCCTCTGGCAGGAAAGGAGCTGGGTGCAATGCTGCTAATATACTGTACGCTACAGGGGGCAGCGCTGCAGCTGGTGGCAGCCTATCAGTGTGAATGTGGATGGTGCGCCCACAGAGTAACTGCGCTGTGTGCTAAGCACCATCCGCCCACACCTAGTTACGGCCCTGCTTTACACCCTTGAATCGGGATTATCACAGGTGTTTCTGTAATGCATTGGACCAGCCAGCTAGTGATGGAGTAATTGGTGCCTGTTCAGCTGCATGTATCCTACTCAGTAATGGGGAGAGTGGGTTTGTGGTAATTCACCCATGCAGGGTAAGTGCATAGTGCTGCATTCATATTAACACCTTTCTCTCTATTGGTCAGACAGCAGTACGTTTAATAAGACAATCCAAACACAAAGATGATATGGACAGGGCTGTAATTAGGGGTGTGCAGCCAGTACCAGGCTCTGTGGGTGGCACCACCCTTAATTCTGGCTAGCAGGGTGCCTCGAATGGTACCACACAGGATCTCTGCTGCAGTGCCACCAGAGCGTCTTTTAGATGCTCCAGACAGGGCAGTCGAGAGCCAGGATGACATCGGGCACTCAGGGGGTTGGCAAGCACTTGAGCAGTTACAGCACTGAATATGGGCATAAATGTATACTTTTTTATGTATACACTGCAAGTTTTCTAGGCATATGTTTCAAAAGAAATTGTATGTTATTTCCCGGTTAAACATTGCAAAATTTCTTAGTATCATAACTAATAATTACACCAAGTTCTTCAACACAGGGCATATTTATCAATATTATTTTTACTAGTATCAGCTGAATTTACTAATGGGCAATTGGAGGATAATTTACTCAATTCCTTCAAGCCCTTAAATGCGTGTTTTTTTAGTGACCAAAACACATTTCACATACTTGTAATGGGAAATGCGATCTGCACGATTTAATCAAAATAAATTGTTAAAGAATACCGGATGGAGACCTGTGATAATAATGCTATCTTCAGATAGCATTAATAATGCTTCCCTGCAGTTCCCTTACTTCTACACATCCTTCCCTACCTGAGTTTGGATGCACTGACCCTTATGATTGCGGTGGAAAGATGCACAATCACTAGTGTATACACATTTAACCTCATGGTGTACACAACCCATATGCTTGGAGAGGAAAGCATGTGGATGGAGATGGGGGCTAGACTATGCTAACTGCGCCATTAGGCTCTGCTCCCTCGCGTAAAAATATATGCGATTGGCAGAAATTTGTATATGGGGTGGGGGTCGAATGACACTATTGCAACAGAAATGAGTAATTCTCAGATTACTGTTTTATTCTCCGCATTCTGCCCACTTCTCTATGAAGTGGCCATAATGCGGGAGGTGTGCCCACTCTTCCGGGGGTGCAGGGGACTACCCAAAAAATCATGTGTCTCCCACAGAAACCAGGAGAGTATGCAAGTATTACACAACCTATACTTAACCCGTCATCTGGGTGTTGTTTTATAAGCTCCATGTTACATTGGCAGTTAGGCACATTTCTTGAGGTTTCTTGCTCAGCTGTTTCCCGTGTGGATACCACCCTCCCCCTCAAACCACCTTCTCCTTCTTTCTCCCCCTCTAATTTACTAACAAAACATGCACAGCTAGTTTATATCTGTGTTTACATTTTTTTTATTTCAACTTACATTTTAGTTCTTGTTCTTACGCTTTCTGTGCATTTAATTAATGAGCTTAAAAAAAAAAAAGATTGTCAATTTAAGTGAATGGATACTTAGTTATTTCCTATTTACCCCACATACTGGGGGGAATTCAAATGTTTGAAAAGTCGGTTGGGTGTTTGTTTTTTTCTGTCTATTAAAACAGACAACCAACTGACTTTTCAAACATTTGAATTCCCCCCACTGTATGTTAAGGTTTGGGATGATAGATTGACAGTCAATTGGTTGACACCATATGGTCGACATGCATTAGGTCAACAGGTACAAAAGGTCGAAAGATGAAAGGTCGACAGGTACAGAAGGTCAACATGACCATGGTACACAAAAGTTTTTTGGGTTCAACTGTTTCATCATTAACCATCCACGTAGACTACAAATGGGAATAGAACTAATTAGGATTACATATGGCTAACCATGCAAAATGAAACCAAAAACTGGTTTCGACCATTTTTGTGTTGACCGTATCCATGTTGACCTTTTTACCCTGTTGACCTTTGTCCGCTCCCAGTGCTGGATGACCAACCATGTGCAGGGGATACACAGCAGAGGACTACGGCAGCAGCGACGAGAAGCATTGCAACTTGGAACCGATTCAGCAGCCAATTGGAAGTGCCAGTCACAAACTTTCAAATCCGGCACCGTCCATGCGGCGAACCATGTCAGACGCTGCCAAGGGGAGAGGAGAGAGTAGTCATTGGGCGGCAGAAGAAGAAAGGAGATGTCCGGGGAAGAGCTCCAGTGGCTGTAGAAGAGGCCAGAAGACCATCGGCCTCAAGTGTGAAGATAGAAAACACTGGCTGGATGTGGAGAAAAGGTGGCGGCGCTGCTGGAAAAGGTGGCGGCCGACGCGGAATCCAGAAAAAGTGTGGAGTCCCTACCCTACACAGGTCAGGATCTCTTTGGGGAAGCTCTAGATGCGTGGATATCCACGGCACAGCGGGTAAGTCTCCATTCATTTCCTCAGAAGCACCTGCTCCGAAGAAATCCTTCTCTTCATCTGCAACGTAGTCCTTTTGGCCTAACAAGCCTAGAAAGGCCAGACCGTCCAATACCTTCTTTAGGAGAGGTCTAGTTAAGTCCAAGAAACCTGCCACTGCAGGTTCCCAAGAACAAAACCTGCTTCAGGTACGCCAAAGCCCTCCACATGATGGTGGACCGCGCGGCCTGGAGGTGGGGCCGGTGGGAGCGAGACTCAGACAATTCAGTCACGTCTGGGTATCATCCGGCCTGGATCCCTGGGTGATAGATATTGTATCCCAGGGATACAGGCTGGAATTTCAAAGTCTCCCCCCTCATAGTTTTTTCAAATCAGGCTTGCCAACTCTTTCCCCTTTCTAAAGGAGTTCAAGTTCAAGATGGAGTCTCTCAGGGCGGTGATATCAGGTCTGAAAGAGGGGGAATTCCTGGTATCCCTGGATATCAAGGATGCATACCTCCACATTCTGATCTGGCTGCCGCATCAGGCTTATCTCCATTTCGCATTGCTGGACTGTGTTAGGCGCGGCGGTCTTCGGCCGTGCCCTGACTGAGCAGCGGTCACGGCCACCGCACCTCTCTCCTTCCCTGTCCCCCGCACGGCGCCTAGCAACGCCAGGACGCCGTGCGCACAATAGCCGACGGGTCCCTGGCAACGCAGGACGCTGTGCGTGCAGGGCCGCCGGGTGCATAGCAACGGGGACGCCACATGTGGACCGCGTTCCCCGTTGCTAAGAATAGTTAATTAGGTTGCTCGTGCAGCAGGGCAGCTGCACGGCGACTAGTAATTAGGGTCTGGGGGCTGGTCCTGCTGGCCCTCCTGTTATTGGCCAGCAGGGCCTTTTTATGTGAGCCAGCACACTGCAGCCCCGCCGGTGATAGCTTCTTGTATGCTGTTCCTGCCTTGCAGAACTCTGTTCCTGTCAGCCGTGTTTGGTGGATCTTGCTCCCTGCCCTTTGGTACTTTGGAGGTCCGAAGCCGGTCCTGGGAATCCTTCTAGTCCTTGCGAACCTGTTTGTCATCTGGGGTTCTCGCCCAGTTTCGTGAGTAGCGGCTTCTGCCGCGTGTTGCGGCCTATTCCGCTTAGTGTTTACTTTACTGTGAATTGGTGCATTTGCGGAGGTTTCCGCTTTCACTGTCCTCCCCGGAACTCGGCGGTGCCGTGTAGGGGAGTGGACAGTGGTTTCTTTGTAGTTCTTTTTCCTTTGGCGGCGTGCCGCACATACGTTTAGTTTTTAGGTAGTTTATAGCCCCTAGCGTGGTTGTTTCAGTTAGAGGTCCCCTTGTTATTACCCTGTCTCAGTTCACGCCTTGTCTCTCTTTAAGACCTGAGGGGGCATCGGAGTTGGGCAGACCTAATCCGCCCTTCAAACGCGGCTGCCATGGGCCCAAGAAACCATAGTCGTTCAGGCGTGAATTGATAACACGGGTAAGACAACGGAGGTAGGGTGCTAGGGGCTATTTCCTTCCCATTTCCCAATCCCAGCATTCCGTCTTGGTGCTCAGGACTCACTACATAAGATCTCCCCTGTCCTGAGCATCAGGTTCGTAACATTATCACCGGCCCACATAAAAAAAAAAAAAAAAAAAAAAAAAGGGGTTTAATTTTTTCCGTTGTATTGGTGGGCCTAAAAATTCGGCCTCATGAATCCGGCAGGTTTAGGGCCAAACTCCAGTCAGCTTTTGGTTAACCAAATACAGGAATTAACTCAGATGGTTCAGGACCTTACTCTTCGGGTGAGATCGCAGGAAGATCTTTTGCGAGCCTCCCCGAGTATGGTTCCAGAACCAAAGATGCATTTACCTGACCGTTTTTCGGGTAACCGAAAGGATTTTTTTAATTTTAAGGAAGCTTGTAAGCTTTATTTTCATTTAAGGCCCCCGTTCCTCTGGTACTGAGTCTCAGCGGGTCGGGATTGTGATGTCTCTACTTCAGGGTGATCCACAGACCTGGGCGTTTGGGCTAAGAGCGGATGATGCTGCTTTGTTATCAGTAGACGCCTTTTTTAAATCCTTAGGCCTCTTATATGACGACCCAGATAGAGAAGCATCAGCTGAGAGTCACCTGCGTGCCCTTAAGCAAGGCAAAAATCCAGCAGAGGTGTATTGTACCGAATTTCGCCGTTGGTCGAACGACTGTGGCTGGAATGACCCGGCCCTGCGCAGTCAGTTTCGCCTCGGACTGTCGGAAGTGATTAAAGAGACTGAGACTCTAGACAAACTCATGGAGCTCGCTATTAAAATTGATCGTCGTCTCCGAGAGTGGAGGGCTGAAAGAGGAACAACTTTTAGGCCTAATCCATGTGTATATACTTTTCCTGAGGACGTCGAGGAGCCCATGTAAATGGGTCTCTCCCGGCTGTCCCCAGAGGAAAGAACCAGAAGGTTAAGTTCTGGTCTTTGTTTGTATTGTGGTGGTAAGAGACATATCGCACGTAACTGCCCGAACAAGCCGGGAAACGCTCTGACCAAGTGAATTGTGAGGGGGTTCACTTGGGTCTGCAGTTAATCTACTCTAATAATTCTCTATTAGTTCCGGTAAAGATTTCCTTTGGCAGCCTCAGTTCGTTGGTGTCGGCCTTCGTCGACAGTGGAGCTGCAGGAAATTTTATGGATTTAGCTTGGGCTAAGGCTTTAGGCGTTCCACTGATACCCTTAGATAGACGTATCACCATGCACGGCTTGGATGGGGGTCCGCTTTCCAATGGGGTTATTACTCACCGCACACCTCCAGTAATGCTGACAGTGGGGGCCCTACATTCAGAAGAAATAGAATTTTACCTTACACATTGTCCGGCAGTTCCAGTATTTTTGGGTCACCCCTGGCTTGCCTTTCATAATCCCACCATAGATTGGCGGTCTGGGGAGATTTCCCAATGGGGTCCTTTTTGTGTTAAGGAGTGTATTTCCCATCCTGTCCGGGTTGCGGCAGTTACCCCAGAACTTATTCCTCTGGAATATCAGGATTTTGCTGATGTGTTCTCCAAGGGTAATGCGGACGTTCTGCCTCCCCATCGGTCCTATGACTGCGCTATAGATTTAGTTCCCGGGGCCACTTTACCTAAGGGGAGATTATATGCCCTCTCCGGGCCAGAAACCACGGCTATGGATAATTATATCCAGGAAAGCCTGAAAAAAGGCTTCTTTAGGCCTTCGAAATCTCCTTTGAGTGCAGGATTCTTTTTTGTTGAGAAAAAAGATGGGTCGCTCAGACCATGTATTGATTTTCGGGCTCTGAATAAAATTTCTGTTAAAAACACCTACCCTTTGCCTTTGATTTCAGTACTTTTTGATCAGTTACGCTCTGCCGTTATCTTCTCAAAAATCGATCTTAGAGGAGTTTACAATCTCATCCGAATAAGATCTGGGGATGAGTGGAAGATGGCTTTCAGCACACAGTCGGGTCATTATGAATACCTGGTGATGCCCTTTGGGCTGTCAAATGCTCCTGCGGTATTTCAAGACCTCATCAATGATGTTCTTCGTGACTTTCTTGGAAAGTTCGTTGTCGTTTATTTAGACGACATTTTGATTTATTCTGAGTCTATGGAACAACATATTACCCATGTGCGTCTGGTTCTTCAAAAACTACGGGAGAATCATGTATACGCAAAACTAGAGAAATGTGATTTTCACATCACGGAAGTGTCCTTCTTGGGGTATATTATTTCTCCCCAGGGATTTTTCATGGAACCGAAAAAACTCCAGGCCCTCCTTAATTGGGCGCAACCCACAAATTTAAAAGCAATTCAGCGCTTTTTAGGGTTTGCAAACTATTATAGGCGGTTCATTCATACCTTTTCTGATTTGGTCGCTCCTATAGTAGCATTGACTAAAAAAGGAGCGGACCCTTCCAATTGGTCGCCTGCAGCCGAGTCTGCCTTTCGGGCCTTAAAGCAGGGCTTTGTCTCGGCTCCTGTTCTCAGGCACCCTAACCCGGAGCTCCCCTTTATAGTCAAGGTAGATGCCTCAGAGGTTGGAGTGGGGGCTATCCTATCTCAGGAAGATCCGGAGTCTCAGGAATTACACCCTTGTGCCTTCATGTCCAGGAAATTTTCCTCCGCAGAATCCAACTATGACGTTGGTAATCGAGAATTGCTGGCAGTTCAATGGGCTTTCGAGGAGTGGAGGCATTGGCTGGAGGGAGCTAGGCATACTATTACAGTGTTTACTGACCATAAGAACCTGCAGTATATTGAGTCAGCTAAACGGCTTAATGCTCGGCAGGCACGTTGGGCATTGTTTTTTATTTGTTTCAAGTTTATTATCACCTTCAGGCCCGGTTCCAAAAATACTAAAGCTGATGCCCTGTCACGTTGTTTTCTTCCGGTTCACAATAACCATCCTGCTACTACCCCCATAGTTCCATCATCTGTCATCCGGGCAGGCCTCACACAGGATTTATTTACTCAGTTAGTCCAGCTTCAACAGCAGGCTCCTAAACCGACTCCTGTTGATCGTCTCTTTGTCCCTGAATTTCTGAGAGGCACTGTTTTAGCTGAGTTTCATGACAACAAAGTCTCTGGTCATCCAGGTATTACTAAGACCTTGGAGTTAGTCTCTCGCTCGGTGTGGTGGCCTAGTCTTTCTAAAGATGTAAGGGAATTTGTCCATTCCTGTCAGGTTTGTGCACGGCATAAGGTTCCTCGTTCATTGCCGATCTGGCAACTCATACCTTTAGCCGTTCCTCTCAGGCCATGGTCACATATATCCATGGATTTCGTGGTGGACCTTCCTCTTTCAGCCGGATTTCGAGCCATTTGGGTGGTAGTAGATCGTTTTAGTAAGATGGCTCATTTCATTGCTCTTCCCCGATTACCCTCTGCTCAAGGGTTGGCAGTCTTGTTTCTCCGTCATGTGTTCAGGCTCCATGGGTTGCCCAGGGATATTGTCTCTGATCGGGGTCCGCAATTCATTGCTCGTTTCTGGAAACGTTTTTGTGCCTCATTAAATATGAAACTGTCTTTAACATCTGGGTACCATCCACAGTCTAACGGACAAACCGAACGAGTTAACCAGTCATTAAAACAGTATTTACGGTTGTATTCGGCCAAACTCCAGAATGATTAGTCTGAATTTCTTCCGTTAGCCGAATTTGCTTATAATAACTCTTGTCATTCTTCCACCAAGGAGTCCCCATTCTTTTCAGTCTTTGGCTTTCATCCTAGAGCCAACTCTTTTTTTCCTCATTCTCCAGTCTCCTCATTGACCTTAACCTCCCATCTCAGAACAATTTGGAGAAAGGTGCACCTTGCCTTGAGAAAAGCTGCCTTCCGAGAAAAGAAATTTTCTGATAGGCTCCGACGTCCTTGCACTTTTAAGGTGGGAGATAAGGTATGGTTGTCAACTCGCAACATCAAGCTCCGACAACCTTCGGCTAGATTGGGACCCAAATTTATTGGACCATTCCTTATCATTAAGAAGGTCAACCCAGTTGCTTTTTGGCTACGCTTGCCGAGATCTCTCAAAATTGGCAATACTTTTCACTGTTCTCTTTTGAAACAGTATTTTTCTTCCAGGAGATTTCCTCGGAGGACTTCCCAGTGTAGATCTCCGGTGGATGTTCAGGGGCAACAAGAGTTCTTGGTGGAGTAGGTTTTAGATTCTAAGCTTTCTCGGGGTCGGCTCTAATTTTTGGTCCACTGGAAAGGTTATGGCCCTGAAGAAAGATCTTGGGTGTTGGATAAAGATTTACATGCTCCCAAGCTGAAGAGGATTTTTTTTCAGGAGTTTCCTCAGAAACCTGGCTCTAGTGGTTCTTTAACCCCTCCTCAAGGGGGGGTACTGTTAGGCGCGGCGGTCTTCGGCCGTGCCCTGACTGAGCAGCGGTCACGGCCGCCGCGCCTCTCTCCTTCCCTGTCCCCCGCACGGCGCCTAGCAACGCCAGGACGCCGTGCGCACGATAGCCGCCGGGTCCCTGGCAACACAGGACGCCGTGCGTGCAGGGCCGCCGGGTGCATAGCAACGGGGACGCCACAGGTAGACCGCGTTCCCCGTTGCTAAGAATAGTTAATTAGGTTGCTCGTGCAGCAGGGCAGCTGCACGGCAACTAGTAATTAGGGTCTGGCGGCTGGTCCTGCTGGCCCTCCTATTATTGGCCAGCAGGGCCTTTTTATGTGAGCCAGCACACTGCAGCCCCGCCGGTGATAGCTTCTTGTATGCTGTTCCTGCCTTGCAGAACTCTGTTCCTGTCAGCCGTGTTTGGTGGATCTTGCTCCCTGCCCTTTGGTACTTTGGAGGTCCGAAGCCGGTCCTGGGAATCCTTCTAGTCCTTGCGAACCTGTTTGTCATCTGGGGTTCTCGCCCGGTTTCGTGAGTAGCGGCTTCTGCCGCGTGTTGCGGCCTATGCCGCTTAGTGTTTACTTTACTGTGAATTGGTGCATTTGCGGAGGTTTCCGCTTTCACTGTCCTCCCCGGAACTCGGCGGTGCCGTGTAGGGGAGTGGACAGTGGTTTCTTTGTAGTTCTTTTTCCTTTGGCGGCGTGCCGCACATACGTTTAGTTTTTAGGTAGTTTATAGCTCCTAGCGTGGTTGTTTCAGTTAGAGGTCCCCTTGTTATTACCCTGTCTCAGTTCACTCCTTGTCTCTCTTTAAGACCTGAGGGGGCATCGGAGTTGGGCAGACCTAATCCGCCCTTCAAACGCGGCTGCCATGGGCCCAAGAAACCATAGTCGTTCAGGCGTGAATTGATAACACGGGTAAGACAACGGAGGTAGGGTGCTAGGGGCTATTTCCTTCCCATTTCCCAATCCCAGCATTCCGTCTTGGTGCTCAGGACTCACTACATAAGATCTCCAGTGTCCTGAGCATCAGGATCATAACAGACTGTCATTTCCGGTTCCAGGCCTTGCCATTCGGCCTCTCCACAGCACCGAGGGTGTTTACCAAGGTGATGGCAGAAATTATGGTTCTCCTCCGCAAACAGGGGGTGAACATCATACCATATCTGGAAGATCTGCTGATAAAGGCAACGTCCAAGGAGAAGCTGCTGCGGTCCATTGTTCTCACAACATGCCTCCTCAAGTGTCATGGTTGGATTCTGAACCTTCCAAAGTCATATTTGGAACCAACCCAGAGGTTGTCCTTTCTGGGAATGATCCTGGACACAGAAGTGCAGAAGATGTTTCTTCCGCAGGAAAAGGTGTTGGTGATACAGACTATGGTCCGGGATGTCCTGAAGCCAGCCCGGGTGTCAGTCCATCGATGCATTCACCTGTTGGGAAAGATGGTGGCCTCTTACAAGGCTCTCCAGTACGGGAAGTTCCACGCTCAGACCTTCCAACTGGATCTTCTGGACAAGTGGTCGGGATCTCATCTCCACATGCACCAGAGAATTTGTTTGTCCCCAAGGGCCAGGATTTCGCTCCTTTGTTGGTTACAATTACCTCACCTTCTGGAGAGCCGCAGGTTTGGGATTCAGGATTGGGTCCTTCTAAGCACGGATGCGAGCCTTCGGGGCAGGGGAGCAGTCACTCAAGGAGTAACCTTCCAAGGTCGGTGGTCAAGCCTGAAAGCCGGCCTGCCCATCAACATCCTGGAACTAAGAGCCGTCTACAACGGTCTTCTTCAGGCGGCCCCTCTTCTAAGAAATCGGGCCATTCATGTGCAGTTGGACAATGTAACAACTGTGGCTTACATAAACCAACAGGACGGAACGAAGAGCAGAGTGGCAATGTCAAAGGTGACAAGAATACTCCTCTGGACATAAAAACACGCATTGGCGCTGTCAGCCATCTTCATTCCGGGAGTAGACAACTGGGAAGCAGACTTCCGCAGCAGACACTATCTCCATCCAGGAGAGTGGGGTCTCCATCCAGAGGTGTTCAAGGAAATAACAGACCTTTGGGAATTACCCCAATAGACATGATGGCTTCTCGTCTCAACAAGAAGCTTCGGTGTTATTGTTCCAGGTAGAGGGACCCACAGGCAGTGGATGCCCTGGTGTCTCCGTGGGTGTTCCAGTCAGTGTACGTGTTTGCACCACTCCCACTCATCCCAAGAATCCTAAAGCTCATAAGGAGAACACGGGTTCAAGCGATCCTCGTTGCCCCAGACTGGACAAGAAGGGCTTGGTATGCGGACCTTCTGAATCTACTGCAAGAAGAGCCGAGGCCTCTTCCTCTTCGGGAGGACCTGCTGCAGCAGGGGCCATTCACCTGTCAAGACTTACCGCGGCTACATTTGACGGCATGGAAGTTGAGCATCTGATACTTGCTCGGAAAGGTATTCCAAAGAAGGTCATTCCTACCCTAATACAGGCTAGGAAAGGGGTAACGTCAAAACATTACCATCGTATTTGGAAGAAATATGTCCCTTGCTGTGAATCCAAGAAGTTTCCTACGGTGGAGTTTCAACTAGGACGTTTTCTCCTCTTCCTGCAAGCAGGTGTGGATATGGACCTGAGGTTAGGATCTGTGAAGGTCCAGATTTTGGCCCTATCCATTTTCTTTCAGAAACAATTGGCTGCCCTCCCTGAGGTTCAGACATTTTTGAAGGGAGTTCTGCACATCCAACCTCCCTTTGTACCACCTATGGCACCTTGGGACCTTGACGTGGTGTTGCAGTTCCTCCAGTCAGATTGGTTTGAGCCTCTACAAGAGGTTGAGGTCAAATTTCTTACATGGAAGGCTGTCACGTTGTTTGCCTTAGCTTCTGCTAGACGTGTGTCATAATTGGGGGCTTTATCCTGTAAAAGCCCTTACTTGATCTTCCACGAAGATAGAGCTGAGCTTCGGACACGTCAGCAGTTTCTTCTGAAGGTTGTGTCGGCATTTCATATCAACCAACCTATTGTGGTGCCAGTGGCTACTGACTACTCAATTACATCAAAGTCCTTGGATGTCGTAAGGGCTCTGAAGATATATGTGAAGAGAACTTCTCGTCACAGAAAGTCAGACTCTCTGTTTGTCCTGTATGATCCCAAGAAAATTAGGTGTCCTGCTTCCAAGCAGACGATATCTCACTGGATAAGGTTCATTATCCAGCATGCGTAATCTACGGCAGGACTGCCGTGTCCAAGTTCTGTGAGGCCCACTCTACTCGTAAGGTGGGGTCTTCCTGGGCGGCTGCCCAGGGTGTCTCGACATTGCAACTTTGCGAGCTGCAACATGGTCTGGGTCTAACACGTTTGCAAAGTTTTACAAGTTCGATACTTTGGCCTCTGATGATCTGAAGTTCAGTCAATCAGTTCTGCAGGAGCATCCGCGCTCTCCCTCGCATTCTGGGAGCTTTGGTACATCCCCATGGTACTAATGTGGGCCCCAGCATCCTCTAGGCCGTAATAGAAAATAGGATTTTGGTTACCGACCGGTAAATCCTTTTCTTGTAGTCCGCAGAGGATGCTGGGCGCCCCCGCCCAGTGCTTCGTTTTCCTGCAAATTTTATTTGGTTCAGTACAACTTCATTTTAGTTGAGTACTGCATTGTTACATTGGTAAGTAATGTTTCAGCAGTTGCTGAGTAGTTCAAGCTAGTTAGCTTGAGGTGCCTTGTATGTGTGAGCTGGTATGAATCTCGCCACTATCTGTGTATAATCCTACTCTCGAAGATGTCCGTCTCCTCGGGCACAGTTTCTAGACTGAGTCTGGTAGGAGGGGCATAGAGGGAGGAGCCAGACCACACTCTCAAAGTCTTAAAGTGCCAATGGCTCCTGGTGGACCCCTCTATACCCTATGGTACTAATGTGGACCCCAGCATCCTCTACGGACTATGAGAAAAGGATTTACCGGTAGGTAACCAAAATCCTATTTTTAGGATCAGCGCTTGATTTTGCTCAGCCAAATGATTTTTCCTGAAAAATTTCCTCTCACCAAAACGACTTATACACCCAAAATAGGTACATAGCCTTTGATTAAGAAAATATCCAAGGTTTATTTGTAACATCCAACATAAAATATATAATGTATAGCAATTTCCACAAAATACAAGGGCCAGTATTTACTAAAAATCCGAGTTTGGTCTATTTGTGTTTTTTTTTCTAAGTCCCAATCCGGGAATTCACTAAGCACCAATCTCGGCAGTGTCTGGTCTATTCATAATGGTTTGACTGATAACGTCCCGAAATACGAATGAATAGACCATTGGTCAAACGCGGCTGTTATTTCATAGAATACGGGAATTCACTATACATTCGTATTTTGGTGTTAGTCTCTGAGGGCTCAAATGCGGTCGTATTTTTTTGCGATTCGTTAAAAAAAGCGGCAAAAAAATAAACCTGCTTTTTTCAGTCGCGTTTACATGTGTTGGCAATAAAAAATCACTCACACCTGAATTAGGATGCCTATAAAAGGATGTTAGGCCCATTTCAATACACCTACACTCAGAAATGGCAGCAGAACTGTGGGCCAGTGATCTTTTGTGTGCTGTGGGATTCCTCAGACTCAGACATCAGCCTGTAAGTACCCAAGGCCAAGAAAATGAACATGGTCAGCAGGTTGTACAGGTTCCGCGGAGGCTGCGCAGGCCTCATTTTTTTATGGGGCATTTAAACTTGTACGCATTGTCCGATGATAAGGTCATACAGATGTTCCGTCTAAATCGTAACAACATTTTCCGTCTGTATGACCTTGTCAAACTGGGCCTAGACCCTGAGACAGCACGCTCTCGCCCTGTCTCAGGCCTGCACAAACTCCTGGCTGTGTTGCACTTTATGGCTACTGGCAGCTTTCAGGCTGTGTCTGGGGATGTCATAGGAATCTCACAGCCCTCATTTTCAAGAATCTTAATACAGGTGATGTATACCTAACAGCCTCTTCTGTTTTGTGTTTGTTTTAATTTCTCGGTGGCCAGTTCTGTCCTAAAATCTGAAGTTTATTGTTCGTTAAAATGTTCACACAGGTTTTGGCTGTTTTGCAGCCCCACATCGAGGCCTCAATCTGCTTCCCTACCCAGGAGTCTCAGTGGCATGCCGTCAGGGTAGATTTCTATGAGCTGGCTGGCATGCCCAATGTGCTTGGAGCCATAGATTGCACACACATTCAGCTGAGACCACCTAGGGGCAGGCAGCACATATATACTAACCGCCATTTTCAACACTCCACAAATGTGCTGGTGGTTTGTGATGCAAATCTCAAAATAACGGGTGTTGTTGCTGGTTACCCTGGGGGCTGCCATGACTCCTTCATCCTCAGTCAGTCATCCCTCTTTGATAAGTTTGAGGACGGACAAATGCCAGATGGATGGCTGCTGGGTATGTAATTTGATATGTGTAGGCCTGCGTATACTTTGTCCAAATACAGGGGCAGATGTATTAACCTGTAGAAGGCATAAGGAAGTGAGAAACCAGTGATCTGTGCAAGGTGATAAAGGCACCTGCCAATCTGCTCCAATATGTAAATTAACATTTAGGAACAGATTGTCTGCTGCCTTTTTTACCTTGCACATATCACTTGTTTTTCACTTCATTATGCCTTCTACAGGTTAATACATCTGCCCCACAGTGTGTTACTTATGTGTTGCTGTATCTTAACATGATTCACGTTACTATATCTGTCTTTTAGGTGATGGAGGATATGGCTGTTACTCTTGGCTTCTAACTCCATTGTCCCGACCTGATACCCCTGCTGAACACAATTACAATAATGCACATAAGTCCACGTGGAATGTGATAGAAAGATGTTTTGGTGTGCTGAAATCTAGGTTTCGGTGTCTGGATAAGTCTGGTGGCCTTTTGTTGTATAGTCCCTCCAAGGTGACTCAAATTGTGTTCTGCTGCTGCTTTCTTCATAACATGTGTTTGCAACAACATCTGCCACATGTTGAGGAGGAGGAGGAGGAAGAAAGCAGCCAGCAAGCAGAGGAATTAGAGACATCTGGTGATACTTGGAGTACTGATGTAGGGAGGCAGGTTAGGCAACAGATCATAAATCGCTATTTCTAAGGTAAGCTTGGTTTGCTTATTTCATTTGTTGTGTCTTCATAAATAGATGTTTTGTGTTTTTTGCCAAAATCCATTACTCTGAATGTGTCTGTCTCCTTGACACATACAAACATACCCTCGCTATATGGTTTAAAAATGTTGCATGTGTATTGTGTTTTTTTAATATCAAAACAACAGATTATGAGTGGCATGCATTAAGTCTGGATAAGTGTTCGAAATCTTGCAGTGCTAATTTCTTTTCACACTGGTTTGCCACACTGGGCTTTCTGGCTCATTCTGGTGTTTTGGGGTGCCACACCCTGCACCTAGATATAGCGCTAGGGACCCCAAATATACAGAGAGGCCTTGATGCGGCTTTGGGGCTTAACCACACATTTGCGCAAATATGTGTAACGTAGATCTCTGAATTCTATTATCATGTGGGATTTATATCTGGTTACTGTTATCCATTCAGTGTGCTGGGGAAACAATTGCTTTTTTTCTTGCTCAGAAATACCCCTTCCTTTCGAGCACCTGAATGATATCACTAAGCTAATTGAGCACTTACCAATCTATATGTCTGTTGTGAGAGGCAGAGAGGTTTCTGCATTAGGAGGAGGTGCAGGCCCTGACATGCCACATGGAGCATTATGGGGTTGCTCCAAGGTAGGTAGCTCTTAGCTTAGACATATTTTAGTAAGGAGCCATTATCACGTGGCTCCTTGCTGGTTAATATTAGACCCAGATTGGGGTAATGGAGGTGTGAGGTGTGGTGCCTCTGGACTGGCTGGGCTGGATGGCTTTAGTGTGGCATACCTTTACATTCTATTAACACTTTTCACTTATTAATTTTTCTAACACTATTTCTCTATTTTAATTACATTTCATGTTTGTATCACCTCCTCTATAGCTTCGGCTTCCTAAATACTAATTTATTAACACTATAGTTTTTCACACTGGTTTGCCACACTGGGCTTTCTGGCTCATTCTGGTGTTTTGGGGTGCCACACCCTGCACCTAGATATAGCGCTAGGGACCCCAAATATACAGAGAGGCCTTGATGCGGCTTTGGGGCTTAACCACACATTTGCGCAAATATGTGTAACGAAGATCTCTGAATTCTATTATCATGTGGGATTTATATCTGGTTACTGTTATCCATTGAGTGTGCTGGGGAAACAATTGCTTTTTTTCTTGCTCAGAAATACCCCTTCCTTTCGAGCACCTGAATGATATCACTAAGCTAATTGAGCATTTACCAATCTATATGTCCATAGTGCTAATTTCTTACAAGCCAACAGCAACCATTTAGTATTTTACTTTATCATTGTGTGTAATGTCCTAATGCACAGGTTCACAAACTCGGTCCTCAGGACCACACACAGTGCATGTTTTTCAAGTAACACAGTAGAAGCACAGGTGTATGAATTTCTCACAGACATATGTTAAAAGGTTCACAGGTGGAGCTAATTATGTCACTTGTGATTCTGTGAGTAGACCTGCAAAACATGCACTGTGTGGGTTCCTGATGGCCGAGTTTGAGAACCTGTGTTCCCAAAAAACACTCCTCAACATATAATATGTTAGCCTTGAGGAAAATATGTGTCCCTATGTGTGATGCACCATCATATTTAAGAATCACAAACTTAATGTAATCAGGAATAATTTTTTTACTAATGTTTGATGCTGTAAACTTGATGATGTGTAAGTAAATACACATTTTGCCACACATATACATTATTGTACACTTTTTTTAAGAGTAAAAGTACATATTTGTTTGTTTATGCATCATGTGTAAAAACATGCTTAATAATTTTTAACACACACAAACATGTCCCAACAATACTGACATTCATTTGGACAATGTTTTATAAACAAAACAAAGGCAACATATTACAACCTTTTTACGCCACTCAATTAAGTTCATCTTGTAATGTTGTATAGATAAGATAGCTAAGATATGTATCACTAACATTGTAATTTGGATTGTCTGCAGGCAAAGAGAATGATTGGAATCTAGAAAGAGTAATGATTAGAAAAAAATCAAGTGGTCAGTTTACTTCCTGCTAAAGACATTCTGCCTGGCAGGCAATTATTGTATCTGCAGGCAAAGAGAATGATTGGAATCTAGAAAGAGTAATGATTAGTAAAAAATCAAGTGGTCAGTTTACTTCCTGCTAAAGACATTCAGCCTGGCAGGCAATTATTGTATCTGCAGGCAAAGAGAATGATTGGAATCTAGAAAGAGTAATGATTAGAAAAAAATCAAGTGGTCAGTTTACTTCCTGCTAAAGACATTCTGCCTGGCAGGCAATTATTGTATCTGCAGGCAAAGAGAATGATTGGAATCTAGAAAGAGTAATGATTAGTAAAAAAATCAAGTGGTCAGTTTACTTCCTGCTAAAGACATTCAGCCTGGCAGGCAATTATTGTATCTGCAGGCAAAGAGAATGATTGGAATCTAGAAAGAGTAATGATTAGAAAAAAATCAAGTTGTCAGTTTACTTCCTGCTAAAGACATTCTGCCTGGCAGGCAATTATTGTATCTGCAGGCAAAGAGAATGATTGGAATCTAGAAAGAGTAATGATTAGTAAAAAAAATCAAGTGGTCAGTTTACTTCCTGCTAAAGACATTCAGCCTGGCAGGCAATTATTGTATCTGCAGGCAAAGAGAATGATTGGAATCTAGAAAGAGTAATGATTAGAAAAAAATCAAGTGGTCAGTTTACTTCCTGCTAACATGTATGTGTGGCTACATCAACATTTTCCTCCTCCAATACCCTAAAAAAAGAAAAGGAATAAATGTGCGTACTATTTTTTTCTATTATTTTGGCCCACTTATAATTAATGATGTTAAAAAAAGGGTCAAGGAGCTAAGTGTGATATTTTGTTTCAAAAACACTTGCAAACTTTTTTGTGTTAATTATCACAAATGTCTAACTTGTTTTTTTACATTTTTTTGGGTGGCTGCTTGTCCTGGCCTTTGCCTTTAGCACTGTCATGTTGGCGTGCTCTGGTGGACCGTCTTGGTAGTGATGAGACTGGCGTGATATTTGGAGTAGTCGTACCAGAACTGCTGGTTGTTTGCTGTTGGTGCATGCATCTGAGAGTTTCATTCAGGTTAGTGAGGGTGGCATTGAGTTCACGTGTAGCAGCATTTTGATTGTCTACTATTCTGATTAAACTTTCATTAATCTTTTGACTGTTTTGAAAAATGTTCATATAATTTTGCTGTTGTCTGTGCTGTTCTTCCATTAGTCTGTGCTGTTCTTCCATTATGCGCTGTAAGTTGCCCATGACCTGTGTAATGTCTGTACGCATGACTTCCATGGTATTGCCTATTCTGGTTGTTTGCTCATTTTGTCGACTCAGATTTCTTGAGATTCTTCTGAGGTGAGATGGTAGGCTTGCAAACATTTGTGTCTGCTTACGCAGGCAATCTTCATTAGTGGCCTGCTGTCTAGCCCAAATAGTCCAAAACACCTGATCAGGGCCTTGTGTTCCTGGTGTTGTTGGGCTGTGTTGTGGTGGTGGTGTGCTTTGCTGTGGTCGTGTACTCACAGGTGCTGAGGGGCTCATTCCTTGCATTAATGGCTGCATTTCTAAGATGTTTGTCTCCTCCATGTCACTGTGTTGGTGTTGTTGCGGAGGGATGCTGTTCCCAGGACTCGAAGCTGAAATATTAAACATATCAACGTTAGCTATCCATATGTTTGTGAAATTAAAAAAAAAACACTACACATGGAACACATGTCATTCACTGTTGCTTTCAACTATTCTGCCTAGCAACATCATCACTTATAGCTTAAATGCATACATATGCCTGTTTGTGGCAAATGTGTCTGGTTACTTAATTGTGAAAGCAAACACTTTAGTTTTATTGTAGCTCACACATACTCCACCATAAAAAAACATTGTAATACATAATGTGTTACCTTATAGCTTTGTTCCAACAAACATGGGGGGTCATTCCGAGTTGTTCGCTCGTTATTTTTTTCTCGCAACGGAGCGATTAGTCGCTAATGCGCATGCGCAATGTCCGCACTGCGACTGCGCCAAGTAAATTTGCTATGCAGTTAGGTATTTTACTCACGGCATTACGAGGTTTTTTCTTCGTTCTGGTGATCGTAATGTGATTGACAGGAAGTGGGTGTTTCTGGGCGGAAACTGGCCGTTTTATGGGTGTGTGGAAAAAAAACGCTACCGTTTCTGGAAAAACGCGGGAGTGGCTGGAGAAACGGAGGAATGTCTGGGCGAACGCTGGGTGTGTTTGTGACGTCAAACCAGGAACGACAAGCACTGAACTGATCGCAGATGCCGAGTAAGTCTCGAGCTACTCAGAAACTGCACAGAGATGTATTTTCGCAATAATGCGAATCTTTCGTTCGCAATTTTAAGAAGCTAAGATTCACTCCCAGTAGGCGGCGGCTTAGCGTGTGCAATGCTGCTAAAAGCAGCTTGCGAGCGAACAACTCGGAATGACCCCCATAGTAATGTTTTTGAATGTATTTTGCAATGTAACCTTAAGCACACATGAGAGTTTCAGAAAAAAAAAACTTTTAACAAAAAAACCAACATGCTTTTTTGTTGCAGCATCTTATACCCAATGTCATACTGTATGACTCAAGTGGACATACATATCTTTACTGGATGTGGACAAGGACATTTAGTTTGGATTCCATTTCAGCTTTTACTTACTGCGGTAAGTATTTTTGTTTTGGAAGTGTTTTGACTTAATGCGGTTATGACTAATTATGATTATGTTCTGACATTTTTCACTTTGATTCCAGTTTGATACTCACAATCAAGATGAGGGTAGTGTGGATGACGTCTTGGAGGTGTGTCCATAATTTGGAGTGGGGGCACCGAACATACGGACGATAATCTTCGTGGCGGGGTAGCCTGCTGTGTTTGTGCCGGGACAGACAACCTTGCTTTCTTTTCCGCCACAGGTTTCTTGTGGTGATGTCTTCCAGAAGAGCCACTTCTGCTGCTCCATACTTCTTTTGATGGACCTTTTAATGAAAGTGCAATTTTGTTATGGCCATTCCTTTACAAGCATACCCTATACTACAATGGACACTTTACCTGCTTCCGCAGCATCATCATCATCATCAGATGTGTTAGGATTTACTGGCCGACGAGTAGTACTGCTTTTTTCAGACACTGTATAAAATGAGATATATTCATAAATCATGCTATTGTGTATACATCCACCCATTATGCTTATAAACAGTTTTACATTTAGAAATGCTTGGTTTTTAATTCAAACAAACATAAGGACCAGAAAGCCAAAAATTAAACACAAAAAACAACCAAAACACATATGCACTATGGCAACATCAAGACAGCCAAACATGTACAGGACACTGACATAGGCCACAAGTTCAAGGAAAGGTTTTTTAATTTTTAAAAAAAAGACAACTTCATTTTGTGTTGATTTAAAAACTATTACAGATGCAATATCTAATTTGCTCTGTGATGAGGCACTCCAAAGACACATTACCAGTATATGTCCAAAATATTTTAAAAACTAATTTTTGGGTAAAAAAATATGCAGTATGGTGTCACGGTACAAATACAAGCCAAAAAAAAAAAAAAACAATAACATTCTCTAAAGATGACATTACACATGTAAGTGGTTTAAAAACCACTTTCCAGTACTCCAGCTCTAACATGACAACGAATTTGTTAACTTTAAAAAAACATGGAACACATATATAAAACATAGTCATAATCTAAAAAAAAAAAAAACGCCCAAAAGGAACACATTATTGCGGGACAAATCAGAGACACACCAAGTCCAAACTACACATGCAAAATATCTGTCTGAAAAGCACATGACATACAATAAAGTAAGATGTTACATTGGCTTTTAGCTAACACATGACCCAAAACAATGAATTTGCAGACACACACTTGAAGATGGGAGTAATATGCAACGTCACGTGACACAGATTACAAAATAAAACATTTTAACACAAAAAAAAAAAACACATGCTCACCATTCTTCCTTGGTCTATTTGAATCGCGGACATGGGTTGCAGAGACAACTTCAGGAGGTATTACACTCCGCATGGGCTCCTCAAACTCCAGATAACTTGCTATATAGGGCTGCCCACCACCGGTTTTCCGAGCAGACTTGGCCTCCTTGGCCATTTTGGACTTGACACGTCGCTTTATGTCATAGTACCGTTTGCGGCATGTGTCCTCCGTCCGCTTGACCACCCCCTCACTATTGACAGCAGCAACTACTTTCGACCACAACACCGTCTTCCTCCGTGTTGGCACCTTGGCAGACTCAGGGCCAAATAGCTGCCTCTGATACTTCATCAGCTCACGCACCAATGCCACATTTTCTGCAAAACTAAACTTAACATTTCGCCCAGTCTTAGTAGTGGTGCGTGGCTGCGGAGCACTCTGACTGTCACTGTCACTTGAGGCTGCTGCAGCAACCTCACCCACCTCCTCCACCTCACTAACACTCACCTCCTCCACCTGACAGACCTCCTCCCCCTCACTCACACCCTCCACCTCTGAGTCACACATAATTGTGTGTCTACACAGTTAACACAGGGAAAAAAAAGACAAAAACACACTCCTCCACTACCACTACACAACTCACACACACACACACCCACACACACCCACACAAACACTGACAAGGGACTATAAAGAAAAATAACTTGGACTAAAAATTAGACAAAACCACAAAATACAAGACAACAAGAATGACAAGACGACTTTCAAACACAATACCACACTCAGAAATCGCTACCAACACTCCTCACCAAACCACAAATTCACCTACCTCCACAGCACAACCTCCCTCCTCCTCACCACTAACTAAACCCACGAGGTGCGGACGGTTTGGGGTGTATTTATATGGTTGCGCACAGACACTCCTACCATCTGAAACACAACCAATCACGAACGGGGATGAAAATCGAAACTGAAAGTGAAAATGCGGCCACGGGAAAAAAAAACCCTGCCGCGTTTAACTTAGGAAAAAAAGCTGCAAATCCAACAAAAACACGTACGCAAACGACAATGACGGCCGTAAATGTGCCAAAAAAAAACGACTGGCATCGACATCGGAAAACTCGAAAACCATAAAGTCGACTGCTTCGTAACTTTGCGTATATGGATTCAAAAAGTTGCATGAAAATGCACCCGATACAAAACGAGTTTAAACACTACACAAACCGAATCAAACACGAATATTAGTAAATATTGCCCACGGTGTTTTAAATGGAAGACCATTATTACACTGGGACAGGTGTACATACAAGTGCCACCAACCACCGCGGGATGTGAGCTCAGTGGTGGGGAACTCTCCAATGCAAACTGGGTATCCTAATCACCTTTTTTAAAACCCTACATGTTTCAGCCTTTAACAGGACTTCTTCAGGGGTATAAAAATCTAAAATACATAGGCCCTCATTCCGAGTTGTTCGCTCGGTATTTTTCATCGCATCGCAGTGAAAATCCGCTTAGTACGCATGCGCAATGTTCGCACTGCGACTGCGCCAAGTAACTTTACTATGAAGAAAGTATTTTTACTCACGGCTTTTTCTTCGCTCCGGCGATCGTAATGTGATTGACAGGAAATGGGTGTTACTGGGCGGATACACGGCGTTTCAGGGGCGTGTGGCTGAAAACGCTACCGTTTCCGGAAAAAACGCAGGAGTGGCCGGGGAAACGGTGGGAGTGCCTGGGCGAACGCTGGGTGTGTTTGTGACGTCAACCAGGAACGACAAGCACTGAAATGATCGCACAGGCAGAGTAAGTCTGGAGCTACTCTGAAACTGCTAACTCGTTTGTAATCGCAATATTGCGCGTACGTCGGTCGCAATTTTAAGAAGCTAAGATTCACTCCCAGTAGGCGGCGGCTTAGCGTGTGTAACTCTGCTACATTCGCCTTGCGAGCGAACAACTCGGAATGAGGGCCATAGTACGGTGGATATTTATAATTTCCACCAGCCTAGGGGACTGCTAATAGGCATAAATGTTGTAGCCAAAATGACAAGGAAGATAGGGTAACTTCACTGGTCAGGCAGAATTTTTAGGTCAAAATACCGACAACAATTGACCAACGGTCAAAATCCCAACAAGGTCTAAATACCGACAAGGTCAAAATACCGACATTTAAAATGCAGACAAGGTCAAAATACAGACATTTAAAATGTCGACAAGTAGCGTCCATTACTCACATTACACCACACAGTAGTGCCCTTTAGCCACATTACACCACACAGTAGTACCCGTTAGCCACATTACACCGCACAGTAGCATCCTTTAAAGACACTACACAACACAGCAGCATCCGTTAGTGACATTACACCACACAGTAGCGTCTGTTAGTCACATTTCACCACACAGTGGCGTCCGTTACACACATTACAGCACACAGTGGCATCCGTTACTCACATTACACTGCACAGTAGCATCCGTTAGTCACATTACTGTGCACAGAAGCATCCGTTAATCACTTTCCAGTGCACAGTAGCATTCATAAGTCACATTGCACTGCACCGTAGCGTCCGTTGGACCGTTAGTCACATTACAGTGCACAGTAGCATCCGTTAATCACTTTTCAGTGCACAGTAGCGTCCGCTAGTGACATTACAACACACAGTGGCGTCCGTTAGTCACAGTAAAGCGCACAGTAGTCCCTTATACACAGAACATCACACAGTAGAGCCCCTTATACACGTCACACCACACAGAAGATCCGCTTTTACACGTTACGCTACAGCAGAGCACCTTATACATGTAATGCCAGGTAGAGCTGCTTAAACACATTATGCCAGGTACATCCCAAACACCTCCTACCTGTTACCCAAACCCACCCCCCTACCTTTATTAATTAAATACTTATTCTCATTGATACTGGTTTTATATATATATATATATATATATATATATATATATATATATACGTATATATATATATATATATATATATATAAATATAAAATGTTATTTGTTTTATTAATTCCTGTTAAATTGCTTTTAAAATCAGCACAGTTAATTTAGATTTTCCACTCTGTGTTCCCTTGTGGTCTAGTGTGAAAACATTCAGCAGGTGCTCACTATTCCCAACAACACCCCACCCCTGTTTTGAGATTGAAAGGTGCCCAACTTCCACACTTACCAGGAGCTTGCGGTGAATAGGCACGGCTGCAGTGCTAGACGTGGATGTAGCTCCTTTCCATGGGCGTGCACAGCTAATTTTATTAGGGGAAGCACAGCAGGAGGGGCATGTTTAGCACCATCGTTTGGGTGTGTCTGGCACCGCCTTTTGGACGTGTCTAGCACCGCCCAGGTACATGTCTAGCACTATTTTACATTCTCTCAGCAAAATCACATGGCATAATATAATTTCTCCCTAGTTCCTAATAATAAAGTAGATATAATACACCCGAGAGAACTAAAATGGAACATAATGGTGCGACCACCGGCCTGTACTGCATAACCCCGAGTCCTAGCTGCCGCTGCACCCTATCACTGATTACACTTCCCCAACCTATCCCTGACCCAGTGACGGAACTAGAGAGTGGTGGGCCTAGGTGCATATGCATTCCCCTCCCCCACCCCCCTTGCACCTGCCAGCACCTCTAGCCTATTTTGAGTGGGCCACTCTGAAAAGTAAGTTGATTTAGGGGGCCAAACTTTGAGTTTTAACATAATACGACTAAAGTTTAAAATGTACACATGTGCCATCAGAGCCACATCTGCCTTTTGCTATGCCATCAGACTCCTCCTCCGCAGGACACCAACATTTATCACACATGTCCCCATGTTCACCAGCTTCTGACAGTAGTGTCCCTTATTCACATTACGCCACACAGTATGAGTCAAAATGCATATTATGCCACACAGTATGAGCAGAAATTTATATTGCACCACACAGTATTATCCAAATTCACATTACTCAACATGGTATGATCCGAAATTCACATTACGCCACATAGTATGAGCCAAAATTCACATTATGCCACACATTATGAGCCGAAATTCACATTATGTCACACAGTATGAGCCGAAACTCATATTATGTCACACAGTATGAGCCGAAATTTATATTACAGTATGTCACACAGTATGAGCCGAAATTCACATTACGCCACACAGTATGAGCCGAAATTCACATTATGTCACACAGTATGAGCCGAAATTCACATTATGTCACACAGTATGAGCCAAAATTCACATTACTCCACACAGTATGAGCCGAAATTCACATTGTCACACAGTATGAGCTGAAATTCACATTATGCTACACAGTATGAGCCGAAATTCACATTACGCCACACAGTATGAGCCGAAATTCACATTACGCCACAAAGTATGAGCCGAAATTCACATTACGCCACACAGTATGAGTCGAAATTCACATTACGCCACACAGTATGAGCCGAAATTCGCATTACGCCACACAGTATGATCCGAAATTCACATTACGCCACACAGTATGAGTATTATCACTTTTCATTACTCCAAGCGTACTGAAGATGCTGGGTTGCCCCTCAGAGACTGTCAGTGCCGGCTCCTACACTTGTGACAGAAGCCAAGTGCTACCGGCTCCTGTCAATTAAAAGTAGCTGGCATTCTGGCGTCACCCTTGGCGGGTGACAGCTGGGTAGTGACGCCACTGAATGTGTCTCATATTACTGTCAGAAGGAGCTCTAGGCATAGACACAACCGCTACAGTAAGGCTGTGAAAGGAAAGATTGCCCAATGTTATTACTCCCTTAACAGGATCCCTGGTAGATGAAGGTAAAATGGCCTCATTAAATTTGTAGAACCGTATGACATTTACATAACTTGCATTCTATTAATTATACAAATGTTAATTAAACTATTATGTTCCACAAGATGTGCAGAAAAATATGTACAGTACCATGTAGGTAAAGCTTTCTTTAAAAAAAAACCCTCTATTTTCACTTTACTGGTTACCTGGGCTGGGCATGTGGTGTTAGCGTGGCAGCAGTGGCAGGTCACAAGTGGATTGGAGCGCGGCCGGTTGGAGAGCGCTGGCGGGGCAGACGTGCAGTGTGGCATCATCATGTCACAGCTGGATTCGGAGTGTAAAGTCAGTCCCCCCCTATGAGGCCGTGAATACTGTATGTCATACGATACGCGGCGGCCGCAGCGGCTTGGAGGGCAGGAGGCTTGGTTCGGCTGGCGGCGTCTCGCGGAGTGCACCAATCATCACTGACTGCACTGCACCCACTGTGCGCCCGCCTTCTCTCCCACCGCGGCTAGCGCATATACTGACACTACTGGGGCTGGGAAGCCATGCTAGATGCTGACAGCGCCTCTGCCTGTCATACCATTTGACAGGTGCAGCGCCTGACAAATGGTATGACAGGCAGCGGCGCTGTCAGCATCTAGCGGCAGCTGCGGAATACAGCAGAGTTGCAGAGCGGGGAGAGCGCCTCCCTGCTTTGCTGACTTTGCTGCCAGGTACACAGAGGGCTCCGCTGCAGCTGGTGGCGGCATGCACAGACAGGGGATTGATCCGGGGCATCCCCCCGGATCCGCGCCTCTCTCATGTTTGGGGGGAGCGAGCTGCCCCCTTGCCCCCACCCCCATTCCGACGCCCCTGCTTAGGGCACTATTATATTCCCACTCCAGGTCCACTGGGATAGTAAAGTATGAACAACTCGGTTTCAATTAAAAAATCATGAAAAGCTCATGTCGACTTTTTGACCTGTCGACATTTTTTTTTCATTTGATGCAGTTGTATTGTTACCATGGTGTCTGAGAAGATTTATAAGACAGTCTCATATATAAATTTGCGTTTATTTATTGAAGTACATTGCAATTATTCTGCACTATCTATTCCATTTTTCTCAATATGCTACACCATTAGCACTGTCCTTTGTGTTCTGTATACAGTCTTCTATGCTATGCTATTAGCACTGTACTTTGTGTTCTGTATACAGTCTTCTATGCTATGCTATTAGCACTGTACTTTGTGTTCTGTATACAATCTTCTTTATCTGTCATTTGCTAGATGATGATTACAGTAAGAGTATCAGCTGTGATCCATCATTTCCAATTAATATACAGCACTCTCATTACTGATTTATGACATGAATGTAAAATTTGTGAACATTATAATAGGCAGGACATTACAGGGACATTGTTACGTTTGGCAGCTTGTGAGCCTAAGATGTCACACAAAGTAATTTAATGATCTTACAGTCTGAGCGGTATATGTAATACCCAGCGAGTTGCAGGCAGCTACGAGATGTCAATGATTTTAAGAGGCGAAAACAATTTAGTTTTGCCCTTTATAAAAGTGTTACTTATAGTATATAACTTGTCCAACTTTAAATGTCATGTATTTGATTGAACTATGATGTAATGAACTCCAAGTTGGCCAGAGGTGTAGGTTCCCGACGAACTCAGACTTTGTTTTAAAGCAGCAATCATTTACAAGGCATGGTTTTGCCTTGTACATGACTGCTGCTTTAAAAAAAAAAAAAAAACATCCAAGTTCAGCTGAGAACCTGCACCTCCGGCCAACTCGGACTTCATTACATGCGACCCCTCATGTTACTTTCATGCACATGACTTACTTTTTGAGTTATGTCTTGATTGTTTTTTTTTTTTCTACAATGCTTCAATAATAATATTTGGGGGGAAAATGTAACTTTAAAATTTAAGGGCTAAACTGGATACACAACGGAAGCTTTAGAGACTGATTCTGAATCGGACTCACTGGCATCTGTGTGTGTGCATCTTACATATCTGCGACATTATGCAAATATAGCTACAAGCCCTTCCCTGGTGAACAGCCATGCGTCCGAATGTGTAAGGATTGAGTCATCCACTTCGTACGTTTTTAGATACTCATATAAAGCTTGGTGCATCTTTAGACGCCTCCAGGGTTGGACTGGCCCATAGGAACACAGGTGGACCCTGCGGTCGGCCCCACTGCCTGAGGCCCCACCTCCTTCTCTAGGGAACTTAAATTATACATTAAACATATGTTACATTATACTGCACAGGGCTATAGTGTATTTTCTACAGTGCATTGCTGTTATTAATCTGATACATTATCATGCATGCACTACAAGTACTTACTAAATATATTTATAATGAGGTCAAGACCATGCACTCTCTAATGGTAAGATAAAACTCTGTAGTGGCTAGACACACCCTATCTGGAGACTCAGAGCCGGCCAAAGGCATAGGCAAACTAGGCAATTGCCTAGGGCATTTGATATGCCTAGGGGCATCAGCAGCTTCTGCTGATTAAAATGATATGCGGCATGCCTATATTCTGTGTGTAGCATTTCATATGCAGATACAGCCACAGTCTCACACAGTATATAGGCATGCTGCATATCATTTTAATCAACAGAAGCTGCTTGTGCATCCTAGCCCCATAGCAATGCAGATAAGATGCATTTTCATTAAAAAAAATGAGCCCGACATTAGCATTGAGGCAAGATTTATGAGGACACATCTGTACCCAAGCAGAGGCAGAGGTCACAGTGGTAGTGGCAGTGTGAGTGCTGTGTGCATGTGAGTGGGTTGGTTGTGCAGTAGTGTTCGGAATATGTGTAAGGAGCATTATGTGTGTCATGTAAAAATGCATTAATAATGTGCAACATATGTTTAAGAGGCACTATGCGTGTCATTATGTGTATAAGGGCATTAATAATGTGCGGCATATGTGTAACAGGGTACTACTGTATGTGTGTCATTATGTGTATAGGGACACTAATAATGTGCAGCAAATGTGTAGGGGGCACTATGTGTGTCATTATGTGTATAAGGGCATTAATAATGTGCAGCATATGTGTAAGGGACATTATGTGTAAAAGGGCATTAATAAAGGTTGTCATAATGTGTAAGGCGCATTATGTTTATATGGACATTAATAATGTCTCTCATGTGTGTAAGGGACATTACTGTGTGGCATTATGTTTATAAGATGCTCTACTATGTGGCATTGCGTATAGAAGGGACACTACTGTGTCGTCTAATGTGAATAAAGAGCAATAGGGTGTGGTGTAATGTGAATAAGGAGCAATTCAGTGTGATGTAATGTGATTAAGGGGCTCTACTGTGAGGAGTAACGTTTATAAGGTAAAGTGAGATACTACTGTGGGATGTAATATGAATTATGGACACTATTGCATGATCAAATGTGAATAAAGTTGCAGTACTGTGTGGCGTAATTGGAATTGGGGTTACTATTGTGTGGCCATGCCCCTTGCCAGCAAAAACACACCCCTTTTTGGGCTGTGCGCCAAACATGCAAACTGTTCCTATTTAAAATATAGGGGGTACAAACACCAAAATAAGGACTGCTATGGATGAGGGGTGGTGGTGATGGGAAAGAAGTACAAGGTCAGAGGCGGAACCAGCGGTGGTGCTAGGGGGCACCAGCCAAAATCTTGCCTAGGGCATCATATTGGTTAGGGCCGGCTCTGTGGAGACTGGCCACTAGAGATGTGACATGGACACTTTTCACGTTTTGTGTTTTGGTTTTGGATCTGGATCTCCGCACGTGTTTTGGATCTGGATTGATTTTGACAAAACCACCCTTTCGGGTTTTCATTTGTATCTGGATGATTTTTTTTTTTAAAACAAAAAAACTGCTAAAAATCACAGAATTTGGGAGTAATTTTTCTCTTACTGTATTATAATCCTCAATAACATTCATTTCCACTCATTTCCATTCTATTTTGAACACCTCACAATATTGTTTTTAGTCCAAAAGGTTGCATCAAGGTCGCTGGACGACTAAGCTAAGCAACACAAGTGGGCGGCACAAGCACCTGGCCCATCTAGGAGTGGCACTGCAGTGGCAGACAGGATGGCAGTTTTTTAAAAATAGGCCCCAAAGAGCACATGATGCAAAGAAAAAAAAAGAGGTGCAAGATGGAATTGTCTATGGGACCTCCCACCCACCCTTATGTTGTATAAACAGGACATGCACACTTTAACAAACCAATCATTTCAGAGACAGGGTCTGCCACACGACTGTTGCTGATATGATTGGTTTGATTGGGCACCCACAAAAAAAAAGCAATTAATTCCCCAACCAAAAAAGAAGCAATCAATCTCTCCTTGCACAAACTGGCTCTACAGAGGCAAGATGTCGTCCTCATCCTCCAATTCCTCACTCCTTTCAGTGTGTACATCCTCATCCTCACAGAGTATTAATTCGTCCCCACTGGAATCCACCATCACAAGTCCCTGTGTACTTTCTGGAGGCAATTGCTGGTAAAGGTCTTCCTGGAGGAATTTATAATTCATTTTAATGAACATCATCTTCTCCATATTTTGCGGAAGTAACCTCCTACACCGATCGCTGTCAAGGTTACCGGCTGCACTAAACACTCTTTCGGGGTACAGACTGGAGGGGGGCAACTTAGGAAAAATAAAGCCAGTTTGTGCAAGGGCCTCCAAGTTGCCTCTTTTTCCTGCCAGTATACATACGGACTGTCTGACATGCCTACTTGGATGCTGTCACCGATATAATCCTCCACCATTCTTTCAATAGTGACAGCAGCATACTGTATGAAGTGACAGTAGACATGTCAGTAATTGTTGGCAGGTCCTTCAGTCCGGACCAGATGTCAATACTTGCTCCTGACTGCCCTATATCACCACCAGCAGGTGGGCTGGGAAATTTTATCCTTCTCTTTGCAACCCCAGTTGCGGGATAAAATGAAGGAGGAGCTGTTGACGGGTCACGTTCTGCTTGAGTTGACAATTTTCCTACCAGCAGGTCATTGCACCTCTGCAGACTTGTGTCTGCCAGAAATAGATATACGACTTAGGCTTTAAACATAGGATCGAGCATGGTGGACAAAATGTAGTGCTCTGATTTCAACAGAATGACAGCCCTTGAATCCTGGCAAAGCGAATTAAGGGCTCCATACACAAGTCCCAAATACTTAGCGGAATCGCTCCGTCTTAGCTCCTTCAATTTCTCCAGCTGCTTCTGCAAAAGCCTGATGAGGGGTATGACCTGACTCAAGCTGGCAGTGTCTGAACTGACTTCACATGTGGCAAGTTCAAAGGGTTGGAGACTCTTGCACAACATGGAAATCATTCTCCACTGTGCTTGAGTCAGGTGCATTTCCCCTCCTTTGCCTATTGTAGATGTATAGGCTTGAATGGCCTTTTGCTGCTCCTCCATCCTCTGAAGCATATAGAGTGTTGAATTCCACCTCGTTACCACCTCTTGCTTCAGGTGATGGCAGGGCAGGTTCAGAAGTGTTTGCTGGCACTCCAGTCTTCAGCACGCAGTTGTTGAATGTCGAAAGTGGCCCACAATTTTTCGGGCCACCAATAGCATTTCCTGCACGCCCCTGTCATTTTTAAAAAAATTCTGCCCCACCAAATTAATTGTATGTGCAAAACATGGGACATGCCGGAATTTTCCCAGATGAAATGCACGCACAATATTGGTGGCGCTGTCAGATATCACAAATCCCCAGGAGAGTCTAATTGGGGTAAGCCATTGTGCGATGATGTCCCTCAGTTTCCATAAGAGGTTGTCAGCGGTGTGCCTCTTACAGAAACCGGTGAAACACAGCGCAGCCTGCCTATGAACAAGCTGGCGTTTGTGAGATGCTGCTACTGTTGCCGCTGCTGTTGTTGCTGCAGAGGCAATACATCTACCCAGTGGGCTGTCACAGTCATGTAGTACTTAATTTGCCCTGCTCCACTTGTCCACATGTCCGTGGTTAAGTGGACAGTGGGTACAACCGCATTTTTAAGCACACTGAGGACACTTTTCTTAATGTCCCTGTACAGTCCGGGAACAGCTTGACTAGTGAAGTGGAATCTAGACGGGATTTGGTTACGGGGACACAGTACATCCATCAAATGTCTAAATACCACTGCACTAATGGCGGATACTCGACACACAACTCCCAGCAGCAACAACAGCAGCGGCAACAGCAGTAGGCATACCACTCAAGGATCCTCCGGAGGAATCCCGGTTAGGAGAGGACTCGTCAGTCATGCCAGCGACATGGCCTGCAGGACTACTTACGTTCCTAATTGAGGAGGAAATTGACGTTAATGGAGTTGGTGGTGTGGCTTGCAGTTGCTTGGGTACAACAGGAAGAAGGTATTTAGGTGGTCATTCCGAGTTCATCGCTCGCTAGCTAGTTTTAGCAGCCGCGCAAACGCTATGCTGCTGCCCACTGGGAATGTATTTTAGCTTAGCAGAAGTGCGAACAGGTGTATCGCAGAGCACCTGCAAAAAATTTTTGTGTAGTTTCAGAGTAGCTGAAAACCTACTCAGCGCTTGCGATCACTTCAGACTATTCAGGTCCGGATTTGACATCACAAACCCGCCCAGCGTTCGCCCAGCCACGCCTGCATTTTTCCTGGCACGCCTGCGTTTTTCCGCACACTCCCTGAAAACGGTCAGTTGCCACCCAGAAACGCTCACTTCATGTCAATCACTCTGCGGCAAGCAGTGCGACTGAAATGCATCGCTAGACCCTGTGCAAAACATCATTCGTTGCGCCCGTACGTCGTGCGTGTGCATTGCGCCGCATACGCAGAACTGCTGTTTTTTAGCCAGATCGCTGTGCTGCGAACAAATTCAGCTAGCGATCAACTCGGAATGACCCCCTTGGTTGTCAGTGGACTGCCTACGTTCTTACTGTACTGTACTACTATATACTGGTGTTCACCACAATGCAGCACTGTACTACTATATACTGGTCCCCACAATGCAGCACAGATATTGAGCACTGATCCGGAGAATAGAACGGAGTCTGACACGGAGCTGCAAGATACAGCAATGGACAACTGTACTGTACTACTATATACTGGTAGTCACCACAATGCAGCACTGTACTACTATATACTGGTCCCCACAATGCAGCACACTGAGCATAGATATTGAGCTTTTCAGGCAGAGAATGTAGCAACGTCCTCTCTGCTCAATCAACAATGCACGAGTGAAAATGGCAGCGACGCGCGGCTCTTTATATGGAATCCGAATCTAGTGAGAATCCGACAGCGGGATGATGACGTTTTCCCACGATCGGGTTTTGCGTATTAGGCGGGAAGAACCGAGGCTGCCTCAGACCCGTGTAAACCACGTGAAGTTCAGGGGGGTTCGGATCTCGATGAACCGAACCCACTCATCTCTAATCAGCACTAGTACTAGGGACTGGAAGTGGCTCCTGATCTTCCACTATTTTTTCCTCCAAATTGTTGTTCTCCATTTCACAGGACAGCACCCCTTTATTTTTCCAGCACACAGAACAGTGCCCCTTTATTTTCACAGCACCCCTGTATTCTTACAGCATACAGGACCAGTGTGCTTTTATTTTAACAACTGCACCCCTGAATTTTTACAGAATACAGGTCTAGTGTAATATTATTTACCAGCAAGTCCACTGTATTTGAACAGCATACAGGACCAGTGTGCTTTTATTTTAACAACAGCAGTACCCCTGAATTTTTACAGCATACAAGACTGGGCCAGCACCCCTGTATTTTCACAGCATACAGGACCAGTGTGCTTTTATTTAAACATCTGCACCCCTGAATTTTTACAGCATACAGGGCCAGTGTACTTTTATTTTAACAACAGAACCCTTGAATTATTACAGCATACAGGACAGTGTAATATTATTTAACAGCAGTACCCCTGTTTTTTAACAGCATACAGGACCAATGTGCTTTTATTTTAACAGCTGCACCCCTGAATTTTTACATCATACAGGACCAGTGTGCTTTTATTTTAACAACAGAAGCATCCCTGAATTTTTCAGCATACAATACTGGGCCAGCACCCCTGTATTTCCACAGCATACAGGATCAATGTGCTTTTATTTTAACAACTCCACCCATTAATTTTTTCAGCATACAGGGCCAGTGTAATATTATTTTAAACAGCAGCACCCCTGTATTTTGACAGCATACAGGATCAGTGTGCTTTTATTTTAACAGCAGCACCCCTGAATTTTTACAGCATACGAGATTGGGCCAGCACTCCTGTATTTCCACAGCATACAGGACCAGTGTGCTTTTTTTTTAACATCAATAATTTTTATTGAAATAATTGCAAATTATATTATAGACAAAAACAATGCTAAGGTGGAAAGAGAATAGAGCCCTCAACATAAATCTTCTAGTAGTATGAATATCGCAAAAATGGAACATTTATCTAACTTTGAAATGAGTCATTAACATTAATTATGAGGAGGAAGGTTCATGCAAACTAAACTGTAAGGGAGAAGACCTGGAGGGTTGTGGTATCAATTCCACCCCCTCTCTATCCATAACATATTCATGCCAAGACATCCATTTCATAAAAGGTGATGAGGTCGAGGAGGAATATGGTATATGCTCAGTTTCCATAAGAAAATGAAAATGGATCTTGTGGAAGACTTTTAGTACTGGCGGGGGTGTGGATTGTTTCCATGCCTGGGCCACAGTTGCCCTCACAGCAATAAATATATGTCCCAATAAATACCTTTGATCTATTGGAACATCAGTTGGATAGATATGTAGCAGAGCCAGGGAAGGGTTTGGACTAAGGGACACTTGTAACTGTATTAATTAAGTCAAAACCCCCTTTCCAAAATTCCTGTATCTGAGGACATGACCAAAAAACATGAAACAAATGACTTATTTCCCCACATTCCCGCCAATAATACTTAGAACAGGAAGCCAGAATTTATGCAATCTATCAGGTGTTAGGTGTAATCTGTTTAGCAGTTTAATGTGCATTTCCGTATAATTTAAACACCTGTACATATGAAAGGCTAAATTATAGATATTACTCCATTGTGCATCAGAGAAAGAAACATCCAAATCTTTTTCCCAGCGAAGATGAGCAATAGACTTTTGAGGTGGGACTAATGTATAAGTATATTGTACCAAAAGGAAATATCTTTCATGGAGGCGGCCAAGGACATGCGTGAGAAAACTGACTGAGTTATATGACAAAGAGGGTGTCGGGATTTAGGCAAACGATTGTACCAGTGCCTAATTTGAAGATAATGGTACATTTCATTATGGGGGAGTGAATAACGGTCCCGTAGTTGAGGGAATGGGAGTAAGCTACTCCCATCAATTAAATCCCCTAAAGTTCAGATCTGTCAGGAAGATCAAAGTGAGAGATTTAAATTAGGTATTAATTTAATGATCGCAGCTATAGAGAGAGGGCAGCATATGATGGAGTATATATGAGTTTAGAAGTTAGGCTATCCTATACTTACAAAAAAGAAGCCGTGGAAGGAAGTAATGATAAATTAGATGGTCGCAAATGTTTAGGGGTCAGCAGAAGGTCCTCCAGTGGATAACCTGGGCACTCTACTTTTTCAATGGGCACCCAAGTGGAAGTGGAAGGAATCATCCTCCAGTGTTTCAGAGAAGCAAGAAGACAAGCTTCTTGATAGAAGGTTAAATCTGGAAGTGTAAGATCTCCACGTTGTTTAGAGATAATCATTCTATTGTGAGCTAACTTAGGGGGAAGTTTCCAAATATATTTAGTGAGTATGAGTTTATATTTGTCCAAATATCGTTTTGGGAATGCAAATGGTATAGTTCGGAATAGGTACATGAGTTTAGGCAATAGTCATTTTAAAAGCTGCTAACCTCCCCATCCAGGATATTACATATGATAACCAAGAAGATGTTAGGGACTGAAAAGATTCAATAAGAGGAGGTAGATTCATGTCAAAGAGAGAAGAAGTAGAAGGGGAGATATGTATTCCTAAGTAGAGAAGAGACTCAGATCTCCAATCATATGGATATTGAGAGCGTAAAAAGGATATTAGAGGATCAGGTAAATTAATGGTAAGGGCATCTGATTTTGTTGTATTTAACTTGTAATAGGAGGCAGTGCTGAAACTGACTAAAACATCATGTAGAAGATAAAGAGAAGAGATAGGATGAGAAACGAAAAGAAGAACATCATCGGCAAAAAGACAGAGTTTATGCGAATTCTGACCATGATTTAACCCAGGAAAGTCATTGTCAGATCTAATTCTAACCACTAAGGGGTTCTATCACTAACACAAAAATTAATGGGGAGAGGGGGCACCCTTGACGTGTACTGTTGGATATAGGGAACGTGCCCGACAGGAAGCCATTACTGAACACCCTTGCCGTAGGGAAACTATATAATGCTAGAATAGAGGCCAAAATTTGATCACAGAATCCAAATTTAGTCAAAACAGTGCGCATATATAACCATTTCAACCTATCAAATGCTTTCTCAGCATCAAGAGAGAGCAAGATAAATTCATCCCCATCGGCAAGAGAGTCTATTAGATTAAAAACTCTGCAGGTGTTGTCCGGTGCTTGCCTGCCAGGCACGAACCCAAATTGGTCCGGGTGTGCCAGGGAAGGCAAATACTCATTAATACGGGTCACTATCAGTTTAGTATAGAGCTTGACACCTCCATTCAATAAAGCAATCGGGCAATAATTTGAACGATAAGCTGGGTCTTTCCCCGGTTTGGGAATTGCAACTATCTGGGCTTCTAGCATTTCTGTAGGATGATGTAGGGATGTCTTAAAAGAGGAGAGTGCAGTGTTGAAGGATACATAAAAGTCATTAATAAAGCCATAGGGCCCCGGGGCCTTGTTTTTAGAAAGAGTTTTAATTGCTGCTTCAATTTCAAGTGAAGACCAGGGAGCGTTTAACGTATCTAACTGAGAGGACGACAGAACAGGTAAAGTAATAGAGGATAAAAAGGATTGGACGGTTTCAAGGGTGGGCTGCAAAGTAGATGATTCAGAGTTTAGATTATACAGTTGTGCGTAGTATTTTGCAAATTGATTGGCTATATCTAAGGGGTTTGCTAATTTGGAACCTGATGGGGATATAATACACTTAATCCTATTACGAGTTTGTTGGGTACATAATTTATGAGCTAACAACTTCCCGGGCCTGTTACCTACCAGGTAAAATTTCTGACGTAATCTGTTAAGAGCAGCCTGGGTCTTAACAACAAGATGTTTTTGTAACTGGTTATGAACCTCAGTTAATTTTATTCTTATCCTCAAGATCTTTTAGTTTAGTTTCCAAATTATCTTGGAGTTGGATGGCTTGTTTTTTGAAACTGGCTCCAGCTTTAATAGCAGCACCTCGTATCACCACTTTAAAAGCGCACCAATAGTTCAAAATCGAAGTATCGAAAGGAGAATTTGTGTCAGTATATTGAGAAATGGAGTCAGATATACATTTTTTTGCTAAGGGGTCAGCTAATAAGTGCGGGGAGAGACACCATGGTCTAGAGGGGATGGAATTGATAGAAATGTCTCAAATCTTCAAAACAAAGGGGCATGATCCGACCAGGAGATGGGTAGAATATCTAAAGAGCCACAATTTTGCATGGACCACTTATCACAAAGGATGAGGTCAATACGAGAGTAGGAGTTATGTGCTGAAGAAAAAAAACAGATAATCTCGACCTGATGGGTTTTGAATTTGCCATACATCGTACAAATCAAATTCCATTAAAAGATTACGGAATGCCAAGGAGGGACCTATTAGGGATTTGAAGGTGGCAGGATCAGGAGGGGATGATCTATCCAATTTTGGATCAACAACTAAATTAAAATCTCCCAAGAGGATGTTAGGATCTCCTGCTCTGTGCTGCCACGTCGCCATGGCAACCGGGAGGCAAGTGTTAACAAAGTAACCTGAGCGCAGCTTATACTCCGGTCCGGGTTTTTACTGTGTAGTGGTTACAGGCTCTGTGCACGGCAGGGAATCCGGCGCTGGTTTTGTGCTCACAGTCTGTGAGGTCTGAGTGGGGCGTGGACAGCACCTGCTATATAAACCATCCTCTCAGGCTAGGCAAATGCTGCTGAATCTTTGTTTGTTAGTCAGTTCCAGAGAGTTAGCTAGTACTGTGTGACTTTGTATTTACTTGTTGCTTACTGCGAATAGGCCTTGGGATTCGGTACTTCATTCTGCCAATCCGGACCTAGCAGTAAGACTGGAGTCAGTTGTTTGACCTGCTGGGGTTCTTTTGCTATTCTGTGAACCCAGCAGGTTTGCGGCTGTACTCTCAGACCTGCCTGCTTAATCCTCCCTCACTGTGCAGGGCGTCCAGGTGTCAGTTTAGTGGCAGTAAGCTGAACCTGTGCCCTGCAAGTGGGGGTTAGGATTGTGGATACTCTCCTTGTGTCTATATTTCTATCTCTGACCAAGGAGTTTATTCCCACACCCGTTGGTAACCCTTTGGGGTTTTTTCTGTTGCTCTTAGCAACATCATTTCAGGTGCTCCACATGTTAAATCACTACACATCACTTCATTGTCCACTCTATTCCATCTGAGCATTCCTGACACTAGGGAGACACCCAATTCCTGAGCCTTTGGGCTTCTCCGTTCACTTTGTGTTTATTAGTTATTCCATCACCTCCTGTGTATGTTATGTTATACTGTCTGTGAGTTCATTTGCTTCGCTTCCCTCTCTGTTCATACACGGTATACTCCTGTTAGCACTGGTGCGCGTAACATATTCAGCAGCCTTACTCCTGTTGAAATTTTGTGGGAATATGGAGCATACCCCTCAAAATACTTTGCAACAGGTGATCGATCAGGTGCAGGTCCTGACTCGACAATTTAATGAGATGTCCATTAAAATTAACACCCCGCAGGCCGCTAGCGGAGCTCCCGCAGAAGCAGCGGCAAGTTCAGGGGTTAAGGAGCCGAAAGTAAATCTCCCGGATCGTTTTTCTGGAGATCGCTCGCAGTTCTTTTGTTTCAAGGAGAGCTGTAAGCTATATTTCAGGCTTAGGCCCCAGTATTCTGGGTCGAAGATTCAGCGGGTGGACATGGTGATTTCCTTGCTACAAGGAGACCCACAGGTCTGGGCATATGGGTTACAGCCTGACTGTCCGTCGCTTAAAAGTGTTGATGCTTTTTTTACGGCACTGGGCATTTTGTATGATGACCCTGACAAGATGGCTTCAGCCGAGGCTCAGATTACGGTTCTTAAGCAAGGGCGACGGCCAGCTGAGGTTTATAGTACGGCGTTTCGGAGGTTGGCTCATGATACCCAGTGGAATGACCCAGCCCTGAGAAACCAGTACCGAAGGGGCTTTTCTGACCAGATAAAGGACCAACTGGTACAATATCCCTCGCCTGATATCTTAGATCAGCTCATGCAGTTATCCATCCGGGTGGATAGACGGCTGAGAGAGCGTAGGCTTGAAAGGGAGACCGCAGTTTCCTTTTTTCCCAAGGGAACCTCAGACTCTGAGGAATATTCCGAGGAGCCTATGCAGATTGGGGCTACCCGCCTCTCCTCGCGTGAGAAGACGCGGAGGAGACAGCAGGGTTTGTGTTTGTACTGTGGGAATAAAGGTCATGTTGTAGTATCATGCCCAGAAAAACCGGAAAACTTCAGGGCCTGAGGGTGATGGGAAATATCCTGTCAGGCCAGAAGTCAGAATTTCCTAAAAAGACTTTTCTCATTCCGGTGACTTTGGAGATCCTCGGTCAAACTGTCAAGATTGAGGCCTTTGTTGACAGTGGGGCCGATGGGGTTTTCATGGACCGTCAATTCGCCCTGGAACACTCTGTTCCCTCAGTACCTTTGGCATCAGAGATTGAGATCTGTGGGTTAAACGGGGAACCATTGTCCCAGGGTAAAATTACCTCCTGCACCAGCCAAATTCCTTTGTTTATTGGAGCCACACACTCTGAAAAATTGTCTTTTTATGTGACTGTCTGTTCTTTTGCCCCATTGGTTTTGGGGTTACTCTGGTTAAGGGCCCATAACCCTCAATTTGACTGGGTCTCTGGGGAGATTCTTAGTTGGGGTAGTGATTGTTTCAGGAGTTGCTTGTGCCTTCCAGTCATGCTCTCGCAGCTAAGTTTGCCAGGATTGCCAGGATGTTATGCAGATTTTGCGGATGTGTTCTCCAAAAAAGTTGCAGAGGTACTACCTCCCCATCGTCCCTATGACTGTGCCATTGATTTGTTGCCGGATGCTAAGCTTCCCAAGAGCAGGTTGTACTCCCTGTCACGTCCTGAGACTCAGGCTATGGCAGAGTACATTCAGGAGAACTTGGCTAAGGGATTTATCAGACCATCACAATCCCCAGTTGGGTCGGGGTTCTTTTTCGTGGGTAAAAAGGACGGTTCGTTGCGACCCTGCATCGACTTCAGGGAATTGAACCGTATCACGATTAAAAACTCGTACCCACTGCCTCTCATTTCGGTTTTGTTTGACCAGCTTCGTACTGCCACCATTTTTTCTAAGATTGACCTACGCGGTGCTTACAATCTAATCCGAATAAGAGCGGGGGATGAATGGAAGACTGCCTTTAATACCCACTCAGGGCATTATGAATATTTGGTGATGCCTTTTGGGCTCTCTAATGCCCCGGCAGTCTTCCAGGAATTCATGAACGATGTGCTCAGGGAATATTTGGATAGATTCTTAGTGGTTTATCTAGATGACATCCTAATCTTCTCTCATTCCCTGGAGGAACATCGGAAGCATGTACGCTTAGTCCTCCAGAAACTCAGAGACCACCAGCTTGGGGCGAAGCTGGAGAAGTGCGAGTTTGAAGTCCAGCAAATCGCATTTCTAGGGTATATTATCTCCTCAGAAGGTTTTCAAATGGAGGGTTCTAAGGTACAGGCAGTCTTGGATTGGGTGCAGCCCACTAGTTTGAAGGCGCTTCAGCGTTTTCTGGGCTTTGCGAATTTTTATAGACGGTTTATCGCTGGATTTACGTCTATAGTGGCCCCCTTGGTGGCACTCACTAAGAAAGGGGCGGATGTTGCTCACTGCTCTTGTGAGGCCAAAGCGGCCTTTGCCCATCTCAAAAGGGCATTTGTCTCGGCCAAGGTGCTGCGACACCCAGATCCAGAGCGTCCTTTTGTGGTAGAAGTGGATGCCTCTGAGATAGGTATTGGGGCAGTGCTCTCTCAGATGGGGGTGTCTGATAATCGCCTTCATCCCTGTGCTTACTTTTCTCGTAAATTTTCGTCTGCCGAGATGAATTATGATGTGGGTAACCGGGAATTGTTGGCTATAAAGGATGCACTCGGGGAGTGGAGACACTGGCTTGAGGGGGCTAAGTTTGTGGTCTCAATTCTCACCGACCATAAGAATCTGGCATATTTAGAGTCAGCAAAGCGGCTCAATGCCAGGCAGGCACGATGGGCTTTGTTTTTTGCTCGCTTTAATTTTTTGATAACATATCGCCCTGGGTCAAAAAACATCAAGGCTGATGCGCTCTCGCAGAGTTTTGCTCCAGTTCAAGAGACCACCGAGGAGCCATTGCCCATTGTGTACCCATCATGTATTAAAGTGGGCATTACCCAGGACCTCTTGTCATTAGTCCTTAGAGCACAGGAGCAGGCTCCTCCAGACCTTCCGGTAGGTCTCTTGTTTGTGCCTCCTAGGTTAAGACAGCGAGTGTTCCTGGAATTCCATGCCAAGAGGTCGGCAGGGCATCCGGGTATTGCCAGAACTCGGGAGTTGCTGTCTAGGGCGGTGTGGTGGCCCTCGGTGGCTAGGGATGTGGATCAGTGGGTTCGGGCATGTGACGTTTGTGCCCGAAATAAAACTCCTACAGGGGTTCCTGTCGGCCCATTACATCCACTCTCTATTCCGTCTAAGCCATGGACCCACATTTCCATGGATTTTGTGGTGGACTTGCCCAAATCCTCGGGGATGACAGCCATTTGGGTTGTCGTTGACAGGTTTTCGAAGATGGCGCATTTCGTTCCACTGGTTGGGTTGCCATCGGCCAGACGCCTGTCTGAGTTATTTATGCAGCATGTTGTGCGCCTCCACGGGTTGCCACTTGATGTGGTCTCTGACCGTGGATCCCAGTTTGTGGCCAAATTCTGGAGGGCATTTTGTTCTGATCTCCAGATTTCTGTGAGCTTGTCGTCAGGCTACCATCCACAGTCTAATGGGCAGACTGAGAGGGTGAACCAGTCCTTGGAGCAGTTCCTCAGGTGTTATGTCTCCAAGTGTCATACTGACTGGGTTGCTCATCTGTCCATGGCGGAGTTTGCCTATAACAACGCGGCTCACTCTGCTACAGGGATCTCTCCCTTCCTTTGTGTGTATGGGCATCATCCTAAGGCCAATTCTTTTGACCCCCTGGATTCCACGCCTGGTGGTTCCTCTGTTGTTTCGGTCCTTAGGGGTATTTGGAGGAAAGTGAAGAAAGCCCTTGTGTCTGTGTCATTAGTGACCAAAAGGGTTTTTGATAAGCGGAGAAGACCCTGCAGCTTCAAATTAGAAGACTTCGTCTGGTTGTCCACCAAGAATTTGAAGTTGAAACAGCCATCTCATAAGTTTGGCCCCCGGTTTATCGGCCCTTATAAGATCACCAGGGTTATCAATCCGGTGGCATTTCAGTTAGATCTGCCCCGTTCATTGGGTATCAATAAAACATTTCATTGTTCCCTTTTAAAACTGGCGGTTAGTAATCCTTCTTCCAGTGGAAGACCTTCTCCTCTTCTGATACGGGGTCAGAGGGAGTTTGTGGTTGAAAGGGTTCTTGACTCCAAGATGGTTCGGGGTCGGCTGTCATTTTTGGTGCACTGGAAGGGGTATGGCCCGGAGGAGCGGTCGTGGGTGCGCAGTTGTGATCTTCATGCCCCAGACTGATACGCTCTTTCTTCTCGCAGTTCCCCGATAAACCCGGTGGTAGGGGTTCTTTGACCCCTCGTCAGAGGGGGGGTACTGTTAGGATCTCCTGCTCTGTGCTGCCACGTCGCCATGGCAACCGGGAGGCAAGTGTTAACGAAGTAACCTGAGCGCAGCTTATACTCCGGTCCGGGTTTTTACTGTGTAGTGGTTACAGGCTCTGTGCACGGCAGGGAATCCGGCGCTGGTTTTGTGCTCACAGTCTGTGAGGTCTGAGTGGGGCGTGGACAGCACCTGCTATATAAACCATCCTCTCAGGCTAGGCAAATGCTGCTGAATCTTTGTTTGTTAGTCAGTTCCAGAGAGTTAGCTAGTACTGTGTGACTTTGTATTTACTTGTTGCTTACTGCGAATAGGCCTTGGGATTCGGTACTTCATTCTGCCAATCCGGACCTAGCAGTAAGACTGGAGTCAGTTGTTTGACCTGCTGGGGTTCTTTTGCTATTCTGTGAACCCAGCAGGTTTGCGGCTGTACTCTCAGACCTGCCTTCTTAATCCTCCCTCACTGTGCAGGGCGTCCAGGTGTCAGTTTAGTGGCAGTAAGCTGAACCTGTGCCCTGCAAGTGGGGGTTAGGATTGTGGATACTCTCCTTGTGTCTATATTTCTATCTCTGACCAAGGAGTTTATTCCCACACCCGTTGGTAACCCTTTGGGGTTTTTTCTGTTGCTCTTAGCAACATCATTTCAGGTGCTCCACATGTTAAATCACTACACATCACTTCATTGTCCGCTCTGTTCCATCTGAGCATTCCAGACACTAGGGAGACACCCAATTCCTGAGCCTTTGGGCTTCTCCGTTCACTTTGTGTTTATTAGTTATTCCATCACCTCCTGTGTATGTTATGTTATACTGTCTGTGAGTTCGTTTGCTTCGCTTCCCTCTCTGTCCATACACCGGTATACTCCTGTTAGCACTGGTGCGCGTAACAGAGGAACAGTAAACCAACTCGGGACTTCTGTATTGTCAAACAAAGTTTCCTTAGGAAAGCAACTTGGTTGGAATTGGGAGCAAAAAGAGAGACACCATAGTAACAGATTTATCCTCTAAAATACCCGTAAGGATTAGATATTGTCCTGATTTATCAGCTATTTGTGCATGCAAGATAAAAGAGACAGTATTTCTAAAGAGAATAGCTACCCCATTTCTTTTAAAAGGGCCATTGGCAAAGTATCCTGATGGGTATCGTTGGTCTTTCAATACAGGTGGGCCCAATGAAGTAAAATGGGTTTCCTGCAGGGAAGACAATAAAAAGAAGGCAATGCTAGCCTACGCTTATTGGGGAAATTTAATCCCGTAATGCAAATGATATCCAGGGAGGGGGAGGGGGAAACCCTTAGGAAAAATGCGGGGATAAAAAGAAGAAAAAATAACGAAGAGAGCAACAAAAAAAAACCCCACAGGGAAAAAAAAAAAAGATCTAGTATATCAGATCTACATTGCTCCTGTAAAGGGGAAAAAAGGAATACAGTAGATTTAGTAATGGGGAAATGGCAATGGCATTCCACCCAGGGTCAAGTTTGAAATAATCAATCTTCACAGAAATACATGCAGTAAAGATAACAGTGTAAACTAAATTAAGTGAAAATTAGTGAAGATATTGAAGACAATGAGAATATATATCAAATCAGACACATATAGAACCTACATAGTAACTCATGTAACGTAGTGGCGGTTAGTCAGCGGTCTCAAGAGTATATCTAGCATAAACAAATATTACTTTTATTTTAACAAATGCACCCCTGAATTTTTACAGCATACAGGGCCAGTGTAAAATTATTTTAACAACAGCACCCCTGTATTTTTACAGCATACAGGACCAGTGTGCTTTTATTTTAACAACTGCACCCCTGAATTTTTACAGCATACAGGACCAGTGTGCTTTTATTTTAACAACAGCAGCACCCCTGAATTTTAACTGCATACAAGATTGGGCCAGTACCCCTGTATTTTTACAGCATACAGGACCAGTGTGCTTTTAATTTAACAACTGCACCCCAAAATTTTAACAGCATACAGGACCAGTGTGCTTTTATTTTAATGACAGCTACCCTGAATTTTTACAGCATACAGGAGGACAGTGCCCCTGCCCCCTGTACAACACAGTGACAGCCAGGACAGCAACACCCATGTACAGCTGCAGAACCCCTAACAGCACATGAAACACCAGTGACAGCGAGGATAGCACCCCTAACAGCACAGGTACACCACAGTGACAGGAGCAGCACCCCTACAGAGCACACACTGACCCCACCCGATGCCACCACCCACAGAGAGACAGAGGTCTGTCTCCCTCACGCTCCAAGTCTGGAGTGAAAATGCCCGCGACGCGCGGCTGTTTATATGGAATCCAAAACCCACGAGAATCTGACAGCGGGATGATGACATTTTGCTTCATTCTGGTTTCCGAGTCTGACGGGAAGTCCAGAGCCGGGCTCGGATCCCGGCTCAAAACGTGAAGTTCGGGGGTTTTCGGTTCTCTGGGAACTGAACCCGCTCATTGCTACTGGCCACACCCCTACACATGGGCCCCTACCACTGCATTTCCCCGGTGAGCGCTTCATGCCCCTGTCAACACTGGATGCCACCATCGATCGCACCATCAACACCTGTACGTAATATGTAAATTTTCCATTTACATCTAATATTTAGTGCTTATTTTGGGTGCAGTTATAAATTAACAATCACCAGTTTGCATGTACTCTACACTAACTAATTGGCTAATTTTCTAAGCCGTGAAATCTTGGCATAGTGTGGAAAACTTTTAACAGGGAACATAGACAGAGGAGGAGAACAGGGGTACAGTGGACATCTGATCTTTTCCATTGTGGAATAAACCATTATGCTGTCACGTAGAGGGTAAGAACAGCAGGGCAGAATATTATAGCGTCATGCCGGAATTATTTTCTATATTGATGTATTTTCATTTTAGGCAAACAAGTACTTTGGATTGTATTTGCTTTTGCCAACAAAACAGCTACAATACGAGCTACATAACCCCACCAGAAAACTGGCACCAACATTAATGAACACACAAAGGACTCCTGAGACCAAACTTGTTTACTACATGCGAGTGTTTCTTTACTAATTTTTCTTGTCAAGAGAAATTAGAAATTCATAGACCTGCTTTCTGTATTTCTTCCAACAGTGTAAGGAGCGAGTCGCTCTCCTGGTGTGAGGATTCATTTCGTGCTCTCGGATTATCTGTCCTTTTGTTAGGAAAATTGTGCATTTTGCATTATTCCCTTTTCATCCTGTGTTCCAGGAAAGCTATAAATAGCAGTGATCATATTCACGTGTGACAACAGCTCTGCGCCTCTGCCTCTCTACCCGCCTCCTTTCTTCTTACATTACTCAAATTTCACATGTACTTAAAAATTACATCTTTTTTTTTTTTTCTTAAATCTGGAAACTAAAGACTAAAATTTAGCAAGCCTAATGTTTATACGTGTTTCTTGTAGCATGGATTGTGTGCATAAGGGTAGATTAAAAGAGAAGGAGTACTATGTCTAGTCTCCGTGCAACACCCACCCCCACCTCCCTTCCCCACTCCATGCAGTTGGCAAGTAGACTTACACCATGTTCTGGTGATCATGCCCAGATTTTTGGGAAAATGATGGCTGCCCCATTTTCCCAGAGATTCTGTGGCACCATCGTCATAGAGATAAGTATAATGTATGGGTGTGCAGTGTGTGGTTTGAGCCGCCTGGAACCTGAGGTCCATGTGTACTACACACCCTGCACCTATTATAGATACTTAACTGGTGTGATCTTTGTATTGTTTCTCTCTTATGTCTATTGGGCATACCCAGTGGCATCACTATGGGGGCTGCACCCGAGTGTCAAACCTCGAGGGGGTGACACCAACAGACCGGCTCCTCTGCAGTAACTGGAGCCAGGTGCTGCAGTGAGCTATTCTCCAGCAGCACTCGACTCCTGTCACAGAGGAGAAGCCGACAGTGCAGGTACCAGTCTTGGGGGAAGCCTACCATCGTTAGATAACTCATAATTGACAAGTGCTGCCAACAGCGCCCCCTACCCTATATGAGGAGCACACACCGCACACACCCAGTTACGACCCTGGTAGAATGTGCCGTGCAAATTGTGGTGTGCAATTGAGTGTGTACAAAGGACGTGTCAAGCTCAACATATGGGTGTATCTATGCTTAAATGCTTGTTGTGAAATATTTCTGTACATCATTAGTAACAATATGGGAAATTTTGCAAGTACAGGCTGAGACGCTGATATCCACAATGCTATGGACCATGAGCATTTCGGATGGGGTTTTTTTTTGCGATTTTCGGAATACATGCTATGGCGGATCTGAAGCAAGTATTCCCCCCCCTCCCCCCTTCATGCCATACTTGATGAGGACACCCGCACTCCCTGCCAGATCCACTGCTGAATTTTGTGTGAATTCATCCCTAAGGATATATTTATTGCCGGTGGGCAGAGAACATGTTGCTAACTATGTTTTATAATAGTAGTAATAATAATAATAATAATAATAATAATTTTATCTATATAGCGCTCTTTCTCCAATAGAACTCAAGGCACTTAACAGAATGAACATGATACAGTACAGAAACAATAAAGAACAGAAAAGCTTTTTATAAAATACAGAGGCATGGAGATATCAAAGGGACAATGATTCGTTGAACTACACATCCCAGCAAGTTGTACTGCATTTGCTGATTATGCCAAATGAATTTCATGTTTGAATAGTCTAGGTATATTGAATATGGGTTTTTTTGTTTTTTTTTTCTTGTATGTTTTTCTCTTTGTAGAGATATAGTTGGCTGCCTTATTGGCATGTAATGTCTGTTTTTCTAAGCTAATTTATGGCCTTAGTTTAAAGGGGGATGGTCTTGGGTGGAGTTTGCAATCATTGCATTCACATGGATATTGTTCCTATTTGAAGTCTAGTATACGGCTGGATAGTCGTCGGCTGGTCGTGCTTCCATAGAAGTGCTGACATAAAAGTGTTATTATAAAAATAGCGTTATACCTGCGTTAAACCGAAGGAAAACCAGAAGGAAAACATCAACACACCAACACTACCACAAAAGGACTGCCTTAATGCTCAAAAGTATGTAATTCATCTTATGCATATCATCCGTTTTTACAAAACCTAGGAAAAGGCATCCCCAATCTGCTCACTACAGTTCTCTCTTATGCAAACTTATGTATGTTTCTTTATGTAATGATTTCTTGAAAATGTCATTGCATGTGTGGGGAAGTTGCTCAGTGAAACAGTTTAGTATTGCATACTAACTGGTGATTACCTCTTTTGAACATTAACCCATTGTGGTCAGGTGTACTATGTCTTTATATTTAGTAAGGTATAGTCGTGGTGTAAAGGACAGAGTATGATTACTGATTAGTAAAAGAAAACAAATACTGAGCAACATCCCCAAACAGGTAATTTCAACTTTAAACTTGTCATTCATTTTGTACGCTCTGGACATGGCTACTACTAACAAATGCACAGAAACATTTTTTAAAGCTATGTCTGCAAATGCTAGGAGCTTAGGAGACAAAATTCCAGAGCTAATTGCGATAATGACAAGGGATAACCTGGATTTTGTGGCTATTACAGAGTCTTGGTGCAATGAGAATCATGACTGGGACTTAACTATACCAGGATACAATTTATTTAGGAAAGATAGAATAGGAAGAATAGGAGGAGGGGTAGCAATGTATGTGAAAAAAAGCATAAATGCCACTTTAATACAAAATATTGAAGCCAAAACTGAGGCCCTTTGGGTCACCATAGAAACTGGGAAGAAGGACATTATTCGCATTGGGGTGATCTATAGACCACCAGGCCAGGGGCAGGATTTGGACAGGAACCTATTGTTGGACATCTCTAAAATGGCTTTTAAGGGAGAAGTCATAATCATGGGAGACTTTAATTTACCTGATGTAAATTGGGAGGGGTCTTTTGCAAGTTCAGCTACAAGTGGCAAATTTCTACATTCCTTACAGGGAGCATCTCTCAAGCAATTGGTGAGGGAGCCCACTCGCAAAGACTCAATATTAGATCTAATTCTTACAAATGGTGATAGAATATCTGATATATATGTGGGTGAGCACCTGGGATCCAGTGATCATCAAGCAGTATGGTTTAGTATAAAGACAGGATCCAACTCCTCTCACACAAAAACAAAGGTGTTGGATTTTAGAAATGCAGACTTTGCAAAAATGGGGAGATGTTTAAGTGATTCATTGGCAGACTGGAGGAACTTGGAAGGGGTGCAGGAGAGGTGGAAAAAAATTAAAAGTGCATTACTAAGTGTAACAGACCTTTGTATCAAAATGGTTAGGAAAAGCACCAGGAAAAGGAAGCCAGTGTGGTTCACAAAAGTAGTATCAACTAGTGTGAAAGCAAAAAAGATGGCTTTTAGGAAATACAAACAGACTCAAAATAATAACGACAAAGAGGAGTATCTGGACAGACGGAAGGATGCTAAGAAAGTGATCAGACGTGCAAAGGCAGAAGCTGAGGAGAAAATGGCCCAGTCAGTAGATAAAGGGGGCAAAACTTTTTTAAGTATATAAGTGAAAGGAGAAAATCAAATGGAGGAATAATAAGACTTAAGACAGAGAGTGGGCATTTGGTGGAGGGAGACAAGGCAATAGCAGATCACCTAAATAATTATTTTTGCTCAGTATTTACTACAGAAGAAGGGATGGGGCCACAGTTAAATTGCAAGGACATTCATAAAAATAAGGTAGATGAAAATACATTTACAGAGGAGAAGGTCCTAACAGAACTTTCAAAACTAAAAGTGGATAAATCAATGGGACCAGATGGAATACACCCAAGGATACTCAAAGAGCTAAAAGATGTCCTGGTTACACCTTTAACAGAATTATTTAACCAGTCACTAAATACAGGTGATATTCCAGAGGACTGGAAAAGAGCAAATGTAGTTCCACTGCACAAAAGTGGAAGCAAGGAAGAAGCAAGTAACTACAGACCAGTAAGCCTTACATCAGTAGTAGGGAAAGTAATGGAAAAACTATTAAAAGAAAGAGTAGTGGAATATCTTAAATCGAACAACTTACAGGATCCAAAACAGCATGGATTTACTGGTGGGAGATCATGCCAAACAAATCTTATTGACTTTTTTGACTCTGTGATGAAAATAATAGATCAAGGGGGAGCTGTAGATGTAGCATATCTAGACTTTAGTAAGGCATTTGACACTGTCCCACATCACAGACTGCTAAATAAACTTGAAAGCCTGGGGGTGGATTATAAATTAGTGAAATGGATAAGAACCTGGTTGCAGGATAGGAAACAGACAGTTGTAGTTAATGGAGTGCAATCTATGGAGGGAAATGTTACCAGTGGAGTACCCCAGGGATCTGTACTAGGTCCAGTTCTCTTTAATATATTTGTTGGTGACATTGCAGATGGTATTGAAGGGAAGATATGCCTTTTTGCAGATGATACAAAGATATGCAACAGGGTAGACACACCGGGAGGGGTCAAACAAATGATTGATGACCTAGGTAGGCTTGAGAAATGGTCAAGAACGTGGCAACTACAGTTTAATGCTAAAAAATGCAAAATCATGCACTTGGGTCTCAAAAACCCAAAGGCTAAGTATAGTATCAAGGGTACTATAATGGAAACTACTGAGGAGGAAAGAGATTTAGGAGTCACTATTTCAAGTGACTTGAAGGCAGGAAAGCAATGCAACAAAGCAATGAGAAAGGCAAGTCAGATGCTTGGTTGCATTGGGAGAGGAATCAGTAGCAAGAAAAAAGAAGTGATAATGCCACTGTATAGGTCATTGGTAAGGCCCCATCTGGAATACTGTGTCCAGTTCTGGAGACCCTATCTCCAGAAGGATATAAATACATTAGAGAGTGTACAAAGAAGGGCAACTAAAATGGTGCATGGCCTACATCACAAAACTTACCCGGAAAGGCTAAAAGATCTTAACATGTATAGTTTGGAGGAGAGAAGGGAAAGGGGAGACATGATAGAAACTTTCAAATATATAAAGGGTCTTAACAAAGTTCAGGAGGGAAACATTCTTCAAAAGGAAAAGAAGTATTAGAACTCGAGGGCATACATTGAGACTGGAGGGGGGGAGGTTCAGGGGAAATTTAAGGAAAAATTACTTCACAGAAAGGGTAGTGGATAAGTGGAATAGCCTCCCATCAGAGGTGGTAGAGGCTAAGACTGTAGGGCAATTTAAACATGCTTGGGACAGGCATATGAATATCCTTACAAAGAATCAAGGTTAAAAAAGGGTTGAGATTGCCTAAAGGATAAAATAAAAAAGGGGCAGACTAGATGGGCCAAGTGGTTCTTATCTGCCGTCAAATTCTATGTTTCTATGTTTCTGTGACAATTATGGAAATGCTTGAGTAAACAGGAAAGTCTTGAGTTCATTTTTGAAGGATTTTATAGTGGGGGCCTCTCAAATTGTACAGGGAAGCGTGTTCCATAGAGATGGAGCCACATGGCTAATAGCTCAAACCCCAGATAAATTACGTAGAGATGAGCGGGTTCGGTTTCTCTGAATCCGAACCCGCCAGAACTTCATGTTTTTTTTCACGGGTCCGAGCGACTCGGATCTTCCCGCCTTGCTCGGTTAACCCGAGCGCGCCCGAACGTCATCATGACGCTGTCGGATTCTCGCGAGGCTCGGATTCTATCGCGAGACTCGGATTCTATATAAGGAGCCGCGCGTCGCCGCCATTTTCACACGTGCATTAAGATTGATAGGGAGAGGACGTGGCTGGCGTCCTCTCCGTTCAGAATAGATTAGAGAGACACTTGATTTACTAATTTTGGGGAGCATTAGGAGTACTCAGTACAGTGCAGAGTTTTGCTGATAGTGACCACCAGTTTTATTTATAATCCGTTCTCTGCCTGAAAAAAGCGATACACAGCACACAGTGACTCAGTCACATACCATATCTGTGTGCACTGCTCAGGCTCAGGCCAGTGTGCTGCATCATCTATTATCTATATATAATATTATATATATCTGTCTGACTGCTCAGCTCACACAGCTTATAATTGTGGGGGAGACTGGGGAGCACTACTGCAGTGCCAGTTATAGGTTATAGCAGGAGCCAGGAGTACATAATATATTATATAGTGAGTGACCACCAGACACACAGTGCAGTTTATTTAATATATCCGTTCTCTGCCTGAAAAAAGCGATACACACAGTGACTCAGTCAGTCACATACCATATCTGTGTGCACTGCTCAGGCTCAGGCCAGTGTGCTGCATCATCTATATATATTATATATCTGTCTGACTGCTCAGCTCACACAGCTTATAATTGTGGGGGAGACTGGGGAGCACTACTGCAGTGCCAGTTATAGGTTATAGCAGGAGCCAGGAGTACATAATATTATATTAAAATTAAACAGTGCACACTTTTGCTGCAGGAGTGCCACTGCCAGTGTGACTAGTGACCAGTGACCTGACCACCAGTATATATAATATTAGTAGTATACTATCTCTTTATCAACCAGTCTATATTAGCAGCAGACACAGTACAGTGCGGTAGTTCACGGCTGTGGCTACCTCTGTGTCGGCACTCGGCAGCCCGTCCATAATTGTATATACCACCTAACCGTGGTTTTTTTTTCTTTCTTTATACATACATACTAGTTACGAGTATACTATCTCTTTATCAACCAGTCTATATATTAGCAGCAGACACAGTACAGTGCGGTAGTTCACGGCTGTGGCTACCTCTGTGTCGGCACTCGGCAGCCAGTCCATAATTGTATATACCACCTAACCGTGGTTTTTTTTTCTTTCTTTATACATATATACTAGTTACGAGTATACTATCTCTTTATCAACCAGTCTATATATTAGCAGCAGACACAGTACAGTGCGGTAGTTCACGGCTGTGGCTACCTCTGTGTCGGCACTCGGCAGCCCGTCCATAATTGTATATACCACCTAACCGTGGTTTTTTTTTCTTTCTTTATACATACATACTAGTTACGAGTATACTATCTCTTTATCAACCAGTCTATATATTAGCAGCAGACACAGTACAGTGCGGTAGTTCGCGGCTGTGGCTACCTCTGTGTCGGCACTCGGCAGCCCGTCCATAATTGTATATACCACCTAACCGTGGTTTTTTTTTCTTTCTTTATACATACATACTAGTTACGAGTATACTATCTCTTTATCAACCAGTCTATATATTAGCAGCAGACACAGTACAGTGCGGTAGTTAACGGCTGTGGCTACCTCTGTGTCGGCACTCGGCAGCCCGTCCATAATTGTATATACCACCTAACCGTGGTTTTTTTTTCTTTCTTTATACATACATACTAGTTACGAGTATACTATCTCTTTATCAACCAGTCTATATATTAGCAGCAGACACAGTACAGTGCGGTAGTTCACGGCTGTGGCTACCTCTGTGTCGGCACTCGGCAGCCCGTCCATAATTGTATATACCACCTAACCGTGGTTTTTTTTTCTTTCTTTATACATACATACTAGTTACGAGTATACTATCTCTTTATCAACCAGTCTATATATTAGCAGCAGACACAGTACAGTGCGGTAGTTCACGGCTGTGGCTACCTCTGTGTCGGCACTCGGCAGCCCGTCCATAATTGTATATACCACCTAACCGTGGTTTTTTTTTCTTTCTTTATACATACATACTAGTTACGAGTATACTATCTCTTTATCAACCAGTCTATATATTAGCAGCAGACACAGTACAGTGCGGTAGTTCACGGCTGTGGCTACCTCTGTGTCGGCACTCGGCAGCCCGTCCATAATTGTATATACCACCTAACCGTGGTTTTTTTTTCTTTCTTTATACATACATACTAGTTACGAGTATACTATCTCTTTATCAACCAGTCTATATATTAGCAGCAGACACAGTACAGTGCGGTAGTTCACGGCTGTGGCTACCTCTGTGTCGGCACTCGGCAGCCCGTCCATAATTGTATATACCACCTAACCGTGGTTTTTTTTTCTTTCTTTATACATACATACTAGTTACGAGTATACTATCTCTTTATCAACCAGTCTATATATTAGCAGCAGACACAGTACAGTGCGGTAGTTCACGGCTGTGGCTACCTCTGTGTCGGCACTCGGCAGCCCGTCCATAATTGTATATACCACCTAACCGTGGTTTTTTTTTCTTTCTTTATACATACATACTAGTTACGAGTATACTATCTCTTTATCAACCAGTCTATATATTAGCAGCAGACACAGTACAGTGCGGTAGTTCACGGCTGTGGCTACCTCTGTGTCGGCACTCGGCAGCCCGTCCATAATTGTATATACCACCTAACCGTGGTTTTTTTTTCTTTCTTTATACATACATACTAGTTACGAGTATACTATCTCTTTATCAACCAGTCTATATATTAGCAGCAGACACAGTACAGTGCGGTAGTTCACGGCTGTGGCTACCTCTGTGTCGGCACTCGGCAGCCCGTCCATAATTGTATATACCACCTAACCGTGGTTTTTTTTTCTTTCTTTATACATACATACTAGTTACGAGTATACTATCTCTTTATCAACCAGTCTATATATTAGCAGCAGACACAGTACAGTGCGGTAGTTCACGGCTGTGGCTACCTCTGTGTCGGCACTCGGCAGCCCGTCCATAATTGTATATACCACCTAACCGTGGTTTTTTTTTCTTTCTTTATACATACATACTAGTTACGAGTATACTATCTCTTTATCAACCAGTCTATATATTAGCAGCAGACACAGTACAGTGCGGTAGTTCACGGCTGTGGCTACCTAAAGGTCGGCACTCGGCAGCCCGTCCATAATTGTATATACCACCTAACCGTGGTTTTTTTTTCTTTCTTTATACATACATACTAGTTACGAGTATACTATCTCTTTATCAACCAGTCTATATATTAGCAGCAGACACAGTACAGTGCGGTAGTTCACGGCTGTGGCTACCTCTGTGTCGGCACTCGGCAGCCCGTCCATAATTGTATACTAGTATCCAATCCATCCATCTCCATTGTTTACCTGAGGTGCCTTTTAGTTGTGCCTATTAAAATATGGAGAACAAAAATGTTGAGGTTCCAAAATTAGGGAAAGATCAAGATCCACTTCCACCTCGTGCTGAAGCTGCTGCCACTAGTCATGGCCGAGACGATGAAATGCCAGCAACGTCGTCTGCCAAGGCCGATGCCCAACGTCATAGTACAGAGCATGTCAAATCCAAAACACCAAATATCAGTAAAAAAAGGACTCCAAAACCTAAAATAAAATTGTCGGAGGAGAAGCGTAAACTTGCCAATATGCCATTTACCACACGGAGTGGCAAGGAACGGCTGAGGCCCTGGCCTATGTTCATGGCTAGTGGTTCAGCTTCACATGAGGATGGAAGCACTCAGCCTCTCGCTAGAAAAATGAAAAGACTCAAGCTGGCAAAAGCAGCACAGCAAAGAACTGTGCATTCTTCGAAATCCCAAATCCACAAGGAGAGTCCAATTGTGTCGGTTGCGATGCCTGACCTTCCCAACACTGGACGTGAAGAGCATGCGCCTTCCACCATTTGCACGCCCCCTGCAAGTGCTGGAAGGAGCACCCGCAGTCCAGTTCCTGATAGTCAGATTGAAGATGTCAGTGTTGAAGTACACCAGGATGAGGAGGATATGGGTGTTGCTGGCGCTGGGGAGGAAATTGACCAGGAGGATTCTGATGGTGAGGTGGTTTGTTTAAGTCAGGCACCCGGGGAGACACCTGTTGTCCGTGGGAGGAATATGGCCGTTGACATGCCAGGTGAAAATACCAAAAAAATCAGCTCTTCGGTGTGGAGGTATTTCACCAGAAATGCGGACAACAGGTGTCAAGCCGTGTGTTCCCTTTGTCAAGCTGTAATAAGTAGGGGTAAGGACGTTAACCACCTCGGAACATCCTCCCTTATACGTCACCTGCAGCGCATTCATAATAAGTCAGTGACAAGTTCAAAAACTTTGGGTGACAGCGGAAGCAGTCCACTGACCAGTAAATCCCTTCCTCTTGTAACCAAGCTCACGCAAACCACCCCACCAACTCCCTCAGTGTCAATTTCCTCCTTCCCCAGGAATGCCAATAGTCCTGCAGGCCATGTCACTGGCAATTCTGACGAGTCCTCTCCTGCCTGGGATTCCTCCGATGCATCCTTGCGTGTAACGCCTACTGCTGCTGGCGCTGCTGTTGTTGCCGCTGGGAGTCGATGGTCATCCCAGAGGGGAAGTCGTAAGCCCACTTGTACTACTTCCAGTAAGCAATTGACTGTTCAACAGTCCTTTGCGAGGAAGATGAAATATCACAGCAGTCATCCTACTGCAAAGCGGATAACTGAGGCCTTGGCATCCTGGGTGGTGAGAAACGTGGTTCCGGTATCCATCATTACTGCAGAGCCAACTAGAGACTTGTTGGAGGTACTATGTCCCCGGTACCAAATACCATCTAGGTTCCATTTCTCTAGGCAGGCGATACCGAAAATGTACACAGACCTCAGAAAAAGAGTCACCAGTGTCCTAAAAAATGCAGCTGTACCCAATGTCCACTTAACCACGGACATGTGGACAAGTGGAGCAGGGCAGGGTCAGGACTATATGACTGTGACAGCCCACTGGGTAGATGTATGGACTCCTGCCGCAAGAACAGCAGCGGCGGCACCAGTAGCAGCATCTCGCAAACGCCAACTCTTTCCTAGGCAGGCTACGCTTTGTATCACCGCTTTCCAGAATACGCACACAGCTGAAAACCTCTTACGGCAACTGAGGAAGATCATCGCGGAATGGCTTACCCCAATTGGACTCTCCTGTGGATTTGTGGCATCGGACAACGCCAGCAATATTGTGTGTGCATTAAATCTGGGCCAATTCCAGCACGTCCCATGTTTTGCACATACCTTGAATTTGGTGGTGCAGAATTTTTTAAAAAACGACAGGGGCGTGCAAGAGATGCTGTCGGTGGCCAGAAGAATTGCGGGACACTTTCGGCGTACAGGCACCACGTACAGAAAACTGGAGCACCACCAAAAACTACTGAACCTGCCCTGCCATCATCTGAAGCAAGAAGTGGTAACGAGGTGGAATTCAACCCTCTATATGCTTCAGAGGTTGGAGGAGCAGCAAAAGGCCATTCAAGCCTATACAATTGAGCACGATATAGTAGGTGGAATGCACCTGTCTCAAGTGCAGTGGAGAATGATTTCAACGTTGTGCAAGGTTCTGATGCCCTTTGAACTTGCCACACGTGAAGTCAGTTCAGACACTGCCAGCCTGAGTCAGGTCATTCCCCTCATCAGGCTTTTGCAGAAGAAGCTGGAGGCATTGAAGAAGGAGCTAAAAGGGAGCGATTCCGCTAGGCATGTGGGACTTGTGGATGCAGCCCTTAATTCGCTTAACAAGGATTCACGGGTGGTCAATCTGTTGAAATCAGAGCACTACATTTTGGCCACCGTGCTCGATCCTAGATTTAAAGCCTACCTTGGATCTCTCTTTCCGGCAGACACAGGTCTGCTGGGGTTGAAAGACCTGCTGGTGACAAAATTGTCAAGTCAAGCGGAACGCGACCTGTCAACATCTCCTCCTTCACATTCTCCCGCAACTGGGGGTGCGAGGAAAAGGCTCAGAATTCCGAGCCCACCCGCTGGCGGTGATGCAGGGCAGTCTGGAGCGACTGCTGATGCTGACATCTGGTCCGGACTGAAGGACCTGACAACGATTACGGACATGTCGTCTACTGTCACTGCATATGATTCTCTCAACATTGATAGAATGGTGGAGGATTATATGAGTGACCGCATCCAAGTAGGCACGTCACACAGTCCGTACTTATACTGGCAGGAAAAAGAGGCAATTTGGAGGCCCTTGCACAAACTGGCTTTATTCTACCTAAGTTGCCCTCCCACAAGTGTGTACTCCGAAAGAGTGTTTAGTGCCGCCGCTCACCTTGTCAGCAATCGGCGTACGAGGTTACATCCAGAAAATGTGGAGATGATGTTCATTAAAATGAATTATAATCAATTCCTCCGCGGAGACATTGACCAGCAGCAATTGCCTCCACAAAGTACACAGGGAGCTGAGATGGTGGATTCCAGTGGGGACGAATTGATAATCTGTGAGGAGGGGGATGTACACGGTGATATATCGGAGGGTGAAGATGAGGTGGACATCTTGCCTCTGTAGAGCCAGTTTGTGCAAGGAGAGATTAATTGCTTCTTTTTTGGGGGGGGTCCAAACCAACCCGTCATATCAGTCACAGTCGTGTGGCAGACCCTGTCACTGAAATGATGGGTTGGTTAAAGTGTGCATGTCCTGTTTTGTTTATACAACATAAGGGTGGGTGGGAGGGCCCAAGGACAATTCCATCTTGCACCTCTTTTTTCTTTTCTTTTTCTTTGCATCATGTGCTGATTGGGGAGGGTTTTTTGGAAGGGACATCCTGCGTGACACTGCAGTGCCACTCCTAGATGGGCCCGGTGTTTGTGTCGGCCACTAGGGTCGCTAATCTTACTCACACAGTCAGCTACCTCATTGCGCCTCTTTTTTTCTTTGCGTCATGTGCTGTTTAGGGAGGGTTTTTTGGAAGGGACATCCTGCGTGACACTGCTGTGCCACTCCTAGATGGGCCCGGTGTTTGTGTCGGCCACTAGGGTCGCTAATCTTACTCACACAGCTACCTCATTGCGCCTCTTTTTTTCTTTGCGTCATGTGCTGTTTGGGGAGGGTTTTTTGGAAGGGCCATCCTGCGTGACACTGCAGTGCCACTCCTAGATGGGCCCGGTGTTTGTGTCGGCCACTAGGGTCGCTAATCTTACTCACACAGCTACCTCATTGCGCCTCTTTTTTTCTTTGCGTCATGTGCTGTTTGGGGAGGGTTTTTTGGAAGGGACATCCTGCGTGACACTGCAGTGCCACTCCTAGATGGGCCCGGTGTTTGTGTCGGCCACTAGGGTCGCTTATCTTACTCACACAGCGACCTCGGTGCAAATTTTAGGACTAAAAATAATATTGTGAGGTGTGAGGTATTCAGAATAGACTGAAAATGAGTGTAAATTATGGTTTTTGAGGTTAATAATACTTTGGGATCAAAATGACCCCCAAATTCTATGATTTAAGCTGTTTTTTAGTGTTTTTTGAAAAAAACACCCGAATCCAAAACACACCCGAATCCGACAAAAAAAATTCGGTGAGGTTTTGCCAAAACGCGTTCGAACCCAAAACACGGCCGCGGAACCGAACCCAAAACCAAAACACAAAACCCGAAAAATTTCAGGCGCTCATCTCGGAGATTCTAGGTACTGCTAATAGTCCTTCGTCTACAGATCGCAGTAATCGAGTGAGGCAGTATGGAATCAGAAGCTGCCTCAGGTACCTTGGGCCCTGGTCATGTAGTGTTTTAAAAGTCAGCAAGCAAATATAGTATACTTTATATTGTTAAACTACTTTTGACCCTATTTTTCACCTAAATACTGTAGGTTTACCACATATGATAAGAAATTACAGACTTACTTTAGTCATCATCTCTTGGTAAAACAGATTTTAAACTTTTTGTTTATTGTTCTTTTGTGTGTTTAAAGAGTACAAATAAAAAGTATTGGGAATTTTGATTTAGAATCCAGGGCAGCTGGAGATTACACACTGAAATGAAAGTCTCCTGCAGAATGCAGGTGGATAGACATCTATGCTGTGGACCCATCACCAATCTTATTATTTTCTAAATTATTTCAAAAAAGTGCCTGCCTTTTAGGCATTGCTTTACAGAGAATAATTACTCATATCAGTCACTTCTCCAATGGAGCTTTTATTCTATATTTCCTACTACACTTACACGCACTAGGGTTAATTTAATCAGAAGCCAATTTATCTACCTGTATGCAGAGGTGTAGCTAGGCACCATAATGCTCGGAACAAGAGTATGTTTCGGCGCCCCTTCTTCTGTACTGAATTGGGTACATGTTACATTTGAAAATAAATAAATAGTTTAAATCTTAAATTGGTGACAGGGCCAGTACTAGGCCTTGTAGCTCTCAGGGCAAAAGTTTCCTTTGGGTCCCTCTATGATAAAATAGGCACAGTGTGTGACAAAGGTGCAAAACAAAACTATAGCGGTGAGGCTTCATGGGGAGACTTGGTAACATAATAGTCTACCAATTCATATTACACCACACAGTATTGTCTCTTATTCACATTACATGCACAGTAGTGTCTGTTATTCACATTCCACAGTAGCATCCGTTATTACCATTACAGCACAGTAGTGTCCATTATTCACCACACAGTAGAGACGCTTATGCATGTTACACCACACAGTAGAGCCTCTTATACACGTTACACCACAGACGAGCCGTTACTTTAAACACGTTACACCACAGTAGAGCCATTTATATACATGATGCCACAGCAGAGCCTCTTATACAGGTTAAGTCACAGTAGAGCCGCTTATACACGGTATGCTACAGTAGAGCCACGTATACCTGTTACTCTGCAGCTTCTAATGCAGAGAGAGGTGCTGCAGCATCAATGTAGAAAAAGGTGCTGTAGCAGCCGGGGCAGAGAGGGGTGCTGCCCCGGCTGCTACAGAACCTCTGCTGCAGTCGGGGCAGACAGAAATGCTGTAGCAGCCGAGGCAGAAAGAGCTGCTGAAGCAGCTGGGGCAGAAAGAGGAGCTGCAGCAGCCGAGGCAGAACGAGGTGTAGCAGGACAGAAGTAACTCTGCTGCACAGCTACAAGCAGACATTGAGACATTCGTATAAAGAGGGTAGCAGAGCTCCATCATGTACTAGCTGGCAGTGTCTCCTGCTGTCGCCTCTGGCCTGCCCTGTTCCCTACATAGTCTCCAAGTCAGTGTGCACCCCTCTGCTTCTCCTCCTCCTGCTCTGCAGCTGCCTGTATAGCAGCCTGCAGCATAGCGTGCAGGGGCAGTGGCTCATGCAGGGGGGGGGGGGGGTTTCCGAGTACCAGGAACCCCCCCCCCCCCCCGAACAGTTGAATTTTCTATTTTGAGACAGCTGCGTCTCCGTCTCAGCAACAGCCATGACTGCGTTCGCGATCGCCACGGCGGAGCTGCAGCAGCAGAGAGCTATGGAGCTTTCTGCTTACAGAATGTCCCGGGGCCGGGGGAGCTGCTGACTGCTCATGCTCAGCTACAGCAGCTCCCTCCATCCTCTCAAACTGCCGTCTCTCTGCTCCCAGCGCCTGGTGGGTTACATACATATAACGCTGCATATGTAAGTGTGAAGTCTGTATTTATGTGTGTACTGTATCTGTATTTGTATGTTTGTATGTATGTATGTATGTATGTATGTGTGTGCTTGTGTATGTACAGTATGTATGTTTCATGTGTGTTTGCGTATGTACTGTATATACTGTATGAATGTGAGCTATATATGTATATATATATGTATATTTGTATATAGTACATACATAAAATATACAGTAATATATACATATATTTATGTATATGTATATATTATAAGGGCACGGTCGTGCCCTTATATTAAGGCTGAATCGAACAAACGGAATTCTCCCATAGGGAACTTCTGAGATGGGGGCATGGTGTTTGAGGGGCTACACCTCAAAAGTGATTGGACGTACTGAGCTGAAATTTGGCATGGGCGCGTAGAATCGTCACCCGGTGCTGCATGCCAAATTTCAGGGCAAAATAATAAAAAATTAGGAATTGGGAGTAACCTAAAGTCTCAACTGTCAGTTTTTTTCTGTGACTTCCTGGTTGGCTTTTTGACACCGTTTTCCCATATAGTGAATGAGAATTTTTTTGGGAAGGCATAACTCAGGATAGAGGACAAATTAAGACTTGGGGTTTGTTTTATTAGATAGATCTTGTCCCAGTGTAGTGCCTTTTGGGGTTAAGGTTTTTCAGAAAGTTATAGTTTTTTTTTAATTTAGGAAAACATGCCCCATTTTAAAGATAGGGCTTTTCAATTTGTTGCGCCTGCGCAGTGGCCGCCAGCAGGGGGTGTACACAGTGTAGCTTCACTTGGGTGCACTAACATGGCCGACGCCACCAACTTAGCTAAATATATCTGCGTGCAGCAGAGGAATTAGAGAAATGTGTGTCATATTGGAGGGTAGGGGGATGTTTTTTAGCTGTGAAGTGCACTGTGCAGAGATATTATTGTAGGCAGTGCTCACATTAAAGAGTTCGTGTCTGTGCGGTGGTCGAGCGGCTGTTAGTGCATTAGCATAGCCGCACCCACACCCGTGATGTCATCAGGGAGCGGGGAATTTAACAGTGCTTTGCTGTAACAAGATCTTGGACCAGAAATAAGCGGTTTTACAACTGATCGAGCATACTACAGTTTAACACACCACCGACCTCCACAGCTCCTCCATCATTCTTTGTTGCAGGCTGCAGTACATATAAAACCCCCACCCCTAGTGGGTTGTAGCAGCTGCGGGACCCCCACATGATCCTCGCTGCGTCTACCAGGTATGACAGGTCAGGCAGACAGGGAAAAGCTGCAGCCGTGGGATCTCCCGCAACCCACCTTGTGATCCGCTGCGGGCTCCCAGCCATGTCACCCTGATCCTGGTTGCAGAGGTAAGTGGTTGGCAGAAGCGTACCCAGGGTGGTGGTGGGGGGGGCATGTGCTGGGCGCAGTGCAGGTCCATCAGAGGGGGGCGCCGCTGGACAGGGCAATGTAAAAGCGGGTGGAGTGGGGGAGCGGGCGGCCGGCGGTATTCGTGCAGTTTCCGGAGCCAGTGTCACTTGGTGGGCACACAAGATGCAGGAGAGCGCACGGACCAGGGAGATCAGCGAGGAGAAACAGGCGGCGTGAAGCAGGACGGCGGTCTCCGGGCAGGTAAATACAGACTATCCGTCACCCTGGTGCTCTGTCCATACCCGTTACCCCCTCCACCCCGCACTGCCACAGTTCTCACAGACCGCAGGATGCCTCCGGTGCAGCACAGCACCACACTGCAGCCTGCCTAGGCATGCCCCAGCAAGGACACGGATATGGCTTTGAAATTGCAGTTCCCGTCCGCTTTCCCCTGCTCAGATCACTCACCCACAGGGCAGATTGGGCCACCAGGACAGTCCACCTCTGGGTCGGTCCGATCCCCCCTTCTACTGGATTAGTTTAACCTGGCTGGCCCACCCTGTGTGCTGGCCGGTTTACGAACTTCCGCAGTTGGATCCCCGCTAGTGAGCACTTCTGCATGCCGTTAGCCAGAAGCAGCGGCATAGCGTTGGCGCTGCTGCACCCTTACCTCATTATTACCAGCATGCTCGTCCAGACAGCCCAAGCCGTCACCTTGTTAACACCGCCTGGGTCCCTATATACTCCATCCCCTGTCACAGCCACAAGTACCCCAGACAGCATCATAGCCCGGGGTATATATCTATATATCTGTGATGCCTTTTGAACACTGTAGTCAGTGCCACCCTCGGAGATGGAGGATACCCCACTGCCCTCTGGGCTCATCTGCTTCCTGGTGGGGGCTCCGTGGAGAAGGTCTGGGAGATAGGAAAGGTGGGTGCAGGGGTGACTGTAATTTGCCACTAACCTCTGGGGTGACATTCCATGTGCCTTCTTTCTGTTTTCTCTCTCTACAATTTGCTTCATAAGTGCCTCATATCTCTTCCTAGTGCCCCTCTCCTCTCTTCATAATGCCTCATATAAGTTCCTCACACTGCTTCCTATTGCCTCTCTCTTCATACAGTGCCCCTCTCTTCTCTTCATATAGTGCCCCTCTCCTCCGCTTTTTATTAGAGATGAGCGGGTTCGGCTCCTCTGAATCCGAACCCGCACGAACTTCATGTTTTTTTTCACGGGTCCGAGCGACTCGGATCTTCCCGCCTTGCTCGGTTAACCCGAGCGCGCCCGAACGTCATCATGACGCTGTCGGATTCTCGCGAGACTCGGATTCTATATAAGGAGCCGCGCGTCGCCGCCATTTTCACACGTGCATTGAGATTGATAGGGAGAGGACGTGGCTGGCGTCCTCTCCATTTAGATTAGGAGAGAGAGAGAGAGATTGACCTGAGGCTGATACTGTAGAAGAGAGTGCAGAGTTTAGTGACTGACCACAGTGACCACCAGCAGTGCAGTTGTTTTATTTAATATATCCGTTCTCTGCCTGAAAAAAACGGTACACACAGTGACTCAGTCACATACCATATCTGTGTGCACTGCTCAGCCCAGTGTGCTGCATGCCTGCATCATCTATGTATATATTATATATCTGACTGTGCTCAGCTCACACAGCTTATAATTGTGGGGGAGACTGGGGAGCACTGCAGTGCCAGTTATAGGTTATAGCAGGAGCCAGGAGTACAAGACAGTCACATACCATATCTGTGTGCACTGCTCAGCCCAGTGTGCTGCATCATCTATGTATATATTATATATCTGACTGTGCTCAGCTCACACAGCTTATAATTGTGGGGGAGACTGGGGAGCACTGCAGTGCCAGTTATAGGTTATAGCAGGAGCCAGGAGTACATATTATATTAAAATTAAACAGTGCACACTTTTGCTGCAGGAGTGCCACTGCCAGTGTGACTGACCAGTGACCTGACCACACTGACCACCAGTATAGTTAGTAGTATACTATATTGTGATTGCCTGAAAAAGTTAAACACTCGTCGTGTGACTTCACTTGTGTGGTGTTTTTTTTTTTATTCTATAAAAAACTCATTCTGCTGACAGACAGTGTCCAGCAGGTCCGTCATTATATAATATATATACCTGTCCGGCTGCAGCAGTGATATATATATATTTTTTATATCATTATTTATCATCCAGTCGCAGCAGACACAGTACGGTAGTTCACGGCTGTAGCTACCTCTGTGTCGGCACTCGGCAGTCCATCCATAATTGTATACCACCTACCCGTGGTTTTTTTTTCTTTCTTCTTTATACATACATACTACTACATCTCTTTATCAACCAGTCTATATTAGCAGCAGACACAGTACAGTACGGTAGTTCACGGCTGTGGCTACCTCTGTGTCGGCACTCGGCAGTCCGTCCATAAATGTATACCACCTAACCGTGGTTTTTTTTTCTTTCTTCTTTATACATACATACTACGACATCTCTTTATCAACCAGTCTATATTAGCAGCAGACACAGTACAGTACGGTAGTTCACGGCTGTGGCTACCTCTGTGTCGGCACTCGGCAGTCCGTCCATAATTGTATACCACCTAACCGTGGTTTTTTTTTCTTTCTTCTTCATACATACATACTACGACATCTCTTTATCAACCAGTCTATATTAGCAGCAGACACAGTACAGTACGGTAGTTCACGGCTGTGGCTACCTCTGTGTCGGCACTCGGCAGTCCGTCCATAATTATATACCACCTAACCGTGGTTTTTTTTTCTTTCTTCTTTATACATACATACTACGACATCTCTTTATCAACCAGTCTATATTAGCAGCAGACACAGTACAGTACGGTAGTTCACGGCTGTGGCTACCTCTGTGTCGGCACTCGGCAGTCCGTCCATAATTGTATACCACCTAACCGTGGTTTTTTTTTCTTTCTTCTTTATACATACATACTACGACATCTCTTTATCAACCAGTCTATATTAGCAGCAGACACAGTACAGTACGGTAGTTCATGGCTGTGGCTACCTCTGTGTCGGCACTCGGCAGTCCGTCCATAATTGTATACCACCTAACCGTGGTTTTTTTTTCTTTCTTCTTCATACATACATACTACGACATCTCTTTATCAACCAGTCTATATTAGCAGCAGACACAGTACAGTACGGTAGTTCACGGCTGTGGCTACCTCTGTGTCGGCACTCGGCAGTCCGTCCATAATTGTATACCACCTACCCGTGGTTTTTTTTTCTTTCTTCTTTATACATACATACTACTACATCTCTTTATCAACCAGTCTATATTAGCAGCAGACACAGTACAGTACGGTAGTTCACGGCTGTGGCTACCTCTGTGTCGGCACTCGGCAGTCCGTCCATAATTGTATACCACCTACCCGTGGTTTTTTTTTCTTTCTTCTTCATACATACATACTACGACATCTCTTTATCAACCAGTCTATATTAGCAGCAGACACAGTACAGTACGGTAGTTCACGGCTGTGGCTACCTCTGTGTCGGCACTCGGCAGTCCGTCCATAATTGTATACCACCTAACCGTGGTTTTTTTTTCTTTCTTCTTCATACATACATACTACGACATCTCTTTATCAACCAGTCTATATTAGCAGCAGACACAGTACGGTAGTTCACGGCTGTAGCTACCTCTGTGTCGGCACTCGGCAGTCCGTCCATAATTGTATACTAGTATCCATCCATCACCATTGTTTACCTGAGGTGCCTTTTAGTTGTGCCTATTAAAATATGGAGAACAAAAATGTTGAGGTTCCAAAATTAGGGAAAGATCAAGATCCACTTCCACCTCGTGCTGAAGCTGCTGCCACTAGTCATGGCCGAGACGATGAAATGCCAGCAACGTCGTCTGCCAAGGCCGATGCCCAATTTCATAGTACAGAGCATGTCAAATCCAAAACACCAAATATCAGTAAAAAAAGGACTCCAAAACCTAAAATAAAATTGTCGGAGGAGAAGCGTAAACTTGCCAATATGCCATTTACCACACGGAGTGGCAAGGAACGGCTGAGGCCCTGGCCTATGTTCATGGCTAGTGGTTCAGCTTCACATGAGGATGGAGGCACTCAGCCTCTCGCTAGAAAAATGAAAAGACTCAAGCTGGCAAAAGCAGTAGCACCGCAAAGAACTGTGCGTTCTTCGAAATCCCAAATCCACAAGGAGAGTCCAATTGTGTCGGTTGCGATGCCTGACCTTCCCAACACTGGACGTGAAGAGCATGTGCCTTCCACCATTTGCACGCCCCCTGCAAGTGCTGGAAGGAGCACCCGCAGTCCAGTTCCTGATAGTCAGATTGAAGATGTCAGTGTTGAAGTACACCAGGATGAGGAGGATATGGGTGTTGCTGGCGCTGGGGAGGAAATTGACCAGGAGGATTCTGATGGTGAGGTGGTTTGTTTAAGTCAGGCACCCGGGGAGACACCTGTTGTCCGTGGGAGGAATATGGCCGTTGACATGCCTGGTGAAAATACCAAAAAAATCAGCTCTTCGGTGTGGAACTATTTCAACAGAAATGCGGACAACAGGTGTCAAGCCGTGTGTTCCCTTTGTCAAGCTGTAATAAGTAGGGGTAAGGACGTTAACCACCTCGGAACATCCTCCCTTATACGTCACCTGCAGCGCATTCATAATAAGTCAGTGACAAGTTCAAAAACTTTGGGTGACAGCGGAAGCAGTCCACTGACCAGTAAATCCCTTCCTCTTGTAACCAAGCTCACGCAAACCACCCCACCAACTCCCTCAGTGTCAATTTCCTCCTTCCCCAGGAATGCCAATAGTCCTGCAGGCAATGTCACTGGCAATTCTGACGAGTCCTCTCCTGCCTGGGATTCCTCCGATGCATCCTTGCGTGTAACGCCTACTGCTGTTGGCGCTGCTGTTGTTGCTGCTGGGAGTCGATGGTCATCCCAGAGGGGAAGTCGTAAGCCCACTTGTACTACTTCCAGTAAGCAATTGACTGTTCAACAGTCCTTTGCGAGGAAGATGAAATATCACAGCAGTCATCCTGCTGCAAAGCGGATAACTGAGGCCTTGACAACTATGTTGGTGTTAGACGTGCGTCCGGTATCCGCCGTTAGTTCACAGGGAACTAGACAATTTATTGAGGCAGTGTGCCCCCGTTACCAAATACCATCTAGGTTCCACTTCTCTAGGCAGGCGATACCGAGAATGTACACGGACGTCAGAAAAAGACTCACCAGTGTCCTAAAAAATGCAGTTGTACCCAATGTCCACTTAACCACGGACATGTGGACAAGTGGAGCAGGGCAGGGTCAGGACTATATGACTGTGACAGCCCACTGGGTAGATGTATGGACTCCCGCCGCAAGAACAGCAGCGGCGGCACCAGTAGCAGCATCTCGCAAACGCCAACTCTTTCCTAGGCAGGCTACGCTTTGTATCACCGGTTTCCAGAATACGCACACAGCTGAAAACCTCTTACGGCAACTGAGGAAGATCATCGCGGAATGGCTTACCCCAATTGGACTCTCCTGTGGATTTGTGGCATCGGACAACGCCAGCAATATTGTGTGTGCATTAAATATGGGCAAATTCCAGCACGTCCCATGTTTTGCACATACCTTGAATTTGGTGGTGCAGAATTATTTAAAAAACGACAGGGGCGTGCAAGAGATGCTGTCGGTGGCCAGAAAAATTGCGGGACACTTTCGGCGTACAGGCACCACGTACAGAAGACTGGAGCACCACCAAAAACTACTGAACCTGCCCTGCCATCATCTGAAGCAAGAAGTGGTAACGAGGTGGAATTCAACCCTCTATATGCTTCAGAGGTTGGAGGAGCAGCAAAAGGCCATTCAAGCCTATACAATTGAGCACGATATAGGAGGTGGAATGCACCTGTCTCAAGCGCAGTGGAGAATGATTTCAACGTTGTGCAAGGTTCTGATGCCCTTTGAACTTGCCACACGTGAAGTCAGTTCAGACACTGCCAGCCTGAGTCAGGTCATTCCCCTCATCAGGCTTTTGCAGAAGAAGCTGGAGACATTGAAGGAGGAGCTAACACGGAGCGATTCCGCTAGGCATGTGGGACTTGTGGATGGAGCCCTTAATTCGCTTAACAAGGATTCACGGGTGGTCAATCTGTTGAAATCAGAGCACTACATTTTGGCCACCGTGCTCGATCCTAGATTTAAAGCCTACCTTGGATCTCTCTTTCCGGCAGACACAAGTCTGCTGGGGTTGAAAGACCTGCTGGTGAGAAAATTGTCAAGTCAAGCGGAACGCGACCTGTCAACATCTCCTCCTTCACATTCTCCCGCAACTGGGGGTGCGAGGAAAAGGCTCAGAATTCCGAGCCCACCCGCTGGCGGTGATGCAGGGCAGTCTGGAGCGACTGCTGATGCTGACATCTGGTCCGGACTGAAGGACCTGACAACGATTACGGACATGTCGTCTACTGTCACTGCATATGATTCTCTCACCATTGAAAGAATGGTGGAGGATTATATGAGTGACCGCATCCAAGTAGGCACGTCACACAGTCCATACTTATACTGGCAGGAAAAAGAGGCAATTTGGAGGCCATTGCACAAACTGGCTTTATTCTACCTAAGTTGCCCTCCCACAAGTGTGTACTCCGAAAGAGTGTTTAGTGCCGCCGCTCACCTTGTCAGCAATCGGCGTACGAGGTTACATCCAGAAAATGTGGAGAAGATGATGTTCATTAAAATGAATTATAATCAATTCCTCCGCGGAGACATTGACCAGCAGCAATTGCCTCCACAAAGTACACAGGGAGCTGAGATGGTGGATTCCAGTGGGGACGAATTGATAATCTGTGAGGAGGGGGATGTACACGGTGATATATCGGAGGGTGATGATGAGGTGGACATCTTGCCTCTGTAGAGCCAGTTTGTGCAAGGAGAGATTAATTGCTTCTTTTTTGGGGGGGGGTCCAAACCAACCCGTCATATCAGTCACAGTCGTGTGGCAGACCCTGTCACTGAAATGATGGGTTGGTTAAAGTGTGCATGTCCTGTTTTGTTTATACAACATAAGGGTGGGTGGGAGGGCCCAAGGACAATTCCATCTTGCACCTCTTTTTTCTTTTATTTTTCTTTGCGTCATGTGCTGTTTGGGGAGGGTTTTTTGGAAGGGACATCCTGCGTGACACTGCAGTGCCACTCCTAAATGGGCCCGGTGTTTGTGTCGGCCACTAGGGTCGCTAATCTTACTCACACAGTCAGCTACCTCATTGCGCCTCTTTTTTTCTTTGCGTCATGTGCTGATTGGGGAGGGTTTTTTGGAAGGGACATCCTGCGTGACACTGCAGTGCCACTCCTAAATGGGCCCGGTGTTTGTGTCGGCCACTAGGGTCGCTAATCTTACTCACACAGTCAGCTACCTCATTGCGCCTCTTTTTTTCTTTGCGTCATGTGCTGATTGGGGAGGGTTTTTTGGAAGGGACATCCTGCGTGACACTGCAGTGCCACTCCTAAATGGGCCCGGTGTTTGTGTCGGCCACTAGGGTCGCTAATCTTACTCACACAGTCAGCTACCTCATTGCGCCTCTTTTTTTCTTTGCGTCATGTGCTGATTGGGGAGGGTTTTTTGGAAGGGACATCCTGCGTGACACTGCAGTGCCACTCCTAAATGGGCCCGGTGTTTGTGTCGGCCACTAGGGTCGCTAATCTTACTCACACAGTCAGCTACCTCATTGCGCCTCTTTTTTTCTTTGCGTCATGTGCTGATTGGGGAGGGTTTTTTGGAAGGGACATCCTGCGTGACACTGCAGTGCCACTCCTAAATGGGCCCGGTGTTTGTGTCGGCCACTAGGGTCGCTAATCTTACTCACACAGTCAGCTACCTCATTGCGCCTCTTTTTTTCTTTGCGTCATGTGCTGATTGGGGAGGGTTTTTTGGAAGGGACATCCTGCGTGACACTGCAGTGCCACTCCTAAATGGGCCCGGTGTTTGTGTCGGCCACTAGGGTCGCTTATCTTACTCACACAGTCAGCTACCTCATTGCGCCTCTTTTTTTCTTTGCGTCATGTGCTGATTGGGGAGGGTTTTTTGGAAGGGACATCCTGCGTGACACTGCAGTGCCACTCCTAGATGGGCCAGGTGTTTGTGTCGGCCACTAGTGTCGCTTAGCTTAGTCATCCAGCGACCTTGGTGCAAATTTTAGGACTAAAAATAATATTGTGAGGTGTGAGGTATTCAGAATAGACTGAAAATGAGTGGAAATTATGGTTTTTGAGGTTAATAATAATATGGGATCAAAATGACCCCCAAATTCTATGATTTAAGCTGTTTTTTAGTGTCTTTTTAAAAAAACACCCGAATCCAAAACACACCCGAATCCGACAAAAAAAAAATTCGGTGAGGTTTTGCCAAAACGCGGTCGAACCCAAAACACGGCCGCGGAACCGAACCCAAAACCAAAACACAAAACCCGAAAAATTTCAGGCGCTCATCTCTACTTTTTATATTGTGCCCCTCTCCTGCTCTCTTCATATAGTGCCCCTCTTTTCACTTCATAGTACCTTCCATCAGTATGCGGCAGGTTGTGTTTAATTACCGAGCAGCACATAGTGACACCATATATTGGAGTCAAACAACGGTTTGATCATATTAACACAGATGACAGGCGTGGATGGAAACAGTGGGGACCTGACTGGAGACACGCTGGAGAGCCCACGGGAGCAACAGGAGGGAGAGGACCATAGCGGACAGCAAGTCAGAACCAACGTGGCAGGCCGCAGGACATCAGGCCCGAGGCAGGTAAATACATACTACCCCTCTTCCCTGGCGCTCTGTTTATACCCAATGCCCACTCAAACCCCCTCCCCAATACCAAGACCCAGTGGGCCTTTTCCTCACCGCAAACCTCCACCGCCCAGGTCCAGTCACTAGACTCGCCCATCATCTTCCGCAAAATGTGCTCCGGCAACACCAGCCCCATTCAGAGGCAGTACAATAGCAGCAATCTGCCCTCATCCTTGCAGCACCAGGTGGCCTTTCTCCACTGCCAGACAGCACCCAGCCCCATCCGGCCCACCAACATTTGCAGGGTCTGAGGTAATCTGACCTCTTCACGTGGCCTCCGACCCCCCGCACACAGCCACCAGGAGGAAACTGACCATGGAGAGCTGTTCACCAAGCAACATCTCGCCAACTGAGAGCACAGCATCACCATCATATGGGCCACAGCCAGCAGCAACGTCCCACGGAGCAGCCCGGGGCTGATGGACAGAGGCTACCCGCGCTCTAGCTCGACCACCCTCAGCCCACTGGTGAGGCTGAAGTGTGCCAGGGAGGCCCCAAAACACACCGTTCTGAAGGAGGTGACTACCACCAATCGGGGCAGCACAGACGATGAATGTAGACTGGGACAGCGGCAACCAGACGGGAAAGCCACCGGGAGCTCACGAGCCGATCAGGAGTGATCAGATCACGGGGAGCAGCGATGTGGAGCTGTGTTGCAGGGTAATGGACCCGGGGCAAGAAAATTACATACTGCGCATCCTCCAGCGCCCCGCACTCTGCTTTCCGTGATGCACCCCCCCAACCGGCACTCATTACCGAAATGCAGTAGGCCGCCCCGTCCGCCTCCTTAGGCCATCGTCAGCCTCCCCCCTTCCCATTAGTAACTATAAACCACTCATGGCGGAGCCCCTCGCCCAATCTCAGCCAGCAGAACTCCCCCAGCGGTGTCCCACACAGCAAATAGGGCAGCAAGCCACCTACCCCCAGGCCGGGCTTCCCAGCACCACTTACCAGCAACTTACAACCCCCCCCCCCCCTCTTGGATAGGCCAGACTGCTAGCGCTGCTAGGCCCTGGGCCACATCATCAGGGGCTTGAACTTCTGGCACTGCAGCCAGACTCCGGGACCCCATCCTCCTCCTCCACCTGTTCACCAAGCAGCGAGATCCCCCTGATCCCCCCTCGCACCCCCCGGTCTGCTCTCCCAGTTCTCTGCCTCCCCTCTCTATGCTCCAGGCACAACACAGAACAGCCCCAGGCAGCTCACCATCAACCGGTGCTACATCCAGACTGCATGGCTCCTGGTCTGCCATGCAGTCTGGATGTAGTTCTGTGACAGAAGGTGAAAGTGTAAAAATAGAAGCCGCTGCCCTCTCCCCATTCTGAGCCACCTTCTCACTTGCTCTCTCAAATGCTATGCTTTCCCTGTCCTGCACCCCCTCTCTTTCCTTCCCCCAGCTTTGCTCTCCCCATCCTGCGCTCACCGTCTGCTCACGTCACCTCGTTCTACACCCCCCTTGCTCTCTCTTCTCACCCGCTGTTCCTCTGATCTCTCCCTCCCAACGGTCTGCCCTCCACCATTCTGCGGCCCCGGCCCCCACCTGACAATGGCCATGCAGCTGCGGATCCTGTGCCACAAGGACCTGTAAGAAGAGGATCAGCGGGAGCCACTGAATTGGTGATGTAGCTGCGCTTACTGGGGAACAGCTGTAAGAACATGCTGCGGGAGTACTACATGTGCCACCCCAACATCCCCAGGGGGGCAAGCTGGTGGTGTGAGGCTTCCCGATAATAACCCAGACTATGTAGCTGCAGCACCGTCCTGTAATCCATCTGTGTCTTCATGGTAATGATCCTCTGTGGACAAAGCAATGGGAAAAGTGAGTATGGTGTGTGTGTGTGTGTGTGTGTGTGTGTGTGTGTGTGTGTGTGTGTGTGTGTGTGTGTGTGATGGTGGTATGCACTCTGTGTGTGTGATGGTGGTATGCACGCTGTGTGTGTGATGGTGGTATGCACGCTGTGTGTGTGTGATGGTGGTATGCACGCTGTGTGTGTGTGTGTGTGATTGTGGTATGCACGGTGTGTGTGTGTGTGTGTGTGTTGGTGGTATGCACGCTGTGTGTGTGTGTGTGTATGTGTGTGATGGTGGTATGCACGGTGTGTGTGTGTGTGTGTGTGTGTGTGTGTGTGTGTGTGTGATGGTGGAATGCACGCTGTGTGTGTGTGTGTGTGTGTGTGATGGTGGAATGCACGCTGTGTGTGTGTGTGATGGTGGAATGCACGCTGTGTGTGTGCGATGGTGGTATGCTCACTGTGTGTGTAATGGTGGTATGCACGCTGTGGGTGTGTGATGGTGGAATGCATGCTGTGTGTGTGTGTGATGGTGGTATGCACGCCGTGGGGTATATTTACTAACATTCGTAATTCTCCCGATTTGGTGGGAGAATAATCACGAATGACATCGAAAGTGTAAAACTGCAACTTTTTGAATTTATTACGACTAATTTACTAAGCTGTCGTATTTTGCATTTTCGTGTTTTTCGATGTCGATGTCATTCGTGATTTTCTGGTGTGTAATGCGGCCGATTTGGTAGTTTTGCGGCCGTGTTTTCATGTTTTTTTACGAATGCGTCACATGTTTGTTACGGCAGTGTTTGTCCGTGCACGGCCGCGTTTTTTTCCTAAGTTTCGTTTTTGTCACTCGTCCGTGATTGGTTGTATTCGTAATGGAGGAGTGTCTGTGCACATTACTATAAAAACGCCCCAAACACACCGCACCTCGTGGGTTTAGCTAGTGGAGAGGAGAGAGGAAGGTGTATTTGGAGTTGGTGAGTTTGGTGGATTTTTTGGTGGTTTTTGTGAGGAGTTTAGCGATTGTTGAGTGCTGTACTGTGTGTGTAAGTAGTCTTGTCATACTTGTTGTGTTGTTTTTTCAAAGTTTGTAAATTTTTTTGTCCTTGTTTTTTTTTTAAAGTCTATTGTCATTGTTTGTGAGTGAGTGAGTGTGTGTGTGTGTGTGTGTGTGTGTGTGTGTGTGTGTGTGTGTGTTGGCTGTGTGGTGTGTAGCGGTAGTGGAGGAGTGTGTTTTCTGTTTGTTTTTTTCTGTGTTGTGTAGTTTGTCCTGGTTATGTCTGACTCAGAGGTCAGTGTGGTGGAGGAGGTTAGTGAGAGGGAGGAGGTCAGTGTGGTGGAGGAGGTTAGTGAGAGGGAGGAGGTGAGTGAGGTGGAGGGGGGTAGTGAGAGGGAGGAGGTTAGTGAGGAGGAGGAGGGGGTGCCTGTTGCTGCGTCCTCCAGTGATAGCGATGGTGCTGTGGCTCCGCAGCCACGCACCACTACCAAGACTGGGCGCAATGTAAAGTTCAGCTATGCTGAAAACATGGCGTTGGTGCGGGAGCTGATGAGGCATCATCGCCAATTGTTTGGGCAGGATGCTGCCAAGGTGTCCTCCCGCAGGAAGTCTGTCCTGTGGGGGAAAGTTATCCAGGCAGTTAATAGTGAGGGTGTGGTGAGGCGGACTGAGGACATGTGTCGCAAAAGGTTTTACGACATCAAGCGCCGTGTCAAGGCCAAGATGGCCAAGGAGGAGCCTGTGATTGGGAGGAGCCTGTGCGGGCACTGATTCCTGCAGAAGTGGTGTCTGCAACTCATGTCCGGGATTCGGACCGTCCAAGGCAGGATGGTGAGTTTTTTATTTATATTAGAATTTTAAACATTCCAAACTGATCATGCTGCAAAATTTAAATGTTTTTTTAAGTATGCATACATTGTGTTGGTCATGTTGTTCAGGCCTGTGCACCCTTAAGCTGTAATTGTGTTTTTAAACTACATTTCCCATCATGCCTTGGCTGTGTTTTTAGATTAGTGAATGTTAAATAAGGTGCAGTGCATGCTGGTATGTGTAGTTCCAATACTTAATCTGAGATATTGCTTGTCCATAGCTGTTGTATCTAATTGCATATTTATTTAATTTGTTCGTGTGTTTTGAATTCTTTTGCATATCTATTTTTTAAACTGATGTTTGGGTCAATTAGCAATTAATCAATCTCTGCAATATATTGCACACAATTCATCAATGTTTCTGGATTATTTAGTGCAACACCATGTTCATTTGTAAATACACACCAAATTAAGTAATCCAGATTAGCTTAAGCAGAAATTAGTTTACTTTACATTACGTACAAAATGGTTACAGTACACTAAGGTTTTGCAGTTAACAATGTGTTTTCCAAGTATGGTCATAATGTTTGTTTAATTTTTTCAACAGTACGCCAGACCAGCGCTCCAGACAGGCCACTGCCAACTGATGTGGGTGCTGGGTTTGCAGGTAAGAATTCACTGTAGTCACATATTCTGCAAACACATAGAAGTACAAAATATTAATGTTTATCTATTCACATAGGTTCTTCTTCTGCAAGCCGCCCTCTAAGGCGCCCATCACAGGGCTCGGGTAACTTACCGAGGAGGCCAAGTAAGACGCGCCGTGTGGATTTGGATTCAGCGGATCCATCTTCCCCACCCAGGCGGCGCATCTCTGCAGTCTTGTCCCAGCCACCACAGGCACTATTGGCTAGTCCCCAAAGTGATGAGCCCCGATCACCTCAGTTATCTGGTGAGTAAAAACATACACTAAACACATTCAAAAATTTAGACACAGTACATTTACTATGATGTGATTTGTAGTTGAGATGACATGTTTGGCATGACAACCAATCTGATTTAACGAATAAACTTCTTGAAGGTGCAAATGCAAAAATTAACAAAGTCTAATTGTTTGCTATGGCCAACATCACATTTAAAAATGACCACCCATCTTACTAAATTTAGTCCACACACGTGCACAGAAAAAGAAGAGCAACTTACTCACCTAACTACCTCCCCACCACAGCATTATAGTGTTCACACACCTCCCCTGTCCTGGATGTAGACTGCTTACTTGATCCGCTCCTCTGGACCATCCAGGTGAGCAGTCTATATCCTGGACAGGGGAGGTGAGAGAACACTATAATGCTGTGGAGGGGAGGTAGTTAGGTGTGGAACCCACCAGTCAGTCTATGTGCACGCCTGTGATGGGACATATGTTTTTATAAACAAAAGATTACTCGTTTAGAAATACACAACTCAAATATAAAAATGTCCGGAGTATTATTAAGTTTGAAATGTTTAGGACTACAAAATATATTAAATGTAAACTAAACAGTGCATGTTGGCCACCCCATACAGAACCAACCTTCATGGCCGACGTGGACCAGCAGGAACCAGACCAACAGGCCACCTATACACTGCAACTAACACCAGTTGTTGAGAGAGACCCAGGCAACCCAGCCGCAGGATATCCCCCAACCCTCCATTAGTCCCCAACTGCTCCAAGCTCCACCCCAGCAACAAATGTCCGCGGACTTTTGGTCCAGTTTGGCAACCCAACAGAGCCAAAACACTGCCTGCCTGAACGCCCACACCCAACACCTTGCCAGTCTCCCCAATCATCTTCCGCGCATTAGCAGGAACTCGGGCAGACTGATTGTCCAGGTAGGCAGAATTGCCACTTCTATGGAACAAATCCGGACCGACAACACTCAAATGCTGGCTAATTTAACGCGCATAATTGATGAGCAACAGCGCCAGCAGCAAGCACTCATCCAACTGGTCCAACACAATCAGGTGGTAAATGAGTCATTGTCGAGGATTGTGGCCAGCCACACTGCAAGTAACAACCAACTGAATGCCAGCATCCACAATTTAAGCCAAAGCATCACTTTGATGGCAGCACAACAAGTGACCTCCAGCTCAGGAACCACGACCCCTAGCCAAACCCCAGTAACCTCCCCTGTTCGTAGATCCTCCCGAGCACGTGCCAGCGACCCAGCACAAAGCACGGCACCCAGCACACACAAGAAAAAAAAATAACACCAAAATATATTTTTACTAACACAATAAAACTTTGATTATTCAAATCACACAACTTCCGGTGTCTGTGTCAAACATTGTAGAACACGCTATGTGTGTATTATTTACTGGGGTAATGAATGACAATGTATTTTGAACAATCACTAACTAAAATGTACAGACCACTATAAAGAACAAACACTAAGTAAGAAAATAAGAATTTACTTACCGATAATTCTATTTCTCGGAGTCCGTAGTGGATGCTGGGGTTCCTGAAAGGACCATGGGGAATAGCGGCTCCGCAGGAGACAGGGCACAAAAAGTAAAGCTTTATGATCAGGTGGTGTGTACTGGCTCCTCCCCCTATGACCCTCCTCCAAGCCTCAGTTAGGATACTGTGCCCGGGCGAGCGTACACAATAAGGAATGATTTATGAATCCCGGGTAAGACTCATACCAGCCACACCAATCACACTGTACAACCTGTGATCTGAACCCAGTTAACAGTATGAGAACAGAGGAGCCTCTGAAAAGATGGCTCACAACAATAATAACCCGTTTTAGTTAACAATAACTATGTACAAGTATTGCAGATAATCCGCACTTGGGATGGGCGCCCAGCATCCACTACGGACTCCGAGAAATAGAATTATCGGTAAGTAAATTCTTATTTTCTCTATCGTCCTAGTGGATGCTGGGGTTCCTGAAAGGACCATGGGGATTATACCAAAGCTCCCAAACGGGCGGGAGAGTGCGGATGACTCTGCAGCACCGAATGAGAGAACTCCAGGTCCTCCTTAGCCAGGGTATCAAATTTGTAGGATTTTACAAACGTGTTCTCCCCTGACCACGTAGCCGCTCGGCAAAGTTGTAAAGCCGAGACCCCTCGGGCAGCCGCCCAAGATGAGCCCACCTTCCTTGTGGAATGGGCATTTACATATTTTTGGCTGTGGCAAGCCTGCCACAGAATGTGCAAGCTGAATTGTACTACAAATCCAACGAGCAATAGTCTGCTTAGAAGCAGGGGCACCCAGCTTGTTGGGTGCATACAGGATAAAACAGCAAGTCAGATTTCCTGACTCCAGCCGACCTGGAAAACTATATTTTCAGGGCCCTGACAACATCCAGCAACTTGGAGTCCTCCAAGTCCCTAGTAGCCGCAGGTACCACAATAAGCTGGTTCAGGTGAAACGCTGACACCACCTTAGAGATAAACTGGGGACGAGTCCGCAGCTTTGCTCTGTCCGAATGGACAATCAGATATGGCTTTGTGAGACAAAGCCGCCAATTTTGACACTCGCCTGGCCGAGGCCAGGACCAACCGCATGTTCACTTTTCATGTGAGATATATCAAATCCACAGATTTGAGTGGTTTAAACCAATGTGATTTTTGGAATCCCCAAAACTACGTTGAGATCCCCCAGTGCCACTGGAGACATCAAAAGGGGTTGTATATGCAGTACTCCCTTGACAAACTTCTGGACTTCAGGAACTGAAGCCAATTCTTTCTGGAAGAAAATCGACAGGCCGAAATTTGAACCTTAATGGACCCCAATTTGAGGCCCATAGACACTCCTGTTTGCAGGAAATATAGGAATTAACCTAGTTGAAATTCTTCCGTGGAGCCTTCCTGGCCTCACACCATGGAACATATTTTCACCTAAACTGTGATAATGTTGTGCGGTCACCTCCTTCCTGGCTCTGACCAGGGTAGGGATGACCTCTTCCGGAATGCCTTTTTCCCTTAGGCTCCGGCGTTCACCCGCCCCTGCGTCAACGCAGCTGCGGTAAGTCTTGGAACAGACATGATTCTTGCTGAATCAAGACCCTTCTTATCTCTTGAAGTTCCGGTTACCAAGTCTTTCTTGGCCAAACCGGAGCCACGAGTATAATTCTTACTCCTCTCCTTCCTATAATTCTCAATACCCTGGGTATGAGAGGCAGAGGAGGGAACACATACCCGACTGGTACACCCACGGTGTTACCAGAGCGACCCAGCTATTGCCTGAGGGTCTCTTGACCTGGCGCTTCAGGTGGGACGCCATCTTATGACCACCTTTGGTCTTTCCCAACGGTTTACAATCATGTGGAAACTTCCAGATGAAGTTCCCACTTTTCCGAGTGGAATTCATTCCTGCTGAGGAAATTCAGTTTTCCACTCCCGGAATGAACACTGCTGACAGTGTTATCACATGATTTTTCGCTCAGCGAAAAGTTCTTGCTGTCATTGCCCTCCTGCTTCTTGTGCCGCCCCGTCTGTTTACGTGGGCGACTGCCATGATGATGTCCGACCAGATCAGCACCGACTGACTTTGAAGCAGAGGTCTTCCTAGGCTCAGAGCATTGTAAATTGCTCTTAGCTCCAGTATATTCATGTGGAGAAAAATCTCCAGACTTGACCACACTCCTTGGAAATTTCTTCCCTGTGTGACTGCTTCCCAGCCTCTCAGGCTGGCATCCGTGGTCACCAGAACACAGTCCTGAATGCTGAATGTGCTGTCCTCTAGAAGATGAGCACTCTGCAGCCCCCACATAAGAGACACCCTTGTCCTTGGAGACAGGATTATCTGCTGATGCATCTGAAGATGCGATCCGGACCATTCGTTTGCGTGAGATGTGCCGAATGGAATTGCTTCGTAAGAAGCCACCATTTTTCCCAAGACTCCTGTGCATTGATGCACTGATACTTGGCCTGGTTTTAGGAGGTTTCAGACTAGTTCGGATAGCTCCTTGGCTTTCTCCTCCAGGAGAAACACCTTTTTCTGGACTATGCCCAGAATCATTCCTAGGAACAGCAGACGTATCGTCGGAAAAACGCTGCGATTTTTGGAATATTAGAATCCACTCGTGCTGTCGTAGAACTACTTTAGATAGTGCTATTCCGACCTCCAACTGTTCTCTGGACCTTTCCCTTTTCAGGATATCGTCCAAGTAAGGGATAATTAAGATGCCCTTTTCTTTGAAGAGAATCATCTTTTCGGCCATTACCTTGGTAAAGGCCCGGGGTGCCGTGGATAATTCAACGGCAGCGTCAGAAACTGATATTGACAGTTCTGTACCACGAACCATAGGTACCCTTGTTGAGAAGGGCAAATTTGGACATGGAGGTAATCCTTGATGTCCAGGGACACCATATAGTCCCCTTTTTTCCGGTTCGCTATCACTGTTCTGAGTGACTCCATCTTGATTTGAACCTTTGTATGTAAGTGTTCAAAGATTTCAGATTTAGAATATGTCTCACCAAGCCGTCTGGCTTCAGTAACACAATATAGTGTGGAAGACTAATACCCTTTTCCTTGATTGTAGAAGGGGTACTTTGATTATCACCTGCTGGAAATACAGCTTGTGAATTTTTTCCAATACTGCCTCCCTGTCGGAGGGAGCCTTTGGTAAAGCAGACTTCAGGAACCTGCGAGGAAAAGATGTCTCGAATCTCCAAACTGTACCCCTGGGATAATACTTTGTACGATCTAGGGGTCAACTTGCGAGTGATCCCACTGCACGCTGAGACTCTTGAGACGACCCCCCACCTCACCTGAGTCAGCTTGCACGGCCCCAGCGTCCTGCTGAGGACTTGGCAGACTCGGTGGAGGGCTTCTGTTCCTGGAAAGGGGCTGCCTTCTGCAGTCTACTTCCCTTTCCTCTATGTCTGGGCAGATATGACTGGCCTTTTGCCCGCATGCCCTTATGGGAACGGAAGGATTGAGGCTGAAAAGACAGTGTCTCTTTCTGCTGAGATGTGACTTGGGGTAAAAAGGTTGGATTTCCCAGCTGTTGCCGTGGCCCCCAGGTCCGATGGACCGACCCCAAGTACCTCCTCTCCTTTATACGACCATACTTTCATGTGCCGTATGGGATCTGCATCACCTGACCACTGTCGTGTCCATAACATCTTCTGGCAGATATGGACAACGCACTTATCTTGATGCCAGAGTGCAAATATCCCTCTGTGCATCTCGCATATATATATATATATATATAGACTGCATCCTATTAAATGCTCTATATCACTAAAATATTTTCAGTCAGGGAATCCGACCAAGCCAACCCAGCACTGCATTTCCAGGCTGAGGCGATCGCTGGTCGCAGTATAACCACCGTATGTGTGTATATACTTTTTAGGATATTACTCCAGCTTCATATCAGCTGGCTCCTTGAGGGCGGCCGTATCTGAAGACGGTAACGCCACATGATAAGCGTGTGAGCGCCTTATCCACCCTAAGGGGTGTTTCCCAACTCGCCCTAACTTCTGGCGGGAAAAGGTATAACGCCAATATTTGCTATCGGGGTAAACCCACGCCTCATCACACACTTCATTTTATTTTATCTGATTTAGGAAAAACTACGGTAGTTTTTTCACTCCCACATAATACCCATCTTTGTGGTACTTGTAGTATCAGAAATATGTAACACCTCCTTCATTGCCCTTAACGTGTGGCCCTAATGAGGAATACGTTTGTTTTTTTTCACCGTCGACACTGGATTCAGTGTCCGTGTCAGTGTCTGTGTCGACCGACTAAGGTAAACGGGCGTTTTAAACCCCTGACGGTGTTCTTGAGACGTCTGGACCGGTACTAATTGTTTGTCGGCCGTCTCATGTCGTCAACCGACCTTGCAGCGTGTTGACATTATCACGTAATTCCCTAAATAAGCCATCCATTCCGGTGTCGACTTCCTAGAGAGTGACATCACCATTACAGGCAATTTGCTCTGCCTCCTCACCAACATCGTCCTCATACATGTCGACACACACGTACCGACACACCAGCACACACACAGGGAATGCTCTGATAGAGGACAGGACCCACTAGCCCTTTGGAGAGACAGAGGGAGAGTTTGCCAGCACACACCAAAAACGCTATAATTATATAGGGACAACCTTATATAAGTGTTTTCCCTTATAGCATCTTTATATATATTTCTAACGCCAAATTAGTGCCCCCCCTCTCTGTTTTAACCCTGTTTCTGTAGTGCAGTGCAGGGGAGAGCCTGGGAGCCTTCCCTCCAGCCTTTCTGTGAGGGAAAATGGCGCTGTGTGCTGAGGAGATAGGCCCCGCCCCTTTTTCGGCGGGCTCGTCTCCCGCTCTTCAACGGATTCTGGCAGGGGTTAAATATCTCCATATAGCCCCCGGAGGCTATATGTGAGGTATTTTTTGCCAAATAACAGGTTTCCATTGCTGCCCAGGGCGCCCCCCCCCCCAGCGCCCTGCACCCTCAGTGACTGCCGTGTGAAGTGTGCTGAGAGCAATGGCGCACAGCTGCAGTGCTGTGCGCTACCTTAAGAAGACTGAGGAGTCTTCTGCCGCCGATTCTGGACCTTCTTCTTTTTTCAGCATCTGCAAGGGGGCCGGCGGCGAGGCTCCGGTGACCCATCCAGGCTGTACCTGTGATCGTCCCTCTGGAGCTAATGTCCAGTAGCCAAAGAAGCCAATCCATCCTGCACGCAGGTGAGTTCACTTCTTCTCCCCTAAGTCCCTCGATGCAGTGATCCTGTTGCCAGCAGGACTCACTGTAAAATAAAAAACCTAAGCTAAACTTTTCTAAGCAGCTCTTTAGGAGAGCCACCTAGATTGCACCCTTCTCGGCCGGGCACAAAAACCTAACTGAGGCTTGGAGGAGGGTCATAGGGGGAGGAGCCAGTACACACCACCTGATCATAAAGCTTTACTTTTTGTGCCCTGTCTCCTGCGGAGCCGCTATTCCCCATGGTCCTTTCAGGAACCCCAGCATCCACTAGGACGATAGAGAAAACACACATTCACACTTACAAAAATGTATTGCAAAGTGTTTAGTCAAGGTTAATTACATCCAAAAAAAACTTACCGGTAAAATACCGCAGAATCACTTCTTGCCTTACCTGCCTCCCTACATCTGTACTCACACTGTCACCAGATGTTTCTAACTCCTCTGCTTGCTGACTGTTTTCTACATCATCATGTGCCAGATGTTGATTCAAACACAGATTATGTAGAAAACAGCAGCAGAACACAATCCTAGTCACCTTGGAGGGACTATACAACAAAAGGCCTGCAGATTTATCCAGACACCGAAACCGAGATTTCAGCACCCCAAAACATCTTTCTATCACATTCCACGTAGCCTTATGTGCATGATTGTAACTGTGTTCAGCAGGAGAATCAGGTTGGGACAATGGAGTCAGTAGCCAAGAGTAGCAGCCATAACCCCCATCACCTGAAATACAGATATAGGCAAGATTAGTACATGTGTCTGATGAATAATTACACCAAAAAAAAAATAAGAATTTACTTACCGATAATTCTATTTCTCGGAGTCCGTAGTGGATGCTGGGGTTCCTGAAAGGACCATGGGGAATAGCGGCTCCGCAGGAGACAGGGCACAAAAAAGTAAAGCTTTTACCAGATCAGGTGGTGTGCACTGGCTCCTCCCCCTATGACCCTCCTCCAGACTCCAGTTAGGTACTGTGCCCGGACGAGCGTACACAATAAGGGAGGCAATTTGAATCCCGGGTAAGACTCATACCAGCCACACCAATCACACCGTACAACTTGTGATCTAAACCCAGTTAACAGTATGATAACAGAAAGAGCCTCTTAAAGATGGCTCCTTAACAATATAACCCGAATTTGTTAACAATAACTATGTACAGTATTGCAGATAATCCGCACTTGGGATGGGCGCCCAGCATCCACTACGGACTCCGAGAAATAGAATTATCGGTAAGTAAATTCTTATTTTCTCTATCGTCCTAAGTGGATGCTGGGGTTCCTGAAAGGACCATGGGGATTATACCAAAGCTCCCAAACGGGCGGGAGAGTGCGGATGACTCTGCAGCACCGAATGAGAGAATTCCAAGTCCTCTTTTGCCAGGGTATCAAATTTGTAGAATTTTACAAACGTGTTTTCCCCCGACCACGTAGCTGCTCGGCAGAATTGTAATGCCGAGACCCCTCGGGCAGCCGCCCAAGATGAGCCCACCTTCCTTGTGGAATGGGCCTTAACAGATTTAGGCTGTGGCAGGCCTGCCACAGAATGAGCAAGTTGAATTGTGTTACAAATCCAACGAGCAATCGTCTGCTTAGAAGCAGGGGCACCCAACTTGTTGGGTGCATATAGTATCAACAGCGAGTCAGATTTTCTGACTTCAGCCGTCCTTGAAATGTATATGTTTAAGGCTCTGACAACGTCCAACAACTTGGAGTCCTCCAAGTCGCCAGTGGCCGCAGGCACCACAATAGGTTGGTTCAGGTGAAACGCTGATACCACCTTAGGGAGAAAATGCGGACGAGTCCTCAGTTCTGCCCTATCCGAATGGAAGATTAGATAAGGGCTTTTATAAGATAAAGCCGCCAATTCAGATACTCTCCTGGCGGAAGCCAGGGCCAGTAACATAGTCACTTTCCATGTGAGATATTTAAAATCCACCTTTTTCAATGGTTCAAACCAATGGGATTTGAGGAAATCTAAAACTACATTTAGATCCCACGGTGCCACCGGAGGCACCACAGGAGGCTGTATATGCAGTACTCCTTTAACAAAAGTCTGTACCTCAGGAACTGAGGCCAATTCTTTTTGGAAGAATATTGACAGGGCCGAAATTTGAACCTTAATAGATCTCAATTTGAGACCCATAGACAATCCTGATTGTAGGAAATGTAGGAAACGACCCAGTTGAAATTCCTCCGTCGGAACACTCCGATCCTCGCACCACGCGACATATTTTCGCCAAATGCGGTGATAATGTTTCGCGGTGACTTCCTTCCTTGCCTTAATCAAGGTAGGAATGACTTCTTCTGGAATGCCTTTCCCTTTTAGGATCTGGCGTTCAACCGCCATGCCGTCAAACGCAGCCGCGGTAAGTCTTGAAAGAGACAGGGACCCTGTTGTAGCAGGTCCCTTCTCAGAAGTAGAGGGCACGGGTCGTCCGTGACCAACTCTTGAAGTTCCGGGTACCAAGTCCTTCTTGGCCAATCCGGAGCCACTAGTATTGTTCTTACTCCTCCTCACCGTATAATCTTCAATACCTTTGGTATGAGAGGCAGAGGAGGAAACACATATACTGATTTGTACACCCAAGGTGTTACCAGTGCGTCCACAGCTATTGCCTGTGGATCTCTTGACCTGGCGCAATACTTGTCCAGTTTCTTGTTGAGGCGAGACGCCATCATGTCTACCATTGGTCTTTCCCAACAGTTTATTAGCATGTGGAAGACTTCTGGATGAAGACCCCCCTCTCCCGGGTGAATATCGTGTCTGCTGAGGAAGTCTGCTTCCCAGTTGTCCACGCCCGGGAAGAACACTGCTGACAGTGCTATTACGTGATTCTCCGCCCAGCGAAGAATCTTGGCAGCTTCTGCCATTGCACTCCTGCTTCTTGTGCCGCCCTGTCTGTTTACATGGGCGACCGCCGTGATGTTGTCCGACTGAATCAACACCGGTTTTCCTTGCAGGAGTGGTTCCGCCTGGCTTAGAGCATTTTAGATTGCTCTTAGTACCAGAATGTTTATGTGAAGAGACTTTTCCAGGTTCGTCCATACCCCCTGGAAGTTTCTTCCTTGTGTGACTGCTCCCCAACCTCTCAGGCTGGCGTCCGTGGTCACCAGGATCAAATCCTGTATGCCGAATCTGCGGCCCTCCAATAGATGAGCCTTTTGCAACCACCACAGAAGATATACCCTTGTCCTTGGCGACAGGGTTATTCGCAGGTGCATCTGAGGATGCGACCCTGACCATTTGTTGCATGGAATCTGCCGAATGGAATTGCTTCGTAAAAAGCCACCATTTTTCCCAGGACTCTTGTGCATTGATGTACAGACACCTTTCCTGGTTTTAGGAGGTTCCTGACAGGTCGGATAACTCCTTGGCTTTTTCCTCGGGAAGAAAAACCTTTTTCTGAACCGTGTCCAGAATCATCCCTAGGAACAGCAGACGTATCGTCTGAAAACAGCTGCGATTCTTGGAATATTTAGAATCCAGTCGTGCCGTCGAAGAACTACTTTAGATAGTGCTCTTCCGACCTCCAACTGTTCTCTGGAACTTGCCCTTTTTAGGTCGTGCAAGTAAGGGATAATTTAGATGCCTTTTTTCTTTGAAGAAACATCTTTTCGGCCATTACCTTGGTAAAAAGGCCCGGGGTGCCGTGGATAATTCAAACGGCATCGTCTGAAACTGATATTGACAGTTCTGTACCACGAACCAGAGGTACCCTTGATGAGAAGGACAAAATTTGGACATGGAGGTAATCCTTGATGTCCAGGGACACCATATAGTCCCCTTTTTTCCGGTTCGCTATCACTGCTCTGAGTGACTTTATCTCGATTTGAACCTTTTATGTAAGTGTTCAAAACATTTTAGATTTAGACTATGTGTCACCAAGCCGTCTGGCTTCAGTACCACAATATAGTGTGGAAAAATAATACCCTTTTCCTTGTCGTAGGAGGGGTACTTTGATTATCACCTGCTGGATATACAGCTTGTGAATTGTTTCCAATGCTGCCTCCCTGTTGGAGGGAGCCGTTGGTAAAGCAGACTTCAGGAACCTGCGAGGAGAAGATGTCTCGACTCTCCAATCTTTACCCCTGGGATAATACTCGTACGATCTAGGGGTCAACTTGCGAGTGATCCCACTGCGCCCTGAGACTCTTGAGACTACCCCCCCACCTTGAGTCCGCTTGCACGGCCCCAGCGTCATGCTGAGGACTTGGCAGACGCGGTGGAGGGCTTCTTTTCCTGGGAAAGGGCTGCCTGCTGCAGTCTACTTCCCTTACCTCTATGTCTGGGCAGATATGACTGGCCTTTTGCCTGCATGCCCTCATGGGAAAGGAAAGATTGAGGCTGAAAAGACGGTGTCTTTTTTAGCTGAGATGTAACTTGGGGTAAAAAAGGTTGGATTTCCCAGCTGTTGCTGTGGTCCCCAGGTCCGATGGACCGACCCCCAAATAACTCCTTCCCTTTATACAGCAATACTTCCATCTGCCGTATGGGATCTGTATCACCTGACCACTGTCGTGTCCCTGACATCTTCTGGGAGATATGGACAACGCACTTATCTTGATGCCAGAGAGCAAATATCCCTCTGTGCATCTCACATACATATATATAGAATGCATCCTATTAAATGCTCTACATGAATAAAATATTTTCAGTCAGGGAATCCGACCAAGCCAACCCAGCACTGCATCTCCAGGCTGATGGCGATCGCTGGTCGCAGTATAACCACCGTATGTGTGTATATACTTTTTAGGATATTTTTCCAGCTTCCTATCAGCTGGCTCCTTGAGGGCGGCCGTATCTGGAGACGGTAACGCCACTTGATAAGCGTGTGAGCGCCTTATCACCCTAAGGGGTGTTTCCCAACGTACCCTAATTTCTGGCGGGAAAAGGTATAACGCCAATATTTGCTATCGGGGTAACCCTACGCATCATCACACACTTCATTTTATTTTATCTGATTCAGGAAAAACTACAGGTAGTTTTTTCACTCCCACATAATACCCTTTCTTGTGGTACTTGTAGTATCAGAAACACGTAACACCTCCTTCATTGCCCTTAACGTGTGGCCCTAATGAGAAATACGTTTGTTTATTCACCGTCGACACTGTATTCAGTGTCCGTGTCTGTGTCTGTGTCGACCGACTGAGGTAAATGGGCGTTTTTAAAACCCCTGACGGTGTTTCTGAGACGCCTGGACCGGTCCTAATAGATTGTCGGCCGTCTCATGTCGTCAACCGACCTTGCAGCGTGTTGACATTCTCACGTAATTCTCTAAATAAGCCATCCATTCCGGTGTCGACTCCCTAGAGAGTGACATCACCATTACAGGCAATTTCTCCGCCTCCTCACCAACATCGTCCTCATACATGTCGACACACACGTACCGACACACAGCACACACACCGGGAATGCTCTGACAGAGGACAGGACCCACTAGCCCTTTGGGGAGACAGAGGGAGAGTCTGCCAGCACACACCAAAAACGCTATAATTATATAGGGACAACCTTATATAAGTGTTTCTCCCTTATAGCATCTTTTATATATATACAATATCGCCAAAATCAGTGCCCCCCCTCTCTGTTTTAACCCTGTTTCTGTAGTGCAGTGCAGGGGAGAGCCTGGGAGCCTTCTCTCCAGCTTTTCTGTGAGAGAAAATGGCGCTGTGTGCTGAGGAGATAGGCCCCGCCCCTTTATCGGCGGGCTCGTCTCCCGCTATTTTTGAAGTTAGGCAGGGGTTAAATATCTCCATATAGCCTCTGTGGGCTATATGTGAGGTATTTTTTGCCTCTAATAAGGTTTTTATTTGCCTCTCAGAGCGCCCCCCCCAGCGCTCTGCACCCTCAGTGACTGTTGTGTGAAGTGTGCTGAGAGGAAAATGGCGCACAGCTGCAGTGCTGTGCGCTACCTTTATGAAGACTCAGGAGTCTTCAGCCGCCGATTTTGGACCTCTTCTCTCTTCAGCGTCTGCAAGGGGGCCGGCGGCGCGGCTCCGGTGACCATCCAGGCTGTACCTGTGATCGTCCCTCTGGAGCTTGTCCAGTAGCCAAGCAGCAAATCCACTCTGCACGCAGGTGAGTTCACTACTTCTCCCCTAAGTCCCTCGTTGCAGTGATCCTGTTGCCAGCAGGACTCACTGTAAAGTAAAAAACCTAAGCTAAACTTTCTCTAAGCAGCTCTTTAGGAGAGCCACCTAGATTGCACCCTTCTCGTTCGGGCACAAAATCTAACTGGAGTCTGGAGGAGGGTCATAGGGGGAGGAGCCAGTGCACACCACCTGATCTGGTAAAAGCTTTACTTTTTTGTGCCCTGTCTCCTGCGGAGCCGCTATTCCCCATGGTCCTTTCAGGAACCCCAGCATCCACTTAGGACGATAGAGAAATGGTGTTTGCAGTTAACACACATACACACAACACACTTTGAACATACCCAGCAGCCAGCCATCAGGCATTTGTCCGTCCTCAAATTTATCAAAGAGAGATGACTGACTGAGGATGAAGGAGTCATGGCAGCCGCCAGGGTAACCTGCAACCACACTCATAATTTTGAGATTTGCATCACAAACCACCTGGACATTAGTTGATTGGCTAGAATGCCGATTAGTATATATATATTGTCGGCCCCTAGGTGGTCTCAGCTCAACGTGTGTGCAATCTATGGCCCCCAGCACATTGGGCATGTGAGCAAGCTCATAGAAAGCTACCCTGACAGCATGCCACTGCGACTCCTGGGTAGGGAAGCAGATAGAGGCATTTATATGTGGTTCCAAGACATCCAAAACCTGAGTGGACATTAATAAATATAAGGTGAGTGACATGATCTGTATTCAATACAATACTGTGTTATAAGACCTTACAGAAGCAACACTTAGACATAGACGTGTATGTATTTTTCAACTCACCTGATTCAAATATTTTGAAAAGGTGGGCTGGGAGATACCAATAACGTCGCCTGACACAGCCTGGAAGCTCCCAGTAGCCATAAAGTGTAACACAGCCAGGAGTTTGTGCAGGCCTGAGACAGAGCGAGAGCGTGCTGTCTCAGGGTCTAGTCCCAGTTTGACAAGGTCATACAGGCGAAAAATGTTGTTTCTATTTAGGCGAAACATCTGTATGACCCTATCATCAGACAATGCGTTTAAGTTTAAACGACCCCTAAAAAAACGTGGCTGGCGCAGCCTCCGCGGCACCTGTACAACCTGCTGACCATGTTGACTTACCTGGCCCAGATTGCTTCCAGACTCATGGACCAGTCTCAGGTATCCCCCAGCAACCAGGAAATCTGTAGCACACACCACAGCCGCCATTTCAGAGTGAGAGAATTTCCAATTGTGCCTGGGACCCTTTTATAGGGCCAAACATTCAGGTGTGAGTAATGGATAATTGACTACACATGTAAACACGCTTCTCAAAAGCAGGTCTGTTTTTTTTTAGGACTTTTTTACGATTTGTATTTTTTCACGGCCGCAAATGCATTTTCACGGTAGACATTACAAATACGAATTGTTAGTAAATGACCGAGATTCATATCTAAACAGCCGCGTTTTGACCGATGGTGTATTCATTCGTAATTTTATTCTTGGACTTGCAAAAAAATACGAATGGCCTCATCACTGCCGTGATTTCTGCTTAGTAAATTCCCGAGATGACACTTTGAAGAAAAAACGGCATCTCGGTCAAAATCGGGACCTTAGTAAATATACCCCCGTGTGTGTAATGGTGGTATGCACGCCGTGTGTGTGTGATGGTGGTATGCACGCTGTGTGTGATGGTGGTATGCGCACAGTGTGTGATGGTGGAATGCACGCTGTGTGTGTGTGTGATGGTGGAATGCACGCTGTGTGTGTGTGTGATGGTGGAATGCACGCTGTGTGTGTGTGTGATGGTGGAATGCACGCTGTGTGTGTGATGGTGGAATGCATGCTGTGTATGTGTGATGGTGGTATGCACGCCGTGTGTGTGTAATGGTGGTATGCACGCCGCGTGTGTGTAATGGTGATATGCACGCCGTGTGTGTGTAATGGTGGTATGCACACTGTGTGTGATGGTGGTATGCGCACAGTGTGTGATGGTGGAATGCACGCTGTGTGTGTGTGTGATGGTGGAATGCACGCTGTGTGTGTGTGTGATGGTGGAATGCACGGTGTGTGTGTGTGTGTGTGTGTGTGTGTGTGTGATGGTGGAATGCATGCTGTGTGTGTGTGATGGTGGAATGCACCACCATCCACGATGTGCGGGCACGCCGTTCGAATATGTGTGTGTAATGGTGGTATGCACGCTGTGTGTAATGGTGGTATGCTCACTGTGTGTGTAATGGTGGTATGCACGCTGTGTGTGGGGGGGGGGATGGTGGTATGCACGCTGTATGTGTGATGGTGATATGCACACTGTGTGTGTGTGTAATGCACGCTGTGTGTGATGGAATGCACGCTGTGTGTGATGGTGGTATGCATGCTGTGTGTATGTGTGTATTGGTGGTATGCTCACTGTGTGTGTGTGGGGGGGATGGTGGTATGCACGCTGTATGTGTGATGGTGATATGTACGCTGTGTGTGTGTGTGTGTGTGTGTGTGTAATGCACGCTGTGTGTGATGGTGGAATGCACGCTGTGTGTGTGTAATGCACGCTGTGTGTGATGGTGGAATGCACGCTGTGTGTGTCGAAAGCACGCTGTGTGTGATGGTGGAATGCACGCTGTGTGTGTGTAATGCACGCTGTGTGTGTGATGGTGGAATGCACGCTGTGTATGTGATGGTGGAATGCACGCTGTGTGTGTGTGGGGGGGGTATGCACGCTGTATGTGTGATGGTGGTATGCATGCTGTGTGTGTGATGGTGGAATGCACGCTGTGTGTGTGTGGGGGGATGGTGGTATGCACGCTGTATGTGTGATGGTGGTATGCATGCTGTGTGTGATGGTGGAATGCACGCTGTGTGGGTGTGTGATGGTGGAATGCACGCTGTGTGTGTGTGTGATGGTGGAATGCACGCTGTGTGTGTGTGTGTGTGTGTGATGGTGGAATGCACGCTGTGTGTGTGTGTGTGTGTGTGTGTGATGGTGGAATGCACGCTGTGTGTGTGTGTGTGTGTGTGTGTGTGATGGTGGAATGCACGCTGTGTGTGTGTGTGTGTGATGGTGGAATGCACGCTGTGTGTGTGTGTGTGTGTGTGTGTGTGTGTGTGTTTGATGGTGGAATGCACGCTGTGTGTGTGTGATGGTGGAATGCACGCTGTGTGTGTGTGATGGTGGAATGCACGCTGTGTGTGTGATGGTGGTATGCATGCTGTTTGTGTGGGTGGTATGCACGCTGTGTGTGTGTGATGGTGGTATGCATGCTGTTTGTGTGGGTGGTATGCATGCTGTTTGTGTGGGTGGTATGCACGCTGTGTGTGTGTGATGGTGGTATGCATGCTGTGTTTATGTGTGTAATGGTGGTATGCTCACTGTGTGTGTAATGGTGGTATGCACGCTGTGTGTGTGTGGGGGGGGATGGTGGTATGCACACTGTATGTGTGATGGTGATATGCACGGTGTGTGTGTGTGTGTGTGTGTGTGTAATGCACGCTGTGTGTGGTGGAATGCACGCTGTGTGTGTGTGTGTGATGGTGGTATATATGCTGTGTGTATGTGTGTAATGGTGGTATGCTCACTGTGTGTGTGTGTGGCGGGGGGATGGTGGTATGCACACTGTATGTGTGATGGTGAAATGCACGCTGTGTGTGTAATGAACGCTGTGTGTGATGATGGAATGCACGCTGTGTGTGTGTGTAATGCATGCTGTGTGTGTGTGTGATGGTGGAATGCACGCTGTGTGTGTGTGTGATGGTGGAATGCATGCTGTGTGGGTGTGATGGTGGAATGCACGCTGTGTGTGTGTGATGGTGGAATGCACGCTGTGTGTGTGTGTGATGGTGGAATGCACGCTGTGTGTGAGTGTGATGGTGGAATGCACGCTGTGTGGGTGTGTGATAGTGGAATGCACGCTGTGTGGGTGTGTGATGGTGGAATGCACGCTGTGTGTGTGTGATGGTGGAATGCACGCTGTGTGTGAGTGTGATGGTGGAATGCACGCTGTGTGTGAGTGTGATGGTGGAATGCACGCTGTGTGTGTGTGATGGTGGAATGCACGCTGTGTGTGTGATGGTGGAATGCACGCTGTGTGTGTGTGATGGTGGAATGCACGCTGTGTGTGTGTGTGATGGTGGAATGCACGCTGTGTGTGAGTGTGATGGTGGAATGCACGCTGTGTGGGTGTGTGATAGTGGAATGCACGCTGTGTGGGTGTGATGGTGGAATGCACGCTGTGTGTGTGTGATGGTGGAATGCACGCTGTGTGTGTGTGTGATGGTGGAATGCACGCTGTGTGTGAGTGTGATGGTGGAATGCACGCTGTGTGGGTGTGTGATAGTGGAATGCACGCTGTGTGGGTGTGTGATGGTGGAATGCACGCTGTGTGTGTGTGATGGTGGAATGCACGCTGTGTGTGAGTGTGATGGTGGAATGCACGCTGTGTGTGAGTGTGATGGTGGAATGCACGCTGTGTGTGTGTGATGGTGGAATGCACGCTGTGTGTGTGATGGTGGAATGCACGCTGTGTGTGTGTGATGGTGGAATGCACGCTGTGTGTGTGTGTGATGGTGGAATGCACGCTGTGTGTGAGTGTGATGGTGGAATGCACGCTGTGTGGGTGTGTGATAGTGGAATGCACGCTGTGTGGGTGTGTGATGGTGGAATGCACGCTGTGTGTGTGTGATGGTGGAATGCACGCTGTGTGTGTGTGTGTGATGGTGGAATGCACGCTGTGTGTGAGTGTGATGGTGGAATGCACGCTGTGTGGGTGTGTGATAGTGGAATGCACGCTGTGTGGGTGTGATGGTGGAATGCACGCTGTGTGTGAGTGTGATGGTGGAATGCACGCTGTGTGTGAGTGTGATGGTGGAATGCACGCTGTGTGTGAGTGTGATGGCTGTGTGTGTGTGATGGTGGAATGCACGCTGTGTGTGTGTGATGGTGGAGTGCACACTGTGTGTGTGTGATGGTGGAGTGCACGCTGTGTGTGTGTGATGGTGGAATGCACGCTGTGTGTGTGTGATGGTGGAGTGCACACTGTGTGTGTGTGATGGTGGAGTGCACGCTGTGTGTGTGTGATGGTGGAGTGCACGCTGTGTGTGTGATGGTGGAGTGCACGCTGTGTGTTTGTGATGGTGGAGTGCACGCTGTGTGTGTGTGTGTGTGATGGTGGAATGCACGCTGTGTGTGTGATGGTGGAATGCACGCTGTGTGTGTGATGGTGGAATGCACGCTGTGTGTGTGATGGTGGAATGCACGCTGTGTGTGATGGTGGAATGCACGCTGTGTGTGTGATGGTGGTATGCACGCTGTGTGTGTGATGGTGGTATGCACGCTGTGGGTGTGTGATGGTGGAATGCATGCTGTGTGCGTGTGATGGTGGTATGCACGCTGTGTGTATGTGTGTAATGGTGGTATGCCCACTGTGTGTGTAATGGTGGTATGCACGCTGTGTGTGTGTGTGGGGGGGGATGGTGGTGTGCACGCTGTATGTGTGATGGTGATATGCATGCTGTGTGTGTGTAATGCACGCTGTGTGTGTGATGGTGTGTCTGTAATGGTGGTATGCACGCTGTGTGTTTGTGTGTAATGGTGGTATGCTCACTGTGTGTGTAATTGTGGTATGCACGCTGTGTGTGTGTGTGTGGGGGGGGATGGTGGTATGCACACTGTATGTGTGATGGTGATATGCACGCTGTGTGTGTGTAATGCACGCTGTGTGTGATGGTGGAATGCACGCTGTGTGTGTGTGTGTGTGTGTGTGTGTGTGTGTGTGTGTGTGTGTGTGTGTGTGTGATGGTGGTATGCATGCTGTGTGTATGTGTGTAATGGTGGTATGCTCACTGTGTGTGTGTGCGGGGGGATGGTGGTATGCACGCTGTATGTGTGATGGTGATATGCACACTGTGTGTGCGTGTGTGTGTGTAATGCACGCTGTGTGTGTGTGTAATGCACGCTGTGTGTGTGATGGTGGAATGCACGCTATGTGTGTGATGGTGGAATGCACACTATGTGTGTGATGGTGGAATGCACGCTGTGTGTGTGTGTGTGTGATGGTGGAATGCACGCTGTGTGTGTGTGATGGTGGAATGCACGCTGTGTGTGTGTGTGTGATGGTGGAATGCACGCTGTGTGTGTGTGTGTGATGGTGGAATGCACGCTGTGTGTGTGATGGTGGAATGCACGCTGTGTGTGTGTGATGGTGGAATGCACGCTGTGTGTGTGTGTGTGTGTGTGTGATGGTGGAATGCACGCTGTGTGTGTGTGATGGTGGAATGCACGCTGTGTGTGTGTGATGGTGGAATGCACGCTGTGTGTGTGTGATGGTGGAATGCACGCTGTGTGTGTGTGATGGTGGAATGCACGCTGTGTGTGTGTGTGTGTGATGGTGGAATGCACGCTGTGTGTGTGTGATGGTGGAATGCACGCTGTGTGTGTGTGATGGTGGAATGCACGCTGTGTGTGTGATGGTGGAATGCACGCTGTGTGTGTGATGGTGGTATGCACGCTGTGTGTGTGATGGTGGAATGCACGCTGTGTGTGTGTGTGTGTGAAGGTGGAATGCACGCTGTGTGTGTGTGTGTGTGTGTGTGTGTGTGTGTGTGTGTGTGTGTGATGGTGGAATGCACGCTGTGTGTGTGTGATGGTGGATTGCACGCTGTGTGTGTGTGTGATAGTGGAATGCACGCTGTGTGTGTGTGTGATGGTGATATGCACGCTGTGTGTGTGTAATGGTGGTATGCACGCTGTGTGTGTGTGTGTAATGGTGGTATGCACGCTGTGTGTGTGTGTGTAATGGTGGTATGCACGGTGTGTGTGTGTGTGTGTGTGTGTGTGTGTGTGTGTGTGTGTGTAATGGTGGTATGCACGCTGTGTGTGTGTAATGGTGGTATGCACGCTGTGTGTGTGTGTAATGGTGGAATGCACGCTGTGTGTGTGTAATGGTGGAATGCACGCTGTGTGTGTGTAATGGTGGTATGCACGCTGTGTGTGTGTGTGTGTGTAATGGTAGTATGCACACTGCGTGTGTGTGTGTGATGGTGATATGCACGCTGACCTACACACACTGACCCCTATACATACACTGACATACACACGCTGACACTTATATATACACTGACATACACACGCTGACACCTATACATACACCGACATACACACGCAGCATCAGACACAATAATATACACACGCAGCACCCAACACATACATATACATGCACAGAATCACACGCTAATATACACATGCAACTGACACACATGTGGCATTTAACACACGCAGCACCTGACAGACACACACATATACATGCGTAGCACCTTACACATACACATGCAGCACCTGACACACACACACATACAAGTGCACCACCTAACACACATACATATACACGCGCAGCACCTGACACACACACATACACGCGCGACACCTGACACACACACATACACATGCAGCACCTGACACTCGCACACACATATATGCGCACGCAGCATCTGACACACACACAATGCACAACACCTGACACTCACACACATATATACACTTGGAGCACCTGACACACACACACATACACTCGCAGCACCTGACACACACACACACATACACGCGCAGCACCTGACACACACACACATATACACTTGCAGCACCTGACACACACATACATACACACACAGCACCTGACACATGTACACATGCAACACCTGACACTTACACACTCACATATACACGCGCAACACCAGACACACACACGGCAGATGACACCCTAATATAAACACGCAGCACCTAAAACACACATACATATACACGTGCAGCACCTGACACTCACACATACACTTGCAGCACCTGACACACACATACGTGTAGTCCCTGATACACACACACATACACCTCAGCATCTAACAACCACACGCGCAACACCTGACACACACACACACGAGCGTGGCAGCTCATGCATACACACGCAGCATCAGACACACTAATATACACATGCAGCACCTGACACACACAAACACACGCACAGCACCTGACACACACACACATACACGCGCAGCATCAGACACACACATATACACGCGTAGCATCAGACCAGTGACGTGCGGTGAGGTCAATGGCTGGGGAGGCACTGGATTCTCCAGTACATCCCCAGCAGCACAAGAACAGCATAATACGTTAGAGTACATGGGGGGTGGGCTGGTACTGCAGCCATTGTGTATATACTGTGATTACAGGGCAGCAGGGGTGTATCTACTCTTTGGAAGGATGCCATTCATCAGGGGTGCCGGCGAGAGGGGCGCAGTACAGTCATTGATAGTAGCTGCTACTGGCATGGCACCTATGCAGCATGTACTGTATGTGAGGCCAAGTAAGAGCCCAAGCTGGAGCTTACTGTACCTCGGCCCCTCCACCAGCAACGGAATGCCACGACTTGCCGCCAGTGAAGGGCACTGTCATTAAAGAAGACAAGGCGACACGCTCACCCATAACGTACTCCGCCAGAGGCTTCATTCCCGCCCAGCATCTCCCAGAGATGCCTCTGCTGTTCCTCAATCGCTTTCCCTGGCCCGCATATACCACTCTGAGAGGGGGAACTGTGGGAGATAGAGGAGGGTGGGCCGGCGGAGACAGAAGGTGGCCACAGCTGTCAGAAGATACCAGGGAGGTAGCGGTGGAGATAATCCGGCAGCTGGTGTCCGACAGCCCGGGAGTATGGGTGAGTGAAGGAAGTGTGTGTGTGTGTGTGTGTGTGTGTGTGTGTGTGTGTGTGTGTGTGTATGTACACAGTACATACATAGAGTGATTGGCCTTTCCAGGGGATTCCACCCTGATACTGTACATAGACATTATTCTATACAGTAGTAGCATATACAAAAAGAATACTTAAAACGCACACATAGAAGAGAATACATACAGTACATACTAATGTATACACACTGCTGCAGAGTCAGTGGGAGGCGAAGTGCCGGAGACAGTCACTGCCTCACTGGTTCAGCATCCACTTCACCGCTACCCTGCGCCTTACCCGACCCAAATAATTCACACAGCTTCACAAGAGAAGTGTCTTGGAGGAGCCGTGCGCTACCGCTGCGGCTCTCCCTACTTGCAAGCAGACTCTCAGTGCACCCGCATTATAGTAGATACTGCCTGTGGATTTGTCCTCCACATTAAAAAAAATAAGAATAGTTCAGCAGCGTCGATTGAGTGGCGGCCATGGGGGGAGGGGGGGTTCTAGGTACTCAGAAACCCCCCCTGCGTGCGCAGCAGCACTGCTCCAGCGCTTACCTGTCCAAGATGAGTACCTTTATCATCCTCGCTTCCTGTTGAACGGCTGTAGGCTGGATACTCCGGGGGGATAGGGTGGGTGGGGGGGGGTGAAGGTGTCGAGAGCACTGTATGCTGCTACCGGCTGCTTCTGTGTATCGAGGGGGCTCTTTGTGCTGCAGCCACCACTTCTGGGGATTCGGTGAAAACCGGACCGGACCAGATTCCGGAACCCAGGACGAGACCTGCTCCCTGCAGCGACCCCTGCCGCTGAGGAGCTTTGTATGCGCGTTCCCGTCCGGGGGGGGGGGGGGGGGCATGTCTCTAACAGGCTGTCAATGGGGACCGGGGTGACGGAGAGCGAGAGTTTATTTAATATTATTTATTTGAGATTAAATGTAACAATAAAATCAGACCTTGGTAATACCATATAACATATATGTATGTATATTTTATATATATATATATATATATATATATATATATATATATATTCACAGGAACAGTCCACACTCTGGCCTTATCCACAGATGCTGGGGTGGCTTCCAAACAAAAATGAATCCTCAAGATCCATTAGTACAAATATATCCAATAAAGTAGGAGCACTCACCAGTCTTCATAATATTCTGATTTTTATTAGCAGCAAGACATCAATAGAGGGGTGTAATCGACGTTTCGGTTCCCAGTGGAACCTTTGTCAAGATCATAGAGCACAATAAGTGGTCCCCTTATAAACCCTAAAGTGACCCTCCCCCTAATTAATGTAATTATGGTTTATCAAGTAATCCACCAACATCCAACATCTAAAATCTACATGTAAAGACACTACATAGACAAACACAACATATACATAAAAGATAGAATCCATAGTTACCGGATAGACACATGATTCACTACTACCCGCTATACTCAGCGGTAAACTTGCGGCGTGCGTTTCACTGCGTGCGTTTGACTTCCGGTATCTGGAACGCAAGTTCTCAATTTCATCACTCGAATCTCACATAGAATACCGGCTCACAATAATCCAGTCTCCATGGAGACATGACAACAAATCAGAAGGATTTGTAACCAGAGCAGCATCTTAAAAATGTTTGTTAATATGGTGTAGCCAAATTGTGAGATATTGATAGAGACAAAATAGTGAACCTTACATGTGTCTATTCGGAAAGGTCACACAAAGTCAGCAGCACGTGAACTATAGTAAATTCTAGCAAAATCTAATCTCTAGAGTATAATTAATAACTCAAGATGAAATGAATATAAACCTGGGCATGGACACAGACCGTCCACTTAAAGGAGCCACAGAAAGCAAAAAAATATAATAAAAATAAAAATAAAAATAAAAAATAATAAAAATGAAAAAGAAAAAAGAAAAAGCAGATATTTATTCCATATGTCCATGAAAATTCATTCCAGAAAGATGCCATATTGGATGCCCTCATTCAGGCCCTTGGGGCGTATAGTGTCCAGTCGAAAGATCCATGAAGCCTCGCGTTGGAGCAATCATTTTGCTCTATCCCCACCTCTCTTTAAAGGAGCTCTACGATCTATAATCATACATTTCAATGAAGCCAGAGTATGTTTCGCCTCAAAAAAGTGCCTAGCAACAGGCTTATCCGAATGTCCCTCACTTAGTGCTGTTCTGATGGACAAGCGGTGATTCGCCATCCTTTCACGGAATGGACGCACCGTTTTGCCCACATACATCAGGGAACATGGACACGTAAGTGTGTAGATGATAAAATCAGAGGTACAACTCACTCGCTGGCTGATCTTAATTTTTTGTCCTGTATGTGGATGGTGGAAATATTCTCCGGAGGTCATGCTCCTGCAAGTCGTGCAATTCACGCATCGATAACACCCCTTTTTTTGTACTGATAGCCAAGAATCAGATTCTGATCTTAATGGTCTATCTGGTTGCATGAGAATATCCTTTAGATTTTGTCCTCTTCTAAAGCTGATAAGAGGCTTAGCTGGTAAATGCTTGCACAGGACTGGATCACTTTTAACCACCGGCCAGAGATTTTTAACTGCTCGTCGAACCACAGGACCCGCAGTGTCAAATGTTGTTGAGACCACAAAGGGATTTTGCGGCCTACATTGTTTCCTGACATTTCCTGTTGAGAAAATCTTTAAAGCTTTTTGTATACAATTGTCAATAGTCTGTTGACTGTAACCCCTAGAGGAAAATTTTAATTTCATCTCTTCCATTTGTATCTTGGCTGTATCGGGTTCTGAGTTATTTCGGAGCACTCGCAAAAATTGTGAAATCGGCATATTCTGTTTAAGCGAGCCTGGGTGGTGGCTACCAAAATGTAATAAAGCATTGCGATCTGTGGACTTCCTGAACAGTCTGTGTCCATACCCAGTCTCTGTGGCATAGACGGTTACATCAAGAAAATTGATCTCACCCCCACTATATTCCATGGTAAATCTAATTGGAGAGTCAAGGCCATTGAGGTGCTCCAGCATCTCCTGGAGTGCCACCTCACTTCATGTCCAGATTAGAAATACATCATCAATGAAGCGACAATAGAAGCCGATACTATCCCCAAATAGCGGGAAAATGTGTGTATTCTCATAAGCATCCATATATATATTTGCGTACGATGGCGCTATATTACTGCCCATCGCGGTCCCCGCCATTTGGAGATAGTATCGGCCGCCATACTGAAAATAATTGCACGTAAGAGTCAATTCTAACAGATTAACCAGGAATTCAATCAGTGGAGAGACCATCTGCGTACTAGACAAAGCTCTGCGTACAGCCATCAAACCATCACTGTGTGGTATGACGGTGTATAGAGACACCACATCCATGGTGACAAGGATCCCCCGCAGCGAAGATGGAAGTGTACTAATCAAACCCAAAAAAATCACTAGTATCCTGTATGTAGCTCTTGGTCTTTTTAACATATATCTGAAGAAAACTATCTAGATATTGTGCCACAGATGAAAATAGAGAGTTCCGGGCCGAAATAATCGGTCGACCCGGAGGTCCCACCAGGGTCTTGTGTATCTTGGGTAGCAGGTAAAGCATAGGACAAATGGGATAATCAGTTTTAAGAAAATTTAGTACATCAGAGTCAATCCACCCATTAGAAAAACCAAATTCTAGGCTGCTATCCAGACGGTTCTTAAAGGGAATTGTGGGGTCTCCCCCCAGCACCCTGTAAGTATCCCTGTCTGATAGCTGTACTGTTATAATATATAACACTGTATTGTATACACCCCCTCCCCTTATGCAGGAAGCGGCTATATATGATATGTATGTACAGTAGCACAGCACCAGCATCTCCCTGTGCTGCTCCCCCCTCCCTCCCTCCCTCCCTCTATCCGGGCACAGCAGCAGCGGGGTAGGATGCTGTCATGTCTCCCCACACACAGCAGCACACGGACCCATCCACACTGCTCTGTCTCCTCCTCCAATCAACAACACTCTTACCTCATCCGAGCAGCTTTGTCTTCTGCTCAGACCTTCAGTTGCATAGACTGCATGTGTGTATTCCAATGAGCACACAAATCTGTGAATTAGCAGCTGCACCATTGTGTGAGTGACAGCAATCTCACTCTGTGAGAGTGCTGAATCTGCACTTACCCACAGGCTGTGATGGAATACCATATCTGTATTGCGCAAGGAACACGTCCATTAAGGCGTCAGCCTTAATGATCGGAATTTCATTGCTTTTTGGAGTTTGAGTGGAAGAGTTACAACTGGTTTCTGAAATGCCAGATCATGTGTAACAAGCCTTAATGGGACATGTGAAACCGTAAGGTTTTTTGTCTATGGAATTTCATCGCTTTTTTCAATTTATTTTTTTAATTCAGAAATGTAATATTTCACTGTAATATATATATATATATATATATATATACAAACAGAAAGTTCAGCACTCACCATAGCAAGCTCACTTATCCTCATAACATCAATAAATAAATGATGGGGGTTTAGTTAGTGAATTGGCCAATGCACGGAAGCCTGCATACCGCTCGCCAAGGTACCCCACCTTCATGCAGGTCCTACACTATCACAAAGTCTCAAAAATTAAAACAGTTGCAAGGTTTTAATTTGCTAGGGATCTTCCGTGAGCATTTCCTGCAGATCTGGATACCAGGTCCGTCGTGGCCAATCTGGAACAACGAGGATTGTTCTCACTCCTTTTCTTCTTACTATTCTCAACACCTTTGGTATGAGAGGAAGAGGAGGAAATACATAGACGGACCGGAACACCCACGGTGTCACGAGGGCGTCTACCGCTACTGCCTGAGGGTCTCTTGACCTTGCGCAATACCTCTGTAGCTTTTTGTTGAGGCGGGACGCCATCATGTCTATCTGTGGCAGTTCCCACCGACTCACAATCTGTGCGAAGACTTCTGGATGAAGTCCCCACTCTCCCGGGTGTAGGTCGTGTCTGCTGAGGAAGTCTGCTTCCCAGTTGTCCACTCCCAGAATGAACACCGCTGACAGTGCACTTACATGATTCTCCACCAAGCGAAGAATCCTGGTGGCTTCCGCCATTGCCGCTCTGCTCCTTGTGCCGCTTTGGCAGTTTACATGAGCCACTGCGGTGTGTTGTCTGACTGGATCAGAACTAATTGGTCGCGAAGTAAGGCCTCCGCTTGACGTAGGGCGTTGTATATGGCCCTTAGTTCCAGGATGTTGATGTGCAGACAAGTCTCTTGACTTGACCAAAGACCCTGGAAATTTCTTCCCTGTGTGACCGCTCCCCAACCGCGGAGGCTTGCATCCTTGGTCACCAGGATCCAATCCTGAATGCCGAATCTGCGGCCCTCGAGAAGGTGAGCACTCTGCAGCCACCACAGGAGTGACACCCTGGCCCTGGGGGACAGGGTGATCAACCGATGCATCTGTAGATGTGATCCGGACCACTTGTCCAACAGATCCTATTGGAAAGTCCTCGCATGGAACCTGCCAAAGGGAATGGCCTCGTATGATGCCACCATCTTTCCCAGGACTCGAGTGCAATGATGCACGGACACCTGTCTTGTTTTCAAAAGGTTCCTGACCAGAGTCATAAGTTCCTGGGCTTTTTCTATCAGAAGATAAACCCTTTTCTGGGTCGTGTCCAGAATCATGCCCAAGAAGGGCAGACGAGTCGTAGGAACCAACTGCGACTTTGGGATATTGAGAATCCAGCCGTGTTGTTGTAACACTTTCAGTGAAAGAGATACGCTGTTCAGCAACTGCTCTCTTGATCTCGCTTTTATGAGGAGATCGTCCAAGTACGGGATAATTGTGACACCCTGCTTGCGCAGGAGCACCATCATTTCCACCATTACCTTGGTGAAAATCCTCTGAGCCGTTGAGAGACCAAACGGCAACGTCTGAAATTGGTAATGACAGTCCTGTACCGCAAATCTTAGGTACGCCTGATGAGGTGGATAAATGGGGACATGAAGGTACGCATCCTTTATGTCCAGTGACACCATAAAATCCCCCCCTTCCAGGCTGGCGATGACCGCTCTTAGCGATTCCATCTTGAACTTGAACCTCTTCAAGTATAGGTTCAGAGATTTCAAATTCAATATGGGTCTGACCGAACCGTCCGGGTTCGGAACCACAAACATGGTCGAATAATACCAAAGAAAACCAAGTGGCGCTTAACAATCATGTAATAGGAAACATTTAATAAAAATACAAATAAAATACAATACAACAACCTCCCGGGGGTGTGATACAATGTTAAAACATCACAATAATGTTGATAAACAATGTGATATACCAAAACACCTGGTATTTGATTAGAGCACTTGGAAACATATAATGAGGGTTCAATTGCCAATGTTATCACGGGGAGTCTCAGGTTTGGGCAGAGAACAGTATATACATACTGGGATGTGTATCTGCAGGGTATTTTCCAAATAGATAGCTCACAGTGGCGTGCCCACAGGTTGTTACCCGTGACCCGGGTTGAGATGCGTTATTCAGCCAATGTGAGCAATGTGAGCAAATGTTGAAATGAATGGAAATATGTGTACCAGTTATCGCTGGGCAGGAGCTTTCGATTCCTGCTCCCTGGTGCTGTCCCGTTAGCCAGGGAGATGTTAAACACCAGAGTCTCAGCGATGGATGGAGAGCGGTGCTGTGGTGCACAGGGAACCCGGCTCAGCCGTCCTCGCCGAGACGCTGCCGCATCCAAGAGCTCCGTATCCCCCTGCACGGAGACCGACCACCGGTGGAGCCGGAGTGGTGGCAAAGGTCAGGCCAAGTGCACAGACCAGCGGCCCGTCTGTCGCTCGTGCTGCCAAGCAGTGTGGAGGCGGCTGTAGCTGGAGCCGTGTGAGTTGGAAGCTGCGGACTGGGATGCCCGAGCCGCAGCCGTCAATCTAGGTTCCCGTGCACGGCTTTGGTGGGGGGTGGACGTACACAGCGGTACCGGTCCTCGTAGAATGTCCTGTATTCCTTAACGCATTTCAACGCCAACCGGGCGTCTTTCTCAAAAGGCAGGTATGAATATGGTCGAATAATACCCCCTTCCCTGTTGAAGGAGGGGAACCTCGACCACCACCTGCTGAAGATACAATTTTTGTATTGCATTTAACACTATCTCCCTCTCTAGGGGGGAAGACGGTAGGGCCGATTTGAAAAACCGGCGAGGAGGCACCTCTTCGAATTCCAGCTTGTAACCCTGAGACACAATTTCTATTGCCCAGGGATCCACCTGGGAGTGAACCCACATGTGGCTGAAATTCCGAAGACGTGCCCCCACCAGTGGAGCCCCAGCGTCATGCGGTGGATTTTGCAGAGGCCGGGGAGGACTTCTGTTCCTGGGAACTAGCTGTATTGTGCAGCTTCTTTCCTCTGCCCCTCCCTCTGGCAAGAAAGGACGTACCTCGGACTTTCTTGTTTCTTTGTGAACGAAAGGACTGCATTTGATAATGCGGTGCTCTCTTAGGCTGTGAGGGAACATAAGGCAAAAAATTTGACTTTCCAGCCGTAGCTGTGGAGACCAGGTCCGATAGACCTTCACCGAACAATTCCTCACCCCTGTAAGGTAAAACCTCCATATGCCGTTTTGAGTCGGCATCACCTGTCCATTGCCAAGTCCACAGGACCCTTCTGGCAGAAATCGACATAGCGTTTATTCTAGAACCCAGCAGACTAATGTCTCTTTGAGCATCTCTCATATAAAGGACAGCGTCTTTAATATGCCCCAGGGTCAATAAAACAGTATCCCTATCTAGGGTATCAAACTCCTCTGATAAGGTATCAGTCCATGCCGCTACTGCACTACAGACCCAGGCCGACGCGATTGCCGGTCTGAGCAAGGTACCTGAATGTGTATAAATGGACTTCAGGGTACACTCCTGTTTGCGATCAGCAGCATCCTTGAGGATAGCCGTATCCTGGGACGGCAGGGCTACCTTTTTGGATTAGCGAGTTAAAGCTTTGTCCACCCTAGGGGAGGATTCCCATCGTAACCTGTCCGTTGGCGGGAAAGGATACGCCATAAGAATCCGTTTGGAAATCTGCAGTTTTTTATCTGGAGATTCCCAAGCTTTTGCACATAACTCATTCAGTTCGTGTGAGGGGGGAAAAGTTACCTCAGGTTTCTTTCCCTTATACATATAAACCCTTGTGTCAGGGACAGGGGTTTCCTCTGTGATGTGCAAAACCTCCTTAATTGCTATAATCATATATCGGAGTGATTTAGCCAACTTTGGCTGTAACTTTGCATCATCGTAATCGACAATGGAGTCAGAATCCATGTCGGTATCTGTGTCAACAATTTGGGATAGTGGGCGCTTATGAGACCCTGACGGTCACCGCGACATAGGATCAGGCACGGGTTGAGACCCTGACTGTCCCAATGCATCAGCCTTGTCTAATCTTTTATGCAAAGAATTAACATTATCATTTAAAACCTTCCACATATCCATCCAATCAGGTGTCGGCGCCGTCGGCGGAGACACCACATTCATTTGCTCCCGCTCCTCTCCCACATAGCCTTCCACATCAGACATGTCGACACAAGCGTACCGACACACCACACACACAGGGAATGTCCTTTCTGAAGACAGTTCCCCCACGAGGCCCTTTGGAGAGACAGAGAGAGAGTATGCCAGCACACACCCCAGCGCTATATAACCCAGGAATAACACAGTAACTTAATGTTAACCCAGTAGCTGCTGTTAATATACTTTTTTGCGCCTAATTATGTGCCCCCCCTCTCTTTTCAACCCTCTTCTACCGTGTATCAGCAGGGGAGAGCCTGGGGAGCTTCCTCTCAGCGTGCTGTGGAGAAAAAATGGCGCTGGTGAGTGCTGAGGGAGAAGCCCCGCCCCCTCGGCGGCGGGCTTCTGTCCCGCTTAAATTTTATTTCTTTGGCGGGGGCTCCTACATATATACAGTGCCCAGCTGTATATATGTGTTTATTTGCCAGAATGAGGTCCCAAATGCTGCCCAGGGCGCCCCCCCCCCTGCGCCCTGCACCCTAACAGTGACCGGAGTATGTGTAGGTGTGTGGAGCAATGGCGCACAGCTGCAGTGCTGTGCATTACCTCCAGTGAAGATCACGAAGTCTTCTGCCGCCTGTGAAGTCTTCTTGCTTCTCATACTCACCCGGCTTCAGTCTTCCGGCTCTGCGAGGGGGACGGCGGCGCGGCTCTAGGACGGACGGCGAGGGTTAGATCCTGCGTACCGATCCCTCTGGAGCTAATGGTGTCCAGTAGCCTAAGAAGCAGGACCTAGCTTCAGAGAGTAGGGCTGCTTCTCTCCCCTCAGTCCCACGATGCAGGGAGTCTGTTGCCAGCAGAGCTCCCTGAAAATAAAAAACCTAACAAAAAACTTTCTATCAGCAAACTCAGGAGAGCTCACTGAAAAGCACCCAGCTCCTCTGGGCACAGAATCAAACTGAGGTCTGGAGGAGGGGCAGAGAGGGAGGAGCCAGTGCACACCAGGAACTAAATTCTTTCTTAAAGTGCCCATGTCTCCTGCGGAGCCGGTCTCTCCCCATAGTCCTTACGGAGTCCCCAGCATCCTCTAGGACGTTAGAGAAACTGCAAATTACAATGTCCTGCAATCAGATAGTCACTGCCCAGGGATAGTGAAAAATTTTCCCATGCAAGTGTGCGATTGCATGTGTATGCTGTGCGAAAATTCCCCTCAGTCAGTGGACAGCTGTAAAACCGTTCGCATCACACTCACCATCGAATGATTTTCCCATTCTGTGCAGTGTGTGCAGTCTGTGCGCAGCTCAATACGTACTCTTCCAGTGCAAAGAAATCAGGCTGATCGGAGCTGACGTCACACACCTGCCCTGAAAACGCTTGGGAACGCCTGTGTTTTTCCTGACACTCCCAGAAAACGGCCAGTTACCACTCACAAATGTACTCTTCCTGTCAATCACCTTGCGAACAGCTGTGCAATCAAAATTTTCGCACCATCCTGTCGCTGTATGGCAACGTGCATGCGCATTGCAGTGCATACGCATGCACAGTAGTTCAATAAACGCCCGCTGTGCGAAAACGCACAGCAACGATCAGGTCTGAGTCGGCCCTATGTCGTCATGTGAAAAGGCAAAATACAGTGGTCCTATACTGGATGCACCCACCTGCTATATCATTGTAGCCTACTGTATGGATCTGCACTGTAATTGAGGTCTGCAGGCTAGCTACTGTACAGTATATGCACGTCCAGATGGAGAGATGTAGCTGAGTGATTAACATAAAATAAAGCCTGCATGGTAAGCAATGATGCACTCTAGCTGCTGAAATGTGCCTGAACAGTGGAGCTGTACCTGTCACAGCACCTCACACCAAGCCCATTACCAATCTCGCAGCAGAAATGGCCAGACAGCCAATTAACTAGGATTGTTACTGCAACAATGAAGCATACAATACTGTCAGAGTAAGATAACTGCAAATTGCTTCTGACAGGAAAAATTATTTTGTGTAGTTCGGGGTGTTAGGATGATTAGCATTTCTGGTGTAAGAAATAGAAAACGACATTAAAAACTTAAAATTTATGTCCGTAACTTAATTAATTGGACATATTTTCACTTGTGTACATCTCTACATTGTCCATGGGGGGTCATTCTGAGTTGATCGCTAGCTGCCATTGTTCGCTGCGTAGCGATCAGTGCAAAAAAATTACTAATCTGCGCATGCGTATGCACCGCAATGCGCTCGTGCATCGTACGGGTACGAAGTCCACTGTGGTTTTGCACTGGTTCTAGCGACGATTCCAATCGCACAGCCGAACGCAAGGAGATTACCAGAAAGACGGCATATATGGGTGTCAACTGACCGTTTTTTGGGAGTGTTTGGAAAAACGCAGGCGTGGTCGGGCGTTTGCTGGGTGGGAATCTGACGTCATAACCGTGTCACTCGTCGCTGTAATCATCGCACAGAATAAGTAAGTACAGTGCTGGCCTTGTTCTGCACAAAAAGTGTTTGCAGGCGCTCTGCTGCACAGGCGTTCGCACTCCTGCAAAGCGAAAATACACTCCCCCGTGGGCGGCGACTATGCGTTTGCACAGCTGCTAAAAACTGCAAGCGAGCGATCAACTCGGAATGACCCCCATAGTGCTGCCATTTTCAGAGCATGTGCAGTGTAAATTCATTCAATGTACATTCCGCAATGGAACATATATTCAACACTGCATTAGCCCCATAATGTCCCTTCATTCATTTATCCAATTATTGTGAACTAAAATGTATTAAAGAATAAAAACGGTGTGCATGATACCAGGAAGGTGTTTAATGTACGACTACTTAAAGCATCTCTCAATCAGTTCACAAATATGTTTCCTGCACCGAGAACATAAAAAAAACCCAAAAGGCTATAATCTGGAACTAATCGTTAACCTAAGCCTATAAGAGAGAGAAGCCAGACTTGAATATATCAACAGGAAGCCGACGGGAATTAAGACTTCAAATAATTTTGCTAAAGACAAGAAAACAACAGCAGTGCTTGATCATAGCAGAACAGGATTCACAGACTCTGGAACCATCTAAAAATTATTGTTGGAAACTGTCATTTTAGATGGGTCATAAGCACTTATCTCGGGTTACTGTCGAAGGACCCTTGAAGTTTCATCAACTGGAGTCAGGGGTGCAACATGGCAACAGCAGGCACTACAGAAAACGTTGGTGCATACTTTGCTTCTCCTTGGTTGTCCACACCACTATATTATGTTTTTCACTTTAAAAATATTATCTATGTTGCTGAAAATCTTTACAAATATGTATAATGGGGCTGATTTACCACATGGCCACTGCAGCACACTTACTAAAGAGTCCCTCCGTGTATGCAGCAGCAGAACATTTGTATTTTCCATCTGCAGCCGCAGTTATCATAAGTAGTATCTGGACATGCACCAATTCCATGCTGGGTGTAAAGAAACCATCAGAAACAGGAGCCCCATCTCCAGCCACACGCTACTGGGGTTGGCTTACACGCATATGATACTCCCACTAGGCTGAACTGTACTGTGTGTCTGCATGGTTGCCGCCCCAAAACACTTATTTCAAGGAAACAGTGGTCCGATGAAACCATCTGCATCACTTGCGATCTCTGTTCACGTGTGTAACCCTGATTTGCTGCATACTATGGGGGCAGGGGCATTTCTACAGAGGAGGGGGCCCGTGTGTACCTCCGGGTGGGCCCCCTCCTCTACACGGCGCTGTAGACTCCGGCACTGTGCATGCGCAGGTCTCCGGAAACATGGCGCACCGCCATGATCCGGAGACCAATTTGGCTACCGTGCATGTGCGGTGGCCATTTTGGCTGCGATTTCCGGCGTGATCACAGCTCCCGGCGCTGTACTCTGGAAAGGTAAGTATTAAAATGGGTGCAATGGGTGTGGTGGGGGCCCCCCTGGACCCAGGCCCTTGTGCACCGCACACATTGCACCCATTACAGAAACGCCAATGAATGGGGGTCATTCCGACCTGATCGCATGCTAGGTTTTTTCTCTGCACTGCGATCAGGTCCGAACTGAGCATGGTATACATTGCAATTCGCAGGTGTGTCGTATGGGTGCAAAGCGGATCATTGCTGAGCGATGGATTTTACAAAGAATCCATTCGCACAGCCGATCGCAAGGAGATTGCAGGAAGAAGGCGTTTGTGGGTGTCAACTGACCATTTTCTGGGAGTGTTTGGAAAAACGCAGGTGTGTCCAAGCGTCTGCAGGGCGGGTGTCTGACGTCAATTCCGGACAAGAACAGGCTGAAGTGATCGCAGCGGCTGAGTAAGTTCTGAGCTACTCAGAAACCGCACAAAACTTTTTTGTACCGCTCGGCTGCACATGCGTTCGCACACTTGCAAAGCAAAAATACATTCCCCTATAGGTGGAGACTATCTGTTCACAGCGCTGCAAAAAATAGCTAGCAAGCTATCAACTCGGAATGACCCCCCTATATGCAGACAATTCCATCTTGCACCGCTGTCCTTGTAATTATGGGCTGTTTATTGGTAATTTTTGGAATATCTGCAGCTCTGTTGTGCAGCTATTCATTTTCTTGGCTTCATAAGCCTTTTCAGGAATCCTTGCCTATTAAAACTGTATTTTTGGGGGGGGTTTAAAAATGTGTTGCAAATTACTAATCGAATTAGTGCAATAACCAATAAAAAATGTTGTCTATGCAATAAAGACCGTCACCAATATCCCCAGTGATTCATTTAAACTTTTACCATAGTTCTACACTTCAGCCCAATGTATCTTGTTCTTGCGTATAGGGTTAGTATGAGTCCTCAATTATGAATGAGTTGCAGTAGCTCCAGTTTGCATCTCTTTTCATTTCTGGGCGGCAGCTTCACTTGCTGATATCAGCAGTTGCATTGCTTATATAATCGCACTTGTAGCTGCATTAGCGTACTTCTTTGAATTAGGCCCAGTTAGAGATGAGCGGGTTCGGTTTCTCGGAAACCGAACCCCCCCGAACTTCAGCCTTTTTACACGGGTCCGAGGCAGACTCGGATCTTCCCGCCTTGCTCGGCTAACCCGAGTGCGCCCGAACGTCATCATCCCGCTGTCGGATTCTCGCGAGGCTCGTATTCTATCGCGAGACGCGGATTCTATATAAGGAGCCGCGCGTCGCCGCCATTTTCACACGTGCATTGAGATTGATAGGGAGAGGACGTGGCTGGCGTCCTCTCCGTTTAGAGTAGAGTAGAGAGTCTAGAGACACTTGATTTACTAATTTTGGGGAGCATATTAGGACGGAGTACTACTTGCTGATAGTGTGACCAGTGACCACCACTTTAATTAATCCGTTCTCTGCCTGAAAAAAAACGATACACAGTGTGACACAGTCACATACCATATCTGTGCTCAGCCTCAGTGTGCCCTCAGTGTGCTGCATCATCTATGTAATACTGTATATCTGACTGTGCTGAGTGCTCACTGCTCACACAGCTTAATTGTGGGGGAGACTGGGGAGCAGTTATAGCAGGAGTACATATTTTAACAGTGCACACTTTTGCTGCCAGAGTGCCACTGCCAGTGCCAGTGTGACTGACCAGTGACCACTACTACTTGCTGATAGTGTGACCAGTGACCACCAGTTTAATTAATCCGTTCTCTGCCTGAAAAAAAACGATACACAGTGTGACACAGTCACATACCATATCTGTGCTCAGCCTCAGTGTGCCCTCAGTGTGCTGCATCGTCTATGTAATACTGTTTATCTGACTGTGCTGAGTGCTCACTGCTCACACAGCTTAATTGTGGGGGAGACTAGGGAGCAGTTATAGCAGGAGTACATATTTAACAGTGCACACTTTTGCTGCCAGAGTGCCACTGCCAGTGCCAGTGTGACTGACCAGTGACCACTGACCACCAGTATATTGTGATTGTCTGCCTGAAAAAGTTAAACACTCGTCGTGTGGTGTTTTTATTCTATAAACGCATTCTGCTGACAGTGTCCAGCAGGTCCGTCATTATATAATATATACCTGTCCGGCTGCAGTAGTGATATATATATATATTTTTTATATCATTATCATCCAGTCTATATTAGCAGCAGACGCAGTACGGTAGTCCACGGCTGTAGCTACCTCTGTGTCGGCAGTCGCTAGTCCATCCATAATTGTATACCACCTACCTGTGGTGTTTTTTTTTTTTCTATCTTCTTGAAACTACTAGTAGCTTACTTTAGGAGTCTGCAGTGCTGAGCTGACAGTGTCCAGCAGGTCCGTCATTATATAATATATACCTGTCCGGCTGCAGTAGTGATATATATATATATTTTTTACATCATTATCATCCAGTCTATATTAGCAGCAGACGCAGTACGGTAGTCCACGGCTGTAGCTACCTCTGTGTCGGCAGTCGCTAGTCCATCCATAATTGTATACCACCTACCTGTGGTGTTTTGTTTTTTTTCTATCTTCTTGATACTACTAGTAGCTTACTTTAGGAGTCTGCAGTGCTGAGCTGACAGTGTCCAGCAGGTCCGTCATTATATAATATATACCTGTCCGGCTGCAGTAGTGATATATATATATATATATATATATATATTTTATATCATTATCATCCAGTCTATATTAGCAGCAGACGCAGTACGGTAGTCCACGGCTGTAGCTACCTCTGTGTCGGCAGTCGCTAGTCCATCCATAATTGTATACCACCTACCTGTGGTGTTTTTTTTTTTCTATCTTCTTGATACTACTAGTAGCTTACTTTAGGAGTCTGTAGTGCTGAGCTGACAGTGTCCAGCAGGTCCGTCATTATATAATATATACCTGTCCTGCTGCAGTAGTGATATATATATATTTTTTATATCATTATCATCCAGTCTATATTAGCAGCAGACGCAGTACGGTAGTCCATGGCTGTAGCTACCTCTGTGTCGGCAGTCGCTCGTCCATCCATAATTGTATGCCACCTAACTGTGGTGTTTTTTTTTTTCTATCTTCTTGATACTAGTAGCTTACTTTAGGAGTCTGCAGTGCTGAGCTGACAGTGTCCAGCAGGTCCGTCATTATATAATATATACCTGTACGGCTGCAGTAGTGATATATATATATATATTTTTGATATCATTATCATCCAGTCTATATTAGCAGCAGACGCAGTACGGTAGTCCACGGCTGTAGCTACCTCTGTGTCGGCAGTCGCTAGTCCATCCATAATTGTATACCACCTACCTGTGGTGTTTTGTTTTTTTTCTATCTTCTTGATACTACTAGTAGCTTACTTTAGGAGTCTGCAGTGCTGAGCTGACAGTGTCCAGCAGGTCCGTCATTATATAATATATACCTGTCCTGCTGCAGTAGTGATATATATATATATATATTTTATATCATTATCATCCAGTCTATATTAGCAGCAGACGCAGTACGGTAGTCCACGGCTGTAGCTACCTCTGTGTCGGCAGTCGCTCGTCCATCCATAATTGTATACCACCTACCTGTGGTGTTTTGTTTTTTTTCTATCTTCTTGATACTACTAGTAGCTTACTTTAGGAGTCTGCAGTGCTGAGCTGACAGTGTCCAGCAGGTCCGTCATTATATAATATATACCTGTCCGGCTGCAGTAGTGATATATATATATATTTTTTATATCATTATCATCCAGTCTATATTAGCAGCAGACGCAGTACGGTAGTCCACGGCTGTAGCTACCTCTGTGTCGGCAGTCGCTCGTCAATCCATAAGTATACTAGTATCCATCCATCTCCATTGTTTACCTGAGGTGCCTTTTAGTTGTGCCTATTAAAATATGGAGAACAAAAATGTTGAGGTTCCAAAAATAGGGAAAGATCAAGATCGACTTCCACCTCGTGCTGAAGCTGCTGCCACTAGTCATGGCCGAGACGATGAAATGCCAGCAACGTCGTCTGCCAAGGCCGATGCTTAATGTCATAGTACAGAGCATGTAAAATCCAAAACACCAAATATCAGTAAAAAAAGGATTTCAAAATCTAAAATAAAATTGTCGGAGGAGAAGCGTAAACTTGCCAATATGCCATTTACCACACGGAGTGGCAAGGAACGGCTGAGGCCTTGGCCTATGTTCATGGCTAGTGGTTCAGCTTCACATGAGGATGGAAGCACTCAGCCTCTCGCTAGAAAAATGAAAAGACTCAAGCTGGCAAAAGCACAGCAAAGAACTGTGCGTTCTTCGAAATCACAAATCCACAAGGAGAGTCCAATTGTGTTGTTTGCGATGCCTGACCTTCCCAACACTGGATGTGAAGAGCATGCGCCTTCCACCATTTGCACACCCCCTGCAAGTGCTGGAAGGAGCACCCGCAGTCCAGTTCCTGATAGTCAGATTGAAGATGTCAGTGTTGAAGTACACCAGGATGAGGAGGATATGGGTGTTGCTGGCGCTGGGGAGGAAATTGACCAGGAGGATTCTGATGGTGAGGTGGTTTGTTTAAGTCAGGCACCCGGGGAGACACCTGTTGTCCGTGGGAGGAATAGGGCCATTGACATGCCTGGTGAAAATACCAAAAAAATCAGCTCTTCGGTGTGGAAGTATTTCAACAGAAATGCGGACAACATTTGTCAAGCCGTGTGTTGCCTTTGTCAAGCTGTAATAAGTAGGGGTAAGGACGTTAACCACCTCGGAACATCCTCCCTTATACGTCACCTGCAGCGCATTCATCATAAGTCAGTGACAAGTTCAAAAACTTTGGGCGACAGCGGAAGCAGTCCACTGACCAGTAAATCCCTTCCTCTTGTAACCAAGCTCACGCAAACCACCCCACCAACTCCCTCAGTGTCAATTTCCTCCTTCCCCAGGAATGCCAATAGTCCTGCAGGCCATGTCACTGGCAATTATGACGAGTCCTCTCCTGCCTAGGATTCCTCCGATGCATCCTTGCGTGTAACGCCTACTGCTGCTGGCGCTGCTGTTGTTGCTTCTGGGAGTCGATGGTCATCCCAGAGGGGAAGTCGTACTCGTAAGACCACTTTTACTACTTCCACCAAGCAATTGACTGTCCAACAGTCCTTTGTGAGGAAGATGAAATATCACAGCAGTCATCCTGCTGCAAAGCGGATAACTGAGGCCTTGGCATCCTGGGCGGTGAGAAACGTGGTTCCGGTATCCATCATTACTGCAGAGGCAACTAGAGACTTGTTGGAGGTACTGTGTCCCCGGTACCAAATACCATCTAGGTTCCATTTCTCTAGGCAGGCGATACCGAAAATGTACACAGACCTCAGAAAAAGACTCACCAGTGTCCTAAAAAATGCAGTTGTACCCAATGTCCACTTAACCACGGACATGTGGGCAAGTGGAGCAGGGAAGGCTCAGGACTATATGACTGTGACAGCCCACTGGGTAGATGTATGGACTCCCGCCGCAAGAACAGCAGCGGCGGCACCAGTAGCAGCATCCCGCAAACGCCAACTCTTTCCTAGGCAGGCTACGCTTTGTATCACCGCTTTCCAGAATACGCACACAGCTAAAAACCTCTTACGGCAACTGAGGAAGATCATCGCAGAATGGCCTACCCCAATTGGACTCTCCTGTGGATTTGTGGCATCGGACAACGCCAGCAATATTGTGTGTGCATTAAATATGGGCAAATTCCAGCACGTCCCATGTTTTGCACATACCTTGAATTTGGTGGTGCAGAATTATTTAAAAAACGAGAGGGGCGTGCAAGAGATGCTGTCGGTGGCCAGAAGAATTGCGGGACACTTTCGGCGTACAGGCACCACGTACAGAAGACTGGAGCAACACCAAAAACGCCTGAACCTGCCCTGCCATCATCTGAAGCAAGAAGTGGTAACGAGGTGGAATTCAACCCTCTATATGCTTCAGAGGTTGGAGGAGCAGCAAAAGGCCATTCAAGCCTATACAACTGAGCACGATATAGGAGGTGGAATGCACCTGTCTCAAGCGCAGTGGAGAATGATTTCAACGTTGTGCAAGGTTCTGCAACCTTTTGAACTTGCCACACGTGAAGTCAGTTCAGACACTGCCAGCCTGAGTCAGGTCATTCCCCTCATCAGGCTTTTGCAGAAGAAGCTGGAGACATTGAAGGAGGAGCTAACACAGAGCGATTCCGCTAGGCATGTGGGACTTGTGGATGGAGCCCTTAATTCGCTTAACAAGGATTCACGGGTGGTCAATCTGTTGAAATCAGAGCACTACATTTTGGCCACCGTGCTCGATCCTAGATTTAAAACCTACCTTGGATCTCTCTTTCCGGCAGACACAAGTCTGCTGGGGTTCAAAGAACTGCTGGTGACAAAATTGTCAAGTCAAGCGGAACGCGACCTGTCAACATCTCCTCCTTCACATTCTCCCGCAACTGGGGGTGCGAGGAAAAGGCTCAGAATTCCGAGCCCACCCGCTGGCGGTGATGCAGGGAAGTCTGGAGCGACTGCTGATGCTGACATCTGGTCCGGACTGAAGGACCTGACAACGATTACGGACATGTCGTCTACTGTCACTGCATATGATTCTCTCCCCATTGAAAGAATGGTGGAGGATTATATGAGTGACCGCATCCAAGTAGGCACGTCAGACAGTCCGTACTTATACTGGCAGGAAAAAGAGGCAATTTGGAGGCCCTTGCACAAACTGGCTTTATTCTACCTAAGTTGCCCTCCCACAAGTGTGTACTCCGAAAGAGTGTTTAGTGCCGCCGCTCACCTTGTCAGCAATCGGCGTACAAGGTTACATCCAGAAAATGTGGAGAAGATGATGTTCATTAAAATGAATTATAATCAATTCCTCCGTGGAGACATTGACCAGCAGCAATTGCCTCCACAAAGTAGTACACAGGGAGCTGAGATGGTGGATTCCAGTGGGGACGAATTGATAATCTGTGAGGAGGAGGATGTACACGGTGATATATCGGAGGATGATGATGAGGTGGACATCTTGCCTCTGTAGAGCCAGTTTGTGCAAGGAGAGATTAATTGCTTCTTTTTTGGTGGGGGTCCAAACCAACCAGTCATTTCAGTCACAGTCGTGTGGCAGACCCTGTCACTGAAATGATGGGTTGGTTAAAGTGTGCATGTCCTGTTTATACAACATAAGGGTGGGTGGGAGGGCCCAAGGACAATTCCATCTTGCACCTCTTTTTTCTTTCATTTTTCTTTGCGTCATGTGCTGTTTGGGGGGTGTTTTTTGGAAGGGCCATCCTGCGTGACACTGCAGTGCCACTCCTAGATGGGCCAGGTGTTTGTGTCGGCCACTAGGGTCGCTTAGCTTACTCACACAGCTACCTCATTGCGCCTCTTTTTTTCTTTGCGTCATGTGCTGTTTGGGGAGTGTTTTTTGGAAGGGCCATCCTGCGTGACACTGCAGTGCCACTCCTAGATGGGCCAGGTGTTTGTGTCGGCCACTAGGGTCGCTTAGCTTACTCACACAGCTACCTCATTGCGCCTCTTTTTTTCTTTGCGTCATGTGCTGTTTGGGGAGTGTTTTTTGGAAGGGCCATCCTGCGTGACACTGCAGTGCCACTCCTAGATGGGCCAGGTGTTTGTGTCGGCCACTTGGGTCGCTTAGCTTAGCCATCCAGCGACCTCGGTGCAAATTTTAGGACTAAAAATAATATTGTGAGGTGTGAGGTGTTCAGAATAGACTGAAAATGAGTGGAAATTATGGTTATTGAGGTTAATAATACTTTGGGATCAAAATGACCCCCAAATTCTATGATTTAAGCTGTTTTTTAGGGTTTTTTGAAAAAAACACCCGAATCCAAAACACACCCGAATCCGACAAAAAAAATTCGGTGAGGTTTTGCCAAAACGCGTTCGAACCCAAAACACGGCCGCGGAACCGAACCCAAAACCAAAACACAAAACCCGAAAAATTTCCGGTGCTCATCACTAGGCCCAGTATGGAGAGGAAAGAAAGTTTGGAGGGTTAAGGCCAGTACTCACTGGCCGATGCGGGAGAGATGTGTGCTGAGCGTGCGGAGGGAGACGGGGGGGGGGGGGGGGGCGCTCATTTCACCCAGTGGTGAAATGAGCAGGCCAGTCTAGCACCAGCGATAGCGATGCGAGGGGCTGCGCATCGCTATCGCTGTTGGGGGTATACACGGAGTGATCAGGCTTAAAATCTAAGCAATCTAGTCAGATTGTACCCCCCTTTAGTACTTTCCACAGAGACGGACTGATTGAATACTTTTTCACAGATAAGCTTAAGATAATCAATTATGGATAACATGTCGGACTGGGATACAGGGCTGCCGCCAGAAATTGTGGAGCCTGGGACTGACAAAATAGGCAGGGCCCCCACATTTTTACAAAAAATATTTTAGGCAGATATTATGACCAAAAATTATCAAGCCTGCCATCACATCAAGGTAGACTCTTTAGGCAGGTACCTAACCACCCTCATTAAATAAACCCTGTAAATATTTAGTTTTCATGGTAACTGACCATGAAAACTAAATGGGCAATTAAGTATCAGATCCTTACGGAAGGATGCTAATATTTTGAAGTAATCAAGAGTCCTTTAGTTTAATATTTTGGCCAAAAGGATCAAACCTAAGTAACAAGTTAACATAACTTTTAAAATATAAAATACCATCAAAATAAACATGTGTCCCCATATTGCCAGGTACACATATGCCCCCAGTGGTGCCAGATACACATATGCCCTCAGCGGTGCCAGATACACATATGACCCTAGCAGTGCCCCTTACACAATGTTCCCAGTGGTGTGAGATAAACATATGCCCCCAGTGGTGCCAGATACACAAATGCCCCCAGTGGTGCCAGATACACATATGCCCCCAGCGATGCCAGATTCATATATGCCCTCAGTGATGCCAGGTACACATATGCCCCCAGTGGTGCCAGATACACAAATGCCCCCAGTGGTGCCAGATACACAAATGCCTCCAGTGGTGCCAGATACATATGCCCCCAGCGGTGCCAGATCTGTGCTCACCCTGCTCTGCTGCCGACCATTCCCGTCTCTGACACTGAGGGGAGGAGAGCACAGCGCGTGTCTCTCCTGTGCCTCACTCACTGTGTCCCTGTCTCCGGCGGCCATTTGAAATATGGCACCGGCTTCTGAGCCAATCAAAACTCATGGGCCAGCAGCCAATCAAGAGCCGGTCCGTGAGCTCTGATTGGCTGACAGCCGAGAGACATTTTAAATGACTGCCGGACACGGGAACACAGCAAGCTGCAGCTTGCTTATTCTGATCGGCGGCGGGCGATGCATTTCTGCGGCGGCGAGCGGAGGAGACAAGTGTACACAGGGCACCCCCTTGATGGCGGCCCTGCTGGGATACATTGATGTGGATAGTACAATCCTGATTATTTTTTTTTAAATGCTTCCCTTTTATCAAAGAGCACATTGGTCCTGAGTCAGATGCTACCACAATATCTTTGTAGTGACGGAACTGCGAGCCATTGCAAGTGTAGCAGTCACCCATAAGTTAACAGAGACACCCACCAAACCCATTGCAATATGCTCAGCAAATGGGTACTCCATCGCAAACGCAACGCAGATGGGAGGAACATTAATACTCTGAGTGCATCCATGGCTGCGCAGAATAGCCGCGGGAGCTGTGATGCTGGTGCTATATTTTATGCATTACAATACAATATTGTAGTTGCGCTCCAAGACACACCACAAAACGGTGAGGACACGCCTGTATTTTTGCAGACACTGCCACTAAATGGCCTCTTGCTGTCAATCACTCTGCAACTGATTCCTCACTGTGTGGCAGCGCAAAGGCACCCTGGCGCATGCGCATTGCGGCTGCAACACATGCACAGTCTGCTAATAATTACTCAGCTGCAACACCATCAAAGTTGCGACCACATCTGAATCAGGCCCATAGACTTTGCCCACAAATATTATGCCAATTAGGTTCTACACACAGGCCCAGCATTAGTCAGGTACATTTTTCCCAGCCTTAAAAATACACACGTTATGCCTAGCAGTGTGTGTAGGGCAAGAGTGTGTGACAACACAATTGTATGCAAATTACATCATCACCTCCCCACTCATGGGTGTAACATCCTTGCCAACTCTCCCTGAATGTCAGGGAGACTCCCTGAAATAAGAGCGGTCTCCCTGACTCCCTGACTTAAATAGGAGCATCAGTGCTACATGCATTTTCAAATACGTTTTCTTGTAGTCACGTAAATGGAGCCACATGTAAAAAGTGATACAGGACCAAACTCCAACAATAAGTAGATCTTACTGAGCAAAAACTGCAGCAAATATATACTGTATATATAGATAGATGTACACTTATATGAAAGACTTTACAAAAATGTGTTTGGCCTGCATCCCAAGCTAAATCATATAAACTTGTTACGGCAAGAAAGTCAGGAGTTTCAATATGTGATTGTTTTCCTTTTATACTTCCTCTCTTGATTCATTAAACTCGCTACAGTAACTGAGACTGATGTAAAGATAATTTGCATGCTCTTAAATTATTGCAACGACAGAAATATAAGATTGGGGGAAATGTAATGGGCAGCATTTTTTTAAGTGGTTTTTGAGAGTTAGCAGTCAGATTTAGAGTGGCAAATTTTACAAAGGCAAAACAAAGCTGCTTTTGCCTCAATAGACATTGCCGCTTTAAATACAGCTGCTTAATCACTGAAATCGCAGCAATTTCAAAAACCTGCTACCCATTACATTCGACCGGGTTCACTACGATATTCCGGCGGCCGGGCTCCCGGTGACCAGCATACCGGCGCCGGGAGCCCGACCGCCGGCTTACCGACAGTGTGGCGAGCGCAAATGAGCCCCTTGTGTCGGTATGCCGGCTGTCGGGATCCCGGCGCCGGTATACTGTGCGCCGGGATCCCGTCAGTCGGCATACTGAAGACCACCCCATTCGACCCTATGTCTTCTATGTAGCCAATCATCAATCTTTACACTAGTTCACAAATTAAGTTCTATCACTGTTAACTTTCAAGACCTTTGGGCCTATACAGTATATCTAAAATACGGCAATAGGTATCTATTTGTGATTTGCGAAATTTTGCGCATGCGCAGTGGAGCCAGCCGGACTGGATGACACAGCACATCAGCACTGAGCTGATGCGCTGTGTGCCAGTGGCGTGCGGTGAGGTCAGTGGCTGGTGAGGCACTGCAGCCATAATGTCCTTCGAGTACCGCCGATGAATCCTATAGCTGCCGAGCCAATGCCGCTACTGCTACATCGCATCGCTTTCGCTGGCACCCCTACACACCTGGCTATCACTGCGTGCGCCCTGTGTTGTTGCGGACTTCTCCCCCCCCTCTACCCACCACCAGAGCCCCACAGCAGCGGACTCCCCCCCCCCTCCCCACCACCAAAAACCCACAGCAGGGGACTTCCCCCCCCCCCCCTCCTCTCCCCACCACCAGAAAACCACAGCAGCAGACCCCCCCTCCCCAACCCACCGCTAGAGACCCACTGCAGCGGACTCCCCCCTCCCCACCACCAGAGCCCCACAGCAGCAGACTCCCACCCCCTCTCCCCACCACCAAAGACCCACAGCAGGGGACTTCTCCCCCCCTCCTCTCCCCACCACCAGATACCCACAGCAGCAGACCCCCCCCCCTCCCCACCACCAGAGACCCACTGCAGCGTACTCCCCCCCCCCCCCCCCTTCCCCTCCCTACCACCAGAGACCAACAGCAGCGGACTTCTAAACCCCACCACCACCACCGGAGTCCCGTGGCAGTGGTCTTCCCCCCCCCCCCCCTCACCCCACCACCGGAGTCCCGCGGCAGAGGTCCTTCCCCCCCTCCCCTTACCATTGGAGTCCAGCAGCAGAGGTGTTCTCTCCGCAGTGTGTTCCCCGGAGCACTGGCGCTGGATGTCGGCGGCGGACGTCTCTGTGAGGGAGGGCAGGACCTCCGCTTCTAACCTTGCATGATACGGCAACGGCGGCTTTAAACCCCGGCGGGGGGAGCGCAGCGGGGAGAGGGGATTATCGGTGCCGCTGCTAAGATTGGGGGGCAGGGGGTGGATGTCTGGAGTCAGACTCAGCCAGCACAGGAATTTGGGGTGGTTTGGTGCCGGGCAGCCGGTCCGGCCCTGTCCACTGCCCAATCACATCAGTGTTAGTGACAGGGGCGTGCTTTCATATGTGCTGAAAGCACGCCCCTGTCACAGAGGCACTCAAACTAGTGCCGCTTATAGGGTTTTTAATAATGGGCTTCTACAACCCGATGTTTGGCCCCGCCCCCCGATTCCGGACCTTGCATATTGACAGCAGGAGGCACCGACAGCGGTGCCTCCGAACACATGTAAAATGTTTTTTTTTACATAATTGAAATAATAGAAAGGATAAAGCAGATACTTATGACACAGAATCTGTGTCATAAGTATCTTCTTTGTATTTTAATCATTAAGGACAGGGGAGGCACTGCCTCCCCTGACTGCACGTCCCTGCTGTGTGCTCTGCGGGGATAGCCGGAAGGCAGAGTTTACACTCCCCCATTTCTGCAGACAAGATGTTAGTACATCTTGTCGGAGTGGCTTCCTGCTTCGCTTTGGAAATGAGACAAAACAGGAAGTGTTATTGCGGCACGATACGTGCTGCTATAATACATTTTCCCATGGTTTCCCATTGCAGAGGAGAGAAACACTAGTTTGCAGGAATCTATGACCTGCAAACTCTCTTTGTTCTAGAGAATAGGATTGCCACCTAGCAACAGCTGGTGGGTTAGGTGCAAGTCTCCCTGACGATCGCTGGAAAGGTATAGTGAAAGAAAACTTTCACTTACCTTTCCACAGCCTGGGGGGAGCGGGGACAGAGCCGCGGGTAGCGGCCGCTCCGGGACCCCTTTGCGCACATCACGTGCGTCACGGGAGCGTGCGCGCATCGCCGGGCACGTGCGCGCGCACCCTATAAGGCGCTAGGCCCCGCCCCCAAAGTTAGATTTTACGGAAGCTTACAGATGGCAATTCCCAACTAGACCAAGAGAGTAAATTTTTTAAGGGGTAAGATCACCCTAGCTCCTGTAACCTAGTAACAAAGGACACGGGATACCATATATATGCAGAAACGAAATGTGTTTACTAGAAACCCTTCAACAGTAATTCAGGTGATAAGAAAAAAACAGCTGGCGATGGCCAAGAAAGAACTGTTATGCTGTTGTGAAATTAGCATATAAGCAAAACTCCTGCAACTTGTAGAGCTTATCAAAGATATTTGTAAGGCTATTTTTGTTCTTTAGGTTGCTGCGGCTGCTGCTGCTTCTTCGGACCTTTTGGAGCGCCTGAAAATCAAAGAGATAAACAGGCATAATTAATGACTGTTGTTAGAGATTACAACCAACAGACCTAGCAAGGTATAGGGTGGGTAGGGTGGGAGCTGTTGCTAGGTGGCAATCTTATTCCCTAGAACAAAGAGAGTTTGCAGGTCATAGATTCCTGCAAACTAGTGTTTGTTCGTCGGGAGGCTTGCCACCTAGCAACAGCTGGTGGGTAGACTACCACATACCTGGTGGTTGCTCTAAGGAATTCTATCCTTTGAGTATCAGAAGGCCTCCAATAATGTTTCACGAAGGTACGAGTGGACGACCAACGTGCGGCCTGCATTATGGATTGTAAGGTTAAGCCTCTCGCCGCTGCCGATGTGACGGCGGCTCCGCGGATGGAGTGTCCCTTGAAAATGGAGGTATCTATTCCTGAGCTTTGCATGGCAGAAACTATCCATCCCCTGATTGTAGAGGGTCTGGCCGGACGAAAAGGCTTTCGGCATGTGATAAAAAGGTTAGAAATGTTATCTCTCCGTGGAGCTGTTGTTGTGAGATAAGCGGATAAGCACTGAACTATGCAAAGATCCGTGTCTGACTGGTCACTGACTAGGTCAAACTCTACCAAAGGGTTTTGAATGGAACTGGTTTTTGTGTGACCTTTAAGGACAATATGGAACCCCATTGGAGTGGTTGTCATCCAGGGTTCGGATGTGTCTATTAAGGAAAGTTCGGCTCCTCTGGCTGCGAAAGCTAGTGCTAGTAGAGAAGCCAGTTTTTTTGAAAGATTGGAGATGTCGGAATCTGAAGGTATTGTGGCTAAATAATTTAATAAAGGATTAATGTCCCACGTGGAAGAGTATCGCGGACATGGAGGCCTAGACAAGAAGATACCTTTGAGTAATCTAAAGTACATCTTGTTTTCCGTAAGACCTGGAATGAGAAGAGCTAGGGCTGAGCCGTACGACCGTATGGTGGCGGATGCCAGACTGACTCAAACTTAACGGCTAGGAAGTCTATCACTAAGTTAGGTTCGGAAAGAGAAGCCGAAGGAAAATTTTGAGAAGCTTGCCAAGACATAAACTCATTTATGATGGACTGGTACCTGGATTTTGTTCTGGGTCTAAGGGAAGCATTTATCAAGGTTACTGAGGCGGTCGAGAGGTTAGTAGTGGTCAGCAACCGAGTAATGTCGCTATCCACATGCAATGTGGAAGTTCGTGAAGGAGGTCGGGAGTCCTTTGGAAACAATCCTTGGACATGCCTAGGGGAAGCTTGGGTCCCTTGCGAAGAGGGTTGATCAAGGGGAACCAAACTCGGGAAGGCCAAACGGGGTAAACCAAAACGAGTTGAGGCACTCTGTCAGTCTTGATCTTGTGAAGTACCTTCAGTAGCATAGCTGGGGGAGGGAAAGCATATGGGAGAACTAGATCTGTCCACGGAAAGGACATTGCGTCCGAGTGGAGAGCCCCTTGAGTCCAGATTTTGGACACGAAGGTTGGGACCTGTGTGTTCGATGGAGTTGCAAACAGGTCTACTTGCGGTTGACCAAAGTTTTTCAATATACTGGATACTGTTAATTTCTTCCTGGATAAGGAGTCGGCTAACTCGTTTAGCTCTCCTGGGACATATGATGCAGAGAGGAGTATGGATCTTTCCACCGCCCAGTTCCAGATGTCTATAGCTTCTTGACAGAGTGTCAGGGATCTAGTACCCCCCATTCTGTTGAGGTAGGACACTGCAGTCCTGTTGTCTAGACATAGGAGAATTGAGTTGTTCTGGAAGGTCAGGGGAACTAGAGAGGAAAGTGCTAACTTCGCCGCCCTCAATTCTAATAGATTGATGTGCGCTGTCGATTCTTGAGTGGACCATCTTCCCATTACCGCTCGGTCTCTTGTAAATGCTCCCCAACCCGAGAGGGACGCATCTGATGTGATAACAATGTCTGGAGGAGGAGGTAGGAGAGGTCTGGGGGATGGTAGCCGAAGGTCCCTCCAACTGCAAATCTCTTTGAGAACTAAGGGTGTCAAGATGATTTTGTCTGACCAAGTCCATCCCCGACGAAGGAGAGCTGAAAGAAGAATCTGAGAGTGTCTGCAGACAAGGGGAGCGTGGAGAAATCCAGGATCTAAAGATCTAATTTTCCCTATGACCCTTGCCAAGTCTCTCAGCGAGAAACGGTGTTTCAGGGTTCGAGTTACGAAGTCTTGAATGTCTCTCCACTTGTCTGGGGGAACTGCTATCGAGAAAGAAGGGGTATCTAGTAAGAAACCCAGAAAAACAATTGACTGGGTGGGTGTTAATATGGACTTGTCGTAATTTATTGTAAACCCTATGTTCTGGAGGAGAGAAAGAATTAGTTCTTTGTGAAGCAGAAGGGTTTTCTGGTCTGCATGGACTGCTAACAAGTCGTCTAGGTAGATTATACAACGGATCGTTTTCTGGCGCAGGTGAGAGGTCACTGCTTTCATACGACGAGTGAATGTGTAGGGAGCATTGGAAAGGCCTAAAACCATGACAGTCCACTGATAGAGAACGTCTTTCCACAGGAACCTTAGAAGACTTCTGTGGTTTGAGTGCATTTGAATTGTGTGAAAGGCCTCCTTGAGGTCTATTTTGATATAGAAATCGTTCCTTGTTAGTAGGAAAGGTATGTCGGCAGGGCCGGCCCGCCCGTTACGCGGGTTATGCGCAAGAGTAAGGCGCCACAGTGAGGAGGGCGCCGGCAGCCTAGACCCCGCTCCCAGCCCATGCTGCATACCGCCAGCTCCGGTAGTCACACACTCGCAGCTCTGCAACAGATAGCAGCGTGTGTGCAGGTGGCCATGTGTCTGTAATAGCCCCCAGCCCCCCCTACCCCCGGATGCCGATCCATCAGTTCTGCTGGACGATTTTTAGTGTTTAAATGGCAGGCAGTGCGTATCTAACATGAACGCGGCAGCTGCCTCCGAGTCCTCACACATTAACATGGAGAGGAGGCGGGCCGCATGTACAGGGCGCAGCAGCGGCAGCACGCAGCTCCGCCTCCTACCGTCCCAAGCAGTTCTTCTTCCTGCTGTGAAACGGAGCCGTGTGAGACGCAGTGAAGGGTAGATGGGCTGAGCTGGTGAGTCATAATTACCCTGCAGCTCAGTGCTTGTCACATCTGTCAGGTAGGCAGGGGGCTGCGGAGCAGTAGTTTATAATAAATCCGGAGGCGGCACATATTTTGCCGATTGCAGCAGCAGTTATTTGTTTGAGCAGCTTGTGGATGGGTGCAGGGGCTGAGTGGGGAGAGCTTTGCTGTCATTGTGGTGTTTTTGGGTGTGTCTGCTATGTATGTGTGTATGTGTTTGTAAGCTATGTACATATATATACAGTGTATGTATGTGTGTATATATATATATATATTCAATACAGAAATAGCTGCGCATCCACATCCACCTTAAGCTCAATGTCAATCAGTCCTTTACAGTCTGAGTCCATATATCACTGATTGTTTCTAAGGTGTATCCTGCCGCTTCCTCCTTTTTGGGACCAGAACCACTGGATCCAATGTACATGCAAGTAAAAGAAGAATGGAGGGCGCAGGTGTGAGTAAAATATTACAATTCCATTTATTGCACAATAAAGCTCACATACATCTTAGCTTCTGTAACTCCGCATGATCAGCCGTCTAGCTGCAGGCGTCTAGGGGTCTCTCCGTCTCGTATCAGTTCAGGACGGCACACCGCAAAGGCTGTCAGACGCTGCCTGTCTGACACACCAGGACCAGACTTTCAGACGTTACCACGTCTACCGCTCCACAAGCCACGCCCAACGCGTTTCGTCAATGGACTTCGTCAGGGGGTGTATATATATATATATATATATATATAATATGTGCTCATTCCCCATTTTTGATCTAATTATGAGTTCATCTGCCACAAGACCTATTGGTGGTAGCTGGTATCTATTCTGCCTCATTTGCATGAACAGATATTCTGCCTGTTACAGAAAAGCCGGGTGTGCGCCGGAAGAATGCCCCAGAAATTGTCCCTCTGTAATGGGCACTGGGCAGGAGGGGTGCTAGGAGCTGCCTCTGTGTCACCCTAGCAGGGGCCTTTCCGGACAGATACCTGCTGGTGCGGTTCCGTAAGAAGCGGACAAGTGGGCCGGCCTGCCCGTTACGCGGGGTACGCACAAGAGTAGAGAGTGGCAGCTACTGGCAGCGCGGATTTATAGATACAGAGTTTCAGATGCAGGAGGAGGGGCTCCTGCATCTCTAAATTCCTTCCCTCCTCCCGCGTCTCTTCCCAGGCAGCTGTAGTGACCCAGCCGGAGACACTACACTTCCCACCAAAGCGCCTGACTGGAGGGTCCGCGAAGTCTCCTCTCAACTTCCAGGTAAACCCTCCCACTCCCTCCCTCCCTTGTCCCCCCTCTCTATCCCCCCCATGCCCCTCTTTCTCCCCATGCCCCTCACCCTTCATGCCCCCCACTCTCTATGCCTCTCATTCTGTCCATGCCCCTCTCTCTTCCCATGCCCCCCTCTGTCCTAATGCCCCTCTCGCTGTTCATACCTCTCTCTTTGTGCCCCCTCTCCATGCCTTTCCCTCTCTAAATATATATCTCTATATCTCACATCTGGAAACCCCTTCCCAAAAATCCTGCGTTTGCCCCTGGGACTGAGGCCGGACAGTGGCGGCCAGGGGTGGAGGGCTGCCTATTGTGTCAGTCCCAGACCGTCAGGGCCCCGCACACAGTGTGAAATAATGTGAAATTTGTCTCATACCATGTGACGTAATGTGATTTTCGGCTCATACTGTGTGGAGTAATGTGAATTCCGGCTCATACTGTGTGGTGTAATGTGAATTTTCGCCCATACTGTGTTGTGTAATGTGAATTTCGGCTCATACTGTGTGGCGTAATGTGAATGTGGCTCATACCGTGTGGCAAAATGTGATTTTCAGCTCATACTGTGTGGAATAATGTGAATTTCAGCTCATACTGTGTGGAATAATGTGAATTTCAGCTCATACTGTGTGGGGCAATGTGATTTTCAGCTCATACTGTGTGGACTAATGTGATTTTCAGCTCATACTGTGTGGACTAATGTGATTTTCAGCTCATACTGTGTGGACTAATGTGATTTTCAGCTCATACTGTGTGGACTAATGTGAATTTCAGCTCATACTGTGTGGAATAATGTGAATTTCAGCTCATACCGTGTGGACTAATGTGATTTTCAGCTCATACTGTGTGGACTAATGTGATTTTCAGCTCATACTGTGTGGACTAATGTGATTTTCAGCTCATACTGTGTGGAATAATGTGAATTTCAGCTCATACTGTGTGGGGCAATGTGATTTTCAGCTCATACTGTGTGGACTAATGTGATTTTCAGCTCATACTGTGTGGACTAATGTGATTTTCAGCTCATACTGTGTGGACTAATGTGATTTTCAGCTCATACTGTGTGGACTAATGTGAATTTCAGCTCATACTGTGTGGAATAATGTGAATTTCAGCTCATACCGTGTGGACTAATGTGATTTTCAGCTCATACTGTGTGGACTAATGTGATTTTCAGCTCATACTGTGTGGACTAATGTGATTTTCAGCTCATACTGTGTGGAATAATGTGAATTTCAGCTCATACTGTGTAGACTAATGTGATTTTCAGCTCATACTGTGTGGAATAATGTGAATTTCAGCTCATACTGTGTGGACTAATGGGATTTTCAGCTCATACTGTGTGGAATAATGTGAATTTCAGCTCATACTGTGTGGACTAATGTGATTTTCAGCTCATACTGTGTGGACTAATGTGATTTTCAGCTCATACTGTGTGGAATAATGTGAATTTCAGCTAATACTGTGTGGACTAATGTGATTTTCAGCTCATACTGTGTGGGGTAATGTGAATTTCAGCTCAAACTGTGTGGCGTAATGTGAACACCTAGGCCAGTGATGGGGAACCTTTGGCACTCCAACTGTTGTTCAACTACACATCCCAGCATGCCCTGCTACAGTTTTGCTATTTGGCCATGCTAAAACTGTAGCAGGGCATGCTGGGATGTATAGTTCAACAACAGTTGGAGTGCCAAAGGTTCCCCATCACTGACCTAGGTGCATGTGCATTCCCCCCCCCCTTCCCAACTCCTTGTACCCTTGGGGGTACTAATGTGTGGCCACACCCATTTCTTGTGAGACCACACCCCTTTTTAAAATTTGATCCCATCAAGGGGCGCCAAAGTCTAAACCCGCTTACCAAAAAAATTAAGCTCAGGCCGGCCCTGTATGTCGGCTAAGCCCTCCATACGGAAAGAGCGAGGTTTTATGTGTCTGTTGAGAGATTTGACATTTAAGACTGGTCTGTATGAACCGTCCTGTTTCCTGACGGGAAAAAGGTGACTGACCCAGCCTCTTGTGGAAGTGTCTGCCAACTCTATCTTGCCTAACTGTAGGGCAAGGGATAGGACTCCATCTAATAACGGACTGGCGTTTTTTGAACAGGGGAAAATTTGTCGTGGAAAATGTAAAAGGGGGAGGGATAAACCTTTTTCCACGATTCTTAGCAACCACCTGTCTGTGGTAATCTGCCTCGAGGAGGCTATTGCCTGGGAAAGACAAGTAGGAGGTTGCAAAGTAAAGTGACTTACCGTATCCTCTGTCTTTCCTGGGGGCGTATGTGCCGCCGGACCCTGCACCTCTTGCGGTCCGTGTTTGGGAAGGGCCACCTCTGTGAGCTCTGGGAGCGCCTCTGTAGTCTCGGGTTGAGCTGCTGGCTCCCGCAGGACGACCCTCCTGATGAAAGGGCCGCCTGGAAGGCTGAGGTCCTTTAAGGTCTGCAAAGGATTTGCGAGCTTTATAGCGGACCTTCACTTCGTCTATGAAATCGGGTCCGAAAAGGTCAGAATCTATCAGATTGGGGACATCTACCGGTCTGGGTGCTAGGTTAGTTAGCCCTGCATTAGCTAGCCAGCGAGTTCTACGTGAGTTCGATATGAAATCAAATGTCTGACCAATTATTAAGGTAGCCCTACTAATAGCTTTAATGAGGGCCATTTTGGAAGCTACCAGGGAATCTAGGGAGCCCCCTGAGACGCCTTCTTTTTCTGCTTTGTCAAGGACAAATAATAAAAGACCGGCGGCGTCTGAAACCTTAAATTGAATTTTTCTTAGCAATTTATCCATAGTGTCACTCTGGACTTTTTCCCCCACGAGTGAATATAAGGCCGGACCGATGTCTGGGGCAAATAGGGCCGGAATATCTGGGATGCCTGTGTGGTTACGGAGAACCATATCATCCTCCTTAACTAGTGCCGTTCTAAAGGCTAACTGGGCAAAATTGCATACTTGGGAGCATTCGCTCAGAGCCCAGTGGGCTGAATATATTTTAGAAGGTGGCATTCTACCCGCTAAGGCTACATGGGCCATCTGCAAGTCACTATATTCGCCTCTGCGAGAGGATGCGCTAGTCCTGGTTACTTCCTCTGATTCTCAATCTACTGGAGGGTAACCAGTTTCCCTAAATGCGTGGGAAATGGGGGTTGTATGACTATGACTAGTCCCCTTATGAGCGCGGCCCTGTGCAGGTTGCCGATCAGTGACAAGGAATGTGTGTCGGCTGTGGGCAGGAGAGGGGGGTATGCTATGGCCCTTAGAGGTATTCCAAGCACTGGCAATACCTGGGAAAGAGATATTTTTACCTGACCAGGCATCTCTAGAAGAAACATGGTCAGTGTGTTTCTTTTTACTTGTGCACTCTCTCACCACTCTGTGAGAATATGCAGGAGGAGAAGGAGTCTCAGCATTCTGACTGACTTCTCCCTCCTCAGAGCTGTCCCTGTTGTCATCCGACCTGACAGGGTTAATAATTTTTCTTCTTTTAAATATAATATCTTCGTCTGAGGAAGTTGTTGTGTCAGCAGCTTTTTCTAGGCTCTTCCTAGAAGGCTGCCTGCCTCTTTTGCTGCGCTGTGGGGACACTATCAGGGTGTCTGTGGCTGACACAGACACTGTGTCCTCCATCCTGCAGCGCTGAGGTAAAATCTAACTTTGGGGGAGGGGCCTAGCGCCTTATAGGGTGCGCACATGTGCCCAGCGTGTGCACGCGTGCCCGGCGGTGCGCGCGCACGAACGGGTCCCGGAGCAGCCGCTACCCGCGGCTCTGTCCCCGCTCCCCCCAGGCTGTGGAAAGGTAAGTGAAAGTTTTCTTTCACTATACCTTTCCAGCGATCGTCAGGGAGGCTTGCACCTAACCCACCAGCTGTTGCTAGGTGGCAAGCCTCCCGACGAACAGTGGTATATTGCCAGAGCCCAGGAGGAAGGAGCTCCCAATTACCATCATCTAAAGGGCCCTATACACTGACAGATAACACTGCACGATATGAACGTTCTCGTTCATTAATATTGTGCAGTGTGTAGGCACCAATGATGAACAATGCGTAGCCCAGCGCTCGTTCATCGTTGGTGCCCCGTCGCTTATGCGTGCAGGCCAATACAGAAAAACTCGTCCATTTTAGCATGCATTGCTATGGCGCCGGGTGACGGGGGGAGTGAAGAAACTTCACTCCCCCCTCACCTCGCCAGGACTGCCGAGAGAAATCCTGGGCCCCGGTACAACAACTTCCCGGGCCCCCATGCCCCGCCTGGAGGGGGTGTGACCACAGCAAGCTGGGGCATGGCCACACTGCTTTAGGGGCATGTCTAGCATGAGAAGCACTCACTCACAGGAGCATGGCATGCCTCCCATCCAGGGCAGTAGAGAGCATTGCCATGCACCCTTAGAAAAAAATACAGAAAAAATAGTATTTTAAGCACTTCCCTGACCACACTGCAGCCCAGCATACAGCAACGTGTGCTGGGCTGAGAAGAAGAGCTGCAGCTGCTGCTGCTGGTTAAGAGGGGGGGTGGGGACCTGGGCCCCCACTGGGCCCCTCCATCAGACCTGGGCCCGAGTAATTTGTACCCTCTTGGCACCAATGAACCTCCCACTGCCGCCGGGTCGCCCGTTGGCCGTATCCGCCATCGGGCATCTCGGCAGGTGATCTCCGAGTCTGTAAGGAGCATAACTCTCTCTGCAAATGTTATATCGGCCCCCCATGCAGTGTACATGGGGTATAATTCAGATCTGATCGCAGCAATAAATTTGTTAGCTAATGGGCAAAACCATGTGCACTGCTTAGAGAGTTAGATTTGGGTGGGTTATTTTGTTTGTGTACAGGGTAAATACTGGCTGCTTTATTTTTACACTGCAATTTAGATTTCAGTTCCCAAATCTAATGGGCCCTACACACTGACCGACATCACTGCACGATATGAACGATCTCGTTCGTTAATGAACGAGATAACGTTCATATTGTGCAGTGTGGAGGCACCAGCGATGAACGATGCGCGGCCCCGCGCTCGTTCATCGCTGGTGCCCCGTCGGCTGTGCATGCAGGCCAATATGGATGATCTCGTCCATATTTTCCTGCAGTTCTATGGAGCCGTGTGACGGGGGGAGTGAAATAACTTCACTCCCCCCCCCCCCCCGTCACTGCCCCCCCCCCCCCCCCCCGCGCGCGGCCGGGTCGCCCGTCTGCCGTATCGGCGGTCGGGCAGCCCGGCGGCACATCGCCGAGTCTGTAGGGCCCATAACTCTCTCTGCACACGTTATGTCTGCCCCCCCCCTGCAGTGTCCATGGGGTGTAATTCAGAGTTGATCACGGTAGCAAATTTGTTAGCAGTTGGGCAAAACCATGGCCCTCATTCCGAGTTGTTCGCTCGCTAGCTGCTTTTAGCAGCATTGCACACGCTAAGCCGCTGCCCTCTGGGAGTGTATCTTAGCATAGCAGAATTGCGAACGAAAGATTAGCAGAATTGCGAATAGAAAATTCTTAGCAGTTTCTGAGTAGCTCGAGACTTACTCCTACATTGCGATCAGTTCAGTCAGTTTCGTTCCTGGTTTGACGTCACAAACACACCCAGCGTTCGGCCAGACACTCCCCCGTTTCTCCAGCCACTTCCGCGTTTTTCCCTGAAACGCCTGCGTTTTTCCGCACACTCCCAGAAAACGGTCAGTTTCCGCCCAGAAACACCCACTTCCTGTCAATCACTCACCGATCCGCAGAACGATGAAAAAGCTTTGTTATGCCGTGAGTAAAATACCTAACTTTTGTATAAAATAACTAAGCGCATGCGCTCTGCGAACCTTGCGCATGCGCAGTAAGCAACTAATCGCAGTATAGCGAAAATCGGCAACGAGCAATCAACTCGGAATGACCCCCCATGTGCACTGCAGGTGTGGCAGATATAACATTTGCAGAGAGAGTTAGATTTGGGTGGGTTATTTTGTTTCTGTGCAGGGTAAATACTGGCTGCTTTATTTTTACACTGCAATTTAGATTTCAGTTTGAACACACCCCACCCAAATCTGCACATGTTCGTCAAAATATCTTTATTGAGGTATAGGAAATACAATAAACGATAGTAGATAAGGACGTATAGTCCAACTGTATATAGAATCACAATGGTCATCTAGACAATCACATAGAAGGTGATAGGGATCCAGTAGAGAACCTCATAGTTTCCATTTTCTAATTAAGAGCATCCAAATACATGTAACAGAGTAACACATAGCAGAAGAGAGAAAAAAATAAAAGTGATGGTACATGAGAACAGCAATTGTGTTCCTAATAGGGGAGAAAGATTGAAAAAACAATATAACATGCTAATGCGCCTCCCCCTTTGGAGAGCGCTAAAATAAAAAATAATAAACTAACAGAAAAGTAATAACAATAACAATAACAGTACCTGCCGAGGCGAAATCTCCACGTTATATCTGCCCCTCCCTGCAGTGCACATGGGCCCTCATTCCGAGTTGATCGCTCGCTAGCTGCTTTTAGCAGCAGTGCACACGCTAGGCCGCCGCCCTCTGGGAGTGTATCTTAGCTTAGCAGAAGTGTGGCCGAAAGGTTAGCAGAGCTGCTCGTAAAAATGTTCATGCAGTTTCTGAGCAGCTCCAGACCTACTCCTATCTTGCGATCACCTCACTCAGTTTAGTTCCTGCTTTGACGTCACAAACACGCCCTGCATTCGGCCAGCCACTCCCCCGTTTCCCCAGGCACGCCTGCGTTTTTACCTGACACGCCTGCATTTTTTAGCACACTCCCTGAAAACGGACAGTTACCACCCAGAAACGCCCCTTTCCTGTCAATCACTCACCGATCAACAGAGCGACAGAAAAGCGTCACTCGACCTTGTGTAAAACTGCATAGTTTTGTGTGAAAGTACTTCGCGTGTGCGTACTGCGGCCCGTACGCATGCGCAGTTTAGCCGTTTTATTACCTGATCGCTGCGCTGCGAAAATCGTCAGCGAGTGATCAACTCGGAATGAGGGCCATGGTTTTGCCCAACTGCTAACAAATATTCTGCTGAGATCAACTCTGAATTACCCCCATGGTTTTGCCCATAAGCTAACAAATTTGCTACTGCGAACAGATCTGAATTAGGCCCCAAGTTGCTAAGCCATTCCTCTTTTTTTATTATCACTGTCATTGGTAGCAAAAACATTGCAAGCATTAAAACCAGTTTTCTCTGACTGTGCTGCTAACAGCTGATTTGCTTCAGAACTAGCACATTTTCCAACAACAAACATAATAGCCAGAGGAAAGAACCTGAACTAATCCGAACCCATCTGTACAGTTGCTGTCAGAAATTAATCATGTCTTTATGTAATATAGCTCTTTTCCTCTGTGAGACTAAAATAATGTTTACATGAAAGAAATTGCCACTTCAATAACACAATAAAAACGTATGCACTGATAGCTATTCCATACATCTTGGAATCAAACCTTACAATGCGGGATTGGTCAGACAATGGGGTGACAAATCCAAATGGAAACAACAGTAAAAGCAGACGTCAGATCAGGTAGGAGAAATCAGACGATCAGGTCAGAAACGAGAAATGGTCAATGCACAGAAAAATCAGCTAAGAAGTTGCACGTAGAAATCCAATGAAAAAAATCTTAAGACGGACAAACACAAAGCTCCCCATCTGGTCTTTTATTGAGCCATGCGCTAAGTAATTTAATCTATTGTCGCACACCCACCTTGGCAGTTTTAGCACTTCTTGATGCACATGTGACCACTTCTTTATGACTCTCATACACTCACTGGTCATCTCCAGATTGGACTACTGTAATTTCCCCTTATCTGACCTCCCAAACGCCTCTCTCAACTTCAGTCTATCCTCACTGCTGCTGCCCAGCTCATCTTCCGCTACAAACATACTACGTCCACCTTCCCTCTCTTACAAGACCTACACTGGCTCCCCTTTCCCTTCAAAATCCAATTCAAGCTTCTCACAATCATTTATAAGGCCCTCATCCACTCTCCCATTTACATCTCTGACCTTATCTCCCTTTACTCCTGCCTGTACTCTTCACTCCACAAATGCATGCCACCTCTCCTCCCAACTGATTACCTCCTCACATTCCTGCCTCCGGCATATTGCATGTGCTGCTCCCTATCTCTGGAATTCTCTACCTCTCACCCTCAGACTCTCAACCTCTTTACAAAACTCCAAATGGGCTCTCAAAACCCACTTCTTCATCAAACCCAGCCGTCTCTCATCCTAATCCCCTGTTCCATGCTCACTATCTACCCCATCTGTGCAATCCCTGTCTGCCCGCCCCTCCCCTTGAGAATGTAAGCTCTCACGAGCAGGGCCTTTTCCACTCATGTTCTTTTCCTTCTCTTAAGGCCCGTACACACTGGCCGATATATCGGCCGTTCTCTTGAACGGCCGGTATACCGCGGGACCGTCGGCCAGTGTGTACGGCCGATACGTCTGTGAACTCCGTCATTCACAGACGTATCGCGTCGGCTGCGCAACATAGCCGACGGCCAATATATCTACCGATATATTGGCGCGTCGCTGTGTGTGTACGGGGCGGTCGGCACATGCTGCGGCGGCCGGCGGTGATTGACAGCTGAACTGGGCGGGCATGTGTACACGCCCGCCCAGTTCATGACGTCAGTCCCCGACGGATCGGGCAGTGTGTATGCTGAACACACTGCCCGATCCGTCCATAGATATATCTGCAGATATATCTACTAGTGTGTACCCACCTTTAGACTATTTGTACACAATACTTCTTACAATGGCACCTAACCCTCAGTTTTGGCCACCTTGATGCTTATTTCAGAGCCATGTCCGCTGATGCAGGAATGTTTATATACCATGTACGCATCCTTCAATATCTTGTACTGTAAGTCACTATTTTTATTGTTTTGTTTCTTTGTTTATGTACTTTGTTAAGCACTGCGGAACCCTTGTGGCGCCATTTACATAAAGGATGATAATAATAATAATAGTACTTAGAATCTGTACAGTAACTTCTATGGCACAAAATTATTCTGGAATTGATACATTTAAACAGGAACATGAAAAAGCAAGACCTTCTAAATTGCCGTTTATTATTAGTTTTCTTCCTCTACCTAAATTATTTTTGCTAAATCTTTTTGTTTCACAATTATTGCTAATTGATTATCTGGTCTCACAGCTGAATATATGTGGCCATGGATGAGAGAATTCATTAAGACCCATCACTTTTGGTCTGCAGGGTTATCATACACTTTTGCTTGAACCCTTTATATATTAATGACTTATTGTACAGTAGGCAGCTGCCTCTCCACATCTGGTTTGGCACAACCCTGACTGGCATGCTTTGTAGTCAGTCACCAGGGAGTACATTGTGGCTCCTGTCGTCTATTTTAGTCTGTCAGTGTTCTTTGCAGATTATTATTATTTGTAGAGATGAGCGCCTGAAATTTTTCGGGTTTTGTGTTTTGGTTTTGGGTTCGGTTCCGCGGCCGTGTTTTGGGTTCGAACGCGTTTTGGCAAAACCTCACCGAATTATTTTTGTCGGATTCGGGTGTGTTTTGGATTCGGGTGTTTTTTTCCAAAAACACTAAAAAACAGCTTAAATCATAGAATTTGGGGGTCATTTTGATCCCAAAGTATTATTAACCTCAAAAACCATAATTTACACTCATTTTCAGTCTATTCTGAATACCTCACACCTCACAATATTATTTTTAGTCCTAAAATTTGCACCGAGGTCGCTGTGTGAGTAAGATAAGCGACCCTAGTGGCCGACACAAACACCGGGCCCATCTAGGAGTGGCACTGCAGTGTCACGCAGGATGTCCCTTCCAAAAAACCCTCCCCAAACAGCACATGACGCAAAGAAAAAAAGAGGCGCAATGAGGTAGCTGTGTGAGTAAGATTAGCGACCCTAGTGGCCGACACAAACACCGGGCCCATCTAGGAGTGGCACTGCAGTGTCACGCAGGATGGCCCTTCCAAAAAACCCTCCCCAAACAGCACATGACGCAAAGAAAAAAAGAGGCGCAATGAGGTAGCTGACTGTGTGAGTAAGATTAGCGACCCTAGTGGCCGACACAAACACCGGGCCCATCTAGGAGTGGCACTGCAGTGTCACGCAGGATGGCCCTTCCAAAAAACCCTCCCCAAACAGCACATGACGCAAAGAAAAAAAGAGGCGCAATGAGGTAGCTGACTGTGTGAGTAAGATTAGCGACCCTAGTGGCCGACACAAACACCGGGCCCATCTAGGAGTGGCACTGCAGTGTCACGCAGGATGTCCCTTCCAAAAAACCCTCCCCAAACAGCACATGACGCAAAGAAAAAAAGAGGCGCAATGAGGTAGCTGACTGTGTGAGTAAGATTAGCGACCCTAGTGGCCGACACAAACACCGGGCCCATTTAGGAGTGGCACTGCAGTGTCACGCAGGATGTCCCTTCCAAAAAACCCTCCCCAATCAGCACATGATGCAAAGAAAAAGAAAAGAAAAAAGAGGTGCAAGATGGAATTATCCTTGGGCCCTCCCACCCACCCTTATGTTGTATAAACAAAACAGGACATGCACACTTTAACCAACCCATCATTTCAGTGACAGGGTCTGCCACACGACTGTGACTGATATGACGGGTTGGTTTGGACCCCCCCCAAAAAAGAAGCAATTAATCTCTCCTTGCACAAACTGGCTCTACAGAGGCAAGATGTCCACCTCATCTTCACCCTCCGATATATCACCGTGTACATCCCCCTCCTCACAGATTATCAATTCGTCCCCACTGGAATCCACCATCTCAGCTCCCTGTGTACTTTGTGGAGGCAATTGCTGCTGGTCAATGTCTCCGCGGAGGAATTGATTATAATTCATTTTAATGAACATCATCTTCTCCACATTTTCTGGATGTAACCTCGTACGCCGATTGCTGACAAGGTGAGCGGCGGCACTAAACACTCTTTCGGAGTACACACTTGTGGGAGGGCAACTTAGGTAGAATAAAGCCAGTTTGTGCAAGGGCCTCCAAATTGCCTCTTTTTCCTGCCAGTATAAGTACGGACTGTGTGACGTGCCTACTTGGATGCGGTCACTCATATAATCCTCCACCATTCTATCAATGTTGAGAGAATCATATGCAGTGACAGTAGACGACATGTCCGTAATCGTTGTCAGGTCCTTCAGTCCGGACCAGATGTCAGCATCAGCAGTCGCTCCAGACTGCCCTGCATCACCGCCAGCGGGTGGGCTCGGAATTCTGAGCCTTTTCCTCGCACCCCCAGTTGCGGGAGAATGTGAAGGAGGAGATGTTGACAGGTCGCGTTCCGCTTGACTTGACAATTTTGTCACCAGCAGGTCTTTCAACCCCAGCAGACCTGTGTCTGCCGGAAAGAGAGATCCAAGGTAGGCTTTAAATCTAGGATCGAGCACGGTGGCCAAAATGTAGTGCTCTGATTTCAACAGATTGACCACCCGTGAATCCTTGTTAAGCGAATTAAGGGCTGCATCCACAAGTCCCACATGCCTAGCGGAATCGCTCCCTTTTAGCTCCTTCTTCAATGCCTCCAGCTTCTTCTGCAAAAGCCTGATGAGGGGAATGACCTGACTCAGGCTGGCAGTGTCTGAACTGACTTCACGTGTGGCAAGTTCAAAGGGCATCAGAACCTTGCACAACGTTGAAATCATTCTCCACTGCACTTGAGACAGGTGCATTCCATCTCCTATATCGTGCTCAATTGTATAGGCTTGAATGGCCTTTTGCTGCTCCTCCAACCTCTGAAGCATATAGAGGGTTGAATTCCACCTCGTTACCACTTCTTGCTTCAGATGATGGCAGGGCAGGTTCAGTAGTTTTTGGTGGTGCTCCAGTCTTCTGTACGTGGTGCCTGTACGCCGAAAGTGTCCCGCAATTTTTCTGGCCACCGACAGCATCTCTTGCACGCCCCTGTCGTTTTTAAAAAAATTCTGCACCACCAAATTCAAGGTATGTGCAAAACATGGGACGTGCTGGAATTTGCCCATATTTAATGCACACACAATATTGCTGGCGTTGTCCGATGCCACAAATCCACAGGAGAGTCCAATTGGGGTAAGCCATTCCGCGATGATCTTCCTCAGTTGCCGTAAGAGGTTTTCAGCTGTGTGCGTATTCTGGAAAGCGGTGATACAAAGCGTAGCCTGCCTAGGAAAGTGTTGGCGTTTGCGAGATGCTGCTACTGGTGCCGCCGCTGCTGTTCTTGCGGCGGGAGTCCATACATCTACCCAGTGGGCTGTCACAGTCATATAGTCCTGACCCTGCCCTGCTCCACTTGTCCACATGTCCGTGGTTAAGTGGACATTGGGTACAACTGCATTTTTTAGGAGACTGGTGAGTCTTTTTCTGACGTCCGTGTACATTCTCGGTATCGCCTGCCTAGAGAAGTGGAACCTAGATGGTATTTGGTAACGGGGGCACACTGCCTCAATAAATTGTCTAGTTCCCTGTGAACTAACGGCGGATACCGGACGCACGTCTAACACCAACATAGTTGTCAAGGACTCAGTTATCCGCTTTGCAGTAGGATGACTGCTGTGATATTTCATCTTCCTCGCAAAGGACTGTTGAACAGTCAATTGCTTACTGGAAGTAGTACAAGTGGGCTTACGACTTCCCCTCTGGGATGACCATCGACTCCCAGCGGCAACAACAGCAGCGCCAGCAGCAGTAGGCGTTACACGCAAGGATGCATCGGAGGAATCCCAGGCAGGAGAGGACTCGTCAGACTTGCCAGTGACATGGCCTGCAGGACTATTGGCATTCCTGGGGAAGGAGGAAATTGACACTGAGGGAGTTGGTGGGGTGGTTTGCGTGAGCTTGGTTACAAGAGGAAGGGATTTACTGGTCAGTGGACTGCTTCCGCTGTCACCCAAAGTTTTTGAACTTGTCACTGACTTATTATGAATGCGCTGCAGGTGACGTATAAGGGAGGATGTTCCGAGGTGGTTAACGTCCTTACCCCTACTTATTACAGCTTGACAAAGGGAACACACGGCTTGACACCTGTTGTCCGCATTTCTGGTGAAATACCTCCACACCGAAGAGCTGATTTTTTTGGTATTTTCACCTGGCATGTCAACGGCCATATTCCTCCCACGGACAACAGGTGTCTCCCCGGGTGCCTGACTTAAACAAACCACCTCACCATCAGAATCCTCCTGGTCAATTTCCTCCCCAGCGCCAGCAACACCCATATCCTCCTCATCCTGGTGTACTTCAACACTGACATCTTCAATCTGACTATCAGGAACTGGACTGCGGGTGCTCCTTCCAGCACTTGCAGGGGGCGTGCAAATGGTGGAAGGCGCATGCTCTTCACGTCCAGTGTTGGGAAGGTCAGGCATCGCAACCGACACAATTGGACTCTCCTTGTGGATTTGGGATTTCAAAGAACGCACAGTTCTTTGCGGTGCTTTTGCCAGCTTGAGTCTTTTCAGTTTTCTAGCGAGAGGCTGAGTGCTTCCATCCTCATGTGAAGCTGAACCACTAGCCATGAACATAGGCCAGGGCCTCAGCCGTTCCTTGCCACTCCGTGTGGTAAATGGCATATTGGCAAGTTTACGCTTCTCCTCCGACAATTTTATTTTAGGTTTTGGAGTCCTTTTTTTACTGATATTTGGTGTTTTGGTTTTGACATGCTCTGTACTATGCCATTGGGCATCGGCCTTGGCAGACGACGTTGCTGGCATTTCATCGTCTCGGCCATGACTAGTGGCAGCAGCTTCAGCACGAGGTGGAAGTGGATCTTGATCTTTCCCTAATTTTGGAACCTCAACATTTTTGTTCTCCATATTTTAATAGGCACAACTAAAAGGCACCTCAGGTAAACAATGCAGATGGATGGATTGGATACTAGTATACAATTATGGACGGGCTGCCGAGTGCCGACACAGAGGTAGCCACAGCCGTGAACTACCGCACTGTACTGTGTCTGCTGCTAATATATAGACTGGTTGATAAAGAGATAGTATACTCGTAACTAGTATGTATGTATAAAGAAAGAAAAAAAAACCACGGTTAGGTCACTGGTATATACAATTATGGACGGGCTGCCGAGTGCCGACACAGAGGTAGCCACAGCCGTGAACTACCGCACTGTACTGTGTCTGCTGCTAATATATAGACTGGTTGATAAAGAGATAGTATACTCGTAACTAGTATGTATGTATAAAGAAAGAAAAAAAAACCACGGTTAGGCCACTGGTATATACAATTATGGACGGGCTGCCGAGTGCCGACACAGAGGTAGCCACAGCCGTGAACTACCGCACTGTACTGTGTCTGCTGCTAATATATAGACTGGTTGATAAAGAGATAGTATACTCGTAACTAGTATGTATGTATAAAGAAAGAAAAAAAAACCACGGTTAGGTCACTGGTATATACAATTATGGACGGGCTGCGGAGTGCCGACACAGAGGTAGCCACAGCCGTGAACTACCGCACTGTACTGTGTCTGCTGCTAATATATAGACTGGTTGATAAAGAGATAGTATACTCGTAACTAGTATGTATGTATAAAGAAAGAAAAAAAAACCACGGTTAGGTGGTATATACAATTATGGACGGGCTGCCGAGTGCCGACACAGAGGTAGCCACAGCCGTGAACTACCGCACTGTACTGTGTCTGCTGCTAATATATAGACTGGTTGATAAAGAGATAGTATACTCGTAACTAGTATGTATGTATAAAGAAAGAAAAAAAAACCACGGTTAGGTCACTGGTATATACAATTATGGACGGGCTGCCGAGTGCCGACACAGAGGTAGCCACAGCCGTGAACTACCGCACTGTACACTGGTTGATAAAGAGATAGTAGTATACTCGTAACAACTAGTATGACGACGGTATAAAGAATGAAAAAAAAACCACGGTTAGGTGGTATATAATACAATTATGGTTGGACGGACTGCCTGCCGAGTGCCGACACAGAGGTAGCCACAGCCGTGAACTACCGCACTGTACACTGGTTGATAAAGAGATAGTAGTATACTCGTAACAACTAGTATGACGACGGTATAAAGAATGAAAAAAAAACCACGGTTAGGTGGTATATAATACAATTATGGTTGGACGGACTGCCTGCCGAGTGCCGACACAGAGGTAGCCACAGCCGTGAACTACCGCACTGTACACTGGTTGATAAAGAGATAGTAGTATACTCGTAACAACTAGTATGACGACGGTATAAAGAACGAAAAAAAAACCACGGTTAGGTGGTATATATTATAATACAATTATGGATGGACGGACTGCCTGCCGAGTTCCGACACAGAGGTAGCCACAGCCGTGAACTACCGCACTGTACACTGGTTGATAAAGAGATAGTAGTATACTCGTAACAACTAGTATGACGACGGTATAAAGAACGAAAAAAAAACCACGGTTAGGTGGTATATATTATAATACAATTATGGATGGACGGACTGCCTGCCGAGTTCCGACACAGAGGTAGCCACAGCCGTGAACTACCGCACTGTACACTGGTTGATAAAGAGATAGTAGTATACTCGTAACAACTAGTATGACTATGACGACGGTATAAAGAAAGAAAAAAAAAACCACGGTTAGGTGGTATATAATACAATTATGGATGGACGGACTGCCTGCCGAGTGCCGACACAGAGGTAGCCACAGCCGTGAACTACCGCACTGTACTGTGTCTGCTGCTAATATAGACTGGTTGATAAAGAGATAGTATACAATACTACTAATATACTGGTGGTCAGGCACTGGTCACCACTAGTCACACTGGCAGTGGCACTCCTGCAGCAAAAGTGTGCACTGTTTAATTTTAATATAATATTATTTATCATGTACTCCTGGCTCCTGCTATAACAACCTGCAGTGCTCCCCAGTCTTCCCCACAATTATAAGCTTTATATACAATACATTGATGTGCAGCACACTGGGCTGAGCAGTGCACACAGACTGAGTCACTGTGTGACTGTGTATCGTTTTTTTCAGGCAGAGAACGGATATATTAAATAAAACAAACAACTGCACTGTCTCTGGTGGTCACTGGTCACTGTGGTCGTCAGTCACTAAACTCTGTCTGCACTCTGCACTCTCTTCTAATCTACAGTATCACAGCAATCTCTCTCTCTCTCTCTCTTCTAAATCTAATCTAAATGGAGAGGACGCCAGCCACGTCCTCTCCCTATCAATCTCAATGCACGTGTGAAAATGGCGGCGACGCGCGGCTCCTTATATAGAATCCGAGTCTCGCGATAGAATCCGAGCCTCGCGAGAATCCGACAGCGTGATGATGACGTTCGGGCGCGCTCGGGTTAACCGAGCAAGGCGGGAAGATCCGAGTCGCTCGGACCCGTGAAAAAAAAAGTGAAGTTCGTGCGGGTTCGGATTCAAAGAAACCGAACCCGCTCATCTCTAATTATTTGTTCATTTGAGCTAATGAGTACTGTATGTGCATAGTCAGTTACAATGCTTGCATTTTATAATGTTATTGCTATTAAGTATTTCATTGATACTGTTGGCAAGAGTACAGGTGCTCTTGCAACTTTGCTTGTGTTAATTGTTCTTTAATGTTCCTATTTCTGTTAAAACATGCAGTTGAATACTTGTTCTTGTGTGCCATATGCCTTTAAGGAGCAAATAAAATGGCATTTAGTTAGTTTCCATGTGTCACAGTTTTCCCAGGGCAATCACGTTTTTGCTACTCGAAAAATAATTATGTTGAATTGCCAATTTTCCCAGAACTCTAAAGATAATTCCTACTTTTGATGGTTATATGCAAAGAGTCACTTGAAAGGGAAAGACAATTGTCACGATGCTGTATATAAAATAGTGTTCATTTTGACCAAAGTTATCTGGTTTTATCAATAGCATATCTGCTCCTATATGCTAAACTGCTCGGATGTTCAAATCAGTATATTTGCTGAAATGTATGTGTATTATCATTGCATGATTTTATGCCACTAAGCGCATCATCCTGCCTTGCTACGCCAATCATCCTCATCATCATCATCTTCTTCTAGCCTAGTTTGGTAGCACCAAAATCAGGGACACTAAGAATAATGGGGGTCATTCCGAGTTGATTGTAGCTGTGTTAAATTTAGCACAGCTACGATCATGTTCCCAGACATGCGGGGGGACGCCCAGCACAGGGCTAGTCTGCCCCACATGTCAGTCCGCCCCCCCCCCCCCCCCCCCACCCGCACAAGTACAAAAGCATCGCACAGCGGCGATGCTTTTGTACTTGTGAAGTAACTCCCGGCCAGCGCAGCTCCTGCGGCTGGCCGGGAGTTGATCGTCGCTGCTCCTGGTCGCAGCGGCTGCGTGTGATGTCCCGCAGCCGCTGTGGCCCGCTCCCCGCACGGCCCGGCCAAGCCTGCGTTGGCCGGACCGCACCCCCATAACGGCGGCCAACGCAGCGACTGCCTCTGCCTGTCAATCAGGCAGAGGCGATCGCTAGGGAACGACGGCCTTCGGCCGTCTGGCATGCTCCGGCGCATGCACAGTTCCGACCCGATTGCTGCGCTGCAATAAACTGCAGCGAGCGATCGGGTCGGTATAACCCCCAATGTCCACTAGTATCACTGTTTTCAACACAACCCTGAATTGCCTAGGGCTCATCCCATACCCACTGAGTATAACTTAATGGTTTTTAGTTGTTGCTTGTGAACTACATGTCCCAGCAATCCTTGTCATGTCTAAAGTGTTTGGGGATGAACCACAAATAATGCAGATTGCAATTTTGAAACTGCGGGACAACGCTGGTGGTTTTGAACCTGATTATAAGTCCAGGAGGGTAGAAGAAATATCACTGTCAATGTGCTGCAATTTCTAAATCCCCGAACGCTGGGGGATTCTGACCAAATCAATAGCAGTACCCTGACGCTGAGGCTTTCAGAACTTGTGGGTCCCTCCGTTACTAGGCAACCGGAATGGTGCATCACGCTGGCCACGAGGGAAACCTGGTTCAGTTGCCGGACATAACATGCAGCCAAGACACTCTTAGGGGCCCATTTATCAATGAGTTGTAGCTATTTAAAACTCATTACATATGATAAATGGTACTCCAGCCAATCAGCTCCCAACTGTCATTTTTCAAACACATACCAGGAGCTGATATGCTGGAGCACCATTAATCATATGCAACAAGTTTTAAATACTATAGATAAAACTCATTAAGAAATGGGCCCCTTAATCTTACATTATTACACTGTGGGGCGGCCGCAGTGCATTATGGTCCCAACTGTTACTAAGCAGTCAGGATGCTCTACAGTTATGTGCATCTGTTTAGCTGCTACATAATTAATCACAAGGGGCCCTCTCTCTGTGAGCAGAGGGGATTGTTCATGGTCCTGATAAAAGGCAGGGAGAGCTTAGCCACCCTGCCAGATATAGCTTCAGTCTATCAGAAGACACCTGCTCTGCTGTTGTCTAATCTTATCCTGGTCTTGGATTTGTTTTACCCAGTACCTGTTTTTTAGTTACTAATCCTGCTCCCTGCCTTTGCCTTCTGCACTAGTCAGCATCTAGTTATTCCACTTCAGTCCACTCCAGTGCTCACCTAGTCCCACACTATCTCCATGAACCTGCATCAAGTCCTAGCGGTACCCAAGTGCCGGGTGAACTTACTTTGCCCGGGAACACCAACTGTTAAAGGTGAAGCCCATTTTAGTCTGTGTAGGAGTAACGTGGTTACAAGTAGAGATGTGTGTGGACCCCAATGTTTTGTTTTCTGGTTTTACCAAAACAGCCCTCAATGTTTTAGTTTTGGATCTGTATTTTTAAATTGCTAAAAATAGCTAAAATCATGTTATTGTTCCTACATTATTATTATCCTAATAACATTAATTCCAGTCATTTCCAGTAAATGTTGACCTCCTCACAGGTCACAGTATTGTTCACCAATATTGGCCAAAGGCTAAGCTTAGCAAAAGAGCACGGGCACAAACACATGGCAGTTTTTATTGTTTCAAAATGTGTTGCACATTAGTAATGTATTTGCGCAATATATGCTATACATATAGGGGGTAATTCCAAGTTGATCGCAGCATGAATTCTGTTAGCAATTGGGCAAAACCATGTGCACTGCAGGGGAGGCAGATATAACATGTGCAGAGAGAGTTAGATTTGGGTGGGGTGTGTTCAATCTGCAATCTAATTTGCAGTGTAAAAATAAAGCAGCCAGTATTTACCCTGCACAGAAACAAAATAACCCACCCAAATCTATCTCTCTCTGCACATGTTATATCTGCCCCCCCCTGCAGTGCACATGGTTTTGCCCAACTGCTAAAAAATTTCCTGCTGCGATCAACTTGGAATTACCCCCATAATACAAACGTAAGGGATGTGTCTGTACATAGCATTTTATTTTTTTAAATATACTTCTATGGACTGTGTATGAACTATGGAGATAAAAAAAATAAGAATTTACTTACCGATAATTCTATTTCTCGGAGTCCGTAGTGGATGCTGGGGTTCCTGAAAGGACCATGGGGAATAGCGGCTCCGCAGGAGACAGGGCACAAAAGTAAAGCTTTTACAGGTCAGGTGGTGTGTACTGGCTCCTCCCCCTATGACCCTCCTCCAGACTCCAGTTAGGTACTGTGCCCGGACGAGCGTACACAATAAGGGAGGATTTTGAATCCCGGGTAAGACTCATACCAGCCACACCAATCACACCGTACAACTTGTGATCTAAACCCAGTTAACAGTATGATAACAGAGGAGCCTCTGAAAGATGGCTTCCTAAACAATAACCCGAATTAGTTAACAATAACTATGTACAAGTATTGCAGATAATCCGCACTTGGGATGGGCGCCCAGCATCCACTACGGACTCCGAGAAATAGAATTATCGGTAAGTAAATTCTTATTTTCTCTATCGTCCTAAGTGGATGCTGGGGTTCCTGAAAGGACCATGGGGATTATACCAAAGCTCCCAAACGGGCGGGAGAGTGCGGATGACTCTGCAGCACCCAATGAGAGAACTCCAGGTCCTCCTTTGCCAGGGTATCAAATTTGTAAAAATTTACAAACGTGTTCTCCCCTGACCACGTAGCTGCTCGGCAGAGTTGTAATGCCGAGACCCCTCGGGCAGCCGCCCAAGATGAGCCCACCTTCCTTGCGGAATGGGCCTTAACAGATTTAGGCTGTGGCAGGCCTGCCACAGAATGTACAAGTTGAATTTTGTTACAAATCCAACGAGCAATCGACTGCTTAGAAGCAGGTGCACCCAACTTGTTGGGTGCATACAGTATAAACAGCGAGTCAGATTTTCTGACTCCAGCCGTCCTTTAAATGTATATTTTTAAGGCTCTGACAACGTCCAACAACTTGGAGTCCTTCAAGTCGTCTGTAGCCGCAGGCACTACAATAGGCTGGTTCAGGTGAAACACTGATACCACCTTAGGGAGAAAATGCGGACGCGTCCGCAGCTCTGCCCTATGTCGAATGGAAAATTAAATAAGGGCTTTTATAAGACAAAGCCGCCAGTTCAGATACTCTCCCGGCCGAAGCCAGGGCCAGTAACATAGTCACTTTCCATGTGAGATATTTCAAATCCACATTCTTTAGTGGTTCAAACCAATTGGATTTGAGGAAATCTAAAACTACATTTAGATCCCACGGTGCCACCTTAGGCACCACAGGAGGCTGTATATGCAGTACTCCTTTGATAAAAATCTGGACCTCAGGGACTGAGGCCAATTCTTTTTGGAAGAATATTGATAGGGCCGAAATTTGAACCTTAATAGATCCCAATTTGAGACCCATAGACAATCCTGATTGCAGGAAATGTAGGAAAACGACCCAGTTGAAATTCCTCCATCGGAGCACTCCGCTGCTCGCCCCACGCAACATATTTTCGCCAAATACGGCGATAATGCTTCGCGGTGACTTCCTTCCTTGCCTTTATCAAGGTAGGAATGACTTCTTCTGGAATGCCTTTTCCTTTTAGGATCTGGCATTCAAACGCCATGCCGTCAAACGCAGCCGCGGTAAGTCTTGAAAAAGACAAGGACCCTGCTGAAGCAGGTCCCTTCTCAGAAGTAGAGGCCACGGATCGTCCGTGACCATCTCTTGAAGTTCCGGGTACCAAGTCCTTCTTGGCCAATCCGGAGCCACTAGTCTTACTCCTCTTTGCCGTATAATCCTCAATACCTTTGGTATGAGAGGCAGAGGAGGAAACACATATACCGACTGGTACACCCAAGGTGTTACCAGCGCGTCCACAGCTATTGCCTGCGGATCTCTTGACCTGGCGCAATACCTGTCCAGTGTTTTGTTGAGGCGAGACGCCATCATGTCCACCATTGGTTTTACCCAACGGTTTAATAGCATGTGGAAAACTTCTGGATGAAGTCCCCACTCTCCCGGGTGAAGGTCGTGTCTGCTGAGGAAGTCTGCTTCCCAGTTGTCCACGCCCGGGATGAATACTGCTGACAGTGCTATCACGTGATTCTCCGCCCAGCGAAGGATCCTGGCAGCTTCTGCCATTGCCCTCCTGCTTCTTGTGCCGCCCTGTCTGTTTACATGGGCGACTGCCGTGATGTTGTCCGACTGGATCAACACCGGTCTTCCTTGAAGCAGAGGTTCCGCCTGGCTTAGAGCATTGTAGATTGCTCTTAGTTCCAGAATGCTTATGTGAAGAGACTTTTTCAGGCTCGACCACACTCCCTGGAAATTTCTTCCCTGTGTGACTGCTCCCCAGCCTCTCAGGCTGGCATCCGTGGTCACCAGGATCCAATCCTGCATGCCGAATCTGCGGCCCTCCAATAGATGAGCCTCCTGCAACCACCACAGAAGGGATACCCTTGTCCTCGGCGACAGGGTTATCCGCAGGTGCATCTGAAGATGCGACCCTGACCATTTGTCCAACAGATCCCTTTGCATGGAATCTGCCGAAAGGGATTGCTTCGTAAGAAGCTACCATTTTTTCCCAGGACTCTTGTGCATTGATGTACAGACACCTTTCCTGGTTTTAGGAGGTTCCTGACCAGGTCAGATAACTCCTTGGCTTTTTCTTCGGGAAGAAAAACCTTTTTCTGAACTGTGTCCAGAATCATCCCCAGGAACAGCAGACGAGTTGTCGGCATTAATTGGGATTTTGGAGTATTCAGAATCCATCCGTGCTGCTTTAGCACCTCTTGAGATAGTGCTAAACCCATCTCTAGCTGTTCTCTGGACCTTGCCCTTATTAGGAGATCGTCCAAGTATGGGATAATTAATACGCCTTTTCTTCGAAGAAGAAATATTATCTCGGCCATTACCTTTGTAAAGACCCGAGGTGCCGTGGACAAACCAAACGGCAGCGTCTGAAACTGATAGTGACAGTTTTGTACAACGAACCTGAGGTACCCCTGGTGTGAGGGGTAATTGGAACGTGGAGATACGCATCCTTGATGTCCAAGGATACCATAAAGTCCCCTTCTTCCAGGTTCGCTATCACTGCTCTGAGTGACTCCATCTTGAACTTGAACTTCTTTATGTACAGGTTCAAGGACTTCAGATTTAGAATAGGCCTTACCGAGCCATCCGGCTTCGGTACCACAAAAAGAGTGGAATAATACCCCTTCCCTTGTTGTAGAAGAGGTACCTTGACTATCACCTGCTGAGAATACAGCTTGTGAATGGCTTCCAAAACCGTCTCCCTTTCTGAGGGGGACGTTGGTAAAACAGACTTCAGGAAACGGCGAGGTGGCTCTGTCTCTAATTTCAACCTGTACCCCTGAGATATTATCTGCAGGATCCAGGGATTTACCTGCGAGTGAGCCCACTGCGCGCTGTAATTCTTGAGACGACCGCCTACCGCCCCCGAGTCCGCTTGCGAAGCCCCAGCGTCATGCTGAGGCTTTTGTAGAAGCCGGGGAGGGCTTCTGTTCCTGGGAAGGAGCTGCCTGTTGCTGTCTCTTCCCTCGTCCTCTGCCTCGTGGCAGATATGAATAGCCCTTTGCTCTCTTATTTTTAAAGGAACGAAAGGGCTGCGGTTGAAAGGTCGGTGCCTTTTTCTGTTGGGGAGTGACTTGAGGTAGAAAGGTGGATTTCCCGGCCGTAGCCGTGGCCACCAATCCGATAGACCGACCCCAAATAACTCCTCTACGCATCGCCTGTCCACTGTCGTGTCCATAAAGCTCTTCTGGCCGAAATGGACATAGCACTTACCCGTGATGCCAGTGTGCAGATATCTCTCTGTGCATCACGCATATAAAGAAATGCATCCTTTATTTGTTCTAACGACAGTAAAATATTGTCCCTGTCCAGGGTATCAATATTTTCGATCAGGGACTCTGACCAAACTACCCCAGCACTGCACATCCAGGCAGTCGCAATAGCTGGTCGTAGTATAACACCTGCATGTGTGTATATACCTTTTTGGATATTTTCCATCCTCCTATCTGATGGATCTTTAAGTGCGGCCGTCTCAGGAGAGGGTAACGCCACTTGTTTTGATAAGCGTGTTAGCGCTTTGTCCACCCTAGGAGGTGTTTCCCAGCGCTCCCTAACCTCTGGCGGGAAAGGGTATAAAGCCAATAACTTCTTTGAAATTAGCAGTTTTTTATCGGGGCACCCCACGCTTCATCACACACGTCATTTAATTCTTCTGATTCGGTAAAAACTACTGGTAGTTTTTTCACACCCCACATAATACCCTGTTTAGTGGTACCTGTAGTATCAGCTAAATGTAACATCTCCTTTATTGCCAAAATCATATAACGTGTGGCCCTACTGGAAAATACGGTTGATTCGTCACCTTCACCACCGGAATCAGTGCCTGTGTCTGGGTCTGTGTCGACCGACTGAGGCAAGGGGCGTTTTACAGCCCCTGACGGTGTTTGAGGCGCCTGGACAGGCACTAATTGAGTGTCCGGCCGCCTCATGTCGGCAAACGACTGCTTAAGCGAGTTGACGCTATCCCGTAATTCCACAAATAAAGGCATCCATTCTGGTGTCGACCCCCTAGGAGGTGACATCCTCATATTTGGCAATTGCTCCGCCTCCACACCAATAACGTCCTCATACATGTCGACACACACGTACCGACACACAGCAGACACACAGGGAATGCTCTATACGAAGACAGGACCCACTAGCCCTTTGGGGAGACAGAGGGAGAGTCTGCCAGCACACACCAAAAAACGCTATATATGACAGGGATAGCCTTATGATTAAGTGCTCCCTTATAGCTGCTTTTTTATTAATATATTGCCATTTATTTTGCCCCCCCCTCTCTGTTATACCCTGTTTCTGTAGTGCAGTGCAGGGGAGAGACCTGGGAGCCTTCCTGACCAGCGGAGCTGTGACAGAAAATGGCGCCGTGTGCTGAGGAGATAGGCCCCGCCCCTTTTTCGGCGGGCTCGTCTCCCGCTATTTAGTACATTTAGGCAGGGGTAAATATCTCCATATAGCCTCTGGGACTATATGTGAGGTATTTTTAGCCTTTTTAAAGGTTTTCATTTGCCTCCCAGGGCGCCCCCCTCCCAGCGCCCTGCACCCTCAGTGACTGCCGTGTGAAGTGTGCTGAGAGGAAAATGGCGCACAGCTGCAGTGCTGTGCGCTACCTTAAGAAGACTGCAGGAGTCTTCAGCCGCCGATTCTGGACCTCTTCTTGCTTCAGCATCTGTGAGGGGGCCGGCGGCGTGGCTCCGGTGACCATCCAGGCTGCACCTGTGATCGTCCCTCTGGAGCTTTATGTCCAGTAGCCAAGAAGCCAATCCATCCTGCACGCAGGTGAGTTCACTTCTTCTCCCCTCTGTCCCTCGTTGCAGTGATCCTGTTGCCAGCAGGAATCACTGTAAAATAAAAAACCTAAGCTAAACTCTCTAAGCAGCTCTTTATGAGAGCCACCTAGAATTGCACCCTTCTCGGCCGGGCACAAAAATCTAACTGGAGTCTGGAGGAGGGTCATAGGGGGAGGAGCCAGTACACACCACCTGACCTGTAAAAGCTTTACTTTTGTGCCCTGTCTCCTGCGGAGCCGCTATTCCCCATGGTCCTTTCAGGAACCCCAGCATCCACTTAGGACGATAGAGAAATATTTGTGATTTTTGTTGATTCATTCTAGCATCACGCAAAAACTACTAGATGAGTTTGGATCTCGCTTAGCTTGACCTACTGTAGAAAGAAACTGAGGTATGTATGATCTCAATGTGACATCAGGGAAAGGACCAATAAAGGAAATCCCAAACGCTTGACACTCGACACTGAAAGTTGATGTTCCGATCATGCTTCTGCAGAACTTTACTCCACCCAAGCTATGCAACGGAACCCGCCTGCAGAGGAACCTAATTGAGGCAGATATTCTAACTGGATGTGGCACATGTAAGATTGTGTTTATACCATGTATACCCCTTATCCCTCACAATTTTCCTTTTCAATTCAAGTGTCTGCAGTTTCCTGTACAGTAAGTGCCTGCTTATCTATGATGATCAACCAGTTGCTGGGGCAAACGCTCAGGGCTGCAGGTGTAGATCCCAGGACCAACTGCATCTCCCATGGGCAGCTTTACATGACTTGCTCACGAGTTAGTAGCCCCAAGCATCTTTTTGTATTAAACCCTAAAGGAAAAAACATTGACTTGAGAGCGAAGCCACGGGCAAAAACTAGTAACCAATAAAAATGTTTGCCTATGCAAAAAATACCGTCATCAATGCCCCACAAGAATACAGAATGAAAAGAAAAGTGGTGCAAGATGGAATTGTCCCACTCGTCCTTATGCTGTATATTAAAAAGGACAAGCACTTCAACAACAGGGACTGACCCTTCTGTGGATGAAGTGTTTGGGGGTTTTTTGGCATCCAAAAAACAAGCTGCCAATGTGCTTAAGGCGGTTAACACTATCATAGGCGTGCGCAGCACATTTTATTAGGGGGTGCACTGTCGGGGGGGGGCGGGGGGGGGGGGCGTGTCTAGCATCATCTATTGACGTTCAACGCAATATAAAATATCCACCCTTGTACCAATCCTAATAATGCAGATACATTGTCAGATGTTGTATGCACCAAACAAACACCCCTGATGGCACTCACTGTAATTACACTGCTCCTCCTCAGCCTGGTCTGGCTCCCCCTCTCTTTCCTCTGCAAGCTGCAGCAGCTTACTTACAAGTCAGTCACTCACTGACACTGACAGTCGCAGACTAGTACTGCTGCTGCTGGAAAAACGAGTGACGTGTCAATGTTGCTGCAGACCGCCTGCCAGTATTGAATTTGTCTTCCTAAGAGGAACGCTGGCTGCATGCTGATCCTCATCAGTGGCTGGCGTTGGCATAGCATAGAAGGAGAGAGGTGGGTGTGTGACAGGTGGGTGTGCGAGCAGCATGACGTAATCACGTCACATCACGCTGTTTTTGTACATGGAGGTGGAGCCGGGAGTTTGAAAGCCGGTGGCAGTGGCACCCTTGATTAACCCAGGCATCCGGTCAGTAATGCAGTCCTGACAGAGGGGACAGTAATCAGCCTGCTCTGCAATCGCTGCATCAGGCATGTGAGATCGGGGTGCCAGACATTAGGGGGTGCCTGTGCGCACCAGGCACCCCCCCTGCGCACACCTATGAACACTATTGTTATTCATTGTCACATTTGGAACATGTCAGACTCAGACATAGCTACAGATGCAGCCAGTCTCAGCTTTGCCGCAGTGCGTATGCATTGCAACAAAGTGATTGCGAAAAGTGTGACCACAAATGGGTACGTGTATGACTCCATAAGGAATTAACTAAGTGCACATTGCCGTGGGTAGTCGCTTTTTACATTTGCACGTGCATACACATCACAGCAAAGCTGAACCTGGATATATCTACGTGGACACCCCTAGGCTCTCCTCAGGGATTTGCGAACACACAGTTTGTTCTTCAGCCTTAGTGTTGTTTTTTTTAGGGGGGGGGGGGGGGGGGGGGGGGCACTGATTTGTCTGTTTTAAAGTTGACACATCTAGAGCTAGAAGATATTGCATCATTATCATCATATGCGGTTACAGAAGAAGATGCCTGACTGTATTTGGCACTGGCTTCCACAATAGGCATTCTAAAGCATGAACCAGCGGTAGCACTAGCAGGACCACCACTTGCAAACAAAGGCCATGGCATGAGCGAATCCTTGCCAGTAAGCATTGGCATGTTGGCAACTTTACGTTTTTTAACAGTAAACGTTCCCTTTATTATTGGAGGTGATGTTTTCTCTAACATTGTGAAATATTGTTTAGATTTCTTGTGCCTTTTCTTAAAGATTGTGTCCCATGGACCACCTTTAGTAATTGTTGAAGTACTTTCATGACTGGCAGCAGCACTAGTACTGGGTTGCTGCTCCTGCTCTTCTCTCGTCTAAACCATCTCGACTCACAGTGTTTTTAGTGATGGTGGCACGCTGACACCTAATGAAAGTTATTATTTTACAATGCAATGCCTGAACCTGGACAATATACTCAGTCCCGGATTACCAAACAGGCAGAGTAGTCATCGGCCTAAGGGCCCCACACCTTTTTAAGGGCCCTGTGACAATGGATCAAAATAATATTGATTTGATCTTGAAAGAAAATTACAATCAAGCTTTCTTGTTTCCAAAAGATAGAAAAAATTAATGAACTCAAAGAAATTAAAACTTAAATACTAAAAACTATAGACATCAGATTCATAATACAGTTTGTCTCTTAAAAGCTCATCTTCTGTCAGCTGTTATGGGCCCTACACAATGACAGATCCGCCACCGAGCTGCCCAATGGCGGATATGGCCAACGGGCGACCCAGCGGCGGGGGGGCAGTGACAGGGGGAGTAAAGTTTTTTCACTCCGCCCGTCACCCGGGTCCATAGCAGCAGTGACGTGCGGTGAGGTCAATTGCTGGTGAGGCACTGGCTTCTCCAGTACATCCCCAGTAGCACAAGAACACAAACCTCAGCTCACTTTTTAGGAACAGCAGATACATTAAAGTACATAGGCGGTGTGGGCTGGTACTGCAGCCATTGTGTACATACTGTAATTACAGGACAGACCCCAAAGTACCCAGAAAGCAGCCAGAGTCGGCTCCAGGTCTACTAGCACACACTACTATGAAAGAGGACGTTGCCTCGCAATTATATATTATGAAATCAAATTATAAATATATACCATATTATCACCCCGCTACACACACAATTGGCAGCCTTTCACATAATACCCATAGCAGTGCTCCTTACATGTAATGCCCCCAGTATAGTGCCAGATAAACGTAATGCCCCCAGTATAGTGCCAGTTACACGTAATGCATCCTGTAGTGCCAGTTACACGTAATGCCCCCTGTAGTGCCAGTTACATATAATGCGTCCTGTAGTTCCAGTTACACATGTAATGCGCCCCGTAGTGCCAGTTACATGTAATGTGTCCCATAGTGCCAGTTACACGTAATGCGTCCCATAGCGGCATTAACAAGTGATGCGTCCCATAGTCCCAGTTACAAGTAATGCCCCCTGTCTCAGATGCAGGGGTAAGCTACGCCCCTGCCCACACAACTTCCAGTCACCTCCTTCCCCCAGCCCCTCTCACCTGGGTCCTGCTTAGAGCCGCAGGCAGGAGAGTGCAGCATTTCCGGTGCTGCTGCGTCTGCTGCCTGAGAGGAGGAGAGCGCCGGCCGCCGCTGCATGGTACTCTGGACTTCCTGGCGCCACCTCCGTGGCCGCTGCCGAAGATTAGCTGCTGCACTTGGCTCTCCCCAATCCCCGGTGCTGCCAGCTGCACCTGCGGGATAACAGGTGACAGATGGGGATAGTAGCAGGGGGTAATATCGGGGACACAGGTGACAGATGGGGGTAGAAGCAGGGGGTAATAGCAGGGACACAGGTGACAGATGGGGTAATAGCGGGGACACAGGTGACAGATTGGGGTAGTAGCAGGGGGTAATAGCAGGGACACAGGTGACAGATGGGGTTGGTAGCAGGGGGTAATAGCAGGGACACAGGTGACAGATGGGGTAGCAGCAGGGGGTAATAGCAGGGACCCAGGTGACAGATGGGGTAGTACGGGGGGTAATAGTGGGGACACAGGTGACAGATGGGGTAGTAGCAGGGGGTAATAGCAGGGACACAGGTGACAGATGGGGTAGTAGCAGGGGGTAATAGCAGGGACCCAGGTGACAGATGGGGTAGTACGGGGGGTAATAGCGGGGACACAGGTGACAGATGGGGTAGTAGCAGGGGGTAATAGCAGGGACACAGGTGACAGATGGGGTAGTATCAGGGGGTAATAGCAGGGACCCAGGTGACAGATGGGGTAGTACGGGGGGTAATAGCGGGGACACAGGTGACAGATGGGGTAGTAGCATGGGGTAATAGCAGGGACCCAGGTGACAGATGGGGTAGTAACAGGTGGTAATAGCGGGGACACAGGTGACAGATGGGGGTAGAAGCAGGGGGTAATAGCGGGGACACAGGTGACAGATGGGGTAGTACAGGGCATAATAGCGGGGACACAGGTGACAGATGGGGTAGTGCAGGGGGTAATAGCGGGGACACAGGTGACAGATGGGGGTAGTAGCAGGGGGTAATAGCAGGGACACAGGTGACAGATGGGGTAGTAACAGGTGGTAATAGCAGGGACACAGGTGACAGATGGGGGTAGAAGCAGGGGGTAATAGCGGGGACACAGGTGACAGATGGGGTAGTACAGGGCATAATAGCGGGGACACAGGTGACAGATGGGGTAGTGCAGGGGGTAATAGCGGGGACACAGGTGACAGATGGGGGTAGTAGCAGGGGGTAATAGCGGGGACACAGGTGACAGATGGGGTAGTACAGGGGGTAATAGCGTGACACAGGTGACAGATGGGGGTAGAAGCAGGGGGTAATAGCGGGGACACAGGTGACAGATGGGGTAGTAACAGGTGGTAATAGCGGGGACACAGGTGACAGATGGGGGTAGAAGCAGGGGGTAATAGCGGGGACACAGGTGACAGATGGGGTAGTACAGGGCATAATAGCGGGGACACAGGTGACAGATGGGGTAGTGCAGGGGGTAATAGCGGGGACACAGGTGACAGATGGGGGTAGTAGCAGGGGGTAATAGCGGGGACACAGGTGACAGATGGGGTAGTACAGGGGGTAATAGCGTGACACAGGTGACAGATGGGGGTAGTAGCATGGGGTAATAGCGGGGACACAGGTGACACATGGGGGTAGTAGCAGGGGGTAATAGCGGGGACACAGGTGACAGATGGGGGTAGTAGCAGGGGGTAATAGCGGGGACACAGGTGACAGATGGGGTAATGGCAGCGGGTAATAGTGGGGACACAGGTGACAGATGGGGTAATGGCAGCGGGTAATAGCAGGGACACAGGGGACAGATGGGGTAGTAGCAGGGGGTAATAGCAGGGACACACGTGACAGATGGGGTAGCAGCACGGGGTAATAATAACAGGGACAGAGGTGACAGATGGGGTTGGTAGCAGGGGGTAATAGCAGGGACACAAGTGACAGATGGTGGCAGCAGCAGGGGGTAATAGCGGGGACACAGGTGACAGATGGGGGTAGTAGCAGGGGGTAGTAGCAGGGACGCAAGTGACAGATGGGGGTAGCAGCATGGGGTAGTAGCAGGGACACAGGTGACAGATGGGGGTAGTAGCAGGGGGTAAAAACATGGAGACAGGTGACAGATGGGAGTAGTGAAAGTAGTATTAACAGCAGGTTGGGGAAAGTAGAAGTGACATCTGGGGGTGTTGATAGTAGTGCTAGTAGTAGAGACTGTGTGTGTGTAATGGAGGAGGAGGATCATACAACATAACGGCGGTGTAGTCAATACCTGCCCTTCTGGAAGCCGGGATGGACCATCCTTCATTAGGCACAAGCTCAGTACAGGCACTTTTGTGGGGCAGCTGTAGGGAGTGAGCACGCTCCACTCTCAGCCTCTCAGTTAGGATCTTCCCCAGCGTCACTCTGTCACTCTGAGTCTCCGCCCCTGAAACAGTTAGCTCCGCCTCCTGCAGGTTCAGTCAGCAGGTGATAGAAGAAACGCAATGCACCTGCACAAAGTGATGCGACCCAGTCCGCGCCTGAGAGGACACGCTATTCCTCCACATATTGGTTGAGGAGCTGTCAGTCTCCCACTGGCCATCACCAGCAGCAGCAGCAGGACGCAGGAGATGATCAATGGTGAGTAGAGGAGAGCTGATGATCATGACTGGTAGCTCCGAGTCCCTTGTCCCGCCACCGCTTATAGGTGATTGGACCAGCAGATCCAGCACTGGATCCGCTGTCCAATCATATCTGCCTTGCTGACAGGGATGTGCTTTCCCTGTCAGCGAGGCACTTATATAAGTGCCGCTTTTATCACTGGTTTCAATGGGCTTTTACAGCCCAGTGCTTGCCCCCCCCCCCCCCCCCCCCTGCTGTGTCCCCATTCCCATTGTCCATGAGAGGCACTTAGTGTCGGTGCCTCCCAAACTTCTTTAATACATTGCAAAGATTAGAATGATATAAAGAGGATACTTATATACTTATGTCACTGAATAGAATATGTGTCATAGGTATCTTCTTTGTATTATTGTAATCATTAATGACAGGGGATGCACTGCCTCCCCTGACTGCACGTCCCTGCATAGCAGTGCAGGCAAATATGGACGAGATCGTCCATATTGGCCTGCATGAATAAGCGACGGGGCACCAGTGATGAACGAGCACGGGGCCACGCATCGTTCATCGTTGATGCCTCCACACTGAAAGATATGAACGTTATCTTGTTCATTAATGAACGAGAATGTTCATATCTTTCACTCATATCGCCCAGTGTGTAGGGCCCATTAGTTTGTAAAAAATTTGGTGCAACCTACACACGTGTAATGTATAGTAGTGATGGTCATCTCCATCTAGCTGCCATCGTGCACACTACTTAGTTCAATATTATCCCATTAGACTGCATGCATGAGAAACCTTGAGAAACAAAGCTTTCTGTGAGATAGTGTGTTTAATAATAGTGTGTAAAATTATATATATATATATATTAGCTGAGCCAGGTGGAACACACAGTGGCTGTTGCCTGGCAACGGTGGGAGCGGAAGCCGGGAGCATCCTTGGTATGTCCGGGACACTTCCGCCCGGTAGAGCGCACCAGCTGTACCAGGTGAAACGCACTATGGCAGTTGCCTGGCAACGGTGGAAGCGGAAGCCGGGAGCAGTGAGAACCGTGACTTCCGGAGGGTGGCGCCCATCTAAAAACTTTTATTATTGTAAAAACATACCCAAGGGGTGTCTTCTTATGAAGCTCATGTAAAAGAAAAAGTGGATATTACAGAATATCACCTGTAAATTGCTACTGTGGTCATTGATCTGTAAAAAGGGTGAAGCGAGTTACCACTTTTTCTATGTACAGATATTGATTGTATGTTTTTACAATAATAAAAGTTTTTAGATGGAACATGTCACCATTATGTTTTAGGAATAAAGTTTTTTAAAAGGGTTTGTTTACATTATTAAGTATTGATACGTATTGTGGGCGCCAATTCTTCTATTGTGTTATATATTCTTATTTTCAATTCCTTCTAACATGGAATTTAGAAGAATAAGGCTGCCATTCCTACATCCAGTGCAGTAATTTGCATTAAGTATACTACACTTATCAGCGCAGAGGGAGAGTATTGTTTTTATATATATATATATATATACACTGCTCAAAAAAATAAAGGGAACACTAAAATAACACATCCTAGATCTGAATGAATGAAATATTCTTATTAAATACTTTGGAAATCAAATTTATTAACCCATGGAGGTCTGGATTTGGAGTCACCCCCAAAATCAAAGTGGAAAAACACACTACAGGCTGATCCAACTTTGATGTAATGTCCTTAAAACAAGTCAAAATGAGGCTCAGTAGTGTGTGTGGCCTCCACGTGCCTGAATGACCTCCCTACAATGCCTGGGCATGCTCCTGATGAGGTGGCGGATGGTCTCCTGAGGGATCTCCTCCCAGACCTGGACTAAAGCATCCGCCAACTCCTGGACAGTCTGTGGTGCAACGTAGCGTTGGTGGATGGAGCGAGACATGATGTCCCAGAAGTGCTCAATTAGATTCAGGTCTGGGGAACGGGCGGGCCAGTCCATAGCATCAATGCCTTCGTCTTGCAGGAACTGCTGACACACTCCAGCCACATGAGGTCTAGCATTGTCTTGCATTAGGAGGAACCCAGGGCCAACCGCACCAGCATATGTTCTCACAAGGGGTCTGAAGATCTCATCTCGGTACCTAAGGGCAGTCACGCTACCTCTGGCTAGCACATGGAGGGCTGTGCGGCCCCCCAAAGAAATGCCACCCCACACCATTACTGACCCACTGCCAAACTGGTCATGCTGGAGGAAGTTGCAGGCAGCAGAATGTTCTCCTTGGCATCTCCAGACTCTGTCACGTCTGTCACATGTGCTCAGTGAGAACCTGCTTTCATCTGTGAAAAGCACAGGGCGCCAGTGGCGAATTTGCCAATCTTGGTGTTCTCTGGCAAATGTCAAACGTCCTGCACGGTGTTGGGCTGTAAGCACAACCCCCACCTGTGGACGTCGGGCCCTCATACCACCTTCATGGAGTCTGTTTCTGATCGTTTGAGTAGACACATGCACATTTGTGGCTTGCTGGAGGTCATTTTGCAGGGCTCTGGCAGTGCTCCTCCTGTTCCTCCTTGCACAAAGGCATAGGTAGCGGTCCTGCTGCTGGGTTGTTGCCCTCCTACGGCCTCCTCCACGTCTCCTGATGTACTGGCCTGTCTCCTGTTAGCGCCTCCATGCTCTGGGCACTACGCTGACAGACACAGCAAACCTTCTTGCCACAGCTGGCATTGATGTGCCATCATGGATGAGCTGCACTACCTGAGCCACTTGTGTGGGTTGTAGGGAGGTCATACAGGCACGTGGAGGCCACACACACTACTGAGCCTCATTTTGACTTGTTTTAAGGACATTACATCAAATTTAGATCAGCATTTAGTGTGTTTTTCCACTTTAACTTTGAGGGTGACTCCAAATCCAGACCTCCATGGGTTAATAAATTTGATTTCCATTGATAATTTTTGTGTGATTTTGTTGTCAGCACATTCAGCTATGTAAAGAACAAAGTATTTAATAAGAATATTTAATTCATTCAGATCTAGGATGTGTTATTTTAGTGTTCCCTTTATTTTTTTGAGCAGTGTATATATATATATATATATATACTGCATTCAGCTTGGCACTCAGGATCAGGGCCGTAACTACGTGTGTGCCAAGTGGGCTTGGCACACAGCGCAGTTGCCCTGAGGGCGCACGGCCAGCGGCATGTAATGAGTCAAATTGACTCATTACATACCGTCTCTGCGCCGCAGCCGCGCTGGAGGAGAGAGCAGCGCCGGGCAGGTGAGAAGGAGGAGGAGGGAGGGGGAGCAGGGAGCCGCAGCAGCGCTATTTCATTGGTAGTAAGCGCCGCTGCAGCATCCCCCTCTCCTTCCGTATAGGCTGCCTGGCGCTGCTGTGGATGCTGGGATGCGGTTCCTCCATCCCAGCATCCACAGCAGCGCCGGGCAGCCAATACGGAAGGAGAGGGGGATGCTGCAGCGGCGCTTACTACCAATGACATAGCGCTGCTGCGGCTCCAGTCCCCCTCCCTCCTCCTCCTTCTCAACTGCCTGCACAGAGAGGAAGATGCCAGCACGAGGAGCCTGTCAGCGGGGAGAAGGTAAGTATATCCCTCTCTCTCTTTCTCTCTCTCTCTCTCTCTCTGGGGGACACCGTCTGCCATAATGTGTAAAAAGGGGTCTTGGCTGCCGCAATGTGTAAAAAGGGGGCCTGGCTGCCGCAATGTGTAAAAAGGGGTCCTGGCTGCCGCAATGTGTAAAAAGGGGTCCTGGCTGCCGCAATGTGTAAAAAGGGGTCCTGGTAAAAGGGGGACTGGCTGCCGCAATGTGTAAAAAGGGGGACTGCCTGCCGCAATGTGTAAAAAGGGGTACTGGCTGCCGCAATGTGTAAAAAGGGGGCCTGGCTGCCGCAATGTGTAAAAAGGAGGACCGGCTGCCGCAATGTGTAAAAAGGGGTCCTGGCTGCCGCAATGTGTAAAAAGGGGTCCTGGCTGCCGCAATGTGTAAAAAGGGGGACTGGCTGCCGCAATGTGTAAAAAGGGGGACTGGCTGCCGCAATGTGTAAAAAGGGGTCCTGGCTGCCGCAATGTGTAAAAAGGGGGACTGGCTGCCGCAATGTGTAAAAAGGGGTCCTGGCTGCCGCAATGTGTAAAAAGGGGGACTGGCTGCCGCAATGTGTAAAAAGGGGGACTGGCTGCCGCAATGTGTAAAAAGGGGGACTGGCTGCCGCAATGTGTAAAAAGGGGGACTGGCTGCCGCAATGTGTAAAAAGGGGGACTGTCTGCTGTAATGTGTAAAAAGGGGGACGCTGTCTGCTGTAATGTATAAAAGGGGCTCTACCTGGTGTAGGGCGCTACTGTGCAGCGTAATTTGAATAATGGAGACTACTGTGCACCGTAGTATGAATTGCTATTATTTTGTGACCACGCCCCTTCCCCGTGAAGCCACGCCCCTATATATTTTTCACGCGCCTACGCCGCGCACTGACCCTATCTTACATGGGGGGGCGCCAATGTCGTTTCTTGCACACAGCGCTAAAATGCCTAGTTACGGCACTGCTCAGGATGAAGAGGTACAATATAGGGGTGCCTTCCCACAATCTTAATTCATGGTTACCAGTGTCTTTGTATACCAAAAACGAGGCGGCACTCCCCAATTCCTTAGGCAAAATACGTGTATTAAGGAAGTATCAAATCTCCATGCTCGTCAACGTTTCAAGGCTACCCTGGCCTTTTCGTCAGGACGTAACAAGTGAACAGTGCAGGAAACATATATAACAACTGTGTAAGTCATACCTTTATAGGATGCATGCAGTCCAGCGTGCAAACGCCCGCTGCTCCCGCCCGGCCACCGGTGGGAGGGCCCTCACGATGACGCGCTTCCTGCCCATCCGTCACCAGGGACGCATCACCCCTCCGGCTCCGGTTACCAAGGAGACAGGGCTGCCATCGCAACACGGGCTGCATACAAAACATGCTATTAAAATATCCAGTGCGTGCAATTTAGCTAACATCATATCCCCATGGATATGCGTGGTGGTGATCGTAAGAAACGACTTAATCAGTGTGAATCAAAATGGATTCATATTCTAGATACCATTTCTCCCAGGGGCCTCAACGAAAAAATTTCCTGGAATATATTTCTGTAAAGTTTATTAGCTACGTATAAGTATTAAAGGGCTTTAAAGTACTATGCAGTTCTGTGAAGCTGTTGAGAGATAATTGAGATAGAGGAATAGTTGCTGAGGTATTATAAGATTTACTATAAGATTTATTGACAGCATGACTATGGATTAATTTTCTTAACTTCGGTTTTTAACTTATTAATGTTTGACGTTAATATGTATTGTCTGTCTTAAGCACTTGCACTTTATATGCACATGATGGTATGCATATGTTAGCTAAATTGCACGCACTGGATATTTTAATAGCATGTTTTGTATGCAGCCCCGTGTTGCGATGGCAGCCCTGTCTCCTTGGTAACCGGAGCCGGAGGGGTGATGCGTCCCTGGTGACGGACGGGCAGGAAGCGCGTCATCGTGAGGCCCCTCCCACCGGTGGCCGGGCGGGAGCAGCGGGTGTTTGCACGCTGGACTGCATGCATCCTATAAAGGTATGACTTACACAGTTGTTATGTATGTTTCCTGCACTGTTCACTTGTTACGTCCTGACGAAAAGGCCAGGGTGGCCTTGAAACGTTGACGAGCATGGAGATTTGATACTTCCTTAATACACGTATTTTGCCTAAGGAATTGGGGAGTGCCGCCTCGTTTTTGGTATACAAAGACACTGGTAACTATATATATATATATATATATATATATATATATAGAAGTAGGGGTCCGGCACAGCCACATATTGAAGTACTACACTGGGTGCTCTCACAGCAAAGCAGATAATAGAATGGAGGTGGTGCGGTACTCCAATGATTTGTACACTGATGCCAGTTAAATGAATGGCGTCAGTGTACTAATCATTGGATTGCCGCACCACCTCCATTCTAATATATATATATATATATATACTGTATATACTGTATATATATATATATATATCATAGAGAGAGAGAGAGACTTATACTGTATATATGTATTACACACCATACATAATTTAGTATGCTGCAGCTTGTTTAATGTGAAAGTCATACCGGCTGCTGACTACTAACTTATCATTGCCAGACAGAATGTTTAATTTTAATTTTGGTAATTACTATTTTCTACTTATTGCACCTGTGAACGTTTTTATAATGGGTGAGATCAGCAGATAGAAGGGTAGTGACATTAGGTAAATATGTATGTCCCTTTTGTAGTATATATTTATAGCAGGAACCACTATGGCATAGTATACAGCAGTTGGACCTGCTCTGAGTCTGACCAGTAGTGATGTTGGATGTTAGAGTGGGTGTTTCTTGTCTGAGTTGCACCATCGATAAATCATGATGATATTCATACAGAGACGTGGTACAGAGTCAGACACGCACAAAGAAATGTGTTGGACGTTCCTGTGTTGTTACAGGGTGTTGGCTACTCAGACTCAGGTATAGCGCAGTATGGGAGTTATGCGGGAGTGTTGCTGATAGTGGTTGAGTGCAGACGTTCTCACAATGGAGGCCATACTCAGACTCAGACGTATGATCTGTATCTAGCATATGGTGCGACTGATCGTGGCGTCTAAAGACACATCAAGATATATTGTAGCGTTTGTAGGCAATGACAGTGGGCGCTTCAGTCCTTGCACATTTGGACACATAGATGTACACAAGGAAACGGCTTTGTAGTGGCATTAGAATGAAGTTACAGACCCAACTGCAGCAAAAGTCGCTAAGAATGCCGTGTCACTCAGGACATATGAGGAGGGATCCCGCCGCCCTCGACAGACCCGACCCCCCCAACAGACTCTGCCTCCTTAGGGCTGCTTTCAGAAATTTTCCGGGCTAGTTTTCCATCCCAATCTGCCCCTGCAACCGAGTACCAGTAAGTACAACTTGTAAGGTAACTTCTATAGGTAAACAGCACACTAGCTTCATTACTGTTGTTTATCAAACAGGAATGGGATGAGACATAACACCCAGGTAGTCATGAATTGTTTAACAAGCTTGTCTACATAATGTTCAGCCTGGCACATACTAATCCAAACTTTTCCCTTCTGGCAACAAAAGTCAATAGATTTTGAGGTGTCAGTGGATAACCCTCTGACTGTATATTATCTTTTCTCTGAGGGTTGTTTTAAGAAACTAGTGGGCCAGGACCATTAATTCCACCCTCTCAGGCTTTGACTCACCCCCTATCCTCCCACAATCTATGAATATTTTTTAAAATATGTATAATATACCACAAGTATTATAAGGCGGCACTGATTTGTCACTTGATGACAGTCAATACACCAGCGGCGGTACTCCCGGAGGCCATGGACGCATTGGCCTCCAGACAGCAGCTGTCAAGGGGGCACAATGGGGACAGATCAATTAATAATTACTGCAGCAGCGCAGTCAGCAGTTATGGATGGATCTATCTGTGGTTTCCAGGCAGCCGCTGTCACTTTCTTTGTAATTAAGACAGGCGCGTGACATCATGACTACCAGAGGAGCTGGACACAGCATGACGAGGAGTAGACAGAAGACACTGGAGAAGGTAGGTTTCTGTGGGCTGCTGGGGTTTGGAGGAGCTGGAGAGACAGAAGGGGGTTGGGGAAAGGGGGCTCTTAATTTGAAGAGCTCTTTATACAGTAGATGGATTTCTTATAACAGAAGTGCACAGCCTTTTATATGGAAAGACTGTGCATAAAGACTGTCTTGGTAAGGACAGACGGAACTGGGAACTGCCCTCTGCACATTATAGGCTATACTATGGGTGCCCTGCTTTACGCAACCAACACTTTTTTGGTGTAAAATGTTTATTAGCCAATGTTGAAGAAGGTGTAATGTATTTTTATTCTTTGCCCAATATACTTTATTTAGGTAGATATTTTATGGGTATGAGATGCGAAAGCAAAAATGCTATTTACCATTTTTATTTAGTGTAAATAATAGTAAAATAATGTTACAAACCAAGAGTAAATAAATATCTCAAGATCTGTTATTACATTATTGTACATATTTGTTACTTTATGGTAATTTTTTAGAAATGGATTACAGAAGCATTGGAAAACTGCAGATTTAATGGATTAATTAACTTAAAATTCAGTCATTAGAATGGAACTTCACTTGTTATGTCATTAAGTATAATTGCCTCGGCTATCTCATGTGCTTCCATGACAGTATCAATGTAGTGGCATGAAAGCATAAGTATATACATACATACAGCCTAATTCAGTAAGGATTGTATTTGCATAGCACCTCCTCCCTGCATTTGCGATCTGTACGCTGCGATCGCATTGCAGTTCTAGATGCGATGGTCGCGATGTTCATCTGAGACTGCAGGCTAAGTAAACCTCAGCTTGCTCAGACTAGCAGCCACAGTGTTGCTTGCCAGCTCAAGGAAACTGCAGTCCTTGACCTTGTCTCTCCAGACCCTGCCCTCTTCCCTCCCCACCAATGCTTCTGCCTGTCAACCAGATGGAGGTGTTCACATTGGTATCCGGACTCCAGATCGACAACAAAAAGGTCGACACACCTTAGGTCGACGCCAATTGGTCGACACACCTTAGGTCGACATGGACAAAAGGTTGACAGGAACAAGGTCGACATGGAAAAAGGTCGACATTAGTTTTTCACAATTTATTTCTTTTTTTGAACCTTTTCATACTTAACGATCCACGTGGACTACGATTGGAACGGTAATCTGTGCCGAGCGAAGTGGAGCGGAGCGAAGGCACCATGCCCGAAGCATGGCGAGCGAAGCGAGCCATGCGAGGGGATGCGGTGCACTAATTGGGGTTCCCGGTCACTCTACGAAGAAAACGACACCAAAAAAACATTAAAAAACTCATGTCGACATTTTTCCATGTCGACCTTGTTCCTGTCGACCTTTTGTCCATGTCGACCTTTTGTCCATGGCGACCTAAGGTGTGTCGACCAATTGGTGTCGACCTAAGGTGTGTTGACCTTTTTGTTGTCGACCTGGAGTCCCAGACCCTTCACATCGTTGCGATGCGATCACAGGACCCGTTTTGCACATGCGCAGCTAAAAAAAAAAAGGGTCCTGCACATGCGCAGTTTCCCAATTATCAAGAAAGAACCCGCGGGTTGGATCGCCTGAATTAGGCCCATAGATCCTAAAGTAAAGTGAAGATGTGTAAGTGGTTGAAAAGCTGACATTCACAAATAACCTAATAAATGGCATCAAATATGGGCAAAATTATAGGTTTGAGGAAAGCATCACTTAGCCGATATTTACAGCTTTCTTCTGTTATTATTGTTTCTGCTACTTAATGAGAATAACATGAACTATAAGATAATGATGCAAGTTTATACAAGATGACGAAAGATAAGCTCAGCTCGTGTAACACAATAAACTGATTTTACAGATACAAATCATTGCAGGGTTTATTTTAATTTTATTTATTAAATATAACAATTAGGTTGGTAAAACTGTTCAGTTATGATGGATAAGTTCTGGGCAGAAGGTTATTGTCATTACTGTGCCAATAAAGATTAGTTGTCTAATAGGGAAATACAGATGGAAGTGGTATACACCTATTAGAATCAAAGGTCAGATTGTGTAGTAATTTAGGAGCCACACGGACTATTGGGAGTAAATAGGAGTCCGTCCCCGGGAAACAGCTGCTATTGGTAGTATTGGTAGTATGCTGTTGGATCCCTATTTAAACAGCCTATTAGGAAGTCAATAAAAAGAGCATCTTCACACCCTTTAATGCTGCAAACTAGTCTTTGTTTCCAGCAGCAGTAGCAGCAGCATATATTTTTCCCCTGTGTAGCTTGCTTCTGTGTAGGACTACAGATCCATATTGAAGTTGGGTATCGGCGCAATAGTGAGGGTAGTGCTTGGAACTGAAAAAAATATTTGCTTTCTCTGCTCATTCTAGGATCTTTGGTGGTGGTGACCCAAGGAGTTCCATCTCACTGGAGACCCAAGGAGTTCCAGCTCACTGGTCGCTCTCATCCTCTCCTGGGAACAGTGGGTAGCCATTCAACAGCTCTGTCAAAATGCACCCAAAGCTCCACATATCAATTGGCATACCACATCCACTTCCCAGGATGACCTCAGGTGCCCTATAGTAATGACTATGGATGTATGTGAGGATTCTCTGGTGCTCAAAGCAACTTGTTCCAAAGTCAATCACTTTAATTCCTTTATGCCCTGGGTTTTTAAGCATAATGTTTTTAACTTTTCTGGTTGTAGATTACAGTGCATGATGCTATTTCTGTGCAGAGCCACCAAGCATTTTAGGATCGAGTGGGCAACGTTACGAATTAGACCCATACTGAATCCCTGGAATTAGTTTTTTTTTAATCAGGTCATAAAGTCCATCTTCAGGAGCTCAAATGTTATGCAGATATGATTTTGGAAGATAAAACTTTTCAGCATGTGAATTACATTCATGCTCCCTGTCTTGTCCTTTTTCCTTAGACGTTCCAGGATCCTGATCTTTTCCATGGCTTTTTGGTGGTACATTGCACCATTATAGGGATGATCTTTAGGGCCACGTGCTGGAGTTTGTGGTCAAAAACCTTTGCCACTTGACCAAAGGTACCTCCCCCAATAAACTTTAACACTTCATAGCGGTAAGCTACATGGTCATGGGGTACCAATTAGAGATGAGCGGGTTCGGTTTTTCTGAATCCGAACCCGCCAGAACTTCATGGTTTTTCTCTATCGTCCTAAGTGGATGCTGGGGTTCCTGAAAGGACCATGGGGAATAGCGGCTCCGCAGGAGACAGGGCACAAAAGTAAAGCTTTTACAGGTCAGGTGGTGTGTACTGGCTCCTCCCCCTATGACCCTCCTCCAGACTCCAGTTAGATTTTTGTGCCCGGCCGAGAAGGGTGCAATTCTAGGTGGCTCTCATAAAGAGCTGCTTAGAGAGTTTAGCTTAGGTTTTTTATTTTACAGTGATTCCTGCTGGCAACAGGATCACTGCAACGAGGGACAGAGGGGAGAAGAAGTGAACTCACCTGCGTGCAGGATGGATTGGCTTCTTGGCTACTGGACATGAAGCTCCAGAGGGACGATCACAGGTACAGCCTGGATGGTCACCGGAGCCACGCCGCCGGCCCCCTCACAGATGCTGAAGCAAGAAGAGGTCCAGAATCGGCGGCTGAAGACTCCTGCAGTCTTCTTAAGGTAGCGCACAGCACTGCAGCTGTGCGCCATTTTCCTCTCAGCACACTTCACACGGCAGTCACTGAGGGGGCAGGGCGCTGGGGGGGGAGCGCCCTGGGAGGCAAATGAAAACCTTTAAAAAGGCTAAAAATACCTCACATATAGCCCCAGAGGCTATATGGAGATATTTACCCCTGCCTAAATGTACTAAATAGCGGGAGACGAGCCCGCCGGAAAAGGGGCGGGGCCTATCTCCTCAGCACACGGCGCCATTTTCTGTCACAGCTCCGCTGGTCAGGAAGGCTCCCAGGTCTCTCCCCTGCACTGCACTACAGAAACAGGGTATAACAGAGAGGGGGGGCAAAATAAATGGCTATATATATATTAATATAAAAGCAGCTATAAGGGAGCACTTAATCATAAGGCTATCCCTGTCATATATAGCGCTTTTTGGTGTGTGCTGGCAGACTCTCCCTCTGTCTCCCCAAAGGGCTAGTGGGTCCTGTCTTCGTATAGAGCATTCCCTGTGTGTCTGCTGTGTGTCGGTACGTGTGTGTCGACATGTATGAGGACGTTATTGGTGTGGAGGCGGAGCAATTGCCAAATATGAGGATGTCACCTCCTAGGGGGTCGACACCAGAATGGATGCCTTTATTTGTGGAATTACGGGATAGCGTCAACTCGCTTAAGCAGTCGTTTGCCGACATGAGGCGGCCGGACACTCAATTAGTGCCTGTCCAGGCGCCTCAAACACCGTCAGGGGCTGTAAAACGCCCCTTGCCTCAGTCGGTCGACACAGACCCAGACACAGGCACTGATTCCGGTGGTGAAGGTGACGAATCAACCGTATTTTCCAGTAGGGCCACACGTTATATGATTTTGGCAATAAAGGAGATGTTACAGTTAGCTGATACTACAGGTACCACTAAACAGGGTATTATGTGGGGTGTGAAAAAACTACCAGTAGTTTTTACCGAATCAGAAGAATTAAATGACGTGTGTGATGAAGCGTGGGGTGCCCCGATAAAAAACTGCTAATTTCAAAGAAGTTATTGGCTTTATACCCTTTCCCGCCAGAGGTTAGGGAGCGCTGGGAAACACCTCCTAGGGTGGACAAAGCGCTAACACGCTTATCAAAACAAGTGGCGTTACCCTCTCCTGAGACGGCCGCACTTAAAGATCCATCAGATAGGAGGATGGAAAATATCCAAAAAGGTATATACACACATGCAGGTGGTATACTACGACCAGCTATTGCGACTGCCTGGATGTGCAGTGCTGGGGTAGTTTGGTCAGAGTCCCTGATCGAAAATATTGATACCCTGGACAGGGACAATATTTTACTGTCGTTAGAACAAATAAAGGATGCATTTCTTTATATGCGTGATGCACAGAGAGATATCTGCACACTGGCATCACGGGTAAGTGCTATGTCCATTTCGGCCAGAAGAGCTTTATGGACACGACAGTGGACAGGCGATGCGTAGAGGAGTTATTTGGGGTCGGTCTATCGGATTTGGTGGCCACGGCTACGGCCGGGAAATCCACCTTTCTACCTCAAGTCACTCTCCAACAGAAAAAGGCACCGACCTTTCAACCGCAGCCCTTTCGTTCCTTTAAAAATAAGAGAGCAAAGGGCTATTCATATCTGCCATGAGGCAGAGGACGAGGGAAGAGACAGCAACAGGCAGCTCCTTCCCAGGAACAGAAGCCCTCCCCGGCTTCTACAAAAGCCTCAGCATGACGCTGGGGCTTCGCAAGCGGACTCGGGGGCGGTAGGCGGTCGTCTCAAAAATTACAGCGCGCAGTGGGCTCACTCGCAGGTAAATCCCTGGATCCTGCAGATAATATCTCAGGGGTACAGGTTGAAATTAGAGACAGAGCCACCTCGCCGTTTCCTGAAGTCTGCTTTACCAACGTCCCCCTCAGAAAGGGAGACGGTTTTGGAAGCCATTCACAAGCTGTATTCTCAGCAGGTGATAGTCAAGGTACCTCTTCTACAACAAGGGAAGGGGTATTATTCCACTCTTTTTGTGGTACCGAAGCCGGATGGCTCGGTAAGGCCTATTCTAAATCTGAAGTCCTTGAACCTGTACATAAAGAAGTTCAAGTTCAAGATGGAGTCACTCAGAGCAGTGATAGCGAACCTGGAAGAAGGGGACTTTATGGTATCCTTGGACATCAAGGATGCGTATCTCCACGTTCCAATTACCCCTCACACCAGGGGTACCTCAGGTTCGTTGTACAAAACTGTCACTATCAGTTTCAGACGCTGCCGTTTGGTTTGTCCACGGCACCTCGGGTCTTTACAAAGGTAATGGCCGAGATAATATTTCTTCTTCGAAGAAAAGGCGTATTAATTATCCCATACTTGGACGATCTCCTAATAAGGGCAAGGTCCAGAGAACAGCTAGAGATGGGTTTAGCACTATCTCAAGAGGTGCTAAAGCAGCACGGATGGATTCTGAATATTCCAAAATCCCAATTAATGCCGACAACTCGTCTGCTGTTCCTGGGGATGATTCTGGACACAGTTCAGAAAAAGGTTTTTCTTCCCGAAGAAAAAGCCAAGGAGTTATCTGACCTGGTCAGGAACCTCCTAAAACCAGGAAAGGTGTCTGTACATCAATGCACAAGAGTCCTGGGAAAAAATGGTAGCTTCTTACGAAGCAATCCCTTTCGGCAGATTCCATGCAAAGGGAGCTGCTGGACAAATGGTCAGGGTCGCATCTTCAGATGCACCTGCGGATAACCCTGTCGCCGAGGACAAGGGTATCCCTTCTGTGGTGGTTGCAGGAGGCTCATCTATTGGAGGGCCGCAGATTCGGCATGCAGGATTGGATCCTGGTGACCACGGATGCCAGCCTGAGAGGCTGGGGAGCAGTCACACAGGGAAAAAATTTCCAAGGAGTGTGGTCGAGCCTGAAAAAGTCTCTTCACATAAGCATTCTGGAACTAAGAGCAATCTACAATGCTCTAAGCCAGGCGGAACCTCTGCTTCAAGGAAGACCGGTGTTGATCCAGTCGGACAACATCACGGCAGTCGCCCATGTAAACAGACAGGGCGGCACAAGAAGCAGGAGGGCAATGGCAGAAGCTGCCAGGATCCTTCGCTGGGCGGAGAATCACGTGATAGCACTGTCAGCAGTATTCATCCCGGGCGTGGACAACTGGGAAGCAGACTTCCTCAGCAGACACGACCTTCACCCGGGAGAGTGGGGACTTCATCCAGAAGTTTTCCACATGCTATTAAACCGTTGGGTAAAACCAATGGTGGACATGATGGCGTCTCGCCTCAACAAAACACTGGACAGGTATTGCGCCAGGTCAAGAGATCCGCAGGCAATAGCTGTGGACGCGCTGGTAACACCTTGGGTGTACCAGTCGGTATATGTGTTTCCTCCTCTGCCTCTCATACCAAAGGTATTGAGGATTATACGGCAAAGAGGAGTAAGACTAGTGGCTCCGGATTGGCCAAGAAGGACTTGGTACCCGGAACTTCAAGAGATGGTCACGGACGATCCGTGGCCTCTACTTCTGAGAAGGGACCTGCTTCAGCAGGGTCCTTGTCTTTTTCAAGACTTACCGCGGCTGCGTTTGACGGCATGGCGTTTGAATGCCAGATCCTAAAAGGAAAAGGCATTCCAGAAGAAGTCATTCCTACCTTGATAAAGGCAAGGTAGGAAGTCACCGCGAAGCTTTATCGCCGTATTGGGCGAAAATATGTTGCGTGGTGCGAGCAGCGGAGTGCTCCGATGGAGGAATTTCAACTGGGTCGTTTTCCTACATTTCCTGCAATCAGGATTGTCTTTGGGTCTCAAATTGGGATCTATTCAGGTTCAAATTTCGGCCCTATCAATATTCTTCCAAAAAGAATTGGCCTCGGTCCCTGAGGTCCAGATTTTTATCAAAGGAGTACTGCATATACAGCCTCCTGTGGTGCCTAAGGTGGCACCGTGGGATCTAAATGTAGTTTTAGATTTCCTCAAATCCAATTGGTTTGAACCACTAAAGAATGTGGATTTGAAATATCTCACATGGAAAGTGACTATGTTACTGGCCCTGGCTTCGGCCGGGAGAGTATCTGAACTGGCGGCTTTGTTTTATAAAAGCACTTATTTAATTTTCCATTCGACATAGGGCAGAGCTGCGGACGCGTCCGCATTTTCTCCCTAAGGTGGTATCAGCGTTTCACCTGAACCAGCCTATTGTAGTGCCTGCGGCTACAGACGACTTGAAGGACTCCAAGTTGTTGGACGTTGTCAGAGCCTTAAAAATATACATTTAAAGGACGGCTGGAGTCAGAAAATCTGACTCGCTGTTTATACTGTATGCACCCAACAAGTTGGGTGCACCTGCTTCTAAGCAGTCGATTGCTCGTTGGATTTGTAACAAAATTCAACTTGTACATTCTGTGGCAGGCCTGCCACAGCCTAAATCTGTTAAGGCCCATTCCGCAAGGAAGGTGGGCTCATCTTGGGCGGCTGCCCGAGGGGTCTCGGCATTACAACTCTGCCGAGCAGCTACGTGGTCAGGGGAGAACACGTTTGTAAATTTTTGCAAATTTGATACCCTGGCAAAGGAGGACCTGGAGTTCTCTCATTCGGTGCTGCAGAGTCATCCGCACTCTCCCGCCCGTTTGGGAGCTTTGGTATAATCCCCATGGTCCTTTCAGGAACCCCAGCATCCACTTAGGACGATAGAGAAAATAAGAATTTACTTACCGATAATTCTATTTCTCGAAGTCCGTAGTGGATGCTGGGCGCCCATCCCAAGTGCGGATTATCTGCAATACTTGTATATAGTTATTGTTAACTAATTCGGGTTATTGTTTAGGAAGCCATCTTTCAGAGGCTCCTCTGTTATCATACTGTTAACTGGGTTTAGATCACAAGTTGTACGGTGTGATTGGTGTGGCTGGTATGAGTCTTACCCGGGATTCAAAATCCTCCCTTATTGTGTACGCTCGTCCGGGCACAGTACCTAACTGGAGTCTGGAGGAGGGTCATAGGGGGAGGAGCCAGTACACACCACCTGACCTGTAAAAGCTTTACTTTTGTGCCCTGTCTCCTGCGGAGCCGCTATTCCCCATGGTCCTTTCAGGAACCCCAGCATCCACTACGGACTTCGAGAAATAGAATTATCGGTAAGTAAATTCTTATTTTTTCACGGGTCCGAGCGACTCGGATCTTCCCGCCTTGCTCGGTTAACCCGAGCGCGCCCGAACGTCATCATGACGCTGTCGGATTCTCGCGAGGCTCGGATTCTATCGCGAGACTCGGATTCTATATAAGGAGCCGCGCGTCGCCGCCATTTTCACACGTGCATTGAGATTGATAGGGAGAGGACGTGGCTGGCGTCCTCTCCATTTAGATTATAAGAGACTGAGAGAGATTTACTGGAGCTGACTAGGAGGAGTACTGTTACTGTAGAAGTGTAGAGACTGAGTGGAGAGAGTTTACTAGTGAGGACAGTGCAGTTTACTTTATAATCCGTTCTCTGCCTGAAAAAAGCGATACACAGCACACAGTGACTCAGTCACATACCATATCTGTGTGCACTGCTCAGGCCAGTGTGCTGCATCATCTATTATCTATATATAATATTATATATATATCTGTCTGACTGCTCAGCTCACACAGCTTATAATTGTGGGGGAGACTGGGGAGCACTACTGCAGTGCCAGTTATAGGTTATAGCAGGAGCCAGGAGTACATAATATATTATATAGTGAGTGACCACCAGACACACAGTGCAGTTTATTTAATATATCCGTTCTCTGCCTGAAAAAAGCGATACACACAGTGACTCAGTCAGTCACATACCATATCTGTGTGCACTGCTCAGGCTCAGGCCAGTGTGCTGCATCATCTATATATATTATATATCTGTCTGACTGCTCAGCTCACACAGCTTATAATTGTGGGGGAGACTGGGGAGCACTACTGCAGTGCCAGTTATAGGTTATAGCAGGAGCCAGGAGTACATAATATTATATTAAAATTAAACAGTGCACACTTTTGCTGCAGGAGTGCCACTGCCAGTGTGACTAGTGACCAGTGACCTGACCACCAGTATATATAATATTAGTAGTATACTATCTCTTTATCAACCAGTCTATATTAGCAGCAGACACAGTACAGTGCGGTAGTTCACGGCTGTGGCTACCTCTGTGTCGGCACTCGGCAGCCCGTCCATAATTGTATATACCACCTAACCGTGGTTTTTTTTTCTTTCTTTATACATACATACTAGTTACGAGTATACTATCTCTTTATCAACCAGTCTATATATTAGCAGCAGACACAGTACAGTGCGGTAGTTCACGGCTGTGGCTACCTCTGTGTCGGCACTCGGCAGCCCGTCCATAATTGTATATACCACCTAACCGTGGTTTTTTTTTCTTTCTTTATAGTCATACTAGTTACGAGTATACTATCTCTTTATCAACCAGTCTATATTAGCAGCAGACACAGTACAGTGCGGTAGTTCACGGCTGTGGCTACCTCTGTGTCGGCACTCGGCAGCCCGTTCATAATTGTATATACCACCTAACCGTGGTTTTTTTTTCTTTCTTTATACATACATACTAGTTACGAGTATACTATCTCTTTATCAACCAGTCTATATTAGCAGCAGACACAGTACAGTGCGGTAGTTCACGGCTGTGGCTACCTCTGTGTCGGCACTCGGCAGCCCGTCCATAATTGTATATACCACCTAACCGTGGTTTTTTTTTCTTTCTTTATACATACATACTAGTTACGAGTATACTATCTCTTTATCAACCAGTCTATATATTAGCAGCAGACACAGTACAGTGCGGTAGTTCACGGCTGTGGCTACCTCTGTGTCGGCACTCGGCAGCCCGTCCATAATTGTATATACCACCTAACCGTGGTTTTTTTTTCTTTCTTTATACATACATACTAGTTACGAGTATACTATCTCTTTATCAACCAGTCTATATTAGCAGCAGACACAGTACAGTGCGGTAGTTCACGGCTGTGGCTACCTCTGTGTCGGCACTCGGCAGCCCGTCCATAATTGTATATACCACCTAACCGTGGTTTTTTTTTCTTTCTTTATACATACATACTAGTTACGAGTATACTATCTCTTTATCAACCAGTCTATATATTAGCAGCAGACACAGTACAGTGCGGTAGTTCACGGCTGTGGCTACCTCTGTGTCGGCACTCGGCAGCCCGTCCATAATTGTATATACCACCTAACCGTGGTTTTTTTTTCTTTCTTTATACATACATACTAGTTACGAGTATACTATCTCTTTATCAACCAGTCTATATATTAGCAGCAGACACAGTACAGTGCGGTAGTTCACGGCTGTGGCTACCTCTGTGTCGGCACTCGGCAGCCCGTCCATAATTGTATATACCACCTAACCGTGGTTTTTTTTTCTTTCTTTATACATACATACTAGTTACGAGTATACTATCTCTTTATCAACCAGTCTATATTAGCAGCAGACACAGTACAGTGCGGTAGTTCACGGCTGTGGCTACCTCTGTGTCGGCACTCGGCAGCCCGTCCATAATTGTATATACCACCTAACCGTGGTTTTTTTTTCTTTCTTTATACATACATACTAGTTACGAGTATACTATCTCTTTATCAACCAGTCTATATATTAGCAGCAGACACAGTACAGTGCGGTAGTTCACGGCTGTGGCTACCTCTGTGTCGGCACTCGGCAGCCCGTCCATAATTGTATATACCACCTAACCGTGGTTTTTTTTTCTTTCTTTATACATACATACTAGTTACGAGTATACTATCTCTTTATCAACCAGTCTATATATTAGCAGCAGACACAGTACAGTGCGGTAGTTCACGGCTGTGGCTACCTCTGTGTCGGCACTCGGCAGCCCGTCCATAATTGTATATACCACCTAACCGTGGTTTTTTTTTCTTTCTTTATAGTCATACTAGTTACGAGTATACTATCTCTTTATCAACCAGTCTATATTAGCAGCAGACACAGTACAGTGCGGTAGTTCACGGCTGTGGCTACCTCTGTGTCGGCACTCGGCAGCCCGTCCATAATTGTATATACCACCTAACCGTGGTTTTTTTTTCTTTCTTTATACATACATACTAGTTACGAGTATACTATCTCTTTATCAACCAGTCTATATTAGCAGCAGACACAGTACAGTGCGGTAGTTCACGGCTGTGGCTACCTCTGTGTCGGCACTCGGCAGCCCGTCCATAATTGTATATACCACCTAACCGTGGTTTTTTTTTCTTTCTTTATACATACATACTAGTTACGAGTATACTATCTCTTTATCAACCAGTCTATATATTAGCAGCAGACACAGTACAGTGCGGTAGTTCACGGCTGTGGCTACCTCTGTGTCGGCACTCGGCAGCCCGTCCATAATTGTATATACCACCTAACCGTGGTTTTTTTTTCTTTCTTTATACATACATACTAGTTACGAGTATACTATCTCTTTATCAACCAGTCTATATATTAGCAGCAGACACAGTACAGTGCGGTAGTTCACGGCTGTGGCTACCTCTGTGTCGGCACTCGGCAGCCCGTCCATAATTGTATATACCACCTAACCGTGGTTTTTTTTTCTTTCTTTATACATACATACTAGTTACGAGTATACTATCTCTTTATCAACCAGTCTATATATTAGCAGCAGACACAGTACAGTGCGGTAGTTCACGGCTGTGGCTACCTCTGTGTCGGCACTCGGCAGCCCGTCCATAATTGTATACTAGTATCCAATCCATCCATCTCCATTGTTTACCTGAGGTGCCTTTTAGTTGTGCCTATTAAAATATGGAGAACAAAAATGTTGAGGTTCCAAAATTAGGGAAAGATCAAGATCCACTTCCACCTCGTGCTGAAGCTGCTGCCACTAGTCATGGCCGAGACGATGAAATGCCAGCAACGTCGTCTGCCAAGGCCGATGCCCAATGTCATAGTACAGAGCATGTCAAATCCAAAACACCAAATATCAGTAAAAAAAGGACTCCAAAACCTAAAATAAAATTGTCGGAGGAGAAGCGTAAACTTGCCAATATGCCATTTACCACACGGAGTGGCAAGGAACGGCTGAGGCCCTGGCCTATGTTCATGGCTAGTGGTTCAGCTTCACATGAGGATGGAAGCACTCAGCCTCTCGCTAGAAAAATGAAAAGACTCAAGCTGGCAAAAGCAGCACAGCAAAGAACTGTGCATTCTTCGAAATCCCAAATCCACAAGGAGAGTCCAATTGTGTCGGTTGCGATGCCTGACCTTCCCAACACTGGACGTGAAGAGCATGCGCCTTCCACCATTTGCACGCCCCCTGCAAGTGCTGGAAGGAGCACCCGCAGTCCAGTTCCTGATAGTCAGATTGAAGATGTCAGTGTTGAAGTACACCAGGATGAGGAGGATATGGGTGTTGCTGGCGCTGGGGAGGAAATTGACCAGGAGGATTCTGATGGTGAGGTGGTTTGTTTAAGTCAGGCACCCGGGGAGACACCTGTTGTCCGTGGGAGGAATATGGCCGTTGACATGCCAGGTGAAAATACCAAAAAAATCAGCTCTTCGGTGTGGAGGTATTTCACCAGAAATGCGGACAACAGGTGTCAAGCCGTGTGTTCCCTTTGTCAAGCTGTAATAAGTAGGGGTAAGGACGTTAACCACCTCGGAACATCCTCCCTTATACGTCACCTGCAGCGCATTCATAATAAGTCAGTGACAAGTTCAAAAACTTTGGGTGACAGCGGAAGCAGTCCACTGACCAGTAAATCCCTTCCTCTTGTAACCAAGCTCACGCAAACCACCCCACCAACTCCCTCAGTGTCAATTTCCTCCTTCCCCAGGAATGCCAATAGTCCTGCAGGCCATGTCACTGGCAATTCTGACGAGTCCTCTCCTGCCTGGGATTCCTCCGATGCATCCTTGCGTGTAACGCCTACTGCTGCTGGCGCTGCTGTTGTTGCCGCTGGGAGTCGATGGTCATCCCAGAGGGGAAGTCGTAAGCCCACTTGTACTACTTCCAGTAAGCAATTGACTGTTCAACAGTCCTTTGCGAGGAAGATGAAATATCACAGCAGTCATCCTACTGCAAAGCGGATAACTGAGGCCTTGACAACTATGTTGGTGTTAGACGTGCGTCCGGTATCCGCCGTTAGTTCACAGGGAACTAGACAATTTATTGAGGCAGTGTGCCCCCGTTACCAAATACCATCTAGGTTCCACTTCTCTAGGCAGGCGATACCGAGAATGTACACGGACGTCAGAAAAAGACTCACCAGTGTCCTAAAAAATGCAGTTGTACCCAATGTCCACTTAACCACGGACATGTGGACAAGTGGAGCAGGGCAGGGTCAGGACTATATGACTGTGACAGCCCACTGGGTAGATGTATGGACTCCCGCCGCAAGAACAGCAGCGGCGGCACCAGTAGCAGCATCTCGCAAACGCCAACTCTTTCCTAGGCAGGCTACGCTTTGTATCACCGCTTTCCAGAATACGCACACAGCTGAAAACCTCTTACGGCAACTGAGGAAGATCATCGCGGAATGGCTTACCCCAATTGGACTCTCCTGTGGATTTGTGGCATCGGACAACGCCAGCAATATTGTGTGTGCATTAAATATGGGCAAATTCTAGCACGTCCCATGTTTTGCACATACCTTGAATTTGGTGGTGCAGAATTTTTTTAAAAAACGACAGGGGCGTGCAAGAGATGCTGTCGGTGGCCAGAAAAATTGCGGGACACTTTCGGCGTACAGGCACCACGTACAGAAGACTGGAGCACCACCAAAAACTACTGAACCTGCCCTGCCATCATCTGAAGCAAGAAGTGGTAACGAGGTGGAATTCAACCCTCTATATGCTTCAGAGGTTGGAGGAGCAGCAAAAGGCCATTCAAGCCTATACAATTGAGCACGATATAGGAGGTGGAATGCACCTGTCTCAAGTGCAGTGGAGAATGATTTCAACGTTGTGCAAGGTTCTGATGCCCTTTGAACTTGCCACACGTGAAGTCAGTTCAGACACTGCCAGCCTGAGTCAGGTCATTCCCCTCATCAGGCTTTTGCAGAAGAAGCTGGAGGCATTGAAGAAGGAGCTAAAAGGGAGCGATTCCGCTAGGCATGTGGGACTTGTGGATGCAGCCCTTAATTCGCTTAACAAGGATTCACGGGTGGTCAATCTGTTGAAATCAGAGCACTACATTTTGGCCACCGTGCTCGATCCTAGATTTAAAGCCTACCTTGGATCTCTCTTTCCGGCAGACACAAGTCTGCTGGGGTTGAAAGACCTGCTGGTGACAAAATTGTCAAGTCAAGCGGAACGCGACCTGTCAACATCTCCTCCTTCACATTCTCCCGCAACTGGGGGTGCGAGGAAAAGGCTCAGAATTCCGAGCCCACCCGCTGGCGGTGATGCAGGGCAGTCTGGAGCGACTGCTGATGCTGACATCTGGTCCGGACTGAAGGACCTGACAACGATTACGGACATGTCGTCTACTGTCACTGCATATGATTCTCTCAACATTGATAGAATGGTGGAGGATTATATGAGTGACCGCATCCAAGTAGGCACGTCACACAGTCCGTACTTATACTGGCAGGAAAAAGAGGCAATTTGGAGGCCCTTGCACAAACTGGCTTTATTCTACCTAAGTTGCCCTCCCACAAGTGTGTACTCCGAAAGAGTGTTTAGTGCCGCCGCTCACCTTGTCAGCAATCGGCGTACGAGGTTACATCCAGAAAATGTGGAGAAGATGATGTTCATTAAAATGAATTATAATCAATTCCTCCGCGGAGACATTGACCAGCAGCAATTGCCTCCACAAAGTACACAGGGAGCTGAGATGGTGGATTCCAGTGGGGACGAATTGATAATCTGTGAGGAGGGGGATGTACACGGTGATATATCGGAGGGTGAAGATGAGGTGGACATCTTGCCTCTGTAGAGCCAGTTTGTGCAAGGAGAGATTAATTGCTTCTTTTTTGGGGGGGGTCCAAACCAACCCATCATATCAGTCACAGTCGTGTGGCAGACCCTGTCACTGAAATGATGGGTTGGTTAAAGTGTGCATGTCCTGTTTTGTTTATACAACATAAGGGTGGGTGGGAGGGCCCAAGGACAATTCCATCTTGCACCTCTTTTTTCTTTTCTTTTTCTTTGCATCATGTGCTGATTGGGGAGGGTTTTTTGGAAGGGACATCCTGCGTGACACTGCAGTGCCACTCCTAGATGGGCCCGGTGTTTGTGTCGGCCACTAGGGTCGCTAATCTTACTCACACAGTCAGCTACCTCATTGCGCCTCTTTTTTTCTTTGCGTCATGTGCTTTTTGGGGAGGGTTTTTTGGAAGGGACATCCTGCGTGACACTGCAGTGCCACTCCTAGATGGGCCCGGTGTTTGTGTCGGCCACTAGGGTCGCTAATCTTACTCACACAGCTACCTCATTGCGCCTCTTTTTTTCTTTGCGTCATGTGCTGTTTGGGGAGGGTTTTTTGGAAGGGACATCCTGCGTGACACTGCAGTGCCACTCCTAGATGGGCCCGGTGTTTGTGTCGGCCACTAGGGTCGCTAATCTTACTCACACAGCTACCTCATTGCGCCTCTTTTTTTCTTTGCGTCATGTGCTGTTTGGGGAGGGTTTTTTGGAAGGGACATCCTGCGTGACACTGCAGTGCCACTCCTAGATGGGCCCGGTGTTTGTGTCGGCCACTAGGGTCGCTTATCTTACTCACACAGCGACCTCGGTGCAAATTTTAGGACTAAAAATAATATTGTGAGGTGTGAGGTATTCAGAATAGACTGAAAATGAGTGTAAATTATGGTTTTTGAGGTTAATAATACTTTGGGATCAAAATGACCCCCAAATTCTATGATTTAAGCTGTTTTTTAGTGTTTTTTGAAAAAAACACCCGAATCCAAAACACACCCGAATCCGACAAAAAAAATTCGGTGAGGTTTTGCCAAAACGCGTTCGAACCCAAAACACGGCCGCGGAACCGAACCCAAAACCAAAACACAAAACCCGAAAAATTTCAGGCGCTCATCTCTAGTACCAATATATAGCATCCTTCTTCATCATCGTACTCTCCATTGTTTCGTTTACATGCAACTCCATGGCTCTGTTTAATATTTTGACTTAAAACGTATATCTCAGGGAAGTTTATAATTTCTTGCACCTCATAAAAGATGTCAGTAGGTGTTTGTATAACTTTATTGATTGCTTGGGACTCAGGTATGTGGCATTGATGGACTTGGTGGAGACATTCCTGGATTTTCAGGTGTCTGAGCTCTTCTCCTAGCAATGTGTTGTCTGCTATGTGGATTACACCACCACCCTAACAGTTGCTGGAATCACCATATAATTTCTGTAAAAGCGTATAATCACTTTTCTAAGGCGAGAACAGAAACATGATTAAATGCATACATTGATTATAAAAAATACTATGGGCAATATGTACTAGCCTTCTAGGTGCAGGCTGTTCAGGAATTCTGCGAGTTTGATCCAGTGGTGCAAGAAGAAAAAATGTCTTATAGGTACTGTGTGTACGCACCGAAGGCGCGTGCGTGCCCAAAAAATGGGTGTATCTGAATGCCACATGGGGCATGGCCAATGAAAATGGGGGCGTGATACACATATGGGGGGGCAGATACACATATGCCCCCACACTGCCAGATGCGCCCCCACCGTGCCAGATATGCCCCACGGTGCCAGATGCACAAATGCCCCACAGTGCCAGATGCACAAATGCCAGATATGCCCCCACAGTGCCAGATACACATATGCCCCCACAGTTCCAGATATGCCCCCACCGAGCCAGATATGCTCCCACTGTGCCAGATACACATGCCCCATCAGTACCAGATATGCCCCCACAGTACCAGATGCACATGCCCCCAGTGCCAGATATTCTCACCAGTGCCAGATATGCCCCCAGTGCCAGATATGCCCCCACAGTGCCAGATACACATGCCTCCAGAGTGCCAGATATGCCCCAACAGTGCCAGATATGCCCCACCTCTGCCAGATACACATGCCCCCAGAGTGCCAGATGTGCCCCCACAGTGCCAGATATGCTCCCACTTTGCCAGATACACATGCCCCCAGAGTGCCAGATATGCCCCCACAGTGCCAGATATGCTCCCACTTTGCCAGATACACATGCCCCTAGAGTGCCAGATATGCCCCAGCAGTGTCAGATATGCCCCTACTTTTCCAGATACACATGCCCCCAGAGTGCCAGATATGCCCCCACAGTGCCAGATATGCTCCCACTGTGCCAGATACACATGCCCCTAGAGTGCCAGATATGCCCCAGCAGTGCAACTCACGCACTGTCTTCTGCTGCTGCTGCTGGGGCGAGGAGAGCACAGCACGTGCCCCTCCTTCTCCCAGTCCCGTCTCCACGTCCCCCTGCGGCGGCGGCCCGTATTTTAGATCTGGCTCCTGATTGCAGGCCGCGGCCGCCGGACTGTTATTGTGTCAGGCAGGAGAGGAGAGGCACATGCTGCGCTCTCCTCTCTCCCTAAAATGGTGCGCTGAAATGTGTGCGGGTGGCGGTACGGCGTACCCGCTGCCAAATTCTTAAGGGTACACCGTACCCGACCGTACCTGCACACTTGCACCACTGGTCTGATCGTATTTATAATGTAGCAATCATTTACAAGGCAAACCAGGTCGGTAAAGTCTTGTAAATGCTTGCTGCTGTAAATATACAGGCAGCATACGCGCACGCAGGGGGGGTTCCGAGTACCTAGAAACCCCCCCTGCCCGCTGATACATCGGTTTAGCTGACTGTTTTTTGTTACTTTTTGACGAAGGAACGGAGGCTACAGGCTGCGTATGCAGCGCTGCAGCCTCTGTATAGGTACACAACGAGGCTGTGCTCACTAAATGTAGGGGGAGGAGCTGCAGCGCAGAGCGCTTGTCAGGCAGCAGCAGCAGCCGGGTGAGGCAGTGACTCTGGCATGTGTGTGTCTGCCACGCATGCTGGCGGGATTCCCGGGGGTGCGTGCCGGCGAGGAGAGAGATGGGGACAGGTGAGAACTTACTTTCCCTTCCCCTCTGTTATGTCTGAAAGTCACAGCAGCTTGTTTGGGGGCGGGGGAGGCAGTGAATAATGGGTTATATACTAGGGATGTGCACTTGAAATTTTTCGGGCTTTGTGTTTTGGTTTTGGGTTCGGTTCCGTGGCCGTGTTTTGGGTTCGAACGCGTTTTGGCAAAACCTCACCGAATTTTTTTTGTCGGATTCGGGTGTGTTTTGGATTCGGGTGTTTTTTTCAAAAAACCCTAAAAAACAGCTTAAATCATAGAATTTGGGGGTCATTTTGATCCCATAGTATTATTAACCTCAATAACCATAATTTCCACTCATTTTCAGTCTATTCTGAACACCTCACACCTCACAATATTATTTTTAGTCCTAAAATTTGCACCGAGGTTGCTGTATGGCTAAGCTAAGCGACCCAAGTGGCCGACACAAACACCTGGCCCATCTAGGAGTGGCACTGCAGTGTCAGGCAGGATGGCCCTTCCAAAAAATACTCCCCAAACAGCACATGATGCAAAGAAAAAAAGAGGCGCAATGAGGTAGCTGTGTGAGTAAGCTAAGCGACCCTAGTGGCCGACACAAACACCTGGCCCATCTAGGAGTGGCACTGCAGTGTCAGGCAGGATGGCCCTTCCAAAAAATACTCCCCAAACAGCACATGACGCAAAGAAAAAAAGAGGCGCAATGAGGTAGCTGTGTGAGTAAGCTAAGCGACCCTAGTGGCCGACACAAACACCTGGCCCATCTAGGAGTGGCACTGCAGTGTTAGGCAGGATGGCCCTTCCAAAAAATACTCCCCAAACAGCACATGACGCAAAGAAAAAAAGAGGCGCAATGAGGTAGCTGTGTGAGTAAGCTAAGCGACCCTAGTGGCTGACACAAACACCTGGCCCATCTAGGAGTGGCACTGCAGTGTCAGGCAGGATGGCCCTTCCAAAAAATACTCCCCAAACAGCACATGACGCAAAGAAAAAAAGAGGCGCAATGAGGTAGCTGTGTGAGTAAGCTAAGCGACCCTAGTGGCCGACACAAACACCTGGCCCATCTAGGAGTGGCACTGCAGTGTCAGGCAGGATGGCCCTTCCAAAAAATACTCCCCAAACAGCACATGACGCAAAGAAAAAAAGAGGCGCAATGAGGTAGCTGTGTGAGTAAGCTAAGCGACCCTAGTGGCCGACACAAACACCTGGCCCATCTAGGAGTGGCACTGCAGTGTTAGGCAGGATGGCCCTTCCAAAAAATACTCCCCAAACAGCACATGACGCAAAGAAAAAAAGAGGCGCAATGAGGTAGCTGTGTGAGTAAGCTAAGCGACCCTAGTGGCTGACACAAACACCTGGCCCATCTAGGAGTGGCACTGCAGTGTCAGGCAGGATGGCCCTTCCAAAAAATACTCCCCAAACAGCACATGACGCAAAGAAAAAAAGAGGCGCAATGAGGTAGCTGTGTGAGTAAGCTAAGCGACACAAGTGGCCGACACAAACACCTGGCCCATCTAGGAGTGGCACTGCAGTGTCAGGCAGGATGGCCCTTCCAAAAAATACTCCCCTAACAGCACATGACGCAAAGAAAAAAAGAGGCGCAATGAGGTAGCTGTGTGAGTAAGCTAAGCGACCCTAGTGGCCGACACAAACACCTGGCCCATCTAGGAGTGGCACTGCAGTGTCAGGCAGGATGGCCCTTCCAAAAAATACTCCCCAAACAGCACATGACGCAAAGAAGAAAAAAAGAAAAAAGAGGTGCAAGATGGAATTGTCCTTGGGCCCTCCCACCCACCCTTATGTTGTATAAACAGGACATGCACACTTTAACCAAGGGTCTGCCACACGACTGTGACTGAAATGACTGGTTGGTTCGGGCCCCCACCAAAAAAGAAGCAATCTCTCCTTGCACAAACTGGCTCTACAGAGGCAAGATGTCCACCTCATCATCATCGTCCGATTCATCACCCCTTTCACTGTGTACATCCCCCTCCTCACAGATTATTAATTTGTCCCCACTGGAATCCACCATCTCAGATCCCCGTGTACTTTCTGGAGGCAATTGCTGCTGGTGAATGTCTCCTTGGAGTAATTGATTATAAATCATTTTAATGAACATCATCTTCTCCACATTTTCTGGAAGTAACCTCGTACGCCGATTGCTGACAAGGTGAGCGGCGGCACTAAACACTCTTTCGGAGTACACACTGGAGGGAGGGCAACTTAGGTAGAATAAAGCCAGTTTGTGCAAGGGCCTCCAAATTGCCTCTTTTCCCTGCCAGTATACGTACGGACTGTCTGACGTGCCTACTTGGATGCGGTCACTCATATAATCCTCCACCATTCTTTCAATGGTGACAGAATCATATGCAGTGACAGTAGACGACATGTCAGTAATCGTTGGCAGGTCCTTCAGTCCGGACCAGATGTCAGCATCAGCAGTCGCTCCAGACTGCCCTGCATCACCGCCAGCAGGTGGGCTCGGAATTCGTAGCCTTTTCCTCGCACCCCCAGTTGCGGGAGAATGTGAAGGAGGAGATGTTGACAGGTCGCGTTCCGCTTGACTTGACAATTTTCTCACCAGCAGTTTTTTGAACCCCTGCAGACTTGTGTCTGCCGGAAAGAGAGATCCAACGTAGGTTTTAAATCTAAGATCGAGCACGGTGGCCAAAATGTAGTGCTCTGATTTCAACAGATTGACCACACGTGAATCCTGGTTAAGCGAATGAAGGGCTCCATCCACAAGTCCCACATGCCTAGCGTAATCGCTCTGTTTTAGCTCCTCCTTCAATGCCTCCAGCTTCTTCTGCAAAAGCCTGATGAGGGGAATGACCTGACTCAGGCTGGCAGTGTCTGAACTGATTTCACGTGTGGCAAGTTCAAAGGGCAGCAGAACCTTGCACAACGTTGAAATCATTCTCCACTGCGCTTGAGTCAGGTGCATTCCCCCTCCTTTGCCTATATCGTGGGCAGATGTATAGGCTTGAATGGCCTTTTGCTGCTCCTCCATCCTCTGAAGCATATAGAGGGTTGAATTCCACCTCGTTACCACCTCTTGCTTCAGATGATGGCAGGGCAGGTTCAGGTTTTTTTGGTGGTGCTCCAGTCTTCTGTACGCGGTGCCTGCACGCCGAAAGTGGCCCGCAATTCTTCTGGCCACCGACAGCATCTCTTGCACGCCCCTTTCGTTTTTTAAATAATTCTGCACCACCAAATTCAAGGTATGTGTAAAACATGGGACGTGCTGGAATTTGCCCAGATTTAATGCGCGCACAATATTGCTGGCGTTGTCCGATGCCACAAATCCCCAGGAGAGTCCAATTGGGGTAAGCCATTCTGCGATGATCTTCCTCAGTTGCCGTAAGAGGTTTTCAGCTGTGTGCGTATTCTGGAAAGCGGTGATACAAAGCGTAGCCTGCCTAGGAACGGGTTGGCGTTTGCGAGATCCTGCTACTGGTGCCGCCGCTGCTGTTCTTGCAGCGGGAGGCAATACATCTACCCAGTGGGCTGTCACAGTCATGTAGTCCTGAGTCTGCCCTGCTCCACTTGTCCACATGTCCGTGGTTAAGTGGACATTGGGTACAACTGCATTTTTTAGGACACTTGTGAGTCTTTTTCTGACGTCCGTGTACATTCTCGGTATCGCCTGCCTAGAGAAGTGGAACCTAGATGGTATTTGGTAACGGGGGCACACTGCCTCAATAAATTGTCTAGTTCCCTGTGAACTAACGGCGGATACCGGACGCACGTCTAACACCAACATAGTTGTCAAGGCCTCAGTTATCCGCTTTGCAGCAGGATGACTGCTGTGATATTTCATCTTCCTCGCAAAGGACTGTTGGACAGTCAATTGCTTACTGGAAGTAGTACAAGTGGTCTTCCGACTTCCCCTCTGGGATGACGATCGACTCCCAGCAGCAACAACAGCAGCGCCAGCAGCAGTAGGCGTTACACTCAAGGATGCATCGGAGGAATCCCAGGCAGGAGAGGACTCGTCAGACTTGCCAGTGACATGGCCTGCAGGACTATTGGCTTTCCTGGGTAAGGAGGAAATTGACACTGAGGGAGTTGGTGGTGTAGTTTGCGCGAGCTTGGTTACAAGAGGAAGGGATTTACTGGTCAGTGGACTGCTTCCGCTGTCGCCCAAAGTTTTTGAACTTGTCACTGACTTATGATGTATGCGCTGCAGGTGACGTATAAGGGAGGATGTTCCAAGGTGGTTAACGTCCTTACCCCTACTTATTACAGCTTGACAAAGGCAACACACGGCTTGACACCTGTTGTCCGCATTTCTGTTGAAATACTTCCACACTGAAGAGCTGATTTTTTTGGTATTTTCACCAGGAATGTCAATGGCCATATTCCTCCCACGGACAACAGGTGTCTCCCCGGGTGCCTGACTTAAACAAACCACCTCACCATCAGAATCCTCCTTGTCAATTTCCTCCCCAGCCCAAGCAACACCCATATCCTCATCCTGGTGTACTTCAACACTGACATCTTCAATTTCACTATCAGGAACTGGACTGCGGGTGCTCCTTTCAACACTTGCAGGGGGCGTGCAAATGGTGGAAGGCGCAAGCTCTTCCCGTCCAGTGTTGGGAAGGTCAGGCATCGCAACCGACACAATTGGACTCTCCTTTGGGATTTGTGATTTCGAAGAACGCACAGTTCTTTGCTGTGCTTTTGCCGCAAGTCTTTTCTTTTTTCTAGCGAGAGGATGAGTGCTTCCATCCTCATGTGAAGCTGAACCACTAGCCATGAACATAGGCCAGGGCCTCAGCCGTTCCTTGCCACTCCGTGTCGTAAATGGCATATTGGCAAGTTTACGCTTCTCCTCAGACGCTTTTAATTTTGATTTTTGGGTCATTTTTTTACTGATCTTTTGTGTTTTGGATTTTACATGCTATGACATTGGGCATCGGCCTTGGCAGACGACGTTGATGGCATTTCATCGTCTCGGCCATGACTAGTGGCCATGACTAGTGACGAGTGACGAGTCGACACAGAGGAAGGTACAGCCGTGGCCTACCGTACTGCTGCTTAGTGCTTATATATAAATATAATATACTGTATAACGGACCTGGTGGACAGTGTCAGCAGCAGACTGCTAAACTAGTATGAAGAAAGAAAAAAAAAACACCACAGGTATACAATGTAGATGGATGGATAGTATTACTTATACTTATGGACGACGAGTGACGAGTCGACACAGAGGTAGGTACAGCCGTGGCCTACCGTACTGCTGCTTAGTGCTTATATATAAATATAATATACTGTATAACGGACCTGGTGGACAGTGTCAGCAGCAGACTGCTAAACTAGTATGAAGAAAGAAAAAAAAACACCACAGGTATACAATGTAGATGGATGGATAGTATTACTTATACTTATGGACGACGAGTGACGAGTCGACACAGAGGTAGATACAGCCGTGGCCTACCGTACTGCTGCTTAGTGCTTATATATAAATATAATGTACTGTATAACGGACCTGGTGGACAGTGTCAGCAGCAGACTGCTAAACTAGTATGAAGAAAGAAAAAAAAAACACCACAGGTATACAATGTAGATGGATGGATAGTATTACTTATACTTATGGACGACGAGTGACGAGTCGACACAGAGGTAGGTACAGCCGTGGCCTACCGTACTGCTGCTTAGTGCTTATATATAAATATAATATACTGTATAACGGACCTGGTGGACAGTGTCAGCAGCAGACTGCTAAACTAGTATGAAGAAAGAAAAAAAAACACCACAGGTATACAATGTAGATGGATGGATAGTATTACTTATACTTATGGACGACGAGTGACGAGTCGACACAGAGGTAGGTACAGCCGTGGCCTACCGTACTGCTGCTTAAGTGCTTATATATAAATATAATGTACTGTATAACGGACCTGGTGGACAGTGTCAGCAGCAGACTGCTAAACTAGTATGAAGAAAGAAAAAAAAACACCACAGGTATACAATGTAGATGGATGGATAGTATTACTTATACTTATGGACGACGAGTGATGAGTCGACACAGAGGTAGGTACAGCCGTGGCCTACCGTACTGCTGCTTAGTGCTTATATATAAATATAATATACTGTATAACGGACCTGGTGGACAGTGTCAGCAGCAGACTGCTAAACTAGTATGAAGAAAGAAAACAAAAACACCACAGGTATACAATGTAGATGGATGGATAGTATTACAGGTTGAGTATCCCATATCCAAATATTCAGAAATACGGAATATTCCAAAATACGGACTTTTTTGAGTGAGAGTGAGATAGTGAAACCTTTGTTTTCTGATGGCTCAATGTACACAAACTTTGTTTAATACTACAAGTTATTAAAAATATTGTATTAAATGACCTTCAGGCTGTGTGTATAAGGTGTATATGAAACATAAATTAATTGTGTGAATGTAGACACACTTGTTTAATGCACAAAGTTATAAAAAATATTGGCTAAAATGACCTTCAGGCTGTGTGTATAAGGTGTATATGAAACATAAATGCATTCTGTGCATCGATTTAGGTCCCATCACCATGATATCTCATTATGGTATGCAATTATTCCAAAATACGGAAAAATCTGATATCCAAAATACCTCTGGTCCCAAGCATTTTGAATAAGGGATACTCAACCTGTACTTATACTTATGGACGACGAGTGACGAGTCGACACAGAGGTAGATACAGCCGTGGCCTACCGTACTGCTGCTTAGTGCTTATATATAAATATAATATACTGTATAACGGACCTGGTGGACAGTGTCAGCAGCAGACTGCTAAACTAGTATGAAGAAAGAAAAAAAAACACCACAGGTATACAATGTAGATGGATGGATAGTATTACTTATACTTATGGACCACGAGTGACGAGTCGACACAGAGGTAGGTACAGCCGTGGCCTACCGTACTGCTGCTTAGTGCTTATATATAAATATAATATACTGTATAACGGACCTGGTGGACAGTGTCAGCAGCAGACTGCTAAACTAGTATGAAGAAAGAAAAAAAAAACACCACAGGTATACAATGTAGATGGATGGATAGTATTACTTATACTTATGGACGACGAGTGACGAGTCGACACAGAGGTAGGTACAGCCGTGGCCTACCGTACTGCTGCTTAGTGCTTATATATAAATATAATATACTGTATAACGGACCTGGTGGACAGTGTCAGCAGCAGACTGCTAAACTAGTATGAAGAAAGAAAAAAAAAAACACCACAGGTATACAATGTAGATGGATGGATAGTATTACTTATACTTATGGACGACGAGTGACGAGTCGACACAGAGGTAGGTACAGCCGTGGCCTACCGTACTGCTGCTTAAGTGCTTATATATAAATATAATATACTGTATAACGGACCTGGTGGACAGTGTCAGCAGCAGACTGCTAAACTAGTATGAAGAAAGAAAAACAAAACACCACAGATATACAATGTAGATGGATGGATAGTATTACTTATACTTATGGACGACGAGTGACGAGTCGACACAGAGGTAGGTACAGCCGTGGCCTACCGTACTGCTGCTTAAGTGCTTATATATAAATATAATATACTGTATAACGGAACTGGTGGACAGTGTCAGCAGCAGACTGCTAAACTAGTATGAAGAAAGAAAAAAAAAACACCACAGGTATACAATGTAGATGGATGGATAGTATTACTTATACTTATGGACGACGAGTAACGAGTCGACACAGAGGTAGGTACAGCCGTGGCCTACCGTACTGCTGCTTAGTGCTTATATATAAATATAATATACTGTATAATGGACCTGGTGGACAGTGTCAGCAGACTGGTAAACTAGTATGAAGAAAGAAAAAAAAAAACACCACAGTGTTTTTCAGGCAGACAAACGTATACTGGACTGGTGGTCACTGTCAGCAAAACTGTGCAGTGTGCACTGACTGTACTCCTGCTATAACTGCTCCCCAGTCCCCACAATTAGGCAGTGTGAGCAGTGCACTCAGCACAGATATATCATGCAGCAGTGCAGCACACTGAGTGAGCACAGATATGGATTGGTGGAGCGTTTTTTTTCAGGCAGAGAAACAACGGATTAAACTCAAAACCCTGCACTGTACTCCCTAACAGCTGCTCCCCGTCCCCAATCCTCCCCACAATTTATAACTAACTAAGTTCTACTATAACGGAGAGGACGCCAGCCACGTCCTCTCCCTATCAATCTCAATGCACGTGTGAAAATGGCGGCGACGCGCGGCTCCTTATATAGAATCCGAGTCTCGCGAGAATCCGACAGCGGGATGATGACGTTCGGGCGCGCTCGGGTTAACCGAGCAAGGCGGGAGGATCCGAGTCTGCTCAGACCCGTGCAAAAAAGGGTGAAGTTCGGGCGGGTTCGGATTCCGAGGAACCGAACCCGCTCATCACTATTATATACACACTCATACTTGCATTGGGGTGGGGGTCAAACACACACACACGGGGGGGGGGGGGGGGGGGGGCTGCTAATAACTGGGTTATATATATATACTCAGATACTTGTATGGGGGTCAACACACACATGTACACACATGGGGGACAGCTAATAAATGGGTTATATACACTCATATACTTGTATGGGGGTCGACACACACACACACACACACACATATACACACATGGGGGGCAGCTAATAAATGGGTTATATACACTCATATACTTGGATTGGGGTGGGGGTCAAACACATACACACATGGGGGGTGTAGCTAATGAATGGGTTATATATACACTCATATACTTGGATTGGGGTGGGGGTCAAACACACACACATACACACACACACATACACACACAGCGGGGAGCAGCTAATAAACGGGTTATGTATACACTCATATACTTGAATTGGAGTGGGGGTAAAACACACACACACACGGAGAGGGGGCAGCTAGTAAATGGGTTATAGATTAATTCACTCATACTTGCATTGGGGTGGGGATCACACACACACACACACACACACACAGTGTATGTGTGTGTGCGTGTGTGTGTGTGTGTACACACAGACACACGCACACACACATATATATATATATATAGGAAACCCCCCCTACAAAATCCTGCATTTGCCACTGGGCAGACTTGCAGAAACTCGTGAACAACCAGCGCCTCATAGGCTGTTACATGTTGCCCTTAATGTACTAAAATGCATTTAAAAATTACCAATGTTTTCTCCACACACCTGGTGTCCCCTTCCTAATGGGGAATGTAAGTGTTAAGTTAGTGAGACAGGCTAATGGCCAATGATGTTTGCCTTTGATTGTGACGATTTTGCACTGCTGTTACACTACAGGTGAGTTGAATTTGGTGATTGTGGTGGGTATATAGCCGGCTATTGTATGTTTGGCAGGTTAATCCTTGACAAAGGCGCAATGGAGGCGCCGAAACAGCTGTCGGGTACACTGCCACTCTGTTAGCAGGAGGATGCCTCTATGCATTTATGACCACCCTGGCATGATGAGTATACAATTATTTATGTGATCCACTGCTATGTACTCCTCTTTGCATGGATTTTTTGCACGTTATGATGCTATGGAAACTTGAATGTTTTAAACAGTAAAAACACGATTTTTGCAGCAATCAGGAGGTGCCGGCTCTGCTTTCTTTTATGAATACAACCATTTGTGCCTTGCACTCCTCCCTATGAACTTTTAATGTGTGCGGCTGGTTCTTTTAGCATTCGTATTTACCAATATATTGGCTAGCACCATTGTTTGTAAATATGTTTTTCTTGATTGGATTTCTTTGAATATGGAGACCACTGCTACCTACCGGGATGATTTGACACGGGTCAAGAGATTTGACAATCAAGAGATTTCAAAGATATTGTTTTAGAACACTAATTCTTTGGCATTTGATATTAACAGTCCCACTGAAGTCTATGATGATTTATTAAAGTTGAAGAAACGTAGAGTAGAGCTGAATTTACACGGCCTAACACTCTCGCAGTACTTTAAAGAGAAAATAACACCTAGAGGCTTCCGGATTAGGAACCAGCCTACTATAGGCCGGTCCAATATAGCTTTTTGTAAGCAATGGTGTCAAATTTTGAACGAGTTTTCTCTGCAATTGATGATTTTGGTGATTGAACAAGTTAACACTGATTTAGAGATATTAGACAAGGAGATTGTATCTTGTGAAACTACAGGTCTTGACATTTTGAAGTCTGATGAATCTAATGATTGGTTATCAAAGATTGAGAGCAGTGTGAATTCATTTCACACTGAACTTCTTTCTTTTAAGAAAAATAAGTATAGAAAAGTGAAAGAGGATTATAAAGAATCACGAGTCTATAATTGGCTACAGGGGAATGAATCTAGGATTAGTTGGAGAGGTGGTAATAGATTCAGAAGAAATCGTTTCAATAATGTTTTTTTCTGATATTGACACACATACGTCAGCAAGTGATTCAGATCAATCGCAGTCACAATCACATTTTCGGAAAGGTTCTATAACCAGAAGCAGATACAAAGATCTGAAAGGAAGAGGCCAGGTAGGAGGGGAGGGGTCAAGCACAGGTGTAGAACCAAAGAAATGGCCAAAGAACAAACAGAAGCAGTAATATTTAACTTATCAGACTACACGCCCACCCCACCTGAAATATCTGTTCTGTCCAAGGGCCTCTCATTTGTTAAAACATTTAAACAACAGCCTTTTAATTTTGAAGTGGAATTATATCGTTTTCATCGCACTCTTAAACTTAAGGACTTTTTTTCTAAGCAGAAAAAGAGTGGTGAGGAGATTGTGGAACCTCATGTTAAACACTTTAGACCCATCCACCTCCCCCTCACTTCCACTAACTGTAGGGGTACCCCAAGGTTCTGTCCTTGGTCCTCTTCTCTTCTCTCTCTATACGTCCTCACTAGGTAAGCTTATTAGTTCTTTTGGTTTCCAATATCATCTCTATGCTGATGACACCCAAATCTATCTTTCCTCTCCAGACCTCTCCCCTGCTCTCCTCACTCGTATCTCCAACTGTCTTTCTGCTACCTCTTCCTGGATGTCCCAGCGCTTTCTTAAACTTAACATGTCTAAGACTGAGCTGATCATCTTCCCTCCCTCCCGCATAACCTCACCTCCTACAATCTCATTATCTATTGATGGCACTACTATCTCCTCTAGGCCCCAAGTGCGCTGTCTTGGAGTAATCATTGACTCCTCCCTCTCCTTCAAACCACACATTCAGCACCTCTCACAAACCTGCCATTTTCATCTAAAAAATATTTCCAGGATCAGACCCTTTCTGACCCAGGATGCTACTAAGACTCTTATCCACTCACTGGTCATCTCCAGACTGGACTACTGTAATCTGCTCCTGACTGGCATTCCTGACAAATACCTCTCTCCACTCCAATCTATCCTCAATGCTGCTGCCCGGCTCATCTTCCTCACCAAACGCACTACGTCCACCTCTCCTCTCTTACTAGACCTTCACTGGCTCCCCTTCCCTTTCAGAATCCATTTCAATCTTCTCACACTCGCTTACAAAGCCCTCACCCACACTTCTCCCATCTACATCTCTGACCTTATCTCCCTTTACACTCCCACCCATCCTCTTCTCTCTGCTAATGCACGCCGACTCTCCTGCCTATGGATTATTTCCTCCCACTCCTACCTCCAAGATTTTTCACGTGCTGCACCACTTCTTTGGAATTCCCTACCTCTCCCTTTCAGACTCTCCACCTCTCTACAAAACTTCAAACGGGCTCTCAAGACCCACTTCTTCACCAAACCCAGCCAAATCTCATCCTAACCCTCTGTTCTACGCTCTCTATGTACCCCATCTGTGGCACCCCTGTCTGTCTACCCCTCCCCTTTAGAATGTAAGCTCTCACGAGCAGGGCCCTCTTCCCTCATGTGCTTATCCTTTCTTACTTTAATAATCTTCAACTGCACCAAATCCATCAGTCTTCTGCCACTTGATACTTATTCCAGGGTCATCTGCTGATGTAACTATGTTTATTTACCCTGTACTTGTCCTATACCATCATCAACTGTAAGTTGCTGTTTTCCTGTTTGATTATTTGTTTATGTACTCTGTAATTGGGCGCTGCGGAACCCTTGTGGCGCCATATAAATAAAGGATAATAATAATAATAATAATAAGAGTACCTTTGAACCTTTAGGCACTAATGCGTCTATAGAAACCTTCATTAAACTTGTGAAACGTGACACTATGTCTTATATTAGTAGTCAGAGAATCTCTTCATAATTTAACTAAAGAAGAGAATGTTGCACTCAACACATTGAAGAACAATGGGGAAATTGTTATCCGTCCCTCTGATAAGGGGGGTGGTATTGTTTTCCTCAATAAATCTGATTATAGGTCTGAGATTCTTAGACAACTATCAGATGCTGAGTGCTATAAAGTTCTAACATATGATCCGACTCAAAAGTATAAAAAAGAGATTGACACTGTGATTTATCTAGGACTGAAAAACAACTGGATTGATGAATCTACAGCCGAGTTCCTCACACAACAACACCCTAGGATACCTGTTATATACGTGCTACCGAAGGTTCACAAGACACTAATTAGACCTCTGGGTAGACCCATAATATCTTCTTGTGGTTCCCTCTGTCAGCCATTATCTCAATATGTTGACTTCGGGCTACAACCAATAGTACAAAATACCAAATACTATCTTCGTGACACTACAGATTTTCTGAATAAAATCATGGAATTGGGCCATTGCCGGAGGGTAGTTTACTCGTGACCCTTGATATAACGAGTCTTTACACCAATATAGATCATATGGAGGGTATAGAATCGGTCAGGAGTCTAATCACCAACAGTCTACACTATAAGGGTCTGCATGTAGAATTTCTATTATTACTCATTGATATTGTGTTACGTAAAAACTATTTCTTATTTGAAAATTCTTTCTTTTTGCAATTAAGAGGGACCGCTATGGGGTCTAATATGGCCCCAGCATATGCAAATTTATATATGCATATGTATGAAATGCAACATATCTTATCCTCGGTTAATTTTTCAGAAATTATTCATTTTTACGTACGCTACATTGACGACCTGTTTTTGGCGTGGACTGGGTGGGTGGGACTGCTGACTGAGTTTGTTGATGCTCTCAATTCTCTTGATACCAACATTAGATTCACACTAGCCTTTAGTGAAAGTATTATTAATTATTTGGATGTTTGTGTTATGAGCAAGGGAATGTTTTGTCTACTAAGATCTATAGGAAAGAGACAGACAAAAATACCCTTTTGATGGCGGATAGTTTTCATCCGGAACCACTAAAAAGGGGACTCCCGCTGTCACAATTGTTGAGGGTTGTCCGGTGTTATGCACACCAGTGCCAGCAGGAATGTACTGGTGTCTGAACGGTGAGGGATGCAAAACAAATGAACTCACAGACAGACTGGGGAATATGACATTACATACACAGAAGGTGATAGGGTAACAAAATAAACACAAAGTGAACAGAGAAGCCCAAAGGCTAAGAAACTGGGTGTCTCCCTAGTATTAGGAATGCTCAGATGGAAAGAAGCAAGATGTAGTGATTTAATACGTAGAGAACCCGAAATGCTGTTGCTAAGGGCAACAGCAAAACCCTAAAGGGTTACCAACGGGTGTGGCAGTAAACTCCTTGGTCAGAGATGGAATAATAGACACAAGGAGAGTCTCCACAATCCTAGTCCTCACTTGCAGTGCACTGGTTCAGCTTACTGCCACTAAACTGACACCTGAACACCTTGCACAGTGAGAAAGGATTTTGGCAGGCAAGTCTGAGAATACAGCCGCAAACTTGCTAGGTTCACAGAGTAGCAAAAGAACCCCAGCAGGTTAAACGACTGACTCCAGTCTTACTGCTAGGTCTGGATTGGCAGAGTGTAATACCAAATCCCAAGGCCTATTTGCAGTAAGCAACAAACAAATACAAAGTTTACACAGTACTAGCTAGCTTTCAGGAACTGACTAACCAACAAAGAGTCAGCAGCATCTGCCTAACCTGAGAAGAGGGTTTATATAGCAGGTCTAGCGGACTTGTCTCCCGGTTGCCATGACGACGTGGCAGCACAGAGCAGGAGACCCTAACAGTACCCCCCCTCTGACGAGGGGTCAAGGTACCCCTACCACCGGGTTTATCGGGGAACTGCGAGAAGAAAGAGCGTAACAGTCTGGGGGCATGAAGATCACAACTGCGCACCCACGACCGCTCCTCCGGGCCATACCCCTTCCAGTGCACCAAAAATGACAGCCGACCCCGAACCATCTTGGAGTCAAGAATCCTTTCAACAACAAACTCCCTCTGGCCACGTATCAGAAGAGGGGAAGGTCTTCCACTGGAAGAAGGATTACTAATCGCCCGTTTTAAAAGGGAACAATGAAATGTTTTATTGATACCCAAAGAACGGGGTAGATCTAACTGAAATGCCACCGGATTGATAACCCTAGTGATCTTATAAGGACCGATGAACCGGGGGCCTAACTTATGAGATGGCTGTTTCAACTTCAAATTCTTGGTAGACAACCAGACGAAGTCTCCTAATTTGAAGCTGCAGGGTCTTTTCCGCTTATCAAAAGCCCTTTTGGTCACTAATGACACAGATACAAGGGCTTTCTTCACTTTCCTCCAAATACCTCTAAGGACCGAAACCACAGAGGAACCACCAGGCGTGGAGTCCAGGGGGTCAAAAGAATTGGCCTTAGGATGATGCCCATACACACAAAGGAAGGGAGAGATCCCTGTAGCAGAGTGAGCCGCGTTGTTATAGGCAAACTCCGCCATGGACAGATGAGCAACCCAGTCAGTCTGACACTTGGAGACATAACACCTGAGGAACTGCTCCAAGGACTGGTTCACCCTTTCAGTCTGCCCATTAGACTGCGGATGGTAGCCTGACGACAAGCTGACAGAAATCTGGAGATCGGAACAAAATGCCCTCCAGAATTTGGCCACAAACTGGGATCCGTGGTCAGAGACCACATCAAGTGGCAACCCGTGGAGGCGCACAACATGCAGCATAAATAATTCAGACAGGCGTCTGGCCGATGGCAGCCCAACCAATGGAACGAAGTGCGCCATCTTCGAAAACCTGTCAACGACAACCCAGATGGCTGTCATCCCCGAGGATTTGGGCAAGTCCACCACAAAATCCATTGAAATGTGGGTCCATGGCTTAGATGGAATAGAGAGTGGATGTAATGGGCCAACAGGAACCCCTCTAGGAGTCTTATTTCGGGAACAGATGTCACATGCCCGAACCCACTGATCCACATCCCTAGCCACCGAGGGCCACCACACCGCCCTAGATAGCAACTCCCGAGTTCTGGCAATACCCGGGTGACCTGCCGACTTCTTGGCATGGAATTCCAGGAACACTCGCTGTCTTAACCTAGGAGGCACAAACAAAAGACCTACCGGAAGGTCTGGAGGAGCCTGCTCCTGTGCTCTAAGGACTAATGACAAGAGGTCCTGGGTAATGCCCACTTTAATACATGATGGGGACACAATGGGCAATGGCTCCTCGGTGGTCTCCTGGATTGGAGCAAAACTCCGCGAGAGCGCATCAGCCTTGATGTTTTTTGACCCAGGGCGATATGTTATCAAAAAATTAAAGCGAGCAAAAAACAAAGCCCATCGTGCCTGCCTGGCATTGAGGCGCTTCGCTGACTCTAAATATGACAAATTCTTATGGGCGGTGAGAATTGAGACCACAAACTTAGCCCCCTCAAGCCAGTGTCTCCACTCCTCGAGTGCATCCTTAATAGCCAACAATTCCCGGTTACCCACGTCATAATTCATCTCGGCAGGCGAAAATTTACGGGAAAAGTAAGCACAGGGATGAAGGCGATTATCAGACACCCCCATCTGAGAGAGCACTGCCCCAATACCCATCTCAGAGGCATCCACCTCCACCACTAAAGGACGCTCTGGATCTGGGTGTCGCAGCACCTTGGCCGAGACAAATGCCCTTCTGAGACGGGCAAAAGCCGCTTTGGCCTCACAAGACCAGTGAGCAACATCCGCCCCTTTCTTAGTGAGTGCCACCAAGGGCGCCACTATAGACGAAAATCCAGCGATAAATCGTCTATAAAAATTCGCAAAGCCCAGAAAACGCTGAAGCGCCTTCAAACTAGTGGGCTGCACCCAATCCAGGACTGCCTGTACCTTGGAACCCTCCATTTGGAAACCTTCTGGGGAGATAATATATCCTAGAAATGCGATTTGCTGAACTTCAAATTCGCACTTCTCCAGCTTCGCCCCAAGCCGGTGGTCTCTGAGTTTCTGGAGGACTAAGCGTACATGCTTCCGATGTTCCTCCAGAGAATGGGAGAAGATTAGGATGTCATCTAAGTATACAACTAAGAATCTATCCAAATATTCCCTGAGCACATCGTTCATGAAGTTCTGGAAGACTGCCGGGGCATTACAGAGCCCAAAAGGCATCACCAAATATTCATAATGCCCTGAGTGGGTATTAAAGGCAGTCTTCCATTCATCCCCCTCTCTTATTCGGATTAGATTGTACGCACCGCGTAGGTCAATCTTAGAAAAAATGGTGGCAGTACGAAGCTGGTCAAACAAGACCGAAATGAGAGGCAGTGGGTATGAGTTTTTAATCGTGATACGGTTCAATTCCCTGAAGTCGATGCAAGGTCGCAACGAACCGTCCTTTTTACCCATGAAGAAGAACCCCTACCCAACTGGAGACTGTGAAGGTCTGATAAATCCCTTAGCCAAGTTCTCCTGAATGTACTCTGCCATAGCCTGAGTCTCAGGACGTGACAGGGAGTACAACCTGCTCTTGGGAAGCTTAGCATTCAGCAACAAATCAATGGCACAGTCATAGGGGCGATGGAGAGGTAGTACCTCTGCAACTCTTTTGGAGAACACGTCCGCAAAATCTGCATAACATCCTGGCAATCCTGGCAAACTTAGCTGCGAAAACCTGACTGGAAGGCTCAAGCAACTCCTGAAACAATCAGTACCCCAACTAAGAATCTCCCCAGAGACCCAGTCAAATTGAGGATTGTGGGCCCTTAACCAGGGTAACCCCAACACCAATGGGGCAAAAGTACATACAGTCACATAAAAGGACAATTTTTCAGAGTGTGTGGCTCCAATAAACAAAGAAATCTGGCTAGTGCAAGAGGTAATTTTACCCTGGGATAATGGTTCCCCGTTTAACCCACAAATGCCAAGGGTACTAAGGGAACAGAGTGCTTCAGGGCGAATTGGCGGTCCATAAAAACCCCGTCGGCCCCACTATCCACAAAGGCCTCAGTCTTGACAGTTTGACCGAGGATCTTCACGGTCACCGGAATGATAAAAGTCTTCTTGGGAAATTCTGACTTCTGGCCTGACAGGATATTTCCCATCACCCTCAGGCCCTGAAGTTTTCCGGCTTTTCTGGGCATGATACTACCACATGACCTTTATTCCCACAGTACAAACATAACCCCTGCTGTCTCCTCCGCGTCTTCTCACGCGAGGAGAGGCGGGTAGCCCCAATCTGCATAGGCTCCTCGGAAAATTCCTCAGAGTCTGAGGTTCCCTTGGGAAAGAAGGAAACCTCAGTCTCCCTTTCAAGCCTGCGCTCTCTCAGCCGTCTATCCACCCGAATGGATAACTACATGAGCTGATCCAAGCTATCAGGCAAGGGATATTGTACCAGTTGGTCTTTTAACTGGTTAGAAAGACCTCTTCGGTACTGGTGTCTCAGGGCTGGGTCATTCCACTGGGTATCATGGGCCAACCTCCGAAACTCCGTACAATAAACCTCAACTGGCCTTCGCCCTTGCTTAAGGATCGAAATCTGAGCCTCGGCTGAGGCCGTCTTGTCAGGGTCATCATACAACATGCCCAGTGCCGTAAAAAAAGCATCAACACTTTTAAGCGACGGACAGTCAGGCTGCAACCCATATGCCCAGACCTGTGGGTCTCCTTGTAGCAAGGAAAACACTATGCCCACCCGCTGAATCTCCGACCCAGAAGACTGAGACCTAAGCTGGAAATATAGCTTGCAGCTCTCCTTGAAACAAAAGAACTGCGAGCGATCTCCAGAAAAACGATCCGGGAGATTTACTTTCGGCTCCTTAACCCCTGAAGGTACTGCTGCTGCGGGAGCTCCGCCAGCGGCCTGCGAGGTGTGCATTTTAATGGACAAATCATTAAATTGTCGAGTCAGGACCTGCACCTGATCGACCACCTGTTGCAAAGTATTTTGAGGGGTATGCTCCATATTCCCACAAAATTTCAACAGGAGTATTAGGCTGCTGAATATGTTATGCACACCAGTGCCAGCAGGAATGTACTGGTGTCTGAACGGTGAGCGATGCAAAACAAATGAACTCACAGACAGACTGGGGAATATGACATTACATAAACAGAAGGTGATAGGGTAACAAAATAAACACAAAGTGAACAGAGAAGCCCAAAGGCTAAGAAACTGGGTGTCTCCCTAGTATTAGGAATGCTCAGATGGAAAGAAGCAAGATGTAGTGATTTAATACGTAGAGAACCCGAAATGCTGTTGCTAAGGGCAACAGCAAAACCCTAAAGGGTTACCAACGGGTGTGGCAGTAAACTCCTTGGTCAGAGATGGAATAATAGACACAAGGAGAGTCTCCACAATCCTAGTCCTCACTTGCAGTGCACTGGTTCAGCTTACTGCCACTAAACTGACACCTGAACACCTTGCACAGTGAGAAAGGATTTTGGCAGGCAAGTCTGAGAATACAGCCGCAAACTTGCTAGGTTCACAGAGTAGCAAAAGAACCCCAGCAGGTTAAACGACTGACTCCAGTCTTACTGCTAGGTCTGGATTGGCAGAGTGTAATACCAAATCCCAAGGCCTATTTGCAGTAAGCAACAAACAAATACAAAGTTTACACAGTACTAGCTAGCTTTCAGGAACTGACTAACCAACAAAGATTCAGCAGCATCTGCCTAACCTGAGAAGAGGGTTTATATAGCAGGTGCTGTCCACGCCCCACTCAGACCTCACAGACTGTGAGCACAAAAACCAGCACCGGATCCCCTGCCGTGCACAGAGCCTGTAACCACTGCACAGCAAAAGACCCGAACCGGAGTATCAGCTACGCTCAGGTTACTCCGCTAGCACTTGTCTCCCGGTTGCCATGACGACGTGGCAGCACAGAGCAGGAGACCCTAACATCCAGATAACATCTGACCCTACTGAATTGAAAGGAGCACTTGATGAAATGGGTAATAGATTTATCCATAGAGGATATGACAAACGTGAAATTGATGAAGCTATCCTTGACTGTATGCAACGTAATAGAGAGGAGTTATTGCATCCCAAGGTGGACATTAAGAATGACTGTCAGCTAACATTTGTTTCCACCTATTCGGTGGCTTTGAGACATATAAAGAAGACGGTGCTACGTCATTGGCATATACTACAGGCGGACGAGACAATTGGTGATCTTTGTAAACAGACACCTATGTTCTGCTTTAAGAGGAGTAATAACATCAAGGACATAGTGGCAAAATCCGATATAGGACCCATTAAGGTTAAAAATTGGTTACAACCTAAGAATGGGGTGTTTAAATGCCATGGGTGTGTCAACTACCAGTTCCTGTTACTGGGTGATTCCTTTGCTGATCCAATGACGAACACTAGATACAATATACGTCATCATCTAACCTGTGATAGCCGTTTTGTCATTCATTTAATACAATGCCCTTGTTCTATGTTCTACGTGGGAAAAACAATAAGGACTCTCAGGGAGAGAATTGCTTTACATCGTTCATCAATTAAAAAAGCGTTAGTCAAAATGGATGCAAACACACCACCAGTCGCACGTAATTTTGCTCTACATAAACATTCTATAACAGACTTCCGTTGTATGCCTATAGACTGTGTTCCCCCACTGAGGCATGGTGGTGATCGGAATAAGTTGTTACTCCAACGTGAGTGCTACTGGATAAATCGACTTAAATCAATTTCTCCCATTGGGCTCAATGAGGAGCAAAGTCTGTCCCGTTGCTTATAATTACTAGTATATTAACATCTTGTATTGTTGATCTGTTTGATTTGTGTAATATCTATTTTTGTAGGGTATGTGGCTCTTATTATTATTTTTTTATTTTTATATTTATTTGAATTATTTTGTGACTATATTGTCTACACTGGCCGGCTGTATACCTTGGTCAATAACCAATTCTAACACCTTTACCCATAAAACACCAAATTGTAGTTCTTTAATGGCATTTCCTGTATACGTTACCATGACGATCGATTCCGTCGCGTCACTTCCGGTTTCGGAAACGCGGTTGTGGGAGAATCTGGTAGAGTTTTTAAGTTTACGTTTGTGTCTATATATTTTGGGGATGTGTTAGTGTGCTTTCGTCACTATGAGTCCTGTTCTGATGACAATCTAGATGGTCTTGATCCCTGTTGCTGAGCAACGGGCTCCGTTACGTCACTTCCTGTTCCTGTTAAGTTAGTGAGACAGGCTAATGGCCAATGATGTTTGCCTTTGATTGTGACGATTTTGCACTGCTGTTACATTACAGGTGAGTTGAATTTGGTGATTGTGGTGGGTATATAGCCGGCTATTGTATGTTTGGCAGGTTAATCCTTGACAAAGGCGCAATGGAGGCGCCGAAACAGCTGTCGGGTTCACTGCCACTCTGTTAGCAGGAGGATACCTCTATGCATTTATGACCACCCTGGCATGATGAGTATACAATTATTTATGTGATCCTCTGCTATGTACTCCTCTTTGCATGGATTTTTTGCAGGTTATGATGCTATGGAAACTTGGATGTTTTAAACAGTAAAAACACGATTTTTGCAGCAATCAGGAGGTGCTGGCTCTGCTTTCTTATATATATATATATATATATATATAGGAAACCCCCCCTACAAAATCCTGCGTTTGCCACTGGGCAGACTTGCAGAAACTCGTGCACAACCAGCGCCTCATAGGCTGTTACATGTTGCCCTTAATGTACTAAAATGCATTTAAAAATTACCAATGTTTTCTCCACACACCTGGTGTCCCCTTCCTAATGGGGAATGTAAGTGAAGGCGCTTGGGATATCATTCTGATATATACAGTACTAGCCATCCAATCACTGTAATCAAATACTGGGCTTCTGCTGTTGTTTTCTAAGAGCACAAACTCATTACTTGTAAATAATTATTGATTGACAGACATACAGTATCATCCAATTACAGCTTTCAAATAGCAGACTCTCATTCTGTTGTAGAATCCATAACAGATTATGTTATTCAGTAAACATATGCTCTCTCATAAACTAAGTAAGATTCAAAACAGCAATACACCTGGTAATATTAGTGCCATAACCCTATCTCTGTAGTCAGAGAATGAATGAATGAATGAATGAATGAATGAATGAATGAATGAATGAATGAATGAATGAATGTATCTGTCCCCTGCATAAATCATCTGTAACCATGGGGTATATGCAGAGGCGTCACGAGGTGTGGTGACACCCGGTGCGCACTCTGCATTACTACACCCCCAATTCATCCCTCTTGGAGCGTGGCCACCCAAAAAGGGGGCGTGACCTAATTTAAAGGGGGTGTGGCCTCACAGATCTCTTCTTCACTCCAGGGGCGTGTCCAGCTTCCTGGAAATGCTGGCTGCCCCCGGAGCCTAGGGACATAGGTGTGTTCACCATCGATGGTTGCCATCAATGGCAAAACTGAGAGTGGCCATCGATGGTCACTAACTATGCTATAGGAGACCATCGATGGTTTCTCTCATCGATGTCCATCCCTGTTATCTCTGAAAAAGGCCCACGGGCCAATCACAGCTTGGGGCGGAGTTATCCAAGAGTCGGGGGCGGAGCTATGCTCCGTGTCCCAGTATCTTGTAAAAAAAATATATATATATATATTCGTTTAGCCCTAGCCATCGATGGAGAGAAACCATCTGGTTCTCCCCCATCGATGGTGAAAGTATGCAACATCGGTCATAGACCATCAATGATTTCGAATCATCGATGGTCGATGGCCATCCCTACCGGAGACTGGGCAGCATGCAGTGCCAGCTCCTTATCTGTGACAGTGTGTCACTGCAGAAGAGCCGGCAGTTTGGTGTCACCCCTTCCGAGGGTGACACCTGGGTGCAGGCCGCACCCCCCGCACCCGCCTTCTGACGGGAATGGCTATATTTTTAAAGCAGCAATAATTTACAAGGTAAAACCAGGTCGGTTCAGATTTTCTCAAATACTTTGCATGAAGTCACTCCAAATGACGTAACAGGGAGGAGGTTCCTTGAGGGTTAACTATACCTACTGTACCTCTAGTTACTTTGGATTCACAAGCAGTACAGATGGCTAGACAAATGTCAGGATTTGGGTTAAGTAATTCCACACACAAGAAGTGACTTTTATGGTCTTATAACCAGGCATGACAATGGCCTTCTTTTTATCATAGGCAAGGACAGCTGCCACTGGTGGCTGGCTTACTGTGGCACAAGAAAAAAGAAACGAAAAGAAAATGTAGGCGCACACTCTAGGTACTAAACACTGCTAATAAGAATAATTATAATAAACTCTGCAATATAAGAGTTTGTATCTTCCTTGAATGTAGCAGTATTATTTTTAATAATAGCTCTGTCACATTAACACTAGGAACGCAGCTAGAGGGGTAATCACTGATGCTGTTTGTTTTATATAGTGGTCACTCACTCTATGGGGTATATGCAATTGCCGGAATTCAACCGTTTTTAAATTCGACACAATTCGACAGTCACATACCCTCCCGCCAGGACCCGAATTCGACATATTCAATAAAAAACGGATTCGACAGTCCCGCTGTCGAAAAACGGACCAATTAATGGATATGTGCGTCCTGGATTCGACTTTTTGGATGGCACAAAAGTGTATAAAAAAAAACAGAAAAAAATTGTGTGGGGTCCCTCCTCCTAAGCATAACCATCCTCGGGCTCTTTGAGCCGGTCCTGGTTGTAAAAATACGGGGGGGGGAATTGACAGGGGATCCCCCGTATTTTTAAAACCAGCACCGGGCTCTGCGTCCGGTCCTGATGCAAAAAATACGGGGGACAAAAAGCGTAGGGGTCCCCGTATTTTTAACACCAGCACCGGGCTCCACTAGTCAGAGAAATAATGCCACAGCCGGGGGACACTTTTATATCGGTCCCTGCGGCCCTTGCATTAAATCACTAACTAGTCACCCCTGGCTGGGGTACCCTGGAGGAGTGGGGACCCCTTAAATCAAGGGGTCCCCCCCTCCAGCCACCCAAGGGCCAGGGGTGAAGCCCGAGGCTGTCCCCCCCATCAAAGGGCTGCGGATGTGGGGCTGATAGCCAAGTGACAAAATAAAGAGTATTGTTTTTTGTAGCAGAACTACAAGTCCCAGCAAGCCTCCCCCGCAAGCTGGTACTTGGAGAATCACAAGTACCAGCATGGGGTGTGGTATTGAAAGTCGACAGTAACTAGGTCGACAATGTCTAGGTCGACCACTATTGGTCGACAGTAACTAGGTCGACAGGGTGTCTAGGTCGACAGGGTCTTTAGGTCGACATGTTCTAGGTCGACAGGTCAAAAGGTCGACATGAGTTTTTAATGTTATTTTGGTGTCGTTTTCTTTGTAGAGTGACCGGGAACCCCAATTAGTGCACCGCGTTCGCTCGCCATGCTTCGGGCATGGTGCCTTCGCTCCGCAGCCGCTTCGCTCGGCACAGATTACTTTTCCAATCGTAGTCCACGTGGATCGTTAAGTATGAAAAGGTTCAAAAAAAGAAAAAAATTGTGAAAAACTCATGTCGACCTTTTGACCTGTCGACCTAGAACATGTCGACCTAAAGACCCTGTCGACCTAGACACCCTGTCGACCTATTTACTGTCGACCAATAGTGGTCGACCTAGACATTGTCGACCTAGTTACTGTCGACTTTCAGTCCGGATCCCACCAGCATGCGGGGGGGAAATGGGCCCGCTGGTACCTGTAGTTCTACTGCAAAAAAAATACTAAAATAAAAACAGTACACGCACACCGTAAAAGTAAAACTTTATTACGTACATGCATGCCGACACACACATACTTACCTATGTTCACACGCCGACTCTGTCCACTTCTCCAAGTAGAATCCATGGTGTACCTGAAAATAAAATTATACTCACCAAAATCCAGTGTAGATCTGTCCTCTTCTGTTTTGTAATCCACGTACTTGGCAAAAAAAGAAAACGCATATACCCGGACCACGCACTGAAAGGGGTCCCATGTTTACACATGGGACCCCTTTCCCCGGATGCCGGGACCCCCCGTGACTCCTGTCACAGAGGGTCCCTTTAGCCAATCAGGGAGCGCCACGTCGTGGCACTCTCCTGATTGGCTGTGCGCGTCTGAGCTGTCAGACGCGCATAGCATATGCCGCTACATTATCTTCAATGATGGGAACTTTGCGGTCAGCGGTGAGGTTACTCGCGGTCAGCCGCTGACCGCGAGTGACCTCACCGCTGACCGCAAAGTTCCCACCATTGAAGATAATGGAGCGGCAGTGCTATGTGCTGTCTGACAGCTCAGACGCGCACAGCCAATCAGGATAGTGCCACGACATGGCGCTCCCTGATTGGCTGAAGGGACCCTCTGTGACAGGAGTCACGAGGGGTCCCGGCATTCGGGGAAAGGGGTCCCATGTGTAAACATGGGACCCCTTTCAGTGCGTGGTCCGGGTAAATGCGTTTTCTTTTTTTGCCAAGTACGTGGATTACAAAACAGAAGAGGACAGATCTACACTGGATTTTGGTGAGTATAATTTTATTTTCAGGTACACCGTGGATTCTACTTGGAGAAGTGGACAGAGTCGGCGTGTGAACATAGGTAAGTATGTGTGTGTCGGCATGCATGTATGTAATAAAGTTTTACTTTCACGGTGTGCGTGTACTGTTTTTATTTGGGTATTTTTTTGTAGTAGAACTACAGGTACCAGCGGGCCCGGTACCCCCCCGCATGCTGGTACTTGTGGTTCTCCAAGTACCAGCTTGCGGGGCAGGTTTGCTGGGACTTGTAGTTCTGCTACAAAAAACAATATTCTTTTATTTGACACAAGGCTATCAGCCCCCCATCCGCAGCCCTCGGATGGGAGGGACATCCTCGGGCTTCACCCCTGGCCCTTGGGTGGCTGGAGGGGAGGGCCCTTGATTTAAGGGGTCCCCACTCCTCCAGGGTACCCCGGCCAGGGGTGACTAGTTAGTGATTTAATGCCAGGGCCGCAGGGACCGATATAAAAGTGTCCCCCGGCTGTGGCATTATCTCTCTGACTAGTGGAGCCCGGTGCTGGTGTTAAAAATACGGGGACCCCTACGCTTTTTGTCCCCCGTATTTTTTGCATCAGGACCAGACGCAGAGCCCGGTGCTGGTTGTAAAAATACGGGGGATCCCCTGTCAAATTTTTCCCGTATTTTTACAACCAGGACCGTCTCAAAGAGCCCGAGGCTGGTTATGCTTAGGAAGGGGGACCCCACGCATTTTTTTTCTTGATTTTTAACCCATTCCCACCCCTTCCCACTGAAAAACATGCTCTGATCTCTCCAGATTATTTTAGTCAGTAAAAAATATATATATATTCTTTTAAAAAATATATAAATAATACTTGTGTCTTCTAATAGACAAACACAAAAAAAACATGTTTTTTAAATTTTTTATTAGATTCCGCCAGCAAAATGAGGCGGACTGAAATTGACGAAATGACTGTTGAAAAGCACTGTTGTCGAATCGACATTCTTCAATTAAATATACTTTTGTCGAAAAGCCGCATTTTTACCATTGCAGACATGTCGAATTTGACAACTGTCGAATTTCAAAAAGTCGAATCTGAAACGGCCGTTTTTTTGTCGAAAAGTACTGTATTGCATTGTCGAATTTTTTTTGTGTCGAAAATGCCCTGTTTTTCGACATTTGCGGCAATTCGACCGCAATTACATATACCCATATGTATTATATGGTGGTCACTGATGCTTTTTGTGTTTTATGGTGGTTACTGATGTTCTGTGCATTATATGGAAGTAATATAGGTAAAGGATGACTCATATATGATGGAGCAAGGGAGGGGTTTGAGCTGAGTCTTTGCTCGAGGTGACAGAAAGGGTGTAGTACTGGTGACCGGCGGTCTCCTGACCGCCGGTCACCTTACCGACGCCGGGATCCCGGCAGCATACCGACGCCGGGATCCCGGCAGGGAGGGGCGAGTGCAGCAAGCCCCTTGCGGGCTCGGTGGCGACCGCACGGGTTCTATTCCCACTCTATGGGTGTCGTGGACACCCACGAGTGGAAATAGTCCCTGTTGGTCGGCATGCCGACCATCGGGATAGTGAGCCGTCGGGCACATGGAGGAGGTCATGTGACTGTCGGTCAGCTGACCGGCTGTCACATGAATACCACCCGACAGAAAGTACTTCACCCCTGAATAAAGGAACACTGTGGGTTGTTGCAGAATTATAGCGAACTTCAAAGACCATCAAACGTCAAAGATGGAGGAATAGAAAATTTTCTGAACTTATGGCTCATTCCAAAGTCATTAAAGAGACAATGTGCCTTCTAATTCTTTACAGTGATAGCTGACTGTTTACATACGCTCCTAGCAGAGCTGGCGCTACCCGCTCAGCTAGGTTATACAGTGCATGGAGGCGCCAAGCTGAAGAGGCGCTCTCCCTGCTCTGCTACCCTACTGCTGCCAGCTGCCGCTGTGCCTGTCAAACTTGATGACAGGTAGCGGCGCTGGCATAAAAAGGGGTTTTTTAAAAATCTTTCTAGTGCCTGATCCCTTTGCCCCCAGCCCTAAGCCCCTCAGCCAGGGTCAATTCGAGGGGGGAGCGTGATCAGTGAGTGTGATCACCCCCCCCACACACACACACACACACACACACACACCTGTACAGGAACAAGCAGAGGCTCAGCAGTAGTAGCAGCTTCTCTGCCTCACTGCAGCACAGCACACTGCAGCTGTTCTACCTGGATAACGTGTATAAGGGGCTTTACCTGGCATAATGTGTATAAGCTGTTCTACCTGGATAATGTGTATAAGTAGCTCTACCTGGATAAGGTGCTCTACTGTGGTGTAACATGTATATGAGGCTTTTACTCTGGCGTAACGTGTAGAAGCGGCTCTCCTGTGTGGCGTAATGTGTATAAGGGTGCTACTGTGCAGTGTAATGTGACTATCGGACAATGATGTGCGGTGTAATGTGACTAATAGATACTACTGTGCTGGGTAATATGAATTGGTACTATTCTGTGGCCCTATATTTTTGGCACGTGCCTTTGGTTTGGTGTGCACTATCCTTGTTCTGAGCATGGGGGGCACCAAAGGAAACTGTTGCCCTGAGCTCCTCAAGGTCTAAAACTGTTCCTGTCATTGATTTTAAATGTGAATAAGGGGCACTATTATGTGGTGTAATATGATTCAGGGGCACTACGTTTGGGGTAATGTGAATAAGATTGTAATACTGTGTGGTGTAATTTGAATTGTGGGTACCATTGTGGTCACGCCCCATTATTGTGTGACCACACCCCTTTTGCAGTGCCCGCTGTCCCTTTATAACAGATGGGAGGGCGCAAATGTATTATTTGCAGGGGGGCGCCAAACACTCTAGCACCGACTCTGCTCCTAGAAATATAACAGGACAAATGACAACAACACCATTTGGAGATAAGCTAATGTATGGGAAGAGGTATAGGCTGCTGACTGTGTTAAATTAATGCACCCATCATTTGTATAATGAGCAAGCAAATGAACTAGCTAAGATATAGGGCCGTATTCAATTAGAGTTGGAAACTGCCGTCTCGTCGGAAAGACGGCAGTTTCCGACTGGAATAGGTCGGACGGGGTTCCGACCTATTCAATCCGGCCTAATTTTTTCCGACAAGTTGAGAAATCCGACATGTCGGAATGCTGTCGGAAAACACGTGGATCGGTGGAAGAGCTGCCAATCCACGTGCTTCTGTCAGAAATGGGGCCAAATCCGAGGTTTTGGCCCCGTTTCCGACCATCTCAATCCGACTTTAAAAAAAGTTGGATTGAGATGAGGGAGCTGAGAGGAGGAGACGGGGGAGAGCAGCGGGGAGATGGGGAGAGCAGCGGGGAGATGTGGGAGAGCAGGAACCAAGCGGCTACAGCACAGCGTAGCAGGAGGATGGGGCACTGCCGCCGCTCACGGCAGTGTCCACTCGGCTCCAGAAAGCGAGGTCCCACTTGCTGGAGCAAGGTGGATGCTGCCGTGAGGTCTGGCAGCGGTGCCCCATCGTCCTGGTACGCTGTGCTGTAGCCGCTTGGTTCCTGCTCTCCCCCATCTCCCCGCTGCTCTCTCTCCCATCTCCCCGCTGCTCTCGCCCGTCAGATTTAGATGGTTGGGAACGGCCAAATCCTGTCGGATTTGGCCATTCATTGAATAGGTCCTGTCAGATCAATTCCAACAAATTCATGTCAGAATGGATCTGACTTTAATTGAATATACCCCATATAGGGACAGCTACAGAATTCAGCTTTTTTGCACAAGACCAGAATTTTTGCAATTGCACATGCAATTGAGACAAACTACAAACCAGATGCACTGTTGCATTGAATTGATAGGTTTATGGAGACAATGGCCCAAATGTACAGATGTGTACATCTTTGCTAAGGGGGTAATTCCAAGTTGATCGCAGCAGGATTTTTGTTAGCAATTGGGCAAAACCTTGGCCCTCATTCCGAGTTGTTCGCTCGCAAGGCGATTTTAGCAGAGTTACACACGCTAAGCCGCCGCCTACTGGGAGTGAATCTTAGCTTCTTAAAATTGCGAACGATGTATTCGCAATATTGCGATTACAAACTACTTAGCAGTTTCAGAGTAGCTTCAGACTTACTCGGCATCTGCGATCAGTTCAGTGCTTGTCGTTCCTGGTTTGACGTCACAAACACACCCAGCGTTCGCCCAGACACTCCTCCGTTTCTCCAGCCACTCCTGCATTTTTTCCGGAAACGGTAGCGTTTTCATCCACACGCCCATAAAACGCAGTGTTTTTGCCCAGTAACACCCATTTCCTGTCAATCACATTACGTTCGCCGGAGCGAAGAAAAAGCCGTGAGTAAAAAAACTATCTTCATAGCAAAATTACTTGGCGCAGTCGCAGTGCGAACATTGCGCATGCGTACTAAGCAGAAAAACGCTGCGATGCGAAGAAAATTACCGAGCGAACGACTCGGAATGAGGGCCCTTGTGCACTGCAGGGGAGGCAGATATAACATGTGCAGAGAGAGTTAGATTTGGGTGGGGTGTGTTCAATCTGCAATCTAATTTGCAGTGTAAAAATAAAGCAGCCAGTATTACCCTGCACAGAAATAAAATTACCCCCTATATCCGGCCATGTATGGCTTGGTTTAACATACTATAGACTCAGAGATTTAGCCATGCCTTGTGATCTTTCTTAACTTGCTTCTTTAATATGTTACTTTATACATTTTTATTATGGCAAACAAAAATTTTAAAATCCATCCACTCGTTACTCGTGAAAAACAGCTTAGCCGTGTTTTGCATGTTGTGCCAAATTTAGCAAATTAGCAAAGATGTAAGTGGACACATCTCAGATGTGTCCACTTACATCTTTGCTATATCCCAACATGTATATCACAGTTTTGCATGCGATAGACTTAGAGATTTAGCCATGTCTTGTGATTTTTCCTAATTTGCTTCTTTAATATGTTACTTTATACATATTCTATTATGCCAAGCAAAAATTTTAAAATACATCCACTCACTACTCGTGAAAAACAGCTTAGCCGTGTTTTGCATGTTGTGCAAAATTTAGCAAAATTGCAAAGATGTAAGTGGACACATCTGTATTAACGGTCTAATTCAGTAAGGATAACAAATTCTGCTAATCAGCAGAATTCTCTATCCTTTTGGGTGCATGCTGGGGACCGCCCATTGCTGGACAAGGCCGCCCAGTATACTGACCGGAGCCTCTCCCCCCCTTCCCCCCTTCAACTAGCAAAAATTGTCAGCAGAAACTAAAGAAGTTTAGCTGTAGCCGCAGGAGTCCCGGGGCCATTTTACCTGTCTCTGCGGCTGCGTGTGACGTCATGCAGTCGCCGTGACCACGCTCCCGATATGCCCCGTCTGCGCCGCAGTACCCACAGTTCAGGTTGTCCCGCAACGCTCCGTCTCCTCCCTGGAAAAGGAGTGTTGCTTGCCGCCCCCCAGCCCCACAACCGCCTCTGCCTGATTGACAGGCAGAGGCAATCGCATTTTCTGCAGTCCCCCCCACATGCACATGACGGGCGCTGCACATGCCCCTGCATCTTTGCAGCAAAAATCATACACTGCGATCCAACCTGAATTAGCCCCTAAGCCTTAACAAGAGATAAAGAGGAGACAGATAAAGAGTAATAAATGACCAGCCAACCAGCTCCCAAACACAGCCTGTTACATGGCAGTTAGGGAGCTGATTGGCTAGTACTGTATCACTCTTTATCCGTCTCCACTCTATCTCTTCTTAAGGCTTAATACATTTGGGCTTATATATTTTTTAGAGCATGAACTATAGGCAGGGCTGGATTAAGGGACACATGGGCCTGGGGCTGAAAATGATCAAGGGACTGTTACAATTTCTCCATGATGACCTTTTCCACTAGATACAAAATGCTTTGATCCTGAACTTTCCACTTAATGATTGCAGTTACCTATGTTGAAACTCCCTTCTCATCAATTATTTAGTCCAACACAGATGACTGAAATCACAACTTAGGGGGGCATTCAATTAAGTGCCGTTTTTTGGACTGGTCGAACAAACGGCACTAATTCGACACAGAGTATTCAATTGCAGGCATTTTTGGCCATTTTTTAATCCATTTACTCCCATTCCTTTTTTTTATGTCGAATCGGCATGGGCGAAAATTGCACCAAAACGGGCAAAAAACGCCCACAAATTCACAGATACAGTGGTTTACACCAGTGCCAGATTTTTTTCGACTAGTCAAAGAAACGTCACGAGCATTGAATAGGTCAAATGTAAATTCGACCTAAAAACGGATGAAAAGTGACTTTTTTACGTCTGGTCAAAAAAACGGCACTAATTGAATACCCCCTTAAGTGAGAAGTCTAAGAATGGAATTTTTTTTACAGTAGCAGGAGGAAAAGGTCATGTTGAAGGGTATACTATTGTCAGATGTGGATTTGTTGTCAGCTATACTGTGTGGGTGTGGCCAGTGCCATGTGGACATAAGGCCCTGACCATAAGAGCTTATAATATTGCTGATGTTTAATTTTTTATATCTTTCTATTTCTTTCCCTATTGCCTGGAATGATGTTGTCATGCTGATGCAACAAGATTTCATAGAGCAAGTTGTGACTCAAACAAACACAGTAGTACGTTGGGTCTATTGTCATGTTCTTACAGGGATTGATCCTTCAGTGGATGTCTGTGACTGAGCAACCATGAGACTGATTAGGCTGTAGCCTACAGCACCAGGACTTGGGAGGTGGCAAATGGGGAATAAAATGAAGACCTCATTTATTCAATGACGATGGGAGCCACATAGCTTAATTAAAGAAACATATTTGTTACTGTCTTGGCAGTGCTCAGGGAAATGTTCCTAAAGTGATTGCCAGATGGATGTGACTATATGACCATGTAACTCACTGCTAAAACCTTTACTTTATGTGCATTATACCACAGTGCCATCTGGGTAGCCTAAAGGGGTGTAGTACGAGTAGCCGGCGGCCAGGATCCCGGGGGCCAGCATACCGGCGCCGGAATCCCGACTGCCGGCATACCGACAGCTGGGTGAGCGCTAATGAACCCCTTGCGGGCTCGCTGCGGGCATGGTGGCTACACACGCCACGCTATTTATTCTCCCTTCAGGGGGGTCGTGGACCCTGGACCCTCAAGAGGGAGACTATGTGTCGGCATGAGTCGTGAACCAAAGTTTGGTGTCACGACTCAATGATCAAGAGTCAAGTATCAATGGACCTAATCCGGTTCCAGCTCTTCCGGTCCCATCCGTCTGTCCAGATCAGCCTCCTTCAGTTCCAGCCGATTTCAGCATCTTCGGATCAAATCAGGTTCTATCCGTCAGTCCGAAGACTCCTCCGGTTCCAGCCGGTTCAAGCTTTTCTGGACCCAGTCCGGTCCCATCCGTCTGTCCAGATCAGCCTCCTTCGGTTCCAGCCGATTCCAGTAAGACTCCACTGGTTCCAGCCAGCCCGAGTAGCTCCGTTGCCAATGCTGAGCTACCTCCTTCGGTTCCAGACGATTCCGGCATCTTTGGATCAAATCCGGTTCTATCCGTCAGTCCGAAGACTCCTCCGGTTCCAGCCGGTTCAAGCTTTTCTGGACCCAGTCTGGTCCCATCCGTCTGTCCAGATCAGTCTCCTTAGGTTCCAGCCGATTCCAGTAAGACTCCTCCGGTTCAAGCTCTTCCGGACCCAATCCGGTCCCATCTGTCTGTCCGGATCAGCCTCCTTCGGTTCCAGCCGATTCCAGTAAGACTCCTCCGGTTCCAGCTGGTTCAAGCTTTTCTGGACCCAGTCCGGTCCCATCCGTCTGTCCAGATCAGCCTCCTTCGGTTCCAGCCGATTCCAGTAAGACTCCACTGGTTCCAGCCAGCCTGAGTGGCTCCAATGATGGGCTACCTCCTTCCGTTCCAGCCGATTCCAGTAAGACTCCACTGGTTCCAGCCAGCCTGAGTGGCTCCAATGATGGGCTACCTCCTTCGGTACCAGCCGATTCCAGTAAATTCTGTTTCAAATGACCATGAATGGTCTAATTGTTCTGATGACAAAAGTCTTTCTTCTGAAGATGAAAGTTGGGAAGACTTTTGAGGACCTCTGCTTTTGTGTATTCCTAAGTTCTTCTTCAAGGATCCTCCAAGTTCCAGCGTGGGTGTTCGGTGCCCACCCATAAAAAGGGGGGGGGGGGTATTGTCAGGAAGCTGCATTCTCCATCGCATTACTTACTGTGGAACTACAGGTTCCTGCAGTTCAGTTCAGTTCCAGTTTTCAGTCTACTGCAGCCTGGAGTACACAGTGCTTCTAGTTAACAGCATTTACTCCCGGTGCACTACTGAGCCCAGCCAGCAACCAGCAGTGCATTGCAGAATTACTCTCCTGATGAATCATTAGCTTCAGCTAACTCACAGCTGATCTGAACACCCAATCCAGCAGGGTATGTTCTCACAGAGATGCAACATCCAATCATCACAGACCAAGGGGTATAAACTCCAGTTCCTGGCTCAGTCTCATGGCCTTGGACAACGCGTCACATCCTTTGAACAGGCGTCTCCTGTCTTCAGTCCTCTGTCTGCAGAGATTCCCCAGTGTATTGGACCTGTGGAACTACAGGTTCCAGCAGTTCCATTCCAGTTCTGTTTCCAGTTCCAGTCTGCAATCCCCTGTTTCCAGCGATCTCCTATTTCTGGCATTTCCAAGTTGTTTCCCTGTTCCAGTGGAACTACAAGTACCAGCATCCATTCCAGCTTTCCTACGAGTCACATTCGGTGTACAAGTTCTCCTGGTTCCTGTGTTCCTGTTTCCAGTGGTTTTCTTGTTGTCATTCTTCTTCAGTCTTCAGTTTGCTATGAACTCCAGCCACAGTTTGCCACAACAACTTGCAGTAAGAGACTTTCTTCAGGTGTTCTTCCATTACTCAGCCTGTGCACCTGATTACCAGCATCTAGCATTGTGCATTGCATTCAGCACTTAACAACTTGCTGTGTTAGAACTGTCTCCTGCTAGGGCCTTGCTTGGCTTAAAGACATGTGCTTCTACAGAGACTGTGTGCTTTGATTGCTATTTGTCAGTGACGTGCGGTGAGGTCAATGGCTGGGGAGGCACTGGCCAGTGTGGGTGGGGCAATGATGCGATGACCGAAGAAAGGGAGACAGAAAGAGAGGGTGCGGCTGGGGGATCGTGTTAGAGACAGAACAATGAGAGGGAGAGGAATACGGGCAGAGAGAGGTGACTGGGGGAGATAATAGAGGGTGTCAAAAACAGTACAACGACAAAGCAGTCACAAATGGAGAGGGGCAGAGACAGGGGCAGGTGGAGAGACGGGCTGGGGCTGTGGGGGTAATAGAGTCAGAGACAGGACAATAAGAGTGCAGTCACTCATCTAGAGGAACAGGGGCAGAGAGAGGATTGGAGGCAGAGCCAGCAACAGAAATCTTGGGGCCCAAAACGTGGATATCTCTGCCCCCCCCCCCCCCTTCCCACCACCTCGGCCCTGCACACATATCCACCACCCACTGCTGATGTCACTTCCCCTTAGGAGAGAAGGAAGTGAGGGGAGAGAGAGAGACAAAGAGGGTGTCAGGGAGAGAGCGAGGGTATCAGGGAGAGAGAGAGGAGCAAGAGTGAGAAAGGGTGCCAGGGTGAGAGAGAGAAGCAAGAAAGAAATGGAGAGAGAGACAGGGGTGGGTCAGGAATAGAGTGAAAGAAAGAAAAGGTGTCAGAGAGAGAGAGAGAGAGAGGGGGGGAGGAGCGAGAGAGAGAAGCGAGCAGGAGTGAAAGTGTCCGGGAGGGAGAGAGAAAGAGAGTGAGAGAGTGTCAGGAAAAGAAAGAGGGAGAGAGACAGTATCAATGAGAGAGACAGTGTCAGGGAGAGAGAGAGGGGGAGAGAGTGTCAGAGAGAGGGGAGAGAGACAGTGGCAGAGAGAGTGTCGGGGAGAGAGAGAGAGAGAGAGGGAGAGAGGGAGAGACAGTGTCAGGGAGAGAGAGAGGATGACAGTGTAAGAAAGAGAGAGACACAGTGTCAGGGAGAGAGAGGATGTGAGATATACAGTAGTGTCAGGGAAGAGAGAGGGAGAGACAGTCTCAGGCAGAGAGAGAGGAAGATAGTGTCAGAAAGGGAGAAACAGTGTTAGTGAGAGAGAGGGAGTGAGATATAGTGTTGGGAAGAGAATGTCAGGAAGAGAGAGAGAAAGTGTCAGAGAGAGTGTGAGAGACAGTGGGCCTTATTCAGAGATGGTGGCAGATCAATGCATATGCAGTCAGATCTGCGTCCATCACCGCACATGCTGAGGGCCACCCAGCATGTGTTAGGCCGCCTCCCGATATGTCCGCAATAAGATTGCGGACGCATTGGAACTAAGGTTCACCCCTGGCTGCGCCGTCAGGCAGTCTGCCACCATTTTTGTTGTTTTTGGAGCGGCTGTGACGTCACGCAGCCGCCCCGAAAATGATCCGGCCCGCCCCCCAAAGCCGCAATGACGATGCCCGATAGCTGCCAATGTCAGTAACACTGCGGCTGCATCCATCGGGGATGCAACCGCAATGTGTCTGCCCGTGCAGTTTGCCTCCTTCAGCAAACTGCGCTGCGGGCTGCATCAACAGCGAGGTTTGAATGACCCCCAGTGTCTGGGGGAGAGAGAGAGTCACTGTCAGGAAGAGAGAGGGAATGTCAGGGTGAGAGAAAGGGGAGCAAGAGGAGGGAGTGTTAGGGAGAGGGGGATTAGGGAGAGGGAGTGAGCAGGAGTGACAATAACACTACCTGACTACACAGCACAGGTCTGTTCTGGGGGCGGACACTTCTCAACATTAGGCCCCGCCCCCTAAACACCTGCGAATCGCGGCACTGCTTAGCTGCATGGAGCTGGTCCTGATAAGGAGAGGGGGGGAAGGGGGGGGCTGCAGCAGTCAGGTCCTGCTCACCTGATCCATGAACCTGCAGCCAAGTGGGGGCCACCAGCAGCACTCCTGTCTACTCAAGGCAGCTGATCCCTGACAGAACCCAGACGTATACTGCAGCAAAGGGGACCGCTGGACGGATGTGGTGTTACAGGCAGCGTAATGGTGTGTAAGGAGCTGGACTAGCAGGAGCCATCAGCCGAGTCACAGTGTCCCACCGATGGAGTGATGTATGGGACAGATGCCCAGTGACTGGTCGGGGAGGAAGCCAATGAGTACTGACAACCAGGCCTCCTTTTCAGGCATCCAATCAGGGAGGGTAAGAGAGCAGTGTGCCATGCCCCCTCTGGATCCATCCCTGCATCTGCTCCTATCACAGCCCTGCCCCTGTCACTGAGGCTGAGTTAAAGATGCCTCATCTCCTTGTTTTTTCAATGGGCTTTTCCTGACAGCGCCCGTGGCCACGCCCCCTGCTTAATACAGTTTGTAATGGTCAGTGGGAGGCAGCGCTCTCGCTGCCTCCCATCCTGTTATGGCTAGGATTTCTTACAGCAAAAATGATTACAATAATACAAAGAAGTTAGTTATAACACAGAATCTGTTTTATAAATGTCTTCTTTGTATTATTGTAATCATCAGATTGGAATATGACAGGGGAGGCACTGCCTCCCCTGACTGCATGTCCCTGCTATTTGTTATATATCGGAGTTTCGTTTGCTGCATCTGATTTCATTATTGCCTTATCATTTATATCAAGTTACAAGTTTATCTTCATTGCTTATTTGTTACCAGTGACTTTTGAAATATTCATTTATCGGATTAAGTTATTATTCATTGTTCCTGTCATCCGTTATCCATGTGTGATAATAAATATCAAGCGCACATGCGCGGAACTTTTCGTCAGTCTCCCGTTTCCTCTATCACTCCTACATTGACCCACTAGTTCCCCCTCCGGGGACAGACAAAGTTACAGAATCCTGACAATCAATCTTGTAGAACTTTGCAAACGTGTTCAACCCAGACCAAGTTGCAGCTCAGCAAAGTTGTAAAGCCGAGACACCCCGGGCAGCCGCCCAGGAAGACCCAACCTTATGAGTAGAGTGGGCCTTGACAGACATAGGACATGGCAATCCTGCCATAGAATACGCATGCTGGATAGTGAACCTGATCCAGCGAGAGATTGTCTGCTTAGAAGCAGGACACACAATTTTATTGGGATCATACAGGACAAACAGAGAGTCCGATTTTCTGTGACGAGTACTCCTCTTCACATAGATTTTCAGACCCCTTACAACATCCAAGGACTTTGATGAAATTGAGAAGTCAGCAGCCACTGGCACCACAATAGGTTGGTTGAAATGAAATGCCGACACAACCTTCGGAAGAAACTGCTGACGTGTCCGGAGCTCAGCTCTATCTTCGTGGAAGATCAAGTATGGGCTTTTACAGGACAAAGCCCCCAACTCCGACACACGTCTAGCAGAAGCTAAGGCCAACAACGTAACAGCCTTCCATATAAGAAATTTGACCTCAACCTCCTGTAGAGGCTCGAACCAGTCCAATTGGAGGAACTGCAACACCACGTTAAGGTCCCAAGGCGCCGTAGGCGGTACAAAGGGAAGTTGGATGTGCAGAACTCCCTTCAAAAAGGTCTGAACCTCAGGGAGGGCAGCCAATTGTTTCTGGAAGAAAATGGATAGGGCCGAAATCTGGACCTTCACAGATCCCAACCTCAGGCCCATATCCACACCGGCTTGTAGGAAGAGGAGAAACCGTCCCAGTTGAAACTCCACCGCAGGAAATTTCTTGGACTCACACCAAGATACATATTTTTTCCAAATTCGATGGTAATGTTTAGACGTTACTCTGTTCCTAGCCTGTATCAGGGTAGGAATAACCTTGTGCGGAATGCCCTTTCGCGCTAGTATCAGGCGTTCAACCTCCATGCCGTCAAACATAGCCGTGGTAAGTCTTGATAGGCGAACGGCCCCTACTGTAGCAGGTCCTCCCAAAGAGGAAGAGACCTCGGCTCTTCTTGCAGTAGATCCAGAAGATCCGCGTACCAAGCTCTTCTTGGCCAGTCTGGAGTAATGAGGATCGCTTGAACCCTTGTTCTCCTTATGAGCTTTAGAACTCCTGGGATGAGTGAAAGTGGAGGAAACACGTACACCGACTGGAACACTCACGAAGTCACTAGGGCGTCCACTGCTTGCGGATCCCTCGACCTGGAACAATACCGCCGAAGCTTCTTGTTGAGACGAGAGGCCATCATGTCGATCTGGGGTACGACCCAGAGATCTGTTACCTCCTTGAACACCTCTGGATGGAAACCCCACTCCCCTGGATGGAGATTGTATCTGCTGAGGAAGTCCGCTTCCCAGTTGTCTACTCCCAGAATGAAGATTGCTGACAGCGCTAATGTGTGTTTTTCTGCCCAGAGGAGGATTCTTGTTACCTCTGACATTGCAGCTCTGCTCTTCGTTCTGCCCTGTCGGTTTATGTAAGCCACTGTTCTCACATTGTCCAACTGCACTTGAACAGCCCGATTTCTCAGAAGATGGGCCGCTTGAAGAAGACCGTTGTAGATGGCTCTTAGTTCCAGAATGTTTACCGGCAGGCCGGCTTCCAGACTTGACCACCTTCCTTAGAAGGTTTCCCCTTGAGTGACTGCGTCCCAGCCCCGGAGACTTGCATCCGTGGTTAGAAGGATCCAGTCCTGAATCCTGAACCTGCGGTCCTCCAGAAGGTGAGGCAGTTGCAGCCACCAGAGGAGTGAAATCCTGACCTTTGGTGACAAACTTATTCTCTGGTGCATGTGTAGATGCGATCCCGACCACTTGTCCAGGAGATCCAGTTGGAAGGACGGAGTGTGAAACCTCCCATACTGCAGGGCCTCGTAAGAGGCCACCATCTTTCCCAGAAGGTGAATGCACTGATGAACCGACACCGGGTTGGCTTCAGGACATCCCGGACCATTGTTTGTATCGCCAGCGCTTTTTCCTCTGGAAGAAATACCCTCTGCACTTCTGTGTCGAGGATCATTCCCAGAAAGGACAACCTCCTGGTTGGTTCCAAATGTGATTTTGGAAGATTCAGGGTCTAGCCATGTTCCCTGAGAAGCTGGGTCATAAAAGCTATGGACCGTAACAGCTTCTCCTTGGACAATGCTTTTATCAATAGATCGTCCAGATATGGAATTATGTTCACCCCCTGTCTGCGGAAGAGAATCATCATTTCCGCCATCACCTTGGTGAATACCTTTGGTGCTGTTGAGAGGTCGAATGGCAAGGCCTGGAACTGAAAATGACAGTCGAACAGTGCGAATCGAAGATAAGCTTGATGCGGCAGCCAAGTCGGAATGTGGAGGTACGCATCCTTGATATCCAGTGATACCAGGAATTCCTCCTGCTCCAGACCTGATATCACTGCCCTTAGAGACTCCATTTTGAACTTGAATTCCCTCAGAAAGGGGTTTAGTGATTTTAAGTTCAGAATGGGCTTGACCAAACCATCCGGTTTCGGTACCACGAAAAGGTTTGAATAATAACCTTTGTTTTGCATATGAGGTGGTACTGGCACAATAACCTGTGCCTCCACCAACTTCTGGACGGCTTCTTGCAGGACAGTCCTGGCAAGCCTGATTTGAAAAATCGGTGAGGAGGGAGATTTTAAAATTCCAGCTTGTAACCCTGAGACACAATATCTTGCACCCAGACGTGACTGAAATGCCTGAGTCTTGCTCCCACCGGCCCCACCTCCGGGGCATGCAGTCCACCGTCATGAGGAGGACCTGAAGCAGGTTTCTGTTCCTGGGAACCTGCAGCTGCAGGTTTCTTGGACTTGGGTAGACCTCCCCGAAAGAAGGTGTTGGACAGCTTGGACTTTCTGGGCTTGGTAGACCGAAAGGGCTGTGATGTAGCTGAAGAAAAGGGTTTCTTCGGAGCAGGTGTAGCTGAGGGAAGAAAAGGTGACTTACCAGCCGTAGCCGTGGAGATCCACGCATCTAACACTTTCCCAAAGAGAGCCTGACCTGTGTAGGGTAGGGTCTCCACACTTCTCCTAGATTCTTAATCGGCAGACCACTGGCGCAACCACAGTCCTCGATGACCTGATACAGACATGGAAGAAATTCCTGCAGCCATGGAACCCAGGTCTTTCATGGATTCTACCAGAAATCCTGCCGAATCCTGAATGTTACGTAAAATTAATTCAACATCACATTTCTCCATAGTATCCAAGTCTTCAAGTAACGTACCTGACCACTTTACTATAGCTTTGGCAATCCAAGCACTGGCAATAGTGGGACGTAGTATTGCCCCAGAAGCCGTGTACATGGATTTGAGCGTATTATCAATTTTACGATCAGCCGGCTCTTTCAAGGTGGTAGATACCATTTTTTCCTATCCTCTACCGGGAAAGGAAATGCCACCAGAACCCTTTTAGGTATATGGAATTTTTTATCCGGGTTTTCCCAAGCCTTTTCAAAAATAGCATTTAATTCCTTTGACGCAAGGAAGGTTAGCGAGGCTTTCTTATTTTCAGAGAAGTAAGCCTCCTCAACCTGCTCGGGTGTTGTATCAGTAATATTCAACGCATCTCTAACAGCCTCTATTATCAACTGCACCCCTTTAGCAAGAGATGCTGCACCCCCGCAACATATCCCCGTCACCATCTTAAGTGTCAGAAGCGGTATCTGTATCATCCTGCATGATCTGCGCAATAGCACGTTTATGTGAATATACAGCGGGGAGCCCTGAGGTACCAGAACTGGGCCAGACTGCTATAGAGTTCTGTAAAGCCTGAGTTGCAGATTAATTTTGTGCAACCCTATTTGAAATCTGAGAAATCATAGATTTGATAGAGGATAACCACTCAGGCTCCCTTGCTGGTATCTGTGCTAAACCAGTGCAATCCTGGTTACATGGAATGGGATCATCCTGAGAGGACATATCCTCTGCAGCATATGACACAGAGTCCCTGGACATTGCTTAATGGAGACCACAGACACTCCACACACACAGGGGAGGACAGACAGAGTTTCACCCCCAAGAATGGCAAGAGAGACACAGAGATTGGAGCCAACCCACACACAGCACTTTTAATGTAAAGGGAGACCCCCACTAGCGCTGACTGTGCACCTTAATAGGATACACAGTCTTAATGCCGCCTCCCCCTCTTCTACAACCGCCCGGTACCGTGAGAGATAGCTGGAGTTGCTGTGGAGGGACTTGCTCTTCCTGGTCAGTGCTGTGCAGGCAGGAAAATGGCGCTGAACGCTGCTGGGTCCACTCTGAGGAGAAGCTCCGCCCCCAAAATGGCGCTGTCTTCCCGCCCTTCACAAGGATTATACTGGCCTGAGGTAAAATGCTGGCTGAGATCCACGGACCCTGACAGGCTTGCTGACCAGTGCAGGGTTCAGGCGCTGGCTCAGGGCGCCCCTCACAGCTCATCTCAGCATAATCCATATCCATCTCAGCATATGTCATATCCATCTCAGCATAATCCATAACCATCTCAGCATATGTCATATCCATCTCACCATACTCCATATCCATCTCAGCGTATGTCATATCCATCTCAGCATATGTCATATCCATCTCAGCATACTCCATATCCATCTCAACATAGTCCATAGCAATCTCAGCATACGTCATATCCATTTCAGCATAGTCTATATCCATCTCAGCATATGTCATATCCATCTCAGCATATGTCATATCCATCTCAGCATACGTCATATCCATCTCAGCATACTCCATATCCATCTCAACATACTCCATAGCAATCTCAGCATATGTCAGATCCATCTCAGCATACCTCATATCCATATCAGCATATGTCATATACATTTCAGTTTATACCATATCCATCTCAGCATATGTCATATCCCATATCCATCCCACCATACGCCATATCCATCTCAGCATACATCATATCCATCTCAGCATACGTTATATCCATTTCAGCATACGTCATATCCATCTTGACATACGTCATATCCATCTCGGCACACGTCATATCCATCTCAGCACATGTCATATCCATCTCAGCATACGTCATATCCATCTCAGCACACGTCATATCCATCTCAGCACATGTCATAATCATCTCAGCATATGTCATATCCATTTCAGTACACGTCATATCCATCTCAGCATACGTCATATCCATCTCGGCATACGTCATATCCATCTTGGCACACTCCATATGCATCTCAGCATACACCATATCCAGAAAGCAACAATTAGCTATATGTTATATCCAGAAAGCTGTAATTTTGACTTGAACGGCCCCTCATACTGGCTGCTGTGGATGGGGCTATGTGACATACAAATCACATAGCCATACCCACAGCAGCTGGCACCTATGGACTTCCGCCTGAGTGCACATGACAATGCCCTCATGTCCCTTCCTCCCCGCCATTCTGTAGGTAAATCTGGGTTGACGATGCCCCCCTCAGTAACAGGGCCCATGGCTGCTCTCTACAGCCATGGTTAGAGCCAGTGGCTCAGCTACTATAGAGAAAAGTTGTACTGTAAATGTTTTTGACACTGCCCAATAGAGATATATTGCATATGATATGATGAATTATTGCTAATAGATATAATTAGATTTTCTATACTTACTGTATATAAAGAACTACTGCCATCTACTGTCTATGGTTATTATTAGATTATAAATATTTCTCAGATACTTGAGAGAGTATATACATTGGGGGAGATTCAAATGTTTGAAAAGCCAGTTGGGAGTCTGCTTTTTTCCTATCTAATAGGAAAAAACAGACACCCAACCGACTTTTCAAACATTTGAATTCCACCCACAGTGTCCTCCGTTATTGTTGCACCACTCATGTTAATTTGCCCTTCTACTTTTGCCTAGTCCTGAGTAAGTTCACTGATGCCGAACGTCTTTTTGAGTGTCTTTTAACCCAACAATACGTCCTATTCGCAATGCAATGCAAATAAGATGCACAAGCAGATTAAACTGATTAAAATGATATGCGGCATGTGTATATTCTGTGTGCAACTGCAGTTGTATCTGTATATGAAATGCTACAGTAAGTTACAGTGCCAGCGTTTTTAACCACTGACACTGTAACATATCATTTCGTATACAGACACACCTGCAGTCGCGCACAGAATATACATATGCCCCATATAATTTTTATCAACATAATCTGCATGTGCATTTTATTCACATAGCAATGCAAATAAGACGCAGTTTCAGGGAAAAAATATGCCTAGCGCAGGCCGAGTCACACGGGAGCTGGCAGCTCTCATGTGTGCTGTGTTACTTGACACATAACGTATGTCTAGACCAGGAATGATGCTTATGTAAGAAGTTAAAGAGTATGAATATTTTTGGAACTTCTCCATGGATGAAGAAATATATCAGACACTGGTCTTTTCAATATGAAAAGTATCCGGTAGCTCAACTGGCTTCAAATCTTGGAAAATATTAAAATATCCATGCAGAGCCAAACAACCAAATCTCTTTTCCTAGTATTTATTCCAAAAGTTTTAATTTTAGTTTGTGATAATTTTTTATGATTGTAACTAGTGATGAGCGGGTTCGGTTTCTCGGAATCCGAACCTGCCGAACTTCAGCTTTTTTTACACGGGGCCGAGCAGGCTCGGATCCTCCCGCCTTGCTCGGTTAACCCGAGCGCGCCCGAACGTCATCATCCCGCTGTCGGATTCTCGCGAGGCTCGGATTCTATCGCGAGACTCGGATTCTATATAAGGAGCCGCGCGTCGCCGCCATTTTCACACGTGCATTGAGATTGATAGGGAGAGGATGTGGCTGGCGTCCTCTCCGTTTATAGAGAAGAGAGTAGAGAGTTAGAGACACTATTTACTAATTTTGGGGAGCATATTAGGACTGGAGTACTACTACTTGCTGATAGTGTGACCAGTGACCATTGACCACCAGTTTAATTAATCCGTTCTCTGCCTGAAAAAAAAGATACACAGTGTGACACAGTCACATACCATATCTGTGCTCAGCCTCAGTGTGCTGCATCATCATATAATACTGTATATCTGACTGTGCTGAGTGCTCACTGCTCACACAGCTTAATTGTGGGGGAGACTGGGGAGCAGTTAGAGCAGGAGTACATAAATAATATATTTTAAGTACAGTGCACACTTTTGCTGCCAGAGTGCCACACTGCCAGTGTGACTGACCAGTGACCACACTGACCACCAGTATATTGTGATTGTCTGCTTAGGACGGAGTACTACTTGCTGATAGTGTGACCAGTGACCAGTGACCACCACCAGTTTAATTAATCCGTTCTCTGCCTGAAAAAAAACGATACACAGTGTGACAGTCACATACCATATCTGTTCTCAGCCCAGTGTGCTGCATCATATGTAATACTGTATATCATTATCTGACTGAGCTGAGTGCTCACTGCTCACACAGCTTAATTGTGGGGGAGACTGGGGAGCAGTTATAGCAGGAGTACATATTTTAAGTACAGTGCACACTTTTGCTGCCAGAGTGCCACTGCCAGTGTGACTGACCAGTGACCACTGACCACCAGTATATTGTGATTGTCTGCTGACCACCAGTATATTGTGATTGTCTGCCTGAAAAAGTTAAACACTCGTCGTGTGGTGTTTTTATAAACGCATTCTGCAGACAGTGTCCAGCAGGTCCGTCATTACATAATATATACCTGTCCGGCTGCAGTACTAGTGTGATATATATATATTTTAATTTTATCTCATTATCATCCAGTCTATATTAGCAGCAGACACAGTACGGTAGTCCACGGCTGTAGCTACCTCTGTGTCGGCAGTCGCTCGTCCATCCATAATTGTATACCACCTACCCGTGTTTTTTTTTCTTTCTATCTTCTTGATACTAGTAGCTTACTTTAGGAGTCTGCAGTGCTGACAGACAGTGTCCAGCAGGTCCGTCATTACATAATATATACCTGTCCGGCTGCAGTACTAGTGTGATATATATATATATATTTTAATTTTATCTCATTATCATCCAGTCTATATTAGCAGCAGACACAGTACGGTAGTCCACGGCTGTAGCTACCTCTGTGTCGGCAGTCGCTCGTCATCCATAAGTATACTAGTATCCATCCATCTCCATTGTTTACCTGAGGTGCCTTTTAGTTGTGCCTATTAAAATATGGAGAACAAAAATGTTGAGGTTCCAAAAATAGGGAAAGATCAAGATCCACTTCCACCTCGTGCTGAAGCTGCTGCCACTAGTCATGGCCGAGACGATGAAATTCCATCAACGTCGTCTGCCAAGGCCGATGCCCAATGTCATAGTACAGAGCATGTAAAATCCAAAACACCAAATATCAGTAAAAAAAGGACTCAAAAATCTAAAATAAAATTGTCGGAGGAGAAGCGTAAACTTGCCAATATGCCATTTACCACACGGAGTGGCAAGGAACAGCTGAGGCCCTGGCCTATGTTCATGGCTAGTGGTTCAGCTTCACATGAGGATGGAAGCACTCAGCCTCTCGCTAGAAAAATGAAAAGACTCAAGCTGGCAAAAGCACAGCAAAGAACTGTGCGTTCTTCGAAATCCCAAATCCACAAGGAGAGTCCAATTGTGTCGGTTGCGATGCCTGACCTTCCCAACACTGGACGTGAAGAGCATGCGCCTTCCACCATTTGCACGCCCCCTGCAAGTGCTGGAAGGAGCACCCGCAGTCCAGTTCCTGATAGTCAGATTGAAGATGTCAGTGTTGAAGTACACCAGGATGAGGAGGATATGGGTGTTGCTGGCGCTGGGGAGGAAATTGACAAGGAGGATTCTGATGGTGAGGTGGTTTGTTTAAGTCAGGCACCCGGGGAGACACCTGTTGTCCGTGGGAGGAATATGGCCATTGACATGCCTGGTGAAAATACCAAAAAAATCAGCTCTTCGGTGTGGAAGTATTTCAACAGAAATGCGGACAACATTTGTCAAGCCGTATGTTGCCTTTGTCAAGCTGTAATAAGTAGGGGTAAGGACGTTAACCACCTCGGAACATCCTCCCTTATACGTCACCTGCAGCGCATTCATAATAAGTCAGTGACAAGTTCAAAAACTTTGGGCGACAGCGGAAGCAGTCCACTGACCAGTAAATCCCTTCCTCTTGTAACCAAGCTCACGCAAACCACCCCACCAACTCCCTCAGTGTCAATTTCCTCCTTCCCCAGGAATGCCAATAGTCCTGCAGGCCATGTCACTGGCAATTCTGACGAGTCCTCTCCTGCCTGGGATTCCTCCGATGCATCCTTGCGTGTAATGCCTACTGCTGCTGGCGCTGCTGTTGTTGCTGCTGGGAGTCGATGGTCATCCCAGAGGGGAAGTCGTAAGACCACTTTTACTACTTCCACCAAGCAATTGACTGTCCAACATTCCTTTGCGAGGAAGATGAAATATCACAGCAGTCATCCTGCTGCAAAGCGGATAACTGAGGCCTTGGCATCCTGGGTGGTGAGAAACGTGGTTCCGCTATCCATCATTACTGCAGAGCCAACTAGAGACTTGTTGGAGGTACTGTGTCCCCGGTACCAAATACCATCTAGGTTCCATTTCTCTAGGCAGGCGATACCGAAAATGTACACAGACCTCAGAAAAAGAGTCACCAGTGTCCTAAAAAATGCAGCTGTACCCAATGTCCACTTAACCACGGACATGTGAACAAGTGGAGCAGGGCAGGGTCAGGACTATATGACTGTGACAGCCCACTGGGTAGATGTATGGACTCCCGCCGCAAGAACAGCAGCGGCGGCACCAGTAGCAGCATCTCGCAAACGCCAACTCTTTCCTAGGCAGGCTACGCTTTGTATCACCGGTTTCCAGAATACGCACACAGCTGAAAACCTCTTACGGCAACTGAGGAAGATCATCGCGGAATGGCTTACCCCAATTGGACTCTCCTGTGGATTTGTGGCATCGGACAACGCCAGCAATATTGTGTGTGCATTAAATCTGGGCAAATTCCAGCACGTCCCATGTTTTGCACATACCTTGAATTTGGTGGTGCAGAATTATTTAAAAAACGAGAGGGGCGTGCAAGAGATGCTGTCGGTGGCCAGAAGAATTGCGGGACACTTTCGGCGTACAGGCATCACGTACAGAAGACTGGAGCAACACCAAAAACGCCTGAACCTGCCCTGCCATCATCTGAAGCAAGAAGTGGTAACGAGGTGGAATTCAACCCTCTATATGCTTCAGAGGTTGGAGGAGCAGCAAAAGGCCATTCAAGCCTATACAACTGAGCACGATATAGGAGGTGGAATGCACCTGTCTCAAGCGCAGTGGAGAATGATTTCAACGTTGTGCAAGGTTCTGCAACCTTTTGAACTTGCCACACGTGAAGTCAGTTCAGACACTGCCAGCCTGAGTCAAGTCATTCCCCTCATCAGGCTTTTGCAGAAGAAGCTGGAGACATTGAAGGAGGAGCTAACACAGAGCGATTCCGCTAGGCATGTGGGACTTGTGGATGGAGCCCTTAATTCGCTTAACAAGGATTCACGGGTGGTCAATCTGTTGAAATCAGAGCACTACATTTTGGCCACCGTGCTCGATCCTAGATTTAAAACCTACCTTGGATCTCTCTTTCCGGCAGACACAAGTCTGCTGGGGTTCAAAGACCTGCTGGTGAGAAAATTGTCAAGTCAAGCGGAACGCGACCTGTCAACATCTCCTCCTTCACATTCTCCCGCAACTGGGGGTGCGAGAAAAAGGCTCAGAATTCCGAGCCCACCCGCTGGCGGTGATGCAGGGCAGTCTGGAGCGACTGCTGATGCTGACATCTGGTCCGGACTGAAGGACCTGCCAACGATTACGGACATGTCGTCTACTGGCACTGCATATGATTCTCTCCCCATTGAAAGAATGGTGGAGGATTATATGAGTGACCGCATCCAAGTAGGCACGTCAGACAGTCCGTACTTATACTGGCAGGAAAAAGAGGCAATTTGGAGGCCCTTGCACAAACTGGCTTTATTCTACCTAAGTTGCCCTCCCACAAGTGTGTACTCCGAAAGAGTGTTTAGTGCCGCTGCTCACCTTGTCAGCAATCGGCGTACGAGGTTACTTCCAGAAAATGTGGAGAAGATGATGTTCATTAAAATGAATTATAATCAATTCCTCCGTGGAGACATTGACCAGCAGCAATTGCCTCCACAAAGTACACAGGGAGCTGAGATGGTGGATTCCAGTGGGGACGAATTGATAATCTGTGAGGAGGGGGATGTACACGGTGATATATCGGAGGATGATGATGAGGTGGACATCTTGCCTCTGTAGAGCCAGTTTGTGCAAGGAGAGATTAATTGCTTCTTTTTTGGGGGGGGTCCAAACCAACCCGTCATTTCAGTCACAGTCGTGTGGCAGACCCTGTCACTGAAATGATGGGTTGGTTAAAGTGTGCATGTCCTGTTTATACAACATAAGGGTGGGTGGGAGGGCCCAAGGACAATTCCATCTTGCACCTCTTTTTTCTTTAATTTTTCTTTGCGTCATGTGCTGTTTGGGGAGTATTTTTTTGAAGGGCCATCCTGCGTGACACTGCAGTGCCACTCCTAGATGGGCCAGGTGTTTGTGTCGGCCACTAGGGTCGCTTAGCTTACTCACACAGCTACCTCATTGAGCCTCTTTTTTTCTTTGCGTCATGTGCTGTTTGGGGAGTGTTTTTTGGAAGGGCCATCCTGCGTGACACTGCAGTGCCACTCCTAGATGGGCCAGGTGTTTGTGTCGGCCACTTGGGTCGTTGAGCTTAGTCACACAGCTACCTCATTGCGCCTCTTTTTTTCTTTGCGTCATGTGCTGTTTGGGGAGTGTTTTTTGGAAGGGCCATCCTGCGTGACACTGCAGTGCCACTCCTAGATGGGCCAGGTGTTTGTGTCGGCCACTTGGGTCGTTGAGCTTAGTCACACAGCTACCTCATTGCGCCTCTTTTTTTCTTTGCGTCATGTGCTGTTTGGGGAGTGTTTTTTGGAAGGGCCATCCTGCGTGACACTGCAGTGCCACTCCTAGATGGGCCAGGTGTTTGTGACGGCCACTTGGGTCGTTTAGCTTAATCATCCAGCGACCTCGGTGCAAATTTTAGGACTAAAAATAATATTGTGAGGTGTGAGGTGTTCAGAATAGACTGAAAATGAGTGTTAATTATGGTTTTTGAGGTTAATAATACTTTGGGATCAAAATGACCCCCAAATTCTATGATTTAAGCTGTTTTTTAGGGTTTTTTGAAAAAAACACCCGAATCCAAAACACACCCGAATCCGACAAAAAAAATTCGGTGAGGTTTTGCCAAAACGCGTTCGAACCCAAAACACGGCCGCGGAACCGAACCCAAAACCAAAACACAAAACCCGAAAAATTTCAAGTGCACATCCCTAATTGTAACCCTGTTAACCTGATATGTACAGTGCATCCGGAAAGTATTCACAGCGTTTCACTTTTTCCACATTTTGTTCTGTTACAGCCTTATTCCAAAATGGAATAAATTATTTTTTTCCTCTCAAAATTCTACACACAATACCCCATAATGACAATGTGAAAAAAGTGCAAATTTAATACAAATAAAAAACTAAGAAATCCAGAGCCGGCCCTAGCCAATTTGATGCCCTAGGCAAAATTTGGTCTGGTGCCCCCTAGCACCGCCGCTGGTTCTGCATCTGACCCAGCCACACTTAGGCAGTGGGGCCCACCGGGGGGGGGGGGGGGGTACACTGTGGGCCAGATCAACCCTACATAATGGCACACAGTGATGCCCATAATACACATAATTCCACATAGCAATGCACCTTACACATATGCCCCACATTAGTAATGCTAGTAGCTTTTTTTATATAACTTACTTTTGCTTGCTGGCGTGCTTGCAGTCAGTGTGTGCGCCCATGCAACTCCCTGGATTTTGTGAGATGGGGGTAGCAGAGTGGGTGCGTGCTTGCGCTCACACCCGTTAAAGGGGCACCCATACAAGGTATGTGACCTCACAGGGTATGCCATAATGGCAGGGGAATTTTACGGCATGGACTGACTAGGAAATAAAGTGTGAGGAGAACACTGCCCATGTTATGTCCCTGCAGACACCTGGGGTTTGCACAGGGATAAGGGACACACACAGGATGGCAGGGTCCCACTCCCCCATGTGCTCAAACAGTATAGGTGATGTCAGATTTATGTGAAGCAGTCTTCCAAATACACATGTGGTATCATAAGGAGTCATCCAGTAATAACCTTATATAGTCAGTGAAAATGTCACAGGTCCAGGCATTGCAGTTACTGGGCTTCTGCTGTCTGTCTGAGTTCTCACAAGTCAGGGGCATTCAAGCATGTCAGAGGGAGTTTTAAGAACTTTAAGGGAGAGTGTGCATTTTTTTTTATAAATGTAAACAGCAGTGTATACAAGTACTGATTGAATACATTTGGAAAGTAACAGTTAGTTTGCAGACTGTCCCTCCCAGCATGAGATACTGCAGGGACATGCTTGGATGCCCCTAGACATGCTTGGATGCCCTAGGCAAATGCCTAGCCTGCCTATAGCTAAGGCCGGCTCTTAAGAAATTACATGTACATAAGTATTCACAGCCTTTGCTCAATACTTTGTTGATGCACCTTTGGCAGCAATTACACACTCAAGTATTTTTGAATATGATGCCACAAACTTGGCACACCTATCTTTGGGCAGTTCCGCTCATTCCTCTTTGCAGCACCTCTCAAGCCCCATCAGGTTAGATGGGAAGCATCGGTGCACAGCCATTTTTAGATATCTCCAGAGATGTTCAATCGGATTCAAGTCTGGGCTCTGGCTGGGCCACTCAAGGACATTCACAGAGTTGTCCTGAAGCCACTCCTTTGATATCTTGGCTGTGTGCTTAGGATTGTTGTCCTGAAAGATGAACCGTTGTCCCAGTCAGAGGTCAAGAGCGCTCTGGGCAGGTTTTCATCCAGGATGTCTCTGTGCATTGCTGTATTCATCTTTCCCTCTATCCTGATTAGTCTCTTAGTTCCTGCCACTGAAAAATATCCCCACAGCATGATGCTGCCACCACCATGCTTCACTGTAGGGATGGTATTGGCCTGGTGATGAGCGATGCCTGATTTCCTCCAAACATGACGCCTGGCATTCACGCCAAAGAGTTAAATATTTATCTCATCAGACCAGACAAATTTGTTTCTCATGGTCTGAGAGTCCTTCAGGTGCATTTTGGCAAACTCCAAGCAGGCTGCCATGTGCTTTTTACTAAGGAATGGCTTCCAACTGGCCACTCTACCATACAGGCCTGATTGGTGGGTTGCTGCAGAGATGGTTGTCCTTCTGGAAGGTTCTCCTCTCTCCACAGATGAATGCTGTAGCTCTGACAGAGTCACCATCGGGTTCTTGGTCATCTCCCTGACTAGGGCCCTTCTTCCCCGATCACTCAGTTTAGACGGCCGGCCAGCTTTAGGAAGAGTCCTGGTGGTTAATAACTTCTTCCATTTACGGATGATGGAGGCCACTGTGCTCATTGGGACCTTCAAAGCTGCAGATATTTTTCTGTACCCTTCCCCAGATTTATGCCTCAAGACAATCCTGTCTTGGAGGTCTACAGACAATTCCTTTGACTTCATGCTTGGTTTGTGCTCACACATGCACTGTCAAGCGTGAGACTTTATATAGACAGGTGTGTGCCTTTCCAAATCATGTCCAATCAACTGAATTTACCACAGGTGGACTCCAGTTAAGTTGTAGGAACATCTCAAGGATGATCAGTGGAAACAGGATGCACCTGAGCTCAATTTTGAGCTTCATGGCAAAGGCTGTGAATCCTTATGTACATGTGATATCTGCAAAAATCTAAAAAAAAAAAACTTTTTTCACATTGTCATTATGGGGTATTATGTGTAGAATTTTGAGGGGGAAAAAATGTATGTATTCCATTTTGGAATAAGGTTGTAACATAACAAAATGTGGAAAAAAGTGAAGCACTGTGAATACTTTCTTGATGCACTGTATTGTGACCGGAACTTATAGGACAAGAACATATCTAAGAATTTACGAAGTTTGAGTATAGATTATGAGTCAAAGGTTACATCAGGGCCAGATTTAGGATCATGGGGACCCTAGGCATGTATATACACTATATGGACAAAAGTATTCGGATGCCTGACCACTACACCAAGAAGGACTGTAATGATTATATTCAAATACATATATTTTAATATGGAGGTAGCCCCCCCCTTTTACAGCTATAACAGCTTCCACTTTTCTTTGAAGGCTTCTACAAGATTTTGGAGTGTTTCTGTGGGAATTTGTGCCCATTCATTCTGTAAAGCATTTATGAGGCCAGGCACTGATGTTGGACAAGTAGACCTGGCTCTCAATCTCTTTTCCAGTTCATCCCAAAGGTACTCGATGGGGTTGAGGTCAGGGTTCTGGGGGTCATTCCGAGTTGTTTGCTTGTTATTTTTTTCTCGCAACGGAGCGATTAGTCGCTAATGCGCATGCGCAATGTCCGCAGTGCGACTGCGCCAAGTAAATTTGCTATGCAGTTAGGATTTTTACTCACGCTTTTTTCTTCGTTCTGGTGATCGTAATGTGATTGACAGGAAGTGGGTGTTTCTGGGCGGAAACAGGCCGTTTTATGGGTGTGTGTGAAAAAACGCTACCGTTTCTGGGAAAAACGCGGGAGTGGCTGGAGAAACGGAGGAGTGTCTGGGCGAACGCTGGGTGTGTTTGTGACGTCAAACCAGGAACGACAAGCACTGAACTGATCGCAGATGCCGAGTAAGTCTGAAGCTACTCAGAAACTGCTAAGAGGTGTGTAATCGCAATTTTGAGAATTTTTCGTTCGCAATTTTAATATGCTAAGATTCACTCCCAGTAGGCGGCGGCTTAGCGTGTGCAAAGCTGCTAAAAGCAGCTTGCGAGCGAACAACTCGGAATGACCCCCTCTATGCGGCCAGTTAAGTTCCTCCGCACCAAACTCATCTAACCATGGAGGTCATTCCGAGTTGATCGTAGCTGTGCTAAATGTAGCAAAGCTACGATCATGAACTCAGACATGCGGGGGGACGCCCAGCACAGGGCTAGTCCACCCCGCATGTCAGTGCGCCCCCCCCCCCCTTCCTGCACAAATACAACAGCATCACACAGCGGCGATGCTCTTGTATTTGAGGAGTAACTCCCGGCCAGCGCAGCTCCTGTGGCTTGCCGGGAGTTGTGTGTCGCTGCTGCTGGCCGCAGCGGCTGCGTGAGACGTCACGCAGCCACCGCGGCACGCCCCCCAACGGTCCGGCCACGCCTGCATTGGACGGACCGCACCTACTACTGTCTCAGAGGCGATCGCTAGGCAGCGACGACTGCCATGCGCCGGCGCACTGCGGCGCCGGCGCATGCGCAGTTCTGACTCGAATGCTGCTCTGCGACAAACTGCAGCGAGCGATCGGGTCAGAATGACCCCCCATGTCTTTATAGCCTTTGCTTTGTGTACGGTGGCACAGTAAAGTTAGAATAAAAAAGGGCATTCCCCAAACTGTTGCCACAAAATTGGAAACATAGCATCGTTCAACATTACGTGCTATGCTGAAGTATTAAAATTCCCCTGAACTGGAGATAAGGGACCTAGCCCAAACCCTGAATAACAGCACCATACCATTATCCCTCCTCCACCAAACGTCACAGTTGGTATAATGCAGTCAGGCAGATAATGTTCTCCTGGCATCCACCAAACCCAGACTCGTCCACCTGACCGCCTAACAGAGAAGTGTGATTCGTTACTTCACAGAACGCTCCCACTGCTCCACAGTCCAGTGTCAGTGTGATTCACACCACTCCATCTGGGAGCAGTTAGGAGAGCTAGTGATCACCACTGCTCTGCTTTGCAAAGCAGCCGGTGATCACTGAATAGATGTCGTGTGCATATGCACGGCATCTAAACAGAGTGGGGAGGTGAACAGGCTGCTTGTGGAGCGCTGGGCACGCCCCCAAAATGAAGAAAACGGGGCTCATGCAAGGAGGCCCCCCCATCTCCCGAGGCCACTTCCCTTCCCAGAGGCGCCCCCCCCCCCCTTTTGCCCACGGCCGCGCTTTTGGCGTGGCAGGTCCCTCATCCACAAACACAAAAGGTGGGTGGTATGCATCCGTGCTGCCACAATGCCAATAGTCACACTCAGTTGTCTCGCTCATACATGGTTCACTGAACTTCAACACGTCTGGCAATCATGCTTCTGTCTGACATCCGTGACAGGTTTTCTGGGTTCAGATTCACCACTAGAAAGAGGATGACTTAGTAATGATTCTCAAGCACAAAAGGCTTTTAACAATCTACAGTCACAGTTCTAAAATATATTGTCGGTGGTTAGCCTCCGTACAGGTCTTTGTGGTAAAAAAATAAATATATAAATATTGACTCTATTCTCACTACGGTATGTCTGAGAGTGTTCATCAGTCAGTGTTTTTCAACTGTACATGAACAAAGTTTGCGAAAAAATGTTGTCACCTCACTTTTATCAAATGGTGTGTGTGTGTGTGTGTGTGTGTGTGTGTGTGTGTGTGTGTGTGTGTGTGTGTGTGTGTGTGTGTGTGTTTATAAAGCTGCAGTATTGATTGAGTCATACGGATTAAGAAATGGGCTTTGCTGGGTGGTGAGTGGGAGGTGGATATCCAAATCCATGGAGTTTTAAATCTGAGCCCTCAACTACTTTAACAACACGCCCACGACCCTTCCATAACTTTTCCATAAAACAGTCCGTCTTATGGGAATGTTATGGGAACGGTTGCGGACTCAGATGCACATTCACTCACATTGTGAGCCAAATTCTGAATGAGAATCTGCACCTAGCTTGGGGCTATTGCAAGTTTTGATGGTGTGACCAATAATCAGATCTAAAGATGCGCCAAGAAGTATTGGAGCGCCTATAGACACTGAAAGTGGACGTCTCAGACACGGACGCAGCAGCGGAATAATGCCCAAAATCTTATAAAAGGTTTGTGTTTCTTTTAAGGAATCTTCAAAAGAGAAATGAAAATTATATGTATTTTCGAGTTGCTTGTACTGTAATTGTTGGAGCCCTGGCCATCCACATGTCTGGAATCCAAATATTACACATTCTGAGAAAAAGACTGCTTTTTATCAAAGCTAAAATAAATTATTTGTAAAAGAGATATGAAATTGAGGAAGGAAGCCATCAAATATGTATTACATATGCAGGCACTCATTTATCCTGCTAATACAAATTAATATTTGGCTAAAGTAAGGCTAGTCTGTAAAATGGTAACAACATAAAGTGACATTTTGTATCCTCCTCATTTTTTTAATTTTTTTTTAAAGAAGATAGTAACAATAGACAGTATCCCTGTCACAATGCAATTGTTCTCTTTGCAGAAATTGATTTTGTGACTGGAACACAGGATGGGATAACAGAAACTTAATGGCTCAATTTTAACATCCACTTTGTCAGAAATAATATATCATTTTGTAAATATTTTCAGTATACATAACTGACAAAATATACCTTACTATGGACCTAATTCAAGGTTGATTGGTAAAGCAAAATCTTCCTCTAATGGGCAATACCTTGGGGGTAATTCAGATCTGATTGCTGGGCAGCGATTTTTGCAGCCCTTCAATCAGATAGTTGGCGCCTACAGGAAAAGTGTGTTTTCGCTGTACAGGTGTGCGTTCGCATATGTAGTAGAGCTGCACAAACTGCTGCAGTCTCTGCGCAGCCCAGGACTTACTCAGCCGCTGCGATCACAATCAGGCTGATCGGGACCGGATTTGACGTCAGGACCCTCCCTGAAAACGCTTAATCCTACCTGCGTTTTCCCTGACACTCCCAGAAACGGTCAGTTGCCACCAACAAACGGCCTGTTTCTGTCAATCTCCCTGTGATTGCCCATGCGAATGGATTTTTCACACCATCCCATTGCAAGGTGCCGAAGCCCATTGCAGCCATTGCGGCCCAAGGTGCCGAAGCCCTGGTGCAGTGCAGTGCATATGCATGCGCAGTTCGGATCTGATCACCCACTGTGCAAAAGCGCACAGCAGTGATCAGATCTTAATTACCCACATGTGCACTGCAGGTGGGGCAGATATAACATGTGCAGAGAGAGTTAGATTTGGGTGGGCTATATTGTTTCTGTGCAGGGTAAATACTGGCTGCTTTATATTTACACTGCAATTTAGATTTCAGTTTGAACACACCCCACCCCAAATCTAACTCTCTCTGCATATGTTACATCTGCCCAACCTGCAGTGCACATGGTTTTGCCCATTAGAAGATTTTGCTTTTGCGATCAACCTTGAATTAGGCCCTATAAAGACAAACAAACAAGTATTAAGGCCCATATAGATGGGCTGATGCGGGAGATATGTGTGCTGAGTGAACCGCTCAGCACACATCTTTCCCGCCGCTCAGCACAGCGCGATCTGTGCTGAGCGTGCGGGGGAAGACGGGGAGGCCGCTCATTTCACCCAGCAGGTGAAGTGAGCGACCCGCTAGATTGGCCTGCACGGCAGGCCAATCTAGCTCCAGCGATAGTGATGCGCGGGGCTGCGCATCACTATTGCTGTTAGGACTACACACGGAGCGATCTTGCTGAAAATCTAAGCAATCTAGTCAGATTGCTTAGATTATCGTTCCGTGTGTACCCCCCTTAACAGTTTTGCTTCAGCAGTTTGAACTGCCCTAGGACCATATTTTCCCAAAAACCTTCCTCAACTCATTCAGGACAATAGGTCAGGGTATACTAAGTACATTTGTGGGTCAAGTATGTGTGGATCTGCTGTCTCTGTTATATCAGTTACAGTATACTCTAGCGTTGCATTTGTGTCAAGTGCAAACTGCATATATAAATATAATTTTCGCTTGCACCCAATATCCAAACCTCATGTGGGGGCACTAGCAGGAGAAAAAAGAGACTGGAAAGGGTAATGACAAACAGTCAATGCTGGAATAAGGAAATGGGGAATCAAGTGCAGAAAAAAGCATTTGTATTTCTAATTATTTTAATATGCTTCAGATAACACCTTCTGCAATAAACACATTTGATGCTAGAAGTCCAAAATACAGCAATGGACCTTTGCGGACACATTTTCTGTAATAAATGTAATTGATACTGGAATACTGGGCCTTATTCAGGCTTGTTAGCAAACCAAAAACACACACTAATGGGCAAAACCATTTTGCAATGCAGGTGGGGCTGATGTAACATGAAATCTAAATTGAAGTGTATAAATTAAGGAGCCAGTATTTACCCTGCACAGAAACAATATAATTAGGAGCAGTAAAGATGGTGTAATGGTTAGCATTACTGCCTCCCAGCACTGAGGTCATGGGTTCAATTCCCACCATGGCCCTATCTGTGTGGAGTTTGTATATTCTCCCCGTACTTGCTTGGGTTTTCTCTGGGTACTCTGGTTTCCTCCCACAAACCAAAAATATACTGGTAGGTTGAGTACACACTGGAGGGAGGGCAACTTAGGTAGAATAAAGCCAGTTTGTGCAAGGGCCTCCAAATTGCCTCTTTTTCCTGCCAGTATACGTACGGACTGTCTGACGTGCCTACTTGGATGCGGTCACTCATATAATCCTCCACCATTCTTTCAATGGTGAGAGAATCATATGCAGTGACAGTAGACGACATGTCAGTAATCGTTGGCAGGTCCTTCAGTCTCGACCAGATGTCAGCACTCGCTCCAGACTGCCCTGCATCACCGCCAGCGGGTGGGCTCGGAATTCATAGCCTTTTCCTCGCACCCCCAGTTGCGGGAGAATGTGAAGGAGGAGATGTTGACGGGTCACGTTCCGCTTGACTTGACAATTTTCTCACCAGCAGGTCTTTGAACCTCTGCAGACTTGTGTCTGCCGGAAAGAGAGATACAACGTAGGTTTTAAATCTAGGATCGAGCACGGTGGCCAAAATGTAGTGCTCTGATTTCAACAGATTGTTAAGCGAATTAAGGGCTCCATCCACAAGTCCCACATGCCTAGCGGAATCGCTCTGTGTTAGCTCCTCCTTCAATGTCTCCAGCTTCTTCTGCAAAAGCCTGATGAGGGAAATGACCTGACTCAGGCTGGCAGTGTCTGAACTGACTTCACGTGTGGCAAGTTCAAAAGGTTGCAGAACCTTGCACAACGTTGAAATCATTCTCCACTGCGCTTGAGTCAGGTGCATTCCACCTCCTTTGCCTATACCGTGGCCAGATGTATAGGCTTGAATGGCCTTTTGCTGCTCCCCCATCCTCTGAAGCATATAGAGGGTTGAATTCCACCTCGTTACCACCTCTTGCTTCAGATGATGGCAGGGCAGGTTCAGGTGTTTTTGGTGGTGCTCCAGTCTTCTGTACGCAGTGCCTGTACGCCGAAAGTGGCCCGCAATTCTTCTGGCCACCGACAGTATCTCTTGCACGCCCCTGTCGTTTTTTAAATAATTCTGCACCACCAAATTCAAGGTATGTGCAAAACATGGGACGTGCTGGAATTTGCCCAGATGTAATGCACGCACAATATTGCTGGCGTTGTCCGATGCCACAAATCCCCAGGAGAGTCCAATTGGGGTAAGCCATTCTGCGATGATCTTCCTCAGTTGCTGTAAGAGGTTTTCAGCTGTGTGCGTATTCTGGAAAGCGGTGATACAAAGCGTAGCCTGCCTAGGAACGAGTTGGCGTTTGCGAGATGCTGCTACTGGTGCCGCCGCTGCTGTTCTTGCAGCAGGAGGCAATACATCTACCCAGTGGGCTGTCACAGTCATGTAGTCCTGAGTCTGCCCTGTTCCACTTGTCCACATGTCCGTGCATTTTTTAGGACACTGGTGACTCTTTTTCTGAGGTCTGTGTACATTTTCGGTATCGCCTGCCTAGAGAAATGGAACCTAGATGGTATTTGGTACCGGGGACACAGTACCTCAATCAAGTCTCTAGTTGGCTCTGAATTAACGATGGATACCGGAACCACGTTTCTCACCGCCCAGGCTGCCAAGGCCTCAGTTATCCGTTTTGCAGCAGGATGACTGCTGTAATATTTCATCTTCCTCGCAAAGGACTGTTGGACAGTCAATTGCTTACTGGAAGTAGTACAAGTGGTCTTCCGACTTCCCCTCTGGGATGACGATCGACTCCCAGCAGCAACAACAGCAGCGCCAGCAGCAGTAGGCGTTACACTCAAGGATGCATCGGAGGAATCCCAGGCAGGAGAGGACTCGTCAGACTTGCCAGTGACATGGCCTGCAGGACTATTGGCTTTCCTGGGTAAGGCGGAAATTGACACTGAGGGAGTTGGTGGTGTGGTTTGCAGGAGCTTGGTTACAAGAGGAAGGGATTTTAGTGGTCAGTGGACTGCTTCCGCTGTCACCCAAAGTTTTTGAACTTGTCACTGACTTATGATGAATGCGCTGCAGGTGACGTATAAGGGAGGATGTTCCGAGGTGGTTAACGTCCTTACCCCTACTTATTACAGCTTGACAAAGGCAACACACGGCTTGACACCTGTTGTCCGCATTTCTGTTGAAATAATTCCACACCGAAGAGCTGATTTTTTTTTGTATTTTGACCAGGCATGTCAATGGCCATATTCGTCCCACGGACAACAGGTGTCTCCCCGGGTGCCTGACTTAAACAAACCACCTCACCATCAGAATCCTCCTTGTCAATTTCCTCCCCAGCGCCAGCAACACCCATATCCTCATCCTGGTGTACTTCAACAGTGACATCTTCAATTTGACTATCAGGAACTGGACTGCGGGTGCTCCTTCCAGCAATTGCAGGGGGCGTGCAAATAGTGGAAGGTGCAAGCTCTTCCCGTCCAGTGTTGGGAAGGTCAGGCATCGCAACCGACACAATTGGACTCTCCTTGGGGATTTGTGATTTCGAAGAACGCACAGTTCTTTGCTGTGCTTTTGCCAGCTTAAGTCTTTTCTTTTTTCTAGCGAGAGGATGAGTACTTCCATCCTCATGTGAAGCTGAACCACTAGCCATGAACATAGGCCAGGGCCTCAGCCGTTCCTTGCCACTCCGTGTCGTAAATGGCATATTGGCAAGTTTACGCTTCTCCTCAGACGCTTTTAATTTTGATTTTTGGGTCATTTTTTTACTGATCTTTTGTGTTTTGGATTTTACATGCTCTGTACTATGACATTGGGCATCGGTCTTGGCAGACGACGTTGATGGCATTTCATCGTCTCGGCCATGACTAGTGGCAGCAGCTTCAGCACGAGGTGGAAGTGGATCTTGATCTTTCCCTATTTTTTTAACCTCCACATTTTTGTTCTCCATATTTTAATGCGCACAACTAAAAGGCACCACAGGTATACAATGTAGATGGATGGATAGTATACTTTATGTATGACGACGGGTGACTGAAGACACAGAGGTAGGTACAGCAGTGGCCTACCATACTGCTATATACAGTAGAGATGAGCGCCTGAAATTTTTCGGGTTTTGTGTTTTGGTTTTGGGTTCGGTTCCGCGGCCGTGTTTTGGGTTCGAACGCGTTTTGGCAAAACCTCACCGAATTTTTTTTGTCGGATTCGGGTGTGTTTTGGATTCGGGTGTTTTTTTCCAAAAACACTAAAAAACAGCTTAAATCATAGAATTTGGGGGTCATTTTGATCCCAAAGTATTATTAACCTCAAAAACCATAATTTACACTCATTTTCAGTCTATTCTGAATACCTCACACCTCACAATATTATTTTTAGTCCTAAAATTTGCACCGAGGTCGCTGTGTGAGTAAGATAAGCGACCCTAGTGGCCGACACAAACACCGGGCCCATCTAGGAGTGGCACTGCAGTGTCACGCAGGATGTCCCTTCCAAAAAACCCTCCCCAAACAGCACATGACGCAAAGAAAAAAAGAGGCGCAATGAGGTAGCTGTGTGAGTAAGATTAGCGACCCTAGTGGCCGACACAAACACCGGGCCCATCTAGGAGTGGCACTGCAGTGTCACGCAGGATGGCCCTTCCAAAAAACCCTCCCCAAACAGCACATGACGCAAAGAAAAAAAGAGGCGCAATGAGGTAGCTGACTGTGTGAGTAAGATTAGCGACCCTAGTGGCCGACACAAACACCGGGCCCATCTAGGAGTGGCACTGCAGTGTCACGCAGGATGTCCCTTCCAAAAAACCCTCCCCAATCAGCACATGATGCAAAGAAAAAGAAAAGAAAAAAGAGGTGCAAGATGGAATTGTCCTTGGGCCCTCCCACCCACCCTTATGTTGTATAAACAAAACAGGACATGCACACTTTAACCAACCCATCATTTCAGTGACAGGGTCTGCCACACGACTGTGACTGATATGACGGGTTGGTTTGGACCCCCCCCAAAAAAGAAGCAATTAATCTCTCCTTGCACAAACTGGCTCTACAGAGGCAAGATGTCCACCTCATCTTCACCCTCCGATATATCACCGTGTACATCCCCCTCCTCACAGATTATCAATTCGTCCCCACTGGAATCCACCATCTCAGCTCCCTGTGTACTTTGTGGAGGCAATTGCTGCTGGTCAATGTCTCCGCGGAGGAATTGATTATAATTCATTTTAATGAACATCATCTTCTCCACATTTTCTGGATGTAACCTCGTACGCCGATTGCTGACAAGGTGAGCGGCGGCACTAAACACTCTTTCGGAGTACACACTTGTGGGAGGGCAACTTAGGTAGAATAAAGCCAGTTTGTGCAAGGGCCTCCAAATTGCCTCTTTTTCCTGCCAGTATAAGTACGGACTGTGTGACGTGCCTACTTGGATGCGGTCACTCATATAATCCTCCACCATTCTATCAATGTTGAGAGAATCATATGCAGTGACAGTAGACGACATGTCCGTAATCGTTGTCAGGTCCTTCAGTCCGGACCAGATGTCAGCATCAGCAGTCGCTCCAGACTGCCCTGCATCACCGCCAGCGGGTGGGCTCGGAATTCTGAGCCTTTTCCTCGCACCCCCAGTTGCGGGAGAATGTGAAGGAGGAGATGTTGACAGGTCGCGTTCCGCTTGACTTGACAATTTTGTCACCAGCAGGTCTTTCAACCCCAGCAGACCTGTGTCTGCCGGAAAGAGAGATCCAAGGTAGGCTTTAAATCTAGGATCGAGCACGGTGGCCAAAATGTAGTGCTCTGATTTCAACAGATTGACCACCCGTGAATCCTTGTTAAGCGAATTAAGGGCTGCATCCACAAGTCCCACATGCCTAGCGGAATCGCTCCGTGTTAGCTCCTCCTTCAATGCCTCCAGCTTCTTCTGCAAAAGCCTGATGAGGGGAATGACCTGACTCAGGCTGGCAGTGTCTGAACTGACTTCACGTGTGGCAAGTTCAAAGGGCATCAGAACCTTGCACAACGTTGAAATCATTCTCCACTGCACTTGAGACAGGTGCATTCCACCTACTATATCGTGCTCAATTGTATAGGCTTGAATGGCCTTTTGCTGCTCCTCCAACCTCTGAAGCATATAGAGGGTTGAATTCCACCTCGTTACCACTTCTTGCTTCAGATGATGGCAGGGCAGGTTCAGTAGTTTTTGGTGGTGCTCCAGTTTTCTGTACGTGGTGCCTGTACGCCGAAAGTGTCCCGCAATTCTTCTGGCCACCGACAGCATCTCTTGCACGCCCCTGTCGTTTTTTAAAAAATTCTGCACCACCAAATTCAAGGTATGTGCAAAACATGGGACGTGCTGGAATTGGCCCAGATTTAATGCACACACAATATTGCTGGCGTTGTCCGATGCCACAAATCCACAGGAGAGTCCAATTGGGGTAAGCCATTCCGCGATGATCTTCCTCAGTTGCCGTAAGAGGTTTTCAGCTGTGTGCGTATTCTGGAAAGCGGTGATACAAAGCGTAGCCTGCCTAGGAAAGAGTTGGCGTTTGCGAGATGCTGCTACTGGTGCCGCCGCTGCTGTTCTTGCGGCGGGAGTCCATACATCTACCCAGTGGGCTGTCACAGTCATATAGTCCTGACCCTGCCCTGCTCCACTTGTCCACATGTCCGTGGTTAAGTGGACATTGGGTACAGCTGCATTTTTTAGGACACTGGTGACTCTTTTTCTGAGGTCTGTGTACATTTTCGGTATCACCTGCCTAGAGAACTGGAACCTAGATGGTATTTGGTACCGGGGACACAGTACCTCCAACAAGTCTCTAGTTGGCTCTGCAGTAATGATGGATACCGGAACCACGTTTCTCACCACCCAGGATGCCAAGGCCTCAGTTATCCGCTTTGCAGTAGGATGACTGCTGTGATATTTCATCTTCCTCGCAAAGGACTGTTGAACAGTCAATTGCTTACTGGAAGTAGTACAAGTGGGCTTACGACTTCCCCTCTGGGATGACCATCGACTCCCAGCGGCAACAACAGCAGCGCCAGCAGCAGTAGGCGTTACACGCAAGGATGCATCGGAGGAATCCCAGGCAGGAGAGGACTCGTCAGAATTGCCAGTGACATGGCCTGCAGGACTATTGGCATTCCTGGGGAAGGAGGAAATTGACACTGAGGGAGTTGGTGGGGTGGTTTGCGTGAGCTTGGTTACAAGAGGAAGGGATTTACTGGTCAGTGGACTGCTTCCGCTGTCACCCAAAGTTTTTGAACTTGTCACTGACTTATTATGAATGCGCTGCAGGTGACGTATAAGGGAGGATGTTCCGAGGTGGTTAACGTCCTTACCCCTACTTATTACAGCTTGACAAAGGGAACACACGGCTTGACACCTGTTGTCCGCATTTCTGGTGAAATACCTCCACACCGAAGAGCTGATTTTTTTGGTATTTTCACCTGGCATGTCAACGGCCATATTCCTCCCACGGACAACAGGTGTCTCCCCGGGTGCCTGACTTAAACAAACCACCTCACCATCAGAATCCTCCTGGTCAATTTCCTCCCCAGCGCCAGCAACACCCATATCCTCCTCATCCTGGTGTACTTCAACACTGACATCTTCAATCTGACTATCAGGAACTGGACTGCGGGTGCTCCTTCCAGCACTTGCAGGGGGCGTGCAAATGGTGGAAGGCGCATGCTCTTCACGTCCAGTGTTGGGAAGGTCAGGCATCGCAACCGACACAATTGGACTCTCCTTGTGGATTTGGGATTTCGAAGAATGCACAGTTCTTTGCTGTGCTGCTTTTGCCAGCTTGAGTCTTTTCATTTTTCTAGCGAGAGGCTGAGTGCTTCCATCCTCATGTGAAGCTGAACCACTAGCCATGAACATAGGCCAGGGCCTCAGCCGTTCCTTGCCACTCCGTGTGGTAAATGGCATATTGGCAAGTTTACGCTTCTCCTCCGACAATTTTATTTTAGGTTTTGGAGTCCTTTTTTTACTGATATTTGGTGTTTTGGATTTGACATGCTCTGTACTATGACATTGGGCATCGGCCTTGGCAGACGACGTTGCTGGCATTTCATCGTCTCGGCCATGACTAGTGGCAGCAGCTTCAGCACGAGGTGGAAGTGGATCTTGATCTTTCCCTAATTTTGGAACCTCAACATTTTTGTTCTCCATATTTTAATAGGCACAACTAAAAGGCACCTCAGGTAAACAATGGAGATGGATGGATTGGATACTAGTATACAATTATGGACGGGCTGCCGAGTGCCGACACAGAGGTAGCCACAGCCGTGAACTACCGCACTGTACTGTGTCTGCTGCTAATATATAGACTGGTTGATAAAGAGATAGTATACTCGTAACTAGTATGTATGTATAAAGAAAGAAAAAAAAACCACGGTTAGGTGGTATATACAATTATGGACGGGCTGCCGAGTGCCGACACAGAGGTAGCCACAGCCGTGAACTACCGCACTGTACTGTGTCTGCTGCTAATATAGACTGGTTGATAAAGAGATAGTATACTCGTAACTAGTATGTATGTATAAAGAAAGAAAAAAAAACCACGGTTAGGTGGTATATACAATTATGGACGGGCTGCCGAGTGCCGACACAGAGGTAGCCACAGCCGTGAACTACCGCACTGTACTGTGTCTGCTGCTAATATATAGACTGGTTGATAAAGAGATAGTATACTCGTAACTAGTATGTATGTATAAAGAAAGAAAAAAAAACCACGGTTAGGTGGTATATACAATTATGGACGGGCTGCCGAGTGCCGACACAGAGGTAGCCACAGCCGTGAACTACCGCACTGTACTGTGTCTGCTGCTAATATATAGACTGGTTGATAAAGAGATAGTATACTCGTAACTAGTATGTATGTATAAAGAAAGAAAAAAAAACCACGGTTAGGTGGTATATACAATTATGGACGGGCTGCCGAGTGCCGACACAGAGGTAGCCACAGCCGTGAACTACCGCACTGTACTGTGTCTGCTGCTAATATATAGACTGGTTGATAAAGAGATAGTATACTCGTAACTAGTATGTATGTATAAAGAAAGAAAAAAAAACCACGGTTAGGTGGTATATACAATTATGGACGGGCTGCCGAGTGCCGACACAGAGGTAGCCACAGCCGTGAACTACCGCACTGTACTGTGTCTGCTGCTAATATATAGACTGGTTGATAAAGAGATAGTATACTCGTAACTAGTATGTATGTATAAAGAAAGAAAAAAAAACCACGGTTAGGTGGTATATACAATTATGGACGGGCTGCCGAGTGCCGACACAGAGGTAGCCACAGCCGTGAACTACCGCACTGTACTGTGTCTGCTGCTAATATAGACTGGTTGATAAAGAGATAGTATACTACTAATATTATATACTGGTGGTCAGGTCACTGGTCACTAGTCACACTGGCAGTGGCACTCCTGCAGCAAAAGTGTGCACTGTTTAATTTTAATATAATATTATGTACTCCTGGCTCCTGCTATAACCTATAACTGGCACTGCAGTAGTGCTCCCCAGTCTCCCCCACAATTATAAGCTGTGTGAGCTGAGCAGTCAGACAGATATATAATATATATAGATGATGCAGCACACTGGCCTGAGCCTGAGCAGTGCACACAGATATGGTATGTGACTGACTGAGTCACTGTGTGTATCGCTTTTTTCAGGCAGAGAACGGATATATTAAATAAACTGCACTGTGTGTCTGGTGGTCACTCACTATATAATATATTATGTACTCCTGGCTCCTGCTATAACCTATAACTGGCACTGCAGTAGTGCTCCCCAGTCTCCCCCACAATTATAAGCTGTGTGAGCTGAGCAGTCAGACAGATATATATAATATTATATATAGATAATAGATGATGCAGCACACTGGCCTGAGCCTGAGCAGTGCACACAGATATGGTATGTGACTGAGTCACTGTGTGCTGTGTATCGCTTTTTTCAGGCAGAGAACGGATTATAAATAAAAGTGGTGGTCACTGGTCACTATCAGCAAAACTCTGCACTGTACACTACTGAGTACTCCTAATGCTCCCCAAAATTAGTAAATCAAGTGTCTCTCTAATCTATTCTAATTCTAAACGGAGAGGACGCCAGCCACGTCCTCTCCCTATCAATCTCAATGCACGTGTGAAAATGGCGGCGACGCGCGGCTCCTTATATAGAATCCGAGTCTCGCGATAGAATCCGAGCCTCGCGAGAATCCGACAGCGTCATGATGACGTTCGGGCGCGCTCGGGTTAACCGAGCAAGGCGGGAAGATCCGAGTCGCTCGGACCCGTGAAAAAAAACATGAAGTTCTGGCGGGTTCGGATTCAGAGAAACCGAACCCGCTCATCTCTAATATACAGTATAATGGACCTGGTGGACACTGTCAGCAGACTGCGTTTATAGTATAAAGAAAAAAAGACACCACAGGTATACAATGTAGATGGATGGATAGTATACTTTATGTATGACGACGAGTGACTGAAGACACAGAGGTAGGTACAGCTGTGGCCTACCGTACTGCTATATACAGTATAATGGACCTGGTGGACACTATCAGCAGACTGCGTTTATAGTATAAAGAAAAAAAGACACCACAGGTATACAATGTAGATGGATGGATAGTATACTTTATGTATGACGACGAGTGACTGAAGACACAGAGGTAGGTACAGCAGTGGCCTACCGTACTGCTATATACAGTATAATGGACCTGGTGGACACTGTCAGCAGACTGCGTTTATAGTATAAAGAAGAAAAGACACCACAGGTATACAATGTAGATGGATGGATAGTATACTTTATGTATGACAACGAGTGACTGAAGACACAGAGGTAGGTACAGCAGTGGCCTACCGTACTGCTATATACAGTATAATGGACCTGGTGGACACTGTCAGCAGACTGCGTTTATAGTATAAAGAAAAAAAGACACCACAGGTATACAATGTAGATGGATGGATAGTATACTTTATGTATGACGACGAGTGACTGAAGACACAGAGGTAGGTACAGCAGTGGCCTACCGTACTGCTATATACAGTATAATGGACCTGGTGGACACTGTCAGCAGACTGCGTTTATACTTATAGTATAAAGAAAAAAAGACACCACAGGAGTGTTTTTCAGGCAGACAAACGTATACTGGTGGTCACTGTCAGCAAAACTGTGCACTGTACTCCTGCTATAGCTGCTCCCCAGTCTCCCCCACAATTAAGCAGTGTGAGCACTCAGCACAGTCAGATATATCATGCAGCACACTGAGGCTGAGCACAGATATGGTATGGAGCGTTTTTTTCAGGCAGAGAACGGATAAAAAAAAACTAGCAAAATTCTGCACTGTACTCCTCCTAACAGCTGCTCCCCAATCCTCCCCACAATAAGCTAAGCAGTAGCAATCAGATCAACTAACTATAACTATATAAACGGAGAGGACGCCAGCCACGTCCTCTCCCTATCAATCTCAATGCACGTGTGAAAATGGCGGCGACGCGCGGCTGCTTATATAGAATCCGAATCTCGCGAGAATCCGACAGCGGGATGATGACGTTCGGGCGCGCTCGGGTTAACCGAGCCATACGGGAGAATCCGAGTATGGCTCGGACCCGTCTAAAAAGGGTGAAGTTCGGGGGGGTTCGGTTTCTCGGAAACCGAACCCGCTCATCACTAGTAGTAGTAATAATAATAATAATAATAATAAATAACCCACCCAAATCTAAATCTGTGTTACATCTGCCCCACCTGCAGTGCAACATGTTTTTTCCCAATTGCTAAGTTTTTCGGTTTGCTAACAAACCTGAAAAACTATCATAATATGTACACCAGGGGTGTCCTGCAGACAGTATTCAGTGGCATTGAGAATCGCGAACACATACAGCTGTACAGAGAGACAGCACGTCTGTGTCGTGATTTCCACATCCTGTAGGCTTCGTGAGGCATCTCTCGGAGCCTCCTCACACACATGCTGCTGGCAGAGACTGTGTCAGTAGGCTGCTGGCTTGGTCTCCGTGTCTTTGCCCCTCAGAGAGCTCAGCGGGTCCTAGGGTTAGGGTACAAAAGGTGCATACACAGGGTGAGATTTTGACTATCTTCGATTTTGACTATGCGATTTCCCTTGGACTCCCCCAGAGCCCAGGAGCACCGATTTTAACTATCTGTACCTTCATTATTGACTATGTTCAATTTTGACTAAGTGCCAATTTTGATTATACATTGTACTACTAGATAGTACACTAAATAGTAAAGATTGACTTGCCTGCACAGTCTCTTTCCTTGCGATACTGACCCTGCCTAACAGTGCAATTTGCACTAACTATCCTTGCAATTTTGATAAACCTTAAAAACTGATAAATTTCACGGTGATACAGTACCAGCCAACCAGCTCCTAACTGTCATTTTTCAAACCCAGCCTATAACATGGCAGTTATGAGCTGATTGGCTGGTACTTTATCATCGTAATATATCACTTTTCAAGGCTTAGTACATCTCCCCTAAATAGAGATGAATGACCAGCCAATCAGCTTCCTAACTGCCATGTCACAGGCTGGTTGGCTGGTCATTCATTGTACTAATCCTTGAAAAGTGATATATTTCACGGTAATAAAGTACCAGCCAATCAGCTCCTAACTGCCATGTTATAGGCTGGGACTGAAAAATGACAGTTAAGAGATGGCTGGCTGGTCAATTATCACTCTTTATCCATAGTTACATAGTCGATGAGGCTGAAAAAAGACAAAATGTCCATCGAGTTCAATCTGTATTATAAAATTTAAAAAAAAAAAATGTTGTTTTTTTTAAATTACATTTTACCTCATTAAAATACTGTATCCTTGGATATTTCTTTCAGATAGGAATTTATTTAATCCATTTTTAAATTTACTACCTTTTCTGTCAGTGAATTCCAAATCCTGACTGCTCTTACTGTGAAGAACCCTTTCCTCCGTTGTGTATGAAATATTTTCTCTTCTAACCTCAGGGGTTGTCCACGTGTCCTGTGTAGCATTTTTTTGATAAACAGATCGTCTGATAAATCCTTGTATTGTCCCTTTATGTATTTATAAATATTAATAATGTCCCCTCTCAGCCGCCTCTTTTCCAGTGTAAACATATCTAACCTTGTAAGTCTTTCCTCATAATTCAGTTCCTCTAACCCAGAGGTTCTCAAACTCGGTCCTCGGGGGCCCACACAGTGCATGTTTTGCAGGTCTCCTCACAGAATCACAAGTGAAATAATTAGCTCCACCTGTGGACCTTTTAAAATGTGTCAGTGAGTAATTAATACACCTGTGCACCTGCTGGGTTACCTGCAAAACATGCACTGTGTGGGCCCACGAGGACCAAGTTTGAGAACCTCTGCTCTAACCCCTTAACCCTTAGTATACCAAGGGGGGTCTTCTGAGGACCCCAGAATGTTATTTTTTGTGATCCTGCTGTATCTACTGTATAACAACTATTTAACTCCTGATTTTTCTATGTGTCCCGCTTAAGATTAATACTGTGTAATTAGGCTTATAAAATGTTCTTTCAAAAAAACGTAAATAATAAAAAACACTATACTACGTTACAAATGCCGAGCGTTTTATATGTGAAAAACACAGGAAAACAACCACCGCTATGACGTGCTAAGGACTGTAGCGATGGCAACACATGAATAGTGATGTATTGTTACCGATATAACCTTTTTACATGAATATACACTATCCAATCGGATGTAAAAATGTACATACTGTAATGAAGAAGAATATATGGCTTTTATTGGCTAACTACTCTTCAAATAAAAATAAAAAATATTATATGCTATCTGTCATACCCTTACTAGAACCCTTCAGAAACCCCAAAAATATAATTTTAGTAATTTACCACATGAAACAGTTGAGAATTTAGACAAAAAACCATGGGGTCCTCTGAAGTCCCCAGCTTGGTAAAGTACGTTGACGAGGTATACTTGGTATATTAACCAGTTTGGTGGCTCACTTCTGAACCCTTTCGGGTTCCAAGATATCTTTTTTGTAGTGAGGTGCCCAGAACGGGTGTAGTACGGTATGCCGGCGCTCGGGCTCCCGGCGACCAGCATACCGGCGCCGGGAGCCCAACCGCCGGCATACCGACAGCGTGGCGAGCGCTAAGGAGCCCTTTGCGGGCACGGTGGCGCGCTACGCGCTACATATGCCACACTATTTTATTCTCCCTCCAGGGTGGTCGTGGACCCCCACGAGGGAGAACAGCTGTCGGTATGCCGGGTGTCGGGATTCCGGCGCCGGTATAATGTGCGCCGGGATCCCGACATTCGGCATACTGAAGACCACCCGCCGAGAACTGTACACAATAGTGGAACTGTACACAATATTTCGCTTTATCTCTTGTTAAAGCTTAATACATTTGAGCCATAATCCGCTACTGCTGGTGCAGTTGCCATACAAGTGTATTGAGACTGTGATCTAGCCAGAGTAGTCAAGCTCCAAAAATACAACTATACGTACAGTAGTTTGCCATCTGATAGCTTGAGCCATCTTTTGACAGTGTTTGCCATTGTAGCCTATTGGCTAAAACTTTGCATTCTTTTTAAATTTCACAAGAGCGGGCTCCTAATGGTCTCTGTGTCGCTTTATATGTTTGGGTTTTTTATATACATTGGGCCGATATTTAATTTCTTACTGCTGCATACAGTACCTCCCAACAGGACAGTCCCACTATTCGGACACCGTCCCGCTGTCCCTCCCATGGGCAGCAGTGTCCCACTGGCGGGGGGGGGGGGGGGGGCAGTTCAGGGAGCCTTTGGTCACCCACTGCTCTGCACTGCAAAGCAGCCGGTGATCACTGCATACATGCATGTATTTAGTGCTAGGAGGGGAGCAGGGGCTGCCCATCAACTCGGGGAGCGCTGGGCACGCCCCCAAAAGGCTGGAAAATGGTCCGTTTGGTGAGGCCACGCCCCCTTTTCTGGTATCCGTGTGGCAGAGCCGACTTCATAAAAAATCCAGGAGGTGATCGGAGGTTGCAGAAACGCCTCAGCTTGTGGTGAGGAGACCTGTTAGCCCTTCCGCTGCCAGACTCTGCCCTGAAAGCCCTTCCACTGCATAATTCTGCCATGGACAGCTTTAAAAAGTTATAAGGGGTAGACTCCCCTCATCTCATTGTCCCCACTGCTAAATTTAGCACATCTACGATCAGTTACTCTGACATGCGGGGGGACGCCCAGCACAGGGCTAGTCCGCCCCGCATGTCAGTCCCTGGCCCCCTCCCCCGCAAAGGTACAAAAGCATCATGCGGCGGCAATGCTTTGTACCTGACAAGTAGCTCCCTGCCAGCGCAGCTCCTGTCCGCTGGCAGGTAGCTACTGGCCATGTCCCAAGTCGCAGCTGCTGCGTATGACATCACGCAGCCGCCATAGCCTGCCCACCCAATGGCCCAGACATGCCTCCGTTGTCCGAACCACGCCCTGCCAATGGCGTTCTAATGCCATTGGCACACCCCCTCCTGCCCCGTGACCGCCTCTGCCTGTCAATCAGACAGAGGCGATCGCACCGGTGAGATGCTAATAGCATGCTATAGTAATTAAGACTGCGATTACTGCCGCTGCACTGCGGGGGGAGCAGATATAACATGAACACCGGAATTGTGGGCATTACACTGGCTTCCACTCACACACATATGAATGGGGAGAAGCATTAGGGTTAGGAATGTACACACTTCTATATTTGTCTGGTGATTGGCATCCCTTCTCCTGATACTGTATTTCAGCAGGTTTAAAAATATTTTGGCAAGATCAGATGACCAGGACTGGATACAAACCAGAGCTGTTGTGAGCGTACACACTCAACCAATGTCTGACCAACTGGTTGATCTTAGGTCGAATTGGATGAGAATTGCACAAGTGTGTATCCAGCTTTAGGCAAACTTTCCCCATACACTGCACCCATGTTTAATTGCTCACCTTTCCAGAGTACTGCAACGCCGGTGCTGTAGCCATGGCAAAGATCACTGGCAAAATGGCCACCCCACATGTGTAGTAGTGATTTGTTGCTGGAACTTGGCGCATGCCATATTTCCGGAGACCTGCCAGCTATGAACATGGGTTATAGGCACATGAGCACGCACAACCCATGTTCATGTGCGGTTTGAAAGGTGCCAGGGCTGAAATTCCAAATCGGGTAGCGAGCAGGGTTGAACACATATTCAACCCGGCTCGCTGTGCAGTGTGAACGGGAAACGGGTTGATGCGACCCGTTTCCCGTTCACTGTGCGTAGACGGCTGGCGCTTGGAGATCATGTGATCTCCAAGTGCCGCCTCTGCTGCGTCAATATGCCGGGTTGCTTACAGAGGCGGCGGGGCACCCGAGACTGGGCGCACCCTGTGAGCTCCCATGTCAGGCTCCCGGTTGCGAACCCCCTCAGATGGTCTGAAAGGGGTATAACTGGGAGAATCAACAGTCACAGACAATTGCCAAATTTTACATCACTTTTGATTTCTCCAGGCAACACATTGCAGTTGGAAATACAGCTGTGACACCTGTGGGAATGTGTCCTGTTTTACAGGACACATTCCAGCAGCAGCCAGGGTGCCTGTGTCCCCTGCGGGACAACGTCGCTGACAGCGCTGGGACAGCTTGTCTGTCCCCAGCGCCTGTCAGTGTGTGGCGGCGGGTGTCCGGTGCAGGGATTACCCTTTTCCCTGCACCGGACCAGATGCTGCGAGGGCATTTGAATGTTGGCGCCCTCCGGGAGCCAATCGCGGCTCCCGGAGCGGCAGCCAATCGGAGAGGGGCGCGGCGAGCCCATCGGCGCTCGCCGCGTCATAGGCCCCGCCCCCGGCGTCTGACGTCAGACGCCGGGCGGGAGCCTGAAGGAAAGACCACGCGCGGGAGCGCGAAGAGAGAAGACGCCGGGAGAAGACGCCGCGCCGAAGAGCGGTGAAGAGGTCCTGAGGCCGCGGAAGAGGCCAGGAGACGCCAGGCCCCTTGAAGAAGATGTCCAGCGGCGGCTGGACGCGGAGAAGAGACGGAGGCGCCGCTAGCCAGGACGGGCCAGTGGCAGAAGAGGGTGCCGGAGACCCCCGGATTAGGTGAGGCCTCAGTGAGTCTAACCTTCCCCCTCCCCTTTTCCTTCCTCGACCACCAGGGACGGGCATTAGGCCCGAGGGCACAATTCGGGCACTAGGCCTGGGCGCAGATAGGAGGTTGGGGGTCATCATTGGATTAGGTGGTTTGGGCATTAGGCCCAAGCTACCAGAAAGCGGCGCAGTAGGCGGGCACTAGGCCCGGGGGCAATTCAGGCAATAGGCCTGTGGGAACATTAGAGGGCATTAGGCCCTAGTGTATTTTGGGCAGTAGGTACATATAAGGTGACCCTGGGCACAAGGCCCAGGTCACCCAACGGGCAACAAGTTAGGCGGGCGCTAGGCCGTGGGCGGAATCAGGCCTCCGGCCTGTGTGCAGTTAGAGGGCGCTAGGCCCAGGGAATAAGTGCCCCCGAGGTGAGTAAAGGTGGCACTGGGCACTAGGCCCAGGCCACCCTGAGGTGTTTAGGTAGGCAGGTCCACGGGACCTGAGCCTCATAGAAGGTCGTGTACAGGAGGTGGGCAGGCCGTGCGGCGCCCACCCCCTTTCCAGAGGTAGGGGTGTAAAGGGACAGCACCGTGTGATCTTGTATTCCGATATTGTGTATGTTGTTACCGTGCAGGGCAAAGTGTCTGTTTGTTTAAGTTGTGCATAGTTGTGTTGCACCACTCACACGAGCTAGTTTGAGGGCTCTGTTTATGTAGCTAGTGTAGCGGACGCACACTAGGGTAGTTCTTGGCCCTGCACGGCTGTTTCTCTTTGCCTCCTTACAGGGACCTGTAAGTGGAGAAGATCGGAGTGCAAGACTTGTGACGGTGAGTAGCATCCGTGTACGTTTGTCCCTTGTCTGTCCCCGAGCGCCGGAGTCGGGATTGCTCACGGATGTGAGAATCCTTTTCATCACACTACGTGCGAGACCGCGAGTGTGTGAAATCTGGGTGGCTGAGGCTTTGTGCCTGTGATGACCTTTCACCCAACCGGTGAAGGTCGCCGTCACCCCTGGGGTATCCCCTTTTCCGGTGGAAGAAGGGTTGATACCCCCCTTGAGGTAACCTATTCTCTCCTCAGCTCGGTCGTCGGTCAGCTCCGAGAGGGAATCGCCGTGTCCGGATCCGATTGAAGATTGCCAGGTCCGTTGAAGGTTCCGGTACCTGAAGGTGAGAGAGAGCGGCGCCTGGTGAGTACCGAATCTACACCTGCACGGCAACAGGCACCACCACACGCAGCCGCACCTCTTACACACCTCCTAGTCATTGTTCGCGTACAGTATGATAAAATAAATACATCCAGAACCTTTCCTCTCTAGAGACTTCCCTCTTACTAACGGGAGATGTAATATATGGTACAGCAATATTACAGCACTCAGCAGCCAGCACAGGAACACATTGTGAAATGTGACTTGCACATTATAAATATTTGTGTCTTGTTTATAACTGGTAGAGGGAATGCTGAAAGGATACACTGTGCCCTATGAGTATTTACACACATACTTTGCAATGTGTGTGCCTGTGTATATGACAGTGTGTGTGTGTGTAGAGAGAGGGGAGGGGGGAGCAGGGGGACCCGGGCTGTAATGCTCAGCCAATCCACCACTGTGCAGCTCGGAGAGTGAAGACATGATGAGATAAGGGGCTGGCAAAATCCCTGTAACCTCAGAAAGCAGAGGCTGAGCTGCAGATCCGTGCGTGCAGACCGCAGACTGACCCTAGGAGCAGACAGGACACTCGCACAATGGAACCTAACAGTCCCAGGAAGATCCAGTTCACTGTTCCACTGCTGGAGCCTCATCTGGACCCTGAGGCAGCAGAACAGGTGAGAGCGGGGGCTTTGTTGGTGATGATCAGCAATAAAGGAGACTGGAGATATACAGTATACACTGCAAGTGCAGCCATGTACTGGAAGATAAGGAAGGCATGGGGTTATATACAGAGACAGGAGTAGTAAGAAGAAGCAGGAGTATGATAGCAATGACCAGCATGGAGAATGTAATGTATATGTGTAAGAAAGGTGAGAAGTGATGAGAAGAGCTCTAGTGATAAGAAGAAAGAAGGTGTAAGGGAGATAAGGAGGAGTGAGGGAGATGGAACACTGCAAAGGTCAAACTCCAAACTGTAATTAAACACTGCTGCTTCAGTATGTGGGTTACTGTGCAGCTGTAGCATGAGATGAGTGCCGCCCTATAGCAATGTAATAATACATGTGATGGACTGTCACCGCTACTGATACTTACTGACCACGTCTCATCACGAGCTGTACATCACTGTGGGCTCAGCATCTGCACTTTTGCACTTGGAAAGAAATGATCAATGGTGAAAGACGGCGCATACTGTATTCACAGCATCAGTGCTCTCCGAGAAAGCTGAGACTGTACTGAGAAATAGGATCATGTGCATGTAATGGACTTGCTTTGATGATTCTTTCAATATGGGAGTCAGTGGCATCTCTCGTGTCAGTGGTAAACAGGTTCAAATGTATACACTTTGGTATGGAACTTTAAAGACGTATGAGCTGTATAGTTTGAGTAAATACCACTCATATATTAATAAATAATTTGCATACGGCTTCGGGGTCAGTCCAATTAGCCGTGATGATATCGCAGGAGCGAATCATAGCGGCAATGGCCGAATATTGGGGGTCATTCCGAGTTGTTCGCTCGGTAATTTCCTTCGCATCGCAGCGATTTTCCGCTAATTGTGCATGCGCAATGTTCGCACTGCGACTGCGCCAAGTAAATTTGCCATGGAGATTGGTATTTTACTCACGGCATTACGAGGTTTTTTCTTCGTTCTGGTGATCGTAATGTGATTGACAGGAAGTGGGTGTTTCTGGGCGGAAACTGGCCGTTTTATGGGAGTGTGTGAAAAAACGCTGCCGTTTCTGGGAAAAACGCGGGAGTGGCTGGAGAAACGGAGGAGTGTCTGGACGAACGCTGGGAGTGTTTGTGACGTCAAACCAGGAACGACAAGCACTGAACTGATCGCACTGGAAGAGTAAGTCTCGAGCTACTCAGAAACTGTACAGAGAAGTCTTTTCGCAATATTGCGAATCTTTCGTTCGCAATTTTGATAATCTAAGATTCACTCCCAGTAGGCGGCGGCTTAGCGTGTGCAAAGCTGCTAAAAGCAGCTTGCGAGCGAACAACTCGGAATGAGGGCCTTTATGTCGGCCCGAACTTGCTTTAAAGTGTTCACTGTGCCATAGGGTAGCAAGCAATTTTGGTGGTCATTCCGAGTTGTTCGCTCTGTAATTTTCTTTGCATCGCAGCGATTTTCCGCTAATTGCGCATGCGCAATGTTCGCACTGCGACTGCGCCAAGTAAATTTGCTAAGAAGTTTGGTATTTTACTCACGGCATTACGAGGTTTTTTCTTCGTTCTGGTGATCGTAATGTGATTGACAGGAAGTGGGTGTTTCTGGGCGGAAACTGGCCGTTTTATGGGAGTGTGTGAAAAAACGCTACCGTTTCTGGGAAAAACGCGGGAGTGGCTGGAGAAACGGAGGAGTGTCTGGGCGAACGCTGGGTGCATTTGTGACGTCAAACCAGGAACGAAACTGACTGAACTGATCGCAGTGGCAGAGTAAGTCTCGAGCTACTCAGAAACTGCAAAGAAATTTCTATTCGCAATTTTGAGAATCTTTCGTTCGCAATTCTGCTAAGCTAAGATTCACTCCCAGTAGGCGGCGGCTTAGCGTGTGCAATGCTGCTAAAAGCAGCTTGCGAGCGAACAACTCGGAATGAGGGCCATTGTGCGAATTCAGGCAGAATCCAAGGCTGCAAAGGGTGCGAGATCAGGTGCTGTTAGCGGCGTTTATACGCCGCGGCAACAGCACTTCACACCTTTTGCAGCTAATTGGATTGAACCCATAGTTGGCAATAACAGGTGGTATTTATCAGAGCATGGAGAAAGAGAAAGTGGTGAGAAAGAAAACACCAACCAACCAACCAACCAACCAACCAGCTCCTGTCATTTTTCAACACAGGGGTCTATTTACTAAGCCTTGGATGGAGATAAAGTGGACGGAGATAAAAGGGCAGATGTATTAAGTCTGGGGAAGTGATAAAGCAGTGATACTAGGTAATAACGCACCAGCCAATCAGCTTCAATATGTAATTTGACAGGAGCGGATTGGTTGGTGCATTATCACCTTGCACTTATCACTGCTTTATCACTTCTCCAGGGTTAATGCATCTGCCCCATAGTACCAGCCAATCAGTGTGTAACTGCCATGTCACAGGCTGGGTTTGAAAAATGACACTTAGGAGCTGATTGGCTGGTACTTTATCTCAGTCCACTTTATCTCCACCCAGTGCTAGTAAATATACCCCGCAGACTGTAAAATGAGAGTTAGAAGCTGATTGGATTTATATCTCTCCACTTTGTCTCTCTTCATGCTTATCCCCTGGCAGCAGATCTGCAGTGCAAAGTCTGCTGTTCAATAGAGTGGAATGGCACGCCTAGATTGCTGACAAAGGTGATTGGTTTGCAGAACAAGATGGCGACATTTATGGTGGGTCAGACGTTTGTATCAGGTGTTGGGTAGAGCGGAGACATTGTCTGCTAAGTATGAAGTAGGGTGGTGTGCTTAGTTTTATACAACAGTGCAAAACAAGATTTGCAAAGTGAGAGTATTTGAATTAGATAAAGGGATGGGGAGGACACTTATAAGGGGGCATTATACGCTTTGCCTGGTAAAAACACTTGATTCTTGCACCATCACAGAGCTGGCAGAAATTGTTATTCTCTTAATTGGATGGACTTTGCACTTCAGCAGAGATGCACATATCTAGGCTCACTTCAGGCAGTGGTGCCACATGTAATTAATGCAGTCCTGATTTCACTTTACTGTCATTATTCATTTCCATTATACAGTATGTGAAAACAAGCAGCAGTGTTCTAGGAGGAAAACGGAAAAAATATTGTAAAGCAAGGCATTGCAATAAAGTGGTAGGAGGTTGGTCTTTAATGTCATATTTCCACTTGCGCCTTTTCAGATTCTTCCCCTCCCTGCTGACCAAAGGGAGTCCTTCTATCTTATGAAGGTGTCTCCAAGGACCTGAGACTAGGCATGCACTTTGATCACACTGACAAACCATATAAGCACACATGTGCAAAACAACTCTTTCTGAATAAATTGTCTTTAAGCATACTGTACATACGTGGATGGTTCCAATGCATGTGTTTCATCCTTCTGTATACCAACTAAGTATGCACTATTAGAGTCAATCTGTTTTTCTTGGGACACACAGTTCGACAAAATTGATGATCAAACCAAGAGGGGAACCCAACTGCGGGTGTAGGGTGCGTGTTGCTGTTGCAGCGGCGCTGAAATGACCGCAACGGTACCGCATCTCGTACCCCTCGCAGCCACTCTCAGCACTAATTTGCTAATTTTTTTGGTGCAACTTCAAGTTGCTGTAAAGTGCGGCTGTTGCCGTGCTAAGTCGCGGGTGCGAGAACTTCACCCACAATTGGATTTCCCCCCAAGAATCATACAAATGTCTTTATACACTGGAGTAATACCATACTTGTATGGACATTAAATTAATCCCCCAAGCCACCCTTTCTGCAGTGTACACTATATCTTCCTTTCTATCTTTTTTTTTATCCATGTGTGCTGGAACACTCCACGTATCCCAGCAACAATCAAGGATCCACCTGCCCTTAATTGCCCATCACATCCTTATTCCAATTCCTAATATAGGGTCCATTCACACTTATGTGTTTTCATTTGGGGTTTGTTTTTGTTTTTTTGTTTTTTTTTGGGGGGGCGGGGGGGGGGGGGTATTTAGTATATATATTGTATTAATAAATATCTATCTTACTTTATATCTTAAAGATATAAAGGTATTATGCACCAGATTTATATTTCACATTTTTTGGTGAGCGATTAACTACTAACATTGTGATGAAAAGAAAGGCGCAGGACAAAATCAATTGTAAACGATTACATTTGGCTTTAAAGAAGACCTATGATTTCTAGAACAGCAGATTTCTATTTTTCAATATCAATAAACAGAAAAATAGTTTGTGTTTTTTACTTTTTATATCTTTTTCCAAAACTAAAGGGCATATTTAATTAGCCTTGGGGCTTATCGAGGGCATGTGGCAGTGCCCGAAGCTATTCAATTGCAGCCCGTGGTTTACCAAGAGTGCATTTACACCCTTAGGGACAAACAGAAATCCGAGGTACTGTAAGTAGCGCTTTTTACCTCTACTGTGCCCACCGCATGCACATTAACTAATAGTTTCAGGCACTTAACTAGAACCTATGAGTTAACGAGTGTTAGCTGTGGGTTTTTGACCGAATAGATTTTGGCGTTAAAGCTCAAAGTTATCCTCCCGCTGTAAGCCCAGAGGGTAATAGAATATGCCCCTAAAGGTAGCAAGATGTTTATATAAAATATTTAAATTTCTAGAGAATCTGCAAATGAGATAAGGGAGGAGAACACAAAAATCACAATGTAGACTTGTATAGAATAAATTGCCTACATGAACTAGTTTGGTTCATGTTTAATGTCTGTTGTAATTATTTTAATTCAACTCTGGCACTTTCCCCAAAAATCTCCCCTTCAGGTAACTTGTAAATGAAAGAATAATGGAGGTCTACATTGTGTTTACAGGAAGCCCAATCTCACAGTTCTAATGAGCTTCCCTTCAAAGAACAACATGTCAGAGTAACAAGTTTATGAAAGGAGAACTCCCGTAAGGCACTATAGGCACCAGATCAAACATAGCAATAATTGTGTAAGAGAACATTATTCTGTCATGTGGTCTGTCAAATCAGAGTAACCATATAATTATCATCCTATTATTTGGTAATACTTGTGCGATGAAGCACAGTTGTTGTTATTGTTATTATGCATAATTTATATAGTGCCAACATATCCTTTGTTCTTTTCATTTAGGTTAGATTTCTTAGAAATAAATATTCCAGGTAAACAGCCCCATTTTTCAATGCCAACCCAGTACAGTCTAGCTGTCCAATCATTATATTCCCTTGTCAGCTGTGATGTTCCAACGCACTGCAGTCCTTAGCTTTCTCAGAATGGGGGAGGAAAATAAGTCGTACACCCTCTGCCCCGATAACTTACTTACAGGGCTGGATGTATTGTAGTTGCAGGATCCCATAATAATGGGTTTCCCTGCTTGTTATACAGTATATTCAATACAAGCTTTTGGAAAATGCAGCTGTTTTGGACCAAGCACACTGGAATTGGGATCCCAGCTATACAAAGGTTGAGCAACATGCTGTCTTGGTCACAGTTTCTATATTATAAACTCACTATATTTGGACAGTGAGTATTGTGCTACCTTGTATGAGTTTGCACTGCGCATGCTCAGAAATGAATGCATGTAAATGAGCTAACGCAACCCCCACGCATTTTGCTTACATGAAAACTTTATGACTATAGAGGCGCGATGGGAAAGGGACATTCTCCTATAGGGTTGGGATTGCTTGACCGTTGCCCTGGACCCCGAAGGGGGGGGGGGGGCGAGTGCCCACGACACCCCGCAAAGTGGACACCCACGAGTGGGAATAGCCCTTGGCCCCCTGCCGGCAGTCTGGCATCCGGGATCATAACTACATCTCCTTCCATAGGTTAAAGTCAGTAATTTCATGTTCAGACAAACCTAGTCCATTCAGATCAAATCGTAGTCCTATATACACCTGTTAGGAGGCGTGTCTGCTGTATGTAGTATAGGGCAGGTACAAGTTCACACTGATGATGATGATGAGGATGATGACCTGTAAATCAGGTGCATATGGGGCCATTGCAGGAGTGTGCGCATCTTGGGATACCTACAGCTCTCCATAGGTGTGACAATGCACTATTATTCCATGCGCTTTCTTTCTGAGTCATCTACACCCAGTTTACTTTCAATTCTGCATCACCACTATATAAATGCTGAATATGATCATAAAACATCTTAGTTTTTCTAGCAAATACTTATTTTTGATACAATCAAAGAGTCACAAGGAAAGGTATTAGAATTTAGCACAGAACTGTCCTCCGTTTCTCCATGAAAAAATGAAATACTACAATAAAGCATCACAAAAATAACAAAATGATCCACTAATAAAACATTTGTGAATCGAACCACTGGCTAAATACCGCGATTAGTGCAAGCCAAGAGAGCTTTGCTGACTTCTAAATGTAGGCATGCGTGATGTATCTATGTAAAATGGGTGATACGGTAACTGTCTGTGTGTAATCTACAGTGTGATGATGAGCATTGTAAGAACCATTGTATACAGAGCATACATGCATGCCTCAGGGTCAGATACAATGCATGCAGAGAATTTCACTAGACAGGGCATGCAATGAGGACAGTTGTCTTGTGTTATTTAATCATGCGCACATGTAAGGTCCCTTGAGCTTTTAAGCTATTTATTGTATTTCACAGTGTTAATATTATTGTTTGTAGATTCTGTCTGTTGTTGCAAAGGGTGGAAGCTGCTTAGCTCTGTATGCCGGTACTGGCCATTCTGGGCTGGGGACAGTCTGAGGTGCACAAGCCTGTAATAATGTAATCTGTGCAATACCTTTCTATAAGGATTGAGAGCTTACATGTTAAAGTCCCAATGAAATGCATAAACAGATAATACAAATCAAGTCTCTCTGTAGATGTAGATGTGCCACTTGCTTGCAGATTTCTATGTTTCAGCTAAATAGAACACTGAAAATCTTATACTGTAACTTATGGGTCTGGGACTCCAGGTCGACACCAAAAAGGTAGACACACCTTAGGTCGACACCAATTGGTCGACCTGGACAAAAGGTTGACATGGATAAAAGGTCGACGTGAACAAGGTCGACATGAGTTTTTGTGTAGTTTTCTTCGCAGAGTGACCGGGAACTCCAATTAGTGCACCGCGTCCCCTCGCCATGCTTCGGGCAAGGTGCCTCGCTCTGCTACCACTGCGCTCGGCACTGGTTACCGTTCCTAATCGTAGTCCATGTGGATCGTAAAGTATGAAAAAGTTCAAAAAAATGAAAAAAAAAAGTGAAAACTAATGTCAACCTTTTTTCACGTCGACCTCGTCCATGTCGTCATTTTGTCCACGTCGACATATTGTCCATGTAGACATAAGGTGTGTCGACCAATTGGTATCGACCTAAGGTGTGTCAACCTTTTTGGTGTCGACTTGGAGTCTGGGTACCGTAACTTATACTGTCACCATAACTTACCTCCCCAATTTTGGGATTTGCGAATCAGGATAGAGGCGTGTACTGTCACACATAACTGAAACATGTCCAACACTTGGCACGCTGTACAACCCCATGCCTCATTACCCTTTCCTGAATGAGCCCTATGAAAGCTGCACATGCATCGGTTCAGCAAATGTAGTTTAAGGAGGAGTTCATGGTGAACCTAATAATTGCAAAGTGTTTAAGTCCTGTGGCTGTCCCAACTTCAAATAGTCACCCCTTCACCACCATGCTTAGTGACTGGCATAATATACTCTGGGTGGAATATAGTACACGCCACATTGTGGATGCGATACAGCCCGTCACTTATCGGGTGCATAGCAATGCTAATAACGCCGGTATACAGCAAAGAGAGAGCTGTTTACAGTGATAGGATATCTGGGTTTATATCTCCGGAGTCTTTCTGAAGATGACATGCGTATTGGTGGGGACATTGGGAGGGCGTTGCCCAACAGGTTGAAGCTCCAGAAGGTATCGCATTCCGGAACTATGTATATATGGGAAATGTGGCCAAACCACAGAAAATAGCAGTTTTGGAGTTTTAGCCTCAGTTTGCTTTTAGCACATACCATCCTATGTGTTTAGTTACACCAAATGTGGTGTTGTGTATTAAAGATCAAACAGCTCTACTTCAGTCTCATCTGTCCAAAGGACATTGGGCCTAATTCAGACCTGATCGTAGATGTGCTTAATTTAGCACATCTACAATCAGTCACACAGACATGCGGGGTGACGCCCAGCACAGGGCTAGTCTGCCCCACATGTCAAGCCCTTCCCCACCCAAACCCTCCGCACAAGAACAAAAGCATCGCACAACGGTGATGCTTTTGTACTTTAGGAGTAGCACCCTACCAGCGCAGATCCTGCATGCTGGCAGGGAGCTACTCGCCGCTGTGAGGGTTGCAGCGGCTGCCTGTGACATCAAGCAGCCACCGCGGTCGCCCTCTGCATGGTCCAGGGCTCCGCCCGCGCATGTGTAGTTCAGACCTGATCGTCTGCTGTGCGAAAACGCACAGCACCGATCAGGTCTGAATTAGGCACAATGTTTTAGAAGTTGTGTATTTTGTTCAAGTCAACTTCCCAAAGCCAATCTATATTGCAATGTTGCTTCATAGAGATGGTGATTTCTCCTATCTACCTCTTATTTAGGGTAGAGTAATGATCTCATCATTTCCCATATTGATGAGGCCTGTAGATACCCGAATATAGTTTGTGGACTTTGTGTTTTCTCTGTGAATCATACGATCTGATCTTTGTGTGAATTTTCCTGGGAAGTCCTCCTCAGGGAAGGTTGGCAACTGTTTTCAGTTTTCACTATTTGTAAAATCTCTTTCGCCATCTTTTATTTTTATTAAAATAATGTGAAAACAGGTGTTTTTCACATTATTTTAGTATCACAGGACTGTATGTAAGGGCAATTGGAGGAAAATGTGCTAAATTCTCCTACAAGCCCTTAAATTTGCATATTTGTAGTTAGCAGATCACATTTCCCAGACTTGTAATGGGAAATGTGATCTGTTCAAATTTACTAAAATCTAATTGTAAAAAAAATACCAGAGAGAGCCCTGCGATAATAACGCCATCTTCAGATGGTGTTGTGCAGGCTCCCTCTACCCCAGGCACACAAGTATACCCTGAGTAGTGCAAGGATATGTATTCAAATATCGCATTGAGAATTCAGCCGATTTTATCACATCCCCTTTGTCACAATTTGCTTGTAAATTCCATTATCTCTTGTACCAGATTAATAAGCAGCTACAATTGCTTTTGTGATTTTAGTGGTTGCAGATTTTGCTAAGATAGCAGAATCTGCGGCCAACTCTGAATAACCCCCTTCTTAGTCCGACATCCCCCACATGGACCCGCGAGGGGCCTCTATGGAGGCAGGGCCTAATGACTGGTGAGCCCACCTCCACCTCCAAATCTGTCAGATGCATCTCCTCCCCGGGCTTCTCCCGGAGAGGCAGAGAACAAAGTCAGAAAGTATAATGCAGAGTCAGCTGCCTTTCAATTCTCTCTACACTTACAACTGAATTATCAGTTCTCATGTAGACAGAGTTGAGCGAGGGGCATTGAGGAAGCTATTGGCTATGCAGAGTTATATGTCAGTGTAAATAGCCCGTAGCAAACCAAGCTTACACATAGGAGATGGGTGCGCCGCAAGATGCGTCCAACGGCGGCTGCGTGATGTCACAGGCAGCCGCTGCAGATGATCAGGTCTGAACTGCACATGCGGCGGCGGAGCCCTGGACCACGCAGAGGGCGGCCGCGGTGGCTGCGTGATGTCACAGGCAGCCGCTGCAATCCTCACATCGGCGAGTAGCTCCCTGCCAGCACGCAGGATCTGCGCTGGTAGGGAGCTACTCCTAAAGTACAAAAGCATCACCGCTGTGCGATACATTTTTGTTTTTATGTAAAAGCAGAGCTGGAACACATACCTTACACCCAACTCTCAATACTCAACTCTGCTTAATGCTCAAAGGGTCAAAAAAAATAGTCAAAAGCCAATGGGCGAGAGAGGCATGGGAGGATACAGGGTGTTGCAGTGATGTCTCTGGTTCCCAGTGAGCTGACAGTCTGCATTCTCCTAAATATTAGATTAGCTCACAAAATGGCTGAACATTTCCACAGTGGAGAGTTACTATTACTCGTTACACTAACAGTGATCAAGTGGTTTGCATTTCCAAAGATAACGAGGGCATGCCTCTGTGATAAGATCAGGGCAATTGTTCCAAGATCATGAGTGTCCTGATGGCTAGCTATCTAATCAGGGCATGTGACATTCAGTGACATTTTCCAAGCAGAAATATTAGAGCAGTCAAATGCCTTAACCCAGTGGTTCCCAAACTTTTGTGAGTCACGGCACCCTGGAGTGTCAGATTTTTTTTACCATTGAGCAGATGCTTGTACGCAGCACACACTTGTGCCAAGTTCCAACAGAACATTCAGTATCACCGGTAAAACAGAAATGAAAGAAGACATAGGGGGGAATGTAATTGGCAGTGAGAATCAGGAAGTGAGAGATTTTGTGAGAGTTCTCCTGTGGCAATTATTTACATGGCAAAATCAACCTGGTTTTGCCATGTAAATGATTGCCACTTTAAAAAAAATTTGATTCATTCACTTTCACATTATAAAGTAATATCCCTGATTGCCTTTTATAATGATGTTCCAATGGCAAAAAGAGGAATGGTCTAATGGAAAAAGGAAATAGTATCTCCAGTGGACCAGGGAATAATTTTTCCCTCTTTTCGGTGCTGAGATGGGCATACTGGTAACAGAAATGTATGTGAACTCTTGACAGTGAATGGTAACCAAAATGCTATTAGGTGGATGGGGTGAAGGGACTATTACTATAGTACAGTAAAACTGCCTATTTATTAATTTCTACCCCATTCTCAATGTCTTCATTATTTGCCCTTTGTATTTGTACCCGTGATAGCGGTCACATATGTACCCGTGATAGCGGTCACATATGTACCCGTGGTAGGGGTCACAGATTCAGGTTGACACTGCTAGAATTCTGCAATAATGTTCCATGGCATGGCAGGGGAGTCTATATGCATATGGCAGCAGGACATGTAGATGTGTACTGGTGATTATTATGTGCCTTTCTGTTGTTAATAGAAGACAACTGATGGAGTAGGGGCCCCAAAATGTGCCCTGGCAGCATATTGGCCTGGAATGGCTCTGTATGTAGCACACATACCAAGATTTATTACATGTGTGCAGTATTCCATTATTCAAAGGAGTGCAAGTAACGCTGTGACACGCTGAACTCATGAATAGAACTCTTGATGAAATGTTTGTAACCAGCATGTGGCATACGCAGAAACAAAAGAAAATGATATAAACAGATGTTACATCTGTGGAGGGAACTGGAGAGAAGTGATTGCCAGTCCTCCTAATAAATGTCTACATCAGCTGTAAGTACATAGATCTGGCTGTTCAGAATCCTCGTCTGTCACCTCACGATGCCTCGTTTACAGCTCTCTCTTAGAAGGCTGGCAGGAGTGTCAATGAGCTGTGACACAGTACATAGAGACAATACCTATGTGTCCTGAGAATGTGTGGGTTATTCTACCTACTGCCAGTACTTCTCTCTACGTTGGCCCAGGTGTTTCCACGCCCTGCACCGTGTAGGTACCATGATGCACCGTATAGGTACCAGAGCGTGTACATACTGTACAACAGCTTACATTACACATACATTATTCAAAGGTAGATTAATATTATCAGCAAACTAAAGTATCATTTTTTTGCATAATTTGATTTATTAGACATTATTTGTTTTGGAAATGTTGAAGTCATTTTGCAGAGTGCCACAGCGACACTGGCATTGGGTGTGCCAACAAACAGGTCCAGGACATTTTCCTGTAGCATAAATGCTGTGATTCCCGACAGAAAGCCAGGTTCTTCTAATCTCAAGAACATATGTATTACTGTTTAACTGAGACCATCACATATATAAAACTAATAACATAACCACTAACCATTTAAAGTGAGCTAAGCCTCCATGAGTACTTTTGCACCCTGGTACTAAGTGCAGGCAAGACCAAGCGTGGCTGTACCACATTGTTAATATCATGCCTCCCCACCGGGCCACCTTCCCCTCTAGATGTGCACCACCCTCAAGTGGAGCATAACTGCCTTCTTCAGCAGGTACAGCGTACTGACACCCTCCCCCTCAGCACCTCAGGTACAGCGTACAGCGTACTGACACCCTCCCCCTCAGCACCTCAGGTACAGCGTACAGCGTACTGACACCCTCCCCCTCAGCACCTCAGGTACAGCGTACAGCGTACTGACACCCTCCCCCTCAGCACCTCAGGTACAGCGTACTGACACCCTCCCCCTCAGCACCTAAGGTACAGCGTACTGACACCCTCCCCCTCAGCACCTCAGGTACAGTGTACAGCGTACTGACACCCTCCCCCTCAGCACCTCAGGTACAGCGTACAGCGTACTGACACCCTCCCCCTCAGCACCTCAGGTACAGCGTACTGACACCCTCCCCCTCAGCACCTCAGGTAGAGCGTACAGCGTACTGACACCCTCCCCCTCAGCACCTCAGGTAGAGCGTACAGCGTACTGACACCCTCCCCCCCAGCACCTCAGGTACAGCATACTGACACCCTCCCCCTCAGCACCTCAGGTACAGCGTACAGCGTACTGACACCCTCCCCCTCAGCACCTCAGGTACAGCGTACTGACACCCTCCCCCTCAGCACCTCAGGTACAGCGTACAGCGTACTGACACCCTCCCCCTCAGCACCTCAGGTACAGCGTACTGACACCCTCCCCCTCAGCACCTCAGGTACAGCGTACAGCGTACTGACACCCTCCCCCTCAGCACCTCAGGTACAGCGTACTGACACCCTCCCCCTCAGCACCTCAGGTACAGCGTACTGACACCCTCCCCCTCAGCACCTCAGGTACAGCGTACAGCGTACTGACACCCTCCCCCTCAGCACCTCAGGTAGAGCGTACAGCGTACTGACACCCTCCCCCTCAGCACCTCAGGTACAGCGTACAGCGTACTGACACCCTCCCCCTCAGCACCTCAGGTACAGCGTACTGACACCCTCCCCCTCAGCACCTCAGGTACAGCGTACTGACACCCTCCCCCTCAGCACCTCAGGTACAGCGTACAGCGTACTGACACCCTCCCCCTCAGCACCTCAGGTACAGCATACTGACACCCTCCCCCTCAGCACCTCAGGTACAGCGTACTGACACCCTCCCCCTCAGCACCTCAGGTACAGCGTACTGACACCCTCCCCCTCAGCACCTCAGGTACAGCGTACTGACACCCTCCCCCTCAGCACCTCAGGTAGAGCGTACAGCGTACTGACACCCTCCCCCTCAGCACCTCAGGTACAGCGTACTGACACCCTCCCCCTCAGCACCTCAGGTACAGCGTACTGACACCCTCCCCCTCAGCACCTCAAAACCACAACTTTTAACACTAGTAAAAAACAAATAGCAGGTAGTATGGTGACTCGCTTTGCCACCTGCAAAATGGAATTGTCCCCTTTAGTGAATAAATACAGTAAGCTCCAGTGGAGCAGGAGCTGATGTCAATCATTCAATATTCTCTGTACAACGCTGAGTAATAAGCTGGCACTATATAATTATAGAAGAATAACATTGTACATCATTCTGAATGAACATTGTGTATAGCTTGAGAGTAACATGCACTGTAGAGGCTGACATTAGGCTCAGTTTATATAAATGTTTTCGCAGCCTGGGATCACAAGCGTGTCATGTCATGACTATACAGCGCCAAAAACTATATACGTTGTAGTAACAGTTCTGTAACATTTGTAACAACTCTTAATATTAGTACTTCCCTTTTGCTTAACAAGGAAAAACAAAACATAATGACTCTATGGGCGGTATTCAAATGATAAATCACGCCCAATCTCCTTTCGAAAGTGATCCCCGTTATCGCGCATATTGCGCCCATAGTAATCAGGTTTAGCTATGAAAAGGGTTGAGCGCCCTCGCTACCCTGGGGTTAGCAAGCTGAAATTATAATGCCACGCCCGTCGGCAGAAACAGAACGGATGTGGAAGGGGGGTGAAAAGAATTGAATACCGCCCTATAGGTGCGTACACAGGAGACGACAGTTATGAACAATTTGTCTGTTTCCAATCGATCAGAACGACAAATCATTCAAATCGTCCAGTGTGTACACACTATCAAGATAGCAATGCATGCTCCCGCTGGTCGCTGGTCGTTTGTTGCTTCTTCTGATTTTTTGAACATGCAGGAAGATTTGTAAATATTGTTACCGACAGCATACTCCTGAATGTGGCCACTGACAATATCTTTGTAAGATTGCACAGTGTGTATGCACTATGGGGGTCATTACGAGTTGATCGCTCGCTAGCAGTTATTAGCAGCCGTGCAAACGTATTGTCGCCGCCCACCGGGGAGTGTGTTTTCGCTTTGCAGAAGTGCAAACGCCTGTGCAGCAGAGCGCCTGCAAAAATATTTTGTGCAAAACAAGACCAGCCCTGGACTTACTCTTCGTGTGCTTTGGAGGGTTGACTTTTGACGTCACACATCCGCCCAGCGTTCGCCCAGCCACGCCTGCGTTTTCCCCCGGCACGCCTGCGCTTTTCCAAACACTCCCTGAAAACGGTCAGTTGACACCCAGAAACGCCCCTTTCCTGTCAATCTTCTTGCGTTGTGCCGTGCGACTTAAAGCTTCGCTAGAACCTGTGCAAAACCACAAAGGTCTTTGTACCCGTACGTCGCGCGTGAGCATTGCGGTGCATACGCATGCGCAGAAATGCCGATTTTTAGCCTGATCGCTGTGCTGCGAACAACGGCAGCTAGCGATCAACTCGGAATGACCCCCCATATCGTTTTTCCAGGAATTCCATGGAAATCGTTGATGACATCACATTGTTTGCAAGTCGTCTCATGTGTACCCAGCTTATCAGCATGCAAAATCTGAAACAGTGCTGTTTAAAGCAAAGGAAATAAACATAAGAGCAGCACCCAGCCCCAGAGCTAGACAGCTTGGGCTACTTTCCTTGCAACTGGGGCGGTGTAAGTGGGTGGCATAGGCTAAGGCTGCTCTTTTAAAGCCGCCACGTCTAGGGTTTCACTCGCTGGATTTAAGGGGCAATAATATTAAAATATAAAATATGCCTGATTTTGTATTTAATAATATTGCGCCTTTAAAATAAATCCAGCAGCTGAATGTGTAGAAGACACGATGGCTTTGAATAATGGGGGTCATTCCGAGTTGATCGCTCGCTGCCGTTTTTCGTAGCGCAGCGATCAAGTGAATAAGTGGCAATTCTGCGAATGCGCATGGTACGGTGCGCATGCCCTAAGTACTTTCACACAAAACTTCGTAGTTTTACCCAAGCTCGAGCAACGATATTCCAACTTTTTCAAGCCCTCCGAAAAATAGGATTTGTCGAACTCTTGAGAAATAGGCTTCAGTTTTGGCGATGACCTCCTCGTTCAGTGCGAATCTCTTTCCACCTACCCATTTTTTCATGTTTGGAAACAGGAAGAAGTTGCAGGGGCACAAATCTGGAGAATTCGGCGGATGCGGCAGCAAATCGTAGCCCAATTACACCAATTTCGCTGTGGCGACGTGGGATGAGTGTTCTGGAGCATTGTTGTGGTGGAACAGCACTTTTTTCTTTGCCAAGTTGGGCTGTTTTCTCTTCAATGAGCATAATACTGCCCTGTGATCGTTCTTCCCTTTTCCAAATAGTCGATGAAGATTATGCCTTTTGAATCCTTTTGAAGAAAACGGTGGCCATGACCTTTCCGGCCGATGGAACAATCTTCACCTTCTTTGGTGCACGTTCGCCGGGTGTAGTCCACTGTTTAGCGATGGATCCATGTTTCATCAACAGTCACGAAACAGCGTAGAAACTCCTTCAGATTGCACTTAAACAGGTCCAAACACTGCTTCGAAGTGATCATTTGATTCCTCTTGTTGTCCACAGTGAGCAAACGTGGCACCCATCTTCCTGATGGCTTTGGCATGCCCAAATGTTCATGTAGGATATTCTGTACACGTTCAAATGAGATGCCTACGATCTCAACAATCTCTATGATCTTCACTCGACAGTCTGCCAATATGAAATCATGGCTTTTGTTGACCATTTCATCCGTAGTCACCTCAGTTGGGCGCTCTTCATCGAGGACAGATGTACGACCATGCTTGAATTTATTGAACCAATATCTGCTGGTTGTCATCGAAGTTGAAAGGTCCCCATAAACGGCTTCTAACTTTTCTTTGATTTCCTCACACCGATCGATACTGCACTTTCTCCATAGTTAGAAAAAACTCAAACTTACTCATTTTCAACAGCTACCAAAACAAAAGTACACAATGAATTTATCTGAAATTCTGACAGTCGTTGTTTGACAGATGACCCTAAACAATGATATACAGGTTTGATGTCAGTGGCGCCATCTGTCTTCAAACACGGATACTTATCAATTACCCCTCGTACATATATGTGCAGACACAGAGATGCATCTGTATTTTAGGAATCTTTTGCACCAGGTATGGCGCTGGTGTACTGTAAGTGCGTGCTGATAATGATTTCATGTTGGCGAATGTCCACATTTAGTTCTGTACACGCATTACTGGTTCAATTGGGCCTCACTTGTGTGCAACGCTACATTAGCCCCGCAATTTCTAAACTTGAATTGACCAACCGCAAACCCTTGTAAATCATTTTATTAAATATAAAAAAAGTCTTCTTTCTGGTCTATCCCAGTTTAAATGCAAAATTACATATTTTGGTTTTTTTATTCAAGTAATCCATCACAGTCAAAATCAGAAAAATCCCTGTTAAAAATATTAGCCCACCTGCATACTAGCACTGACTATTACAGGACTGATTAGAGGTCATTCAGCCTGGGACTGATTTTCACTGACAGCCAGCCACAAGCGGACATGCTTGGCGTTTGCTCACAGTTTAGGGAAGTGATTGTTTAACTGTGGTCAGGCAGGGCCAGATTAAGATTTGGGGAGGGGGGGTAACCTACTTGTGGGGGACCCAAATAAAATAAAATATGCTAGTGACGTTATTACAAATGTATTAAACACACTGTAGTGTCCCCAGTTCAACATATGTCGCAGTATACCCGTGTTGGTGATGTACCTATGTGTTTATGTTTATGGGGGGCGGAGTCCCAGGCAGTTGCTCCGGTTGCCCTGTTATGAATCCTGCTCTGTGGTTAGGACCACATATATAGAAATAAGGAGACAAAAATATATATTTTTTTAATAAAACGGTGATCCAGGATTTTGGGAAGCCTTTTATGTATGTTATGCAATTAATGTTTACTGCATACTTGCCTACTTTTTTGCTGCTCCCTCTGGGAGGGAAAAAAAGAAGAAGAGAGAGCGCAAGCAGACTACATGTACATTTGAACACATTTATTCATAAAATAAGTTAAATCACAATCAGTTAAAAAGTGACATTAGTTAGAACTAATAATATATTCAATTCAACAAAGAATCCACACTCGGCATATGATATATAATAGTCCCACAGTACTAGTGCACTAGTAAATGATGCAATATTCGGTATACGTTCTTTGTTAGAACCAATGATCCATCAGTCTGGTGTGATTAATGGTGGCTGATAATTTGATATGCAAATTTTTAAAAAAATATATAGCACTTTAGAAACAGTTCCAAAATGAATGTTTTCCTTTATTCTATATAGTAGTGATATTCTTGCTATTGGATAAACCGGTTTGGTAAAGATATCATACTGGAATTAGGTGAAGTAAAGTGCATGAGCTCCGTCTGTCACTCTCTCACTGTGACTAGTATCCGGAGCTGAATTGCTTACCGCTTCCACAGATGTCCCAGCGGTACTGACCATGAACCGGGCGCCGCTCTTTCTAGCGGCTCGACCTCCCGTTCTCCTGCCGGACCAGTATGGCAGGATATCTCTTTCACTGCCGCCTCCAAAACGGATCGCTGGTGCTCCAGATGATTTGAGCACTGTAGAATGAATCAAATGAAAGCCACGGTCCCCGTATAGCAAGCGGGACCAATGCAGGTGGCTACGGAGCTGGTCAATCAATTCTGGCAGAGATTGAGGGTATAGAATAAATAAACTCGTAGGACTGACGAGTGCCTGGATCCTTTGAGCCCTGACGCGTTTCTCGACCGACAACACTGGTCGTTTCCTCAGAGGGTTGAAGTAATTGTGCTCTCCTAGGTCTCCATATTTAAAGGGAAACCAATTAAATCATTAGTATAAGCACCTGTAGAGCTCCTGTCACATTCATTCTCAGGAGTATGTGTGTATGAAATCACCAGAAATCTACCCTCTGGGAGGGAGCAGCCAAGTCACATAGGAGGGGGGCGTGGAGGAGGTGGCACGGGGGCGTGGTGATTTAATTGTGTCATCGTAGCCCCGCCCACCACTTTTCAATGCCCATTTACTGGCATTGTGAAGTGGGGGGTGGGGCTACGATGACGCAATTTAGCGCGAATCGTGTCATCGCCCTGCCCGCTTCTCCTCTGTGACGGGATGCGCAAGGAGCGGGTGACGTGCACGTGGGGGTGCGGCGGGGGTGCAGCGTGATGCGGGAGACTTGCCCACTTCCCCGGGGGGCCGGGAGTGACACCCAATGTTCGGGAGCCTCCCGGTCTTTCCTTGAGAGTAGGCAAATATGGTTTACTATAAAATTGTATCTGTGTGTTTGAAATTGAATTTCAGAATCAGTAGAATCAATTCTTCTATCTCTAATTTCTACTTTGTTTTATTAGTTTTACTAACAAATCTTAGTTGTCTTGGTCCAGAAGGCGCAACGTCTGCAAAGACTCAAAGGTCAGAATAATTGTTGGATTTTCAGTGATTTAATTGTTCAAAATATGTTTCTGTTCAGCATTAGGCTCCATCCAAACAGCCTCTGGAAATTTGCATTAATTATGGTGAAGGGGAATCAGTATTGAGCTGTTGGTTCTAAGGACAGATATCATTAATTACAAGGATGCAGATGCCTGATATTGAGGTCACCTGAGCACATGGCGGCGAGGTCGTGGAATAGTACACAGTACACATCAAAATGACATAAAAAAGCAATGCATAAAGGATTGTTGACATACAGTACAGCCAAGGATTGTTGACATACAGACGCTGTCACTACCAACACAAGCTGACTACTAAGTGTTTTTCCACACATGAGAAATATATTTGTCACATCATGTACTCATGATATGACTTGTCACCAGTGATATTATAAAGTGTTATATGTTTGGATTTAAGGAAAAAAATCTTTAATATACCACAGTGGGGCCTGTTTACAGAACTAGCAAATGTCAACAACCATGATATTTTAATAATACTGTATACTGCACTGCAGCTGTTAAGGTTGAGTTACTGCTCACCGTTCAGGTCTTTGCTTTATAAGATTGTAAGGAGCCTATACAGTATATCCTTATTTTCCAAGACCAGAAAAAACTTTCAGGAGAAAGCATAACAATATTCTAAAGCCATGGGGCCTGTTTATTCAACGAGTGATAAAACTCATAGGGTTGGATTCAAATGTATGTCCCCCACGTGCGCTCACGTTCGTGCCTGCTGGCAGCTTTGCGCGCCTAAATGGATCAGCAAGATAAGTGGGCGTATTTTAATATCGCCCGCAATCTCCCGTCCCTTTAGACAGGAGATCGGGAGTGCGATATCATTTGAATTCCCCCCCCTTGTGTATGATGAATGGTGCTCCAGCCAATCAGCTCCCAACTGAACAATTGACAGTTAGGAGGTTAACACATGACAGTTATGAGCTGATTGTCTGGAACACCATTTATCATATGCAACGAGTTTTACCATCCATAATTAGTTTTATAACTCGTTGATAAATGAGCCCCCATGTTACAGCATTTGCAGCCTTTTCAAATGGTTGATCACAAGGTTCCGGTATTCAAATCACAAGGTTACGGTATTTGGATCAAGGACAAGGGATCCTCTAGCAGCGTTTGTGGACACACTGGCAATTCCATGGAACTTTTGGCTGCCATACATGTTCCCCCCGGAGTGTCACTCCTGCCCAGTGTACTGCGGAAGTTCAAACAAGAAAGAGTAATACTACCTCTAGTCACTCCAGCGTGGCCCAGACGGCATTGGTTCTCAAAACTGCAGGGTCTCTCGATAAAACTTCTACTTCCTCAACACCCAGACCTCCTCGTTCAGGGCCCTTGTGTCTACCCGGACCTGGCCAGACTGGCTTTGATGGCGTGGCTCTTGAAGCTTCACTCCTGAGGGCCAAGCTATTCTCTAAGGCGGTTTATCAAACTATGTTGAAAGCCCGTAAACCGCCTTCTGCACGGATTTATCATAGGGTCTGGAATTCTTACTTCACCTGGAGTGCTGTTAAGAAGTATGATGCATATACTTTCAAACTTCCAGACTTTTGGCTTTTTTGCAACAGGGCCTGGACCTAGGCGTTCGTCTGGCCTCCCTCAAGGTTCATATTTCTCTTACGTCCTAGAGGATGATGGGGTCCATATTAGTTTAATATAAGAGTTTAATAGTGTGGGCTGGCTCCTCCTTCTATGCCCCTCCAACGAGACTCAGTTTAGAAAATGTGCCCAGAGGAGCCGGTCACAGCTAGGGAAGCTCTTAGGAGTTTTCTAGTTTTATTGTTTTCTAAGAGTTGTTAGGTACAGGAAGGCTGCTGGCAACAGCCTTCCTGCTTCATGGGACTTAGGGGGGAGTAGGATCTAACTCTCTAAGTTAATGGTTCTCTATCTCCGCTGACAGGACACTGAGCTCCTGAGGGGGCTGATTGCAAGCACACGAGGCGACCTCTCACTCCCGCAGCACGGCCACCACCCCCTAACAGAGCCAGAAGAAAGAAGAGTGGTGAGTTCAGCGCCGGCGGCCCGGTTAGTGGGTCGCCAGCGGGAATAGCGGCACAAGGGTGGGAGCGCAGCTCTGACAGGCTGCGCTCCATGAAGGCTCAGCAACATTGTTATGTAGACGCGGCTGAGGGCATCCTGGGCCAGCGCGGTCACCCTACACTGGCAAAACAGCTAACAGGTGCTAATCCCGCTGTTAGCACTAAACACCTCAGGCCAGTATAATCTTCTTATTTGCGGGAAGCTGCGCACCATTGCAGGGGGCGGGGCTTCTCCTCAGAGCGGATCCGGCACTCACCAGCGCCATTTTCTCCCTGCAGAATGCTGAAGTACGCTGACAGGGAGTGCTGACCATCCACCTGACTCCAGTTACTGCGGTACCAGGGTGTTATAGACGGGGGGGAGTGTGTAATTAGTACTATTCAACCTATTAAGGTTGAATAGTCAGCGCCGGGCTTTTATCCTAATAACTGCACAGGGGCGCTGTGTGGCTGGCTCCTTATACTCTGTGACTCTCTGAAGGTACTCTGGGGGAAACTGTGTCTGACATTTTCCGGTATGTGTGTGTGAGTGTGTATCCACATTACCATGTCTAAGGGCTCTGTATCATGTACTGCAGAGTGTGTATCTTCCCCTAAAAAGTCTATCCCTTGTACTCAGGATTGCTTTCCCAACCTGCCGAATCCGAACCCGCATGGGTGGATTCTTTAAGGGGAATGATGTCACAGATTTCATCAAGGATGTCACATAATGAGAAAGAGACGCAGTTTTTGAGAAAGTCCGTGGAGGGTTTGCAGCAATCAGCTCATACTCCCTCAAATGTCCCACCTACATAACCTAAAAAATGTACACTTGCCCAAATAATGCAAGTTGACACTGATACCCACTCTGATACATGGGACGGTGATGGAGATATGCAGGTGGGGGATGCATCCCTTGCAAAGGGGGTGCAGTTGATGATTGAAGCCATTAGGGATGTTTTGCATATTACTGAGAAGGTACCTGAGCCGGAAGCGGTATCTTATTTTACGGAAAATAAGAAATCCTCCCTCACCTTCCCTGCTTCTAAAGAGCTGAACTCTTTATTTGAAAAATCCTGGGAAACCCCAGAGAAAAAAAATCCAGATCCCGAAAAGAATTCTCATTGCTTTTCCTTTCCCTGAGGAGGATAGAAAGAAATGGGAAAACCCACCAATTGCATCTGTATCTAGGTTGTCTAAAAAGGTGGTTTTACCTGTTCCTGGTTCAACCGCCCTAAAGGAACCGGACTACACTCAAATCTCTATACACTGCTACAGGCGTGGCTTTAAGGCCCACTATTGCTTGTGCATGGATTTCTAAAGCCATAGTAAAGTGGTCAGGCACATTACTAAAGGACTTAGATACTATGGATAGGTGTGACATTGATTTGTTTTTGCGTCACATACAGGATTCTGCTGGGTTCATGGTGGAGGCCATGAAAGACCTTGGAATGCTGAATGCGAGGGCTACTTCCATGGCGGTCTCAGCACGCAGAGGACTCTGGCTACGCCAATGGACTGTGGATGCAGAATCTAAGAAAAGTGTGGAGAACCTACCCTTCACAGGTCAGGCTTTGTTTGGGGATGCATTGGATGCGTGGATTTCCACGGCAACTGCGGGTAAGTCAACGTTTCTCCCCTCAGCAGCTCCACCGACTAGGAAATCTTATCCTACGTCCACACTGCAGTCCTTTCGGACCGCAAAATAAAAAAAATCCAAATCCCCTTCCACCTTCTTTAGGGGTGGTCGGGGAAAATCCAAAAAACCTGCACCAACAGGTTCTCAGGAACAGAAACCAGGTTCTGTTTCCTCAAAATCTTCAGCATGATGGTGGACCTTCCAGCCTGGAGATCGGGCAGGTGGGAGCGAGACTAAAAAATTTCAGTCACATCTGGGCGTCATCATGCCTAGACCCCTGGGTGACAGACATTTTTACCCAGGGCTACAGACTGGAGTTTCAGGAACTCCCACCTCACAGATTCTTCAAATCAGGCTTACCAATTTCACTGACAGAAAGTACTATCCTACAGGAAGCCATTCAAAAATTGGTCCGAACAGATGTTATTGTCCCAGTTTCACCTCATCTACACCACAAGGGTTATTACTCAAACCTGTTTGTGGTGCCGAAACCGGATGGTTCGGTAAGGCCGATTTTAAACCTAAAGTCATTGAACCCCTACTTAAGGGAATTCAAATTCAAGATGGAGTCTCTGAGAGTAGTGATCTCAGGTCTGGAGGAGGGGGAATTCCTAGTATCCCTCGATACCTTCACATTCTGATCTGGCCGCCTCACCAGGCTTATCTCAGATTTGCGCTGCTGGATTGTAACTATCAGTTCCAGGCACTGCATTTTGGTCTCTCCACAGCACCGAGGGTGTTCACCAAGGTACTGGCAGAGATGATGCTACTCCTCCGCAGACAAGGAGTGAACATAATTCCATATCTGGACGATCTGCTGATAAAAGCATCGTCCATGGAGAGGTTGTTGCAGAGTATTGCTCTCTCAACTCGACTTCTCCAGGATCATGGGTGGATCCTGAACCTTCCAAAGTCACATTTGGAACTGACAAGGAGACTACCCTTCCTAGGGATGATACTTGACACGGAAGTGCAGAGGGTGTTTCTACCGTTGGAGAAAGCATTGGTGATCCAATCAATGGTTCGGGACGTCCTGAAGCAAGCCCATGTTTCGGTTCATTAGTGCATTCGCCTTCTGGGGAAAATGGTAGCCTCCTACGAGGCTCTTCAGTACGTAAGGTTCCATGTGCGGTCATTCCAGCTAGATCTCCTAGACAAATGGTTGGGATCACACCTTCACATGCACCAGCGAATACGCCTGTCGCCGAAAGCCAGAATTTCGCTCCTATGGTGGCTGCAAACTTCTCACCTTCTGGAAGGCCGCAGGTTCAGGATTCATAATTGGATCCTTCTAACCATGGATGCAAGTCTCAGAGGTTGGGGAGCGGTCACCCAAGGAGAAAAGTTCCAAGGAAAGTGGTCAAGTCTGGAGTCCATACTTCCGATAAAGATTCTGGAACTAAGGGCCATATACAACGGCATTCTACAAGCGGCATATCTTCTTCAAGATCGGGCCACACAGGTTCAGTTGGACAACGTCACAGCAGTGTCCTACATAAACAGACAGGGCGGAACGAAGAGCAGAGCTGCAATGTCAGAGGTAACAATAATCAACCTCTCGGAAGAAAGACACGCGGTGACGCTGTCAGCAATCTTCATTCCGGGAGTGGACAACTGGGAAGCGGACTTCCTCAGCAGACACGATCTCCATCCAGGAGAATGGGGCCTCCACCCAGAGGTGTTCGCAGACGTGACAAGACGTTGGGGTGTACCTCAGGTAGACATGATGGCCTTTCGCCTCAACAAGAAGCATTGGAGGTACTGTTCCTGTTCGAGAGACCCACAGGCAGTGGCAGTGGACGCACTGGTAACTCCATGGGTGTTCCAGTCAGTGTATGTGTTCCCTGCACTTCCACTCATCCTAAGGATTTTCAAACTAATAAAAAGAACAAGAGTTCAGACGATCCATATTGCTCCAAACTGGCCAAGGAGGGCTTGGTACGCGGATCTTCTGGAATTACTACTGGAAGATTCGAGGCCTCTTCCTCTTCGCGAGGACCTTCTGCTACATGGGCCGTTCGCCTATCAAGACTTACCGCGCCTACGTTTGACGGCAAGGAGGTTGAACGCCAGATATTAGCTTGGAAGGGCATGCCAAAAAAGGTCATTCCTACCCTGATCCAAGCTAGGAAGGGAGTTACATCTAAACATTACCATCGGATTTGGAAAAAGTATGTGTCTTGGTGTGAATCCAAGAAGTTTCAAACGGTGGAGTTTCAACTGTGACGATTTCTCCTCTTTCTGCAAGCAGGTGTGGATGTGGGCCTACGCTTGGGCTCCATAAAGGTCCAGATTTCGGCCTTGTCCATTTTCTTTCAGAAACAATTGGCTGCCCTCCCTAAAGTTCGGACATTCTTGAAAGGGCTTCTGCACATCCAACCACCCTTTGTGCCTCCCACGGCACCTTGGGATCTTAACGTGGTGCTGCAGTTCCTGCAATCGGATTGTTTCATACCTTTGCAGGAGGTGGACGTCATGTTTCTAACTTGGAAGGCGGTCACACTGTTGGAATTAGCATCTGCTAGACGTGTGTCAGAATTGGGGGCATTGTCATGCAAGAGTCCCTACTTGATTTTTCATGAAGATAGAGCTGAGCTTAGAACGTGTCAGCAATTTCTTCCGAAGGTAGTGTCAGCTTTTCATATCATCCAACCTATTGTGGTGCCAGTGGCTGCTGACTCCTCAATTACTTCAAAGTCCTTGGATGTGGTAAGGGCTTTGAAAATTTATGTGAAGAGAACTTCTTGTCACAGGAATTCGGATGCTTTATTTGTCCTTTATGATCCTAACAAGGATGGGTGTCCTGCTTCTAAGCAGACTATTTCTCGCTGGATCAGGTTCACTATTCAGCATGCTTATTCTACGGCAGACTTGCAGTGTCCAAAATCTGTTAAGGCCCACTTTACTCGTAAAGTGGGTTCTTCCTGGGCGGCTGCCCAGGGTGTCTCGGCTTTACAGCTTTGCCGAGCAGCTACTTGGTCAGGGTCGAACACGTTTGCTAATTTCTACAAGTTGGATACTTTGGCGTCTGAGGACCTAAAGTTTGGTCAATCTGTTCTGCAGGAACCTCAGCATTCTCCCTCCCGTACTGGGAGCTTTGGCACATCCCCATGGTACTAATATGGACCCCAGCATCCTCTAGGACGTAAGAGAAAATAGGATTTTAATTACCTACCGGTAAATCCTTTTCTCGTAGTCCGTAGAGGATGCTGGGCGCCCGCCCAGTGCTTCGTATTCCTGCATTGTTACTTGGTTCAGTATTGTTGTTTCAGCCGTTACTGAATTGTTCCAAGTTGGTTAGCTTGGCTTTCCTTTTTGTTATGTGTGAGCTGGTGTGAATCTCACCACTATCTGTGTATTTCCTTCTCTCGAAGAATGTCCGTCTCCTCTGGCACAGTTTCTAGACTGAGTCTGGCAGGAGGGGCATAGAGGGAGGAGCCAGCCCACACTATTAAACTCTTAAAGTGCCAATGGCTCCCAAAGGACCTGTCTATACCAATGGTACTAATATGGACCCCAGCATCCTCTATGGACTACGGGAAAAGGATTTACCGGTAGGTAATTAAAATCCTATTTTCTGCCTTGTCGGTGTGGTTTCAGAGGAAAATTGCATCTTTCCCTGACGTTCATACTTTCACTCAGGGTATTTTATGGATTCAACCTCCTTATGTCCCTCAGGTGGCTCCATGGGATCTGTCTGTTGTTTTGAATGCCCTACAAGAGTCTCCATTTTAACCTCTTGAGTCTGTGGACCTTAAACATCTAACGCTTAAGGTCTTGTTTCTGCTGGCTATTGCCTTTGCTAGGAGGGTGTCCGACTTAGGCGCTTTGTCCTGTCGTCCACCCTTTCTGATTTTTCACCGTGACCAGGCAATTCTTCGAACTCGCCCTGGTTATCTATCTAAGGTGGTATCATCTTTTCACCTTAACCAAGAGATTGTGGTTCCGGCCTTTATCTGTTCTGGTTTGTCCTCCAAAGAGCGGTCTTTGGATGTAGTACTTTACGTATAGAACACAAAAACAAATAAAAATTTTTTAAAACAAAAAGTTTTAACAGGAGGCGTTGTCCAGTCATGATAAATAATTAAAATATATTTATTTTACAAACAACACATATCTGGCCATTTAGAATAAAAGATAAAATAAACAGTATAATAAAATTGTGATCCAATGATCACCAATGTATAGCATCCGATGTTAGTGCATCAATAAAGGCATGCAATCTCTCTTACTGCCGGCATTAGTCATTCATAATTGTTAGTATGTTAATATATTAATACAGCTGTCCACTTGAACTTGGATCCAATACAGTCAATACATTGCCTCAGATGTTGCTATTGGTTTCACTCCTACCTCCCTTATATAGCAAAATGATGGGGGCTTTTACAAGTTGGAGTCCATAAGTAACTGGCGCAATGAAGGATCCAAATGAAGATTTTGTATAAGCTAAAAGCGCTCCCTGAGGATACTTGCTTTCAGCAGCTGTTGATCCAGCAAGACAGTGTCCACAGATAGATTAAAGTGCAAGTGTGCGGTGTCCAGCAGCGGTTGCAGCCTAACCACGTGACGCGTTTCCCCGCCTCTCCGCTTCCGGGTATTCGGCGGCTTCCTCAGACGTGAATGTCTCAGGGAGCGCTCCCTTTTAGCTTATACAAAATCTTCATTTGGATCCTTCATTGCACCAGTTACTTTTGGACTCCAACTTGTAAAAGCCCCCATAATTTTGCTATATAAGGGAGGTAGGAGTGAAACCAATAGCAACATCTGAGGCAATGTATTGACTGTATTGGATCCAAGTTCAAGTGGACAGCTGTATTAATATATTAACATACTAACAATTATGAATGACTAATGCCGGCAGTAAGAGAGATTGCATGCCTTTATTGATGCACTAACATCGGATGCTATACATTGGTGATCATTGGATCACAATTTTATTATACTGTTTATTTTATCTTTTATTCTAAATGGCCAGATATGTGTTGTTTGTAAAATAAATATATTTTAATTATTTATCACGACTGGACAGCGCCTCCTGTTAAAACTTTTTGTTTTAAAAAAAATATTTTTGTTTTTGTGTTCAGAAATTAGGGTCTATGCAATAGCCCTTTTTCCAGGAGGCTGCAGCCCAGTTTTAGGTATACGTTTGTCAGTGGTAATTTGATCAGGCGCCAAGTATATTATGTTTTTTTTCCGTATAGAAGACTGCCTCCCTCAGGATGTCAGATACCCATTTTGTACTTTTTGGTTTTCACAAACGTGGCTGGCCTGCGAATAAGCAAACCTTGGCCAGATGTATTAGAATGGTGATTGCACAAGCCTATGTGCAGGCTGGTCTTCCAGCTCCTGCTGCTATCAAAGCCCATTCTACCCAGTCTGTTGGACCTTCTTGGGCGGCCCGCCGAGGCGCGTCCGCTGAACAATTGTGCAAGGCGGCTACGTTGTCCTCAGTGAACTCGTTCATAAGGTTCTATGGCTTTGATACTTCCGCCTCCCAGGATGCTTCCTTTGGACGCCGGGTTCTTGTACCCGCTACAGTGCGTCCCCTCCCATGAGGAACTGCTTTAGGACATCCCCGATGTTATTCCCAGTGGAATACCAGTGTACCCCGCTGCAGAAAAGGAGATTTATGGTAAACTTATCATAGTTAAATCTCTTTCTGCGAGGTAAACTGGGTTCCACAGGGCGCCCACCCTGACACTCTTAGTTTTAGGGTTTGTATGGCATTAGCCGCTAGTCCCTTCTCCTGTCGTGAGAATGTGGTTCTATGTGACTTTCATCTACCGTCTCTTTTGCCTGCTACTGCATTGGACTGGTTAACGAAACTGAGCTCCAGTGCCTGGAGGCGGGGGTTATAGAGGAGGCGGTGCAATGCATCCTGGGAACAGTCAAAGCTTTAGCATGTTGGTGCCACGGATCAAGATCCAACTCTACACCCCGATGTTAACCCCTGTGGAATCCAGTGTACCTTGCAGAAAGTGATTTAACTATGGTAAGTCTACCATAAATCTTTTTTTATACAAAGGATTTCACACTGAGCCATTTGAAGAGGTATCAAATGGTAGACAAATGTGAGTGATCACCCACATCTCCTCTCTGTGCTTTTGCTGGGAAAAGTAGGTAAGTATACTATGAAGTAAAAATACATGTTTAGTAACAAACACACATCAGAACAAGAAAAGCCAATCAACAGATTTCAAGAAAGTAGAAACAAATTTATTTTATTTTTGAATATTTTATTCCCATTTATTTTTTAATAATAATGATAATAAAATGATAATAAAAAGAAAGCCCAAGCCTGGAGATCACTCAGATGCACAGACAATATTTTGATATTTAAATTGGGGCAATAATTGATTTTCTGTCACCAGCGATAGGAAATCAGGCTGTTTGGCGCAGATTGATAAATAGGATCATTGGTATTGGAGTGTAGGACATTAACATGGGCTGTTACATTATCCTGTGACTCAGGTATTTGAAACATTATGGCCTTTCAGGCGTATTATGACAGGAGACCCAAGAGCCTCTATCTCCCAGGAAGCCTCCCAGAAAGAGTAAATGTCAGATGTCAGCAGTCCTGAAATAGGAGACCCTTCTTAATGTGTAATACATTCATGGCAGCTGACCTCTTCTCAACACAAGAATGATCAAACAAAGAGGCTTTATTTATTAGGGGGAAAATATATCCTGTTTATTAGTGTAGTATATATTAAGTTGGGTTTTCGAGTATTTGTATTTTTTTGGAGGGGTGGTGGTTGGAGCGGTTCAAAAAAAGGGGCATATATGACATCCTACCTCTTTCATTTTACCCACCTTGCCCCCATTAAAACATTTGTTCCTTTTTCTTTAACTATAATAAAATAACATACAGAATCTGAATACATCATAAACATGCTACACAATTTACATGCTGTGAACAAACAGGATCCTGTGGCCACAACGTATTAGAAGACAAAGAGGTCTATTTACTAAGCCTTGGATGAAGTGGACAGTTGCTAACTGTCATTTTTCAAACCCATCTGTGACATGGCAGTTAGGCGCTGATTAGCTGGTACTTTATCTCTGTCCACTTTATCTCCATCCAAAGCTTAGTAAATAGACCCCACAGTCAGATGCCACTTCTACCTACATAATTTTAGTATTAGCAATGTCCTCACTCATTCTAACTTAAAATGGCTGCCCTGAGTCAAATCTAGGAGATCACTTACCCTGAGATGCAAAGTAAAGAGAAAATGCTAACATGCTTTCTATTATAATTGGGTAAAACTACTGTAGGTTAATAAATGTATTTGTGATGAAATTACACTATGGGGTAAATTCAATACCTATCGGGTTTTGTCCGTTCCCGACAGGTTTTGCATGTTCCCGACAATGGCAATCCGACTTTCTTTAAAGTCGGATTGACATTGTCGGAAACGGGGCTAAAACCTGACAGGTTTGGCCGTGCTTCTGACAGACAACGTGGTTTCCGGCAATCCACGTGGTTTCCGACAAGTAAGGAATTCCCGACTTGTCGGAAAAAATCAGCCGACATTGAATAGGTCGGAGCCCCATCCGACCTAAACCTGTCGGAAACTGCCTTCTTTCTGACAAGAATGCAGTTTCTGACAGGTATTGAATACACCCCTATGTATAAAATAAATGTAAATGAAAAAACTTTTTTTCCACGGTAATCTCAAAAATACCTGTCAAACATCAATATGAAATTTGTCAGGGCATAAAAAAATAGTCAAAATAAAGTTATTCAGCCATTCACATATTACTATTACTGTACAGTAAACAAAGCATAGTATAAAAACAAACTCTAGTTTTAAAATATAGATAATACATACAGGTATATAGGGTTAATAAACTGTGATCCATCATGTTATTATAAACTGACTGTTCTATTTCCTTTCTTTACGTCATACAACCCTAATCCAGTGTGTTTCAAATTTACTTTGTATGTATATTTAATGCCAGCAGACTGTTCCATTACATTAGCACAGGGACGGATGTTTTGACTTTGAAGATCTTTAACAAATACAGTATTCTGCGAGTTTAAATCTTGGGCTTTACCTTTATTAAGCTTTCTCAAATGAAAAAAAAATGAAAACTCATAATAGTTTTTTATTTTGCAAGAAAAGCTTAAATGTTTTAGCTCTCAGTTGTTTCGCTCATACATGGTTCACTGAACTTCAACACGTCTGGCAATCATGCTTCTGTCTGACATCCGTGACAGGTTTTCTGGGTTCAGATTCACCACTAGAAAGAGGATGACTTAGTAATGATTCTCAAGCACAAAAGGCTTTTAACAATCTATAGTCACAGTTCTAAAATAGATTGTCGGTGGTTAGCCTCCGTACAGGTCTTTGTGGTAAAAAAAAAAAAAAAATATCGACTCTATTCTCACTACGGTCTGTCTGAGAGTGTTCACCAGTCATTGTGTTAGAAATTGCCTCCTTGTTTTCCTTCTTTTGGAAATATGTGTATACTGATGTAACAATATAATATGTCTTCACATCTTGTGAAACCACCTGTTTTCTAGAACAATGAAAGTGAGATATCTATTTATCATGTAGAGAACAGTCCTAAATCAGTCTTTAATCAAGCAAAAAATTTTGTTTTCTCCGGAGATAGAGCATCTCCCTATGGGGTCTGTTCATTATGAGCATGCCAAAAGCCCCACGTAATTTACAGTATTTGTTTTACTCACGGAGAAGAATGCTTCATATACTTTAACTTTATTCAAATTATTAATTATTTCTTTTCTATTTTTATTTTTGCTGAAATTACTAATGGAAGTGCTGGCTCCCAGTCCAGCACACGTCTGTGTTTGTGTACTGTGTGTTTGATAATTGTGTTTGGCCTGTACCATTTCCAGTGTTCATATTCAATATCCAAATAGTAATGTGCCAGTATGTTTTTATTTAAAGGTTAGCATTATAGGCTCATGTTCAGTTGGATGCAAACTGAATTTTGCTACACGTCTTACTTCTGTGCATGCATACAAAGCACTACTTATGTGTTCAGCCATATAAACAGTCTGTTCCATCTTGCATATATGAGTGCTTGTAGCAGATCTGGGGAAGCAGCAGGCGTGTAATCTTGGTTAAAGTACAGTATGGAAGTTTTGGACGTTCAACCCATGGAGACTGTGATGCAGAAGCAGATGTGTCTGTCAAGTGACGGGAAACTTGTGGGTGGTAGACCCTTGGTGCAAGTTATAATGATTGGCCACAGCGTCTTATTTGCTGACTACGTGCTAAACTTTCTTACTAGCTAAATAAACATCACAATTTACCGTCCGTGTTAAACCGGCAGTGTAATTACAGGCAAATTAGGCCAAGTTCTGCCATTAGCAAAATCTTACAAAATCCAAGATTTAAAAATAAATAAATCAGACATTTACCCCAAAATCACGTTAGCTAACTGAAGGAAGATTCATATTTATTTGGTAAAGAAAAGGCATCAGGCACTTGTTTTTAATTGCATATAAGTAATTGATACCACGTTCACACCGCACAAATAACCCGGTATATTGCGACACTGTGTGAAAGGGGTCACTCCTGACCCGGAATTTCAACCCGGGAATAAAGAAGGGTTATTCCCGGGTTTAAAAGCGGGTCAGGTGCAGTGTAAACAGGTTGCCGGTTCACATTATAGGCAGAAGTGGCGTGGAGATGATCTCTCCCAACGTCACCTCCGCACCCGCCCCTGATGCCGCAGCCATTCCCCGTCCCCAATGGCATATTGCCAGGTCGGGAAGCCAGTGTGTAAGAGTCCAATGCCGGGTCGCATCCGTGAAGGACCCTTTTCCAATTCCCGGGTACGACCCGGCATTGCGATGTGAAAGGGGTATTAGGCTTTTATTTTGGAACGCTGTCTATCTGGGGTGTGGTATTGAAAGTCGACAGTAACTAGGTCGGCAATGTCTAGGTCGACCACTATTGGTCGACAGTAACTAGGTCGACTGGGTGTCTAGGTCGACAGGATCTTTAGGTCGACATGTTCTAGGTCGACAGGTCAAAAGGTCGACATGAGTTTTTAATGTTATTTTGGTGTCGTTTTCTTTGTAGAGTGACCGGGAACCCCTATTAGTGCACCACGTCCCCTCGCATGGCTCGCTTCGCTCGCCATGCTTCGGGCATGGTGCCTTCGCTTCGCTCGGCACAGATTACCGTTCCAATCGTAGTCCACGTGGATCGTTAAGTATGAAAAGGTTCAAAAAAAGAAAAAAATTGTGAAAAACTCATGTCGACCTTTTGACCTGTCGACCTAGAACATGTCGACCTAAAGACCCTGTCGACCTAGACACCCTGTCGACCTAGTTACTGTCGACCAATAGTGGTCGACCTAGACATTGTCGACCTAGTTACTGTCGACTTTCAGTCCGGATCCCGTCTATCTGTAGTTGTTTAAATGTTCAATGCTATTGTACTTTTTGACTTTTTATTAATTACACAGTCAAGACACATTTATATGATAACACAGGTACATAGAATATGGATACGTCCTGATGCACATATACCACTGATATGTTCTGCCATAACACAGGTGTATATACTCATTTGCCCTGCCACAGGGCTGGCTCGGGGCATACACAAGTGAGCCACAATATACAGAGTGCACTGGGCAATGCACAGGTTTAATCAGGCAGCAGGCTGACAAGCCCTGAGGCAACCTGGCTCAGCAGTATACAGTTGGATACATCAGATCTCCTTGCTGGGAGAACCTGGTGACATCTGGCCCAGGGTGAGGTCACAGGCAGCAGGAAAGATAGGAGACGGGAAAGGAGAACAGACTGTACAGAATTCGGTGTGCTCCAGGGTGTCCATGTTGTACAGCTACTATGTATGGCTGGCGGGAGGCAGCGTTACCCCAAGAAAGATGAGAAGCACAGCTGGTGGCTCCATGGCTGGCAGTTTGCCTTACTGTGTGTAGGAGACACATGCAGAGTCACCATAGTAACTTAAGTGTCTTTGGTGTCCTGAGTGTGTGCATGGGGGGCTGGTTTGGTACATGCACAGTGGTTCTGGACTGGGAGAGTGTGCCCAGTAAGCTAAGGTGAGTGTGCCCAGTATGGTAGGGAGAGTGTGCCCAGAAAGGTGGGGTAAGGGTGCCCAGTAAGCATATCCCAATGGAGGAAAGTGTGGTAGGTTACAGCACATACAAGGGGGTGTAAGTGTGCAGGATAAATATATGCACAGAGGAGGGTGACTGCTGGGGCGGAGGAGCAAATGCACAGTGGGCTCATATTTCCTTTGCAAGTGGCAGATAGGATGCCCATTGTTGCGGAATAGCTAAACTAATTACCTTTGAAATGGTCACGTCCAGCAGATTGGAACGTTTGGTTAGTATTGTGACAGATGTTAAATTGATTTCCAGTCTTCCTGTGTCCCAATTAACCATTGTTAAAATTAAGATATGTCTACATGAACATTGGCATTGCATGCGGTTTGCGTCCCAGTAATCCCCTCTCTTCTCCACACATTCTTAAATTCACACTTGTAGACTTTTTGGCTGCCCCCCACCGTGGCTCAACAGAGTGCGAGGCATAGAGGGGCGGTGCGGCGGAGTGATTGGGGCCCTCCCTCCCCCCCCCCTTCCCCGGCTATACTATGCCCAGATTACTGACAGTGGAATTGTAAAGCAGGGGGCAGTGCTACGATGACGTGTTTCAGAGTGAATTACGTCATCACCCACCCACTTTTGCCCGCTCAGCAAGGGGGTAGGAGGGACGACTCCTGGAGGCCATCTCAGGTAGACTTACCTACATTTCAGGGCAGCCAAAAGTGCCATTCAGTTTTCGGGAGCCTCTCAGCCGTTCTGGGAGAATAAGCAATTATGTGTTATGCACACCAGTGCCTGCAGGAAAGTACTGGTGTCAGAACTGTTATGCACTCCAGTGTCTGCAGGAATGTACTGGTGTTTGAACTGTTATGCAAAACAAATGGACTCACAGACAAACTGGGGAATATGACATAACGTACACAGAAGGTAATAGGGTAACAAAATACACACAAAGTGAACAGAGAAGCCCAGAGGCTAAGGAACTGGGTATCTCCCTTGTATTAGAACTGCACAGATGGAAAAAGCAAGATGTTGTGTTTTAATACATAGAGAACCCGAAATGCTGTTGCTAAGGGCAACAGCAAAACCCTAAAGGGTTACCAACGGGTGTGGCAGTAAACTCCTTGGTCAGAGATGGAATGATAGACACAAGGAGAGTCTCCACAATCCTATTTCTCACTTGCAGTGCACAGGTTTTAGCTTACTGCCACTAAACTGACCCCTGACACCTAGCACAGTGAGACAGGATTAGACAGGCAAGTCTTAGAATACAGCCGCAAACTTGCTAAGTTCACAGAGTAGTAACAGAACCCCAGCAAGCTAAACGACTGACTCCAGTCTTACTGCTAGGTCTGGATTGGCAGAGTGTAATACCAAATCCCCAGGCCTATTTGCAGTAAGCAACAAACAAATACAAAGCTACACAGTACTGGCTAACTTTCATGAACTGACTAACCAACAAAGATTCAGCAGCATCTGCTTACCCTGAAAAGAGGCCTTATAAAGCAGGTGCTGTCCACGCCCCACTCAGACCTCACAGACTGTGAGCACAAAAACCAGCACCGGATCCCCTGCCGTGCACAGAGCCTATAACCACTGCACAGCAAAAGACCCGAACCGGAGTATCAGCTGCGCTCAGGTTACTCCACTAGCACTTGTCTCCCGGTTGCCATGACGACGTGGCAGCACAGGGCAGGAGATCCTAACATTATGCTTAAATTGCTCAGCTCCTTCCCCTATCTGATCCTTTCCTTTTCCTCTTCTTTGAGCCCATTGCACATTCTTTAATTAAAGTGTAACAATTAAGTTGAGAACATTCCTTGGCTGAGATAGACCTGACTAACTCCCATCCAGTTTTGTATTTGGACAGATTGACTCTTATTATGCTATTCAGCATGGGTTATCTCATATTTGAAACTGTAAAACATAGAAAGCAACATCTTGGGTTTTACTTGGTCATTAGTTATATTCAGATTTATTTATTTTGGTCACCTGCCCTTTAAACAACTTTTTGGAATGGTATATAAATAAAGTGTATAGTAGTTCTGTTTGAAAAAAGTACCCCTATTTATATGTATTTGTACTATATAAATTGTGGATGTTACAAATCGTGATTTCCAGCAGTCATTTCATGCTGATAACCTGGCTACATTGTACAAAAATAGCAAAGTGAGACGTTATTATTATGTTATGTTGCCCTGGACTAATCGATTTTTCTACTTTTCATCCCAGTTGCAGACCTACCTAACTACTGTACTGTATTATTTTTATTATCTTTTATTTATGTTGCGCCACACGGGATCCACAGCACGCTACACTGGGATACATACTGTATGATGCAGCAATTATAGTAACATCCTGTTTTTACCACACACAACCCAAAATGTTAGTTTATTTTATTAATATTATAATAAACAATCACTGCCGCTGTATTTAAGGCTCTATTCCCTAATGCAGGAAACCTTAATTAAGCATGGAACATAATTATGCCTCGTCTTTTTAAAAAATGAAGCCCTACAATTTACTGCCCCCAATTACTAAAATAACTACCTCAGTTTACATAATTACAGGGCTACCCGTGGTGGATTCAGCTGGAAAAGTGTCAATGTCATTATGTTTTTATTTTGTGCTTTATGAAATATATTCATATTGCTAGTTTTTTTTATTGTTTCATTCTGCATTGTAGCTAATGTTAGACCCGGGTAATAAGCAGGAAATTAACATTTTCTTAATTACTCATTGCTCATTAAACAATGTAGATGAACAGTATGGGCTACAATGGTTGGCATTGCATACTCACAGTGCTGGGGTCTTGAGTTTGAGTCCTGACCAAGATCTGAATCCTGTCAGTGTTTGAATGGTTTTGTATGTTTGTGTGGGTATCCTCCAGGTGCTTCAGTTTCCTCCCACAGACCAAAAACATATTGTTAGGTTAACTGGTACTAGTTAACTGGCTTCTGTTAAAAATTATAGAAGAGGGCCACCCAGTTACCATTGTGAAACTCCCCTTTGATGTAAAGTGTGTCCCGTCGACGTACGGCTCAATCTGTACACTCTTAAGGGCTGTATATACGGGCCGATTTGGGGAGAGATGTGTGCTGAGCGGTTCGCTCAGCACATATCTCTCCCCCCGCTCAGCACAGCGCGATGGGTGCTGAGCGTGCGGAGGGAGACGGGGGGGCCACTCATTTCACCCAGCGGGTGAAGTGAGCGACCTGCTAGATTGGCCTACATGCAGGCCAATCTAGCACCAGCGATAGCGATGCGCGGGGCCGTGCATCGCTATTGCTGTGAGAGGTACACACGGAGTGATCACTGCTTAAAATCTAAGCAATCTAGTCAGATTGCTTACATTTTAAGCAGCGATCGCTCCGTGAGTACCCCCCTTTAACGATCTCCATCAATTTGTGGACACCTCCAAAACTAAGCATCTGATTAGCAACTGATTACAACGCCAATATAATTCTGCACATCTACAGACCAGAAGATTTAGGGGAACATGTACTAAGCACAGCAGTGATAAAAGTGGAGGTGAGCCAGTGAAGTTGTTGTCTATGGCAACCAATCAGCATTGATGTAACATTTATAATTTGCATACTATAAACGTATACAGAGCAGCTGATTGGTTGCCATGGGCAACTACTCCGCTGGCTCACTTCTCCACTTTTATCACTGCTTAGTACATGTCGCCTTTAATTTTGTATATAATGGGGCAGATGTATTAACCCGGAGAAGGCATAAAGAAGTGATAAACCAGTGATATGTGCAAGGTGATAAAGGCACCAGCCACTCAGCTCCAATATGTAAATTAACAGTTAGGATCTGATTGGCTGCTGTGTTTATCACCTTGCTCATATCACTGGTTTATCACTTCCTTATGCCTTCTCCAGGTTAATACATCTGCTCCCTGCTCAGGCAACGGCATCATAGAAATGTCAATCATAAAAATCGCTCTTATGTTATTAATATATAGATCTTGCTTGAACCAGCTGCCACTGTGTGCCCCATTATAGCACTTTTGAGGGTATTTCACTTGCTTTCTGACATGGTCCAAATGTATTAAGCCTTAAAAAGTGATAAAGTGGAAAGTGATAAAGTACCAGCCATTCAGCTTCCTAACTGCCATAGTACAGACGGGTAGATGTATTAACCTGTAGAAGGCATAAGCTCAAGGTGATAAATGCACCAGCCAATCAGCTCCTTACTGTTAATTTACATATGGGAGCTGATTAGCTGGTGTGTTTATCACCTTGCACATATCACTGGTTTATCACTTCCTTATGCCTTCTCCAGGTTAATACATCTGCCCCAATATGTGTTTGATAACTGACAGGTTGTAACTGGTTGGCTGGCACTTTATCTCTCTTTATCACTCTCCACTTTATCACTTTTTAAGGCTTAATACATTTGGGCCGGTGTGACTGTAATTAGAAGTCTGTGTACTGTAATAGGCTTATACTGTGCACCAATAGATCCAGAGGGACCCAGTCATGTGACCGGCGCTCGGGATACTGGCGGTTACCATGCCGATGTCGGGATCCCAAGCGATCAAAAGCCCTACAGTTGACATGCCGACTAACATGGACTATTCCCACTCCAATAGAGTGGGATCAGATGATCCTGTGGCGAGTGCAGCGAGCCACCGAGCCCACTGCATAGCGAGCCCACAAGGGGCTTTGTTGCGCTCACACACACACACACCTTGTCGGCATTCTGCGGCTGGGGTCGGTATGCTGACTGCTGTAATCCCAACCGCTGGTCACCCAACCCGATCCAGACAATGACCATTCCCTCATCAGAATACCTACTCTCTCTTTATTAGAGCAGTTTTAATACGAGAATCAGATGAAAGCTTGGACATACTGTACAAGACAACGGACAATAGGAAACACCTTTGGCTGCAGTTTCCTATTGGATGTTATTAATGTGTACAGGAAGAAACCTCAGTAAATAGAGTGATACATACTTGGGAAGCCAGGAATAAAACCACGTAACAATGTGTTAATAAAATAATGCACATAATTCTGTTCCACAAGCAGAGTGACACTGTAGCTGTGGGGACATCAGAATTGCCAGATGGAAAACTGGTAACTATAACAGACGAGAAAAGATGTTTTATATGATATATCAAATTATGGACTGTAAATTGAATCAGTGGTGTTTGGCTGATGTCAGCCCTCGCAGGATGAATGTTACACAGAAGGTAAAATGAAATAAACATAACACAGTAATCACTGGAAGTTTAAACCATTAGGGATATAATAGAGAACATGTTCATAAGGTGAACTAGATATATACTGGTTTATCATGAAGTAGTTCTGTAACTAAGCAACGATAAGACGCTAGCAGTCCATGCTTTCCCTTAACAGTAACTTAACCATATAGCGGCTGATTCTGAGTGTGAAGCAAGTCCACATGCAGATGTATTAGTGACTGTGACACATCTAAATAACTATCATTATGCTCTCCCTATTCTTAAACTAGGTTCATGCTTGTACAGTCATTGGACAGTTCTTCTGATTTCCAACCTGCTCATGAAATATCTGAAGAGCGTGTACATCTGAACATTGGGCTATATGGGCTTCCAAATATTCATCATATGCGATGGTACAATATCGGACAAAATTTGAAGTGTGTACGTACTTTCGCCAGTTCGGCCTGGTGCTTCTATCTATGCTCCAGCAGTGTGCACGGTCACAGTATTTTCTGGTGATGGGTTACCCATCGATGGGTAACCTTGATGGCGTGAAACCATCTGCAGTGGAACCATCAATGGTTTCACCCACTGAAGGTCACCCATGCCTTGCACTGCATTAGGCTATGGGCCAGTGAGAGCTTCGTGGAAGTGTCACGGTGGAGCCAAAACCACCAATCATGGAAAAACTATTCTACATCGGCCAGAGACCATCTATGATTCACGATTGTTGATGGCCATCCTTAGTATTTTTGGCAGATGGTTTTGACAGATCAGGATTGCAGACTGAAAGTGAGATTGTAAAGGTGTGTATGACCACGCATAAATCGGCGCATTGAATGGGACTTGCGTTTGTAAGTGTAATCAAAAGAGAATAACGTCTGAAGTATGACTGTACTAATGTGTGCCTAGCTTTATATAGCTAAATATGTTTAAGACCTGTGTATCAATAAAGCGATTATTACCACAAAACATAGCATTCCCATAACTATTTTGCAATTATTCCAGAACAGTTATTTTGACTATTTATCAGTGCGCCCTAGCCGGGATAACTGCTCCAATTAACAGATGTCCCAGAGAGGTTTGCTAACATGGCATTCCACTTGGGATATCACATGAGTGAATTAACTGCTCGTCTAACCTAGCCCAGGACTTTCCACATGAATCAGGGTGCAGGATGAACGAGAAGCACCCTAATGGGTTTCATATATTATGAGAATGATGCAGTTATCAGTCATAATGAAAAATGGTGCGTTCTCGCAGAGCTCTATACCTCTCAATGCATTCCGTCTCTGCGTGAATTTGAATGTATATGCTTTGTGACAAATCATCATTATCTCCATTTTGACTCATTTTTCGAGCAAGTGCAATGCGAATTAACTCCGTTCCAAGCAAGTGCAGTGCGAAATAACTCAAGATAGGCTATGCAAACAAGTTTACTTTCTACTCTGTATTATTTCATACATGTGCTTCTAAACTAAAATTTCAATTAATAACAATTAGATTGAGTACCTTGGGGGTAATTCCAAGTTGATCGCAGGAGGATTTTTGATAGCAATTGGGCAAAACCATGTGCACTGCAGAGGAGGCAGATATAACGTGCAGAAAGAGTTAGATTTGGGTGGGTTATTTTATTTCTGTGCAGGGTAAATACTGGCTGCTTTATTTTTACACTGCAAATTAGATTGCAGATTGAACACACCACACCCAAATCTAACTCTCTCTGCACATGTTATATATGCCTCCCCTGCAGTGCACATGGTTTTGCCCAATTGCTAACAAAAATCCTGCTGCGATCAACTTGGAATTACCCCCATTATTCTAAAAATAGCATGTATTGTGACAACAGCTTACTCTGTGGAGCATATTTATTAATCAATTCTGCCCTTAAAATATGAAGAACCTTTCCATCCGCTGGCTCCTACAGCAGTCGTCCCCATCGTTTTCTAGGAGGATGGTATTTAACAAGATTTAAAAAGTAAACCTCTGCAGATCTTGCAGTTTCTTATATAGCACAGCAAATTCCGTTGCTCATTAAAATTAGAACCAACAGTGATAAAACAAAACTGGTTAATAGGGAATAGACTCGGTAAGTCGGCATGCCGACTGTCGGGATTGTGTGGGGGTGGGATCCCAGCGTCGGTATTGTGACCGTCAGTCTCCTCACCGCCGGTCACATAACTACATCCCCTAATAACAGACAGTCATAGAGGTAGGAAGGCCCTGCTTGCAAGCTTACAATCTATATGGAAATAGACATTGATACACAACGGTATCATAGCTAACATTATCTTTAGATGGCTTTAGCCCATTACCTGCTATGGGGCTTCCCTGTTGCAGAGGGTTCTTATGATTCCATTCCAGTGGGCTGCAGGATATCCCAAAACACTTTGCGGCTTTTGCCGCATTACACATGCGTAGATGTAAAGCTGCGCGTGCGCAGAAGCTACAAATAGGTCAGTAGATAGAAGTAAAGCAGTCGTGGATGTATTCACTTCTTGAGTACCAGGATAGGCTGTTATTGGAGTCTTTTTTCCAGTGATTAGAAGGGATACATACGATACATGGCTGTCACTATACCGACAGTGGCATCCCATCGGTCGGAATCCTGGCATCGAGTCCCCTTGCGGGCTCCCTGTGCTTGCCACGCATTGGACATGGTAACTTGCTACGCTTGCCGCAGGTTCTACTTCCACTCGGTTGGTGTCATGGACCCACCATCTGAGTGGGAATTCCGGGAGGGTGTTGCGATTCTGTGTATCTGTAAAATGCTGGCTGTCAGGAATCCGGCGTCAGTCTCCTGAACGCCGGGATCCCTACAGCCGGTATATTGGCTGCATCCCATTTCAAATTGGTACATTCAAGTGGAACAAGAATTTTGGAGACACATTAATAATTTAATAAATTAGCCCATGTAACTGGGTGATTATCAGGTTCTATGTATAAACCCAATGGATGAACTGTTCTCATAGTCACAATTCAAAATAATTTACATTTTTTAATGTTTTAATGATGGTTATAGGCTTCTCAGTACCACAAAACGTAAACATTGCTATCATTTTCTGTTAGCTACAATTGTGTTCCTTTTATTCAATAAACGGCAGATGTTTACATTCTGTTCTTTTTAGTAATATTTTGGGATGTAACATCATCTCTGTTCATAGTGCATACATTCTTTTCTGGTTTATATTGTATTAAACATGTTTGCTGCATTTGCATATATTATGAATAAATTATGATTACATTTACACATTTCTATTGCTTTCCAGTCAAGCTCAACCAACACAACTAATGTTATTAATTTTATCACCTAAGGTGTAATTGTGCCAGTATATGTAGGTCTCGCATCACTTAGGTTCTACAAATCAGGGTCAAAATTAAGAATATATCAATGTTTGTTAACTAATTGTTTAACATCTTTAAAATCACAACCATACACATCCCACAGTTGCCCTGATATACACAGGACAGTCCCAGGTTGTCTGAAGAGGTTGGCTTAGAGAATTCTGGGTATAGACCATGGGCACGATTGGGCAGATCAGGGATTCTGTATGCCCCCCAATTTTGGTGCCTGTCTTGCCTGAGTGTAGGTGTGCTACATAAGAGCAACACATTTGGACAAGTACTTACATTTTCTTTTCATTTTATGTAAATAATTGTATATGATCTAGTAACCCTTTATATTCAGCAGTTATTTAAAATACTATTAGTAAACCCCCATTATAGTTAATCATATAGAGTTTTGATTGGTATCATACTCCGTTGTGAAGCAATTAATTCTCAGTATAATATATTGGCCATATGGAATCTATCTGTGAATGTGTGAGAAAATAAGAATTTACTTACCGATAATTCTATTTCTCGGAGTCCGTAGTGGATGCTGGGGTTCCTGAAAGGACCATGGGGAATAGCGGCTCCGCAGGAGACAGGGCACAAAAAGTAAAGCTTTAGGATCAGGTGGTGTGCACTGTCTCCTCCCCCTATGACCCTCCTCCAAGCCTCAGTTAGGTACTGTGCCCGGACGAGCGTACACAATAAGGAAGGATTTATGAATCCCGGGTAAGACTCATACCAGCCACACCAATCACACTGTACAACCTGTGATCTGAACCCAGTTAACAGTATGATAACAGCGGAGCCTCTGAAAAGATGGCTCACAACAATAATAACCCGATTTTTGTAACTATGTACAAGTAATGCAGATAATCCGCACTTGGGATGGGCGCCCAGCATCCACTACGGACTCCGAGAAATAGAATTATCGGTAAGTAAATTCTTATTTTCTCTATCGTCCTAGTGGATGCTGGGGTTCCTGAAAGGACCATGGGGATAATACCAAAGCTCCCAAACGGGCGGGAGAGTGCGGATGACTCTGCAGCACCGAATGAGAGAACTCCAGGTCCTCCTTAGCCAGGGTATCAAATTTGTAGGATTTTACAAACGTGTTTGCCCCTGACTAAATAGCCGCTCGGCAAAGTTGTAAAGCCGAGACCTCTCGGGCAGCCGCCCAAGATGAGCCCACCTTCCTTGTGGAATGGGCATTTACATATTTTGGCTGTGGCAGGCCTGCCACAGAATGTGCAAGCTGAATTGTATTACACATCCAACTAGCAATAGTCTGCTTAGAAGCAAGAGCACCCAGTTTTTTGGGTGCATACAGGATAACAGCAAGTCAGTTTTCCTGACTCCAGCCGTCCTGGAAACATATTTTCAGGGCCCTGACAACATCTAGCAACTTGGAGTCCTCCAAGTCCCTAGTAGGTGCAAGGCACCACAATAAGCTGGTTCAGGTGAAACACTGACACCACCTTAGGGAGAGAACTGGGGACGAGTCCGCAGCTCTGCCCTGTCCGAATGGACAAACAGATATGGCTTTTTTGAGAAAAAAACACCAATTTGACACTCGCCTGGTCCAGGCCAGGTCCAAGAGCATGGTCACTTTTCATGTGAGATGCTTCAAATCCACAGATTTGACTGGTTTTAAACCAATGTGTTTTGAGGAATCCCAGAACTACATTGAGATCCCACAGTGCCACTGGAGGCACAAAAGGGGGTTGTATATGCAATACTCCCTTGACAAACTTCTGGACTTCAGGAACTGAAGCCAATTCTTTCTGGAAGAAAAATCGACAGGGCCGAAATTTGAACCTTAATGGACCCCAATTTGAGGCCCATAGACACTCCTGTTTGCAAGAAATGCAGGAATCGACCGAGTTGAAATTTCTTCGTGGGGCCTTCCTGGCCTCACACCACGCAACATATTTTCGCCACATGTGGTGATAATGTTGTGCGGTCACCTCCTTTCTGGCTTTGACCAGGGTAGGAATGACCTCTTCCTGAACGCCTTTTCCCTTAGGATCCGGCGTTCCACCGCCATGCCGTCAAACGCAGCTGCGGTAAGTCTTGGAACAGACATGGTACTTGCTGAAACAAGTCCCTTCTTAGCGGCAGAGACCATAAGTCCTCTGTGAGCATCTCTTGAAGTTCCGGGTACCAAGTCCTTCTTGGCCAATCCGGAGCCATGAGTATAGTTCTTACTCCTCTACGTCTTATAATTCTCAGTACCTTAGGTATGAAAAGCAGAGGATGGAACACATACACCGACTGGTACACCCACGGTGTTACCAGAACGTCCACAGCTATTGCCTGAGGGTCTCTTAACCTGGCGCAATACCTGTCCCGTTTTTTGTTCAGACGGGACGCCATCATGTCCACCTTTGGTAATTCCCAACGGTTTACAATTATGTGGAAACTTTCCCATGAAGTTCCCACTCTGCCGGGTGGAGGTCGTGCCTACTGAGGAAGTCTGCTTCCCAGTTTCCATTCCCGGAATGAAACACTGCTGACAGTGCTATCACATGATTTTCCGCCCAGCGAAAAGTCCTTGCAGTTTTTGCCACTGCCCTCCTGCTTCTTGTGCCGCCCTGTCTATTTACGTGGGCGACTGCCGTGATGTTTTATCCCACTGGATCAATACCGGCTGACCTTGAAGCAGAGGTCTTGCTAAGCTTAGAGCATTATAAATTTACCCTTAGCTATATTTATGTGGAGAAAAATCTCCAGACTTGATCACACTCCCTGGAAATTTTTTCCTTGTGTGACTGCTCCCCAGCCTCTCGGGCTGGCCTCCGTGGTCACCAACATCCAAAACTGAATGCCGAATCTGCGGCCCTCTAGAAGATGAGCACTCTGTAACCACCACAGGAGAGACACCCTTGTCCTTGGATATAGGGTTATCCGCTGATGCATCTGAAGATGCGATCCGGACCATTTGTCCAGCAGATCCCACTGAAAAGTTCTTGCATGAAATCTGCCGACTGGAATTGCTTCGAAGGAAGTCACCATTTTTTTACCATGGCCCTTGTGCAATGATGCACTGATTTTAGGAGGTTCCTGACTAGCTCGGATAACTCCCTGGCTTTCTCTTCCGGGAGAAACACCTTTTTCTGGACTGTGTCCAGAATCATCCCTAAGCACAGGAGACTTGTTGTCGGGATCAGCTGCGATTTTGGAATATTTAGAATCCACCCCTGCTGTTGTAACAGTATCCGAGATAGTGCTACTCCGACCTCCAACTGTTTCCTGGACTTTGCCCTTATCAGGAGATCGTCCAAGTAAGGGATAATTAAGACGCCTTTTCTTCGAAGAAGAACCATCATTTCGGCCATTACCTTGGTAAAGACCCGGGGTGCCGTAGACAATCCAAACGGCAGCGTCAGAAACTGATAGTGACAGTTCTGTACCACGAACCTGAGGTACCCTTAGTGATAAGGGCAAATTTGGGACATGGAGGTAAGCATCCCTGATGTCTCGGGACACCAGATAGTCCCCTTCTTCCCGGTTCGTTATCACTGCTCTGAGTGACTCCATCTTGATTTGAACCTTTGTAAGTGTTCAAAATTTTTTTAGATTTAGAATAGGTCTCACCTAGCCTTCTGGCTTCAGTACCACAATATAGTGTGGAATAATACCCCTTTTCTTGTTGTAGGAGGGGTAATTTAATTATCACCTGCTGGGAATACAGCTCGTGAATTTTTTCCCATACTGCCTCCTTGTCGGAGGGAGACCTTGGTAAAGCAGACTTCAGGAGCCTGCGCAGGGGAAACGTCTCGACATTCCAAACTGTACCCCTGGAATACTACTTGTAGGATCCAGGGGTCCTGTACGGTCTCAGCGTCATGCTGAGAGCTTGTCAGAAGCGGTGGAACGCTTCTGTTCCTGGGAATGGGCTGCCTGCTGCAGTCTTCTTCCCTTTCCTCTATCCCTGGGCAGATATGACTCTTATAGGGACGAAAGGACTGAAGCTGAAAAGACGGTGTCTTTTTCTGCAGAGATGTGACTTAGGGTAAAAACGGTGGATTTTCCAGCAGTTGCCCTGGCCACCAGGTCCGATGGACCGACCCCAAATAACTCCTCTTCCTTTATACGGCACTACACCTTTGTGCCGTTTGGAATCTGCATCACCTGACCACTGTCGTGTCCATAAATATCTTCTGGCAGATATGGACATCGCACCTACTCTTGATGCCAGAGTGCAAATATCCCTCTGTGCATCTCGCATATATAGAAATACATCCTTTAAATGCTCTATAGTCAATAAAATACTGTCCCTGTCAAGGGTATCAATATTTTTAGTCAGGGAATCCGACCAAGCCACCCCAGCTCTGCACATCCAGGCTGAGGCGATCGCTGGTCGCAGTATAACACCAGTATGTGTGTATATACTTTTTATGATATTTTTCCAGCCTCCTGTCAGCTGGCTCCTTGAGGACGGCCCTATCTATAGACGGTACCGCCACTTGTTCTGATAAGCGTGTGAGCGCCTTATCCACCCTAAGGGGTGTTTCCCAACGCGCCCTAACTTCTGGCGGGAAAGGGTATACCGCCCATATTTTCTATCGGGGGGAACCCACGCATCATCACACACTTCATTTAATTTATCTGATTCAGGAAAAACTACGGTAGTTTTTTCACATCCCACATAATACCCTCTTTTGTGGTACTTGTAGTATCAGAAATATGTAACACCTCCTTCATTGCCCTTAACGTGTGGCCCTAATAAGGAATACGTTTGTTTATTCACCGTCGACACTGGATTCAGTGTCCGTGTCTGTGTCTGTGTCGACCGACTAAAGTAAACGGGCGTTTTAAAACCCCTGACGGTGTTTCTGAGACGTCTGGACCGGTACTAATTGTTTGTCGGCCGTCTCATGTCGTCAACCGACCTTGCAGCGTGTTGACATTATCACGTAATTCCCTAAATAAGCCATCCATTCCGGTGTCGACTCCCTAGAGAGTGACATCACCATTACAGGCAATTGCTCCGCCTCCTCACCAACATCGTCCTCATACATGTCGACACACACGTACCGACACACAGCACACACACAGGGAATGCTCTGATAGAGGACAGGACCCACTAGCCCTTTGGAGAGACAGAGGGAGAGTTTGCCAGCACACACCAAAAACGCTATAATTATATAGGGACAACCTTATATAAGTGTTTTCCCTTATAGCATCTTTTATATATTTCTAACGCCAAATTAGTGCCCCCCCTCTCTGTTTTAACCCTGTTTCTGTAGTGCAGTGCAGGGGAGAGCCTGGGAGCTTTCCCTCCAGCCTTTCTGTGAGGGAAAATGGCGCTGTGTGCTGAGGAGATAGGCCCCGCCCCTTTTTCGGCGGCCTCGTCTCCCGCTCTTAACGGATTCTGGCAGGGGTTAAATATCTCCATATAGCCCCCGGAGGCTATATGTGAGGTATTTTTAGCCAAAAAAGGTTTTCATTTGCCTCCCAGGGCGCCCCCCTCCCAGCGCCCTGCACCCTCAGTGACTGCCGTGTGAAGTGTGCTGAGAGGAAAATGGCGCACAGCTGCAGTGCTGTGCGCTACCTTAAGAAGACTGAGGAGTCTTCTGCCGCCGATTCTGGACCTCTTCTTTTCAGCATCTGCAAGGGGGCCGGCGGCGAGGCTCCGGTGACCATCCAGGCTGTACCTGTGATCGTCCCTCTGGAGCTAATGTCCAGTAGCCAAGAAGCCAATCCATCCTGCACGCAGGTGAGTTCACTTCTTCTCCCCTAAGTCCCTCGTTGCAGTGATCCTGTTGCCAGCAGGACTCACTGTAAAATAAAAAACCTAAGCTAAACTTTTCTAAGCAGCTCTTTAGGAGAGCCACCTAGATTGCACCCTTCTCGGCCGGGCACAAAAATCTAACTGAGGCTTGGAGGAGGGTCATAGGGGGAGGAGCCAGTGCACACCACCTGATCCTAAAGCTTTACTTTTTGTGCCCTGTCTCCTGCGGAGCCGCTATTCCCCATGGTCCTTTCAGGAACCCCAGCATCCACTAGGACGATAGAGAAATCAGGAAAACGTGGGACTGTGGATATAAACTATAACAGCTTGCAGTGGGCAATATTTCATTGTTGGGCCCCATAGGAAAATGTGGGTGGTGCCTGTAATTCTAATTCTAGTGGCACATGTGCAATGTAGCCACACAACGAGCCAAAATGTATGCCCAGAGTCTGTAGCAAATATCTCCATCTCCTCCAGTTACCCCTTGCTTCCTATGGTACTGCTAAAAGTTGAAATGTGGGGTGGGGGGCGTACTTGGGATGTGCAGCAGACTCACCCCTGCGAAGTGCATATAGATATAACACTATGAAGGGATCACAGCTGTTATGGCCCCGCTCCTAGCTGTTTCCCTGGTACCAGTTAGTTATAAAACAGCAGTGGTTCTGGTCTAGTTGCTGACTGCTTTCCCACAAATTTACCTTATCTCTGAACTAATTCCTCAATAAAACATACATTATGCAGTATATCTATAATAATAATCTGTTAAGATCTGTCCCTCCAGAGGGAGGGTCAGGACAGGTTCTAGAAGGCTCTATACTTGAAAGACCAGGGGGTATATCGTGACTCCTTTACTAGTGTATTTTATAGGTGTCCAGTATAAATTAGCTGACTTGGGAACTCTAGATGTGGCTGATCAATAACCTAGCTAATTAAACATTTTAACTCACAGATCTGTTGTTGCAGAACTGATGCTTTATGGGGTAGTGATAAATAATGTTTGTAAGTATCATGGAATGCCTCACATTATCCTTCCCTTCCATGTCCCTAGAATGCACTGCTGCAGCTTGTTTTATGTCACGCAATTTATATGGGATCAGTATGATATACCATCTGTCAGGATCCTCGCGGTCAGGAGACTGATGCCGGGATTTGCAGGCGTCGGTATCCTGACAGCCGGGATCCCGACAGCCGGCAAATTGACTGCCTCCCATTTCTATACAGGAAATTCGACTTAACATATATCTTTCTATGATGGGGGAGGGGTTGCACATGAGCGTTTCCAAAGACTAGAGATTATCGAAATTTTCAGTTTGAAATGGGTTCGGAATTCACTTGCTCAATTTGTTTGCAGAACAGCCACCAATACACCCTGTTTCAAAGTTTTAATGTAACAATTTAAGATCATGGGCGGGATGCATCAAGGCTGATATTGCATCAAGACCTCTGAAAATGCAGTTTTCGGAGGTTTGCCCATTTTTCTCACATGCACCAAGCTTCAGAATGCGATACATTGCAGACCTTAGATTTTGTTACCCTATAGAAGACTATGGGCTTTATTTTCCACGTTTCCCCCTGAAATAGATCCAACTGGATCCCACCCATCACCCCTTACGACACGTACGCCACTCAGTGCAATTGCAGAAGGACCCCCGGTTCCTAAACCCAGAAGTCCTTCTATCACATAGGACATCTCTTATTGTGAGAGCTGTTCTTTGCTAAAATCTTCATGCATATGGCGTTAATAAACATTGATATGCATGTGCAGAGTGTTGGGATGCATCGCATTCAAAATGCAACACGTCATGCATTCTTCCAGATGTGCAAACTGGCTTAAACGTGGTGGAACTGTTGACTATACTCTAGTATCTTGCTTAATTTTGCAGAATTTTTTTTCTTGTTGTTTTATTAAAAGTTTACATGCATGAGAAACATAGCCCAGAGGTTTACTATTACAGCAAAAGGAAAACAAGCCGAAAAACATTGAACATAGTGCACATAATTAACTTAGGCTGGGTACACGCCTGCCGATATCACATTAGATGTGACATCGCACAAGATCCCCCCCCCCGCGCAAACATACACACTGAACGATATTGTTTGCTTCTCGTCAGTGACGTCATGCACCCACATCCAGGTGCATGCTGCCTTGTACAATATCTTTAGATTTCAAGTTAAAAACTAAAGATATTGTACATTGTTAATGACCCGCGGGATCGCACATCGTTAATGATATAGGGAATACACACTGTAGGATGTGAACCTTATATCGGGTGCACATCGGCACAGGTCGGAGATACATTCAGCACAGGTCGGAGATACATTGCGTTCGCACTCTCCCAACCCGTTCAGTACTGCACATACGTGTTGGCCGCAATGCACATTCACGGACTGCGGTGAACGCGCTGGGACGAAAATTCTGTGGGTTCCTGGGACCCATTATTTATAAAATTTGTGGTCCCGCTTCATTGTCCCATCATAATTCATTGTTATTAAATCTCTTAAATATCCATCAGACCTCTCATGCAGTTTAAATACACTTGAGTCGCTTTATGTGTTCTTTTAGCTCCCACAGACCACTCCACATGGAATTAGATCACTGTACATACCCCTAAAATTCCCATCAGATCCCCCACTTGCCCTCAGACATCCCAATCTATAGCAACATTGCACATATATACAGTAGGGGGAACTAGTTAGTGGTGTGCCAAGGTGCAAAAATATTCTTTGGGTCCCCTGTTCACACGCCTCCCCCCCCCCCATGCTAAAGAAAAACAAGACAGTTAGTACATGCATGCACTCAGCAGGGCTTTTGGCTTTGCTCACTCCACAGAAGCATTTTCCCACCATGCCTCTTGTGAGCCCCAAATGCACCCAGTGTCTAATTGACATGCCGCCTCTACAGCGGCGTGTTCCTCACTACATGACTGCACTACATTTCTGCAATTAATCCCCACTATACATCGCACTACACCACCTCTATACCCTGCACTACATTACTGTTTTACATCCCCCTATATGCCACACTACATCACTACACTACAGTATGTCCTCCATATGCTGAACTACATCACCACGCTACATCTCCCTACACACTGCACTACATCCCCCCATATGCTGAACTACATCACTACAGTACATCCCCCCCATATGCGCTGCACTGCATCACTATAACTCCCTCACTATATGCTGCACTAAATCAATACAGTACACTACACATTAACTGGTTTCCAGCACTTCCTAAGGTGATGCAAGGAACGCAGTGTTGAGAAAGCATGGGAGTTGGTACAGAGGGAAGTGTAGCTAAGGCAAGGAAAATGCACTCGGCTGCTGGATACAAAGCAGCAGGAAACCCCTCACCTGACAATGGAGGTCAGCTCTGGAACTCTACCAGAAGCACCGGGTGCAGACTAGCAAGCAGCCCCAGTGACTAGGAACCAGCTGGCAGGTCCAGGAGAGGCAAGCCAGGGGCTACAGTCCGCTGCAGATACTTAGACAGCTGACAATAGAGACTGGCAGGGTGGCATTTGTACCATGCACAAACCCACTGCAGGTACCAATTTAGTCAGCGAGAGCGGTCACTACAGTGCTCCACCGGTAGAAGATAGCTTGACTCTGCATTGAGTGGGGATCTTAGCTGACTGGAGCACTTAGCAGACCACACGCAGGTACACACCACTGGGCTGTCTGGTTTATGCTGATTTTTTGGGGGTGCCACGCCCTGTACCTAAATATGGCTCTAGGGACACCCAATATATATATATATATATATAGAGAGAGAGAGAGAGAGAGAGAGGCCTTGACGCGGCTTGGGGGCTTACACATACATTTGTGCATATATATGTAACCAAGATCCCAAGATCTCTGAATTCTAAGCTATTGTATGGGATTTAAATCTGGTTACTGCTATCATTCAGGGTGCTCGGGGAAACAAAATGTGTGAGATAAACCATACAAGAAATTGTACGGGTGACTAGTGCATGTGTAGTGTGACTAGCGCATGTGTAGTGTGATAAGCACGGGTGACTAGCGCATGTGTAGTGTGATAAGCACGGGTGACTAGCGCATGTGTAGTGTGATAAGCACTGAATGAATAGTTCTAGGTGTTGTGCATCCCGCTCAAGAAAGATCCATCCGAGGCAGCCATCTGTCATGGTGTGCAATCAGCAGAAGTATAACATTAAGGTGGTGGGGGAAGAAGAAAAGAAAATAAAAAGGCAGGAAACAGTAATATTAAAACAATGGTGATAGCACTATTTGGTAAAGTTAACATAAAACTTAATATAATGATTTGACTAACCAATTTGAGATAAGACTTGTGGCTGGTTCTAGCATCTCTACCAAATACCAACCAATTCCTTTGGTTGGACCAGTCCTAAGAGTAACTATCATTTCCTTTCAATTGACTTTTAACACTCCTGTCTCTTTTTGCTTGACATTGTTCCTGTTCTGTGTTTAATGTACAGGTGTATACACAGCATATACAGTAAATGTATTCATTGGCACAAAAAGGGTCAGTGTGGCGCCTACATTTTTAACAACTTTCTTGTTGGTTACATAGTATAAAGAATTGTGGCGTTTGTTATTAAGTATAATATGTTATACTTTATATCTTTTAAGATAACCTCAAGCAGAATGTAATAAATCCTTAATTTCCACTGCCAAGATATGTTGCCTTAACATGTTGGAGTCAGAAATAGATGAAAGTGCAGGATGCTTTATAAACGCCCTAATGACTGCTGTCAGCCTGCCCATCCCAGCATTCATCAGAACGCCAGCTTGACTAAAATAAAGACACTAGTGACTTAGATGCAGTGTTAATTTTGCCTATGAAAATTTTGACCAAAACTAATCATTGACGACAGTTTTATTTTAAGACTAAAATTAGACTACAAAGAAAACTGAGATCCGCTGACTAAAATCTTGACTAAAAAAAGCAACTAAAACTAAATTTCAAATACTTGTTAAAATTACCACGGAAACTAGGGTTTTACATTTTTAACTATGTGTTCTAGATACTGTATTTGCAGGAAATAAATATGACCTGCTGTGATGGAAATATGATTTTGGGTTACACATGTTTGTTCTAACAAACACAAGGCATTATGGGTTTAATTCAGCATGGATAGCTATTCAGAGAAATCGCAAATCAAGCGTTTACCGAACGACTGCGCATGCGTAACGTTCGCATTGTGCACGTGCGAGGGGTAATAGCGACAGAAAATGGGTACAGATAATAATCGCAATGTAACCGCTGTTTGATAGGAAGCTGGCGATTCTGGGTGGAAACCTGCCGTTTTATGGGTGTGTCAGAAAAAACTGAGGTGTGCCCAGGCATTTTCGGGGAGGGTCTCTCATGTCAGCGCAGACCACTTCCAGGCCGTGTCAGTCGCAGATTAGTGGCAGCCTCATACCTACTCACATTTGCTCAGACCGCAAAGTTTCTTCGATGTTCTGGGAATTGCCTATGCATCTGCGAGTGGATAGCGATCTGCGATGCATTCGCAATTTTGCATGGCCCGTTTTTTTCTTCCTGTCAGGGCGGTGCCTTTCTACTCGCAGATAACTGCAATTTTTCTGAGTAGCGCTCCATGCTAAATTAGGCCTTATGTCACAAACCAGCCCAATCTCCCCTGTCAATGGGTTACTCACCGCATTCCCAGCTCCGTGTTCCATCTTCACAGCAAGCTCTCCACACCATCTGACGTCTATGCCATCTCCAGTGTTCCCAGGTCACATTGTCTCTGCTGCCAATGGTCCCCTGGCATAACTAGGCCGCATTAGAGATGAGCGGGTTCGGTTTCTTTGAATCCGAACCCGCACGAACTTCACTTTTTTTTCCACGGGTCCGAGCGACTCGGATCTTCCCGCCTTGCTCGGTTAACCCGAGCGCGCCCGAACGTCATCATGACGCTGTCGGATTCTCGCGAGGCTCGGATTCTATCGCGAGACTCGGATTCTATATAAGGAGCCGCGCGTCGCCGCCATTTTCACTCGTGCATTGAGATTGATAGGGAGAGGACGTGTCTGGCGTCCTCTCCATTAGAATAGAGATAGATAGATTAGATAGAGAGAGATTGTGCAGAGTCGCAGACAGAGTTAGTTTACCACAGTCAGTGACCAGTGCAGTTGCTAGTTAACTTTTATTTAATATAATATATCCGTTCACTTCTCTCTGCTATATCCGTTCTCTGCCTGAAAAAAAAAAACGATACACAGCACAGTCAGTCACACAGTGTGACTCAGTCTGTGTGCACTCAGCTCAGCCCAGTGTGCTGCACAGTCATCAATGTATAAATTAAAAGCTTATAATTAATTGTGGGGGAGACTGGGGAGCACTGCAGGTTGTTAGCAGGAGCCAGGAGTACAATTATATTAATTAACAGTGCACACTTTTGCTGCAGGAGTGGTGACCAGTGCCTGACCACCAGTATAGTATTGTTGTATACTACTAATATCTCTTTAAATATCAACCAGTCTATATTAGCAGCAGACACAGTACAGTGCGGTAGTTCACGGCTGTGGCTACCTCTGTGTCGGCACACGGCAGGCAGTCCGTCCGACCAGAATTGTATTATTTATTATTATATACCTACCACCTAACCGTGGTTTTTTTTTCATTCTTTATACCGTCATAGTGTCATCCTAATTGTTACGAGTATACTACTATCTCTTTATCAACCAGTGTACAGTGCGGTAGTTCACGGCTGTGGCTACCTCTGTGTCGGCACACGGCAGGCAGTCCGTCCGACCAGAATTGTATTATTTATTATTATATACCTACCACCTAACCGTGGTTTTTTTTTCATTCTTTATACCGTCATAGTGTCATCCTAATTGTTACGAGTATACTACTATCTCTTTATCAACCAGTGTACAGTGCGGTAGTTCACGGCTGTGGCTACCTCTGTGTCGGCACACGGCAGGCAGTCCGTCCGACCAGAATTGTATTATTTATTATTATATACCTACCACCTAACCGTGGTTTTTTTTTCATTCTTTATACCGTCATAGTGTCATCCTAATTGTTACGAGTATACTACTATCTCTTTATCAACCAGTGTACAGTGCGGTAGTTCACGGCTGTGGCTACCTCTGTGTCGGCACACGGCAGGCAGTCCGTCCGACCAGAATTGTATTATTTATTATTATATACCTACCACCTAACCGTGGTTTTTTTTTCATTCTTTATACCGTCATAGTGTCATCCTAATTGTTACGAGTATACTACTATCTCTTTATCAACCAGTGTACAGTGCGGTAGTTCACGGCTGTGGCTACCTCTGTGTCGGCACACGGCAGGCAGTCCGTCCGACCAGAATTGTATTATTTATTATTATATACCTACCACCTAACCGTGGTTTTTTTTTCATTCTTTATACCGTCATAGTGTCATCCTAATTGTTACGAGTATACTACTATCTCTTTATCAACCAGTGTACAGTGCGGTAGTTCACGGCTGTGGCTACCTCTGTGTCGGCAGTCGGCAGGCAGTCCGTCCATCCATAATTGTATTATTATTATAATATATACCACCTAACCGTGGTTTTTTTTTCATTCTTTATACCGTCATAGTGTCATACTAGTTGTTACGAGTATACTACTATCTCTTTATCAACCAGTGTACAGTGCGGTAGTTCACGGCTGTGGCTACCTCTGTGTCGGCAGTCGGCAGGCAGTCCGTCCATCCATAATTGTATTATTATTATAATATATACCACCTAACTGTGGTTTTTTTTGCATTCTTTATACCGTCGTCATAGTGTCATACTAGTTGTTACGAGTATACTACTATCTCTTTATCAACCAGTGTACAGTGCGGTAGTTCACGGCTGTGGCTACCTCTGTGTCGGCAGTCGGCAGGCAGTCCGTCCATCCATAATTGTATTATTATTATAATATATACCACCTAACCGTGGTTTTTTTTTCATTCTTTATACCGTCGTCATAGTGTCATACTAGTTGTTACGAGTATACTACTATCTCTTTATCAACCAGTGTACAGTGCGGTAGTTCACGGCTGTGGCTACCTCTGTGTCGGCAGTCGGCAGGCAGTCCGTCCATCCATAATTGTATTATTATTATAATATATACCACCTAACCGTGGTTTTTTTATACCACCTAACCGTGGCAGTCCGTCCATAATTGTATACTAGTATCCAATCCATCCATCTCCATTGTTTACCTGAGGTGCCTTTTAGTTCTGCCTATAAAATATGGAGAACAAAAAAGTTGAGGTTCCAAAATTAGGGAAAGATCAAGATCCACTTCCACCTCGTGCTGAAGCTGCTGCCACTAGTCATGGCCGAGACGATGAAATGCCAGCAACGTCGTCTGCCAAGGCCGATGCCCAATGTCATAGTACAGAGCATGTCAAATCCAAAACACCAAATATCAGAAAAAAAAGGACTCCAAAACCTAAAATAAAATTGTCGGAGGAGAAGCGTAAACTTGCCAATATGCCATTTACCACACGGAGTGGCAAGGAACGGCTGAGGCCCTGGCCTATGTTCATGGCTAGTGGTTCAGCTTCACATGAGGATGGAAGCACTCAGCCTCTCGCTAGAAAACTGAAAAGACTCAAGCTGGCAAAAGCACCGCAAAGAACTGTGCGTTCTTTGAAATCCCAAATCCACAAGGAGAGTCCAATTGTGTCGTTTGCGATGCCTGACCTTCCCAACACTGGACGTGAAGAGCATGCGCCTTCCACTATTTGCATGCCCCCTGCAAGTGCTGGAAGGAGCACCCGCAGTCCAGTTCCTGATAGTCAGATTGAAGATGTCAGTGTTGAAGTACACCAGGATGAGGAGGATATGGGTGTTGCTGGCGCTGGGGAGGAAATTGACCAGGAGGATTCTGATGGTGAGGTGGTTTGTTTAAGTCAGGCACCCGGGGAGACACCTGTTGTCCGTGGGAGGAATATGGCCGTTGACATGCCAGGTGAAAATACCAAAAAAATCAGCTCTTCGGTGTGGAGGTATTTCACCAGAAATGCGGACAACAGGTGTCAAGCCGTGTGTTCCCTTTGTCAAGCTGTAATAAGTAGGGGTAAGGACGTTAACCACCTCGGAACATCCTCCCTTATACGTCACCTGCAGCGCATTCATAATAAGTCAGTGACAAGTTCAAAAACTTTGGGTGACAGCGGAAGCAGTCCACTGACCAGTAAATCCCTTCCTCTTGTAACCAAGCTCACGCAAACCACCCCACCAACTCCCTCAGTGTCAATTTCCTCCTTCCCCAGGAATGCCAATAGTCCTGCAGGCCATGTCACTGGCAAGTCTGACGAGTCCTCTCCTGCCTGGGATTCCTCCGATGCATCCTTGCGTGTAACGCCTACTGCTGCTGGCGCTGCTGTTGTTGCCGCTGGGAGTCGATGGTCATCCCAGAGGGGAAGTCGTAAGCCCACTTGTACTACTTCCAGTAAGCAATTGACTGTTCAACAGTCCTTTGCGAGGAAGATGAAATATCACAGCAGTCATCCTACTGCAAAGCGGATAACTGAGTCCTTGACAACTATGTTGGTGTTAGACGTGCGTCCGGTATCCGCCGTTAGTTCACAGGGAACTAGACAATTTATTGAGGCAGTGTGCCCCCGTTACCAAATACCATCTAGGTTCCACTTCTCTAGGCAGGCGATACCGAGAATGTACACGGACGTCAGAAAAAGACTCACCAGTGTCCTAAAAAATGCAGTTGTACCCAATGTCCACTTAACCACGGACATGTGGACAAGTGGAGCAGGGCAGGGTCAGGACTATATGACTGTGACAGCCCACTGGGTAGATGTATGGACTCCCGCCGCAAGAACAGCAGCGGCGGCACCAGTAGCAGCATCTCGCAAACGCCAACTCTTTCCTAGGCAGGCTACGCTTTGTATCACCGCTTTCCAGAATACGCACACAGCTGAAAACCTCTTACGGCAACTGAGGAAGATCATCGCGGAATGGCTTACCCCAATTGGACTCTCCTGTGGATTTGTGGCATCGGACAACGCCAGCAATATTGTGTGTGCATTAAATATGGGCAAATTCCAGCACGTCCCATGTTTTGCACATACCTTGAATTTGGTGGTGCAGAATTTTTTAAAAAACGACAGGGGCGTGCAAGAGATGCTGTCGGTGGCCAGAAAAATTGCGGGACACTTTCGGCGTACAGGCACCACGTACAGAAGACTGGAGCACCACCAAAAACTACTGAACCTGCCCTGCCATCATCTGAAGCAAGAAGTGGTAACGAGGTGGAATTCAACCCTCTATATGCTTCAGAGGTTGGAGGAGCAGCAAAAGGCCATTCAAGCCTATACAATTGAGCACGATATAGGAGATGGAATGCACCTGTCTCAAGTGCAGTGGAGAATGATTTCAACGTTGTGCAAGGTTCTGATGCCCTTTGAACTTGCCACACGTGAAGTCAGTTCAGACACTGCCAGCCTGAGTCAGGTCATTCCCCTCATCAGGCTTTTGCAGAAGAAGCTGGAGGCATTGAAGAAGGAGCTAACACGGAGCGATTCCGCTAGGCATGTGGGACTTGTGGATGCAGCCCTTAATTCGCTTAACAAGGATTCACGGGTGGTCAATCTGTTGAAATCAGAGCACTACATTTTGGCCACCGTGCTCGATCCTAGATTTAAAGCCTACCTTGGATCTCTCTTTCCGGCAGACACAGGTCTGCTGGGGTTGAAAGACCTGCTGGTGACAAAATTGTCAAGTCAAGCGGAACGCGACCTGTCAACATCTCCTCCTTCACATTCTCCCGCAACTGGGGGTGCGAGGAAAAGGCTCAGAATTCCGAGCCCACCCGCTGGCGGTGATGCAGGGCAGTCTGGAGCGACTGCTGATGCTGACATCTGGTCCGGACTGAAGGACCTGACAACGATTACGGACATGTCGTCTACTGTCACTGCATATGATTCTCTCAACATTGATAGAATGGTGGAGGATTATATGAGTGACCGCATCCAAGTAGGCACGTCACACAGTCCGTACTTATACTGGCAGGAAAAAGAGGCAATTTGGAGGCCCTTGCACAAACTGGCTTTATTCTACCTAAGTTGCCCTCCCACAAGTGTGTACTCCGAAAGAGTGTTTAGTGCCGCCGCTCACCTTGTCAGCAATCGGCGTACGAGGTTACATCCAGAAAATGTGGAGAAGATGATGTTCATTAAAATGAATTATAATCAATTCCTCCGCGGAGACATTGACCAGCAGCAATTGCCTCCACAAAGTACACAGGGAGCTGAGATGGTGGATTCCAGTGGGGACGAATTGATAATCTGTGAGGAGGGGGATGTACACGGTGATATATCGGAGGGTGAAGATGAGGTGGACATCTTGCCTCTGTAGAGCCAGTTTGTGCAAGGAGAGATTAATTGCTTCTTTTTTGGGGGGGGTCCAAACCAACCCGTCATATCAGTCACAGTCGTGTGGCAGACCCTGTCACTGAAATGATGGGTTGGTTAAAGTGTGCATGTCCTGTTTTGTTTATACAACATAAGGGTGGGTGGGAGGGCCCAAGGATAATTCCATCTTGCACCTCTTTTTTCTTTTCTTTTTCTTTGCATCATGTGCTGATTGGGGAGGGTTTTTTGGAAGGGACATCCTGCGTGACACTGCAGTGCCACTCCTAGATGGGCCCGGTGTTTGTGTCGGCCACTAGGGTCGCTAATCTTACTCACACAGCTACCTCATTGCGCCTCTTTTTTTCTTTGCGTCATGTGCTGTTTGGGGAGGGTTTTTTGGAAGGGACATCCTGCGTGACACTGCAGTGCCACTCCTAGATGTGCCCGGTGTTTGTGTCGGCCACTAGGGTCGCTAATCTTACTCACACAGTCAGCTACCTCATTGCGCCTCTTTTTTTCTTTGCGTCATGTGCTGTTTGGGGAGGGTTTTTTGGAAGGGACATCCTGCGTGACACTGCAGTGCCACTCCTAGATGGGCCCGGTGTTTGTGTCGGCCACTAGGGTCGCTTATCTTACTCACACAGCGACCTCGGTGCAAATTTTAGGACTAAAAATAATATTGTGAGGTGTGATGTGTTCAGAATAGGCTGAAAATGAGTGTAAATTATGTTTTTTGAGGTTAATAATACTTTGGGATCAAAATTACCCCCAAATTCTATGATTTAAGCTGTTTTTTAGGGTTTTTTTAAAAAAACACCCGAATCCAAAACACACCCGAATCCGACAAAAAAAATTCGGTGAGGTTTTGCCAAAACGCGGTCGAACCCAAAACACGGCCGCGGAACCGAACCCAAAACCAAAACACAAAACCCGAAAAATTTCCGGCGCTCATCTCTACATTCCATACCAGAGCTTGGTCCTGGGTGCGACATAACAGTCCTGGTCAGCCGATTGCTGACCAGCCAATCACAGACCAGTCTGAGCCACCTGACACAGTTTGATCAATTCCAGTACAGCCAGGGGTATAACATGAGTGCCAAGAAGGTTCCTACAAGTGCATTTCTGCCATAAACTGCATTACCGTTTCCGTTTGGTTCCAGCATCTGTACAATCCTATAATTTAGTTGAATAGCTGATTTTAGCCTGCTCCTGCATTCCTGGCTCCAGTTTGGAATAATTTTCCGGTTCCTTTCCGGTTCAGCTATTCAGGCATTATTCACAGAGCGGATCCAGTTTCTGGTCTACTGTACTCACCCGGTTCCAGCCCGGTCAATCTAATGTCCTAGCTCTACTATTCATCACTCCAGTTCTATCGTGTTCACTCCAGGTGTGGCATGTTAGATAGACTTAGGTCGACAGTGTCTAGGTCGACCACTACTGTTTGACAGTAAGTAGGTTGACATAGTTTCTAGGTCGACGGGGACTCTAGGTCGACATGTACTAGGTCGACATGAAAAAAGGACGACATGAGTTTTTAAAAATTTATTTGGTGTCGTTTTCTTCGTAGAGTGACCGGAACCCCAATTAGTGCATCGTGTCCCCTCGCATCGTTCGCGGCGCTACCGCTGCGATCGGCACAGGTTACCATTCCCAATTGTAGTCCACGTGGATCGTAAAGTATGAAAAAGTTCAAAAAATGTGAAAAACTCATGTCGACCTTTTGTCTTCTGATCCTGCATCTTTACCAGCATTACTGCATCGTGGGGGTAATTCTGAGTTGATCGCAGCAGGAACTTTGTTAGCAGTTGGGCAAAACTATGTGCACTGCAGGGGAGGCAGATATAACATGTGCAGAGAGAGATAGATTTGGGTGTGGTGAGTTCAATCTGCAATCTAAATTGCAGTGTAAAATTAAAGCAGCCAGTCTTTACCCTGCACAGAAACAAAATAACCCACCCAAATCTTACTCTCTCTGCAAATGTTATATCTGCCCCCCCCCCCCCTGCAGTGCACATGGTTTTGCCCAACTGCTAAAAAATTTCCTGCTGCGATCAACTTGGAATTCACCCCCAAGTTCCTGGGTCTCTCACCAGCGCCACCTATCTGTCAGTAACCAGTTTGCATCAAGCACTTCACATTCACATTAATTTCTTCCTTTCATGCATAGAGGTTATATCAGACCTGCCAGTTTATCATTGACTACTCCTGAACCCGCTCCAGTCCAAACTCAGACTGCAGATTCACAAACAACACCGAGCGTGACACATTCACATGTATATGATATATGTTAGTACTACGGTACGTTAGACTTAGTATTTAACACATTATCAGCCTTCTGTGCCTAGTTTACTAAACATATAAAGGTATGCAAACGTCCAAAATACATTACAGCATCATTAAATTGTTTGCAAAAGTTATGACTAAAACATTGACTAAAATGAGACTAAAATAAAAAACTGAGATCCACTATATATTGACTAAAACAAAGCAAAAAAAAGGAGACTCTGGGGGTCATTCCGAGTTGATCGTTCGCTAGCTACTTTTAGCAGCCGTGCAAACGCATAGTTGCCGCCCACGGGAAGTGTATTTTCGCATTGAAAGTGTGCGAATGCCTTTGCAGCAAAAACATTTTGTGCAGTTTCAGAGTAGCTCTGGACTTGCGTTCGGCTGTGCGAATGGAATCTTCGCTAAATCCATCACCCAGCACCGATCCTCTTTGTACCCGTATGATGTGCCTGCACATTGCGGTGCATACGCATGCGCAGTTTTGCCGGTTTTTTACCTGATCGCTGCACAGCGAAAATCGTCAGCGAGTGATCAACTCGGAATGACCCCCTCATTCCTCATTTATCAGTGATACATTTCATTGTGAGTGATAAATTGCACCAGCCAATCAGCTACTAACTTCCTGTTATGAGCCACGGCTGTGGCTCATTCCTGTTTTGAATTTTATGTTAATACTTCTGTTTATGTTCCCCGTGGGTGTCATGGGGTGCTCGGAGCTCACCCTTAAGGAGAGGATACTGTTATGAACCACAGGTAGTGGTTCATTCCTATTTTATGTTTATAGTTCTCTTGCAGGCCAGGATTTCCCTTTGCTCTGGTTTAGAAGATTATTGTTTGTTGTCAGTGGTGAGTCTGTGTAATTGCAGCCTGTTTCCATGTGGTTGGCCTCACCTGTCTGCTAATTGCATCTTGTCAGTTTGGAGTCATGCAACAGGGCAGCTGCACGACATAATTAATTAAGACTCTCTGTTATATTCTGGCTCAGTGCAATTCACAGACGCTGGTGATATTTCCAGGGTTCCAGAGTTCTTGAGTTCTGAGCTAGTCCCTGCCAGTTCCTGAGCTCCTGTCAAGCAGTGTCTGTCTAGCTGCTTCCTGTGTCGGTTCCTGTGTCGATTCCTGTGTCAGTTCCTGTGTCTGATTCCGTGTCCTGCCGTGAAGCATTCCTGTCCAGAAGTCCTGTGGCTTAGTCTTTGCCTGGTCGAGTATCTAGCTTCTTGGTGTCCACCGGTCTGTCGTTTGGGATTCTGCCAGTCCTCCGGTTCTGAGAGTCTGTGTCGGCTACATTGGGGGTTCCTGTCTGTTTGCCAGCATTTGTACCGGTTCCGTGAGTAGCGGCTTTGCCGCGTCCGTCGGCCTAGGCCGCAGTATTCTTTTGTTATATTTAGTTCCTGGTGTTTTGCAGAGGGTTCTGCTTATGCTGTCACCGTTGGTACACAAAAGTATTGTGTCGGCGTGTGGACAGCATTTCCTTTGTTGTTCTTTTCCTTTGGCGGTGTGCTGCACATATATTTAGTTTTAGGGTAGTTAGTAGCCCCTAGCTTTCTGTTGTTTTAGTCAGAGGTCCCCTTGTTATTATCCTGTCTCGGTTCACGCCTTGTCTCACGCTAAGACCTGGGGGCATCGGAGTTGGGCAGACATAATCCGCCCTTCAAACGCGGCTGCCGTGGGCCCAAGAAACCATAGTCACTCAGGCGTGAACTGACCACATGGGTAAAACAACGGAGGTAGGGTGCTAGGGGCTATTTCCACACCACACCTTGTTTCAGCGTCACGTTCTGGTGCTCAGGACTCACTACGCAACATCTCCCTCGTTCTGAGCACCAGGAACCTAACATTATCACCAGCCCTACCACAAAAAAGAAATAAAACTTTTTCTTTTTTGGCCCAGTCCAGTGTCTAGTCTAGAATCCAGTCCGGTGTTTAGAAATCCAGTCCTGTCTAGAACTCAGTGTGCAGAATCCAGTCCGGTGTTAGAATCCAGTCCTGTCTAGAATTCAGAGTGCAGAATCCAGTCCGGAGCTTAAAGATCCAGTCTTGTCTTGTCTAGTTTAAAAAAAAAAAAAAAAAGTCCTGTCTTGTCTAGTCTAGTCTAGTTTAGTCTTGTCTTGTCTAGTTTAAAATCCTCCTATGCCAACTATGCAAGCCCTGCAGGCGTCTCTCTCAGCCCTGAACTCTGCTTTCAGTGCTTTGAGACCTGAGCGACTGGAAGTTTTGCAACAATCCTTAAAGCAACTGTAAAACCTTCTGACTAAGATTTTGCTTATCTTGCCAGAAGTTATGGAGAGTTCATCTACCTCTAAAGAGACTCTTGCTCACAATATGGTGACAAGAGAATCCTCTGGTTCAATTAGAGAGAAAAAGTTTGAAAGTTTTCTGCGGCCCAGGCTCTCAGAAGAGGAGCGTCTGCGTCGCAGAAACTTAGATTTATGCCTATATTGTGGGGGTTCAGGCCACTATTTGCAGACCTGTGAGTTACGCAAGCCAAAGTGTGGCGACAAGTCCTGCACTCTGGCCAAGTTTAGTCAGGATACAAGACCTACTCCTGTCTCTACTGTGGCGGAGGTACTTGTCACACAACCCACACTAAAAAGCACTCTGTCTTATAATTGGAGTCCTTGGGCTAGGGAGCCCCATTATAGATTCAGGAACCAAAGGAGAATGTTTCTCTCCTCTCTTGATTTTCCTGTGGAAACAAGGTTGCAAACCCCTGGAGTGGTGCCCGATGCCCAGGGTCCTGGAGTGGTGCCCGATGCCCAGGGTCCTGGAGTGGTGCCCGATGCCCATGGTCCTGGAGTGGTGCCGGATGCCCAGGGTCCTGGAGCGGCGCCCGATGCCCAGGGTCCTGGAGCGGCGCCCGATGCCCAGAGTTCTGGAGCGGCGCCCGATGCCCAGAGTTCTGGAGCGGTACCCGGTGCCCAGAGTTCTGGAGCGGTACCCGGTGCCCAGAGTTCTGGAGCGGTACCCGGTGCCCAGAGTCCTGGAGCGGTACCCGGTGCCCAGAGTCCTGGAGTGGTACCCGATGCTCTAGGTTATAGAGGGACATCGAATATTTTAGCTCAGGTGTCAATACCAGAAGGGGTCTCTGAAGCTGTTACCCCAGGTAGGGACTTGAAAAGCGTAACTCCAGAGAAGGTATCTAAAACCATTGTTCTAGAAGGGAACTCGAGAAGCAAAACCCCAGAAGGGATCTTTGAAGTAATATCCCAAAGTGGGGTCTCGAGAGACGCAGCCCCAAAGAAGGGTCTAGAGGTCGCTTCCCCAGAAAAGAACTTAAGAGGCATAGCGTTAGTGGAGGTTCTGAAGGTTATAGCTTCAGCAAAAGTCCCGGAAGTCATAGTCCCGGGAGAAGTTTCTATAATTATCGACTCAGAGAGGGAGGCCGACGGCCCGGTCCCTGAGTAGGAGGCCAACGGTACGGTCCCAGTAAAAGAATCCGAGGTGATGGTGGGGTTCTGAGGGTCACTGCCCCAGGCGGGGTTCCGAGGGTCACTTCCCCAGGTGGGGTTCAGAAAGTCACTGCCCCAGGTGGGGTTCGGAAAGTCTCAGCCTCAAGTAAGGTCAATAGTGACCAGGTCCTAGCAAAGCACTCTAGTTAGTCAGATGGGAAGGAAGCAGATCCTGACTCTGTTGATATCTCAACATCTATAATCTTTGATGGGGACTTAGTCCAATTTCTGGCACTTTATAAACACTATTACATCATTATGTTGTCTAGACCATTTCTGGGCATCACTTCAGAGAACCTAGTGCTCTATCTGATATATTCCTTTAGAGGAGAGCCTTTTGAGTGGGCGACCAGCCTAATGAAAGCTGAAGATCCCATTCTTCAGGATACCCCAGCATTCAGTGATGCAGTTATTAAAAGATATGGTTCCAAAGAAATTGGTTCAGGTTCCTCTAGGTCACCCGTCTTATCTGCTGAGAGTTCACCGTATACTGTAAACTCGGCACAAGAGTCTCAGCCCGTTGTTTTGACTGCAGGATGTGCTTTTCTGTCTTCTAATTGTAGTACTTTGCCTGAAAGTTCAGCTCCCAAGTTTAAGAAACCAATCTCTGATTTGAACCCAGCCTTGCTGGGAGGTACCATCAGTTCAGACAATGTTTGGGGAATTACCTTGGTCAGACCTCAAGAACTTTGTAAAAATAAGAAGAAGAAAAAGAAAAAGAAATAATTATTGACTCTTGTCTTGATATATATAAAAAAAAATATATATTTTTTTTCCTTGTCTTGTGTCCAGTGGCCACCGTTAAGGGGGGGGGGGGGCACCGTTACAAGCTGTTGCCACAGCTTGTTTCTGTTAGACCAGTGTGTCAGTTTTTTTTTTTTTTGTATCCTTTGTTTTGGAAAGTCTGAATTTTGGGGTCCTTTGACCCCTCCTCAAGGGGGGGGGGGTACTGTTATGAGCCACGGCTGTGGCTCATTCCTGTTTTGCATTTTATGTTAATACTTCTGTTTATGTTCCCCGTGGGTGTCATGGGGTGCTCGGAGCTCACCCTTAAGGAGAGGATACTGTTATGAACCACAGGTAGTGGTTCATTCCTATTTTATGTTTATAGTTCTCTTGCAGGCCAGGATTTCCCTTTGCTCTGGTTTAGAAGATTATTGTTTGTTGTCAGTGGTGAGTCTGTGTAATTGCAGCCTGTTTCCATGTGGTTGGTCTCACCTGTCTGCTAATTGCATCTTGTCAGTTTGGAGTCATGCAACAGGGCAGCTGCACGACATAATTAATTAAGACTCTCTGTTATATTCTGGCTCAGTGCAATTCACAGACGCTGTTGATATTTCCAGGGTTCCAGAGTTCTTGAGTTCTGAGCTAGTCCCTGCCAGTTCCTGAGCTCCTGTCTAGCAGTGTCTGTCTAGCTGCTTCCTGTGTTGGTTCCTGTGTTGGTTCCTGTGTCGATTCCTGTGTCGATTCCTGTGTCAGTTCCTGTGTCTGATTCCGTGTCCTGCCATGAAGCATTCCTGTCCAGAAGTCCTGTGGCTTAGTCTTTGCCTGGTCGAGTATCTAGCTTCTTGGTGTCCACCGGTTTGTCGTTTGGGATTCTGCCAGTCCTCCGGTTCTGAGAGTCTGTGTCGGCTACATTGGGGGTTCCTGTCTGTTTGCCAGCATTTGTACCGGTTCCGTGAGTAGCGGCTTTGCCGCGTCCGTCGGCCTAGGCCGCAGTATTCTTTTGTTATATTTAGTTCCTGGTGTTTTGCAGAGGGTTCTGCTTATGCTGTCACCGTTGGTACACAAAAGTATTGTGTCGGCGTGTGGACAGCATTTCCTTTGTTGTTCTTTTCCTTTGGCGGCGTGCCGCACATATATTTAGTTTTAGGGTAGTTAGTAGCCCCTAGCTTTCTGTTGTTTTAGTCAGAGGTCCCCTTGTTATTATCCTGTCTCGGTTCACGCCTTGTCTCACGCTAAGACCTGGGGGCATCGGAGTTGGGCAGACATAATCCGCCCTTCAAACGCGGCTGCCGTGGGCCCAAGAAACCATAGTCACTCAGGCGTGAACTGACCACACGGGTAAAACAACGGAGGTAGGGTGCTAGGGGCTATTTCCACACCACACCTTGTTTCAGCGTCACGTTCTGGTGCTCAGGACTCACTACGCAACATCTCCCTCGTTCTGAGCACCAGGAACCTAACACTTCCATGTCACAGGCTGTGTTTGAAAAATGACAGTTAAGAGCTCATTGGCTGGTGCAATTGATCACTCACAGTGAAATTTATTACTCATTGATAAATAAGGGCATACAATTACATTTGAAATCTTTAGCAAAATTATCACTGCTTAGATGGTGGGTAAAAAGGGACAGCTTTAGTCATACAAATTCAAATGAGGTAAAATATGGTGGCAAAGAAAGAACAGTGAGAGCTCAGCGAAACCATCCACACACACAAACTGGATAGGCCTAGATGAGAGACAACTGCCAGCCCATCACCAACACATAAAACAAGGCTAGATGGGGACCAACTGTCATCCCATTAAAAACAACTCAAGTTTTCCAAACTCCCCTCAGAATGACATAAAAAAGGCCCACCCGGATTGGTGGGGAGAGCACTTTGAGAACTACCCTCAGAAAGCCACTCACACCATTCCTTCCCTTATCCAGTAGGAGGGCGGGAACTGTGGATGGAAAAGGATGCAGAAACTTTCAAACAACAGATAGATAAATAAATATAAATCCACATTCACAACCACACCCCTAACTAACACCCATGGGAATCTGTAAAAAGCCTCAGAGATGGATACGTTTAAGTAGTTGCCCAAAAGCAACCAATAAGCTTCTTAATTTATTTAGCATGGTATTTGAAATGACTGTTAGAAGTTGAGTGGATGTTTTATACTACTTCACTTTATCACTCTTCAACACTTGATACATCTTTTCCCAACAAAGAAATCTACCTATTTTGCTCAATTTGGCACAACATGCAAAACACGGCTAAGCTGTTTTTCACGAGTAGCGAGTGGATGGATTTTAAAATGTTTGTTTGCCATAATAGACTATGTATAAAGTAACATATTAAAGAAGCAAATTAAGAAAAATCATGAGGCATTGCTAAATCTCTGAGTCTATGGCATGCAAAATCATGCCATACATGGCAGAATATAACAAAGATATATGTGGCTACATCTGTATTTAGAAACACTTTAACTTTAAGGGGTATATGCAATTGCCGGCGAATCGCGGCAATTTTTCGCCCGTTTTTTAATTCGACACAATTCGACCGTCGAATTCCGGCAGGTGGGTGCCGGAATTCAACATATTCAATAAAAAACGGATTCGACAGTCCCGCTGTCGAAAAACGGCCGATTTGACGGATTTTGATTAGATTTTTAAAAATGTTAAAAAAACGGGGAAAAACCCGAAAAAAAATTGCGTGAGGTCCCCCCTCCTAAGCATAACCAGCCTTGGGCTCTTTGAGCCCGTCCTGGTTGCCAAAATACGGGGGGGGGGGAATGACAGGGGATCCCCCGTATTTTAACAACCAGCACCGGGCTCTGCGCCTGGTCCTGGTGCAAAAAATACGGGGGACAAAAAGAGTAGGGTCCCCCGTATTTTTTGGACCAGCACCGGGCTCCACTAGCTGGACAGATAATGCCACAGCCGGTGGTCACTTTTATAGAGCGCCCTGCGGCCGTGGCATTAAATATCCAACTAGTCACCCCTGGCCGGGGTACCCTGGAGGAGTGGGGACCCCTTCAATCAAGGGGTCCCCCCCCTCCAGCCACCCAAGGGCCAGGGGTGAAGCCCGAGGCTGTCCCCCCCATCCAAGGGCTGCGGATGGGGGCTGATAGCCTTTTGAAAAATGAAAGAATATTGTTTTTTCCAGTAGTACTACAAGTCCCAGCAAGCCTCCCCGCAAGCTGGTACTTGGAGAACCACAAGTACCAGCATGCGGGAGAAAAACGGGCCCGCTGGTACCTGTAGTTCTACTGCTGAAGGGACCTTTCTGTGACAGGAGTCACGGGGGTCTCTGCAGTTCAATTGTGTCTCGACATTTTTATTCTATACATCAGAAAGATCCTGGTTGTCTCTCTATCTTAGCATTGGAACATATAGCCCCCACGGGGAGAGGGGGTGACAGATTTTCGCTATTATGTAAGAGAGAAATTTATTGGATGCTCCAGTTCAATTCAGTACACCCTACAGGTCTAAATGAGACAATGGAACTGAATGTAGTGGTCTAAAATTCAGAGAATTTATGAGGAAACATTATATTTGACAACTCTTTCATGCTAATCCCCTGCTATCAACCACCCTCGAGACCAGTAGGTACAGGTGACAAATCTATGTCACCTGTGTGTGGTCTGTATGGCCCTGGAGGCTTCCACGCAACCCTTGTCGGGACAGTGGTTTCACCTGTCAGCACGTCCAGGGTGAGCGGTCAATCGAAATTATCCGACTGTTTAGGAACTCCTGTCAACTGGAGTCACTCCACGGCCGTACAGCCACCCTATGCTTTCGATAGGGTTGGGATAACTTGGGTTTAATATGTCCAATGAATACTTTCAGTATTGAAATGTGTCTATAATCACTTCCTTGGATTCGATATGAGCCAGTTCTCTCTCTATATACTAAACATCACTAGAGATCTATTGCTGTGACAAGCTTTCCTGCAACTATAATGAATGCTATTATTCCATTGATTATAATTGTATAACCTCTTCCAGCGATTCTGAGGATTTATTATGGGATAAGGATATTTACATTTAAACGTTATCGATAGGGGTTAAGTAATAAATAAATCAACAACAAAAAATTATAATAATTAAATTTTATAATTTTAAAAAAATATAATAAATAAAAAAAAATAATAATATAATATAATATATAAAAAATAACAAACATATAGTTGTTCCCTCTTTAAGTGGGATGAGTGCTACAATACTTGTTATAACTTATCATGCAATGTTCTGTGTGTAGAGTAAGATCTTAATATATGACTAATTCTGGTCATGGGGGCAGTGTAATATATTTCCAGATTGATATATTCATTGGAAAACGGTTTTTAGCCAATGTCGGTACAATGATTATATTATATTAAATGTATATGTTCATTTATAATTTGTTTTTGATTAGCCCATTAGTGGGAATATGTGTCTGTTGTTATACAACTGGAACCCTCTGAAGATTGGTCACATGACAGCGCTACGATGGTCACGTACACCACGTTGGTGCACGTTCAGGTTGCTTAGCAACCGGTTTTTTCAATCTGTTTCTACTACATCATACCTACAGCTCTCCGGAGTCCCGGTCACGTGACAGCAGGATTATGTCTTCGTGCACCACGCTGGTGCACGTATTAGTTGCTTAGCAACTAAGGCGCACCCCTTAATCATTTTTTCATTGGATATCGTCTGTCACGTTACCCGGAAGGAGCGCACAGTGTTACACGGAGTCCCGGAGATTAACCTCCCTACCTCCACATATCAGTTTGGGGATATTCATGTAAATTATATATATTGCAGGGATACTATAATCCCAGGAATCGGGGGAGAGAGTATTAGGAATCAATGTATCTGATTAAGGTTGATGTCCATAATAAACAGGGGGCGAGTCATGTGACTATACTGACCTCTGACCCTCTTGATTGTAGATATCTATTTAATTGATTTGCTGGTTTTTTAAGTTTCATTTTAATATGGGTTTGCCTCCCAATGATCTCTTTGTATATTATAAGTATACTGTTTATAGAATTTTTGTGTTTTTATTATGACTGTGGATGATTAATTAGTTCTACATCACACCTGTGGGGCATCAGGTCATTAAATGGGGTTTAAATAGATCCCAAAAATCAGATTGAGCTATACTTCTGATGAAGCTAGGTGACTTGACCTAGGGAAACGCGTTAAGTGTTGAAGCTGCCACGACTACTACAAGTGTCCCACTTTCAAGACGGATCCAGATATGGACTTTTAAAACTTGCCATTTGGAACTCTGAGGGATTTCACCTATACAGCACCGATTGGAGAGACCCAGTTTATTCCAATGCCACAGCTTGCTTGCTGAAAAATTTCCTACCTCTGGAAGTCTCCATCAATACGGGTAACACCAGCTGTACTTATTTCTTCTCCCCAGGGAACTTTGCATACGGCATTCATACCCCTTTTCCACTAGCTGTTTTTACCCGTGTTTTTGCACGGGGGCGCGCATCGACACGGATTTTTAGTAGGTGGAAACGGGTCAACACGGGTTGAGTGACCCGGGAATCCAACCCGGCTATTTACCTGGGTAGAACACGGTAATGACACGGATAGCGGTGCAGTGGAAACGGTCATTACACGTGTTTTCAGACCCGAGTAACGCTCTGAGACGCTGATTGGCTGCTTCTGGGGCACTGGAAGATGATGTCATCCCTGGGAGACACGCTGGGCACATGCAGGCACCGCAGCAGCAAACAACACTACGCTGGGCACATGCAGGCATTGAGGCAGCAAACAAAACACTCTGAAGTCGCGCTGGGTACATACAGATATTTTTATTGCAGCAGCTTCCAAACAAACAGACAATATACAGCAGCAGAAGCTCCAGCACAGCAACATGGCTAGCCATACCTGGTCAGACACAGAGATCAAAGAGCTGCTTAATATTCGGGGAGAGGAAGAAATAAGAAGGCAGGTGACTGGAACAGTTAAGGATGCTATCGTCTACAAGAACATATCCCTTATGCTGGCAGAAAGGGGCATCCAAAAAACCCAGCAACAAGTCGTTAACAAATTGAAGGCACTACGCAGACAATTCACCAAAGTACACGACCATAACCGCAAGAAAAGTGGTGTTGGGCGTATGGAATGGCCATATTATGACCTATGCTATAGTGTCTTCGGCAAAACTGCGATAACAAATCCCATAGCACTATCGTCATCCAGCTCTGCCAGTCGCCAGATGTCAGTCGACGAGGACTGTGACGAAACACAGCACAGCCTTCCCAGCTCACAATGCAGCCCATCATCCCCGCTGCTTATATCGGACAGCAGTTTCGAAGACTCGACCGTCAATGATGATTCCATCAGTGCCACTATTGAGGACGTACCACAGTCTCAGGCGGAGACGTCGCAACCCCCCAAGACCACGACTTTGCGCTCAAATAGTAAGTATTACCATTACAAATACAGTTGCAGCAGTCCCTATATGTAAAGGCATGGTAATGTTGCAGAGTATAGCTAGTGTGCAGGTGGGAGAAGGCCACAAACACGTATATGCTACCACTGCTATTTTTATATTGTTGCTTACATTCTGTTTCATCTCCTTCACAGTCTACAACGTTCCACAGCGGAAAAAGAAACTGAACAAAACAGAACAAACGGTCAAAGCAATGAAGTCCATTATCGTGGATCACCTGCGTGAGGCAGATAGTGAGCTCAATGCCCAGGAAGATGCACGGCTTGAGAGATTTCTTGCGTCAGAAAAAGAAATGCATCAAACTTTTATGAGTCAGTTAATGACCATGCATGATAGGCAGATGACATTTTTTGAACGCACGTTTGCACGTACCATAGGGAATACCACACAAACACAACAGCAAGACACAGCCTACCCACAGCACCCATATGGTCCATACAACTATGAACCTCCCTCAAATCCCCCAACACAAATCCCGCAATCCTCAGAATTTCGGGTATATAGACAACTGCCTTAGAGCAGCGGGTTATAAAACAATGTTTGTGTTTTAAGGTTCTGTTTGCACTGTATCCTCAACCCTGATACATACAAATGCAAACATTATTTTGATTTTACAGAGTGCCCTGTTAGCACTTTAAACTTTTATATTGTTACCTCAGAAAATGGGCAGTGGGATCCAGATATTGGGGCTACCTTTTTATATTGTTACCTCAGGAAATGTGCGGCAGTGTGATCCAAATATTGGGGGTAACCCGATACCTGCCAAACCAAACATTAGGGTTTTTTTTTTACAGAGTGCCCTGTTTGCACTTTACTCTTTTACCTCAGGGCAGGTGTCTTCACCATGTGGCCCTCTAGCTGTTGTGGAAACACATAGCAACACATGCTGGTACATGTTGTTCCACAACAGCTGGAGGGACACATGTTGAAGACCCCTTGCGTTATGTGGAATTTTACAGTGACATGTTTGCACTTAAATATTTTATATTGTTACCTCAGAAAATGTGCGGCAGTGTGATCCAAATATTGGGGGTAACCTGATACCTGCCAAACCAAACATTAGGGTTTTTTTTTTTACAGAGTGCCCTGTTTGCACTTTACTCTTTTACCTCAGGGCAGGTGTCTTCACCATGTGGCCCTCTAGCTGTTGTGGAAACACATAGCAACACATGCTGGTACATGTTGTTCCACAACAGCTGGAGGGACACATGTTGAAGACCCCTTGCGTTATGTGGAATTTTACAGTGACATGTTTGCACTTAAATATTTTATATTGTTACCTCAGAAAATGTGTGCCAACTGTTTAAAAGAAAAAATATAATAACAACTTTTGAACCAAATTTTTATAACTGAAAATCGAAATAAACAAAAATTGTTTGCACACAAAAACTTGTCTGTCTTCTCTACTGCAACATTGTTTGAAGATTAGCTGCAATGGTGGCCCTTATGCACTCGCTGGCAGCGTCATGCCCCCCCACCAAGCCTGGTGCATCATGTACAGCGACCCCCGCCCCATGATCATGTATATTCCACTCGGGGAGAAAGTTTTCCTTTTGAATCTCACATATGTTATGGAGAATGCAGCAGGCCGCTACTATATCTGGCATTATTTTCAAGTCCACATCATTCCTCTTCATGAGGCAGCGCCAGCGTCCTTTTAAACGCCCAAACGCATTCTCCACTGCCATACTGGCCGAACTTAGGGCATGGGTATATGATGTGATAAAGCTAAATATTTACCGTATATAAAACACTTTAAGAGGTCTAAGAACACTGTACGCTATCTACGTAAGAAGTACCGTAAGGGTACGCAAGTTGTGTAGCGATCGCTCAACCGTAGTCGAGACGCTCAAGCGTCACGTTCGCTTACGGCCCAGTGATCACAGGCAGGCACGCTATTGGCTGCCGACTAACGTAATGATTCGCTATAGCGTAGCGTACGCTCGGGACCACGAGGAGATCACCAGCGGTGCAGACGCTTACAACGTTAAACCTTTATATCTATACCTTTAACGATGAGATACACAGTATACCTTAGTGTGGAGACAGAGTGTAAGTGCAACCTGGTGTAACCTGATTAACTACAAAGCTGCTTGAGCGTCACCGACGCTCAGGGAATACTTAACACTATAAGAAATACACAGATACCTGGGCTTAGGGTCCAAAACCTATTATATGTATTATAACTATTATACTTGCAAAAAGGAATCACAGTACAAATGATACACTACAATATAACATAAACCAACTAACCAGATAAACTACACAGGAAATACAATACAATACAATTAAAGGAAAATATGAGAGAGATAGAGAGAGAGAGAGAGACAGAGAGAGAGAGAGATGGCTCACAGTAAGACAATATGATTACGGAGAAAACTTACGCACAAGGGGAACGATCGCATGCGCCTCGATATCCAGCTCCCGATTATCAGCAATGAGAACCGTTGAAGAGAGAGAACTGGATACGGTCGGCCTGCCTATTTATGCCCCACACACAATACAATTCAATGGTCCCTACAATCTCATTGTTCATTGGACATAGGAATTCGGCTTCGCATTATAACAAAAGGTCATAGGTTGATTCATACAGGTGGGCTGTGACTATTTCCAACTGCTCAGGTGGGAGGGAAACTGGGTTTCCCGCCGCATGGGTAATAAAGTGCAAATAAAGTAAATGTTCATAAACTTCTTATGTCCATAACTATTCGCACGAGCGATTGATCTGCTTCAAACCAACACCGGAATATTTCTAATTAAATATTCTTCCGATGGATACTAAACACCACTGTATTACTCCTGTCTGACCCTTCGTATCAAACAAAGAGGGATTCCTCTGTTCATAAACATTCTATATTAACCAAACTTTCAGAATCTATCAAAGGGACCATGATCTACAAAATACATTATTACTGAAAATATGTAACGATTGAGTCGCACGCTACAACCACATAAACTCTACCGTAAATACGCATACCATGCGCCTGCGGGTGCCCGCGACTGTGAGTATGCGCACGTACGGGAGAGCGTACGCATGCGCAGCACGGACCTGTGTGAGGTGCAAATATGGTAGTGTGCATAGAGATATTTTTCTGACTTTGACAGTCCACCCTTTGGCAGTCAATAATAACTGCCACCTTCTAAAACATTTCAAAAGGAGAAAAATATATGTCAGGGGTTAATTCATTTCCATGGTTGGGTAAGGGAGGAGAGAGGAGTAGGTGGGAAGAGGGTATGACCTAGTGAGATAGCAGAAGCATGTGTGTATGAGTCCATGTTTGGGGGGTCATGTATCATCGTGCCGTACGTGTTGTAAATCAAGCTTCGAGGTATTGCGAAGTATACATTTGAATTCCTTCTTATCCCGTGGTACGGGTCTGTGGATGGGCTGTCAAACTTTACCGAGCTCTTTTCGGATTTGAACAAAATGGGGAGCACATTTAAGTTGATGATACATGAATGGGGGAATATGTGATTGCTGATATCTGTGCCTGTATTCCCTATACTATGTGTGTCATTACCTGAGGGTTGTAGAAATGAAGAAAAGACATAATTACGGTAAATGCGGTGGTATTCTATGTCAGGTTAATGTACATCTGTCGGTTGAAGTTTTGTTCGGTATCAGTTGAAAGTCGTCTTCTTTGCGCTGTGTTGCCCATTAGGTGTGAGCAAAAAGCTTTGTCAATGCCATTAGATTTACAAAAAATGTTGGGCTAGCGTAAGTTTAAGAATTCTAGGGAAACTGGGGATCCATGGCAAAGTTCATCAAATGTCCATATCTCAAGTGGTCAAAACTTCTTCTTTGGTCTATCCGTTGTCTGTATAGCGTCTCGTCAACTTCCTCGTCCAAGTGGGTCTTTTTATCTTGGAGAAAAAAACAGAAAAACAGGTGAAAGAAACGGACCGTAGAAATCGCATTTTCATCACATCATTGTTTCTATCATTGGGTCATAGATCAAATCCAGGTTAATTACAGTTTCCTCGCTCCTCAAACTCATTACCTTAGTACGACGATTGCACCTCATTAAAGCCTGACCGCATCTAAATATCAAACCGATCGTTATGATAACACCTAAGATACATAGGAGAAACTTCCCAACATCCATTATGACTCCTTGAGCCCAGTCTCCCAAACCGGAGAACCAATTTCGCGGGTTCAACCATGACACCCAACCAGTCAGCTCATTACCTACAGCAGCAAGAGTGAGATTGTGTTTTCGGCGAAATTCCCACTTCAATTGGAGAATATCGTCCATCTTTTGGTCTATGACCTCGACCGGATCCTCGGTGCTATTCGTGATATACGTGCAACACTTCACGCCGTACTGTGTTGCCAATGTAACACAATATCCGCCTGTCACTGCTGTGAGGTAATTAAGAACCATTCTATGCTGCACCAGTTCTGTTTTATAAGCTTGAAGTTCCCTTCCAGTATATCTAAACGTGTCATCATACATTTCAGTGATATTATCTAACAAATTTGCGAGCGCCGATATGTATTTATAATTTAGCACTCCTCTAGCGGTGCGGGTGAAATCTAACGCGATTAAGAATTGAATCCCGGTGGATTCACTTATCAGATCAGAGGCCGGATGCTCTGTCTTCTCTATCAGGTGCCTTTTAACAACGTGCTCGTAGTGGGTGTGAGTATAAGGAGCTTGGGCACCACGATGTATGTCTTTCATTTTATCATGTGTTACAGTCATCACTTCAGGCAATACTTTTCCAATATAACACAATCCTTTAGAGTTTGGGGCAAGCCACTTGTACGCCTTTCTCCCGCATATGAAATATGCATCATCGGAGAGAACATATGGGACGGAGAAGGACATAACCATATTACACACCTTCCAGGTGAAATCTCCTAACCCTAATTCTTCCATCTGCTTAATACACGTATCAGGTTGTACGATATGTGCACAGTATCCTGGTGATACTTCTCCAACTCTCGTAATCCTATTTCCTAAGGTGTACCTATACCGGAAAGATTTTCCTCTACTGGCTATGTGGCGTACAAGCTCTGTATCTGTAGGCATTCTATCTGCTCTATGCGAAAAGGTCATGGTGTGGTTACTCCATGACACTTCCCAATTTCCCGGCTTTCTGGGATTGGAGATGTTGAAACATAATAGGGACCTATCCACATGGTATTGGTGGAGCTTCAAACTAGGAGGGCTGGAGATATTAAACCTCCTGTCCACCGGTCTCCCACCATTTAACTCAAGTACCTCCCCTATCGTTAAAGGAAATGGTACTAGCCCTGATTTGCTATGACCTTGAGGTACTTGAGAGCATACCCAACAATCTGTTTTGTTTAACACATTACCCACTAAGGAGTGATAGTCACTCAATGGATGCCGGTCCATATGGATATTAAAACTGGATTGGCATTTCTTAATGCACCCATCTTCAATGACATTGTTACAGAGCCTACAGATACAGTTTTCCTCAGCTAACAATCCGTCACAATTTCTTCTATGGTCAATGCTATCGGATCGTTTTCTGATACTCGCCTTTGCTTGTTGGTTAGGTTGATCTTGGAAAACTACGCCTCCATCTTTATCATCAGAACCCATTCCAGAACCTCTATCGACCTCCATGGTACTCTCGCCGGAACAGACTGCTCTGGTCAACATCATGGTCAACAGGAAAATCCGGATCACAGTCTCTTGGGGCAAGTCCATCTTATAGAAGGAAACGGAGAAGAATGAGAAGGAGGAAAAAGAAATTTGCGGGAGAGGGGATGGGAAGTGGAGGAAAATAATAAAAGGGAGTGGGGAGTCGACAACAGCTCTCGGTCTTCAAGGCTCAGGTGCCGCCTCAGTCCTCCTGGAACAGACACTCCAGTGATACAACCTCTACCGTCTGTTCCTTATCACGGGACTTCTCTGGATCAGCAACCTTCTTGCAGTGGGATGAATGGACCCAAGTCTCTCTCTCAGCAACCTTTAATGCTGTGGTGCTAGTCAATAAGACCTGGTATGGTCCTTCCCATCTGTCAATAAGGCAACCTGAGCGTAGAAAATTCCGTATCATTACATAATCCCCAGGTTCAATGTCATGACAATTACTATCAGGTAGATCAGGAATCACCAACTTCAGATTATCATTTTGATTCCTTAACTGTTTACTCATGTTAATCAAGTACTTTATAGTTACTTCATTGTTACATTTCAAATCATCCTGAGGGTTAATCATGGCATGCGGTTGTCGACCAAACAAGATTTCAAAGGGAGACAGATTAAGAGGGGACCTGGGAGTGGTTCTGATACTGTACAATACAATGGGTAAAGCTTCTGGCCATGTCAATCCTGTCTCTGCCATCACTTTACTCAATTTATTTTTAATAGTGCTGTTCACTCTTTCGACCTTCGCACTCGCCTGTGGACGGTACGGAGTGTGCAGCTTGCTATCAATTCCCATCAACTTACACATTCCTTTAAAGACATCACCTGTAAAATGGGTACCCCTATCACTTTCGATTATTCTAGGGATACCATATCTACATACAAATTCCTGCACAATTTTCTTAGCAGTAAACATAGCGGTATTTGTAGCCGCAGGAAATGCTTCGACCCAATTTGAGAAAACATCTATACAAACAAGTACATATTTCAAATTCCGACAAGGGGGTAATTGTATAAAGTCAATTTGTATTACCTGGAAAGGGCCGCCGGCAGGTGGGATATGGGATGGTTCTGTAGGTATTGCCTTTCCAATATTCTTTCTCAAACAGGTAAGGCATGACATTGCTCTTTTACTCGCATGAGAGGAGAATCCTGGGGCGCACCAATAGGCTCTTACCAATTTGCACATCCCTTCCTTGCCTAGATGAGTCAGCCCGTGAGCTGCTTCAGCCAGACATGGAAGATATGCTCTGGGGGCCACTGGTTTACCATGTCCATCCGTCCAGAGTCCTGAGGACTCCTGGCCACATCCCTTTGCCTTCCAGACTGCCTTTTCCTGTGTGGAACACAAATTTTGCATTTCACACAACTTCTGTGTGTTAATGGTATTAAATACCATCAATTGTGTGGTGTCTGTCTGTATGGGGGTAACAGCTGCTAACTTAGCAGCTTCGTCCGCTTGGCTGTTACCAAGTGATACCGGGTCTTGGCTATATGTGTGTGCTTTACATTTGATAACAGCCACTCTGTCGGGTTCCTGTATCGCTGTTAGAAGCCTTTTTATGTGAGCTGCATGCGCTACCGGTGTACCAGCTGCCGTCATGAAATTTCTGAGGCGCCATAGGGCTCCGAAATCATGGACTACCCCGAATGCGTATCTAGAATCGGTGTAGATATTGGCTGACTTACCCTTAGCCAATTCACATGCTCTGGTTAGGGCGACCAGTTCAGCAACCTGGGCTGAGTGAGGTGGGCCTAGCGGTTCCGCTTCTATGGTGTCTTGGTCATCTACGACTGCGTATCCAGTACACAAGTCTCCCGAGTCTGACTGTCTATGGCAACTACCGTCCGTGTAGAACGTGAGTTCTGCATCTTTCAGTGGGTTGTCACTGATGTCAGGCCTTGCGGTAAAATTTTGGGTCAAATATTCCATACAATCATGTGTATCTTCCTTTGTATTAAATCCTCCTTCCCCATCACTCTCACCTTCCACCCTTTGTGCCTGACCAGGCACACCTGGGAGATACGTTGCAGGATTTAATGCACTGCATCTCCTTATGGTGATGTTTACGGGGGCCATTAGTGCCAATTCCCATCTTGTAAACCTCGCTGATGAGACGTGTCTGGTTTGGGCAGAATTCAATAAGGCTGATACTGCATGTGGCGTATGGATTGTGAGGTTGTGGCCTAGCACGACATCTTCGCTTTTTGTCACTAGCAATGCTATCGCAGCAACGCTTCGCAAGCATGTGGGGAGGGATCGCGCTACCGTGTCTAGCTGAGCGCTGTAGTATGCAACTGGCCTGCTGGCATCACCGTGTTTTTGGGTTAGTACACCTGCCGCGCAACCAGCACTTTCTGTTCCGTATAGTTCAAAGGGTTTCCCATAGTCTGGCATACCTAGTGCTGGTGCCTGCGTTAGGCACTGTTTGAGTCTCTCAAATGCTGTTTCGGACTCGTCTGTATGCGAAATCCTATCAGGTTTGTTTGAGGAGACCATTTCCTGCAAAGGTAACGCCAAAATGGAAAACCCTGGGATCCAATTACGGCAATACCCACACATTCCTAAAAACGTTCTGATCTGTTGCTGGGTTTGTGGCAGAGTCATGTCTCTAATTGCTTGGATTCGATCAGCGGTCAGGTGTCTCAGTCCTTGTGTTAGACAGTGTCCCAAATATTTTACCTTAGTTTGGCATAATTGTAACTTGTCTTTGGACACCTTGTGTCCGGTGTCTGAAAGATGAAACAGGAGCTGTTTCGTATCCTTCAGAGATGCTTCCAGTGAATCTGAACACAGTAATAAATCGTCCACATACTGTATCAATACTGATCCACTGTCTGGTTGGAAAGACTGTAAACAATCATGCAAAGCCTGAGAAAATATACTTGGACTATCTATGAAACCTTGGGGTAATCGAGTCCACGTGTATTGGACTCCTCTGTATGTGAATGCAAACAAATATTGGCTGTCAGGGTGCAGAGGTACCGAAAAGAAAGCGGAGCAGAGGTCAATAACAGTGAAAAATTTGGCAGTGGGAGGGATTTGCATTAGGATGACAGCTGGATTTGGCACTACGGGGAACTGACTCTCAACTATTTTGTTAATCCCCCTTAGATCCTGCACTAGTCTGTAACCCCTCCCCCCACTCTTTTTAACAGGGAAGATGGGACTATTAGCAGTGCTGGACGTTCTTACCAGAATGCCCTGTTGTAGCAAGCGCTCTATTACTGGGTAAACTCCTAACTCCACCTCTGGCTTCAGAGGGTACTGTGGGATTTTTGGAGCTATCCTACCATCTTTTACTTGTACAACTACTGGAGCTACGTTTGCCATTAATCCAGTGTCTTGTCCGTCTTTTGTCCAAAGTGACTCTGGTATCTGAGATGTCATCTCTTCTATTTGGGATGGATTCCTATTTGTCATAATGGTATGTGACATTAATTTTGATGGGGAGTCTAACATGTCTCGCACTTCCTGAGCGTGTTTCTCAGGTATGTCCAAGAATACACCTTCAGGAGTACAATAAATGACGCACCCCATTTTGCACAGTAAGTCTCTTCCCAGGAGATTGGTTGGTGCCGATGCAGCCAGCAAAAAGGAATGCTTGGTATGCAAAGGCCCTATTGTAATCTCGGCTGGTTTGCTAACAGGGTAGTGCTGGACTACTCCTGTTACTCCCATGGCTGGAATTGTCCTACCAGTGGTTCTCATGCCCACTGTCGAATTTATCACTGACTTGGCCGCCCCTGTGTCTACAAGAAAGTTTAAAGTTTTACCAGCTACATTAATTGCGATCTCGGGTTCACTTCCAATGTTGGCAATTAATTTTACTGGCTGCAGATTACAGGTATGGCCACACCCCTATTGGGTATGGTGACCTCCCTGAATCCCGCTGGCAGCAACTACTTGTGAGGGAGATAGTTGGGAACTACCAGAGGCATGCCAGTCTCTGTTTGGGGGATATCTTTTTGTTTCCCCTGTATGTGGCTCATAACTCCGTTTCTGCGGACCTTGCTCCCAATGTCGTGTGTCGTGTCGTTGTCTAGGGGTTTGGTATGAGTTTCGTGGATTCTTTACTCTACAATCTCGTGCCATGTGTCCCTGTTTGTGACAAGAATAACAAGTAACCATACTTGACTTACCCACAGGATTTGGTGATACAAACAAAGGCTGCCTTGTGGTCAGGGCCTGTATACTTACTGACATTAATTTATCACCTTGTTGTTCCCTGTGTCTGGTGATGTTTCTATCGTGATCAATAGCAGCCTCTCTCAAAGTAGCCACAGACAGACCTCGCCAACATGGTTGTGTGGTCTGTACCCTAGTCTTCAATGACTCTTTTAAACCATCCATCAGTACCGATACTGCTACTTCCCGATGGTTTGTGTCTGTTTTAATGTCCTCTATGCCTGTGTATTTTGCCATTTCTAATAATGCTCTGTGAAAATACTCTGCAGCTGTCTCTGACTCCTTCTGTTTAATGGAGAATATCTTATTCCATTTAGCTACTGCTGGGAAATACTCTTTTAACTGCAAGTTTATTCTTTTCACATTATCTTGGTTGTACACATCTGTAAGAGGTACGTCATGATCTAGTCCGCAATCAGCTAAAAATTGAGTTGCGTCGACATTTGAGGGTAAACATGCTCTCAGCAATATCTGCCAGTCTTTATTGTTGGGCTCTGCAGTGTTACCTAAGTCTCTGATGTATTTTTGACTGGCAACTAAGTCTTTTCTAGGGTCAGGAAATTCAGACACTATGGTCCTTAATTCCATTCGGGAAAATGGAGTGTACATGGCAATGTTCCTAATGGGAGTGGCTCCTGATGCGTCTGTTTTCCCATTTGGCACTGCTATTACTCTAACAGGTGTAATTCTAACAACCTCATTCTGTGTAGATTCTACAGGCTGTGGTGAAATAGTTTCAGCATAATGCATGGTGCCGTACTTACCAGTTGATACGACCTCACCTATCCCTCCGCTAGGGGCCTTTACTAATCTCGTGGGTGGAGCTGTGCCTACTGTGGTCTCTGCTATGGTGGCTGCTAGAGAGAGCGCTGAAATCGTTGCCGATTCGTCCTCTTGATCACACTCCTGAGGAAAGTTCAAAACAGGGTACAACTTGCACGGGTTAATACTTGCATGGGTTAATGGGTTAACATTATCATTAACGTTTACACAGTTACTAAGTGATTTTGTGTTACACCTTAGTGCGTCTTTCTCCGTAATCAACTTCTCTCCTGATATGTATGGTGGCGGTGGGGCCGTGGCAATCAGTTTTCTGTTAGAGCCAGATCCCGCCGCCTGAGCCAAACCTCTCTGTATCTCACCTTCCTGTTGCCACAACTGTAAATAATCATAATGCTGGATTCGTCTCTTTGTTGATTTTATGAGACATATCCTCCTCCTTAAATTTTGTAACACTTCTGAGCTGAAGCTCCCTACTCTTGGGAATTTCTCCCCGTCATGTACAGTCATTCTCTCCCATTCATCACATAAAGTTTCTGTGTGACTTCCATATTTCTCACACATTATATACCTGGCCGACCCAATTGGTCGGACCACTGAATCAACCCGAACCGAGGTTGATCGCCCCCTACCTGAACAAGTGGCCCCCATAGTTCGAAAGTGTTGCTTTATTTAGCCAACCCTTACGAAAAACCAAATGTCAACAATAGGCTGACGGTGGCGGTTTACCGAGTACCCCACTCACTCGCCCACGCCGACCAATACGACCTGATCACACCGATATGGTGCTGGCGTACTCGACCTAGGGCCCCTGCGACCTGAACCTCTATTTACTGGAACCTGCGAGGGTTATCCGAAGAACACTTACTCTTTCCAGTAACTATTGGTTGCTGGATAGTTCCTGAGTGAGCAGCGAACTTCCCTTAAAATAAAAAATTACACAAATCACGTTAGAGTGTACAGATAGCGTTTGTGACCCCTTTACTCTAATGGTATTAGGTCAGATTACTAACTACTGCACACACTTACGTGCGGTCCAGTCGTTCAGTACACAAACAACTAAGCTTATGTACGGAAAGACCAATGGAATCGAAACTTACGACTGCGAATTCCTTCAGCCAGAGCTTATATGGCCTATATGGGTGTTGCACCAACCCTTCTCGGTGTTGTGCCTGTGAACTGTATAGCGGACTTCCTTGTCGGCTGTACCTGGACCTCCTGGTCTGTTATGACCTCCTGGTCTTGTTACAGTATGACCTCCTGGTCTTGTTACAGTATGACCTCCTGGTCTGCTATACTCTAATGCTCAAAATTGTATATTTAACCAGAGATGCCTCCCTAGCCACCGTGCACGTCACTTACACGCATGTACCTCACGAGTACTCGACTTTTCTTGTGGTTCAACCTTTAAAAATTGTAAAAAACACTCACTCATCACATGTACACTTTTGTTTCTATTTCTGCGCAGAAATTTTTCTTCAGATCAGGTGTGTTACCAATTAGGAGCAGGATCTGTTAATTAAAATTTCGGACACCCAAAAATAGACTTGCGTTATTTCTCGCCTCGCGTTATTTATCGCTTTGTGTTAAAAATCAACTTATCGTGACTTGAGCTACGTGGGCGTAACCGGACGCTCCGTTGCGTAACGTACGCTGCGTGCGTCGGCCTTTAGATTGCGTACGCAAGTCTTTGTTAGAGACACGTATACGCAAAGCAAAGATCCACCGTAACACAATTTATACTTTTATCAATGTAGATGATCCTTGATCATCTACCACACAACACACTGACTTCGCCTTATCTCCCAGGCAAAACTGTGTGTTTTGTCTATCTTTTAACTATATTACCTTTACTCTTAAACTATGAAATAACGGCAAATCTTTTTTTTTTTTTTTAGCACTTCTATCAACTATAAAACTGGCAGACAGGAGAGTGATATACGAAAATGAAAAAGAAAAGGAAATGCAGATATATATGTGTGCGTGCATGTGTACGCAAGACAGAAAAACAGTTTTAAAAGACACTAGCGTTTTGTTCTTACCTCCGGTTCCCGGATTCCTTCAGCACTCTTTACCTAAGTGAAGCAGACGCTTATCCTGTCAGCACTACGAGGGATACAACCTCCCGCCCTTTGCTGAGGGATAATGTCTGCTGATCTACCTAGTGCAGATATGTGAAGGACGGGCGAGCCGCCAATTGATAAAGCTAAATATTTACCGTATATAAAACACTTTAAGAGGTCTAAGAACACTGTACGCTATCTACGTAAGAAGTACCGTAAGGGTACGCAAGTTGTGTAGCAATCGCTCAACCGTAGTCGAGACGCTCAAGCGTCACGTTCGCTTACGGCCCAGTGATCACAGGCAGGCACGCTATTGGCTGCCGACTAACGTAATGATTCGCTATAGCGTAGCGTACGCTCGGGACCACGAGGAGATCACCAGCGGTGCAGACGCTTACAACGTTAAACCTTTATATCTATACCTTTAACGATGAGATACACAGTATACCTTAGTGTGGAGACAGAGTGTAAGTGCAACCTGGTGTAACCTGATTAACTACAAAGCTGCTTGAGCGTCACCGACGCTCAGGGAATACTTAACACTATAAGAAATACACAGATACCTGGGCTTAGGGTCCAAAACCTATTATATGTATTATAACTATTATACTTGCAAAAAGGAATCACAGTACAAATGATACACTACAATATAACATAAACCAACTAACCAGATAAACTACACAGGAAATACAATACAATACAATTAAAGGAAAATACGAGAGAGATAGAGAGAGAGAGAGAGACAGAGAGAGAGAGAGATGGCTCACAGTAAGACAATATGATTACGGAGAAAACTTACGCACAAGGGGAACGATCGCATGCGCCTCGATATCCAGCTCCCGATTATCAGCAATGAGAACCGTTGAAGAGAGAGAACTGGATACGGTCGGCCTGCCTATTTATGCCCCACACACAATACAATTCAATGGTCCCTACAATCTCATTGTTCATTGGACATAGGAATTCGGCTTCGCATTATAACAAAAGGTCATAGGTTGATTCATACAGGTGGGCTGTGACTATTTCCAACTGCTCAGGTGGGAGGGAAACTGGGTTTCCCGCCGCATGGGTAATAAAGTGCAAATAAAGTAAATGTTCATAAACTTCTTATGTCCATAACTATTCGCACGAGCGATTGATCTGCTTCAAACCAACACCGGAATATTTCTAATTAAATATTCTTCCGATGGATACTAAACACCACTGTATTACTCCTGTCTGACCCTTCGTATCAAACAAAGAGGGATTCCTCTGTTCATAAACATTCTATATTAACCAAACTTTCAGAATCTATCAAAGGGACCATGATCTACAAAATACATTATTACTGAAAATATGTAACGATTGAGTCGTACGCTACAACCACATAAACTCTACCGTAAATACGCATACCATGCGCCTGCGGGTGCCCGCGACTGTGAGTATGCGCACGTACGGGAGAGCGTACGCATGCGCAGCACGGACCTGTGTGAGGTGCAAATATGGTAGTGTGCATAGAGATATTTTTCTGACTTTGACAGATGTCTGTTCGGGGGATAAGTGAACATGCTGGGTGTAGCCCTTCATTAGCCAGCGCTGTAATGGGTATGCTGCATCACCAATGAGATGGACCGGGATGTCCACACCATGTACGATCACCGATTTCTGTTAATAAAACATTAATATTATTACAGGGGTAAAACTTGACTATTGGTTTATGGGCAAACATTTCAGTTTAAGTAGTAAATAATCTTACCTCTCGAGGGAAAAGCCATCCACCAAGCTTGTCCTCAGCAATACTGTAAAGATCGGAGTTGGCGAGAACCCTTGCATCATGTGACCGTCCGGGCCACCCTATGAAGACATCTGTGAAACTAAAAATAAAGGTTTATGCATTATCATAAAACAGGCCAAGCCTATTTCAAACACATTAGTGAAACAGTGCTTACCAGTATTTGTGGTCCACTACCGCTTGCAGAACAATGGAATGCCAACCCTTACGATTATAATAGTCTGCTGGGTTGTCACGGGGGGCGATGATGGGGATGTGGGTCCCATCTATGGCACCAGCACACTGTGGGTAGCCACGCTTCTTAAACCCTTTTATAGTCTCATCTAGCCGCTGTCCTTGTGGCAAGGAAATAAAGCGATGGTACATGGTATCCAGCAATGCCCGCGTGACCTGGTAGACAATCTTGCAGACCGTGCCAATCCCTACTCCAAATAAACTGGAAACTGTGCGATACTCTCCAGGGGTAGCATACCACCAGAGAGCAATCGCTAATCTCCTGGCTGGCTCAATGGGCTTACGGAACCTGGTGGTCTGCATGGTTATTGCGGGGGACAGTAGTTCCAAAACATACTCGAATGTAGCGCGAGACATCCTGAAGTTTGCCATCCACTGCTCCTCCTGATATGCTAGAATAGTCTGCATGAATGCTTCCCCATGTCTGCGATCTCTCATCCACATTCTTCGGCTTGGTGTAGAGTTCATTGTTATGAGAGAAATAACAACAGTGGATGATATACGCGCTCTCCTCCTTTTCAAATATTTGCGTCGATAGGTAGCCCTCTCTGCAAAGAATTGAGCTCTCCTTCTCCAGCTCTGCAGTAGGTAGCACAAGGTGAAAAGCTGCATCAAGCTGTCTGTAGCAGAAAGCAGCAGTAAACTGCAAACAGTCTGCGACTCCATGCTAGACACAGCTACTGCACCGGCGTCCATTGCTGCAATGCTGTGAGCAGGCCCCACCCCTCTGTTTTGGTCCTTTTGATGACATCATCTTGATGAGACAGTAAAAAGTCCATTTGTAATGACAGCAATAGGCTTTTACAGAGCTTACCCGGGTTAGGTGGAAACAGATCAGACACGGGAATAACCCGTGTCGAAGTGTAGTGGAAACGGGGGAGCCGACACGGGTTGTAGCCGTGTTAAACATCCCGGATCGGACACGGTACGTAGGTGGAAAAGGGGTATTAGTCCGGGATCCTTTGTGGACACTTAAAAGCAGCCACCTTCAAACATTTCTCAGCTCCATCTATGACCTAATTTTATGATTACATCTGATATATATGTTTCTGATGTTTTTAGTTTGTGATGTATAGGTAATAAATTTCATGTTATTTTTATTGAAATTGATCCACAGTCATTCATTATTATTGGAGAAACACATTAGCGCCAGTCTTTACTTTTCAATTGAATATACTTTTGTCGAATTGCCGCATTTGTACCATTGCAGAAATGTCGAATTTGACAAATGTCGAATTTCAAAAAGTCGAATTTGGAAAGTCCGTTTTTTTGACGAAAAGTACTGAATTGCATTGTCGAATTCTTTTTTTTGGTGAAAATGTCCCGTTTTTCGACATTTTCGGGAATTCGACCGCAATTGCATATAACCCTAAGCCTTGGGGTTTATATACATACATGCATATAAAATGCCTTGCATCTTTCAGATACCAAGAAGTATTATTGTAATTTTTAAGGAGTCATCAGGCAGATGTGAAATCTTGGAGTTGGAGTTTACTATAGAAGCAAAACAGGGACCTGGGAACAATCTTTTAACAGGGTGACATTGGCCACAAGAGCGTGACCACATTTGAGGATCTAGGCGGGGGGATATCAAGGATGGTCAAGAGGCCCACTATAGTGGTGAACTGTTGCCAACAGGCATAATAGAGACAGAGAATTACCATAAACCGTGCCAGTTGATGCAGGCAGGAGGCTGGAAGTGATACTGGCCACTGATGATGGTAGTTGCTGGAAGTTGGAGCACATGTCTGTTGATATGGACAATGTAGGAATAGATCAGGTATGCAGGAGAAATGCTATACACTGCATGTGCTTCTGAAGATTGCAACAGAAAACAGGAAATCGAGAGACAGATGAGAAACTTGCTGTACACAGGGGTTGGGATGTACTAACGGGAAAATGCTGTAAAAATTAGAGATGTGTGGCAGGCACTTTTCATGTTTTGGTTTTGGATCTGGATCCCCGCTCGTATTTTGGATCTGGATAGGTTTTGCCAAAACCACCCTTTCGGGTTCTAGTTTTAGATCTGGATGATTTTTGAAAAAAACATAAAAACAGCTAAAATCGCAGAATTTGAGGGTAATTTTCATCCTACGGTATTATTAACCTCAATAACATTATTTTCCACTCATTTCCAGTCTATTCTGAACACCTCACAATATTGTTTTTAGGCCTAAAAGTCTCACGTAGGTAGCTGTATGACTAAGCTAAGCGACACAAGTGTGCGGCACAAACACCTGGCCCATCTAGGAGTGGCACTGCAGTGGCAGACAGGATGGCACTTAAAAAAACTAGGCCCCAAACAGCACATCATGCAAAGAAGTAAAAGAGGTGCAATGAGATAGCTGTATGACTAAGCGAAGAGACACAAGTGTGCGGCACAAACACCTGTCCCATCTAGGAGTAGCATTGCAGTCCCACTGCACTAATGGCGGATACCGGACGCACGTCTAACACCAACATAGCTGTCAAGGCCTCAGTTATCCGCTTTGCAACAGGATGACTGCTGTCATATTTCATCTTCCTCGCAAAGGACTGTTGGACAGTCATGTGCTTAGTTGAAGTAGTACAAGTGGTCTTCCGACTTCCCCTCTGCGATGACGATCGACTCCCAGCAGCAACAACAGCAGCAGTAGGAGGAAGTGGTTCTTGATCTTTCCCTATTTTATCCTCCAAGTTTTTGTTTTCCATTAATTTTCTGGAGTTATATAACAAAATGCAGCACAGGAGAGCGTACCTCTACACCACACAGGGCAAACCCTTTCAAAATTATGTGGATGAAATATTAATAACCCCTTTATTTGGAGTTAATAATATACAGCCCAAGACAGCTTAATTTATACGGCAGTACCACTGGACTGGATTTATAAGGCAGTACCACTGGACATATATGGCAGTATCACTGGACATATACGGCAGTACCACTGGACATATATGGCAGTATCACTGGACATATACGGCAGTACCACTGGACATATATGGCAGTATCACTGGACATATACGGCAGTACCACTGGACATATACGACAGTATCACTGGACTTATACGGCAGTACCACTGGACTTATACGGCAGTACCACTGGACATATACGACAGTATCACTGGACTTATACGACAGTATCACTGGACATATACGACAGTTTAGTGTTGGTGCGATGTGTGGCGGGATGTACCGCAAGAGGTTGGTACATCCCACCCAGGATCTGATATCAGAAACAAAATGTATAAACATGCAAGTTCCGATAACACGTCTTATCGGATACTCCTTCTTTCTACTTCAGAATCTGTAACATTATTCTTCCAGTTTTTCCACAGCTTCAACCATCCTATGCTAATGAGTAGAAAAGTGGGTGGAGTTTGTTAACGCTACAAAACGAAATCACTTAAAATACACGTTATGATAAGGAGAGTGCCTGGCTGGGCACGATATCTATATAAGAGTCTTGCAATTTTGTGATTGGTTGAAGAGGTCAATTGTTGCTAGGCAGATCAGAGTTTTGAGTGAGTGGTAATTGGTTAGGGCCAGCCTATCGGTGAGTGTAGGGGAGGTGTTTAGTGCATTAAGGGTAGAAACTTCCAGAGTTACTTCCTCTTGTCGGCTGGAAGCCCACCCACCCACCCTATTGGCTCTCTAATTTGGCCCTCTTCAATTTGGCTTACTATTATCTTTCTTTCAGACTTAGTGGGCGGGAAGGAGCTACTGGCCAGCGGTCACTTGGAACATAAGTGGTGTTGTGGGGCACTTACCCCTTTTGAAGGACGGCGAGTGTGTCCTGCCCTTGTGGGGGGGTGAGGGGCGCTTTCCTTGGGGAGCGTCCTCACTCTGCTATAGGAAGGGGTGGTGAGACCTTCGCAACACAGGTTATGCTGATATATATAGATGGGGCGTTTCAGTCGCACCCATGACAGTTGGGGCGTTTAGTCGCCGCCATTTTGTAAGATCGTGACTAGAGCTGGTTAGTGGTAGCGTCTTCCTGGCCACCCACTACGAGTGAGGTCATTCCAATTAATAAATTCAATTACCATTTAATCCAACGCAGTTGTGTCCGTGTCGTTATTTTTAGTTGATAAGCTAGCTTAAAGTGTGTAGTTAATGTCAAGCACAATAAATGAATAGACGCCTTATTAGTTTTGTTATTTTCTTGAAAATTATTGGATAATAGTGGCTGCACTCCAGCAGGAAATGTATGAATTAAAAGGTTTAAACTCACTTGCAATAAAGGTGAAAGAGTTAAGTGATCATATAGATACACAAAATAATACAAATATAAAATCAGTAACAGTTGGATAAAATAGCTGTTTTGTACAAGAAGAATGATGATCAGCAAGTTAATTACAGAAGAGGAAATACATATGCTGGTTTATATTCAGCTAAATATAAAGTGGTGAGCTGTGATGTGGGCTGAAGCACCACTGAATATCTTCACACTGTGTATTAAATAGGTTTTCTTTAAAATGTTACATTTAAATTTTTTTAGAATGTTCTTTATTGGGAATTCCATTCAGTTATATGTTGAGCTTTCGTGAGGATGGTTTCTGTAATGACTGGTCTGTTGTTGCTGTTGGATAATGACCACATAATCTGTGATCAGCTGCCAACCCCATTATAACTAACAGTAACAAAAATGCTAAGATTGATCCTGATTATCACATTGCATTTATTTCCGGAACCACTTATGGGGGAATTCAATTGATGTCAAACGGTTTTGCCCAGCCGAATCCGAGTGACACCCGTCGCCGTAAAGGGTAACAAGCACTTTTGAGCAAATAGGGAAGCGAATCAGCCGGGCGAAGGATGTGAGTCGGGCTGCCATTGCGGGCGTTTAAACACAGCAACTTGCCCCCTTTGCCCACAGTTGAATTCCCTCCTTATTCTGTTAATATACACTGTTCTCAGGTGTCTTCTACGTCCTTGGGTGCGCACAGTTTGGATGTACTCTTCTTGTGAGTTACTTGTTCTCCTCGGACAGTAGCCCAAGCTTTTCTTAATATTACAGCTGTAGTATTTCCGGATACTGTATGCACTATATTATAGTAACTCAAAAGACGTGACACTAACAATATAATTTTGTTATATTTTCATGTATAATTGCATTACAATATTCACACACAAAACTCGCTGTACAGAGATTACTGGTCAGTCACAGCCCCATTGGAGCCTACGGTATAAGGGGTATATTTGGTAACAGCAGTAATCGTTTGAAACACACTGAATGTTATTGTGGCATACTGTACTTCACAGCTAGTACCGTGCTATTTAAGTCTAGGGACAGACCTTGTGCTAAAGGCCTGTCATGGAGAAGCGTTGGAACATGTTTCTGGCATTACCAAAGCAAGAAACATCTGCAGCGCATGCATGGTTCTACCGTCTGATACGTCTCATGACTCAGTGGTCTATTCATGAAGCAGTGATAAGAGTGGAGAAGTGAGCCAGTGGAGAAGTCGCCCATGGCAACCAATCAGCATTGAAGTAATTTATAATTTGCATACTATAAAATTATACAGAGCAGCTGATTGGTTGCCATGAGTAACCTCTCCACTGGCTCACTTCTCCACTGTTTTCACTGCTTCTTGAATAGACCCCTTAATCTGGGACAAGACTTCACAGCAGAACCTGCTGCCTACAGCTGTACTGGGGACAGCAGATCGGGGGACACTGCTGGCTGCATATTCAAAGCTCCAGACAGGAATCTTTTAGAATCAGTATCTTTATATAAACATACAATTATATAATGGGCTCAGGTCACGTCAGCCGCTCGCTCCATCTCCTCCAGTCCTACTCCCTACCCCCTGCCATCCTGTTCTTCCCTACCTGTCATATTTAACCTCCCTCTGTTCCCCGTGCTCTTCAGTCCCATGGCTTATGCTGCGACACGTGGATGTCACCCTTAATTTTAGTGCAGTTGTCTCTTCTATAAATAGGGAGAACAGTGAAAATGACTTTTCCCAAGGTAAAATGCTGGAGAAAAGATATTTTTCTGTTTACTTAATAGAGCAAAAGGGTTAAGTATCTGCACACTCAATGTATATAATATTCTAATACTGTGGGTGTAGGGGAATCATCACCCTACAACCCCATAAATAATTCTGTTTCTTATATCTCAGTCAATGCTGATTATGTTCAGGGGGTGCTGTCAAATACAGTATATGTACATCAAAATTGGGGGGAGAAAAGAGAAGGAAACTGTATAGTTGACGCACTAAAGAAAAGTTAATTATTCATAAAATTTAACCTTTATTAAGCATATATTAAAATATATTGCGTTTAATTGACCCAAACAGCAGTGAAACATAAGAGTTAAAATCAAACAAACTAACATATATGTGAAGCCTAATAGATTGAGAAGGTGAATAAAGAATTAAAAGGCGTATCCGCGTATGTTTCTTATATTTAGCACTTATAGGGTTACTTACTATGTCTATCCCAGTGCTATCAAAGAATGATCACTTCCGATATTCACAATTAATTAGATGTCAGCTATCACAGTTGGTACAATAATTCACTATTATCACTGTAATTCCCTAAAATGTATAATCCTAGATAGGATCACCTGGGAAGTAGACTTCTATATGACACAAATATCTTGCATCCACTATCTACATTGATGAACACTTCACAGTGTAAAATTTACTCATGCATGTGGGGAAGAAATTATCCAGGAAGCATGTACATTCCAGTACTGGTGTGGGACTTCTGAAGGATATGACAATCCTAATTTTATTATCTATCACCCCACATGTATCGGACCTTTTCTTGGTCCTATTGTAACAGACTGAGAGTATAGAGAATATAATTTCCCTTAGGGGTGTAGCAACAAGTGGGGCTGACATCTAATTAATTGTGAATATCGGAAGTGATCATTCTTTGATAGCACTGGGATAGACATAGTAACCCTATAAGTGCTAAATATAAGAAACATACGCGGATACGCCTTTTAATTCTTTATTCACCTTCTCAATCTATTAGGCTTCACATATATGTTAGTTTGTTTGATTTTAACTCTTATGTTTCACTGCTGTTTGGGTCAATTAAACGCAATATATTTTAATATATGCTTAATAAAGGTTACATTTTATGAATAATTAACTTTTCTTTAGTGCGTCAACTATACAGTTTCCTACTTAATAGAGCACTAAGGGGTCTTTTTACTAAGCCTTGGACGGAGATAAAGTCGATGGAGATAAAGTACCAGCCAATCGGCTCCTGTCATTTTTCAAACACAGCCTGTGGGATGGCAGTTAGGAGCCTATTGGCTGGTACTTTATCTCCATCGACTTTATCTCTATCCAAGGCTTAGTAAATAGAGCCCTTAAACTCCCTAACATTAACACACATGCACTCAGAAGAAGCCAATGAAACTACCAGTTTCTGTTTGAGTGTGGGAGAAAACCGAAATACCATGATGAAGCCAATGCACAGTGAGAACTTACAAACTAAACACAGATATGGTCCTGGTTAGGAACTGAGGGGTAGATTTATTAAACTTCTTTAGGGGTTAAAGCGCTATCTGCACACGTTATGTGCCGCAGATAGCGCATCCCCTGATGTAGTATCCCGGCGATGCGGTATAGAAGGCTGGGGCGCTATGCGCCCGCTGCCTTATCGGAGCCTCTATCTGTTAGATAGAACACCGATAAGCTTGGTAACTTATGAACGTTCGGTGTGCCCAAACGTTAGTCACTCCTACCCTGTTCCTCTTCGCCTCCCAGATCCAGCGCTGCGGGTGTACAAGCGGTTCCTCCCCCTACACACACGACAAGCTCTGGCATCCACAGAATGAAAGTGCGCATGTGCCAGCTTAACTCCCGAAAGGCATGCTGGGAGTTACTGGACAGCGTAGGCGTGGATGTAGATACTGCAGCCGAAGCAGTCGCACGTTATGGGAGGACACATGTCACCAGAAGGGTGAGATAACGTGCCCCCATAACGAACAAGACAGGGTTAGTAAATTCACTGGAAAAGAGGTCCCGCTTCACCACGATAATGCGGTGAAGCGGGACCCAGCTTATAAAGAACCTTATGTTCATTTTAATAAATCTACCCTTGAGCTCATGACACCAGCGCTATGCGACGACAATACTAACTACTGTATTACTGTGCTAGACCCAACGTAAGATACTGAATATAAGCAGTATTGTTTCCCTAGCACCAAATCTTATGGTACCATACACTTGTGAGATATCAGGTACTATCCTTCGATTTCGACCGCATCTGTGAGATAAATCGAAGTACTGTATGCACATTTTAGGTACCTTGCGACGCGATGCGCGGGCACGCCGGTCGAATCTCGCGTCTCAAGATAGTATGTGCTGCACTTAATATTTATCGAATCGCAGTGCTATCGCATGTGTTTTAAAAACATGCTATATATCGCACTGCGATGCGCGATGGGCCGCTCCCACTCGGCGGTGACGTGCCCATCACGTGTTTACCATGTGATCTATCGCATGGTAATCACTTTGGCAGTTCAGGTGTGATGCCCCGCGATGTCGCGTTGCGGGGCATTGCACAAGTGTATGGGCACCATTACATTTGTTGGGTGGGATGTAAACCACACAAAATTTGAGCGAGCACAGATGAATTGATGTATTGGCAACCGGAAATGTTTACTTAGTGATCAGCCAACTGCTGGTAAACAACCACATTAATTTAATGGTTCTTTGGCCTTACATATAATTTGGAAACAAATGACGTACATCTACAAAGGACGATAAACTATTTTAATAGAGATAAATATGTACTAGTAATATTCTGCCTTGGTTTAATGAAATGATATTTTGACTGAATGAATGAGTCACCAGGCGCAGATGGATTATATTACTCACTGACGTCATGTTTTACTAGTGTTCATCCCGTCAGTGAACCTGCTGTGTACGAAATGTGAGCTCTGAGGCTGAGCTGATCTACTCAGTTTATGGTCTATTTGACCTACAGTATGTGGGAAACAAGAGCAAAGGTTCCTTATACAAGTGACGCTATCATACAGGTATTATATACATGGGATCTTCTGTAAATCATCTTATATAATGTCAGAGATCCAATGTGACTCATATTCCCTGACATAGGGGGTAATTTTGAGTTGATCGCAGCAGCAAGTTTGTTAGCAATTGGGCAAAACCATGTGCACTGCAGGGGGGGGGGGGGGGGGTGCAGATATAACATTTGCAGAGAGAGTTAGATTTGGGTGGGTTATTTCGTTTCTGTGCGGGGTAAATACTGGCTGATTTATTTTTACACTGAAATTTAATTTCAGTTTGAATACACCCCACCCAAATCTAACTCTCTCTGCACCTGTTATATCTGCCCCTCCTGCAGTGCACATGGGCCCTCATTCCGAGTTGTTCGCTCGCAAGGCGAATGTAGCAGAGTTACACACGCTAAGCCGCCGCCTACTGGGAGTGAATCTTAGCTTCTTAAAATTGCGACCGACGTACGCGCAATATTGCGATTACAAACGAGTTAGCAGTTTCAGAGTAGCTCCAGACTTACTCTGCCTGTGCGATCATTTCAGTGCTTGTCGTTCCTGGTTGACGTCACAAACACACCCAGCGTTCGCCCAGGCACTCCCACCGTTTCCCCGGCCACTCCTGCGTTTTTTCCGGAAACGGTAGCGTTTTCAGCCACACGCCCCTGAAACGCCGTGTTTCCGCCCAGTAACACCCATTTCCTGTCAATCACATTACGATCGCCGGAGCGAAGAAAAAGCCGTGAGTAAAAATACTTTCTTCATAGTAAAGTTACTTGGCGCAGTCGCAGTGCGAACATTGCGCATGCGTACTAAGCGGATTTTCACTGCGATGCGATGAAAAATACCGAGCGAACAACTCGGAATGAGGGCCCTGGTTTTGCCCAACTGCTAACAAATTTTCTGCTGCGATCAACTCAGAATTAGGCCCATAATACTCTGCTCCTGCACATCCTTGGAATTGCTGCATCCTGAATGAAGTCATTCATTCATTCATTCATTCATTCATTCATTCATTCATTCATTCATTCATTCATTCATTTTTAATGTGTTTTTAACATCGATTATTGACATCAGTTCCAAAAGCATCAATTTTATTTTGGTTACTGTAATTGGAAAATAAGTGAGAAAAACACAAGGAGACCAATGTGTATACCGTGTTCATAGTATGCACTTGTGAGCTATCATGAATAGCGTGATATGTGCACACCTTGTCATTCAGCTAAATCCGTTTTAAGCATACACATAACTCAAACTACTGTCAGACACCAAACACATGTAGATATTTTCGCCTGCACAGGAAACCTGGTAATTGTAACTATGGGGGTCATTCCGAGTTGTTCGATCGGTAAAAATCTTCGCATCGCAGCGATTTTCCGCTTAATGCGCATGCGCAATGTCCGCACTGCGACTGCGCCAAGTAAATTTGCTATGCAGTTAGGATTTTTACTCACGGCTTTTTCATCGTTCTGGCGATCGTAATGTGATTGACAGGAAATGGGTGTTACTGGGCGGAAACAGGCCGTTTTATGGGCGTGTGGGAAAAAACGCTACCGTTTCCGGAAAAAACGCAGGAGTGGCCGGAGAAACGGGGGAGTGTCTGGGCGAACGCTGGGTGTGTTTGTGACGTCAAACCAGGAACGACAAGCACTGAAATGATCGCAGATGCCGAGTAAGTCTGAAGCTACTCAGAAACTGCTACGAGGTTCGCAATTTTAATATGCTAAGATTCACTCCCAGTAGGCGGCGGCTTAGCATGAGCAAATCTGCTAAAATCCGCTTGCGAGCGAACAACTCGGAATGACCCCCTATATGAAGCTACAGTAGTTTTGATTGTCATTTATTTAAACTTCTGCAACTAAGCAGATATAAAGTATGAAGTGTGCGGTGGCATGTAGTGTAATGTTCATAGTGTTTCACTGCAAACTACAAAGATCTGCTCAGCTGCAATGATTTTAAATTTACAATTAGCTTCATATAGTTAGAAATAAAAGGCTGACTATGCAGGAACAAATAGCTCCATGTGTTAGGTGTCTGATTGCGGTGTGTGAGAATATGAGTTTGAGTCCTTGGTATGGCATTCTTAGCAATTTGTGTTTTAAATACAGAGTAATGCTACCAATAAGCTTATAGTTTCTATTTTATGGAATATACTTGATAAATTATATCAACTGAAGTAGCTGATTGGTTGCTATTGGTAAGTTCTCCACTTGTCCTCTTTAAATGGTTTGGTACATCTCCCCGTTGGTGAGAATTTTACCCCTTTGCACATGAATGCACAGCATTATAGGTCAGTGGAAAAGGGTCCATCTGGGACCAGTCACCAGGGAATCCTTCCCGTTACCAGCAGGGTTTTCCCATGAAAGGTCCTTGGTGAGCTGCGGTGTAAATGGGTAACCCAGGTCTTTACAACCTGGGACCCGTTTACAGGATGGGGAGAGCCGCTGTCCTGCCACAAGGAGATGACATAATCTCCAATCGCCAGCACTGCACTGCGTGCAGTGTGAATGGCAACGGTTCAAGAATAACCCAGATTGGCTCCGCAGTGTAACTGCCCACTGGGGCTGTCCCGGGACTAACCCGGCATGGAACTGTGTTCAATATCTCAAATCAGACCCCGGACTTCAGTGGAAAAGAGGTAATAATTTTCCTCTGAAAATAAACATTCTTAGTGATGTCTCTGGTGACACAGATAAGCCCCGCATATTTGGGAGAAGGCATTTTAAACAGTAAAGCTTTGTGCAGATAACACATTGTGGCTGCTGACTTTGTGGACTATAGGGTTAATATAAACCCTAAAATTGCTACATATCCTTTTAATCTGCCTGAATGGTCCAATAAATATTTAAAAAGACCTCAGCTGCAGCACATGAAGCTATTTAGGTCAGGCAGAAACATACTGAGGAATAATTAACCTGTTCACTTAACTATTGAGCTTCTGGCTTGGAACAAATCAGTGTCAGCCCAGTTCCTGCAGCTGCTCATTGCGCTAGATCAGGTAAAGGTGACCTGGAGCTCTGGAGCTGTTGATGAACTGAGACTGTCACCATATTGTGTTTCTTGATATGAACAAACTTTCTACATTTCGTATAACAAATTAATTTGAGACGGTGACCTAGTAATTCTATTCTTAGTGAATTAGTCATAAAATATTATGGTACAAGGCATTAAAACAGTGAGGTTTCAATGGAGAGGCACAACACAGTGGCGTACTCAACACATCTGTCCTGTGATTTGGGTAAATGTCATGATCTGTGGGATAGTCACCTGACAACAGAACTATACAGCCTCAGTCAGAACAGTTGGGAGCTACAGGTATGCTGACTGGCACATACCTGAAGGAGGAAAATCTGACTTTCACAAATTACATTTTATAGCCAAGTTTGAACAGTAGGTATATAGCCAACTAATAATACTTAGAGGTTTGCAGAGATACTACACCAGTGGTTCTCAAATGCAGTCCTCGAGTCTCCCCAACAGTCCAGGTTTTAAGGATATCCATGCTTAGGCACATGTGACTTAATTAGTACCTCAGTCAGTTTGATTAAACCAGAAGCATGGCTATCCCTAAAACCTGGACTGTTGTGGTGCTTTGATTTCCGCGTTTGGGAATCACTGCCCTACACAGAGGTTTGTTTTGTAATGTATCAGTTTCATAATACCATAACCCTATATTTTTGCAGGACAGTCAATATTTACTGCAGGGAATATATTTTGGTGGATATGGTAGATTGTGCATGTGTCTACAGTGGGATCCGGTCTGAAGATCGACAGTGTCTAGGTCGACAATGTTTAGGTCGACCACTATAGGTCGACAGTCACTAGGTCGACATGGATGGAAGGTCGACAGGGTTTCTAGGTCGACATGTGCTAGGTCTAAAGGTCGACATGAGTTTTTCACATTTTTTTTCTTTTTTTGAATTTTTTCATACTTAACGATCCACGTGGACTTCGATTGGAACGGTAAAGTGTGCCGAGCGAAGCGGTAGCGGAGCGAAGGCACCATGCCCGAAGCATGGTGAGCCATGCGAGGGGACGCGGTGCACTAATTTGGGATCCCGGTCACTCTACGAAGAAAACGACACCAAAAAAAAAAAAATCCTCATGTCGACCTTTAGACCTGTCGACCTAGCACATGTCGACCTAGAAACCCTGTCGACCTTCCATCCATGTCGACATAGTGACGACCTATAGTGGTCGACCTAAACATTGTCGACCTAGACACTGTCGATTTGATGAACCACACCCGTCTACAGTATGTAATTCAGATGCTGGCCTGGGAATTCGCAGGCTTGGAGTCAGGGTTGTTGGAAAACATGTAAACTCTTTGTAATTAGATATTTAACATCTAGTGTTGCCATATTATTACCTGTTTTTGGGCAGAGGAGGAAGCAAACCTGTAATGGACTTGTCCCTACCCCTAAACTGAAGAAAATCACCAGGAGGTGATTGAAACAGCCGTCAAACACAAAGTGCCATCATGTGAGTGCTTTCCCTGCTGGAGAGAGATATATATATATATATATATATATATAGAAGCAGAACACACAGGAGACATCTGCAGTATTTGGACAGAGTCATTTTAAGAAGGGAATAATCTATGAAGGGAGGAATTTTCTACTAATAATTTAGCATATTATCCGGAGTAGAAGGATTGCTACCATTTTTGGAAATGCCAGTCTAAATATTGAATACCCCTGAAGAAGTCTGTAGTTCAACTAAACGCGTTGGATGATTTTAATGCAATAGTGAAAAACTGGTTGCCATTTTAATACTCTCAAAGGTTTGATACATCTCTTAAATTTCACATCTATCACAATAATATAGCAATAACATCCTGCTGAGACAGTTGAAAGAGATTCATCTGCCTTGGAGATACTTTGCATGCCAGTCTCACAGAATATGCGGTGGCACTAGTGACCCAACTAGCCAGATCACGCATGCACAGTGGAACTGAAAGACAGGCTTAAGCTTTCCACTTAGTTACCATTATAAAAAATTACAATTGTTTCAAAATAGATAAAAAATGTAGGTTTTACAAGAATTACAAAATGAAAAGAATGATTTAAATAATAAAGCATTCTCCCCATTGATTTTTCTTCTGCTATTGCCATCATTTTTAAATAGGCTTTCCCACGCTTAGTGAGTGGTGACCCCTTTATCCGTAGGGCAAAAATCATTTTTTCTGCTGCGGGGTACACTGGGCTCCACAAGGAATGGACAATGGGTGTACAGTAGGATCTTGATCCGAGGCGCCAATAGGCTCAAAGCTTTGACTGTTCCCAGAATGCATAGCGCCGCCTCCTATATCACCCCGCCTCCCCGCACAGGATCTCAGTTTTGTAGTTGGTGCTGCAGTAGCAGGCACTTAACATAGGGGCTGCTCCAGGCAGCCCTAAGAAGAGCTTTTTTTCTGAGGAAAAAAGGGAAGATTTGAAGGGCAGCAGCAGTGTTACATGTCAGTGGACATTCACGGCTGCAGGTCCGGCTCTCCCCAGCGGCGCTGTACACTCCCGAGCACTGGTAGCCGGGTAACTACAGCAGGAGGCTCCGGTTTTCTTCTTGTCAGGCACACACGACGGGGGCTCTCCGGGATCGTGTGGCTGCGCTTCGGGAGGTGGTAAGTGGGTCCCGTTTGCGGGACCCAGTCTTTATCGCGATCCGGCTCGGTCAGTGGGAGGCGGGCCGCGCGCGCTGGCGGTGGACACTGTGGCAGTACAGGCAATCCCACTAGATCACCAGGGCATGGGACAGGTCAGGTTTTCTCTATAAACCGTTTTATTAGAGCCCGCAGTAACCGGTGGTTTTGCCAGCAGGGGGATAGAGCTTGGACCTGAAGCCCCTCCCCCAGCCCCAAGGCGCCATTTTCTGCAACTGTTCCCGCCCTGAGCTGCATATTTGTCTCTCCCTCACTCCCTGGCAGTGTCTGCGGCGCCATTATCCCTCAGCTCACTGTTCCTGGGAATGCTTGGGCAAATCCTCCTATGTAAAGCCGCCTGGTTGTCAGTGCTGTGACTTTACAAGACACTTAAGTATTCTACCTGCCTTTTTTAGTCAGTGTCAGTTAAGAAAGAGTGCACTTAGTCAGGGTTTCCTAGTACAATTACCCTGTGATATACATCCAGTTCTTACTGTGTACTGTTAGATCTATTGTTATATAGCTGTGTAAGCTAGTCCAGTGCAGTATTATTGTTAGTAATAACCTCTGCATTGTACAGACTGTGACTATTTGTGTGTGCATTTGATAGCTGAGTGGTGTCCATTTCGTGTCTTTCACTCAACCTGCTATCCCTATATTCTATAACATGAGGGGGCTTGGTGCGTCAGGTTTTATCTAATATAGGATTTTCACAAAGATATACTGTATTACGTATTTTTCTCTGATATTTAGTCACCATATCTCTCCTTTATCTCTGCTGGTGCTGACTACACTGCGCAGGGTTTTGGGCTAGAGGTATTGTGCTGCTGACAAATTGTACTGTGTTGCCTGGTACTGCAAGTTATATCATGTCTGCTTCTGAGGGTAACGGTTCTGGGGATGAACACACTGCCGATGTTGCTGAAGCCGCAGATACCTATGACGAGAATATAGGAGCTTTGGGCTCTGGTTCTGGGGGCTCCTTGCCCCCCAGTGGGACGGTGGCAACGGGGGCAAATAATGACCCGCCGTGGGCCGCATTTTCCACGCTTCTGCATACACTAGTTCATAAACTAACACCCCCTATGGGACCCCCAATGCCGGTGCAACCGTTTATGGTCCCTGCAGCTAACCCGCCGTGGGCGGACGATTTATCTGCTCAAATAAAGGGGTGGTCTTCAGTATGCCGACTGACGGGATCCCGGCGCACAGTATACCGGCGCCGGAATCCCGGCAGCCGGCATACCAACACTTATTCTCCCTCGTGGGGAGCTCGTCCGCCGGCATACCATACTGAACCCCAAATAAAGAAGTTGAACCAGTCCCTGACTACTAAAAAGTCTGACCGTCGCTCGCCTACGTCCAAGGGGTTCTCTAAGCGAGCGCTTGTCTCCTCACAATCCACTGCTGTCACTGACACCTCGTCGGATGAAGACGGCACTTACACTGACCCCACAGGCTCTAACTCAGATACGGCTGATGGGGAGGGTGGTTCACATGTGGATGTTCCTGATCTTTTGGAGGCTATTAAGTTAATTTTACAGATTACGGATGATCCCGAGCCATCCGTTCCTCCTAAGAAACCAGATAGGTTCAAGCGTCAGACGGTGATTAAACAAGTTTTACCTCACTCTGACCACCTAATTGATATACGTCAGGAACCCTGGGAAAACCCGGGTACGAAGTTTGTGCCTCAAAAGAAGATGCTGGCTCGCTATCCCCTCGCGCCGGAGCTGTCTAAGAATTGGGAAACGCCTCCTCCAGTGGACTCGCATGTGGCTAGGATGGTGGTTTCCTCAGCTCTACCGGTCACCACCGTCACGTCTCTAAAAGAGCCTACGGATAAACGTGTGGAGAGTTGTCTGAAAGCGGTTTACACCCTCACGGGTGCTGCACAAAGGCCCACTATTGCAGCTACTTGGGCTGCAGAGGCCATTGAAGCATGGGCCTTGGCGTTAGATGCTGAAATCTCCTCTGACCATGCTAGACAATGCTTGTCTTATATTGTCACAGCTTCTTGTTATATTAAAGAGGCGGCTTCTGATGCCGGTATCCTGGCAGCCAAGGCCTCTACTACGTCAGACCTGGCTCGCCGGATATTGTGGCTGAGATCCTGGTCTGTGGATCTGGACTCTAGAAAAACCCTGGAGGTACTCCCTTTTAAGGGAGATATTCTGTTTGGGGAGGATTTAAATAAGATTGTGGCTGACTTGGCTACTGCCAAAATTGCCTGTCTGCCAAGTACTGCTCCTTCTGTGTCGAAGGCTAAAGATACTTCCTTTCGCCCCTTTCGTCCTTCAGGTAAAGCAAAAGGTCAGGCGTACAACAAGCAGGCCCGCACTTCCAAACCTGGTAAGCCTAAGCCCAAAAGAGCCTGGGCGGCCCGTCAGCCAGCTTCCAAGACAGATTAGCCTGCCGCATGACGGGGCGGGCCTCCCTCTGGGGGATCCCAGGGTGGGGGGCCGGCTTCTAGGGTATACCCAGGAATGGTTGAAGACCACTTCAGATGCCTGGGTACGGGAAGTCGTCACTCGAGGTTACACCATAGCCTTCAAAAACCGACCCCTTCATCGATTTTGCCAGACAGATGTCCCATTGGACAAGACAAAGGCAAACACTCTACATTCGGTGGTACAGACCCTCCTGGAAACAGGAGTTGTAGTACAGGTGCCTCTTGCGCAGAGGGGCCGGGGGTACTATTCTCCGCTGTTTCTAGTCCCGAAACCGAATGGGTCCTCCCGGCCCATTCTCAACCTCAAGTCATTAAACAGGTTTGTGAAGGTTTCCAAGTTCCGGATGGAAACCCTTCGCTCTATAGCTCTGGCCTTGGAACCTGGGGACTTCATGGTCTCCCTGGATATACAGGATGCTTACCTGCATATTCCTATAGCAGTGTCTCATCAGCAATACCTGAGATTTGCGATTGGCAACTGCCATTACCAGTTTCGGGTGTTACCTTTTAGTTTAACAACGGCTCCGCGAGTCTTTACAAAAATCATGGCGGTGATGACGGTGGTACTCCGCCGTCAAGGGGTCAGGATACTGCCGTATTTGGACGACTTGTTAATCCTGGCAAATTCCCCAGAACTTCTCCTGCGTCATCTAGATGTGACGGTCCGGTTTCTGCAAGCCCACGAGTGGCTCATCAACTGGAAAAAGTCATCCCTGATCCCTGCTCTGAGCATGGTGCATCTGGGAGCACTATTGGACACTCACAACCAGCGGTTGTTCCTGTCTCAGGAGAAAGTCCTGAAACTTCAGGACAGGATTCGTTGCTTCCTATCTCGTCCGCAAGTGTCGATACATTCGGCGATGCAGGTGCTGGGCCTCATGGTGTCAGCATTCGACATGGTGGAGTACGGTCAATTTCACTCTCGCCCTCTCCAGAGGCTGATTCTAGCCAAATGGGACTGCCTGCCTCACCGGATCAGGTCTCAAATGATCTCATTGACTCCGGAGGGCCGTCTGTCGCTGCTCTGGTGGCTCCGGGACCAACAACTGTGCAGGGGCCGTCCGTTCTAGATATCCGACTGGGTCCTGTTGATGACAGATGCCAGTCTAAGAGGTTGGGGCGCGGTGCTGGAGCAACACTCCCTTCAGGGGCGGTGGACCAAGGAGGAGTCCCTCCTCTCAATCAATATTCTTGAGTTTCGGGCGGTCTTCAATGCCTTGAACCGAGCCCAGCATTTAATTCAGAATCGTCCTGTTCAAGTACAGTCGGACAACGCCACCACAGTGGCTAACATAAATCATCAAGGCGGCACTCGAAGCCGCCTAGCAATGAAGGAAGTCTCACGGATTCTACAGTGGGCAGAACGCCATCTACCGGCCATATCGGCAATATTCATTCTGGGAGTCCTGAATTGGGAAGCGGACTTTCTCAGTCGTCAGGACGTGCATGCCGGCGAGTGGGGCCTCCAACCAGAAGTGTTTCAACTCCTAGTGGAAAGGTGGGGCCTTCCAGACGTAGATCTGATGGCGTCTCGACACAATCACAAGGTTCCGGTCTTCGGAGCAAGGACAAGGGATCCTCAAGCAGCATTCGTGGATGCGCTGGTGGTACCGTGGAGGTTTCGGCTGCCGTACGTGTTCCCTCCGGTGTCACTCTTGCCCAGGGTAATTCGGAAGTTCAAGCAAGAAAAAGGAATTCTGCTTCTCATAGCTCCAGCGTGGCCCAGACGGCACTGGTTCTCAGACCTGCAAGGCTTATCGTCAGAGCGTCCAATTTTACTTCCACAATGCCCAGACCTCCTCGTTCAGGGCCCCTGTGTCTACCAGGACCTAGCCCGGCTGTCTTTGACGGCGTGGCTCTTGAAGCTTCCGTCTTAAGGGCTAAAGGGTTTTCTGAGGCGGTCATTCAATCTATGTTGCGGGCCCGGAAACCGGCTTCTGCTCGGATTTACTCTAGGGTCTGGCATTCTTACTTTGTTTGGTGCGCATCTAACGATTATGACGCTTCCAAGTTTAGTATAGCCAAGTTGTTGGCTTTTCTTCAGCAGGGCCTGGACTTAGGCCTGCGTCTGGCCTCCCTCAGGGTTAAAATATCTGCCTTGTCGGTGTGGTTTCAGAGAAAAATTGCGACCTTGCCTGATGTGCATACCTTTACTCAGGGCGTGTTGCATATCCAACCTACCTATGTCCCGCCTGTGGCTCCTTGGGACTTGTCGTGGTTTTGGAGGTGTTACAAGAGTCTCCGTTTGAACCTCTTGGTTCAGCTGACCTTGAGTGGCTTTCCCTTAAGGTGGTGTTTCTGCTGGCTATTGTTTCAGCTAGAAGAGTGTCGGATTTGGGTGCCTCGTCCTGTAGTTCCCCATATCTGATATTTCACAGTGACCGGGCGGTTCTTAGGACTCGTCCTGGCTATCTACCTAAGGTGGTTTCTTCATTCCACCTTAATCAGGAGATTGTAGTTCCGGCACTTGTTTCTCCTGATCTGTCTCCCAAAGAGCGGTCTTTGGATGTGGTACGGGCTCTCCGTATCTATGTGAAGAGAACTGCTCCTATTAGGAAATCTGATTCTCTTTTTGTTTTGTTTGGGTTTCACAAACGGGGCTGGCCTGCTCACAAGCAAACTCTGGCCAGATGGATTAGAATGGTGATTGCATATGCTTATGTGAAGGCTGGTCTCTCTGCTCCTGATCACATTAAGGCCCATTATACTCGGTCTGTTGGACCTTCTTGGGCGGCCCAACGTGGTGCGACCCTTGAACAATTGTGCAAGGCGGCTACGTGGTCCTCTGTGAACACGTTCATAAGGTTCTATGCCTTCGATACTGCCGCTTCCCAGGATGCTTCCTTTGGACGCCGGGTTCTTGTGCCCGCTACAGTGCGTCCCCTCCCATAAGGAACTGCTTTAGGACATCCCCATTGTCCATTCCTTGTGGAGCCCAGTGTACCCCGCAGCAGAAAACGAGTTTTATGGTAAAAACTTACCTTTGTTAAAACTTTCTGCAAGGTACACTGGGCTCCACAAGGCGCCCACCCTGACGCACTTAGCTTCTTTGGGTTGGTATGGCATTAGCCGCTGATACATCTCCTGTCGTGAGTATGCGGTGTTGTGGCTACTAACCGTTGTTGTCTCTTTTCCTGCTACTGCATTGGACTGGTTAACTAAAAGGGAGGCGGGGTGATATAGGAGGCGGCGCTATGCATTCTGGATACAGTCAAAGCTTTGAGCCTGTTGGTGCCTCGGATCAAGATCCTACTCTACACCCATTGTCCATTCCTTGTGGAGCCCAGTGTACCTCGCAGAAAGAGTTTTAACAAAGGTAAGTTCTTACCATAAAACTCGTTTTAATTAACTGACAAAGTATTTTTAATCATTCAAATATTTTATTTAAAAAAAAAAACATGCCTTGGGAGTTCCGCCCCCTCCTCCCACCCCAGCTACAGTATTGTAAAACTCCCTCCAGAGGCATTACACCAGGCATGTCCAAACTGCGGCCCTCCAGCTGTTGTGAAACTACACATACCACCATGCCCTGCCACAGCTTTAGCATTCTCTGACAGCAAAACTGTGTCAGGGCATGCTGGGATATGTAGTTTCACAACAGCTGGAGGGCCGCAGTTTGGACATGCCTGCATTACACCCTAGTGGTCATAAATCTCCAACTGTATAATCTCTCCACCCCCAGTGTAATAGTTTTTTTTTTTTTTTTTTTGGATTAACCCCTACCACACTCTCCTAGTGACCTGTAGCATTTACTATACTATTTCTTTTTCATCCACTAGGGGTCACTGGAGTACTCTTGGGATATGGACGGTTCCGCAGGAAACAAGGCACTGAATAAATAAAATTTGGAACTACTTCCCCCCTCCATATCCCAGAGTACCTCAGTGTTTTTTCGGTGCTCACAGAGCAACAAGGCTGTGTGGAGATTATCCACACTTATTTGGATTTTTTGATTTTTTTTCTTATTTTTATCTTTTCCACATCCCTTCCCCCCTTCCAATAGGCGTGGGTACGGGATAGTGGAAGCTGCTACAAGCAGATGTGGCGTGTCGGGCCTCTCTAAAAAGAGCTCCCTCACAAACCACGTGCAGGACTACCTGCAAGAAAGGCTGGACGGATCTTACAGAAGAAGCCCCGTCACAGCCCCTCACCACAGTGTCCAGATATGTTGGGGACGGGGCGGTCAGCTCACGCTGCCGCCCCGCTGTGTGGGGACTCTGTGTTTAGGTGCGAGCACCCACCGCCGCGTCCAGCTGGCCGCCGCCGCTTCCAGAGCCCGCCGCCGCTTCCAGCGCCCGCTACCTGGTGACCGCTGAGATGCCTCCCGCCGCTTCCAGAGCTGCGCCGGCCACGATCTCCATGCATAGGCCACTGCAGCACGCTCCCCGGCTCCCATGACCGCTTCCCGGCTTCCCCTCCAGCATGTATGTAAGCCCGGCTCCGTGTAATAGAGGATACACGGAGCACGGGGGGGGGGGGGGGGGGGGGGGGGAGCACACAGCAAGGGGAGAAGAGTGCTATTAGCAAACATAAGAATGTTTTTATTTAAATCTCTTGGATAAGTTATAAGTCTGCACTTTGTGTTATACTGTAAGCATGAGGGACATATTTAACCATGCTTCCTGTTTTTCCTGTTGTGCTTTCAGAATTTCCTGTACTACATCTCTACTCCATTGAAGGTGCAGGGTTGTAGGGGGATTTTGGGGATCAGGTTTCATATTGCTGGCGTGCACTGCACTTGGCCAGATATATATATATATAGAGACACCTTTTTAGTGCTATTTACTGAGTCGGGCAGGTTGTCTGTCTTGTATTTTGTATTGTTTGTCTGCATAAGAGTAAAACACCAGCTAAAACTAAAAAGCAGTTTCACTGCAGGGTCTGTAACAGGATCTACCACATGTACAGTATGTTATGTGAATTTAGCTACAAATACAATTTTCGCTCCGGTTGCAAAACCAGTTTCGTTCCCGGACCCTCAATGAGCTATGCTTGCAGATATTCTGGCTGGATTGCAATCAGGAATGGCCGCCACTCGGCAAGAGCGGGAGGCGGCAAGATCGGAGTCTAGGGTGAGACCACTAGAAATACCGGAGGTGTCTCAGCCTTACCAAAAGTCCAAGTCCTCTTTGGGGAGAAGGGATAATTTTCATTTGTCTTATAATTTACCAGTGTCTGCTATGTTGTTTTCTGACGATTCTATGCCAGACCTCACTGCGCAGGAGAGGGTGAGGAGGGCGAAGTAGACCAGCAGTCAGATGGTGACGATTTTGACAGCCCGGGCATTGATAATCTCATCAGACAGTGCGTCAGTCTCTGAAGTTTACAGAAACTGAGGAGTCTCTGACAAATGATGAGGTCATCTTTACTAAACGACAGAGAACTCCAATGTGTTTTCCTGTTTCGGAATCGCATAATAAGATGTTGCTAGAAACGCGAAAGAAAATAGCTACATGGGAGAATCCGCCATTGGTGGATTCATCTGTGTCTAAACTTACATAGAAATTAACCATACCAGTACCAACTGCTACTACGTTTAAGGACCCTTCGGACCGTAAAATAGAATCTATGCTAAAGTCCAGGTATATAGCAGCAGGGGTGTTGCTAAGACCTGGGTTGGTCGGCATTTGGGTAACTAAGGCGCTAATGGTATGAATAACAGAACTCAAGTCTGCCTTATACTTCTCGCTGATCAAATCGGGGAAGCTGCGGACTATCTATGTACAGCTTCTACTGACGTCTGTCAGCTCACTTCTCGCCTTTCATCATCGCTGGTTACAGCACGACGAGCGCTCTGGCTGCGTTCTTGGCAGGCGGAGGCGGAGGATAAAAAAGGTATAGAGGTGTTACCTTACGTTGGCGAGAAGTTGTTTGGTCCTGAATTGGACAAATGGATTTCTGAGGCCACGGGAGGAAAGTCTGTATTCTTAGCATTGCCTCCAACAGTACCTAGAAGGAGATATTCTGGACCTGCGTTCAAATCCTTTAGACCTCAGTACTTTCGCGGGCGTGGCAGAGGAACGGCCACACCTGATAGACGAGGTCGGGACGTGGTTTCCTACAAATCAACACCACTCGTCAGGACGCTAAGGTCACCGGCAAGCCAGTGGCATGACGGGCTCCCAGCCCATCTCGGATCTCCAATTGTGGGAGCACGCCTTCAGACAGTTGGCGTGGTTTCAGACGTCCACAGATGAATGGATCCGCAATTTAGTGTTAAAAAGTTACAAATTAGAGTACGACTGTCTCCCGCATTCCGGTCCCTGTACGCCAACAGGGTCAGGGTTATTATTCCAGTCTGTTTGTAGTACCCAAGCTGGATGGCTCGGTCAGGCCAATATTGAACTTAAAGGGTCTCAATCAGTACGTCACTTACTACAGATTCAAGATGGAATCTCTGCGTTCAGTAATTGCAGGTCTAGAGCCACAGGAATTCATGATTGCGCTGGATCTCAGGGATGCGTACTTACACATTCCGATTTGGCCACCTCATCAGAGGTTCTTGCGATTTGCAATACGGCAGAACCATTACCAGTTTCAGGCTTTACCGTTTGGCCTCTCGTCAGCGCCTCGGGTATTCACCAAGGTGATGTCTGTGATGATAGCTCATCTCAGATCCCTAGGAGTGATAATAGTTCCGTACTTGGACGATTTGCTCATCAAAGCTCCGTCTCAACAAATGCTCCTTCAACAGGCGTTGCTAACATACAATGTACTAGTTCACCCCGGTTGGATTGTCAACTTCAAGAAATCACATCTAATTCCGTCTCAACGACTTCAATTCCTAGGTATGATTCTCGATACGGTAAATCAAAGAATTTACCTACCAGAACAGAAAGTACAGGTCATTCTTCATCTGGTACAATTAGTGCTCAAGCCATGCACAGTCTCGGTTCACTTTGTGCATTCGCCTCTTAGGCACAATAGTGGCGGCTTTCCAAGCACTTCAGTTCGGAAGATTTCACTCACGTCCTTTTCAACTGGATGTGCTCGCACAGTGATCGGGCTCGCATCTGCAGATTCACCGCAGGGTGAGGTGGTCGCCACGGGCCAGAGTGTTTCTATGGTGGTTCAAAGTATAGAATCTAACCACAGGGAATGGGTTCGGCGCCTGGAATTGGATAATTCTCACGGCAGACGCGAGTCTCAGAGGTTGGGGAGCTGTAGTTCAAAATTATCAGCTCCAGGGTCTCTGGGCGGATCACGAAAGATTGCTGTCTATAAATGTCCTGGAACTCCGGGCAATTTACAATGCGCTACGACAAGCTGTGCACATGCTTCGGTCTCAGACTGTTCAGGTGCAGTCAGACAATGCGACGGCGGTCGCATACATCAACAAACAAGGAGGAACGAAAAGCCGCATGGCAATGCGGGAAGTAGCTCGAATCCTCAATTGAGCCGAGTATCACCAAGTGATATTGGCCCTCATTCCGAGTTGTTCGCTCAGTAATTTTCTTCGCATCGCAGCGATTTTCCGCTAATTGCGCATGCGCAATGTTCGCACTGCGACTGCGCCAAGTAAATTTGCTAAGAAGTTTGGTATTTTACTCACGGCATTACGAGGTTTTTTCTTCGTTCTGGTGATCGTAATGTGATTGACAGGAAGTGGGTGTTTCTGGGCGGAAACTGGACGTTTTATGGGTGTGTGCGAAAAAACGCTACCGTTTCTGGGAAAAACGCGGGAGTGGCTGGAGAAACGGAGGAGTGTCTGGCCGAACGCTGGGTGTGTTTGTGACGTCAAACCAGGAACGAAACTGACTGAACTGATCGCAGTTGCCGAGTAAGTGTGGAGCTACTCAGAAACTGCTAAGAAGTGTCTATTCGCAATTTTGCTAATCTTTCGTTCGCAATTTTGATAAGCTAAGATTCACTCCCAGTAGGCGGCGGCTTAGCGTGTGCAATGCTGCTAAAAGCAGCTTGCGAGCGATCAACTCGGAATGAGGGCCATGGTGTCAACTGTTAGTTGTCAGTAACGTTATGTGTCAACTTCATTGTTGTCCGTTTTGTTATATGTAATTCTCCATTGTCAACCTCTCTATAGCTCCTGTTCAGCTCAGTAAAAAAACACTGAGGTACTCCGGGATATGGAGGGGGGAAGTAGTTCCAAATTTAATTTATTCAGTGCCTTGTTTCCTGCGGAACCGTCCATATCCCAAGAGTACTCCAGTGCCCCCTATGGATTCAAAGAAAAGGATTTACCTGGTAAGTACCAAAATCCTATTTTACATAACACCCCCCCCTACACACACACACACACACACACACACACACACACACACACACACACACACACACACACATCTCCCATGTGTATTTCCTTAAAGAAGCATTACCGCCACACCACAGTGCTAATAGCCCCCCAGAGATTATTATTACCCACCCCTATGTGGCATTACCCCTTTGTCTCCCCCGCATACAAAGTACAGCAGTGCATTCCCCCTGCTGCAGCTAATATCTGCACTTCCTAATTAAAGGGTTGGGACGGGGGTAGGATAATGTGATTATTTTGCAATTCATGGCATTGAATCAACCATACCTTTGACTGCTTCCATCTCCTTTCCAGGAATGCTCCTAGAGGAGAATGAAAGAATATTGGCAAGTACTGTGTGTGTTTAACTATTGATCTAAGTCAGCAATATGAGATGTTCTGTCTTTGAAATCTGACAGTGTGCAGTGATCAATTTGTAGCGTGACTAGCTAACCATTCTCTGCTGACATTATACCATCATTAAATTGATGTTGAGCGTTTAATAAATGGTGGAGTTACCATCACTGCTAAAGGAATTAGCAAATACTGTATAGGGGCAGGGAGTAAAGCAAAAACAAAAGCTAGTAACTGCGTTTTGGTAGAACCATGCTGCACAACAGGGGAGACAGATTTAAAATGAGAGATTTACATTTGGGAAACTCATATTGCAGTGTAAAAATAAAGCTGTCCAGCATTTGTGGGTTGCATGCAAAAGCAGCTGGTATTTCCCCTTCATGTAAAAAAAAAAAAACATGGGGGGTCATTCCGAGTTGTTCGCTCGCTAGCTGATTTTAGCAGCATTGCAAACGCTAGGCCGCCGCCCTCTGGGAGTGAATCTTAGCATAGTAGAATTGCGAACAAAAGATTAGCAGAATTGCGAATAGAAAATTCTTAGCAGTTTCTGAGTAGCTCGAGACTTACTCCTACACTGCGATCAGCTCAGGCCATTTCGTTCCTGGTTTGACGTCACAAACACGCCCTGCGTTCGCCCAGCCACTCCCCCGTTTCTCCAGACACTCCCGCGTTTTTCCCTGACACGCCTGCGTTTTTTAGCCAACGCCGGGAAAACGCTGAGTTACCACCCAGAAACGCCCCTGTCCTATCAATCATTTACCGAACACCAGTGCGACTGAAAAGCGCCGCAGACGCTACAGCAAAACAGCTAAGTTTTTAGTAAAATAACTAAGAACATGCGCTCTGCGAACCTTGCGCATGCGCAGTTAGCGACTAATCGCAGTATAGCGAAAATCGGCAACGAGCGAACAACTCGGAATGACCCCCCATGTATTCAGACCCATTGTTTGTTCCAGGCAGGGGCGTTTTAAGAGCGGAGGGGGCCTGTGTGCAGACTCCGGGTGGCCCCCTCCTCTCCAAGGCACCGTAGGCTCTGGAAAGGTAAGTATTAAAACAACATGGGTGCAGTGTGTGGTATGGGCCCCCCTGCATCCGTGATAGAAACGCCAATGGTTCCAGCTACAAAGCTGCATACTGTATATTGCTTTGCTCCCACCTCTGGAACAGCCCCATAGTGTCTCTTCACTGTCTTTTCATTTAGTCTTGATGACTTTCCTCACATTGGTGCTTCTGCAATAATAGTATTTGATTTCTACAAATCCTGTAAGAAACTGTTTCAATAAAGACTGATAAAATGAATTTCGATTGCTGAAATGCTGTGTATAGCAAATGCTGATGGTAAGACAAGTTACTTCACCTGACTAATCCTACAGATTTTATTCTGATAATTACATATAAAATGAAAGGTTTATTTGTAACATGTTTCCATATCAGTTATTTCTCTAACGTCCTAGTGGATGCTGGGGACTCCGTAAGGACCATGGGGATAGACGGGCTCCGCAGGAGACATGGGCACTTTAAGAAAGAGTTTAGGTTCTGGTGTGCACTGGCACCTCCCTCTATGCCCCTCCTCCAGACCTCAGTTTGATACTGTGCCCAGACGAGCTGGGTGCTTTTCAGTGAGCTCTCCTGAGTTTGCTGAGAGAAAGTTTTTTGTTAGGTTTTTTATTTTCAGGGAGCTCTGCTGGCAACAGACTCCCTGCATTGTGGGACTGAGGGGAGAGAAGCAGCCCTACTCTCTGAAGCTAGGTTCTGATTCTTAGGCTACTGGACACCATTAGCTCCAGAGGGATCGTACGCATGATCTCACCCTCGCCGTCCGATCCCAGAGCAGCGCCGCCGTCCCCCTCGCAGAGCCGGAAGACAGAAGCCGGGTGAGTATGAGAAGCAAAGAAGACTTCACAGGCGGCAAAAGACTCCGTTCTTCACTGAGGTAACGCACAGCACTGCAGCTGTGCGCCATTGCTCCCACACACCTCACATACTCCGGTCACTGTAAGGGTGCAGGGCGCAGGGGGGGGCGCCCTGGGCAGCATTTGGGACCTCTTTTGGCAAAAGTTAAACATATATACAGCTGGGCACTGTATATATGTATGAGCCCCCACCAAAAATTGCATATTTAAGCGGGACAGAAGCCCGCCGCCGAGGGGGCGGAGCTTCTTCCTCAGCACTCACCAGCGCCATTTTTTCTCCACAGCTCCGCTGAGAGGAAGCTCCCCATGCTCTCCCCTGCAGGTACACGGTAGAAGAGGGTAAAAAGAGAGGGGGGGCACATAATTAGGCGCAAAAAACAATATATAAACAGCAGCTACTGGGTTAACATTAAGTTACTGTGTTATTCCTGGGTTTATAGCGCTGGGGTGTGTGCTGGCATACTCTCTCTCTGTCTCTCCTAAGGGCCTTGTGGGGGAAATGTCTTCAAAAAGGGCATTCCCTGTGTGTGTGGTGTGTCGGTACGCTTGTGTCGACATGTCTGATGAGGAAGGCTATGTGGAAGCAGAGCGGGAGCAAATGAATGTGGTGTCTCCGCCGACGGCGCCGACACCTGATTTGATGGATATGTGGAAGGTTTTAAATGATAATGTTAATTCCTTGCATAAAAGGTTAGAAAAAGCTGAAGCCTCAGGACAGTCAGGGTCCCAACCCGTGCCTGATCCTATGTCGCAGAGGCCGTCAGGGTCTCAGAAGCGCCCACTATCCCAAATTGTTGACACAGATACCGACATGGATTCTGACTCCAGTGTCGATTACGATGATGCGCAGTTACAGCCAAAATTGGCTAAATCCATCCGTTATATGATTATAGCAATTAAGGATGTGTTGCACATCACAGAGGAAATCCCAGTCCCTGACAAGAGGGTACATAGGTATGGGGAAAAGAAGCCGGAGGTAACCTTTCCCCCCTCACACGAGCTAAATGAGTTATGTGAAAAGGCTTGGGAATCTCCAGATAAAAAACTGCAGATTTCCAAAAGGATTCTTATGGCGTATCCTTTCCCGCCAACGGACAGGTTACGCTGGGAATCCTCCCCTAAGGTGGACAAAGCTTTAACACGCTTATCCAAGAAGGTAGCCCTGCCGTCACAGGATACGGCTACCCTCAAAGATGCTGCGGATCGCAAACAGAAGGTTACCCTGAAGTCCATTTATACACATTCAGGTACCTTACTGAGGCCGGCGATCGCGTCGGCCTGGGTGTGTAGTGCTGTAGCAGCATGGACGGATACCGTGTCTGAGGAAATTGATACCTTAGACAAGGATACTATATTGTTGACCTTGGGGCATATTAAAGACGCTGTCCTATATATGAGAGATGCTCAAAGAGACATTAGTCTACTGGGTTCTAGAATAAATGCTATGTCAATTTCTGCCAGAAGGGTCCTGTGGACCCGGCAATGGACAGGTGATGCCGACTCAAAAAGGCACATGGAGGTTTTACCTTACAAGGGTGAGGAATTGTTTGGGGAGGGTCTCTCGGACCTGGTCTCCACAGCTACTGCTGGAAAGTCGAATTTTTTGCCATATGTTTCCTCACAGCACCGTATTATCAAATGCAATCCTTTCGATAACAGAAAAACAAGAAAGTCCGAGGTGCGTCCTTTCTTGCCAGAGGCAGGGGCAGAGGAAAGAAGCTGCACAACACAGCTAGTTCCCAGGAACAGAAGTCCGCACCGGCCTCTACAAAATCGACCGCATGACGCTGGGGCTCCACAGGCGGAGCTAGGCCCGGTGGGGGCACGTCTTCGAAATTTCAGCCACAAGTGGGTTCACTCCCAGTTGGATCCCTGGGCAATAGATATTGTGTCTCAGGGATACAAGCTGGAATTCGAGGAGATGCCCCCGCACCGATACCTCAAATCGGCCCTGCCAGCTTCCCCCCACGAGAGGGAAATAGTGTTAACTGCAATTCGCAAATTGTATCTTCAACAGGTGGTGGTCAAGGTTCCCCTCCTTCAACAAGGAAGGGGTTATTATTCGACCATGTTTGTAGTCCCGAAACCGGAAATTTAAAATTCCTGAACATATACCTGAAAAGGTTCAAGTTCAAGATGGAATCGCTGAGAGCGGTCATCGCAAGCCTGGAAGGGGGGGATTTTATGGTGTCTCTGGACATAAAGGATGCATACCTTCATGTCCCCATTTATCCACCTCATCAGGCGTACCTCAGATTTGTGGTACAGGATTGTCATTACCAATTTCAGACGTTGCCGTTTGGTCTCTCCACGGCACCGAGAATATTTACCAAGGTAATGGCGGAAATGATGGTACTCCTGCGGAAGCAAGGAGTCACAATTATCCCATACTTGGACGATCTCCTCATAAAAGCGAGATCAAGAGAGCAGTTGCTGATCAGCGTAGCACTTTCTCTGGAAGTGTTACGGCAACACGGCTGGATTCTAAATATTCCAAAGTCGCAGTTGGTTCCTACGACTCGTCTGCCTTTCCTGGGCATGATTCTAGACACAGACCAGAAAAGGGTTTATCTCCCGATAGAGAAAGCTCAGGAACTCATGACACTGGTCAGGTACCTATTAAAACCAAAACAGGTGTCAGTGCATCACTGCACTCGTGTCCTGGGAAAGATGGTGGCATCATACGAGGCCATTCCCTTCGGCAGGTTCCATGCGAGGACTTTTCACAGGGACTTACTGGACAAGTGGTCCGGATCACATCTTCAGATGCATCGGTTAATCACCCTATCCCCCAGGGCCAGGGTGTCACTCCTGTGGTGGCTGCAGAGCACTCACCTTCTCGAGGGCCGCAGATTCGGCATTCAGGACTGGGTCCTGGTGACCACGGACGCAAGCCTCCGAGGTTGGGGTGCAGTCACACAGGGAAGAAATTTCCAAGGTCTGTGGTCAAGTCAAGAGACTTGCCTTCACATCAACATCCTGGAACTAAGGGCCATATACAACGCCCTACGTCAAGCGGAGACCCTGCTTCGCGACCAACCGGTTCTGATTCAGTCAGACAACATCACCGCAGTGGCTCATGTAAACTGCCAAGGCGGCACAAGGAGCAGAGTGGCGATGGCGGAAGCCACCAGAATTCTTCGCTGGGCGGAGAATCACGTAAGCGCACTGTCAGCAGTGTTCATCCCGGGAGTGGACAACTGGGAAGCAGACTTCCTCAGCAGACACGACCTCCACCCGGGAGAATGGGGACTTCATCAAGAAGTCTTCGCACAGATTACAAGTCGGTGGGGACTGCCACAGGTGGACATGATGGCATCCCGCCTCAACAAAAAGCTACAGAGGTATTGCGCCAGGTCAAGAGACCCTCAGGCGATAGCTGTAGACGCCCTGGTGACACCGTGGGTGTTCCAGTCGGTCTATGTATTTCCTCCTCTTCCTCTCATACCCAAGGTGCTGAGGATAATAAGAAAAAGAGGAGTGAGAACAATACTCATTGTTCCAGATTGGCCACGAAGGACTTGGTATCCAGATCTGCAAGAAATGCTCACAGAGGACCCGTGGCCTCTTCCTCTAAGACAGGACTTGTTGCAACAGGAGCCCTGTCTGTTCCAAGACTTACTGCGGCTGCGTTTGACGGCATGGCGGTTGAACGCCGGATCCTAGCAGAGAAAGGCATTCCGGATGAGGTCATTCCTACACTGATAAAGGCTAGGAAGGATGTGACAGCTCAACATTATCACCATATATGGCGAAAATATGTTGCTTGGTGTGAGGCCAGGAATGCTCCTACGGAGGAATTCCAGCTGCGCCGTTTCCTTCACTTCCTACAGTCCGGAGTGAATTTGGGCCTAAAATTGGGTTCCATTAAGGTCCAGATTTCGGCCCTATCCATTTTCTTTCAAAAGGAGTTGTCTTCTCTACCTGAAGTTCAGACGTTTGTAAAGGGAGTGCTGCATATTCAGCCCCCTTTTGTGCCTCCAGTGGCACCTTGGGATCTTAATGTGGTGTTGAGTTTCCTGAAATCCCACTGGTTTGAACCACTCAAAATGGTGGAGTTGAAATATCTCACGTGGAAGGTCGTCATGCTATTAGCCTTGGCTTCGGCTAGGCGTGTGTCAGAGTTGGCGGCTTTGTCACATAAAAGCCCCTATCTGGTTTTCCATGCGGATAGAGCAGAATTGCGGACCCGTCCACAATTTCTACCGAAAGTGGTTTCATCCTTTCATATAAACCAACCTATTGTGGTGCCTGTGGCTACTACTGACTTGGAGGATTCCGAGTTACTTGATGTGGTCAGGGCTTTGAAGGTTTATGTAGCCAGAATGGCTAGGGTCAGGAAAACAGAGTCTTTGTTTATCCTGTATGCTTCCAACAAGCTTGGTGCTCCTGCTTCAAAGCAAACTATTGCTCGCTGGATCTGTAACACGATTCAGCAGGCTCATTCTGCGGCTGGATTGCCGCTGCCAAAATCAGTTAAGGCCCATTCCACTAGGAAGGTAGGCTCTTCTTGGGCGGCTGCCCGAGGGGTCTCGGCATTACAGCTTTGCCGAGCGGCTACTTGGTCAGGTTCAAACACTTTTGCAAAGTTCTACAAGTTTGATACCCTGGCTGAGAAGGACCTTGTGTGTGCTCAATCGGTGCTGCAGAGTCATCCGTACTCTCCCGCCCGTTTGGGAGCTTTGGTATAATCCCCATGGTCCTTACGGAGTCCCCAGCATCCACTAGGACGTTAGAGAAAATAAGATTTTACTTACCGGTAAATCTATTTCTCGTAGTCCGTAGTGGATGCTGGGCGCCCGTCCCAAGTGCGGACTTCTTCTGCAATACTTGTATATAGTTATTGCTTTAATAAGGGTTAAGTTATGGTTGCATCAGGGTTTGACCTGATGCTCTGTTATTTGTCATACTGTTAACTGGTTGTTATCACAAGTTATACGGTGTGATTGGTGTGGCTGGTATGAATCTTGCCCTGGATTACCAAAATCCTTTCCTTGTACTGTCAGCTCTTCTGGGCACAGTTTCTCTAACTGAGGTCTGGAGGAGGGGCATAGAGGGAGGAGCCAGTGCACACCAGAACCTAAATTCTTTCTTAAAGTGCCCATGTCTCCTGCGGAGCCCGTCTATCCCCATGGTCCTTACGGAGTCCCCAGCATCCACTACGGACTACGAGAAATAGATTTACCGGTAAGTAAAATCTTATTTTTCTCCTATGCATTAATGAAAACCAATACTTATATCTTTGCCTTTACATTGCAATAGTCAGTATCCCCTACGCATGGGGCATCCCTAATAAATGGCCGGATTCACTTTCAGGTTTGCAGATATCTCTAATGGTAACTGAGCTGCGCATGCAGAGGATCAGCACTGCGCATATGCAGATCAGTGGATGCGACAGTGACCCCTAAGCTGCAGCATGATTAATTAGCTGCAGCATTTTTTAGGGTGAGGGGCTGGGGCATGGGCAATGGTTTACGTAATGGGGGCTTGTAGGCATGCCAAGGCTGGAGTCTTCATGTTCCTACACTGCATGGTCTCTGCTGCATGATTACACGGCCATCCTGAGGTGACTCGGATGTCCGATGCGGCATCTTTGGGCCCAGCACCAGATCAGAGAAGCCGGCAGGAGGTGCCTCCAGCTTCAGTAACAAATGTTACCACAGCGTCTGCATTCAATTCTGGTTCAGGGTCATAGTCTTCGCAAAGCTGAGTTGAAAATGAACGTATAATAGGCTACCGTGCTACTGTATATGCAGAACACCAAATCAAACTGAAAAATAAAATGACGTTTGGCAAAATACCAGATTATTGCCAGTGTCCAGCGAAAGGAGTGCGTCCCAGCTTTTGGGTTGTACCCTCAGAAAAACTCTAAGTTAGACAGAACCTGAGATATGTGGCTGGGAAGTGCAATTAACAGGCTCAGATGGGGACCACTGCTTTCACGTTGGATATCTCCGGTTCCCCAGGGCCGATTTTCAAAAATCTGGTACCCCTTGAAAGAGGGGACCCTCAGCTATCAGCCTAGGTGGCCCTTATACTCCTTGGGCCCTTGGGCAAGAGCCCATACGAAAAGACGGCCCTGTTTAAACATCCTATCAGCTGATGTCAGCCGACATTTCCCAGACAATTTACAAATACATACTACTTATCTGAAATAAAGACATGGAACTTTATTTTGACAGGAAAACATGGTCAGTTTTATGTAATTTATTAATGATATTAAGTAAAATACCGTAAGTATAGTGAGAAAGAAAAAATGTCCCTACTCACAGGGACATATTCACTAAGCAGCTGTAGCTCCAGGTAACGTTTGGAGCTATTCAGTTATTAGCCAATTTCCCTGCATTGTAAACCCACAGCTAACGCTCGTTAATCCATAGATTCTGGATTAAGTGGACAGAATCTATGGGTTTTCCCACGTGGTCATTTCCAGAAAGTGCACTTAACACAGACTTTTCCCCGCAGCTCCTGAGCCTTTGAGGTAAAAAATGAATAGCTCCTGGCAGCACTGTAGCTGGATGTAGCTCATTGAATCTGCCCCACAGTATTACCATCTGACAAAACACAACACACCAAGCTTAGATGGGGACCTTCTAGCAAACCATCACACTCCACTCAAGGTATCTAACTCTCCTCCCAATGATGCAACAGAAAGGCCCAACTGGACCGATGGTGCCGCTGACACCAGTATGGTAGAATCATCCTAACCCATGTATTGCCAGGAAGAAGCACCTCAAGATCTATAACAAGCAAGATTGTGATAATGCTGATTTAGATTACCTTATAACCTTCACTATATGGGTAAGAGACTCAGTACGCAATTGGCGTATGGGGTACCGTAAGGGTACGCGCTTAGCGTAGCATACGCTCGCCCGTGATCGAGATGCACATGCGGCACGCTCGCTCACAGCTTAATGCGTGGTGTCGAGCACGCTATAGGCGGGCGACTACCGTAATGCTACGCTACCAGCGTAGCGGACGCTCGAGACCACGAGGAGATCACGAGCGGCGCAGACGCTCACAGGATGACAATCAGTAAACCTTGAGTGTAACACACAGAAAGGATACTTTTATGCTGTAAACCTTGTACTGAAATACTGCAGCGATATAACGCTGCTAAACCTTGTTAATCCTAAAGCTGTTTGAGCGATCGAGATGCTCCTATTACCCTCTGCAATGTAATGAACACACGATACCGTGCTAAGGTTCCAACACCTTTACTAACAAGCTTTTAGTTATATCGAAAAGGGGTAAACAGTTTACAAGTCATACACTACAAGCTTACATATAATTCTAACAGAATATCTAGACAGAAATATACAATAACGTTACAATCTTATACTATAACAGAGAGAGAGAGAGAATGAATGGCCAATACAAACAAAGAGCGAGTTGATTACAGAGAATTACTTACACACACTGGGAACGATCGCTGCGCAGCTTCTTCTGGTACCAGCTCCAAGTTAGTCAATATGAAAACCGTTTGTGGAGAGTCAGAGAGTGAGCTGCCCAGGCTGGCTGATCCTTTATACACTGCATACAGTACACTACAAAGGGACCTATAATCTCATTGTTCATTGGACACAGGAATGTCTCCTCGCATCATAACAAAAGGTCATAGGTTAGTTTGAACAGGTGGGCTGTGACTATTACAAACTGCTCAGGTGGGAGGGAATCGCCGGATTCCCGCCGCATGGATAATGAACTGCAAATATATGAAATGTCCAGAATCTACTAATGGCCATAACTATACGCAGGAGCGATTAATCTTTACCTAACCAACACCGGATTGTTGCTATTAAAATACTCTTCGGTTAGGTACCAGACACATCTGCTCAAACCCTGTCTGGCCCTTCGTACAACAAAAAGAGGAATTCCTTTGTCCAGGGACCAACTACACTAACCAAACTTACTGTTACTATTAAGGGGAACATTATCTATTAAACCTGCTATATGGATTTATTAAGTAGCGATTGTGTCGCCCACTAGACGCACACAAATTCTACCGTAAATGCACATACCATGCGTTCAAGCGCACGCCCGTAGGGGCGCCGTCACGCAACTGCGACTATGTGCACGCACGCCAGAGAAAGTGCATGTGCAGCGGGCGAGCGCATGAGGTGAATATATGGCAACGTGCAGCATGATATTTTTCTGACTTTGACAATTGTCACTGCATTCGTTCATACCCAATAAAGCTGGCAAATAACTATGGAGCAGGCAAGAGTCCGGAAGCTTCCACAAAAGAATTTGAATGCTTCAATACTCTCCCTAAACTCCACTCTTTTTCACACCAAGTTAAAGAAAAGACCCCTCACAACACAAACACACTCACTAAATTCTTAACCCTGTCTATCCCATCTGACCCAGCCAATGAGGTAAACACCCGTCAGGCATATTACATGCCTTCTGTCAAGCTAATTATCTAATCCGTCACTCACGTCTAATCAATACTGAAAAAAAGGGCATGACCAAGTCAGAACATCAGGACAATTCTTTAATATTGGGACAAGCTTATTAAAATTGGGATAACTGGTGCACTGGCTGTCCTAGGTCAGACTACTTGTAGCATTTCCTTATGAAGCGCTTGCTAGATATTAGAGTCTGTGATGGTTCTGCGCTGATTTGTATATGTGATCTAGTTCACATATTGTATAACAGAAAATGCTGGTGCTATATAGATAAATGTTAGTAAATAAATATTGACTTTCAATGCTGGAGTAAAAATATGCTGCACCATAGGGCACTCCCTTGTTCATCTTTCAGACATACTGTAATGTGCCCTTAAAGATTGGGTCATTGAAAGTGGAAGCTATATACTTGTCATGCTTGGACGCCCGGCTCTTACTTACATTATTTTGCACGGGATCTCTGGTCTCCTGGGGTGCTATCCGGTGTCCCACTGTGGCGCTCTCTTCTTCTGAGTTCCACTTCTATGTGAATGACGGCGCCTAGTGTGGCACTGGCTGTTTAAAGTTACAGCCATGTGATTGCTAGCGCCGGAGGTGCCAAACTTAAATACAGTGCTGCCTATATAAGTTCCTTGCCTGTTAGCCATTTCTGAATGTGTACCTGTGGCCCTGACCTCCACCAGTGCTACTATCTACAAATTTGTGCTATGACAGACCAGTTTCTAGCAATCCAGTTTTTCACCAAGCTATGGTACCACCTACCCTACCACCTCTCAAACTAAGGGGCAGTTAGAGGGCTGCAATCTGCGGGTTTCGTGCATCAGCACCCATACTACCTTGTGATGGTTTTTGGTGAAGACTAGGGAGTCCATTAAATTCAGCACCTCACCACTGCCTCAGCCAAGCCTATACTGACAACCACAATCCTAGCCAGCCTGCCACATGACAATACTGTGGAAGTCTTGGGGGGGGTATTCAATTGTTTGAAAAGTCAGTTGGGTGTCTATTTTTCCTATCTAATAGACAGGAGAAAACAGACAGCCAACTGACTTTTCAAACAATTGAATTCCCCTATAGGTGTCCAATATTGTCAGCTATTGCGAATTTAAGGTGGAACAGCATAATAATTCTGAGCTATGGCTACCTAGCACCATATACTGACTGTTAAATTTGTGGACTGAACTGTGCTTTTATATATAAATATCGTCCCCATTGCATAATTTATACCCTCTCATATAACACTTAATTCCTTATGACACATCCAGACTGTTATGCTGATACAGAAATGTGTCCTGACACTGGAAGTTTCCTAGTGTTTGCTATGTCACAGAGAAACTGCAGTTTATTCACATCTTTAGCTGGTTATTCCAGTAAACCGACTGCCGCTAAGGCTTTACCACACATAATAAAATGTTAACATAAATAACCCTTAATACTTAACCTAAATTAACTACACGGAAACTTGTGTTTGGCTAAATAAATTGTCACAATTTATTTAGAGAAATAAATTGTAGAAAAATGTATAGGACTGTTGTAACAACAAAAGCATCCATCTTTCGGCTGCAATATCACATGACACCAGACACATGACGCAACCTGTTAGCGCGAGTACCACTTCCACTTGCTAGGTCCTTCCTCTATAGTTGTGACGCTAGCCTACCCCAGTCAGGATATTGCAACCACCACCTCCACTACATGCATCCAATGATGGCGATCCTTTACTGCCACACACCAAACAGCAAACAAGAACAAACACCAACAATCACACAAACAAGACACCAGGGACGGGCGAGTGTGAAAACTCCAACTGCATAAGAACTAAGAGGAAGTGATCTCAACTAACAAGTCCTATATTAAACGTCAGCCACTGCTGTAACAATACTATTAGACAACCTCTACCATGACACCAGGGCTCCTAACTTTTAATCCTTTAAGCCAGTGATTTTCAACCTTTCTCGACTCGCGGCACGCCTGACAAGACTTTAAAATTCTCAAGGCACACTATCAGTTACCCACGGGGAAAAAAAACACACTGGCTCCCACAGTAATTCCACACTGCCCCCCCCCCCCCCCCCACGCACACACACACACACACACACACACACACACACACACACACACACACACACACACACTAATGGCACACACACTGCCCCCCCTTCCCCCATGTAATAGTAATCACAGTCCCCACAGTAGTGGCACACACACTCCACTCCACCCCCACCCCCGTAAAAGTACTCACAGCCCCCACTGTAATGTTGGCCTGAAGTCGTGTATATCCCACCTGGACTAGGATGAGCAGAGAAGTGCAAAGCAGTCCGCAGGCTGCAGCACACATCAGCACCAAGCGCGGGCGGGAATGCAACGTGGCGTTAGTGAACTATGTGTCACAGCACGTCACCATAGGTCACGGGCTGGGCAGCAGGAGACCTGAATGTGCTGCCCGTGCATGACGGCAGGAGGAGGACCGAGGTATCTCTGGAGTGTGGCAGCTGAGCACTGTCGGCGGGAGGCAGAGGACTGTGCAGGGCATTGGTGACGGTCAGTGAGCGGCAGGCTGCGGCACACCTGGCAACTGCTGGCGGCACACTAGTTGAAAAATGATGCTTTAAGCTAAACCTCAATTAAAACCTATAATAACTATATAAAAAATGTAATGTTGTGAATAACGAAGCCGAGCTGTGGCATTTATTTTTCTCAGGCCTGTATGGCCTTACATAATTGTATTAGATTGAAATGTCTTTTCATCAACTTTACTAGCCAGCCACTAATTACGTTTTCATTTACGTCCTAGAGGATGCTGGGGACTCCGTAAGGACCATGGGGATAGACGGGCTCCGCAGGAGACATGGGCACTTTAAGAAAGACTTTAGGTATGGGTGTGCACTGGCCCCTCCCTCTATGCCCCTCCTCCAGACCTCAGTTTACTACTGTGCCCAGAGGAGACTGGGTGCATTACAGGGAGCTCTCCTGAGTTTCCTGTCAGAAAGTATATTTGTTAGGTTTTTTATTTTCAGGGAGCCTGCTGGCAACAGACTCACGGCATCAAGGGACTGAGGGGAGAGAAGCAGACCTACTTTAATGCTAGGCTCTGTTTCTTAGGCTACTGGACACCATTAGCTCCAGAGGGATCGGTACGCAGGTCTGACCCTCGCCGTCCGTCCCAGAGCCGCGCCGCCGTCCCCCTCGCAGAGCCGGAAGATAGAAGCCGGGTGAGTATGAGAAGAAAAGAAGACTTCAGAGGCGGCAGAAGACTTCATGATCTTCACTGAGGTAACGCACAGCAGTAAAGCTGTGCGCCATTGCTACCATACACCTCACACACGGCAGTCACTGTAAGGGTGCAGGGCGCAGGGGGGGCGCCCTGGGCAGCATATGAACCGCTCTTTGGCAAAAATATATATATATACAGCTGGGCACTGTATATATAAAGAGGCCCCGCCAGTTTTTTAGTATATTTGAGCGGGACAGAAGCCCGCCGCCGAGGGGGCGGGGCTTCTCCCTCAGCACTTACCAGCGCCATTCTCTCCACAGCACAGCACTGAGAGGAAGCTCCCCGGACTCTCCCCTGCTTATTCCACGGTGAAAGAGGGTTTTAAAGAAAGGGGGGGGGCACATAATGTGGCGCATAGATATATTTAAACAGCGTTACTGGGTAAACATATATTTATTGTGTTTTTTCCTGCGTCATATAGCGCTGGGTGTGTGCTGGCATACTCTCTCTCTGTCTCTCCAAAGGGCCTTGTGGGGGGAACTGTCTTCAGATAAGAGGATTCCCTGAGTGTGTGGTGTGTCGGTACGCGTGTGTCGACATGTCTGAGGTAGAAGGCTCGCCTAGGGAGGAGGGGGAGCAAGTGAATGTGGTGTCTCCGTCGACAACGCCGACACCTGACTGGATGGATATGTGGAATGTTTTAAGTGCTAATGTAAATTTATTGCACAAAAGATTAGACAAAGCTGAAGCTAGGGAACAGCCAGGGAGTCAACCCATGTCTGTCCCTATGTCGCAGGGACCTTTGGGGTCTCAAAAGCGCCCACTATCCCAAATAGTAGACACAGATACCGACACGGATTCTGACTCCAGTGTCGACTACGATGATACAAAGTTACAGCCAAAAGTGGCTAAATGTATTCGATATATGATTATTGCAATAAAAGATGTTTTGCATATCATTGAGGAACCCCCTGTCCCTGACACGAGGGTGCACATGTATAAGGGAAAGAAACCTGAGGTAACCTTTCCCCCCCTCACATGAGTTGAACGAATTATGTGAAAAAGCTTGGGAATCTCCAGACAAAAAACTGCAGATTCCCAAAAGGATTCTTATGGCGTATCCTTTCCCGCCAACGGAAAGGATACGGTGGGAATCCTCCCCTAGGGTAGACAAAGCATTGACACGCTTATCCAAAAAGGTAGCGCTGCAATCCCAAGATACGGCTACCCTCAGGGATCCTGCTGACCGCAAACAGGAGGTTACCTTGAAGTCCATTTACACACATTCTGGTACCTTACTCAGACCGGCAATTGCGTCGGCCTGGGTTTGTAGCGCTGTAGCAGCATGGACAGATACCTTATCAGCGGAAATTGAGACCCTAGATAAGGATACCATTTTATTGACCCTACGGCATATAAAAGATGCTGTCTTATATATGAGAGATGCTCAAAGAGACATTAGTCTACTGGGTTCTAGAATCAACGCTAGGTCGATTTCTGCTAGACGAGTCCTATGGACCCGGCAATGGACAGGTGATGCCGACTCAAAGAGGCATATGGAGGTTTTACCTTACAAGGGTGAGGAATTGTTTGGGGAAGGTCTCTCGGACCTGGTCTCCACAGCTACAGCTGGTAAATCAAATTTTTTGCCTTATATTCCCTCACAGCCTAAGAAAGCGCCACATTATCAAATGCAGTCCTTTCGATCACAAAGAAACAAGAAAGTACGAGGCGTGTCCTTTCTTGCCAGAGATAAGGGCAGAGGAAAAAAGCTGCTTAACACAGCTAGTTCCCAGGAACAGAAGTCCTCCCCGGCCTCTACAAAATCCACCGCATGACGCTGGGGTTCCGCTAAAGGAGTCCGCCCCAGTGGGGGCACGTCTTCGAGTTTTCAGCCACATCTGGGTTCACTCACAGGTGGATCCCTGGGCAATAGAAATTGTTTGGAATTCGAAGAGGTGCCTCCTCGCCGGTTTTTCAAATTGGCCCTACCAGCTTCTCCCCCGGAAAGGGAGATAGTGTTAAATGCAATTCACAAATTGTTTCTTCAACAGGTGGTGGTCAAGGTTCCCCTGCTTCAACAAGGGAAGGGATATTACTCAACCCTGTTTGTAGTCCCGAAACCGGACGGTTCGGTCAGACCCATTTTAAATTTAAAATTCCTGAGCCTATACTTGAAAAGGTTCAAGTTCAAGATGTTATCGCTAAGAGCGGTCATCGCCAGCCTGGAAGGGGGGGATTTTATGGTATCTCTGGACATAAAGGATGCATACCTTCATGTTCCCATTTATCCAACTCATCAGGCGTACCTGAGATTTGCGGTACAGGATTGTCATTACCAATTTCAGACGTTGCCGTTTGGGCTTTCCACGGCCCCGAGGATTTTCACCAAGGTAATGGCGGAAATGATGGTGCTCCTGCGCAAGCAAGGTGTCACAATTATCCCGTACTTGGACGATCTCCTCATAAAAGCGAGATCAAGAGAGCAGTTGCTGAACAGCGTCTCACTTTCACTGAAGGTGTTACAGCAACACGGCTGGATTCTCAATATCCCGAAGTCGCAGTTGGTTCCTGCGACTCGTCTGACCTTCTTGGGCATGATTCTGGATACAGACCAGAAAAGGGTTTATCTTCCGATAGAAAAAGCTCAGGAACTCATGACTCTGGTCAGGAACCTATTGAAGCCAAAACAGGTGTCAGTGCATCACTGCACTCGAGTCCTGGGAAAGATGGTGGCAGCATACGAAGCCATTCCCTTCGGCAGGTTCCATGCGAGGACTTTCCAATGGGACCTACTGGACAAGTGGTCCGGGTCACATCTACAAATTCATCAGTTGATCACCCTGTCCCCCAGAGCCAGGGTATCTCTCCTGTGGTGGCTGCAGAGTGCTCACCTTCTAGAAGGCCGCAGGTTCGGCATTCAGGACTGGATCCTGGTGACCACGGATGCGAGTCTCTGAGGGTGGGGAGCAGTCACACAGGGAAGAAACTTCCAGGGTCTTTGGTCAAGTCAAGAGACTTGTCTTCACATCAACATCCTGGAACTGAGGCCCATATACAATGCCCTAAGTCAAGCGGAGACCTTACTTCGCGACCAACCAGTTCTGATCAAGTCAGAAAAGATCACCGCAGTGGCTCATGTAAACCGCCAAGGCGGCACAAGGAGCAGAGTGGCAATGGCGGAAGCCACCAGGATTCTTCGCTGGGCGGAAAATCATGTAAGCGCACTGTCGGCAGTGTTCATTCCGGGAGTGGACAACTGGGAAGCAGACTTCCTCAGCAGACACGACCTGCATCCAGGAGAGTGGGGACTTCATCAGGCAAGTCAGTGGGGACTGCCCCAGATAGACATGATGGCGTCCCGCCTCAACAAAAAGCTATAGAGGTATTGCGCCAGATCAAAAGACCCTCAGGCGGTAGCTGTAGACGCCCTAGTGACACCGTGGGTGTTCCAGTCGATCTATGTATTTCCTCCTCTTCCTCTCATATCCAAGGTGTTGAATATAATAAGAAAAAGAGGAGTGAGAACAATTCTCATTGTTCCAGATTGGCCACGAAGGACCTGGTATCCGGATCTGCTGGAAATGCTCACAGAAGATCCGTGGCCTCTTCCTCTACGACAGGACCTGTTGCAACAGGGGCCCTGTCTGTTCCAAGACTTACCGCGGCTGCGTTTGACGGCGTGGCGGTTGAACGCAGGATCCTAGCGGAAAAAGGCATTCCGGATGAGGTCGTTCCTACGCTGATAAAGGCTAGGAAGGACGTGACAGCTAAACATTATCACCATATATGGCGAAAATATGTTTCTTGGTGTGAGGCCAGGAATGCTCCTACGGAAGAATTCCATCTGGGCCGTTTCCTTCACTTCCTACAGACTGGAGTGAATTTGGGCCTAAAGTTAGGCTCCATTAAGGTTCACATTTCGGCCTTATCCATTTTCTTTTAAAAAGAATTGGCTTCTCTCCCAGAAGTACAGACTTTTGTGAAGGGAGTGCTGCATATTCAGCCTCCTTTTATACCTCCGGTGGCGCCTTGGGACCTTAACGTGGTGTTGAGTTTCCTTAAGTCGCACTGGTTTGAACCACTTCAAACGGTGGAGTTAAAATATCTCACTTGGAAGGTGATCATGTTATTAGCCTTGGCTTCGGCTAGGCAAGTGTCGGAATTGGCGGCTTTGTCTCATAAAAGCCCCTATCTGGTTTTCCATATGGATAGAGCGGAATTGCGGACACGTCCTCAATTCTTGCCTAAGGTGGTGTCATCTTTTCATATGAACCAACCTATTGTGGTGCCTGTGGCTACGCGAGACTTGGAGGATTCCGAGTCCCATGATGTATTCAGGGCTTTGAAAATTTACGTGGCCGGAACGGCTAGAGTCAGAAAAACAGCAGCACTGTTTGTCCTATATGCAGCCAACAAGGTTGGCGCCCCTGCTTCAAAGCAGACTATTGCTCGCTGGATCTGTAACACGATTCAGTAGGCGCATTCTACGGCTGGATTGCCGTTACCAAAATTGGTCAAGGCCCATTACACTAGGAAGGTGGGCTCGTCTTGGGCGGCTGCCCGTGGGGTCTCGGCACTACAACTATGCCGAGCTGCTACTTGGTCGGGTTCAAACACCTTTGCAAAGTTCTATAAGTTTGATACCCTGGCTGAGGAGGACCTCCTGTTTGCTCAATCGGTGCTGCAGAGTCATCCGCACTCTCCCGCCCGTTTGGGAGCTTTGGTATAATCCCCATGGTCCTTACGGAGTCCCCAGCATCCTCTAGGACGTAAGAGAAAATAAGATTTTAAACCTACCGGTAAATCTTTTTCTCGTAGTCCGTAGGGGATGCTGGGCGCCCGTCCCAAGTGCGGACTACTTTTGTTTGTTTTTTGCTTACATAATGGTTATGTTATAGTTTTCATTGGTTTTGGACTGATGCTACGTTGTTTTCATACTGTTAACTTGTTAGTATATACACAAGTTATACACAAGTTATACGGAGTCCCCAGCATCCTCTACGGACTACGAGAAAAAGATGTACCGGTAGGTTTAAAATCTTATTTTTCGGCCGCATGACCACTTCAACACTTCACACGAATGCTCTGATGAAGTGTTACCGTAGCAGCAAATAGGGGAAGTGGGAGGAGAGGGTTCTCACACTGATGACCACCTCTGTTACCTGGAGCCAGTAGCCAGTCATTTATTGCCAGAAGCTAAAGGTCCCCATATATTACAGATATATCAGGGCAATGTCCCGATCCCCTGGTGGCTGGTTCAGGGAATTGGGAATATTAAGCATGTTTAAAATTCCCCATTCAGTCAGGATCGTTAAATCTGGCATTTTTCACATGTTTCATTTCTGCAATTCCCTGACTGATTGTTGACCATTACTGGCCACTGATCGGCGTATCAAGGATTTGGGGAAATGGGGCCACTGATGTATGGGGGCCTTAAGAGACTAGTTATTACTGCAGTGTATGGCTTAAGGCCCTCAGACATTACAAATTTATTGGGGTCATTTTCCAATCCTCTGACGGCGGGGCCGGGGAATCGGTGATCAGCAAATTGGGCATTTTTAAAATGAATAATTTTTTGAATTATGGGATGGATCGGCAATCATTACTGGCCACTTATCAGCGGTGCAGACAGATTGGGGAATCGAGGAAATAGACCGCCTGATATATGGGCGCCTTTATTATTACAATCAGTCCATTCTTTTTAAATGGAGCTCTCACAAATACAGGACGGTACAGATGGAATTCAGCATTATCAGTACTATGTTATTAGATTCCCAACTTCTGGTCAGATGGGGTCTCAGGGAAGCCCCCTGTTTCTGCACAGGGGGAGGACATATTGACCATGTTGCTCATTATGACTCAGATTTATCAATCCACGGAGAGTAATAATTTCCATTGTGACAAAAAACCAACCAATCAGCTCCTAACTGTCATTTAGCAAACACAGCTTGTAACATGACAGATAGGCGCTGATTGACTGGTACTACTGAAACTTTCATACCAGGGACCTGTGCTGGGAAGTGCATCCTGATAAATGTGTCCTGATCCATGTGTGATGGTTATACAACTGGACCTTGTTCTACTGCAGTCTGGGTGCTCTTTGTTAGTTTGGGTACTATAAAATGCAATTTCAAGATCCCTGCACATTAAAACCATAGCTTTCCTCTGTGTCTGTGCATATCTTGCAGTACCACTTAGTGTTCACTCTAGCGGACGGGCAGGGCAGGGCGCGGGTCCGTTAGGGGCACAAGCGCGTGCGGCAAAAGGGCGTGGCTATGCAGATAGGGGGCATGTCCACTTGCACGTAATGCAAGTGGGCTGTTCAGTCCACAGATGGGGGCGTGGGCGGCCGGCGCCGTCACTGTTGGGGGCGTGTAGGTGCTGGGCTTCCCCCAAGCTCTCTGACAGCGTGAATGGAGAGGGGCAGAAGGCGGGCGGCTGTTTTAGCAGGGCGCCGCAGAAAGGGCGGGTTTTGCCCTTAAAAAATCGGGCAGGGCGCGGCACCCTGCTAAAACAGCCTAGAGTGAACACTACCACTAACCTCACAGCTAATACGCAGCTACTGTATAACACAGATTTGCTGTTATCGCAGCAATTTGCAAAGAAAGTATCACTAGAGAAGCTGAGCGGTTCTCTACTATCTGGCAATACAGGCTGAATGCGATAAGAGTAGTCTTACTACGTCACCAGGTCAGCCTTGGCATGAGTGACCTGGCTTCCGCTTTCACTTCCACTTGTCAATAAATACAAATTAAATGTAAAAATGTATTTAAGAAACAAATTCTAAAATTTGTTTTATTAATCACAATTTATTAAATACTTTATTTGAATTAAAAAAAATATATAATTTTTTTTTAATTCTACATGCTTTTGCCATCCTGAGATGGCGATATCAAAAGGAGGAATGCTGCGGTAGCCACACCACCGTGATCTTTGTTGAATAGACTGATTCTCTGGCTTTAGCCTTTAATTGGGGGAACTCCTGTCCCCGGTGGAAATATGCATCGTCACCGTAGATTACGTTTTTCTTAGCCTAATAAATAGATTCTGTTCAGTTGTTCATCTCCTGTGAGTAATCTCTCCTTCTGTGCAATGACTCATCCACCCGGAGTTTTCACATGAGATATAGATCAATGCTTTCCCTAGGGCCAGATATGTGCCGATCCAAAATATCTGCAAGGGTGACAGTCTTCACCTTGACAATGTCTCTCTAATGTTATAACTTTTATGACTGTTATTGGCATTTACTTTAGGAGGAGCAAACAATCAATAAATATGTTCATAATCTTATTTTCCTCCTGGCATCAGCAGCATTGACTTATTCCCAGAGCCAGTATTGTGCTGGGAACAGGCAGAAGTGTCTCATTTACAATATTGGCCCTCATTCCGAGTCGTTCGCTCGGTAATTTTCTTCGCATCGCAGTGAAATTCCGCTTAGTACGCATGCGCAATATTCGCACTGCGACTGCGCCAAGTAATTTTACAATGAAGATAGTATTTTTACTCACGGCTTTTTCTTCGCTCTGGCGAACGTAGTGTGATTGACAGGAAATGGGTGTTACTGGGCGGAAACACGGCGTTTTCGGGGCGTGTGGATAAAAACGCTACCGTTTCCGGAAAAAACGCAGGAGTGGCCGGAGAAACGGGGGAGTGTCTGGGCGAACGCTGGGTGTGTTTATGACGTCAAACCAGGAACGACAAGCACTGAACTGAACGCAGATGCCGAGTAAGTCTGAAGCTACTCTGAAACTGCTAAGTAGTTTGTAATCGCAATATTGCGAATACATCGGTCGCAATTTTAAGAAGCTAAGATACACTCCCAGTAGGCGTAGGCTTAGCGTGAGCAACTCTGCTAAATTCGCCTTGCGAGCGATCAACTCGGAATGAGGGCCATTGTGTCTACGTTATCTTTTTTTTTTTTTTAAATATCCATTTTAAATCAATTATTTATCTTTTGTGGAAATTTTTTAATATTACCCAAACTTTCAAAACAAATGGATATATATTAACAACTATGGCTAGTATCCAATAATATTTTCTCCCTGAAAAAACAGCTGATTGACCAATGGTCAGTATCAAAGCTCATTTTTGGGGGGAAGAAAAATGTCCAGTTTTAGGGCTCGATTCAGACCTGATCGCTGCTGTGCATGTTCGCACAGTGGGCGATTATCGAACTACTGAGCATGCATATGCAATGCGCAGGCACATCGCCAAAGCGACGGGATGGTGCGAAAATTTCAATCGCATGGCTGTTCGCAAGGTGATTGACAGGAAGAGGATGTTTATGGGCGGTAACTGGCCATTTTCAGGGAGTGTCTGGAAAAACGCAGGTATTCTCAATCGTTTTCAAGGCGGGTGTGTGATGTCAGCTCCGGCCCCGATCAGCCTGGTTTCTTCGCACTGGAGGAGTAAGTATTGAGCAGACTGCACACACTGCACAGAATGGGAAAAACATTAGATGGTTAGTGTGATGCGAACGGTTTTGCAGCTGTCCGCTGACTGAGGGGAATTTTTTCACAGCGTACACATGCAATCGCACACTTGCATGGGGCGGATTTTCACTCCCCCGGGCGGCGACTATCTGATCACAGGACAGTGTAATTTGCAGCACAGTGATCAGGTCTGAATTAGGCCCTTAGTGCAATAACACATGGGATCCGGGATAAGTATTGTGTTATTGCCGCTCTGAGGGCTGCTAGTTATGGGGTAGGCTTTGCATGCCTGAGGCACCCGAACCTAATCTCAGATAAGTGTTGGGTATCGGGGGTAATTGGATTGCCCCCGGTGTATCAATTAGCTGAGGTAAATTACTGCAGCTGCTTGTAGTAAGTCTATGGTTCAATAAGAGTCAAAGACACTGGCGTATCTATAATGGGTGCAGTGTGTGCAGTGCACACGGTCCCCTGGATCCAGAGGGGGCCCACATCGCACACACTGCACCCATTTCTTCTATACTTACCTTTCCGGCATCCATCGGCGACTGTGTGTGGGCCCCCTCCTCTCCCGTAGCTGTTACCGCCGCTGCTAGCGCACTGAGCGCTGGAGACTCTGGCACAGTGCCAGAGTCTACAGCGCATGCACAGGACTCCGGAAAAATGGCACGGCGGGCATTTTTTGGAGTCCTGCGCATGCGCTGTAGACTCTGGCACTGTGCCAGAGTCTCAGCGCTGAGAGCGCTAGCAGCGGCAGTAACAGCTACGGGAGAGGAGGGGGCCCACACACAGAGTCTGCACACGGGTCCCCTCCTCTCTAGAAACGCCCCTGGTCAAAGATAAATCAGCCAGGAATGCAAGGAGGGCTCCTGACATGACAGTAGCTACACTGCAGAAAATACACTACCTACATGTATTCTCATTTGTCTTCAACTGTTATTCTCTGGTGGTTATTTGCTAATAGTCAGTGCCCATAGCAACCAGCCGCAATAAGCTTTGTTCAATTTAGTGCAAGTTAGACAATTAGATCAAATATCTGGCTGTTTGCTTAGCGTAAGTGCAAAAGTTCCACTCATGCACTTTAGTAAGCTGTGGGAATCATGAGTTATTATAATATTAATTAGAGGACAAATACTATTTCTTTTGTTTCCATACTGGATTCAGCTTCCAATAATTGTCATTATTTTTATAATCCATAAGCAGATGTTCTTAAAATACATATTCAAAATAGCTATATTATATTATAATAATGATAATAATAATGTAATGGCCCAGCCAACTCTTAATACAGGTGAAAATTCACACCTGTCTAACATCTACGCAATGAACCAGCCTAAGTAACTGAACTTATTCCGTTCTTTTTTAGGCAAGACCTGTTAAGAAGCAATGTAAAGTTTTTTATTTTTGGATCCACTTACATGTGTGAACAGACATTCTCTGTCTAGGCAGGAGCGTGCATCGTTAACGATATTGTGTGTACACACTAGACGAGATGGTAAAAGATATCGCTCAGAATGGCTCTTCTGAGTGATATCAGCTAACCGGAACCTTCCTCAGCCTAACCCTAAGGGCTGTAACACACTGGCCGGTTTCTCCCGGATGGCAAAAAGCCGGACAAACTTTGTCCGGCTTTTTGCCATCCGGGAGAAACCGGCAGAGTCTCGCACACAGGATGGCTTTGAGCCGTGTGTGATGCTGTGTGCATGTGCAGCATCAGACACGGCTTCAGAAAAAAACGTTGTGTGTGAAAGCTCCCCTTCACACACACGGTTCACTGGCTGCAAAGACGGCCCGGCGGCCGCCCGGCCTCCGGACCTTCCAGTGGTGAGACCCGGCTGCAACCCGGCAGCCGGGCCGGGGCCGTGCAGTGTGAAGGGACCCTAGCCCTCACACTGTTAACTACAATGCCGGCACGTGAAAAAGCCGCCCGGCTTTTTCCCGGCCGGCAAAAGCCGGTTAGTGTGTTTTAGCCCTAACTCTCCGCCAAGTGCTAACCCTATCCGTCCTCTCCGACAGCTTAACCCTAGCCCTAACCTTAAAAATTATGAAAAATCATGAAAAACTATCCGGCTAACCAGGCCACTAATAATATTCAATATTATAGCTAATAGGCTACAATGGCTAATACCATCTAATTATGGTATTAGCTATCGGCCAAAGCTTGCATTATATATTAGAGATGAGCGGGTTCGGTTTCTCTGAAACCGAACCCGCACGAACTTCATGTTTTTTTCACGGGTCCGAGCAGACTCGGATCCTCCCGCCTTGCTCGGTTAACCCGAGCGCGCCCGAACGTCATCATGACGCTGTCGGATTCTCGCGAGACTCGGATTCTATATAAGGAGCCGCGCGTCGCCGCCATTTTCACACGTGCATTGAGATTGATAGGGAGAGGACGTGGCTGGCGTCCTCTCCATTAGAAATTAGATTAGAAGAGAGAGAGAGATTGTGCAGAGTCAGACAGAGTTTACCACAGTGACCAGTGCAGTTGTTGTTAGTTAACTTTTATTTATTTTAATATAATATATCCGTTCTCTGCTATATCCGTTCTCTGCCTGAAAAAAAACGATACACAGCAGCAGCCAGTCACACAGTGTGACTCAGTCTGTGTGCACTCAGCTCAGCCCAGTGTGCTGCACATCAATGTATAAAAGGCAAAGCTTATAATAATTGTGGGGGAGACTGGGGAGCACTGCAGGTTGTTATAGCAGGAGCCCCCAGGAGTACATAATATTATATTAATTTAAAATTAAACAGTGCACACTTTTGCTGCAGGAGTGCCACTGCCAGTGTGACTAGTGGTGACCAGTGCCTGACCACCAGTATAGTAGTATATTGTTGTATGTATTGTATACTATCTCTTTATCAACCAGTCTATATTAGCAGCAGACACAGTACAGTGCGGTAGTTCACGGCTGTGGCTACCTCTGTGTCGGCAGTCGGAACTCGGCAGGCAGTCCGTCCATCCATAATTGTATTACAATATATACCACCTAACCGTGGTATTTTTTTTTCTTTCTTTATACCGTCGTCATAGTGTCATACTAGTTGTTACGAGTATACTACTATCTCTTTATCAACCAGTGTACAGTGCGGTAGTTCACGGCTGTGGCTACCTCTGTGTCGGCAGTCGGCAGGCAGTCCGTCCATCCATAATTGTATTATTATTATAATATATACCACCTAACCGTGGTTTTTTTTTCATTCTTTATACCGTCATACTGTCATACTAGTTGTTACGAGTATACTACTATCTCTTTATCAACCAGTGTACAGTGCGGTAGTTCACGGCTGTGGCTACCTCTGTGTCGGCAGTCGGCAGGCAGTCCGTCCATCCATAATTGTATTATTATTATAATATATACCACCTAACCGTGGTTTTTTTTTCATTCTTTATACCGTCGTCATAGTGTCATACTAGTTGTTACGAGTATACTACTATCTCTTTATCAACCAGTGTACAGTGCGGTAGTTCACGGCTGTGGCTACCTCTGTGTCGGCAGTCGGCAGGCAGTCCGTCCATCCATAATTGTATTATTATTATAATATATACCACCTAACCGTGGTTTTTTTTTCATTCTTTATACCGTCGTCATAGTGTCATACTAGTTGTTACGAGTATACTACTATCTCTTTATCAACCAGTGTACAGTGCGGTAGTTCACGGCTGTGGCTACCTCTGTGTCGGCAGTCGGCAGGCAGTCCGTCCATCCATAATTGTATTATTATTATAATATATACCACCTAACCGTGGTTTTTTTTTCATTCTTTATACCGTCGTCATAGTGTCATACTAGTTGTTACGAGTATACTACTATCTCTTTATCAACCAGTGTACAGTGCGGTAGTTCACGGCTGTGGCTACCTCTGTGTCGGCAGTCGGCAGGCAGTCCGTCCATCCATAATTGTATTATTATTATAATATATACCACCTAACTGTGGTATTTTTTTTTCTTTCTTTATACCGTCGTCATAGTGTCATACTAGTTGTTACGAGTATACTACTATCTCTTTATCAACCAGTGTACAGTGCGGTAGTTCACGGCTGTGGCTACCTCTGTGTCGGCAGTCGGCAGGCAGTCCGTCCATCCATAATTGTATTATTATTATAATATATACCACCTAACCGTGGTTTTTTTTTCATTCTTTATACCGTCGTCATAGTGTCATACTAGTTGTTACGAGTATACTACTATCTCTTTATCAACCAGTGTACAGTGCGGTAGTTCACGGCTGTGGCTACCTCTGTGTCAGCAGTCGGCAGGCAGTCCGTCCATCCATAATTGTATTATTATTATAATATATACCACCTAACCGTGGTTTTTTTTTCATTCTTTATACCGTCGTCATAGTGTCATACTAGTTGTTACGAGTATACTACTATCTCTTTATCAACCAGTGTACAGTGCGGTAGTTCACGGCTGTGGCTACCTCTGTGTCGGCAGTCGGCAGGCAGTCCGTCCATCCATAATTGTATTATTATTATAATATATACCACCTAACCGTGGTTTTTTTTTTCATTCTTTATACCGTCGTCATAGTGTCATACTAGTTGTTACGAGTATACTACTATCTCTTTATCAACCAGTGTACAGTGCGGTAGTTCACGGCTGTGGCTACCTCTGTGTCGGCAGTCGGCAGGCAGTCCGTCCATCCATAATTGTATTATTATTATAATATATACCACCTAACCGTGGTTTTTTTATACCACCTAACCGTGGCAGTCCGTCCATAATTGTATACTAGTATCCAATCCATCCATCTCCATTGTTTACCTGAGGTGCCTTTTAGTTCTGCCTATAAAATATGGAGAACAAAAAAGTTGAGGTTCCAAAATTAGGGAAAGATCAAGATCCACTTCCACCTCGTGCTGAAGCTGCTGCCACTAGTCATGGCCGAGACGATGAAATGCCAGCAACGTCGTCTGCCAAGGCCGATGCCCAATGTCATAGTACAGAGCATGTCAAATCCAAAACACCAAATATCAGAAAAAAAAGGACTCCAAAACCTAAAATAAAATTGTCGGAGGAGAAGCGTAAACTTGCCAATATGCCATTTACCACACGGAGTGGCAAGGAACGGCTGAGGCCCTGGCCTATGTTCATGGCTAGTGGTTCAGCTTCACATGAGGATGGAAGCACTCAGCCTCTCGCTAGAAAACTGAAAAGACTCAAGCTGGCAAAAGCACCGCAAAGAACTGTGCGTTCTTTGAAATCCCAAATCCACAAGGAGAGTCCAATTGTGTCGTTTGCGATGCCTGACCTTCCCAACACTGGACGTGAAGAGCATGCGCCTTCCACTATTTGCATGCCCCCTGCAAGTGCTGGAAGGAGCACCCGCAGTTCAGTTCCTGATAGTCAGATTGAAGATGTCAGTGTTGAAGTACACCAGGATGAGGAGGATATGGGTGTTGCTGGCGCTGGGGAGGAAATTGACCAGGAGGATTCTGATGGTGAGGTGGTTTGTTTAAGTCAGGCACCCGGGGAGACACCTGTTGTCCGTGGGAGGAATATGGCCGTTGACATGCCAGGTGAAAATACCAAAAAAATCAGCTCTTCGGTGTGGAGGTATTTCACCAGAAATGCGGACAACAGGTGTCAAGCCGTGTGTTCCCTTTGTCAAGCTGTAATAAGTAGGGGTAAGGACGTTAACCACCTCGGAACATCCTCCCTTATACGTCACCTGCAGCGCATTCATAATAAGTCAGTGACAAGTTCAAAAACTTTGGGTGACAGCGGAAGCAGTCCACTGACCAGTAAATCCCTTCCTCTTGTAACCAAGCTCACGCAAACCACCCCACCAACTCCCTCAGTGTCAATTTCCTCCTTCCCCAGGAATGCCAATAGTCCTGCAGGCCATGTCACTGGCAAGTCTGACGAGTCCTCTCCTGCCTGGGATTCCTCCGATGCATCCTTGCGTGTAACGCCTACTGCTGCTGGCGCTGCTGTTGTTGCCGCTGGGAGTCGATGGTCATCCCAGAGGGGAAGTCGTAAGCCCACTTGTACTACTTCCAGTAAGCAATTGACTGTTCAACAGTCCTTTGCGAGGAAGATGAAATATCACAGCAGTCATCCTACTGCAAAGCGGATAACTGAGTCCTTGACAACTATGTTGGTGTTAGACGTGCGTCCGGTATCCGCCGTTAGTTCACAGGGAACTAGACAATTTATTGAGGCAGTGTGCCCCCGTTACCAAATACCATCTAGGTTCCACTTCTCTAGGCAGGCGATACCGAGAATGTACACGGACGTCAGAAAAAGACTCACCAGTGTCCTAAAAAATGCAGTTGTACCCAATGTCCACTTAACCACGGACATGTGGACAAGTGGAGCAGGGCAGGGTCAGGACTATATGACTGTGACAGCCCACTGGGTAGATGTATGGACTCCCGCCGCAAGAACAGCAGCGGCGGCACCAGTAGCAGCATCTCGCAAACGCCAACTCTTTCCTAGGCAGGCTACGCTTTGTATCACCGCTTTCCAGAATACGCACACAGCTGAAAACCTCTTACGGCAACTGAGGAAGATCATCGCGGAATGGCTTACCCCAATTGGACTCTCCTGTGGATTTGTGGCATCGGACAACGCCAGCAATATTGTGTGTGCATTAAATATGGGCAAATTCCAGCACGTCCCATGTTTTGCACATACCTTGAATTTGGTGGTGCAGAATTTTTTAAAAAACGACAGGGGCGTGCAAGAGATGCTGTCGGTGGCCAGAAAAATTGCGGGACACTTTCGGCGTACAGGCACCACGTACAGAAGACTGGAGCACCACCAAAAACTACTGAACCTGCCCTGCCATCATCTGAAGCAAGAAGTGGTAACGAGGTGGAATTCAACCCTCTATATGCTTCAGAGGTTGGAGGAGCAGCAAAAGGCCATTCAAGCCTATACAATTGAGCACGATATAGGAGATGGAATGCACCTGTCTCAAGTGCAGTGGAGAATGATTTCAACGTTGTGCAAGGTTCTGATGCCCTTTGAACTTGCCACACGTGAAGTCAGTTCAGACACTGCCAGCCTGAGTCAGGTCATTCCCCTCATCAGGCTTTTGCAGAAGAAGCTGGAGGCATTGAAGAAGGAGCTAACACGGAGCGATTCCGCTAGGCATGTGGGACTTGTGGATGCAGCCCTTAATTCGCTTAACAAGGATTCACGGGTGGTCAATCTGTTGAAATCAGAGCACTACATTTTGGCCACCGTGCTCGATCCTAGATTTAAAGCCTACCTTGGATCTCTCTTTCCGGCAGACACAGGTCTGCTGGGGTTGAAAGACCTGCTGGTGACAAAATTGTCAAGTCAAGCGGAACGCGACCTGTCAACATCTCCTCCTTCACATTCTCCCGCAACTGGGGGTGCGAGGAAAAGGCTCAGAATTCCGAGCCCACCCGCTGGCGGTGATGCAGGGCAGTCTGGAGCGACTGCTGATGCTGACATCTGGTCCGGACTGAAGGACCTGACAACGATTACGGACATGTCGTCTACTGTCACTGCATATGATTCTCTCAACATTGATAGAATGGTGGAGGATTATATGAGTGACCGCATCCAAGTAGGCACGTCACACAGTCCGTACTTATACTGGCAGGAAAAAGAGGCAATTTGGAGGCCCTTGCACAAACTGGCTTTATTCTACCTAAGTTGCCCTCCCACAAGTGTGTACTCCGAAAGAGTGTTTAGTGCCGCCGCTCACCTTGTCAGCAATCGGCGTACGAGGTTACATCCAGAAAATGTGGAGAAGATGATGTTCATTAAAATGAATTATAATCAATTCCTCCGCGGAGACATTGACCAGCAGCAATTGCCTCCACAAAGTACACAGGGAGCTGAGATGGTGGATTCCAGTGGGGACGAATTGATAATCTGTGAGGAGGGGGATGTACACGGTGATATATCGGAGGGTGAAGATGAGGTGGACATCTTGCCTCTGTAGAGCCAGTTTGTGCAAGGAGAGATTAATTGCTTCTTTTTTGGGGGGGGGTCCAAACCAACCCGTCATATCAGTCACAGTCATGTGGCAGACCCTGTCACTGAAATGATGGGTTGGTTAAAGTGTGCATGTCCTGTTTTGTTTATACAACATAAGGGTGGGTGGGAGGGCCCAAGGATAATTCCATCTTGCACCTCTTTTTTCTTTTCTTTTTCTTTGCATCATGTGCTGATTGGGGAGGGTTTTTTGGAAGGGACATCCTGCGTGACACTGCAGTGCCACTCCTAGATGGGCCCGGTGTTTGTGTCGGCCACTAGGGTCGCTAATCTTACTCACACAGCTACCTCATTGCGCCTCTTTTTTTCTTTGCGTCATGTGCTGTTTGGGGAGGGTTTTTTGGAAGGGACATCCTGCGTGACACTGCAGTGCCACTCCTAGATGTGCCCGGTGTTTGTGTCGGCCACTAGGGTCGCTAATCTTACTCACACAGTCAGCTACCTCATTGCGCCTCTTTTTTTCTTTGCGTCATGTGCTGTTTGGGGAGGGTTTTTTGGAAGGGCCATCCTGCGTGACACTGCAGTGCCACTCCTAGATGGGCCCGGTGTTTGTGTCGGCCACTAGGGTCGCTAATCTTACTCACACAGCTACCTCATTGCGCCTCTTTTTTTCTTTGCGTCATGTGCTGTTTGGGGAGGGTTTTTTGGAAGGGACATCCTGCGTGACACTGCAGTGCCACTCCTAGATGGGCCCGGTGTTTGTGTCGGCCACTAAGGTCGCTTATCTTTCTCACACAGCTACCTCATTGCGCCTCTTTTTTTCTTTGCGTCATGTGCTGTTTGGGGAGGGTTTTTTGGAAGGGACATCCTGCGTGACACTGCAGTGCCACTCCTAGATGGGCCCGGTGTTTGTGTCGGCCACTAGGGTCGCTTATCTTTCTCACACAGTCAGCTACCTCATTGCGCCTCTTTTTTTCTTTGCGTCATGTGCTGTTTGGGGAGGGTTTTTTGGAAGGGACATCCTGCGTGACACTGCAGTGCCACTCCTAGATGGGCCCGGTGTTTGTGTCGGCCACTAGGGTCGCTTATCTTTCTCACACAGTCAGCTACCTCATTGCGCCTCTTTTTTTCTTTGCGTCATGTGCTGTTTGGGGAGGGTTTTTTGGAAGGGACATCCTGCGTGACACTGCAGTGCCACTCCTAGATGGGCCCGGTGTTTGTGTCGGCCACTAGGGTCGCTTATCTTTCTCACACAGTCAGCTACCTCATTGCGCCTCTTTTTTTCTTTGCGTCATGTGCTGTTTGGCGAGGGTTTTTTGGACGGGACATCCTGCGTGACACTGCAGTGCCACTCCTAGATGGGCCCGGTGTTTGTGTCGGCCACTAGGGTCGCTAATCTTACTCACACAGCTACCTCATTGCGCCTCTTTTTTTCTTTGCGTCATGTGCTGTTTGGGGAGAGTTTTTTGGAAGGGACATCCTGCGTGACACTGCAGTGCCACTCCTAGATGGGCCCGGTGTTTGTGTCGGCCACTAGGGTCGCTTATCTTACTCACACAGCGACCTCGGTGCAAATTTTAGGACTAAAAATAATATTGTGAGGTGTGATGTGTTCAGAATAGGCTGAAAATGAGTGTAAATTATGTTTTTTGAGGTTAATAATACTTTGGGATCAAAATTACCCCCAAATTCTATGATTTAAGCTGTTTTTTAGGGTTTTTTGAAAAAAACACCCGAATCCAAAACACACCCGAATCCGACAAAAAAAATTCGATGAGGTTTTGCCAAAACGCGGTCGAACCCAAAACACGGCCGCGGAACCGAACCCAAAACCAAAACACAAAACCCGAAAAATTTCCGGCGCTCATCTCTATTATATATGTGGCCGCATCACAGCCCTACAAGACTACTGTACCGTGGAACACTAATAATAAACATGGGATCCTACAGTATATAGATACAGTAAAACTTCTGAAAATGCAGTTTTGGGAGGTTTAAAATCTGATTGATACATTTTGCCCATAGCCCCTCGAATGGGTATAGAATGTAGTACAACTGTGATCAGCTCATGTTTGGTTGATGTCATGACCTGTAACAGATCTTCCGAGCTGCACACCTTTATAAATCATCCCCTTAAATCTGAGAAAATACTGACATTGTCAGTGCTCAAGGACATGATATGATCTTGACCATCTAAATTCTGGCATTATCCAGTTACAGAGTATGTTGTTATGACTGAGCACTCTGTGTTTCATGTAAGAAAGCTGAGTAGTGATATAAGATGAATAACGCGGCTCAGGTAAAGTTAGGTTCATGTTTACATTACAAAGGATAGAAATCTGTTTTATACAAAACCTGCTGTGGCCTCTATTTACTCTATTAAATTGATATAAGTACATATAACTGTCATCATGGCCCATTTCACCGGTATCCGTTCACATGGTCGACCATGTTATGGTCGACAGTCATTAGGTCGACCACTATTGGTCGACATTGACATGGTCGACACATGAAAATGGTCGGCACATGAAAGGTCGACACATGAAAAGGTCGACATGCGTTTTTTAACTTTTTTTTCTTTTGGGGAACTTTTCCATACTGTACGATCTGAAGAGATATTAATGATATCTATGGTGTGCGCTGATTTTCCCAGGGAGGTAGCAATAATCATAAACCAAAATCTAGTTTATGACAAAAAAGACAAATATTTAATTCTTAGACATCCATAGTTATAAAGTGACACAGTGCACATAACATGGCTCAAACAAACAATGACATATATTTAAAAATGATTTGAAAAGTGTATTGCACAGACCCTTAGTTTGTAAACATTACGATGTAAACATTAAAGGACAGTCTTTGTGCAGAATATTTTACGAAGGTGAGACTTCTGACTCATACCGTTTAGGGTATGTGGTGTGTGCCTTGATGTAAAGGGATGGGTTCCAGCCGGGCAGCCCAGCACAACACCACAAGCTTAGCCCAAATCGCAGATGGAGACAGCGGAAATGGCAGTAGAAGTCCAAGGAAACTTAAGAGTCCCACTCCAGGCACAACGCGTTTCGGATATGTTATCCTTTTTCAAGTGCTTTAATTGAAGTGGAGATCAATGCCCTATTTAAAGGGCTTGTCCGGAAATGACTGTTTTCGAATTCCCCGCCGTTTTGCGTTCCAGCGTCTATCCGGAACCGGAAGTATGCGTTCCACCGGCATAACCTCTACGGCTTGCGTTCCAACGCTCGCCGTGACCGGAAGTGTGTTCTATATATCTTGCGTTCCACAGCTTATCGCGACCGGAAGTAAGGGTTTCATTCGCTGTGGAGTATCTATCTATGTTCCACGGTTGGAGACGTATATTCCACATATCATAGATGTAATGCGGGACAATATTATTATATTTCCAGACCTTTAATGAACTTTCACCGTTTATCTTCATAAAGAGACATCTAGCTTGCCAACATTTATCTACACGGTACTTAGTATTCCCATGAAGTCCATCCCTATTGGCAGTGCTAAATTCTCTTGTAGACATATGAAAGAAAAAGAAAGAAAAACAGTTTAAAAACATGTTGAACCAAATATTAAAATATCACATCATGAACCATTTCAATTCAAAATCTGCATTAAGACCGTTTGGGACCAAAGTGTTTAAGACATATATCCATTCCATTTCTTTCTTTGCTAGACGGATATCTATGTCTCTATTTCTATTTGATTCTAATACTTGTTCTATACCAATAAACCTTTTTATTTTGAATTCACAGTTTTCATGACACGTTTTAAAATGCAGTGACAAAGGATGATTTAGGTGTCCCTTTCTTATATTATAGACATGTTCTGCCATACGAATTTTTAAATTGCGGGAGGTTTTCCCAATGTAAAGGAGTCCACACATGCATTCTATTAAATAAATAACATTCCTAGAATGACAAGTGATAAAATTCTTCAAATTATAAGTTTTGCCATTGGCCTCAAACATGGTGATCTTCCTAGCATTAAATGAATTATTAGTGGAGCGGCACATTAAACATGAGCCGCATCCATGAAAACCCCTTGTTCTTTCACTAACAATCTTAGAGTCATGTAGAGTACTCTTTACAAGTTTATCTTTTAAAGACGGTGCTCGTCTATAAATGAATTTCGGTTTTTCGGGTAAATGTTCTTTGAGGATAGGATCCTCCAATTTTTTCGTATATACTCTTTTCAACTGCTTTGAAATGAGATCCATATTGACAAATAAAGGCCCATTGTAATGATGGGTCTCCATTATCAACTTTCTTATTTGGTTTTAAGAGTTCATCCCTATTGATTTTATCAAGAGCAGTTTTTGCTTTTACAATATTATTCTCTGAATATCCTTTATTTTCGAAACGTTCACCGACCAGTTCTATCTCTGTTCTACAGACTGTTTCGTCTGTGCAGTTCCTCTTTATTCTTTTGAACTGACCAAGAGGTATCCCTTCTAACCATGTTTGATGATGTTGACTAGAGGCATCAATGTAAGAATTGGAATCGGTTTCCTTTCTAAATATACTTGTAAGTATAGCATTGTCTTTGATGTAAATATTTAAATCTAAAAAGGAAACTCTCTGATCACTGGTGTCAAAAGTTAATATGATATTAAAATCATTGACATTAAGGTCAGTGCAGAATGATGATAAACTGTCACCATCTCCTCTCCAAATAAAAAATACATCATCGATAAAACGGTACCAGCATACCAGGTTTGCCCCTTCTGTTTTTAAATGATTTACAGTATGATTTTCCCAATACGCCATGTATAAATTAGCGTAGCTAGGGGCAAACCTGGTGCCCATAGCTGTACCCTGTATTTGTAAATAAAATGAGCCATTAAAATAAAAATAGTTGTTATGTAGGATAAAAGAAATTGATTCAATGATAAATGCCTGTAAATCTACAGTGTACTCACTTTTCTCTAAAAATAATCGTATTGCTTCACAACCCTTTTCCCAATTGATAATGGTATAGAGACTACTTACATCACCTGTACCAAGAATGAAATTAGACTCCCACTTGATATCTATAAGTTTATTGAGGGTGTCTGTAGTGTCTCTTAAGTAAGAGTCATTTTTTTATTACTAGTGGTTGAAGATAATGATCTACCATAGTGGAAAGATTCGAAGTAATGCTATTTGACCCAGAGATAATCGGTCTTCCCGGGGGTTTAGTTAAGTGTTTGTGTATTTTTGGTAATACATACATAGTGGGTATAGTTGGGTTCTGAATATTAATAAAATTAATTTCTTCTTGGGTTATAACACCTTTCTGATGTGCTTCATCAGTCAACACTTTCAATTTCTTTATAATCCCATTTGTGGGGTCACTTCTAAGTTTTTTATAAGTATTGATATCTCCTAATTGGCGGTTCACCTCATTGACATAGTCATCTTTGTCTAGAACTACCACCGCACCGCCTTTATCGGCGGGCTTGATTATTATATCTTTATTGTCTCTTAGGGATTTTATGGCCAGATGTTCTTTTTTAGTAATGTTATATTTTCTATTATTTTTATTCTGTTGTATGTTCCTAATATCTTTTTCTACTGAGGTGCTAAAGCAGTTAATACAATTTCCTTTCATTTGTTTTGGAAAAAAGGTTGACTTAGGTTTAAACTGAGATTTTGGAGTCACATTCTGATTGGTGTTGCTTTCATCCTCTTTCGTTAGAAAGAATTTTTTTATGCATAGTTTACGTATGTACTTTTGAAGGTCTACATATACCTCGAATGGATTTGCCGATGAAGTTGGGGCAAATTTGAGACCCTTCTGGAGAACAGCTAGTTCTTCCTGTTCCAAAACATGAGAGCTTAAATTGAACACTTGGCCCTTCTCAGGGCTTTTTAGTGTTTTTTGGGGGGGGGGGGGTTTATTGTATTTTTTCTTTTTACCTCCCCGTTTTCCCCTAGTTGTTTTTTTCTTCTTTGTATTTTTTAGGGGAACCTCCTCGGGGTTCTGTGTCCCCACTCTAAAAAAGATGGATCATGTCTTGAAGGTTCCCTTAATGTCTCAAAACGATTTCTTACTGGCAATTTGAAATCATTTTGATGATACTGATTCCTATATGGACGGTTATACTCTGTTTTTCTCCAATTTCAACTCATTTCATTGGAATTGGTATGTGTTGTCTGATATCTATTATATCCCCTATATTTCTGTATATTGGATGATCTAGGTGTTCTATATGATTGAAATGGTTTATTCTTAGCGAAGTTCTTCTTATTATAAGTATTGGTTCTTAAAGGTTTATTGGATGAGGGTTGTGGCAATGCTTCTGAATTTTCATTGACACTTTTCAAATCCCTCTGAAGTTTCTTTTGCTTTTTTGTCTTTAATTCCCTAGTGTTGTTAGGCGCCGAGGGTCCGCTCGTCAGTGCGGCCCGGCGCCTAGCAACTAGGGACGCCGCATGCGGACAGCCGCCGGCTCCCTAGCAACGCTAGACGCCGGGCGCACGGAGCCGCACAGACCCTAGCAACGGGGACGCCACTGTCGGACCGCGTTCCCCGTTGCTGGGTCTAAGTTAATCACCTCATTGGTTCCTGGCCGTGCAGCATGCAGCCGCACGGCATGTTGTAATTAGCCCTGTCTGGCTCCTGATTGGAGGGCTTCCATTTAAAGGCACTCTCAGGACTTCTCACAGACGCCGGTTATAGCTTCCTGTTTGCTGTGTCAGTTGCAGAGAGTTTTCCAGTCCTGTTCTATCCGGTCGTTCCTGTCCTCAGTGATCCAGTACTCGGAAGTTGTCATCCTTTCCTGGAGTCCAGACCGAGCACCTTTAACATCCTGTGGTGTTCGTGAGTCGCGGCGTAGCCGTGTGTTGCGGCTTGACCGCTTACTATTTATTATTTGGTTATATTGTGTTTCGGAGCTTTTTGCGGAGGATTCCGCTCCCACAAATCCACTCTGGTATCCAGCGGTGCTGGATAGGAGTAACGGATTAGTGGATTTTTGGTTGTCCTTTTCCCTGGCGGTTTGTCCGCACATACTTCTGGTTTAAGTTAGTTAGCTTGTAGCCCCTGGCCTGGTTGCTTAGTCAGAGGGCCCCTTGTTATCACCCTGTCTCGGATTTCCCTTTGTCTCCCATTAAGACCTGAGGGGGCATCGGAGTTGGGCAGACATAATCCGCCCTTCAAACGCGGCTGCCATGGGCTCAAGCAACCATAGTCTCGCAGGGGATTTCTGATTACACGGGCGAGACAACAGAGTTAGGGCGCCAGGGGTTACTAGGCTTTCCCGCTCCCGTAACCAGCATTTCCTTCCAGTACTCTGGCCTCTGTCATAAGATCTCCTCTGGTCAGAAGTACTGGAATCATAACAAGTGTTTTTTTCTAGTTTAAGTAGAATCTGTTTTTCTTTTGACTTCACGTCTTCTAATTCTAAGACTGGTTTTAAAAGTGTATTAATGGAGTCAATCTCCTTATTGAGAGATCTTAATTCTAGTTGCCTTTCTTTTATGATGAGGTCAATTAATGAATGGGAGCATGTTTTAAGAATTAGGTCCCAATCATGCTTGAACTCAGATCTGGCTGATTGGAATGAAGGTGATTTGGTTAATTGCAATCCCTTGGGTACTATGTTTTTTAGCTGGTACTGTTCCAGGGTTGCAATCTCCCACCAAATTCTATTTTCCTTTAACATGCTCCTCTCTAATTTATTCAATAACGTGGTTAGATCCTCATCACCCACACTAGAATCGTCATTGATATTATCAATGAAAATGTCTCTCATTTGGTTGTTGCGTGTTTCTCTGTAAGCAAACATCCCTGCTGCATAGACCACCTATAGATGTTTGAAAGTAAATCTCAGAGGGATAGGTAAGGTGGACTGTTGCGCACTGAGAGAAAAGAAGCTGCATACTTTACGATCCACATGGACTACGATTGGAACGGTAAAGTGTGCCGAGCGAAGCGGTAGCGGAGCGAAGGCACCATGCCCGAAGCATGGCGAGCGAAGCGAGCCATGCGAGGGGACGCGGTGCACTAATTGGGGTTCCCAGTCACTTTACGCAAAAAACAACACAAAAAAAAGTTTAAAAAACTCATGTCGACCTTTTCATATGTCGACCTTTCATGTGTCGACCATTTTCATGTGTCGACCATGTGTCCATGTCGACCATGTCAATGTCGACCAATAGTGGTCGACCTAATGACTGTCGACCATAACATGGTCGACCATTCATACCGGAACCCATTTCACCTGGGATACAATGTTCTGATCCTGTTTTTCCACTTGTTTTTCACTTGCAATAACATTGACTGAATAAAAGACAAATTTGTCATGCAGTGGAAAAAGGCATTTTGCTGTTTGTACTATCCTACTTTTTATAATAAAAGGCTAACGCTGCCCCTCACCTCTATGGGGGGAATTTAAGTGTTTTGCATGCCAGTGGCCAGTAGATGGCATCCGATGGAGCAATTCAAGTGTCGCCGGCGCTTACAATTGATGTTATGTTGTTTCATTCATTTTGACGGGTTGGTAACTAGTAAGTTATAATAATCACACCTACCTACTCTACTGGAATGTCTGGGATATGCCCAAATTTCGGGGGGCTCACCTTGATTCCCCAAAATTATAGACCAATCTCCCGCATGCCACCAACATTCCAAGTAAAGGGGGATTGATGATGTAATTTCCATTGAATCGTATGATTTTTTTCCCCATATCCCACACATTATAGTACAGTGAACTGTAGCTTTGTGTAGCAAGGGAGAAGGGGCTGCCATACCTTCCAACTGGCTGCTTAAACATCAATAAACATGATGAGAATTCAGCCTATTAATGCAGTAGGAATGACATTCATCATTGAGGTACATAAGGCCTAAGTCATGTTTGAATGCAGCAGGAGGCATCTGTAAAAGACAGGCGCCTCGGCCTGTTTGCAGTTGCAAGATCCGAGTGTTGCGTCTGTGGATGCAGCTTCGGATCACCATTGCGACTATCGTCAGGCACCTGTTTTGAAAAACGGTGGCGGGTGCCACCCCCATACCGCCCCTTCAAATGCTGCATCATATCAAACACCTAGGTTTGCACCTACATACAGAAGGGTGTTTTTGTTTTGCTGTATGAAAATATTTAAGTGAGTTGTAAAGGTTTGAGAAGTCGCATTCAGAGGTGAATTACTCTGTATGGTGGAGGATAGGCTATTACGTATTTCTCTTACGTCCTAGAGGATGTTGGGGACTCCATAAGGACCATGGGGTATAGACGGGCACCGCAGGAGACATGGGCACTCTACAGACTTTAGAATGGGTGTGCACTGGCTCCTCCCTCTATGCCCCTCCTCCAGACCTCAGTTAGATCCTGTGCCCAGAGGAGACTGGGTGCACTGCAGGGGAGCTCTCCTGAGTTTCTCCTAAAAAGACTTTTTGTTAGGTTTTTTATTTTCAGGGAGCACTGCTGGCAACAGGCTCCTTGCATCATGGGACTGAGGGGAGAGAAGCAGACCTACTTAAATGATAGGCTCTGCTTCTTGGGCTACTGGACACCATTAGCTCCAGAGGGCCGGAACGCAGGTCTCACCCTCGCCGTTCGTCCCGGAGCCGCACCGCCGTCCTCCTCACAGAGCCGGAAGATAGAAGCCGGGTGAGTATTAAGAAGAAAGAAGACTTCAAAGGCGGCAGAAGACTTCAGATCTTCACTGAGGTAACGTGTAGCGGTAACGCTGCGCGCCATTGCTCCCACACATACACACACAGTGGGCACTGTAAGGGTGCAGGGCGCAGGGGGGGCGCCCTGGGCAGCAATATTAACATCAAGGGACACTGGCATATAGATTAGATACTGCGGAGGCGGTATATTAAAAAAAAAAAACGCCAGTATAAGAATCTGAGCGGGACCGAAGCCCGCCATTGAGTGGGCGGAGCTTGATCCCTCAGCACTAACCAGCGCCATTTTCTCCACAGCACACTGCAGAGAAGCTGGCTCCCCAGACTCTCCCCTGCTGAACACGGTCACAGAGGGCAAAAAAGAGGGGGGGGGGACATTTAATTGGCGCAGTGAGTGTATTTATATATTTATATAAAAGCGCTGTACTAACTGGGATTTTATTCCAGTGTCCGGTGGCGCTGGGTGTGTGCTGGCATACTCTCTCTCTGTCTCTCCAAAGGGCCTTATTGGGGGACTGTCTCCATATAGATATATCCCTGAGTGTGTGGGGGTGTTGGTACGTTTGTGTCGGCATGTCTGAAGCGGAAGGCTCATCTAAGGAGGAGGTGGAGCAGATGATTGTGGTGTCTCCGTCGGCAACGCCGACACCTGATTGGTTGGATATGTGGAATGTTTTAAATGCAAACGTGTCTTTATTACATAAGAGATTGGACAAAGCAGAGTCCGGGGATAAAACAAGGACTCAATCCATGGCTTTGACTGTGTCACAGGGCCCTTCAGGGTCTCAGAAACGTCCACTGTCCCAAGTAGCTGACACTGATACCGACACGGATTCTGACTCCAGTGTCGACTACGATGATGCGAGGTTACACCCAAGGGTGGCCAAAAGTATTCATTATATGATTATTGCAATAAAAGAGGATTTGCATATCACAGATGACCCCCTCTGTCCCTGACACGGGGGTATGCATGTTTAAGGAAAAGAAATCTGAGGTAACCTTTCCCCCATCTCATGAGCTGAACGTGTTATTTGAAAAAGCTTGGGAAACTCCAGACAAGAAACTGCAGATTCCCAAGAGAATTCTTATGGCATATCCTTTCCCTGCACAGGACAGGTTACGGTGGGAATCCTCACCTACGGTGGACAAGGCTTTAACGCGCTTGTCCAAAAAGGTGGCGCTACCATCTCCAGACACGGCAACCCTCAAGGATCCTGCTGATCGCAGACACGAAACTACCTTAAAATCAATTTATGCACATACGGGTGCCTTGCTCAGACCGGCAATAGCGTCAGCTTGGGTTTGTAGCGCTGTAGCAGCTTTGGCGGATACCTTGTCAGCTGACATTGATTAGATAGGGATACCATTTTATTGACCTTATATGAGAGACGCTGAGAGAGACGTTGGGCTGCTAGGTTCGAGAGCCATCGCCATGGCGATTTCTGCTAGGCGAGCCCTGTGGACCCGCTAATGGACGGGTGACGCCGACTCAAAGAGACATATGGAAGTTTTGCCTTACAAGGGTGAGGTTTTATTTGGGGAAGGTCTCGCGGACCTGGTTTCCACAGCTACCGCGGGTAAATCTACTTTTTTACCTTATGTTCCCCCACAGCAAAAGAAAATACCACAATATCAGATGCAGTCCTTTCAATCTCATAAGTCTAGAAGAGGTCGGGGCTCTTCTTTCCTCGCCAGAGGTAAGGGTAGAGAGAAAAGAATGCCTGCTACAGCTAGTTCCCAGGAGCAGAAGTCCTCCCCGGCTTCTACTAAATCCACCGCATGACGCTGCCGCTCCCCTGAGGGAGTCCGCGCCGGTGGGGGCACGTCTTCGACTCTTCAGCCACGTCTGGGTTCAGTCAGACGTGGATCCTTGGGCAATGGAAATTGTATCCCAAGGCTACAAGCTGGAATTCGAAGACGTGCCTCCTCGCCGGTTTTTCAAATCGGCTTTACCGGCTTCTTCCCCAGAAAGGGAGATAGTTTTAGCTGCAATTCAAAAACTGTGTCAACAACAAGTGGTTGTCGAGGTTCCCCTAGTTCAACAGGGGAAGGGGTACTATTCAACACTATTTGTGGTCCCAAAACCGGATGGCTCGGTCAGACCCATTCTAAATTTAAAATCCCGAAACCTGTACTTGAAAAAGTTCAAATTCAAGATGGAATCGCTCCGGGCAGTTATCTCCAGCCTGGAAGGGGGGATTTTATGGTGTCTCTGGACATAAAGGATGCATACCTTCATGTCCCCATTTATCCACCTCATCAGGCGTACCTCAGATTCGCTGTACAGGACTGTCATTACCAGTTTTAGACGTTGCCGTTTGGGCTTTCCACGGCCCCGAGGATTTTCACCAAAGTAATGGCGGAAATGATGGTGCTCCTGCGCAGACAGGGAGTCACAATTATCCCGTACTTGGACGATCTCCTGATAAAAGCGAGATCAAGAGAGCAGTTGCTGAACAGCGTATCACTTTCACTGAAAGTGTTACAGCAGCATGGCTGGATTCTAAATCTACCAAAGTCACAGTTGGTTCCAACGACTCGTCTGTCTTTCTTGGGCATGATTCTGGACACGGACCAGAAGAGAGTTTATCTCCCGATGGAAAAGGCCCAGGAACTCATGACTCGTGTCAGGAACCTATTGAAACCAAAACAGGTGTCAGTGCATCATTGCACTCGAGTCCTGGGAAAGATGGTGGCGACATACGAAGCCATCCCCTTCGGCAGGTTCCATGCAAGGACTTTCCAATGGGACCTACTGGACAAGTGGTCCGGGTCACATCTGCAAATTCATCAGCGGATCACCCTGTCCCCCAGAGCCAGGGTATCTCTCCTGTGGTGGCTGCAGAGTGCTCACCTCCTAGAGGGCCGCAGGTTCGGCATTCAGGACTGGATCCTGGTGACCACGGACGCGAGCCTCCGAGGTTGGGGATCAGTCACACAGGGAAGAAATTTCCAAGGTCTTTGGTCAGGTCAAGAGCCTTGTCTCCACATCAACATCCTGGAACTGAGGGCCATATACAACGCCCTACGTCAAGCGGAGGCATTACTTTGCGACCAACCAGTTCTGATCCAGTCAGACTACGTCACCGCAGTAGCTCATGTAAACCGCCAAGGCGGCACAAGGAGCAGAGTGGTGATGGCGGAAGCCACCAGAATTCTTCGCTGGGCGGAGAATCATGTAAGCGCACTGTCAGCAGTATTCATTCCGGGAGTAGACAACTGGGAAGCAGACTTCCTCAGCAGACACGACCTGCATCCGGGAGAGTGGGGACTTCATCAGGAAGTCTTCGCACAGATTGTAAGTCAGTGGGGACTGCCCCAATTAGACATGATGGCGTCCCGTCTCAACAAAAAGCTACAACGGTATTGCGCCAGTTCAAGAGACCCTCAGGCGGTATCTGTGGTTGCCCTAGTGACACCGTGGGTGTTCCAGTCGATCTATGTATTTCCTCCTCTTCCTCTCATACCCAAGGTGTTGAGAATAATAAGAAAAAGAGGAGTGAGAACAATCCTCATTGTTCCAGATTGGCCACGAAGGACCTGGTAGCCGGATCTGCAGGAAATGCTCACAGAAGATCCGTGGCCTCTTCCTCTAAGACAGGACCTGTTGCAACAGGGGCCCTGTATGTTCCAAGACTTACCGCGGCTGTGTTTGACGGCATGGCGGTTGAACGCCGGATCCTAGCGGAAAAAGGTATTCCGGACGAGGTAATTCCTACGCTAATACAGGCTAGGAAGGACGTGACTTCAAAACATTATCTCCGAATATAGCGAAAATATGTTTCTTGGTGTGGGGCCAGGAATGCTCCTACGGAAAAATTCCATCTAGGCCGTTTTCTTCCCTTCCTACAAACTGGAGTGAATTTGGGCCTAAAATTAGGGTCTATTAAGGTTCAGATTTCGGCCTTATCCATTTTCTATCAAAAGGAATTGGCCTCTCTCCCAGATGTACAGACTTTTGTGAAGGGAGTACTGCATATTCAGCCTCCTTTTGTACCTCCGGTGGCGCCTTGGGACCTTAACGTGGTGTTAAATTTCCTTAAGTCACATTTGTTTGAACCACTTAAAATGGTGGAGTTGAAATATCTCACTTGGAAGGTGGTTATGTTGTTAGCATTGGCTTCGGCTAGGCGAGTTTCGGAATTAGCGGCTTTATCACATAAAAGCCCCTATCTGGTTTTCCATATGGATAGAGCGGAATTGCGGACCAGTCCTCAATTCCTACCTAAAGTGGTCTCATCCTTTCATATGAACCAACCTATTGTCGTGCCTGTGGCTACGCGTGACTTGGAGGATTCCGAGTCCCTTGATGTGAGTAGAAAAGAGAAATGTATCTGTACTCTATGCAATCAAAAACCAGTTAGGTTATATGAACTGTAAACCCCATTGAAGTGTCTCGCTCTAATAGTAGGGATATTAGTATGGGGGTGCGGCCCGTATGCAACTCAGATTAATACAGAACAAAAGAGAACCAAAAGTAGTTGCCTAGTTGGGCGCACAGGAGAAATTTGTATTAATTTGATTAATTTTAAAACTTAGCTTTTAATGCTATACCTTCTAAAATGCCCCCTTTATACGGGGAATACACAGCAAAACATAGAGGTTAAAAAATTGTTACATACAAACATATAGTGAGAAAGAAATGTGTAAGTGTGGATAGATTTAAAAGGCGGTATTTCACTATTACTCCAGCAATGTGTAGGAATGAGATTACTATTGGAGCTTCTAAGAGTCTGGAATGTATTCACTGACACAAACTTCCAGTGTGTTGTGGCTTTATCAGATGCACAAATTCATTTGTCACAATAAATTGCTGTTGTGAATATGGTGTGTGTTTTACTGTGTGTTCACAATACTATAAACCTTTATTATTTGTTTATTGCTTTAATATAATACACACATTCATCACATGTTCAGTGTCACTGGTATGTATTGAGCAAAATAGAGGAGAGGTAGCCTATTGCTCTGAAATAGTATGCATGTCACTATTTTGTAGCTAGGATACTGTAGCAGCCTGCATTTAGTATTTTATCCTGCAGGTTAATATTCGCTACTTTAGTATTCTTTAAGCTACAGATATGCTTAGATACAATGTGTCAGAATCTACTAGCCAGTTCCCTTCCTTTAATTGCAACTGACTTGTGCTGGAGAGCTGGCAGAGATATGTCTGGTCACGGGTAAAACAATGACCAGGACACCACAGTCATAAAAAAAAACATTTTTATTTTTTTTATTAAGCAGAGCAGTTCTACTATGATACTGCTGTGCAATCAGCGAGTTATGCACTGAACCCGACACATGGACTGGTAACACTGCTGTTGCTAATAACAGCGCCACATAAGTATCAATTATTCTCAATGCTGGCTGAATAAATCTATCTACAATTCTCCATTACTCTCTATTGCTCCCTAACGACCAACACTGGCTTTGAGCTCAATTCAATTAACCCCAATATACGAGGGTGCCAGTGGAGGCCTGTTCGGAAATACTTTCTATTTAAATCTACAACATTGCTAAAATTAGGAGTGTGATGTGCCGCCGAAACGCCGACGTGCACGTTTCGCTGTATAGCTTTAACGAGGCTAACCCGAGGCTAACAATCGGGTTAGCCTCGTTAAAGCTATACAGCGAAACGTGCACGTCTGCGTTTCGGCGGCACATCACACTCCTAATTTTAGCAATGTTGTAGATTTAAATAGAAAGTATTTCCGAACAGGCCTCCACTGGCACCCTCGTATATTGGGGTTAATTGAATTGAGCTCAAAGCCAGTGTTGGTCGTTAGGGAGCAATAGAGAGTAATGGAGAATTGTAGATAGATTTATTCAGCCAGCATTGAGAATAATTGATACTTATGTGGCGCTGTTATTAGCAACAGCAGTGTTACCAGTCCATGTGTCGGGTTCAGTGCATAACTCGCTGATTGCACAGCAGTATCATAGTAGAACTGCTCTGCTTAATAAAAATTTTTTTTATGACTGTGGTGTCCTGGTCATTGTTTTACCCGTGACCAGACATATCTCTGCCAGCTCTCCAGCACAAGTCAGTTGCAATTAAAGGAAGGGAACTGGCTAGTAGATTCTGACACATTGTATCTAAGCATATCTGTAGCTTAAAGAATACTAAAGTAGCGAATATTAACCTGCAGGATAAAATACTAAATGCAGGCTGCTACAGTATCCTAGCTACAAAATAGTGACATGCATACTATTTCAGAGCAATAGGCTACCTCTCCTCTATTTTGCTCAATACATACCAGTGACACTGAACATGTGATGAATGTGTGTATTATATTAAAGCAATAAACAAATAATAAAGGTTTATAGTATTGTGAACACACAGTAAAACACACACCATATTCACAACAGCAATTTATTGTGACAAATGAATTTGTGCATCTGATAAAGCCACAACACACTGGAAGTTTGTGTCAGTGAATACATTCCAGACTCTTAGAAGCTCCAATAGTAATCTCATTCCTACACATTGCTGGAGTAATAGTGAAATACCGCCTTTTAAATCTATCCACACTTACACATTTCTTTCTCACTATATGCTTGTATGTAACAATTTTTTAACCTCTATGTTTTGCTGTGTATTCCCCGTATAAAGGGGGCATTTTAGAAGGTATAGCATTAAAAGCTAAGTTTTAAAATTAATCAAATTAATACTAATTTCTCCTGTGCGCCCAACTAGGCAACTACTTTTGGTTCTCTTTTGTTCTGAGTCCCTTGATGTGGTCAGAGCTTTGAAAATTTACATGGCCAGAACGGCTAGAGTAAGGAAAACAGAAGCACTGTTTGTCCTGTATGCAGCCAACAAGGTTGGCGCTCCTGCTTCAAAGCAGACTATTGCTCGCTGGATCTGTAACACGATTCAGCAGGCACATTCTACGGCTGGATTGCCGTTACCAAAATCTGTTAAGGCCCATTCCACTAGGAAGGTGGGCTCTTCTTGGGCGGCTGCCCGAGGGGTCTCGGCACTACAGCTGTGCCGAGCTGCTACTTGGTCGGGGTCAAACACCTTTGCAAAGTTCTATAAGTTTGATACCATGGCTGAGGAGGACCTCCTGTTTGCTCAATCGGTGCTACAGAATCATCCGCACTCTCCCGCCCGTTTGGGAGCTTTGGTATAATCCCCATGGTCCTTACGGAGTCCCCAGCATCCTCTAGGACGTTAGAGAAAATAAGATTTTAAACCTACCGGTAAATCTTTTTCTCGTAGTCCGTAGAGGATGCTGGGCGCCCGTCTCAAGTGCGGACTACTACTGCAAGACTTGTATATAGTTATTGCTTACATAAGGGTTATGTTATAGTTTCATCGGTTTTGGACCGATGCTATGTTGTTTTTTTATACTGTTAACTAGATAGTACAGTATATCACAAGTTATACAGGGGGTAATTCCAAGTTGATCGCAGCAGGAAAGTTTTTAGCAGTTGGGCAAAACCATGTGCACTGCAGGGGGTGCAGATATAACATGTGCAGAAAGAGTTAGATTTGGGTGGGTTATTTTATTTCTGTGCAGGGTAAATACTGGCTGCTTTATTTTTACACTGCAAATTAGATTGCAGATTGAACACACCACACCCAAATTTAACTCTCTCTGCACATGTTAAATCTGCCTCCCCTGCAGTGCACATGGTTTTGCCCAACTGCTAAAAAAATTCCTGCTGCGATCAACTTGGAATTACCCCCACGGTGTGATTGGTGTGGCTGGTATGAATCTTGCTCTTGGATTAACAAAAATCCTTTCCTCGTACTGTCCGTCTCCTCTGGGCACAGTTTATCTAACTGAGGTCTGGAGGAGGGGCATATAGGAAGGAGCCAGTGCACACCCAGATCCAAAGTCTTTCTTAAAGTTCCCATGTCTCCTGCGGAGCCCGTCTATCCCCATGGTCCTTACGGAGTCCCCAGCATCCTCTACGTACTACGAGAAAAAGATTTACCGGTAGGTTTAAAATATTATTATTTTTTTCTTCATTTTTTGACCTTTTTCATACTTTACGATCCACGTGTACTACAATTGGGAACGGTAACAAGCGCAGCGAGCCATGCGAGCGGACACTGTGCACTAATTGGGGTTCCCGGTCACTCTACGAAGAAAACTACATGAAATAAAAAAAAAACTCATGTCGACCTTGCTCATGTCGACCTAATGCATGCGTCGACCTATTCTGGGTGTTGACTTACTGTCGACCAGTAGTGGTCGACCTAGACACTGTCGACCTAAGTGTGGTCGATCCTATGAACTATATATATATATATATATATATATATATATACAGAAGCAGGAATCAGCGGCACTCAGCAGGCTAGGTATTGGATTAAATAACCTTTAATTCGGACCGAATTAAAGGTTATTTAATCCAATACCTAGCCTGCTGAGTGCCGCTGATTCCTGCTTCTGTACATTGGATCTTGCTTTTGATCGCAGAAGGCACCGCAGCAAGTAATCTTCTATACCCTTCTGAGTGCCGAACCTAACCGATACCTATATATATATATATATATATATATATATATATGAAACTTCCCTTTAAGATTTCCAATTCTGTAACAGTGATGGTCAGATATTCACAATAGTGAAACACAGAGATATAAGGAACTGTAATTAGGCCAGATAGAACATATATAATGTAATATATATGTGAGGAGTGGTATTCGGGGTTTGTGGGCACTGTAGTTAATGTTCTTACATATAATAAGACTTCAAAGCGCAGAATGAATCGGTTCTTTCTTTGTAGAAGGGCGTTATAAATAGACACTTTCTGCTAGCTTCTGTGATCCACTGCTGCTTGGAATCATCTGCGTGAATATCGGGCATCTGAGTAAAACCTCAGGTGTCATATGTTCCAGATACACATATGCCCTCCAATAGTGCCAGATACACATATGCCTCCACTGTTCCAGATACACATATGCCTCCACAGTGCCAGATACACATGTGCCCTCAGTAGTGTAGTTGCAGATACACATATGCCCACAGCAGTGCAGCTCACCATTGTTGTTGTTGCTGCTGCCTGGGGCCATCTCCACAGTGTCGGGGAAAGGAGAGTGCAGCACGTGCCTCTACTATCCTCAGTCCTGTCTCTTGTGGCGCAGACGCGGGTCCGTGAGCCAATCAGAGCTCGCAGTCCGGCAGCAGCGGCTCCCGATTGGCTGCTGGTCCGTGAGCTCTGATTGGCTCACGAACCGTCGTTTGATTGTAATTTCCCCCCTGCCGCCGCCATAGCCTCCGCCTGACTTGGAAGAAGAGAGACCTAGGCAGGAGAGGAGAGGCACATATGCCCCCACAGTGCCAGATACACATATTCCCCCACAGTGCCAGATATAAATATGCCCCCACAGTGCCAGATACACATATGCCTCCACGGTGCCAGATACACATATGCCCCCACAGTGCCAGATACACATATGCCCCCACAGTGCCAGATACACATATGAGTACACAATGCCAAATATGCCCCACTGTGCCAGATACAAATATGCCCTCACAGTGTCAGATACACATATGCCCCTACGGTGCCAGATATGCCCGCACAGTGCCAGATACATACAGTATATGCCACCACAGTGCCAGATACAAATATTCCCTCACAGTGCCAGATGCACTTATGCCCCCATGGTGCTAGATATACCCCCACAGTGTCAGATACACATATGTCCCCACAATGCAAGATACACATATGCCCACACGGTGCCAGATATGCCTCCACTGTGCCAGATACAAATATGCCCCCACAGTGCCAGATACACATATGCCTCCATGGTGCCAGATACACATGCCCACATGGTGCCAGATACACATATGCCCCCACGGTGCCAGATACACATATGCCGCCACAGTGCCAGATACACACACACCCCCATGGTGCCAGATATGCCCCTACAGTGCCAGATACACATATGCCCCTACAGTGCCAGATACACATATGCCTCCATTGTGCCAGATATGCCCCCACAGTGCCAGATAAATATATGCCCCCACAGTGCCAGATATACATATGCACTCACAGCGCCAGATACACATATGCCCCCACGGTGCCAGATATGCCCCCACTGTGCCAGATACAAATATGCCCCCACAGTGCCAGATACACATATGCCCCCACTGTGCCAGATATGCCTCCACAGTGCCAGATAAATATATGCCCCCACAGTGCCAGATATACATATGCACTCACAGTGCCAGATACACATATGCCCCCACTGTGCCAGATACACGTATGCCCCCACTGTGCCAGATACACGTATGCCCCCACAGTGCCAGATACACGTATGCCCCCACAGTGCCAGATATACATATGCACTCACAGTGCCAGATACACATATGCCCCCACTGTGCCAGATACACGTATGCCCCCACAGTGCCAGATACACGTATGCCCCCACAGTGCCAGATACACGTATGCCCCCACAGTGCCTGATACATGTATGCCCCCACAGTGCCAGACACTTGTATGCCCCCACAGTGCCAGATAGAAATATGCCTCCACAGTACCAGATACACATATGCCCCCACAGTGCAAGACATGCCCCACAGTATCAGATATGTTTGCACAGTGCCAGATGCACATATTCTTCCACAGTACCAGATACACATATGAGTACACAATGCCAGATATTCCCTCACAGTGCCAGATACACATATGCCCCCTTGGTGCCAGATACACATATATCCCCACAATGCAAGATACACATATGCCCACACGGTGCCAGATATGCCTCCACTGTGCCAGATACAAATATGCCCCCACAGTGCCAGATACACATATGCCTCCACGGTGCCAGATACACATGCCCACATGGTGCCAGATACACATATGCCCCCACGGTGCCACATACACATATGCCGCCACAGTGCCAGATACACACACGCCCCCATGGTGCCAGATATGCCCCTACAGTGCCAGATATGCCCCCACAGTGCCAGATAAATATATGCCCCCACAGTGCCAGATATACATATGCCCTCACAGTGCCAGATACACTTATGCCCCCACGGTGCCAGATATGCCCCCACTGTGCCAGATTCAAATATGCCCCCACTGTGCCAGATATTCCTCCACAGTGCCAGATAAATATATGCCCCCACAGTGCCAGATATACATATGACCTCACAATGCCAGATGCACATATGCCCCAATGGTGCCAGATATGCCCCACAGTACCAGATATGCCTGCACAGTGCCAGATACACATATGCCCCCACAGCGTCAGATAGACATATGCCTCCACAGTGCCAGATACACATATGACTCCACGGTGCCAGATATGCCCCACTGTGACAGATACAAATATGACCCCACAGTGTCAGATATGCTTGAACAGTGCCAGATACATTTATGCGCCCACAGTGACAGATACAAATATTCCCTCACAGTGCCAGATACACATATAACCCCATGGTGAAAGATATACCTCCAGAGTGTCAGATACACATATGCCCACACAGTGCCAGATATGCCCTCACTGTGCTAGATACACATATGCCCCCACGGTGCCAGATACAAATATGCCCCCACAGTGTCAGATACACATATGCCCCGACTGTCAGATACACATATGTCCCCACAGTGCCAGATACACATATTCCCTCACAGTGCCAGATACACATATGACCCCACAGTGCCCGATACACATATGCCCCCATGGTGCCAGATATGCACCTACAGTGCCAGAAACACATTGGCCCCTACAATGCCAGATACACATATGCCCCCACTGTGTCAGATACACATATATCCCCACAGTGCCAGATACACACATGCCCCCACGGTGGCAGATACACATATGACCCCACAGTGCCAGATACACATATGCCCCCATGGTGCCAGATATGCGCCTACAGTGCCAGAAACACATATGCCCCTACAGTGCCAGATACACATATGCCCCCACTGTGCAAGATATGTCCCTACAGTGCCAAATATGCCTGCACGGTGCCAGATAAATAAATGCCCACACAGTGCCAGATATACATATGCCTTCACAGTACCAGATACACATATGCCCCACAGTGCCAGATATGCCCCCACTGTGCCAGATACACATATTCCACCCAATAGTGCCAGATACACATATGCCCCCACGGTGCCAGATACACATATGCCCCCACATTGCCAGATACACATATGCCCCCACGGTGCCAGATACACATATGCCCCCCAATAGTGCCAGATACACGTATGCCCCCACTGTGCCAGATACACATATGCGCCCACTGTTCGATACACATATGCCCCCAGGAGTGTAGTTGCAGATACACATATGCCGACAGCAGTGCAGATCACCGTTGTTGCTGCTGCCTGGGGCCGTCTCCTCAGTGTCGGGGAGAGCAGGGCGCAGCACGCGACTCTCCTGCCTCCAGTCCTGTCGCCTGCAGTGCAGGCACCAGTCCCTGAGCCAATCAGGCTGCTGGACTTGGTACCTGGGCAGGAGAGGAGAAGCGCATGCTGTGCTCTAGTCTCCCCGACACAGTGTCTGCAAGGTGGCGGCCCGGCGGTACTGCGTAACGGCTGGGAATTTCTTACCGGTACGCAGTACCGCCATACTTGTAGCACTGCCACTGGGATATACTGGAAAGTATAAAGAGTAGGCAAGCATGCCCAGAATGTAATGTTCTGTGTGTCTGCATACTAAGCAGCTCATAAATACATGTCCCGCTGTGATGTCACTTATTGCTATTTAATTGACATATATGGGGGTCATTCCGAGTTGATTGCTAGCTGCCGTTATTTTCAGCGCAGCGATCAGTGGAATAATCGGCTAATCTGCGCATGCGTATGCCCCGCAATGCGCACGCGCGTCATACGGGTACAAAGTCCATTGTGGTTTTGCACTGGTTCTAGCGACGATTCCAATCGCACAGCCGGCCACAAGGAGATTGACAGAAAGTGGGCATTTCTGGGTGTCAACTGACCGTTTTCAGGGAGTGCTTAGAAAAACGCAGGCATGGCTGAAAAAATGCAGGCGTGGCTGGGCGTTCACTGGGCGGGTGTGTGATTTCAAAAGCCAACCCTCCAACGTTAGAATCAACGCACACGAAGAGTAACTACAGGGCTGGTCTTGTTTTGCACAAAATGTTTTAACAGGCGCTCTCCTGCACAGGCGTTCGCACTTCTGCAAAGAGAAAATACACTCCCTGGTGGACGGCAACAATGCGTTTGTACGGCTGCCAAAAACTGCTAGCGAGCGATCAACTCGGAATGACCCCCATGGTACTATCATGAATAGTGATTTCAGACAACAGTAGAGAGTAGTCCGTTCCAGCTATCTGTCTCTGAGCCTTGTTAAGGAGGTTTGCGGGTCTAGTAAGATACACTTTTGCCTGTGCAACAGTTCGCTCACTCCTGGCCTGGATTAATTCATTCATTTTAGAACTATTTTTTCGGTGCACCATTTTTTAATTTGCACTGGGTGCATTGAACCCTGGTTACACCTCTGTGTGAGTAGGCTCAGTTCTGGAGCATGTGTAATAACAACTATGAAAGTAACTATTTTGGGACCAAAGGGCACTTCAGTAGCTTATGTTAGCTTTTGGAGGAAGCTGATTGACTTATGATAACTGTGATATATGTCATACACCTTACAGTCAGCAATAGAGATGAGTGATACTAAAGAGCAAACTGAATGTATACAGGCCGTTTGTAAAGGTGTTCCAGCTATACAATCATTGCGATCTACCAAATACCATTCCACACTGGCAGGGATGTAGCCAGAACTTTGTGATCCCCATAGCAACATTTTGAAGGGGACCAGAGCTGGATTAAGTCTTTGGGGGCCCAGGGTATTTAAGACAGGGGGCCCTAAGGTCTAAAATTAGCCAGAAGTACATACCCCCAGTGTCTCTCCTTAATCCAGCTCTGGGTATGGCGACCCCCACTATAGAAAGATTGACGCGGCACTCTCCCGTCCGGTATAGAATATATATGTACATATATCTATATATATATATATATATACTGTATATCTATATATATATACACTGCTCAAAAAAATAAAGGGAACACTTAAACAACACATCCTAGATCTGAATGAATGAAATATTCTTATTAAATACTTTGTTCTTTACATAGTTGAATGTGCTGACAACAAAATCACACAAAAATTATCAATGGAAATCAAATGTATTAACCCATGGAGGTCTGGATTTGGAGTCACACTCAAAATTAAAGTGGAAAAACATACTACAGGCTGATCCAACTTTGATGTAATGTCCTTAAAACAAGTCAAAATGAGGCTCAGTAGTGTGTGTGGCCTCCACGTGCCTGTATGACCTCCCTACAACCCACACAAGTGGCTCAGGTAATGCAGCTCATCCAGGATGGCACATCAATGCAAGCTGTGGCAAGAAGGTTTGCTGTGTCTGTCAGCGTAGTGTCCAGAGCATGGAGGCGCTATCAGGAGACAGGCCAGTACATCAGGAGATGTGGAGGAGGCCAACAACCCAGCAGCAGGACCGCTACCTCCGCCTTTGTGCAAGGAGGAACAGGAGGAGCACTGCCAGAACCCTGCAAAATGACCTCCATCAAGCCACAAATGTGCATGTGTCTACTCAAACGATCAGAAACAGACTCCATGAGGGTGGTATGAGGGCCCGACGTCCACAGATGGGGGTTGTGCTTACAGACCAACACCATGCAGGACGTTTGGCATTTGCCAGAGAACACCAAGATTGGCAAATTTGCCACTGGCACCCTGTGCTCTTCACAGATGAAAGCAGGTTCTCACTGAGCACATGTGACAGAGTCTGGAGATGCCAAGGAGAACGTTCTGCTGCCTGCAACATCCTCCAGCATGACCGGTTTGGCAGTGAGTCAGTAATGGTGTGGGGTGGCATTTCTTTGGGGGGCCGCACAGCCCTCCATGTGCTCGCCAGAGGTAGCTTGACTGCCATTAGGTACCAAGATGAGATCCTCAGACCCCTTGTAAGACCATATTCTGGTGCGGTTGGCCTTGGGTTCCTCCTAATGCAAGACAATGCTAGACCTCATGTGGCTGGAGTGTGTCAGCAGTTCCTGCAAGATGAAGGCATTGATGCTATGGACTGGCCCGCCCGTTCCCCAGACCTGAATCCAATTGAGCACATCTGGGACATCATGTCTCGCTCCATCCACCAACGCTACGTTGTACCACAGACTGTCCAGGAGTTGGTGGATGCTTTAGTCCAGGTCTGGGAGGAGATCTCTCAGGAGACCCTCTGCAACCTCATCAGGAGCATGCCCAGGCATTGTAGGGAGGTCATTCAGGCACGTGGAGGCCACACACACTACTGAGCCTCATTTTGACTTGTTTTAAGGACATTACATCAAAGTTGGATCAGCCTGTAGTGTGTTTTTCCACTTTAGTTTTGAGGGTGACTCCACATCCAGACCTCCATGGGTTAATAAATTTGATTTCCATTGATAATTTTTGTGTGATTTTGTTGTCAGCACATTCAACTATGAAAAGAACAAAGTATTTAATAAGAATATTTCATTCATTCAGATCTAGGATGTGTTATTTTAGTGTTCCCTTTATTTTTTTGAGCAGTATATATATATATATATATATCTATATGCTGCTGGAAGGCAGTACTGTACAAGTGGAGACCGAGAAGCCAGCTCCTCCAAGGAAGCAAACATAACCACAGCCTCCAGGGCTCCACTGGCCGCTAACAATCCCTCCTTCTTCAGTGCAGCGGTCGGTGCGCCAATGACTGAGCCGCTGGCTTGCTGAGCCAAACAGCAATTGGACAGCTGAGCCGTCGCTCAGCTGCCCTGACTTCTGCTCTTAGAGCTGTAGTCAGGGCAGCTGAGCGACGGCTCAGCTGTTCAATTGCTGTCCGGGTCAGCAAGCCGGTGGCTCAGTCATTGGTGCGCCGCAGGCTGCACTGAAGAAGGAGGAGCGACAGGGCCACAGGGGGATCATGTTTGTCAGGGCAGCGGGGGAGGGGGAGCATGTTTGACAGGGCAGCGGGGGAGTCGAGAGCATGTTTGACAGGGCAGCGGAGAGTCGGGACTCATGAGCTCAGCACCGCAGATCGGACTGAAGAGAGATTCGATAGGTGGCGGGGGGCACTTTTAGATTGGGGGGCCCAGGATAATTACCCCCAGGACCCCCCCTTAATCCGGCTCTGAAGGGGACCCTGTCCCAATGCTACTAGAGAGACACCTTTCCGCAGCAGTTGTTAATTTTATGCCTCAAAATAGTGCCCTAGTTCATTTTCTGAACCAGAGTAGTACCCTAGTTAGTGTTATACCCCATAGTAGTGTCCTAGTTTATTTTATGAACCGTAGTAGTGCCCTAATTCATATTATGTTGCATTGTACGGCTGCCAGTACACATTATGCAACACATTACCCCCAGTTTAACGTATGACATACAGTGTCCTAATTCATATTATGCCACATTACAGTGCCCCCAGTTCATCTAATGCCACACTATAGTGCCTCCACATTATATTGTGCCACAATACAGTGCCCCGGTTAATATTATGTATCACTATAATGTCCTCCAGTTCATTTTATACCACATTACAATGAGCAGGTCCAGGGGCAAAATTAGATATATTGTAGGCCCCAAGGCAAAAGCTTGTAAGTGCCCCTATTGAACACCCAAAGGTGAAAAATGTATGTAACACATGTAACTTTGACAGGCAAAGTGGGTCCCTCTCAGCCCTGGTCCCCATAGCAGCTGCACTCTCTGCATCTGTGATATTTCTAAAGAGACACCTCTCCGCAACAGTTGTTACTTTTATGCTCCATAATAGTGCCCTAGTTCATTTTCTGAACCATAGTCATGCCCTAGTTAATGTTATACCCCATAGTGGTGCCCTGGTTTACATTATGTCACATTGTAGGGCTGCCAGTACAAATTATGCAAAATAGTTCCCCCAATTCATATTACGACATACAGTGTCCGCAGTTCATATTATAGTACATTAGAGTGCACGCAGTTCATATTATGCCAAACTATAGTGCCTCCATTGTATATTGTGCCACATTATAATACCCTCCAATTCATCTTATACCACATTGCAATGAGCAGGTCCAGGGGCATAAGTTTATATTATAGGCCCTAAAGCGAAGGTTTATAAGGGCCCATATGTATCATCCAATGGTGAAACATGTATGTAACACATGTAACTATAACAGGGAAGGTGGGCACCTCTCAGCTCAGGGCCCCATAGCAGCTGCACTCCATGCACCTGAGGTAGCTATGCCCTTGCACACTGGGCTTTGCTGGGTGGTGTGGTCGGGTGTGAATCATTAGATCGACAGTGTCTAGGTCGACAATGTTTAGGTCGACCACTATAGTTCAACAGTCACTAGGTCGACAGGGTTTGAAGGTCGACAGGGTTTCTAGGTTGACAGGTCAAAAGGTCGACATGAGTTTTTTTCATGTTTTTTTGGTGTCGTTTTCTCCGTACAGTGACCGGGAAGCCCAATTAGTGCACCGTGTACCCTCGCATGGCTCGCTTCACTCGCCATGCTTCGGGCAAGGTGCCTCGCTCCGCTACCGCTGCGCTCGGTACAGGTTACTATTCCCGATCGTAGTCCGCGTGGATCGTTAAGTATGAAAAAGTTCAAAAAAATAATTTTTTTTTTGAACAACTCATGTCGACCTTTTGACCTGACGACCTAGAACATGTCGACCTTCAAACCCTATCGACCTAGTGACTGTCAACCTATAGTGGTCGACCTAAACATTGTCGACCTAGACACTGTCGATCTTCAGACCAGATCCTGGTGTGGTCTTGGTAGAAGAGTCAACATTTTGGGCCAAATTCCACTGACAAATCCTACAGAAGTTTGCAGCAAGCTACGGAACGCATAAAGTATGTTGCAGAACAGCTATGTCATTTTTGCTCTTCTCTAGTCAGTAACTCTATGACAGTTCCAATACATCCAGTTATAGATTTGAAGAATAATTTTTTTTAGATGTGATTGAGAAGCTGAAAGAGGAAACAAAATGATTTAATCTAGTGAATGTGGTACTTGATTTCAATTATTATTACCAGCATTCTTAAATTCTCACAGCATTCATATAGGCTGGTATTAACTAGTATCATATAACTTTTATTATGTGAAATATAATAATATAAATGTAACAAAACTCTTGTTATACAGTACAATAAAGCTGGTAGGAAAGTGACTCATTGTGCTTCAATCTTTTCTTCTACAAGCCTGATAAAAATGGAAGAACCACATAGCTTCTCTTCTGTACATTTTGCATTCATCTGAAAATGTCACTGGCTGTACTTGACTGTAGAAAGCCTCTGGTCTTGAAATCGTACTAGGTAGAATGACCTACATTATAAGGCAATGAGAGGCGGCACAGTGTTTCACAATGACAGCCTCTAACCCTTTTATAAAATGTCACCTTATTATTAGAGATGTGCACTTGAAATTTTTCGGGTTTTGTGTTTTGGTTTTGGGTTCGGTTCCGCGGCCGTGTTTTGGGTTCGACCGCGTTTTGGCAAAACCTCACTGAATTTTTTTTGTCGGATTCGGGTGTGTTTTGGATTCGGGTGTTTTTTTCAAAAAACACTAAAAAACAGCTTAAATCATAGAATTTGGGGGTCATTTTGATCCCAAAGTATTATTAACCTCAAAAACCATAATTTCCACTCATTTTCAGTCTATTCTGAACACCTCACACCTCACAATATTATTTTTAGTCCTAAAATTTGCACCGAGGTCGCTGGATGACTAAGCTAAGCGACCCTAGTGGCCGACACAAACACCTGGCCCATCTAGGAGTGGCACTGCAGTGTCACGCAGGATGGCCCTTCCAAAAAACACTCCCCAAACAGCACATGACGCAAAGAAAAAAAGAGGCGCAATGAGGTAGCTGTGTGAGTAAGATAAGCGACCCTAGTGGCCGACACAAACACCTGGCCCATCTAGGAGTGGCACTGCAGTGTCACGCAGGATGGCCCTTCCAAAAAACACTCCCCAAACAGCACATGACGCAAAGAAAAAAAGAGGCGCAATGAGGTAGCTGTGTGAGTAAGGTAAGCGACCCTAGTGGCCGACACAAACACCTGGCCCATCTAGGAGTGGCACTGCAGTGTCACGCAGGATGGCCCTTTCAAAAAACACTCCCCAAACAGCACATGACGCAAAGAAAAAAAGAGGCGCAATGAGGTAGCTGTGTGAGTAAGATAAGCGACCCTAGTGGCCGACACAAACACCTGGCCCATCTAGGAGTGGCACTGCAGTGTCACGCAGGATGGCCCTTCCAAAAAACACTCCCCAAACAGCACATGACGCAAAGAAAAAAAGAGGCGCAATGAGGTAGCTGTGTGAGTAAGGTAAGCGACCCTAGTGGCCGACACAAACACCTGGCCCATCTAGGAGTGGCACTGCAGTGTCACGCAGGATGGCCCTTCCAAAAAACACTCCCCAAACAGCACATGACGCAAAGAAAAAAAGAGGCGCAATGAGGTAGCTGTGTGAGTAAGATAAGCGACCCTAGTGGCCGACACAAACACCTGGCCCATCTAGGAGTGGCACTGCAGTGTCACGCAGGATGGCCCTTCCAAAAAACACTCCCCAAACAGCACATGACGCAAAGAAAAAAAGAGGCGCAATGAGGTAGCTGTGTGAGTAAGGTAAGCGACCCTAGTGGCCGACACAAACACCTGGCCCATCTAGGAGTGGCACTGCAGTGTCACGCAGGATGGCCCTTCCAAAAAACACTCCCCAAACAGCACATGACGCAAAGAAAAAAAGAGGCGCAATGAGGTAGCTGTGTGAGTAAGATAAGCGACCCTAGTGGCCGACACAAACACCTGGCCCATCTAGGAGTGGCACTGCAGTGTCACGCAGGATGGCCCTTCAAAAAAATACTCCCCAAACAGCACATGACGCAAAGAAAAATTAAAGAAAAAAGAGGTGCAAGATGGAATTGTCCTTGGGCCCTCCCACCCACCCTTATGTTGTATAAACAGGACATGCACACTTTAACCAACCCATCATTTCAGTGACAGGGTCTGCCACACGACTGTGACTGAAATGACGGGTTGGTTTGGACCCCCACCAAAAAAGAAGCAATTAATCTCTCCTTGCACAAACTGGCTCTACAGAGGCAAGATGTCCACCTCATCATCATCCTCCGATATATCACCGTGTACATCCCCCTCCTCACAGATTATCAATTCGTCCCCACTGGAATCCACCATCTCAGCTCCCTGTATACTTTGTGGAGGCAATTGCTGCTGGTCAATGTCTCCACGGAGGAATTGATTATAATTCATTTTAATGAACATCATCTTCTCCACATTTTCTGGAAGTAACCTCGTACGCCGATTGCTGACAAGGTGAGCGGCGGCACTAAACACTCTTTCGGAGTACACACTTGTGGGAGGGCAACTTAGGTAGAATAAAGCCAGTTTGTGCAAGGGCCTCCAAATTGCCTCTTTTTCCTGCCAGTATAAGTACGGACTGTCTGACGTGCCTACTTGGATGCGGTCACTCATATAATCCTCCACCATTCTTTCAATGGGGAGAGAATCATATGCAGTGCCAGTAGACGACATGTCCGTATCCGTAATCGTTGGCAGGTCCTTCAGTCCGGACCAGATGTCAGCATCAGCAGTCGCTCCAGACTGCCCTGCATCACCGCCAGCGGGTGGGCTCGGAATTCTGAGCCTTTTCCTCGCACCCCCAGTTGCGGGAGAATGTGAAGGAGGAGATGTTGACAGGTCGCGTTCCGCTTGACTTGACAATTTTCTCACCAGCAGGTCTTTGAACCCCAGCAGACTTGTGTGTGCCGGAAAGAGAGATCCAAGGTAGGTTTTAAATCTAGGATCGAGCACGGTGGCCAAAATGTAGTGCTCTGATTTCAACAGATTGACCACCCGTGAATCCTTGTTAAGCGAATTAAGGGCTCCATCCACAAGTCCCACATGCCTAGCGGAATCGCTCCGTGTTAGCTCCTCCTTCAGTGTCTCCAGCTTCTTCTGCAAAAGCCTGATGAGGGGAATGACCTGACTCAGGCTGGCAGTGTCTGAACTGACTTCACGTGTGGCAAGTTCAAAGGGCAGCAGAACCTTGCACAACGTTGAAATCATTCTCCACTGCGCTTGAGACAGGTGCATTCCACCTCCTATATCGTGCTCAATTGTATAGGCTTGAATGGCCTTTTGCTGCTCCTCCAACCTCTGAAGCATATATAGGGTTGAATTCCACCTCGTTACCACTTCTTGCTTCAGATGATGGCAGGGCAGGTTCAGGCGTTTTTGGTGGTGCTCCAGTCTTCTGTACGTGGTGCCTGTACGCCGAAAGTGTCCCGCAATTCTTCTGGCCACCGACAGCATCTCTTGCACGCCCCTCTCGTTTTTTAAATAATTCTGCACCACCAAATTCAAGGTATGTGCAAAACATGGGACGTGCTGGAATTTGCCCATATTTAATGCACACACAATATTGCTGGCGTTGTCCGATGCCACAAATCCACAGGAGAGTCCAATTGGGGTAAGCCATTCCACGATGATCTTCCTCAGTTGCCGTAAGAGGTTTTCAGCTGTGTGCGTATTCTGGAAACCGGTGATACAAAGCGTAGCCTGCCTAGGAAAGAGTTGGCGTTTGCGAGATGCTGCTACTGGTGCCGCCGCTGCTGTTCTTGCGGCGGGAGTCCATACATCTACCCAGTGGGCTGTCACAGTCATATAGTCCTGACCCTGCCCTGCTCCACTTGTCCACATGTCCGTGGTTAAGTGGACATTGGGTACAACTGCATTTTTTAGGACACTGGTGAGTCTTTTTCTGACGTCCGTGTACATTCTCGGTATCGCCTGCCTAGAGAAGTGGAACCTAGATGGTATTTGGTAACGGGGGCACACTACCTCAAGAAATTGTCTAGTTCCCTGTGAACTAACGGCGGATACCGGACGCACGTCTAACACCAACATAGTTGTCAAGGCCTCAGTTATCCGCTTTGCAACAGGATGACTGCTGTGATATTTCATCTTCCTCGCAAAGGACTGTTGGACAGTCAATTGCTTACTGGAAGTAGTACAAGTGGTCTTCCGACTTCCCCTCTGGGATGACCATCGACTCCCAGCAGCAACAACAGCAGCGCCAGCAGCAGTAGGCGTTACACTCAAGGATGCATCGGAGGAATCCCAGGCAGGAGAGGACTCGTCAGAATTGCCAGTGACATGGCCTGCAGGACTATTGGCATTCCTGGGGAAGGAGGAAATTGACACTGAGGGAGTTGGTGGGGTGGTTTGCGTGAGCTTGGTTACAAGAGGAAGGGATTTACTGGTCAGTGGACTGCTTCCGCTGTCGCCCAAAGTTTTTGAACTTGTCACTGACTTATTATGAATGCGCTGCAGGTGACGTATAAGGGAGGATGTTCCGAGGTGGTTAACGTCCTTACCCCTACTTATTACAGCTTGACAAAGGCAACACACGGCTTGACAAATGTTGTCCGCATTTCTGTTGAAATACTTCCACACCGAAGAGCTGATTTTTTTGGTATTTTCACCAGGCATGTCAATGGCCATATTCCTCCCACGGACAACAGGTGTCTCCCCGGGTGCCTGACTTAAACAAACCACCTCACCATCAGAATCCTCCTTGTCAATTTCCTCCCCAGCGCCAGCAACACCCATATCCTCCTCATCCTGGTGTACTTCAACACTGACATCTTCAATATGACTATCAGGAACTGGACTGCGGGTGCTCCTTCCAGCACTTGCAGGGGGCGTGCAAATGGTGGAAGGCGCATGCTCTTCACGTCCAGTGTTGGGAAGGTCAGGCATCGCAACCGACACAATTGTACTCTCCTTGTGGATTTGGGATTTCGAAGAACGCACAGTTCTTTGCTGTGCTTTTGCCAGCTTGAGTCTTTTCATTTTTCTAGCGAGAGGCTGAGTGCTTCCATCCTCATGTGAAGCTGAACCACTAGCCATGAACATAGGCCAGGGCCTCAGCCGTTCCTTGCCACTCCGTGTGGTAAATGGCATATTGGCAAGTTTACGCTTCTCCGACGACAATTTTATTTTAGATTTTTGAGTCCTTTTTTTACTGATATTTGGTGTTTTGGATTTTACATGCTCTGTACTATGACATTGGGCATCGGCCTTGGCAGACGACGTTGCTGGCATTTCATCGTCTCGGCCATGACTAGTGGCAGCAGCTTCAGCACGAGGTGGAAGTCGATCTTGATCTTTCCCTATTTTTGGAACCTCAACATTTTTGTTCTCCATATTTTAATAGGCACAACTAAAAGGCACCTCAGGTAAACAATGGAGATGGATGGATACTAGTATACTTATGGATGGACGAGCGACTGCCGACACAGAGGTAGCTACAGCCATGGACTACCGTACTGTGTCTGCTGCTAATATAGACTGGATGATAATGAGATAAAATTCAAATATATATATATATCACACTAGTACTGCAGCCGGACAGGTATATATTATGTAATGACGGACCTGCTGGACACTGTCTGTCAGCACTGCAGACTCCTAAAGTAAGCTACTAGTATCAAGAAGATAGAAAAAAAAAAACCACGGGTAGGTGGTATACAATTATGGATGGACGAGCGACTGCCGACACAGAGGTAGCTACAGCCGTGGACTACCGTACTGTGTCTGCTGCTAATATAGACTGGATGATAATGAGATAAAATTAAAATATATATATATCACACTAGTACTGCAGCCGGACAGGTATATATTATGTAATGACGGACCTGCTGGACACTGTCTGTCAGCACTGCAGACTCCTAAAGTAAGCTACTAGTATCAAGAAGATTGAAAAAAAAAAAACCACGGGTAGGTGGTATACAATTATGGATGGACGAGCGACTGCCGACACAGAGGTAGCTACAGCCGTGGACTACCGTACTGTGTCTGCTGCTAATATAGACTGGATGATAATGAGATAAAATTAAAATATATATATATATCACACTAGTACTGCAGCCGGACAGGTATATATTATGTAATGACGGACCTGCTGGACACTGTCTGTCAGCACTGCAGACTCCTAAAGTAAGCTACTAGTATCAAGAAGATAGAAAAAAAAAAAACTACGGGTAGGTGGTATACAATTATGGATGGACGAGCGACTGCCGACACAGAGGTAGCTACAGCCGTGGACTACCGTACTGTGTCTGCTGCTAATATAGACTGGATGATAATGAGATAAAATTAAAATATATATATATATCACACTAGTACTGCAGCCGGACAGGTATATATTATGTAATGACGGACCTGCTGGACACTGTCTGTCAGCACTGCAGACTCCTAAAGTAAGCTACTAGTATCAAGAAGATTGAAAAAAAAAAAACCACGGGTAGGTGGTATACAATTATGGATGGACGAGCGACTGCCGACACAGAGGTAGCTACAGCCGTGGACTACCGTACTGTGTCTGCTGCTAATATAGACTGGATGATAATGAGATAAAATTAAAATATATATATATATCACACTAGTACTGCAGCCGGACAGGTATATATTATGTAATGACGGACCTGCTGGACACTGTCTGTCAGCACTGCAGACTCCTAAAGTAAGCTACTAGTATCAAGAAGATAGAAAAAAAAAAACACGGGTAGGTGGTATACAATTATGGATGGACGAGCGACTGCCGACACAGAGGTAGCTACAGCCGTGGACTACCGTACTGTGTCTGCTGCTAATATAGACTGGATGATAATGAGATAAAATTAAAATATATATATATATCACACTAGTACTGCAGCCAGACAGGTATATATTATGTAATGACGGACCTGCTGGACACTGTCTGTCAGCACTGCAGACTCCTAAAGTAAGCTACTAGTATCAAGAAGATAGAAAAAAAAAACCACGGGTAGGTGGTATACAATTATGGATGGACGAGCGACTGCCGACACAGAGGTAGCTACAGCCGTGGACTACCGTACTGTGTCTGCTGCTAATATAGACTGGATGATAATGAGATAAAATTAAAATATATATATATATCACACTAGTACTGCAGCCGGACAGGTATATATTATGTAATGACGGACCTGCTGGACACTGTCTGTCAGCACTGCAGACTCCTAAAGTAAGCTACTAGTATCAAGAAGATAGAAAAAAAAAAACCACGGGTAGGTGGTATACAATTATGGATGGACGAGCGACTGCCGACACAGAGGTAGCTACAGCCGTGGACTACCGTACTGTGTCTGCTGCTAATATAGACTGGATGATAATGAGATAAAATTAAAATATATATATATATCACACTAGTACTGCAGCCGGACAGGTATATATTATGTAATGACGGACCTACTGGACACTGTCTGTCAGCACTGCAGACTCCTAAAGTAAGCTACTAGTATCAAGAAGATTAAAAAAAAAACCACGGGTAGGTGGTATACAATTATGGATGGACGAGCGACTGCCGACACAGAGGTAGCTACAGCCGTGGACTACCGTACTGTGTCTGCTGCTAATATAGACTGGATGATAATGAGATAAAATTAAAATATATATATATTATATATCACACTAGTACTGCAGCCGGACAGGTATATATTATGTAATGACGGACCTGCTGGACACTGTCTGTCAGCACTGCAGACTCCTAAAGTAAGCTACTAGTATCAAGAAGATAGAAAAAAAAAACCACGGGTAGGTGGTATACAATTATGGATGGACGAGCGACTGCCGACACAGAGGTAGCTACAGCCGTGGACTACCGTACTGTGTCTGCTGCTAATATAGACTGGATGATAATGAGATAAAATTAAAATATATATATATATCACACTAGTACTGCAGCCGGACAGGTATATATTATGTAATGACGGACCTGCTGGACACTGTCTGTCAGCACTGCAGACTCCTAAAGTAAGCTACTAGTATCAAGAAGATAGAGAAAAAAAAAACCACGGGTAGGTGGTATACAATTATGGATGGACGAGCGACTGCCGACACAGAGGTAGCTACAGCCGTGGACTACCGTACTGTGTCTGCTGCTAATATAGACTGGATGATAATGAGATAAAATTAAAATATATATATATATCACACTAGTACTGCAGCCGGACATGTATATATTATGTAATGACGGACCTGCTGGACACTGTCTGTCAGCACTGCAGACTCCTAAAGTAAGCTACTAGTATCAAGAAGATTGAAAAAAAAAAAAACACGGGTAGGTGGTATACAATTATGGATGGACGAGCGACTGCCGACACAGAGGTAGCTACAGCCGTGGACTACCGTACTGTGTCTGCTGCTAATATAGACTGGATGATAATGAGATAAAATTAAAATATATATATATATCACACTAGTACTGCAGCCGGACAGGTATATATTATGTAATGACGGACCTGCTGGACACTGTCTGTCAGCACTGCAGACTCCTAAAGTAAGCTACTAGTATCAAGAAGATAGAAAAAAAAAACCACGGGTAGGTGGTATACAATTATGGATGGACGAGCGACTGCCGACACAGAGGTAGCTACAGCCGTGGACTACCGTACTGTGTCTGCTGCTAATATAGACTGGATGATAATGAGATAAAATTAAAATATATATATATATATCACACTAGTACTGCAGCCGGACAGGTATATATTATGTAATGACGGACCTGCTGGACACTGTCTGTCAGCACTGCAGACTCCTAAAGTAAGCTACTAGTATCAAGAAGATTGAAAAAAAAAAACCCACGCGTAGGTGGTATACAATTATGGATGGACGAGCGACTGCCGACACAGAGGTAGCTACAGCCGTGGACTACCGTACTGTGTCTGCTGCTAATATAGACTGGATGATAATGAGATAAAATTAAAATATATATATATTATATATCACACTAGTACTGCAGCCGGACAGGTATATATTATGTAACGACGGACCTGCTGGACACTGTCTGTCAGCACTGCAGACTCCTAAAGTAAGCTACTAGTATCAAGAAGATAGGAAGAAAAAAAAAAACCACGGGTAGGTGGTATACAATTATGGATGGACGAGCGACTGCCGACACAGAGGTAGCTACAGCCGTGGACTACCGTACTGTGTCTGCTGCTAATATAGACTGGATGATAATGAGATAAAATTAAAATATATATATATTATATATCACACTAGTACTGCAGCCGGACAGGTATATATTATGTAATGACGGACCTGCTGGACACTGTCTGTCAGCACTGCAGACTCCTAAAGTAAGCTACTAGTATCAAGAAGATAGAAAAAAAAAAAACCACGGGTAGGTGGTATACAATTATGGATGGACGAGCGACTGCCGACACAGAGGTAGCTACAGCCGTGGACTACCGTACTGTGTCTGCTGCTAATATAGACTGGATGATAATGAGATAAAATTAAAATATATATATATATATCACACTAGTACTGCAGCCGGACAGGTATATATTATGTAATGACGGACCTGCTGGACACTGTCTGTCAGCACTGCAGACTCCTAAAGTAAGCTACTAGTATCAAGAAGATAGAAGAAGAAAAAAAACCACGGGTAGGTGGTATACAATTATGGATGGACGAGCGACTGCCGACACAGAGGTAGCTACAGCCGTGGACTACCGTACTGTGTCTGCTGCTAATATAGACTGGATGATAATGAGATAAAATTAAAATATATATATATATATATATCACACTAGTACTGCAGCCGGACAGGTATATATTATGTAATGACGGACCTGCTGGACACTGTCTGCAGAATGCGTTTATAAAAACACCACACGACGAGTGTTTAACTTTTTCAGGCAGACAATCACAATATACTGGTGGTCAGCAGACAATCACAATACTGGTGGTCAGTGGTCACTGGTCAGTCACACTGGCAGTGGCACTCTGGCAGCAAAAGTGTGCACTGTACTTAAATGTACTCCTGCTATAACTGCTCCCCAGTCTCCCCCACAATTAAGCTGTGTGAGCAGTGAGCACTCAGCAGTCAGATAATGATATACAGTATATGATGCAGCACACTGGGCTGAGCACAGATATGGTATGTGTGACTGTGTCACACTGTGCAGTGTGTATCGTTTTTTTTCAGGCAGAGAACGGATTAATTAAACTGGTGGCACTGGTCACTGGTCACACTATCAGCAGCAAGTAGTACTCCTCCTATATGCTCCCCAAAATTTGTGTCTCTCTCTAGTACTCTAGTCACTCTAAACGGAGAGGACGCCAGCCACGTCCTCTCCCTATCAATCTCAATGCACGTGTGAAAATGGCGGCGACGCGCGGCTCCTTATATAGAATCCGAGTCTCGCGATAGAATCCGAGCCTCGCGAGAATCCGACAGCGGGATGATGACGTTCGGGCGCGCTCGGGTTAACCGAGCAAGGCGGGAAGATCCGAGTCGCTTGGCCCCGTGTAAAAAAACCTGAAGTTCGGGCGGGTTCGGATTCCGAGGAACCGAACCCGCTCATCTCTACTTATTATCTGTGTATCAGTATCATGAACCAAAGAGCTGCGTGACCCCTCCATAATAATGACCTATCTCTTTCACACACCTCCCAAAAGTCCAGAGGGGTGCAGAGAGTGGGAGAAGCGAGGTGCGGCCAAACCCTACAATTCTTTGGGTATTATACATTTCTACATGTTCAGTATAATGGGTTTTATACTGGGACCACTTAGGTGGCTAAAGTTTCCACATGGGGGATCTCAAAATTGTTGCTTACTCTGCCCCCCCCCTCGCCCCTCCACAACCCACAGGGATGAGAAGAGCCTAAGGGGGACATGTACTAAGCAGTGATAAAAGTGGAGAAGTGAGCCATTTCTAATTTGCATACTATACAATTGTATGGAGCAGCTGATTGGTTGCCATGGAAAATTGATCCACTGGCTCACTTCTCCACTTTTATCACAGCTAAGTACATGTCCCCCAAAGTTAGGGATGGCCATTGATGTGTTTCCCATCTATGGTTGCCATTGATGGCTAAACTGTGACTGACCAGCAATGGTCACCAACTTTGCTATGGGAGACCATCGATGGTTTCACTCATCTATGGTCATCCCTGTTATTTTAGTGAATGACCCACGGGCCAATCACAGCCCAGGGGTGGGGCTTCATGGGTGTCAGGGGCGGAGCTATGCTCCAAGTCCCAGCACTTTGCAAAAAAAAAATATTTGTTTATGCTGTGCCATCGATGGAGGGAAACCATCTGGTTATCTCCCATCGATGGAAAAAGCATTCGACATTGGCCATAAACCATCGATGATTAGGAATCATCTGTGGACGATGGCCATCCCTAGCCTAAGTACTGTTCAGCTTCTGTGTGGAAGGGGATGCTGTTTTTTTATGTAACCCCTAGGATGCTGCAGTTGGACTTAAGTACCCAGGGCCGTCTTAACAGCATTGTAAGCGCTGGGCAAAGCAATGCACTGGGGCCCCTACACACCCATTCATGGGGTCCAATAAAAAAACCCACATAAAATGCCCCTCCTGTGCCATGCCTCCCACCATCCTGGTATCAGTAGGGCAGTCCCGGTTTGAGGATACTGTCCCACAACATGCACAATCATCCTGATTTGTGAGATGCTGTGAGATATCTCCCCTCTTGCACACAGCGTAGCAGTTGCTCCCAGTGTGTGCTGCAATAATACTGGTATTTCTGTAGTGGGGACGAGCAGCTTAGCATCTGAGTGATAGCTAACGTGGCCCCTAAGAGTGATAGCTAATCTGAGGAAATCACTAATGCTATGTACTACTGTAATATCGATAAGTTTATTTTAGTGACCTCAAAATAAATGTCACATTTCCTGGTTGCTCCATTCAAGCACATATATATTTATATACATTGCTTTAAATAGATTACCACCTGAGGTCATTCAATAAGACAGCTGTGGCTCTTTAATACTGCACACTGGGTATGTTGACATTTACACATCTATGGAAACTACATTTCAGAAGAATATTTGTCCTAAGCTGTGTTAGAAAGCCGCTGTGACTATGTCCATAGTATATTATAGAAATCACATAATCACAACAGGTGCTCCATAGAAAAAAGCAATTCTCATCCTAATACATTTATTTATGTATTATTCAGTGCAGAGCCGGACATAGGCATAGGCAAACTAGGCAATTGCCTAGGGTATTTGATATGCCTAGGGGCATCAGCAGCTTCTGCTGATTAAAATGATATGCGGCATGCCTATATTCTGTGTGTAACATTTCATATGCAGATACAGCCACAGTATCACACAGTATATAGGCATGCTGCATATCATTTTAATCAGCAGAAGCTGCCTGTGCATCCTAGCCACATAGCAATGCAAATAAGATGCATTTTCATCAAAAAATAGGTGCCCAACATTAGCATTGAGGCAAGATTTATGAGGACACATCTGTATCCAAGAAGAGGCAGAGGTCACAGTGTTAGTGGCAGTGTGAGTGCTGTGTGCATGTGAGTGGGTAGGTTGTGCAGTAGTGTTCAGAATATGTGTAAGTAGCATTATGTGTGTCATGTAAAAATGCATTAATAATGTGCAACATATGTGTAAGGGGCACTATGTGTGTCATTATATGTATAAGGGCATTAATAATGTGCAGCATATGTGTAACAGGGTACTACTGTATGTGTGTCATTATGTGTATAGGGGCACTAATAATGTGCGGCATATGTGTAAGGGACATTATGTGTAAAAGGACATTAATAAAGGTTGTCATAATGCGTAAGGTGAATTATGTTTATAAGGACATTAATAATGTGTCTCATATGTGTAAGGGGCATTACTCTGTTTCATTATGTGTATAAGGTGCTCTACTATGTGTCGTTGCATATAGAAAGGGCACTACTGTGTCATCTAATGTGAATAAAGAGCAATAGGGTGTGGTGTAATGTGAATAAGGAGCAATTCAGTGTGATGTATTGTGAATAAGGGGCTCTACTGTGAGGAGTAACGTTTATAAGGTAAAGTGATACTACTGTGGGATGTAATATGAATTATGGACACTAACGCATGATCAAATGTGAATAAAGTTGCATTACTGTGTGGCGTAATTGGAATTGGGGGTACTATTGTGTGGCCATGCCCCTTGCCAGCAAAAACACACCCCTTTTTGGGCTGTGTGCCAAATGTGTGAACTGTTCCTATTTAGGGGGTACAAACACCAAAATAAGGACTGCTATGGGTGATGGGTGATGGTGCTGGGAAAGAGGTGCAAGGTCAGAGGCAGAACTAGCGGTGGTGCTAGGGGGCACCAGCCAAAATCTTGCCTAGGGCATCATATTGGCTAGGGCCGGCTCTGATTCAGTGGGATTTATTGTCTGTAATCCATTGCATAGTAAATGAATCTTGAGGACACTGATGGATTTATATGATGTGGTAGGGGAGAACCTGAATATGAGGCCATTTTGCTGAATTCAGAAAACAATATTTTTGCTAACATTTACAGTCCCCTATTCCACATACTGTATTGTGCAATCAGTATAAAGGCTCCCACACATGGAACGTTATAACTGACGATCCAACGCATTGGAATGATAAAACGGCTATATCGTTGCATTTACGTGCATGATATCGTTCATTGTGCGCTCCCATGGGATTGTCCGTCGTTTCACCTGATCTATTTGCATGCTCAAAAGATTAGTTGATTCGGCTGACGAGCCTATTAGGGTGACATAGAGGGCGTTTGGGCAACGTATTGCCCTGTGTGTAGCGATATGTCGGCCCTCGGAATGTTGGTTGCATCATCGGTATACATCGTACCATGGTAGTCATTCCGAGTTGTTCGCTAGCTGATTTCGGTTGCTGCGCAGCGATCAGGCAAAAAAACATGCGTATGCGGCGCAATGCGCACGCACGACGTACTTTCACAACGGCCGTTGCAGTTTCACAGAAGGTCTAGCGACGATTTTCATTCGCACTGCTGGCCGCAGAGTGATTGACAGGAAGTGGGTGTTTCTGGGAGGTAATTGACCGTTTTCGGGGAGTGTGTGTAAAAACGCAAGTGTGTCAGATAAAAACGCAGGAGTGGCTGGGGAAACGTAGGCGTGGCTAGGCGAACGCAGGGCGTGTTCGTGACGTCAAAACAGGAACTAAATAGTCTGCAGTGATCGCAAGCTAGGAGTAGGTCTGGAGCTACTCTGAAGCTGCACAAAATGATTTTGTAGCCGCTGTGCGATCCTTTCGTTCGCACTTCTGCCAAGCTAAGATACACTCCCAGAGGGCGGCGGCTTAGCGTTTGCACGGCTACTAAAAGCAGCTAGCGAGTGAACAACTCGGAATGAGGGCCCATGTGTGGGTGTCTTTAGTGTGAGCACATCATTTAGTGTAATTAACATAAGAAAATATTTATCATGTGACTTACCGGCACCCCCAATATGCTTTCAGGAGCTATAAGACACAAAAATAAAACAAGCTGCATATTGGAGAAAAATTGTAACTTTTAAATTATATCTACTCATGTCCTGAAGGGGACATCCAGGTAGGTGGAGCCTAGGGGGGGGGAGGGGGGTCACAGCGAGTTGACCGCTCGCTGCTGATTTTCGCAGCGCAGCGATCAGGTGAAAAATCGGCATTTATGCGCATGTGTATGCCCCGCAATGTGTACGCGCGACGTAGGGGTACATAGCCCTTTGTGGTTGTAGCAAAGTTTTTCTTCGCACTGGCGGCCGCTAGAAGATTGACAGGAAGGGGGCATTACTGGGTGTCAACTGACCGTTTTCAGGGAGTGTTTGCAAAGACGCAGGCGTGTCTGAAAAAAACGCAGGCGTGGCTGGGCGTTCACTGGGCGGGTGTATGACGTCAAATCCGGACACGAATAGGCTGAAGTGATCGCAAGCGCTGAGTGGATTCAGAGCTACTCTGAAACTCAGGACTGCACAAACTATTTTTGCAGAGCTCAGCTGCACATGCATTCGCACTTCTGCTAAGCTAAAATACACTCCCCAGTGAGCGGCGGCATAGCGTTTGCACGGCTGCTAAAACTAGCTAGCGAGCGATCAACTCGGAATGACCCCCTAGGTGTGTGTACAAATTGCATCATTGTGGCTCCGCCCCCTGCTGGAAAATGCCACAATTTGTGCATTCCATGCATATCACATGTTCAAACCCCTGGACCACCTGCTACACTGGGGCAGTGCACAGGATACAGACGGCTTATCCACTTTCCTGCTATTTTGGGAGAGCTTCCCAAAATTTGTTAGTCTCCTGGACATTCCAGGTTCCAGTAGAATAGGCACGTATATTTGAATTGAATAAAGGGTGATTGGTTAAATGTAAATGTGGTCTATACATTGTGGTGATATTTTTACTTTACAAGTCCTGCTTTCAAAACCTTAAGGGGGATACACACGGGGCGATTCGGGCTCAGCACGATGTGGTCTTAGCACACATTGCAGCGGGTGTCAGTGCCAATCCTAACTAGACCGCAAGGCTCAATAAGAGCATTGCGATCTAGCCAGATCTTGACCGCATGCAGTCAAGATCTGAGCAGGCGACAGCGATGCACATCGCTATCGCTATGGGGTATACACGCAGAATGATGTGTGCTTAATTTCTAAGCAATCTAGTCAGATTGATTAGAGATTAAGCAAAAATAGCTACGTGTGTACCCCCCCTTAAATGTTGCCTACATTGGCCACGTATGAATTGTGTTACAACAATGTTAAATAGATAAATCTGGATTTCATTAAAGGGGCTCATTAAAAGGTGGACTCACTTTTGTGTAGGAAGAGATGCACATATTTATATGCATGCATTGAGTCAGACACATCTCAAGGTACTTCCAGCCCAACAACAGCAGTATACATGGGTTCGGTTCAGTATGATATATCGGCAGACGAGATGCCAGCTGTCAGTATAGTGACAGCGCCATCCCGTCTGCCAGAATAGAGGCAGCAAGTCCCCTCGCGGGTTGCTGCGCTCGCCACGCTTCAGGTCCGGTGGGTCGCTTCGCTCGCCACTTGTTCTATTCCCACTCGGTTGGTGGCGTGGACCCACCAACCGAGTGGGTATACTGGGCAGCGATCAGGATTTTCGTCTGTCTGTATTTCACCGGCTGTCGGGATTACGGTGTTGGTCTCCTGAATGCCTGGATCCTGACCGCCGGCATTTTAACTTCATCCCCTATACATATGTGCCAAGTGTATTTCAACTGAAATAAATGCGTATGCATCACCAATAGAGATGTGGCTTGTGTACAGTAGTCGCATCTTATATCCTCATATATAAATACACAGGAGAGAATATTATCTTGTCAGTTGTTATTCACTATACACTGCTCAGTATAAAATGCAATGAAATACTAAATCAAAATTCATTATATGCAAACATTTGTTGTTCCCCCTTTTAAAAATCAATATGGAAATCTTTCATGCAGTAGTCCAAATGGAAATGTCAGGCAATTGGAATAAACAGCCGCAACTTGACATTATATAGCTGTAATGCCAATACAGGGTGAGTCTCCCATATCTGGAAATCCAATATCTGAAATACTATGAAATGAAAATATTTTCAGAGCGACTGGACTGAGATAGTGACACCTCTGCTTTCTGATGGTTCTATGTACACAAACATTTCATGCACAAAATTATTACAAATATTGTATAATATTACCTTCAGGTAATGTGTATAAGGGGTATATGATATATAGATGCATTTCATGTTAGACTTGGGTCCCATCCCCAAGATACCAGTTGAGTTCCCAAAATATGGAATATTCCGAAATACAGATTTTTTTTGAGTGTAACTGAGATAGTGACACCTCTGCTTTCTGATGGTGTACTGTATGAAACAGAAATGCATTCTGTCCTCGGACTCAGTCCCTTCCCCAAGATATCTTATTATGGTATGTGATACAGTTGCCAGGTTTTAATTCTTAAGGCTTTGTGATAGTGTAGGACCTGCATGTAGGTGGGGTACCTTGAAAATCGGTATGCAGGCTTCCGTGCATTGGCCAATTCACTAACTAAACCCCCATCGTTTATTTATTGATGTTGTGAGGACAAGTGAGCTTGCTATGGTGAGTGCTGAATTATCTATTTTGTATGTATTTGGGTAGGTGGCCATGGGCTGCATGCACCCCACCCTATGAGTGGTGAGTGCAGACACTGCACCCCGCTTCTGGGGTGGCGAGTGCTGTGGTTTTCTATATTTGTTTGTTTATTATGGTATGCAAATATACCAAAACCCGAAAAAATACGACATCAAAATTACTTCTGCTCCCAAGCATTTTGGATAAGGGAGACTCAAAGTCACTGGTGTATTTATAATGGGTGCAAGGTGTGCGGTTCAGGGGAACCCATACTGCACCCATTTATTGAATACTTACCCTCTTCGGAGACCCGCATCGGCTGCAGCGTCACTGCATAAATCATCAGAAAAATGGTGCAGTGGCCATTTTCCTGGCATTTGGCATGCGCACTGGACTCTGGTACAGCACTATGGTCTCCTAGTAACCCTAGTGCTCAGAGTCGCACTGTGCTACCAGCTAGACAGTAGGGGGGCCAGAAGGAGACTGCTCACGGGCCTCCTCCTCTCTTAAGAAGCCCCTACTCAAAGTACTGTCAGTTGGATGGAACAGTAAACAATTAGCTGAGGCATTGTGAGCTAAGGTAGGCATGAGGGTAACACTATTAATATCATCACCGTCTGTCCTCCACTGCATGATGATACAATTTAATACCGCCCACTAATAGGTGATAAATTGCGTCACCGCCGGTCTTCACTGCTGTGTGATGCCACATTTTTCCTGCCCACTTCTCCCACCAAATGAGAAACTTCAGATTTTCTCTCTCAACAATATGGGAGCCTCTGGTATATTTTTTTTTTAAAAGCTACAAAAGAACGATTTACCTTCTAAGTAATCCAGCTCTTTATGGAGTTTAGAATCTTTTTAAAAAATATTTTGAATGATATTAAAAACTCCATGTAGCTGCTAATGTTAATGTTACTGAATTTATTCTAGTAATTAGTTTAATTGTGCAATTCTAATATCAAAATAGCGAGGTTTAGGTTGTTACCCTCCAGAGAATCAAAAGATGTGCATATATGTTACATCACCAATGTTAATGTAATCAGCGTTTGTTAGCTACTGTAGTTGTCTTTCTCTATTGCTAGAAGTGCACCTGGCTTGTGGAGATATACAGAACGTTCCTAAATATCCAGCAAGTGGCTTAGGTTACTGCAGGTATGGTACTTCATACATTTTTGGAAATAAACTATGAAATGTATATTATATACGAGGTTGGCTCTAGGTTCACAGCACCAATTGCTTTCGTTTTATACCAATATACCTTAATGTCTCATCAGTTACATATGGTGAACATCTGTATTATGTTCTGGGCAAAACTACAGAATGTTCTGTATAAAGGGGCTTGGTTAATTGAGCGGAACGTAAAACTACAGAAATTGCGCAGTGATGTGATTCCTGCGGGTGTGGTACTGTAAACAAGATCGTGTTTAGGTTGATAGTCATTAGATCAGCCCCATATGGTCGACATGCATTAGGTCGACCTATGTACAGTCGACACAGGAAACAGTTGATGTAACACAATGTCTACAGGATCAAAATGTCGACATGGCAGTGGTCGACACAAAAATGGTTAACACACTTTTTTGCATTATTGGGGTTACTGTGGATAGTTTTTCCATCTGGGACCAGCATTTGTAGAAATGCGCCCCCTCGCAGACTCGCTTTACTCCCCACGCTTCAGGCGCGGTGTCTCGCTACACTCTGCTTCACTAGACACAAGATTACTAAAGGCTATGATTTGTGACATCAATAGTTAGGGATGGAAAAAGTAAAAAAACAGCAAAAACACGTGTCGACCATATCTGTGTTGACCACTGCCATGTCGGCATTTTGTCCATGTTGACCTTTTATCAATGTCTATTTAATGCATGTTGACCATATGGGTTCGAGCTATTGACTGTCGACCTAGACATTGTCGGCCTATAGTGCGGATCGCGAAAATCGGGACAGTTGGGAGGTTTGCATTTCTGCTTCATTTTGAATGAGCAATGTATTTATCCTTTACAATAGTCTCCCAATTGTTAAATATTGTTACTGAATATGTCCGTATACCCTGCTCACCTCCGTATACTAGGAAACTTTGCTTAGCCCACTCCCTATCATCACGGTGACAGCTGTAATAATTTAGCAATTCTCATCTACTACTAGGAATATTTATCACCCTGGATGCCCTTGTTCAGCTGCACTTAGCATGCCGGAGGGCCTGGCTGGCAGCTCAGTCTCAGCTTCCAGTTCCAATGTTGGAACAAAACATAGGCATTAATATAGAAAACATATTATAACAGTTATATCGATCGGGATTTTTTTTATATATAGAACAAATTAAAGCTACAGATTCCTATTAAAAACAGACTGCCCTGGAAATACTAATTGTAACCCTAATATGGTTGGGAGAAGGAGAGTCAGTAGGGTGAAGATGGGACTTGCTTCTGACATCATATATTCCCCCCCCAACATTAATATTGTAGTCAAGTTACTGCTGTGTGCAGTATGTGCTAGGGTGGCCAGTCCCGGGATCTGCGGGATCCCTGGATTTAGGCCAAAAATCGTCCGGGATTGGAAGCCCCAATTACAGGGCTTTCGGGATCAGGCGGCCCATTGTTTTTTTAATGCCGGGCAGCGTTGAGCTTCCTCAGGAGACTCAGACGCTGCCCGGCTCCCCCTGCTAAGTGTGACGTGAAGTCAGAGGTCACTCTGAGCAGCCAACCGCCCATCACCCGCCCAACAGACCTCACCGAAGGAAGTGACCCACCCGAACTCCCTCCCAGGTATCATGGTGAGTTATGTATGCAGGGCCGGGCGGGGAGGCTACACAGGAATCAAACCAATCCTGGATATCCCGGGAATCACGGGATTGACAATTTCTTAATCCCAATACCCGGGATTGAAAAAATGGCCCGGGATTGGCCACCCTAGTATGTGCCTATGGAGTATTGAAGTGAGCTGTTCCTTTGTGTAACATGTAGATTTAATAAAGCTGTAAGAAGGTACTTACTGTATCTAGATTTCCTTTCTGACATTAAGGTGCATTGCTCTCCAAAAATAGCAATGTAGTATGTATATACTATTATCATGTATTGCTATTATTTGATTTATGTTTTCATTAAAAGGAAAGTCATTTAAAACATTTTTTACTTTGCCAGCATGTTTAGCTATATACTTAAACCTTAAATATTTGCATAGCTCATTATTTTTAGTTTAGTTCTTCCAGCTTCTGTATTATATGTCCCGTCTTGGAAAAATCAACGTTGAGAGTTTTGATCTCTCATCTTTAGGGTATCTACTTAAGCTGGGTAACCCCAATATTTTTATATACACAGGGGTAAATTTACTAAGATGGGAGTTCTATTTAAGATGGAATGTTGCCCATAGCAACCAATCAGATTCCAGGTATTATCTTCTAGAATGTGCTAGATAAATGAGAAGTAGATACTACAAAATATACAACAGGTGGAATATCACTACTGCGCAAAAGGCTGCTGATGTGTAAATGGAAGGAGTATCATCCACACTCCCAACAAACGAAAATATTCAATACACAATCCCACCACACAAGAGCGCACACAATACAGGTTGAGTATCCCATAGCCAAAATGCTTGGGACCAGAAGTATTTTGGATATCGGATTTTCTCTAACGTCCTAGAGGATGCTGCGACTCCGTAAGGACCATGGGGATTATACCAAAGCTCCCAAACGGGTGGGAGAGTGCGGATGACTCTGCAGCACCGAGTGAGCAAACAGGAGGTCCTCCTCAGCCAGGGTATCAACTGGCTCCTCCCTCTATGCCCCTCCTGCAGACCTCAGTTTACTACTGTGCCCAGAGGAGACTGGGTGCTTTTCAGGGAGCTCTCCTGAGCTTCCTGACAGAAAGTATATTTGTTAGGTTTTTTATTTTCAGGGAGCCTGCTGGCAACAGACTCCCTGCATCGAGGGACTGAGGGGAGAGAAGCAGACCTACTTCTGTGAGTTTCAAGGCTCTGCTTCTTAGGCTACTGGACACCATTAGCTCCAGAGGGATTGGTACGCAGGATCTCACCCTCGCCGTCCGTCCCAGAGCCGCGCCGCCGTCCCCCTCGCAGAGCCGGAAGATAGAAGTCGGATGAGTATGAGAAGAAAAGAAGACTTCAGAGGCGGCAGAAGACTTCATGATCTTCACTGAGGTAACGCACAGCACTGCAGCTGTGCGCCATTGCTCCCATACACCTCACATACTCCGGTCACTGTAAGGGTGCAGGGCGCAGGGGGGGTGACCTGGGCAGCAATATAAACCTCTTTTTGGCATAAATATAACATATATACAGCTGGGCACTGTATATATGTATGAGCCCCCGCCAATTTTACATTTTACGCGGGACAGAAGCCCGCCGCCGAGGGGGCGGGGCTTCTCCCTCAGCACTCACCAGCGCCATTTTTTCTCCACAGCACCGCTGAGAGGAAGCTCCCCGGACTCTCCCCTGCTTATACCACAGTAGACAAGAGGGTTGAAAAGAGAGGGGGGCACATAATTCGGCGCAAATTACATACAGCAGCACTACTGGGCAAACATTAAGTTACTGTGTTATTCCTGGGTTATATAGCGCTGGGGTGTGTGCTGGCATACTCTCTCTCTGTCTCTCCAAAGGGCCTTGTGGGGGAACTGTCTTCAGAAAGAGCATTCCCTGTGTGTGTGTGTGTGTGTGTGTGTGTGGTGTGTCGGTACGTGTGTGTCGACATGTCTGAGGAAGAAGGCTATGTTAGAGAGGAGCGGGAGCAAATTAATGTGGTGTCTCCGCCGACAGTGCCGACACCTGACTGGATGGATATGTGGAATGTTTTAAATGCTAGTGTAAACTCATTGCAGAGCCGGAAGATAGAAGCCGGGTGAGTATGAGAAGAAAAGAAGAATTCAGAGGCGGCAGAAGACTCCTTGATCTTCACTGAGGTAACGCACAGCACTGCAGCTGTGCGCCATTGCTCCCATACACCTCACATACGGCAGTCACTGTAAGGGTGCAGGGCGCAGGGGGGGGCGCCCTGGGCAGCAGGTAAACCTCTTATTTGGCAAAAAAGGACATATATACAGCTGGACACTGTATATATGTAAAGGGGGGTACTCACGGAGCGATCGCTGCTTAAAATCTAAGCAATCTGACTAGATTGCTTAGATTTTAAGCAGTGATCTCTCCGTGTGTAGCCCCCACAGCGATAGCGATGCGCAGCCCCGCGCATCGCTATCGCTGGTGCTAGATTGGCCTGCATGCAGGCCAATCTAGCGGGTCGCTCACTTCACCCGCTGGGTGAAATGAGCGCCCCCGCTCCCCCTGCACGCTCAGCACACATCGCGCTGTGCTGAGCGGGGGGAGAGATGTGTGCTGAGCGGTTCGCTCAGCACACATCTCTCCCCAGATCTGCCAGTGAGTACTGGCCTTAAGAGCCCCCGCCAATTTTACACTATTTGAGCGGGACAGAAGCCCGCCGCCGAGGGGCCGGGGCTTCTCCCTCATCACTCACCAGCGCCATTTTTTCTCCACAGCACCGCTGAGAGGAAGCTCCCCGGACTCTCCCCTGCTTATACCACGGTAGACAAGAGGGTTTGAAAAGAGAGGGGGGTCACATAATTCGGCGCAGATAATATACAACAGCGCTACTGGGTAAACATTAAATTACTGTGTTTCTTCCTGGGTCATATAGCGCTGGGGTGTGTGCTGGCATACTCTCTCTCTGTCTCTCCAAAGGGCCTTGTGGGGGAGCTGTCTTCAGAAAGAGCATTCCCTGAGTGTGTGGTGTGTCGGTACGTGTGTGTCGACATGTCTGAGGGAGAAGGCTATATTAGAGAGGAGCGGGTGCACATTAATGTGGTGTCGCCGTCGACAGCGCCGACACCTGACTGGATGGATATGTGGAATGTTTGAAATGCTAATGTAAACTCATTGCACAAAAGATTAGACAAAGCTGAAGCTATGGGACAGTCAGGGTGTCAACCCATGTCTGATCCTATGGCGCAGGGACCGCCGGGGTCTCAAAAGCGCCCACTATCCCAAATAGTTGACACAGATACCGACACGAATTCTGACTCCAGTGTCGACTACGATGATGCAAAGTTACAGCCAAAATTGGCTAAATCTATTCGATATATGATTATGGCAATAAAAGATGTTTTGCACTTCACAGAGGAACCCCATGTCCCTGACAAGAGGGTGCATATGTATAAGGAAAAGAAACCTGAGGTAACCTTTCCCCCCTCACACGAGCTGAACGAGTTATGTGAAAAAGCTTGGGAATCTCCAGACAAAAAACTGCAGATTTCCAAAAGAATTCTTATGGCGTATCCTTTCCCGCCAACGGACAGGGTACGATGGGAATCCTCCCCTAGGGTGGACAAAGCATTATCCAAGAAGGTAGCGCTGCCATCCCAGGATACGGCTACCCTCAAGGATTCTGCTGACCGCAAGCAGGAGGTTACCCTGAAGTCCATTTACACACATTCAGGTACCTTACTCAGACCGGCAATCGCGTCGGCCTTGGTCTGTAGTGCGGTAGTGGCATGGACAGATACCTTATCAGAGGAGATTGATACCCTAGATAAGGATACTGTTTTATTGACCCTGGGCCATATAAAAGATGCTGTCCTATATATGAGAGATGCTCAAAGAGACATTAGTCTACTGGGCTCTAGAATAAACACTATGTCGATTTCTGCTAGAAGAATCCTAGAATCCTTTTTGAGTCGGCAATGGACAGGTGATGCCGACTCAAAAAGGCATATGGAGGTTTTACCTTACAGGGGTGAGGAATTGTTTGGGGACGGTCTCTCGGACCTGGTCTCCACAGCTACAGCTGGTAAATCAAATTTTTTGCCTTATATTCCCTCACAGCCTAAGAGAGCACCGCATTATCAAATGCAGTCCTTTCGATCTCACAAAAGCAAGAAAGTGCGAGGTGCGTCCTTTCTTGCCAGAGGTAGGGGCAGAGGAAAGAAGCTGCACAACTCAGCTAGTTCACAGGAACAGAAGTCCTCCCCGACCTCTACAAAATCCACCGCATGACGCTGGGGCTCCACTGGAGGAGTCCGCCCCAGTGGGGGCACGTCTTCGAGTTTTCAGCCACATCTGGATTCACTCACAGGTGGATCCCTGGGCAATAGAAATTGTTTCTCAGGGTTACAAGCTGGAATTCGAAGAGGTGCCTGCTCGCCGGTTTTTCAAATCGGCCCTACCATCTTCTCCCCAGGAAAGGGAGACAGTGTTAAATGCAATTCACAAATTGTGTCTTCAACAGGTGGTGGTCAAAGTACCCCTGATCCAACAAGGAAGGGGATATTACTCGACCCTGTTTGTAGTCCCGAAACCGGACGGTTCAGTCAGACCCATATTAAATCTAAAATCCCTGAACCTATACTTGAAAAGGTTCAAGTTCAAGATGGAATCGCTAAGAGCGGTCATCGCCAGCCTGGAAGGGGGGGGATTTTATGGTATCTCAGGACATAAAGGATGCATACCTTCATGTTCCAATTTATCCACCTCATCAGGCGTACCTCAGATTTGCGGTACAGGATTGTCATTACCAATTTCAGACGTTGCCGTTTGGTCTTTCCACGGCCCCGAGAATTTTCACCAAGGTAATGGCGGAAATGATGGTGCTCCTGCGGAAGCAAGGTGTCACGATTATCCCGTACTTGGACGATCTCCTCATAAAGGCGAGATCAAGAGAGCAGTTGCTAAACAACGTATCACTTTCACTGAAACTGTTACAGCAACACGTCTGGATTCTCAATATCCCGAAGTCGCAGTTGGTTCCTACGACTCGTCTGACTTTTTTGGGCATAATTCTGGACACGGACCAGAAAAGGGTTTATCTCCCGATAGAAAAGGCCCAGGAACTCATGACTCTGGTCAGGAACCTATTGAAACCAAGACAGGTCTCAGTGCATCACTGCACTCGAGTCCTGGGAAAGATGGTGGCATCATACGAAGCCATTCCCTTCATCAGGTTCCATGCGAGGACTTTCCAATGGGACCTACTGGACAAGTGGTCTGGATCACATCTACAGATTCATCAGTTGATCACCCTCTCCCCCAGGGCCAGGGTATCTCTCCTGTGGTGGCTGCAGAGTGCTCACCTAGAGGGCCGCAGGTTCGGCATTCAGGACTGGATCCTGGTGACCACGGACGCGAGCCTCCGAGGTTGGGGAGCAGTCACACAGGGAAGAAATTTCCAAGGTCTTTGGTCAAGTCAAGAGACTTGTCTTCACATCAACATCTTGGAACTAAGGGCCATATACAACGCCCTACGTCAAGCGGAGACCTTACTTCGCGACCAACCGGTTCTGATACAGTCAGACAACGTCACCGCAGTAGCTCATGTAAACCGCCAAGGCGGCACAAGGAGCAGAGTAGCAATGGCGGAAGCCACCAGGATTCTTCGCTGGGCGGAGAATCATGTAAGCGCACTGTCAGCAGTGTTCATTCCGGGAGTGGACAACCGGGAAGCAGACTTCCTCAGCAGACACAACCTGCATCCGGCAGAGTGGGGACTTCATCAGGAAGTCTTCGCACAGATTGCAAGTCAGTGGGGACTGCCCCAAATAGACATGATGGCGTCACGTCTCAACAAAAAGCTACAAAGGTATTGCGCCAGGTCAAGAGACCCTCAGGTGGTAGCTGTGGACGCCCTAGTGACACCGTGGGTGTTCCAGTCGGTCTATGTATTTCCTCCTCTTCCTCTCATACCCAAGGTGTTGAGAATAATAAGAAAAAGAGGAGTGAGAACAATACTCATTGTTCCAGATTGGCCACGAAGGACCTGGTATCCGGATCTGCAGAAAATGCTCACAGAAGATCCGTGGCCTCTTCCTCTGAGACAGGATCTGTTGCAACAGGGTCCCTGTCTGTTCCAAGACTTACCGCGGCTGCGTTTGACGGCATGGCGGTTGAACGCCGGATCCTAGCGGAAAAAGGTATTCCGGATGAGGTCATTCCTACGCTAATAAAGGCTAGGAAGGACATGACATCTAAACATTATCACCGAATATGGAGAAAATATGTTTCTTGGTGTGAGGCCAGGAATGCTCCTACGGAAGAATTCCATCTAGGCCGTTTTCTTCACTTCCTACAAACTGGAGTGAATTTGAGCCTAAAATTAGGCTCCATTAAAGTTCAGATTTCGGCCTTATCCATTTTCTTTCCAAAGGAATTGGCCTCTCTACCTGAAGTACAGACTTTTGTGAAGGGAGTACTGCATATTCAGCCTCCTTTTGTACCTCCGGTGGCGCCTTGGGACCTTAACGTGGTGTTAAGTTTCCTTACGTCACATTGGTTTGAACCACTTAAAACAGTGGTGTTGAAATATCTCACTTGGAAGGTGGTCATGTTGTTAGCCTTAGCTTCGGCTAGGCGAGTTTCGGAATTAGCGGCTTTATCACATAAAAGCCCCTATCTGGGCGTCCTCAATTCCTACCTAAGGTGGTCTCATCCTACCTAAGGTGGTCTCATCCTTTCATATGAACCAACCTATTGTCGTGCCTGTGGCTACACGTGACTTGGAGGATTCCGAGTCCCTTGATGTGATCAGGGCTTTGAAAATTTACGTGGCCAGAACGGCTAGGATCAGAAAAACAGAAGCACTGTTTGTCCTGTATGCAGCCAACAAGGTTGGCAGCCCTGCTTCAAAGCAGACTATTGCTCGCTGGATCTGTAACACGATTCAGCAGGCGCATTCTACGGCAGGATTGCCGTTGCCAAAATCGGTTAAGGCCCATTCCACTAGGAAGGTGGGCTCGTCTTGGGCGGCTGCCCGAGGGGTCTCGGCACTACAGCTGTGCCGAGCTGCTACTTGGTCGGGGTCAAACACCTTTGCAAAGTTCTATACGTTTGATACCCTGGCTGAGGAGGACCTCCTATTTGCTCACTCGGTGCTGCAGAGTCATCCGCACTCTCCCACCCGTTTGGGAGCTTTGGTATAATCCCCATGGTCCTTACGGAGTCCCCAGCATCCTCTAGGACGTTAGAGAAAATAAGATTTTAATCCTACCGGTAAATCTTTTTCTCGTAGTCCGTAGAGGATGCTGGGCGCCCGTCCCAAGTGCGAACTACTTCTGCAAGACTTGTATATAGTTATTGCTTACATAAGGGTTATGTTATAGTTTCATCGGTTTCGGACCGATGCTATGTTGTTTTTTCATACTGTTAACTAGATAGTATATCACAAGTTATACGGTGTGATTGGTGTGGCTGGTATGAATCTTGCCCTTGGGTTAACAAAAATCCTTTCCTCGTACTGTCCGTCTCCTCTGGGCACAGTTTCTCTAGCTGAGGTCTGGAGGAGGGGCATAGAGGGAGGAGCCAGTGCACACCCAGATCCAAAGTCTTTCTTAAAGTACCCATGTCTCCTGCGGAGCCCGTCTATCCCCATGGTCCTTACGGAGTCCCAGCATCCTCTACGGACTACGAGAAAAAGATTTACCGGTAGGTTTAAAATCTTATTTTTCCGTATTTTGGAATAATTGCATACCATAATGAGATTTCATGGTGATGAGACCCAAGTCTAAGCACAGAATGCATTTATGTTTCATATACACACAGCCTGAAGGTCATTTTAGCCAATATTTTTTATAACTTTGTGCATTAAACAAATTTTGTGTACATAAACACAATTCATTTATGTTTCATATAAACACAGCCTGAAGGTCATTAAATACAATAGTTTTTATAACTTTGTGTATTAAACAAAGTTTGTGTACATTAAGCCATCAGATAACAAAGGATTCACTATCTCAGTCTCACTCAAAATATTCCGTATTTCGGAATATTTGGGTATGGGATATAGTGTTCACTCTAGGATTTTTTTAGGGCAGGGTGCTGATCACGGGTAGGGCACATTTTTCATTCGGGAGGGCACATTTTTCGTTCGGGAGGGCACATTTTTCAGTTAGAAGGGCAAAATTAGGTACATACTATAATGCTTGGTCCTCCCATTCCCACATGATAAAGAATGGGCAGTGCGCGCCAAAGGCGCGCAGCAAAAATTTAGGGGCGTTGTTTTTCGTGGGGTAGGGGCATGGCCACATAATAGTGGCAATTCACATTACACCACACAGTAGTGCAGCTAATACACACTGCACCAGGTAGAACCTCCTATACACACTGCGACAGGTAGAGCACGTTATACATATTGCGCCAGGCAGAGCACATTCTACACTTTGCGCCAGGCAGAGCACGTTATACACACTGCACCAGGTAGAGAGCACTGAGACACACTGCACCAGGTAGAGAGCACCGAGAAACATTGCACCAGGTAGAGAGCACCGAGAAACATTGCACCAGGTAAAGAGCACCGAGAAACATTGCACCAGGTAGAGAGCACCGAGTAACATTGCACCAGGTAGAGAGCACGTTATACACATTGCACCAGGTAGAGAGCACTGAGACGCATTGCACCAGGTAGAGAGCACTGAGAAACATTGCACCAGGTAGAGAGCACGTTATACACATTGCACCAGGTAGAGAGCACTGAGACGCATTGCACCAGGTAGAGAGCACTGAGAAACATTGCACCAGGTAGAGAGCACCGAGTAACATTGCACCAGGTAGAGAGCACGTTATACACATTGCACCAGGTAGAGAGCACTGAGACGCATTGCACCAGGTAGAGAGCACTGAGAAACATTGCACCAGGTAGAGAGCACGTTATACACATTGCACCAGGTAGAGAACACTGAGACACATTGCACCAGGTAGAGAGCACTGAGACACATTGCACCAGGTAGAGAGCACTGAGAAACACTGCACCAGGTAGAGAGCACTGAGACACATTGCACCAGGTAGAGAGCACTGAGAAACATTGCACCAGGTAGAGAGCACTGAGAAACACTGCACCAGGTAGAGAGCACTGAGACACATTGCACTAGGTAGAGAGCACTGAGAAACATTGCACCAGGTAGAGAGCACTGAGGCACATTGCACCAGGTAGAGAGCACTGAGGCACATTGCACCAGGTAGAGAGCACCGAGAAACATTGCACCAGGTAGAGAGCACTGAGAAACATTGCACCAGGTAGAGAGCACTGAGAAACATTGCACCAGGTAGAGAGCACTGAGAAACACTGCACCAGGTAGAGAGCACTGAGAAACATTGCACCAGGTAGAGAGCACTGAGAAACATTGCACTAGGTAGAGAGCACTGAGAAACACTGCACCAGCTAGAGAGCACTGAGAAACATTGCACCAGGTAGAGAGCACTGAGGCACATTGCACTAGGTAGAGAGCACTGAGAAACACTGCACCAGCTAGAGAGCACTGAGAAACATTGCACCAGGTAGAGAGCACTGAGAAACATTGCACTAGGTAGAGAGCACTGAGAAACACTGCACCAGGTAGAGAGCACTGAGAAACATTGCACCAGGTAGAGAGCACTGAGAAACATTGCACTAGGTTGACAATGCTGAATTCCTTTGTCGTATAAAACACCTTAAGAAGTCTAAGAACACTGTACGCTGTTTACTTAAGAAGTACCGTAATGGTACGCTATTTGCGTAACGATCGCTCAGCCGTAGGCGAGACGCTCAAGCGTCACGTTCGCTCGCGGCCCAGTGATCACAGGACACGTTATTGGTTATGTCTAGGGAAATGATTCGCTATGGCGTAGCTTACGCTCGAGACCACGAGGAGGTCACCAGCGATGCCGACGCTCACAACACTATACCTTTATGTAAAACCTTATATCAATGAAATACACTGCATACCTTAATGTGAGTACAGGGTGTAAGTGCAACCTTGTGTAACCTGACTAACTACAAAGCTGCTTGTGCGTCACCGACGCTCAAGTGAACACTTAACACTATAGAAAATACACAGATACTGGTTTAGGGTTCCAAAGCCTATTAACTGTATTATATCTAATATACTTGTAAAAAAAGGATAACAGTACATATGATACACTACAATATAACAGAGACTTCCTAACCACAGAACTAAACAATAAATACAAATAGACAATACTACGCTGACCTAGATACAATACAATACAATACTATATTAGTCTAGGGGAGATATGAGAGAAAGGAGAAGGGAGAGAGAGAGAGAGAGAGAGAGAGAGAGAGAGAGAGAGAGAGATGAGAGAAATTGGCTCACAGAAAAAACAATGATTACGTTACATAAGAGACAACATGGTTGCAGATAAAACTACATATGTGAGAGACAATCGCTGCGCAGTTAGTCAATGCTGAATACAGCATGGGATGGAAGCTAGACTCCATTTTGAGAAACCTCCACTTGATTCCAAAGACCACACCACATGCCTGAAAGGGGGAGGGGAAGACATCCAGCAGCAGCCATTTTAGATTTGCAGGTCCAAACACATGGCACCACAATCACATAGCAGAAAACACAAGACTCCATTTTACTCCAAAATGTCCAAGCCTCAAAACAATGCATATGTTCTGATTTTACAATTCCAAACCATCTAAAACACCTTTCACAATGTAATCCAACTTCCTAGAACCATCTCATAATTTCACATTCCAAATCACCTTTCACAATGTAATCCAACTTCCTAGAACCATCTTATAATTTCACATTCCAAATCACCTTTCACAATGTAATCCAACTTCCTAGAACCATCTTATAATTTCACATTCCAAATCACCTTTCACAATGTAATCCAACTTCCTAGAACCATCTCATAATTTCACATCCCAAACAACTTCAGTATCTCACTAACCAGAGCATATTCATCACAAGACCAGATCACAATGTACTCACAAGTATCAGCCTGCCATTGCTACCAGCACATATTCAAAACTACTGCATGGTGGTATTTATGATTAACAAGATCCCAGCTACCATCACAGATTCCACAGGGCACCAACACTAACACCCAACAATCACACAACCAAGCTACAACATCCTATTTAAACCAGAAAGCAATCTGTCTATATTCCCTTATCTAGCCATGTGGATTCAATACTTAGCCTTTGGTGCCTGGTCAGTCCTGGGGATGTAGCCTCCATGCTGCTGGGTGCCAGGTAGCTGTGTGTGTCTGTGTGTGAGTGTAGCTACATTACATCTGTTCTCTGAGGCCACACCTGACCACTACCTTCCTGTTTGACCAGTATCTGGGGGAGGGGTCTCTCTAGCTTTTGTATTGAATCACTGTTCTCTTTGTATATGCTAATCAGGTTCAGACCTGAAAACTTAGTTGATCATCCATTGTTCCCAACAAAGCTGATCTTAACTTTTATACATATAATCATATCTATCCGCTGCAATGTCCCACGACAACACAATAGGTCTCAAACTAAACCACACCTTATTCTGCTTGCTTCAATACCAAACATGATGTGTTTATCTGGTTCGGTTCAAATGATACACATCCATGACATTAATTCATCAGCCAATTCTAAATCTCCATGACGTCTGGTGTTTGCTGTGCTCGCTGCGCATATTTGCAAGTATAGCGGCTTATATGTGTGCAGTTTATATGGTCTCTCTATGTAATATTTTTCTGACTTTGACAGTCCACCCTTTGGCAGTCACCAATAACTGCCACTTCCTAAAACATTTCAAAAAGAGAAAAATATATGTCAGGGGTTAATACATTTCCATGGTTGGGTAGGGGAGGAGAGAGGAGTAGGTGTGAAAAGGGTATGACCTGGTGAGATAGCAGAAGCATGTGTGTATGCGTCCATGTTTGGGGGGGTCATGTATCATCGTGCCGAACGTGTTGTAAATCAAGCTTCGAGGTATTGCGAAGTATACATTTGAATTCCTTCTTATCCCATATTAAGGGCCTGTGGATGGGCTGTCAAACTCTACCGAGCTCATTTCGGCTTTCAGTTGCAACAAAATGGGGATGCACATTTTAGTTGATGATACATGAATGAGGGAAGTATGTGGTTGCTGATATCTGTGCCTGTATTCCCTATCGACTATGTGTGTCATTACCTGAGGGTTGTAGAGATGAAGATAAAGAACACTTATGGAAAATGCAATGATATTCTATGTCAGGGAAATGTACGTTCGTCGATTGAGGTCTTGATTGGTGTCGGTTGATTGGAGTCTTCTTCTTTGTGCTTTTGCTCATAAATCGTGAGTAAAGCAAACAACGTCCATGGATTTACAAAAAATGTTGGGCTAGCGTGATTTTAAAGTTCCTAGGGAAACTGGGGTACCCATGGCATTGTCCATCAAAATCTTGTATATCAGGTCGTCTGCTCTTCTTCTTTCCATCTTTCCGTTGTCGGCCCCTTGGCTCATCAAATCCTTCGTCTACGTGGGTCTTTGTACCTCGGAGGAAAACATAGAAATGGGTGAAAGACGGACCGTATACTCATTACATCATTACGTCATGGTTTCTAGCATTGGGTCATAAATCAAATCCAGGTTAATTACAGTTTCCTCACTCCTCAAGCTCATCACTCTTGTACTTTGTTTGCACCTCATTAAAGCCTGCCCGCATCTAAATATCAATCCAATCGATATAACGACACCCAAGATACATAGCAGAAACTTTCCAACATCCATTATGACTCCTTGAGCCCAGTCTCCCAAACCGGAGAACCAATTTCGCGGGTTCAACCATGACACCCAACCAGTCAGCTCATTACCTACAGCAACAAGGGTGAGATTGTGTTTTCGACGAAATTCCCATTTTAATTGCAGAATGTCGTCCATCTTTTGGTCTATGACCTCTACCGGATCCTCGGTGCTATTTGTGATATACGTGCAACACTTTATACCGTACTGTGTTGCCAAAGTAACACAATATCCGCCTGTTACTGCTGTAAGGTAATTAAGAACCATCCTATGCTGAACTAGTTCTGTTTTGTAAGCTTGAAGTTCTCTTCCAGTGTATCTAAACGTGTCATCATACATTTCAGTGATATTATCTAACAAATTGGCGAGTGCGGAAATGTATCTATAATTCATCACTCCTCGAGCGGTACGAGTGAAATCTAACGCTACCAGAACCTGAATCCCGGTGGATTCATGGATAAGATCAGAGGCCGGATGCTCTAACCTTTCTGACAGTTGTCTTTTAACTCGGTGTTCGTAGTGAGTGTGAGTATAAGGAGCTTGGGCACCACGGTGTATATCCTTCATTTTGTCATGTGTAACAGTCATTACTTCAGGCAATACTTTTCCAATATAACACAATCCTTCAGAGTTTGGGGCAAGCCACTTGTACGCCTTTCTCCCGCATATGAAATATGCATCATCGGGGAGAACATAAGGGACGGAGAAGGACATGACCATATTACAAACCTTCCAGGTGAAATCTCCTGACCCTAATTCTTCCATCTGCTTAATGCACGTATCGGTTTGTACGATATGTGCACAGTATCCTGGTGATACCTCTCCAACCTTTAGTAATCCTATTTCCTAAGGTATATCGATACCGGAAAGATTTTCCTCTACTGGCTATGTGGCGTACGAGCTCTGTATCTGTAGGCATTCTATCTGCTCTATGTGAAAAGGTCATGGTTTGGTTGCTCCATGACACTTCCCAATTTCCCGGTTTTCTAGGATTGGAGATGTTAAAACATAAGAGGGACCTATCCACATGGTATTGGTGGAGCTTCAAACTAGGAGGGCTGGAGATATTAAACCTCCTGTCCACCGGTCTCCCACCCTTTAGCTCAAGTACCTCCCCTACCGTTAAAGGAAATGGTACTAGCCCTGATTTGCTGTGACCCTGAGGTACTTGAGAGCATACCCAACAATCTGTTTGGTTCAACACGTTACCCACTAGAGAGTGATAGTCACTCAATGGATGCCGGTCCATATGGATATTAAGACTGGATTGGCATTTCTTTATGCATCCATCTTCAACCGTTGTCACAGAGCCTACAGATACAGTTTTTCTTTTTGAACTAACAATCCTTCAAAGAAAATGTTTACAGATAACATGGTTGTTAGATCGTGCCCGGTACTCGCCTTTGCTTGGTGATTGGGTTGCTATTGGAAATTTACACCTCCGTCTCAGTCATCAGGACCTTTCTGGATCCTTTCTCGACCTCACTGGTACTCTCACCGAAACAGACTGCTCTGGTCAACATCATGGTTAACGGAAAAATCCATATCACAGTCTCTTGGGGCAAGTCCATCTTACAGGAGGAGAAAAGAAGAAGTTTGTAAAGGGGGTATAAGAAAACCGTCTGAGGGGGAGAGAACTTGTTACGATAATAAGTTCTCTCGTCTTGTTGTTCTTCTTGTTCTGCTGTCCTCTCAAAAGGTGCTGTCTCTCAGTCTTCCAAACGAACATTCTGGTGATGCAATATTCCTTCCCATCCAGCGATCTTTCTGTTAAGGAGCAAAAATCTGGCATTACCATAGGTCCAACTGAGGGGTGACATACCATCTTTAAACCATGGAAACATGAGTGGGAAGAGAGAGACAACAAAAAAAAACAAAAGAGATAGAGAACAATTCATGTGCATATATACATTACATAACTCGACAATAACCACCAATAAGAAAAGAGAAACAAAGCATTTTTAAACATTGTCAACATTAAGAAAACATTGTTAGCATTAGAAAAACATTGTCAGACTTATTAGGCTGTCATATCTATGTGTCTAATGGTCTCCTTGAGCAGTCCCTCCCCACCAGCTCCTGCATTACTCCATTGTCTGTATCTGGCCAGAAATACATTGTGGCGGAGGTTATGCTGGGGTTTGGTAGACTTCTGCAAGGACCAAGTTGATATGCAATGTGTGAATTCTTACCAATACTCGTCATAGATGGGGATAGAGAGAGAGAGAGAGAAAAAAACATTTTTCACAAATACATTTACAACGTTTCACCTGGTCATCCCTGTGTCTTTAGTGAATGACCTCCCACTTTATTAATCGTTACCTCAGGCTTACCATCAGTCCTAATGATCACCTTTCTTGACTATATTTTATGGGTGTGGCCCAAAATTCTTCCTATATGATCCCTGATTATAATGGTGTGTCATATTCATGCTCATTTTCATGTCTAGGGGGTCTAACTTTATGTGGGTTATTACAGTTGTTGGCATAATGCCCTTCTCTTCTACAATGGTAACAAATCCTTGGCCTTCTCCATGTGCTAGGGGCCTGGGGTTCCGGTCGACTTGATGCATCCTCTAGTGCTTGGATGTTCAGTGTCATCAACCGCTCTCCCTGCGCTTCCCTGGTTCTTTGGATATTTCGGTCATGCTCGATAGCGGACTCTCTTAATGCCGCCACCGAGATACCTCTCCAATGAGGTATTGAAGTTTGTACCCTAATTTTTAGTGTGTCTTTCAAGTTGCTCGCTAATACGGACACAGCTACCTCTCTGTGGTGTACATTTGTTTGTGTGTGATGTATATTACCATACATACCTGTGAACACGACCTCACCTGACCCTCCATTAGGGGGTTTGATTACAGTTTTTACCGACTGGGTCGTGTCCACCTGGACGTCTTGTGTGATGACTTCTGAAAGAGGTGCCGACATCGTTCTTGGTTCACTTTCTGGTTGGTGTTCCTGAGGAAAGTTTAACATGGGGTGCGACTTGCATGGGTTAATAGTTGTACATTCAACAGTATTACAATTATCTTTGTTACATTTATTACACTTATTCTTATTATCTGTACTACTGTTGCTAAGAGCATTTTTATTGTTCACCCTTGTGCTTCTCTCCGCAACCACAATCCCCTCCATTGCCACTTCTCCTCTCTCAAGATGAAAGTTAGGTAAGTAAGTTATATTTCTTTGCATTTCACTCTCCTGTTGCCATATTTGTAAACAATCATAATGCTTGATTCGTCTCTTTGCTGATTTGATGAGACATATCCTTTGCCTTAAATTATGCAACACCTCTGAGTCAAAACTACCTATCCCGGGAAATGGTGCCTTATCCCCCGCAGTCATTCGTGTCCATTCATCACAAAAGGTCTCAGAGTGGGGACCATATTTCCCCCACATTACTAACCGAGCAGACCCTCGGGGTCTGCAAGCCTCTGGAGTCTGAATCCTGACCTCCGACCGTCTCTGTATTGTGCACTTGGCTGCCATTGTGGACCTTTTTAACACAGAAAAAAACTTCCTAAAATGCACCAAACACAGAACTTCGTTGGAAATCCTTAAAGCTCTTCCACTGAACTTCTTCTGCTCCGGGTATCTCCGTTCCGCCTTCTAGCAGATACGTGTAGCCGTTGCAGGCCCTATCTCTAGAGATTTTCCTGAGAAAATTCCCTTCCTTTTTCTTTACACAAATCACGCTTGCATGTGCTCCCTACAACACGTATGAGGGCAAGATTTACGCATGGATATACGACCTCATATCCCGTTGCGTTATTGGTCACACATACAACCGTGCGGTCCAATCGTACCACTTATAGACACTTGTTGCCCATAAATGGTAGGATCATTGGAGTCTCCCTACTGTGCTCCAAAACAGCCAGAGCGTAATACAACGAAAACTTTATCACACTCTGTTGCACGTTTTCACTCAGATCGTGCTTATCACATTCCACATAGATCACAAATTATCACATAGATCACAAAGTCCACAAAGCGGGATTATCACATAGATCACAAAGTCCACAAAGCGGGATTCAATACACTCATACCGTTTTCAACCCACTATCATTCTTATAGTTTTCTGATCAGAAAAATCATTTCCCGTAGTCTGATAGCTCTCCCCAGAGGTACTACAGTAAAACAAGGTATTTAAACTAAGTTTTGGAAAGCTGAAATCAATTTGTGTTATTTATCGCCTTGCGTTACTTCACTTTTGCGCTACTTATCGCTTTTGCGCTAATTCAACTTTATCACAACTTGAGCTACGTGGGCGTAACCAGACGCTACGTTGCGTAATGTACGCTGCGTGCGTCTGCCTTTCGGATTGCGTACGCTAGTCTTTGTTAGTGACACGTGTACGCAATGCAAAGGATCCACCGTAACACAATATATATTTTATCAATGTAGATGATCCCTGATCATCTACCGCAATCCACACTGCACACTGGCTGCCTCGTCTCTCGGACAAGCCGTGTGTTGTTCTATACTTTAACTATTACCTCTACTTATTAAATAACAGCAAATCTCCTTTTAGCCCTTTCTATCAACTATAAAATTTGGCAGACAGGAATAGTGATATACGAAAATGAAACAGAAATGCAGATATATGCGTGCGTACGCAAGACAAAAGAAAAATAAACAGTTTTAAAAAAGACACAAGCGTTTTGTTCTTACTTCCGGTCCCGGATTCCTTCAGCACTCTTAATCTAAGCGAAAGCAGACGCTTATCCCGTCAGCAACTGCGAGACAACCTCCCACCCTTTGCTGGAGGGATAATGTCCGCTGATCTACCCAGTGCAGATATGAGAAGGATAGGACACGCCCCCAATTGACAATGCTGAATTCCTTTGTCGTATAAAACACCTTAAGAAGTCTAAGAACACTGTACGCTGTTTACTTAAGAAGTACCGTAATGGTACGCTATTTGCGTAACGATCGCTCAGCCGTAGGCGAGACGCTCAAGCGTCACGTTCGCTCGCGGCCCAGTGATCACAGGACACGTTATTGGTTATGTCTAGGGAAATGATTCGCTATGGCGTAGCTTACGCTCGAGACCACGAGGAGGTCACCAGCGATGCCGACGCTCACAACACTATACCTTTATGTAAAACCTTATATCAATGAAATACACTGCATACCTTAATGTGAGTACAGGGTGTAAGTGCAACCTTGTGTAACCTGACTAACTACAAAGCTGCTTGTGCGTCACCGACGCTCAAGTGAACACTTAACACTATAGAAAATACACAGATACTGGTTTAGGGTTCCAAAGCCTATTAACTGTATTATATCTAATATACTTGTAAAAAAAGGATAACAGTACATATGATACACTACAATATAACAGAGACTTCCTAACCACAGAACTAAACAATAAATACAAATAGACAATACTACGCTGACCTAGATACAATACAATACAATACTATATTAGTCTAGGGGAGATATGAGAGAAAGGAGAAGGGAGAGAGAGAGAGAGAGAGAGAGAGAGAGAGAGAGAGAGATGAGAGAAATTGGCTCACAGAAAAAACAATGATTACGTTACATAAGAGACAACATGGTTGCAGATAAAACTACATATGTGAGAGACAATCGCTGCGCAGTTAGTCAATGCTGAATACAGCATGGGATGGAAGCTAGACTCCATTTTGAGAAACCTCCACTTGATTCCAAAGACCACACCACATGCCTGAAAGGGGGAGGGGAAGACATCCAGCAGCAGCCATTTTAGATTTGCAGGTCCAAACACATGGCACCACAATCACATAGCAGAAAACACAAGACTCCATTTTACTCCAAAATGTCCAAGCCTCAAAACAATGCATATGTTCTGATTTTACAATTCCAAACCATCTAAAACACCTTTCACAATGTAATCCAACTTCCTAGAACCATCTCATAATTTCACATTCCAAATCACCTTTCACAATGTAATCCAACTTCCTAGAACCATCTTATAATTTCACATTCCAAATCACCTTTCACAATGTAATCCAACTTCCTAGAACCATCTTATAATTTCACATTCCAAATCACCTTTCACAATGTAATCCAACTTCCTAGAACCATCTCATAATTTCACATCCCAAACAACTTCAGTATCTCACTAACCAGAGCATATTCATCACAAGACCAGATCACAATGTACTCACAAGTATCAGCCTGCCATTGCTACCAGCACATATTCAAAACTACTGCATGGTGGTATTTATGATTAACAAGATCCCAGCTACCATCACAGATTCCACAGGGCACCAACACTAACACCCAACAATCACACAACCAAGCTACAACATCCTATTTAAACCAGAAAGCAATCTGTCTATATTCCCTTATCTAGCCATGTGGATTCAATACTTAGCCTTTGGTGCCTGGTCAGTCCTGGGGATGTAGCCTCCATGCTGCTGGGTGCCAGGTAGCTGTGTGTGTCTGTGTGTGAGTGTAGCTACATTACATCTGTTCTCTGAGGCCACACCTGACCACTACCTTCCTGTTTGACCAGTATCTGGGGGAGGGGTCTCTCTAGCTTTTGTATTGAATCACTGTTCTCTTTGTATATGCTAATCAGGTTCAGACCTGAAAACTTAGTTGATCATCCATTGTTCCCAACAAAGCTGATCTTAACTTTTATACATATAATCATATCTATCCGCTGCAATGTCCCACGACAACACAATAGGTCTCAAACTAAACCACACCTTATTCTGCTTGCTTCAATACCAAACATGATGTGTTTATCTGGTTCGGTTCAAATGATACACATCCATGACATTAATTCATCAGCCAATTCTAAATCTCCATGACGTCTGGTGTTTGCTGTGCTCGCTGCGCATATTTGCAAGTATAGCGGCTTATATGTGTGCAGTTTATATGGTCTCTCTATGTAATATTTTTCTGACTTTGACAAGGTAGAGAGCACTGAGAAACACTGCACCAGCTAGAGAGCACTGAGAAACATTGCACCAGGTAGAGAGCACTGAGGCACATTGCACCAGGGAGAGAGCACTGAGACACATTGCACCAGGGAGAGAGCACTGGGAGGGAGGGGAGAACGGGCAGATGCAGAGCAGCACTCACCGTTGCAGCGGGTCCAGTCTCTTGATGCTGACGGCGGAGCCCAGGTCGCCGTGGTGAGGGGGAATGGCCGTGCAGCGCCGTGGTGAGGGGGAATTTCAAACCATGCCGGAGGACTGGCGGGCGGGAGACACCGCAGGCTCTGATTGGCTGCTCCTCCACGCTGCACGCTGACCCTGTCTCCACCTTCAACTGAGAGCTATCAGCGCGGCGGGGGGAGGAGTAACAGTGCGGCGGGGGGAGAAATGACAGCACACTGGCGCGGGGAGAAGTGACAGCGCTGGCGCGGGGAGAAGGCAGTCCTTTGGTGATTAACAGGGCGGCAGGGCGGGCACAAACGGGCAGGGCGCTTTCTGTCACTCAGAAAAGGGGCAGGGCGCAGCGCCCTGCGAAAGAAGCTTAGAGTGAACACTAGGATACTTAACCTGTACTTATAAACGGATCACGGAGGGAGGGTTTTAAGTCCTTCCCAGAATATCTCAGGAACTCCTCGGTATCCCTCAGTACCTCAAAAATAGAACATACACAAAAATAATGTGATACTGTATAACAATCTAATATTCTGCTGTATATGATGTCAACAATTCGTACCCCTTAAGATGGTCTACACTTGTGTAGACAGATAAGGCCTTGTGGAGCGGTACAGTATCACACTATTTTTGTGTATGTTCTATTTTTGAGGTACTGAGGGATAACGAGGAGTAAAGGCCCCCATCCACTAGTCCGATTTGGTCAGTTTTCTTCAGATTTCGACGCATCTGACCGTCAAATCTGAAGAAAAGTGTCACATCGGATGGCTCTTCCGATCCGATGCGCACTCCCGTGTCAGATTTGTCTGAACTAGAGATCTCTGAGGCTGCCCCAACTATTTATCTGAATCTGAAGAACTCAGGTGCACATCGGAGTGTTTTTTTTACTTCAGATGTATCTGATCAGATTCATCTGAAGCGTCATTTGACTGGCATCTCCCTGGCCACTCCCACCCACCACAGGACGGGGCGGCAGCAGCATCAGATCAATCGCATGTAGCATGTGTGCATCAGATATATCTAATGCGATCTGACACATGATAGATTGCATCAGATATATCTGAAGTGAATGTAGTGAAAATTAAGCCCACGGTCAGATCCAATTCCTGGGAAGCTCCCGGGAGAGTTCAAGAGAAATCTGATGATATCTGCAGTTCAGACAAGTCTGAGTAGTGGATGGCCACCTTTACTGAAGTTCCTGAGATATTCTGTGGAGGGCTTAAAACCCTCCCTCCGTGATCCGTTTTTAAGTATTGTGTGCGCTGTTGTGTGGTGGGATTGTGTATTAAATGAGAAGTAGAATCTGATTGGTTGCTATGGGCAACATCCCATCTTAAATAGAACTCCCATCTTAGTACATTTACCCCACTGTGTTTAGAAAACAGTGAATACAGCAGTCACAAACCTCAGCATAGTTATATACTGAGCACCGGCCCTCATTCCGAGTTGTTCGCTCGCAAGCTGCTTTTAGCAGCTTTGCACACGCTAAGCCGCCGCCTACTGGGAGTGAATCTTACCTTATCAAAATTGCGAACGAAAGATTAGCAAAATTGCGAATAGAGGGGGTAATTCCAAGTTGATCGCAGCAGGAAATCTTTTAGCAGTTGGGCAAAATCATGTGCACTGCAGGGGAGGCAGATATAATATTTGCAGAGAGAGTTAGATTTGGGTGGGTTATATTGTTTCTGTGCAGGGTAAATACTGGCTGCTTTATTTTTACACTGCAAATTAGATTGCAGATTGAACACACCACACCCAAATCTAACTCTCTCTGCACATGTTATATCTGCCTCCCCTGCAGTGCACATGGTTTTGACCAATTGCTAACAGAATTCCTGCTGCGATCAACTTGGAATTACCCCCAGACACTTAGCAGTTTCTGAGTAGCTCCACACTTACTCGGCAACTGCGATCAGTTCAGTCAGTTTCGTTCCTGGTTTGACGTCACAAACACTCCCAGCGTTCGGCCAGACACTCCTCCGTTTCTCCAGCCACTCCCGCGTTTTTCCCAGAAACGGTAGCGTTTTTTCACACACACCCATAAAACGGACAGTTTCCGCCCAGAAACACCCACTTCCTGTCAATCACATTACGATCACCAGAACGAAGAAAAAACCTCGTAATGCCGTAAGTAAAATACCTAACTGCATAGCAAATTTACTTGGCGCAGTCGCACTGCGGACATTGCGCATGCGCATTAGCGACTAATCGCTCCGTTGCGAGAAAAATATAACGAGCGAACAACTCGGAATGACCCCCACCGGGAGGAAAATGTATTGTGCCCGAATTGGTGCATGTGAATAATAATTTATTTATTTACTCCCAGGAAGAGACTTCAAAGCCTCGGATCGCTTAACATTTATGAGGAAAGCAAACATGCATATTTAAATCAGTATTCTAGGTTGATAAATATGCGCGTTGAACATGTGAGAGAGGAGTAATGCGCATATTTAAACAGCAATTTTTTTATTCCGGATCAGCAAGTGTCAAAATCCTACCTTTAGAAATAACACTGCTTGAAATACCACTTTCCTTATTGCATTGTGTTGTCAGATTCACATCCGTTATTACGTGGGAATGTTTACCTGTAATAAATAATAAACAGTACCTTTATCTGTAAAACACATTCATGCCTGTGAAAGTGCTCTGTGTTGTAAATGTACCTCATATTTCTCTGACGTCCTAGTGGATGCTGGGAACTCCGTAAGGACCATGGGGAATAGCGGGCTCCGAAGGAGGCTGGGCACTCTAGAAAGATTTATGACTACCTGGTGTGCACTGGCTCCTCCCACTATGACCCTCCTCCAAGCCTCAGTTAGATTTTGTGCCCGGCCGAGGTTGGATGCACACTAGGGGCTCTCCTGAGCCTTTAGAAAGAAAGATAGAAATTAGGTTTTTTATTTTCAGTGAGACCTGCTGGCAACAGGCTCACTGCAGCGAGGGACTAAGGGGAGAAGAAGCGAACCTGCCTGCTTGCAGCCAGCTTGGGCTTCTTAGGCTACTGGACACCATTAGCTCCAGAGGGATCGACCGCAGGCCCAGTCCTTGGTGTTCGGTCCCGGAGCCGCGCCGCCGTCCCCCTTACAGAGCCAGAAGCAAGAAGAGGTCCGGAAAATCGGCGGCAGAAGACATCAGTCTTCACCAAGGTAGCGCACAGCACTGCAGCTGTGCGCCATTGCTCCTCACACACACTTCACACTCCGGTCACTGAGGGTGCAGGGCGCTGGGGGGGGGCGCCCTGAGAAGCAATAATAACACCTTGGCTGGCAAAAATACCACAATATATAGCCCCAGAGGCTATATATGTGGAAGATACCCCTGCCAGAATATAGGAAAAAGTGGGAGAATAGTCCGCGGAAAAGGGGCGGAGCTATCTCCTGCAGCACACTGGCGCCATTTTTCCCTCACAGCTCCGCTGGAAGGAAGCTCCCTGGCTCTCCCCTGCAGTCTACACTAGAGATGAGCGCCTGAAATTTTTCGGGTTTTGTGTTTTGGTTTTGGGTTCGGTTCCGCGGCCGTGTTTTGGGTTCGACCGCGTTTTGGCAAAACCTCACCGAATTTTTTTTGTCGGATTCGGGTGTGTTTTGGATTCGGGTGTTTTTTTCAAAAAACCCTAAAAAACAGCTTAAATCATAGAATTTGGGGGTCATTTTGATCCCATATTATTATTAACCTCAAAAACCATAATTTCCACTCATTTTCAGTCTATTCTGAATACCTCACACCTCACAATATTATTTTTAGTCCTAAAATTTGCACCGAGGTCGCTGGATGACTAAGCTAAGCGACCCTAGTGGCCGACACAAACACCTGGCCCATCTAGGAGTGGCACTGCAGTGTCACGCAGGATGTCCCTTCCAAAAAACCCTCCCCAAACAGCACATGACGCAAAGAAAAAAAGAGGCGCAATGAGGTAGCTGTGTGAGTAAGATTAGCGACCCTAGTGGCCGACACAAACACCGGGCCCATTTAGGAGTGGCACTGCAGTGTCACGCAGGATGTCCCTTCCAAAAAACCCTCCCCAAACAGCACATGACGCAAAGAAAAAAAGAGGCGCAATGAGGTAGCTGTGTGAGTAAGATTAGCGACCCTAGTGGCCGACACAAACACCGGGCCCATCTAGGAGTGGCACTGCAGTGTCACGCAGGATGGCCCTTCCAAAAAACACTCCCCAAACAGCACATGACGCAAAGAAAAAAAGAGGCGCAATGAGGTAGCTGACTGTGTGAGTAAGATAAGCGACCCTAGTGGCCGACACAAACACCGGGCCCATTTAGGAGTGGCACTGCAGTGTCACGCAGGATGTCCCTTCCAAAAAACCCTCCCCAAACAGCACATGACGCAAAGAAAAAAAGAGGCGCAAAGAGGTAGCTGTGTGAGTAAGATTAGCGACCCTAGTGGCCGACACAAACACCGGGCCCATTTAGGAGTGGCACTGCAGTGTCACGCAGGATGTCCCTTCCAAAAAACCCTCCCCAAACAGCACATGACGCAAAGAAAAAAAGAGGCGCAATGAGGTAGCTGTGTGAGTAAGATTAGCGACCCTAGTGGCCGACACAAACACCGGGCCCATCTAGGAGTGGCACTGCAGTGTCACGCAGGATGGCCCTTCCAAAAAACACTCCCCAAACAGCACATGACGCAAAGAAAAAAAGAGGCGCAATGAGGTAGCTGACTGTGTGAGTAAGATAAGCGACCCTAGTGGCCGACACAAACACCGGGCCCATTTAGGAGTGGCACTGCAGTGTCACGCAGGATGTCCCTTCCAAAAAACCCTCCCCAAACAGCACATGACGCAAAGAAAAATAAAAGAAAAAAGAGGTGCAAGATGGAATTGTCCTTGGGCCCTCCCACCCACCCTTATGTTGTATAAACAAAACAGGACATGCACACTTTAACCAACCCATCATTTCAGTGACAGGGTCTGCCACACGACTGTGACTGATATGACGGGTTGGTTTGGACCCCCCCCAAAAAAGAAGCAATTAATCTCTCCTTGCACAAACTGGCTCTACAGAGGCAAGATGTCCACCTCATCATTATCCTCCGATATATCACCGTGTACATCCCCCTCCTCACAGATTATCAATTCGTCCCCACTGGAATCCACCATCTCAGCTCCCTGTGTACTTTGTGGAGGCAATTGCTGCTGGTCAATGTCTCCGCGGAGGAATTGATTATAATTCATTTTAATGAACATCATCTTCTCCACATTTTCTGGATGTAACCTCGTACGCCGATTGCTGACAAGGTGAGCGGCGGCACTAAACACTCTTTCGGAGTACACACTTGTGGGAGGGCAACTTAGGTAGAATAAAGCCAGTTTGTGCAAGGGCCTCCAAATTGCCTCTTTTTCCTGCCAGTATAAGTACGGACTGTGTGACGTGCCTACTTGGATGCGGTCACTCATATAATCCTCCACCATTCTTTCAATGTTGAGAGAATCATATGCAGTGACAGTAGACGACATGTCCGTAATCGTTGTCAGGTCCTTCAGTCCGGACCAGATGTCAGCATCAGCAGTCGCTCCAGACTGCCCTGCATCACCGCCAGCGGGTGGGCTCGGAATTCTGAGCCTTTTCCTCGCACCCCCAGTTGCGGGAGAATGTGAAGGAGGAGATGTTGACAGGTCGCGTTCCGCTTGACTTGACAATTTTCTCACCAGCAGGTCTTTCAACCCCAGCAGACTTGTGTCTGCCGGAAAGAGAGATCCAAGGTAGGTTTTAAATCTAGGATCGAGCACGGTGGCCAAAATGTAGTGCTCTGATTTCAACAGATTGACCACCCGTGAATCCTTGTTAAGCGAATTAAGGGCTCCATCCACAAGTCCCACATGCCTAGCGGAATCGCTCCGTGTTAGCTCCTCCTTCAATGTCTCCAGCTTCTTCTGCAAAAGCCTGATGAGGGGAATGACCTGACTCAGGCTGGCAGTGTCTGAACTGACTTCACGTGTGGCAAGTTCAAAGGGCATCAGAACCTTGCACAACGTTGAAATCATTCTCCACTGCACTTGAGACAGGTGCATTCCACCTCCTATATCGTGCTCAATTGTATAGGCTTGAATGGCCTTTTGCTGCTCCTCCAACCTCTGAAGCATATAGAGGGTTGAATTCCACCTCGTTACCACTTCTTGCTTCAGATGATGGCAGGGCAGGTTCAGTAGTTTTTGGTGGTGCTCCAGTCTTCTGTACGTGGTGCCTGTACGCCGAAAGTGTCCCGCAATTCTTCTGGCCACCGACAGCATCTCTTGCACGCCCCTGTCGTTTTTTAAAAAATTCTGCACCACCAAATTCAAGGTATGTGCAAAACATGGGACGTGCTGGAATTTGCCCATATTTAATGCACACACAATATTGCTGGCGTTGTCCGATGCCACAAATCCACAGGAGAGTCCAATTGGGGTAAGCCATTCTGCGATGATCTTCCTCAGTTGCCGTAAGAGGTTTTCAGCTGTGTGCGTATTCTGGAAAGCGGTGATACAAAGCGTAGCCTGCCTAGGAAAGAGTTGGCGTTTGCGAGATGCTGCTACTGGTGCCGCCGCTGCTGTTCTTGCGGCGGGAGTCCATACATCTACCCAGTGGGCTGTCACAGTCATATAGTCCTGACCCTGCCCTGCTCCACTTGTCCACATGTCCGTGGTTAAGTGGACATTGGGTACAACTGCATTTTTTAGGACACTGGTGAGTCTTTTTCTGACATCCGTGTACATTCTCGGTATCGCCTGCCTACAGAAGTGGAACCTAGATGGTATTTGGTAACGGGGGCACACTGCCTCAATAAATTGTCTAGTTCCCTGTGAACTAACGGCGGATACCGGACGCACGTCTAACACCAACATAGTTGTCAAGGACTCAGTTATCCGCTTTGCAACAGGATGACTGCTGTGATATTTCATCTTCCTCGCAAAGGACTGTTGGACAGTCAATTGCTTACTGGAAGTAGTACAAGTGGGCTTATGACTTCCCCTCTGGGATGACCATCGACTCCCAGCAGCAACAACAGCAGCGCCAGCAGCAGTAGGCGTTACACGCAAGGATGCATCGGAGGAATCCCAGGCAGGAGAGGACTCGTCAGAATTGCCAGTGACATGGCCTGCAGGACTATTGGCATTCCTGGGGAAGGAGGAAATTGACACTGAGGGAGTTGGTGGGGTGGTTTGCGTGAGCTTGGTTACAAGAGGAAGGGATTTACTGGTCAGTGGACTGCTTCCGCTGTCGGCCTAAGTTTTTGAACTTGTCACTGACTTATTATGAATGCGCTGCAGGTGACGTATAAGGGAGGATGTTCCGAGGTGGTTAACGTCCTTACCCCTACTTATTACAGCTTGACAAAGGGAACACACGGCTTGACACCTGTTGTCCGCATTTCTGGTGAAATACTTCCACACCGAAGAGCTGATTTTTTTTGGTATTTTCACCAGGCATGTCAACGGCCCTATTCCTCCCACGGACAACAGGTGTCTCCCCGGTGCCTGACTTAAACAAACCACCTCACCATCAGAATCCTCCTGGTCAATTTCCTCCCCAGCGCCAGCAACACCCATATCCTCCTCATCCTGGTGTACTTCAACACTGACATCTTCAATCTGACTATCAGGAACTGGACTGCGGGTGCTCCTTCCAGCACTTGCAGGGGGTGTGCAAATGGTGGAAGGCGCATGCTCTTCACGTCCAGTGTTGGGAAGGTCAGGCATCGCAACCGACACAATTGGACTCTCCTTGTGGATTTGGGATTTCGAAGAACGCACAGTTCTTTGCGGTGCTACTGCTTTTGCCAGCTTGAGTCTTTTCATTTTTCTAGCGAGAGGCTGAGTGCCTCCATCCTCATGTGAAGCTGAACCACTAGCCATGAACATAGGCCAGGGCCTCAGCCGTTCCTTGCCACTCCGTGTGGTAAATGGCATATTGGCAAGTTTACGCTTCTCCTCCGACAATTTTATTTTAGGTTTTGGAGTCCTTTTTTTACTGATATTTGGTGTTTTGGATTTGACATGCTCTGTACTATGACATTGGGCATCGGCCTTGGCAGACGACGTTGCTGGCATTTCATCGTCTCGGCCATGACTAGTGGCAGCAGCTTCAGCACGAGGTGGAAGTGGATCTTGATCTTTCCCTAATTTTGGAACCTCAACATTTTTGTTCTCCATATTTTAATAGGCACAACTAAAAGGCACCTCAGGTAAACAATGGAGATGGATGGATACTAGTATACAATTATGGATGGACTGCTGAGTGCCGACACAGAGGTAGCTACAGCCGTGGACTACCGTACTGTACTGTGTCTGCTGCTAATATAGACTGGTTGATAAAGAGATGTAGTAGTAGTAGTATGTATGTATAAAGAAGAAAGAAAAAAAAACCACGGGTAGGTGGTATACAATTATGGACGGACTGCCCAGTGCCGACACAGAGGTAGCTACAGCCGTGGACTACCGTACTGTACTGTGTCTGCTGCTAATATAGACTGGTTGATAAAGAGATGTAGTAGTAGTATGTATGTATAAAGAAGAAAGAAAAAAAAACCACGGGTAGGTGGTATACAATTATGGACGGACTGCCCAGTGCCGACACAGAGGTAGCTACAGCCGTGGACTACCGTACTGTACTGTGTCTGCTGCTAATATAGACTGGTTGATAAAGAGATGTAGTAGTAGTAGTATGTATGTATAAAGAAGAAAGAAAAAAAAACCACGGGTAGGTGGTATACAATTATGGACGGACTGCCCAGTGCCGACACAGAGGTAGCTACAGCCGTGGACTACCGTACTGTACTGTGTCTGCTGCTAATATAGACTGGTTGATAAAGAGATGTAGTAGTAGTAGTATGTATGTATAAAGAAGAAAGAAAAAAAAACCACGGGTAGGTGGAATACAATTATGGACGGACTGCCCAGTGCCGACACAGAGGTAGCTACAGCCGTGGACTACCGTACTGTACTGTGTCTGCTGCTAATATAGACTGGTTGATAAAGTGATGTAGTAGTAGTATGTATGTATAAAGAAGAAAGAAAAAAAAACCACGGGTAGGTGGTATACAATTATGGACGGACTGCCCAGTGCCGACACAGAGGTAACTACAGCTGTGGACTACCGTACTGTACTGTGTCTACTGCTAATATAGACTGGTTGATAAAGAGATGTAGTAGTAGTAGTATGTATGTATAAAGAAGAAAGAAAAAAAAACCACGGGTAGGTGGTATACAATTATGGACGGACTGCCGAGTGCCGACACAGAGGTAGCTACAGCCGTGGACTACCGTACTGTACTGTGTCTGCTGCTAATATAGACTGGTTGATAAAGAGATGTAGTAGTAGTATGTATGTATAAAGAAGAAAGAAAAAAAAACCACGGGTAGGTGGTATACAATTATGGACGGACTGCCGAGTGCCGACACAGAGGTAGCTACAGCCGTGAACTACCGTACTGTGTCTGCTGCGACTGGATGATAAATAATGATATAAAAATATATATATATATCACTACTGCAGCCGGACAGGTATATATTATATAATGACGGACCTGCTGGACACTGTCTGTCAGCAGAATGAGTTTTTTATAGAATAAAAAAAAAAACACCACACAAGTGAAGTCACACGACGAGTGTTTAACTTTTTCAGGCAATCACAATATAGTATACTATACTACTAACTATACTGGTGGTCAGTGTGGTCAGGTCACTGGTCAGTCACACTGGCAGTGGCACTCCTGCAGCAAAAGTGTGCACTGTTTAATTTTAATAATAATATGTACTCCTGGCTCCTGCTATAACCTATAACTGGCACTGCAGTGCTCCCCAGTCTCCCCCACAATTATAAGATGTGTGAGCTGAGCACAGTCAGATATACGAGTGTTTAACTTTTTCAGGCAATCACAATATAGTATACTATACTACTAACTATACTGGTGGTCAGTGTGGTCAGGTCACTGGTCAGTCACACTGGCAGTGGCACTCCTGCAGCAAAAGTGTGCACTGTTTAATTTTAATAATAATATGTACTCCTGGCTCCTGCTATAACCTATAACTGGCACTGCAGTGCTCCCCAGTCTCCCCCACAATTATAAGATGTGTGAGCTGAGCACAGTCAGATATATACATAGATGATGCAGCACACTGGGCTGAGCAGTGCACACAGATATGGTATGTGACTGAGTCACTGTGTATCGTTTTTTTCAGGCAGAGAACGGATATATTAAATAAAACTGCACTGTCTGGTGGTCACTGTGGTCAGTCACTAGTAAACTCTGCACTCTCTACACAGTTCTACAGTACTCCTAATCTCCGGTAAATCAGGTCAATCTCTCTCTCTCTCTCTCTTCTAATCTAAATGGAGAGGACGCCAGCCACGTCCTCTCCCTATCAATCTCAATGCACGTGTGAAAATGGCGGCGACGCGCGGCTCCTTATATAGAATCCGAGTCTCGCGATAGAATCCGAGCCTCGCGAGAATCCGACAGCGTCATGATGACGTTCGGGCGCGCTCGGGTTAACCGAGCAAGGCGGGAAGATCCGAGTCGCTCGGACCCGTGAAAAAAAACATGAAGTTCGTGCGGGTTCAGATTCAGAGAAACCGAACCCGCTCATCTCTAGTCTACACTACAGAAAAGGGTAAAAAAGAGAGGGGGGGGGGCACTAAATTTAGGCGCAGTATACAATTATAAAAAAAGCAGCTATAGGGGACATAACTCAGTTAGTCCCTGCATTATATAGCGCTCTGGTGTGTGCTGGCATACTCTCACTCTGTCCCCCCAAAAGGCTTTTGTGGGTCCTGTCCTCTGTTGGAGCATTCCCTGTGTGTGTGCGGTGTGTCGGTACGGCTGTGTCGACATGTTTGATGAGGATAATGATGTGGAGACGGAGCAGATGCCTTTAGAAGGGATGTCACCCCCTGCGGGGCAGACACCTGAGTGGTTGAGCTTATGGAAAGAAATGAGTGCACGTATAGACTCCTTACATAAGAAATTTGACGACATGCCAAATGTGGGACAGCCGACTTCTCAGCTCGTGCCTGTCCAGGCGTCGCACAGGTCATCAGGGGCTCTAAAACGCCCGCTACCTCAGACCGCAGACCCAGATGTCGACACTGATACTGACACCAGTGTCGACGACGATGAGTCTAACCTGATGCCCACTAAGGCCATTCACTGCATGATTGAGGCAATAAAAGAGGTGTTACACATTTCTGATATAAATACAGGTACCACTAAAAAGGGTATTATGTTTGGGGAGAAAAAACTACCCGTAGTTTTTCCCCCATCAGATGAATTAAATGAAGTATGTGAAGAAGCGTGGGCTTTCCCTGATAAAAAATTGGTAATTCCTAAGAAGGTACTAATGGCGTTCCCTTTCCCGCCAGAGGATAGGTCACGTTGGGAAACACCTCCTAAGGTGGATAAAGCGCTCACACGTTTGTCTAAAAAGGTGGCACTACCATCTCCGGATACGGCCGCCCTCAAGGAACCTGCTGATAGAAAGCAGGAGGCGATCCTGAAGTCTGTATATACACACTCAGGCATTATACTTAGGCCAGCTATTGCGTCAGCTTGGATGTGCAGTGCTGCCGCTGCGTGGTCAGATAAACTGTCAGAAAATATTGACACATTAGACAGGGACACGAACCTGCTAACCATAGACCATATCAAAGACTCAGTCTTATATATGAGAGATGCACAGAGGGAAATCTGCCGACTGGCATCTAAAGTAAGTGCATTGTCCATTTCTGCTAGGAGAAGCTTATGGACTCGCCAGTGGACAGGAGATGCAGATTCTAAAAGGCACATGGAAGTGTTGCCATATAAGGGTGAGGAATTATTTGGGGATGGTCTCTCGGACCTAGTTTCCACAGCAACGTCTGGGAAGTCAGCATTTTACCCCATGTCCCCTCACAGCCTAAGAAGGCGCCGTTTTATCAGGTTCAGTCCTTTCGGACCCAGAAAAACAGGCGTGGAAAAGGCGGGTCTTTTCTGTCCAGAGGCAGAGGTAGGGGAAAAAGGCTGCAACAAACAGCAGGTTCCCAGGACCAAAAGTCCTCCCCCGCTTCTTCTTCCAAGTCCGCCGCATGACGATGGGGCTCCACAGGCGGAGCCAGGTACGGTGGGGGGCCGCCTCAAGAATTTCAGCGATCAGTGGGCTCGCTCACAGGTGGATCCCTGGATCCTTCAAATAGTATCTCAGGGGTACAAACTGGAATTCGAGGCGTCTCCACCCCATCGGTTCCTAAAATCTGCCTTGCCGATTGCTCCCTCAGACAGGGAGGCGGTGCTAGCGGCTATTCACAAGCTGTATTCCCAGCAGGTGATAATCAAGGTACCCCTACTTCAACAAGGCCGGGGTTACTATTCCACACTATTTGTGGTACCGAAACCGGACGGTTCGGTGAGACCCATTTTAAATTTGAAATCCTTGAACACATACATAAAAAAATTCAAGTTCAAGATGGAATCGCTCAGGGCGGTTATTGCAAGCCTGGACGAGGGGGATTACATGGTATCCCTGGACATCAAGGATGCTTACTTGCATGTCCCCATTTACCATCCTCACCAGGAGTACCTCAGATTTGTGGTACAGGATTGCCATTACCAATTCCAGACGCTGCCGTTTGGACTGTCCACGGCACCGAGGGTATTTACCAAGGTTATGGCGGAAATGATGATACTCCTTCGAAAAAAGGGAGTTTTAATTATCCCGTACTTGGACAATCTCCTAATAAAAGCGAGGTCCAAGGAACAGTTGTTGGTGGGAGTAGCACTATCTCAGGAGGTGCTGCACCAGCACGGCTGGATTCTGAATATCCCAAAGTCACAGCTGGTTCCGACGACACGGCTACTGTTCCTGGGTATGATTCTGGATACAGTCCAGAAAAAAGTGTTTCTCCCGGAGGAGAAAGCCAGGGAGTTGTCATCTCTAGTCAGAGACCTCCTGAAACCAAAACAGGTATCAGTGCATCGCTGCACGCGGGTCCTGGGAAAGATGGTGGCTTCTTACGAAGCAATTCCCTTCGGCAGGTTCCATGCCAGAATCTTTCAGTGGGACCTGTTGGACCAGTGGTCCGGATCGCATCTTCAGATGCATCGCTTAATAACCCTGTCTCCAAGAACCAGGGTGTCTCTACTGTGGTGGCTGCAGAGTGCCCATCTTCTAGAGGGCCGCAGGTTCGGCATACAGGACTGGGTCCTGGTGACCACGGATGCCAGCCTTCGAGGCTGGGGGGCAGTCACAAAGGGAAGAAACTTCCAAGGACTATGGTCGAGTCAGGAGACTTCCCTTCACATAAATATTCTGGAACTAAGGGCCATCTACAATGCCCTAAGTCAAGCAAAATCCCTGCTCCTACACCAGCCGGTGCTGATCCAGTCAGACAACATCACGGCAGTCGCCCATGTAAATCGACAGGGCGGCACAAGAAGCAGGATGGCGATGGCAGAAGCCACAAGAATTCTCCGTTGGGCGGAGAATCATGTACTAGCACTGTCAGCAGTGTTCATTCTGGGAGTGGACAACTGGGAAGCAGACTTCCTCAGCAGACACGACCTCCACCCGGGAGAGTGGGGACTTCATCCAGAAGTCTTCCAGATGCTGGTAAACCGTTGGGAAAAACCACAGGTGGACATGATGGCGTCCCGCCTCAACAAAAAGTTAAAAAGATATTGCGCCAGGTCAAGGGACCCTCAGGCGATAGCTGTGGACGCTCTAGTGACACCGTGGGTGTACCAGTCGGTTTATGTGTTCCCTCCTCTGCCTCTCATACCAAAGGTATTGAGAATAATAAGAAAGCGAGGAGTAAACACAATTCTCGTGGTTCCGGATTGGCCAAGACGAGCGTGGTACCCGGAACTTCAAGAGATGCTCTCAGAGGACCCGTGGCCTCTACCGCTCAGACAGGACCTGCTACAGCAGGGGCCCTGTCTGTTCCAAGACTTACCGCGGCTGCGTTTGACGGCATGGCGGTTGAACACCGGATCCTGAAGGAAAAGGGTATTCCGGAAGAAGTCATTCCTACGCTTATTAAGGCCAGGAAAGACGTTACAGCAAAGCATTATCACCGCATATGGCGGAAATATGTTGCATGGTGCGAGGCAAAAAAGGCCCCAACAGAGGAATTTCAGCTGGGTCGATTTCTGCATTTCCTGCAAGCAGGAGTGAATATGGGCCTAAAGCTAGGCTCCATTAAAGTACAGATCTCGGCCCTGTCAATTTTCTTTCAAAAAGAACTAGCTTCAGTACCTGAAGTTCAGACATTTGTGAAAGGAGTGCTGCATATTCAGCCCCCGTTTGTGCCCCCTGTGGCACCTTGGGATCTCAACGTGGTGTTGAGTTTCTTAAAATCACATTGGTTTGAGCCACTTAAAACCGTGGATCTAAAATATCTCACGTGGAAAGTGGTCATGTTATTGGCCTTGTCTTCAGCCAGGCGAGTGTCAGAATTGGCGGCTTTATCATGTAAAAGCCCTTATCTGATTTTCCATATGGATAGGGCAGAATTGAGGTTTCTTCCTAAGGTGGTATCAGCTTTTCACTTAAACCAACCTATCGTGGTGCCTGCGGCTACTAGGGACTTGGAGGTAGTCAGGGCCTTGAAAATTTATGTTTCCAGGACGGCTGGAGTCAGGAAAACTGACTCGCTATTTATCCTGTATGCACCCAACAAGCTGGGTGCTCCTGCTTCTAAGCAGACTATTGCTCGCTGGATTTGTAGCACAATTCAGCAGGCGCATTCTGCGGCTGGACTGCCGCATCCTAAATCAGTAAAAGCCCATTCCACAAGGAAGGTGGGCTCATCTTGGGCGGCTGCCCGAGTGGTCTCGGCTTTACAACTTTGCCGAGCTGCTACTTGGTCAGGGGCAAACACGTTTGCAAAATTCTACAAATTTGATACCCTGGCTGAGGAGGACCTGGAGTTCTCTCATTCGGTGCTGCAGAGTCATCCGCACTCTCCCGCCCGTTTGGGAGCTTTGGTATAATCCCCATGGTCCTTACGGAGTTCCCAGCATCCACTAGGACGTTAGAGAAAATAAGATTTTACTCACCGGTAAATCTATTTCTCGTAGTCCGTAGTGGATGCTGGGCGCCCGTCCCAAGTGCGGATTGTCTGCAATACTTGTACATTGGCCCTCATTCCGAGTTGATCGGTCGCAAGGTGATTTTAGCAGAGTTACACACGCTAAGCCGCCGCCTACTGGGAGTGAATCTTAGCTTCTTAAAATTGCGAACGATGTATTCGCAATATTGCGATAACAAACTTCTTAGCAGTTTCAGAGTAGCTTCAGACTTACTCGGCATCTGCGATCAGTTCAGTGCTTGTCGTTCCTGGTTTGACGTCACAAACACACCCAGCGTTCGCCCAGACACTCCCCCGTTTCTCCGGCCACTCCTGCGTTTTTTCCGGAAACGGTAGCGTTTTCATCCACACGCCCCTAAAACGCCGTGTTTCCGCCCAGTAACACCCATTTCCTGTCAATCACACTACGATCGCCGGAGCGATGAAAAAGCCGTGAGTAAAAATACTATCTTCATTGTAAAATTACTTGGCGCAGTCGCAGTGCGAATATTGCGCATGTGTACTAAGCGAATTTTCACTGCGATGCGATGAAAAATACCGAGCGAACGACTCGGAATGAGGGCCATAGTTACTGTTAACTAAAGGGTTATTGTTGAGCCATCTGTTGAGAGGCTCAGTTGTTTTCATACTGTTAAACTGGGTATTGTATCACGAGTTGTACAGTGTTATTGGTGTGGCTGGTAAGAGTCTTACCCGGGATTCAAAATCCTTCCTTATTATGTCAGCTCGTCCGGGCACAGTGTCCTAACTGAGGCTTGGAGGAGGGTCATAGTGGGAGGAGCCAGTGCACACCAGGTAGTCATAAATCTTTCTAGAGTGCCCAGCCTCCTTCGGAGCCCGCTATTCCCCATGGTCCTTACGGAGTTCCCAGCATCCACTACGGACTACGAGAAATAGATTTACCGGTGAGTAAAATCTTATTTTTCCTATGTTCTCCACATTATTTTGTTTCCAATCACACAAATGGCTTTTGTTATATACTGCTCCATTTACAATTCACTCAGCAAATGACGGAAGCTGTGCACTTTAGGCTTATTATGTGTCTTTAAAGCGTGAACACATTTTTATTATAATTAACTTGAACATGTGACAGATTGGTTGTAGATTTTGGTGAGGAGTGATTTGTTACGAAATGTGCATCAAGGTGTGCGCATATGTCTAACACTTGCCGCTCATTGGGGGAAGGGTGGGCAAATGTAGGCAGAGTTTGTGTAATTGCAACTGGACTAGACATGGGCACAGATACTGTATGTCAGCAATGGTATCTTGTGCTGGAGATCTGGTGCAAATACACGCAGTGAAGATGATGGTAGTTGGAAACACTTGCTGCTGATTCTGATTGGCTGATTGTGGATTGACACCACTCACTGATGATGATGGCAGTTAGAACCACTTGCTAGCTGATTCTGATTGGCTGATTCTGGATTGACACCACTCGCTGGTAGAACTATTATGGCTGCTATACTATATGAAGTTGCAGCTGTTTATTTATTGAATTTCCATTTTGCCCACAGCAGGAAAGGGTTTCTAAGGGAGAAATAACAGATATCTCTTTTTTTAATTTGACTTTAATTAAAATGAATTTGTATTTTGGATTCATGTTTGTATTACATACATTTTACACTGTGAATGTGACTTTCACATTTACTGGCATACATTTACTTGGAGACTTATTTTACAAGAAACACTAATTGCCAATGCACGGAGCTGCAGTAGTGTCATCATTATCCTGTCGCTCTTGTACATAGCCAAAATTCTAGAGTCTCCAGACAGTTCAGGAGAGTGACTGAGTGTGAGGTTTCGCCTGAAAAAAACTTGCGGACCCCGTGCCCTATTTTGGATTACTGCGGGTATTCACATGGAGTTTTCTAATTTGAAAACTGCAGTGCGAGAAAAAAACGAAAGACTTGCTCCGGACACTCTGCTGACATCTTTGCACGGCTGCAGTATCCTCAGAAGTGGTAGCAGTGACGGTGTAGTGTAGTGTGTGCGGTGAGGGGGTGCAGGGTAGCAGCGGTAGTGTAGTGTGTGCGAGGAGGGGGTGCGGGCAGCGGTAGTGTAGTGTGTGCGAGGAGGGGGTGCAGGTAGCAGCGGTAGTGTAGTGTGTGCGAGGAGAAGGTGCAGGTAGCAGAGGTAGTGTAGTGTGTGCGGGGAGGGGGTGCAGGTAGCAGTGGTAGTGTAATGTGTGCGAGGAGGGGGGTGCAGACAGCGGTAATGTAGTGTGTGCGAGGAGGGGGTGCAGGTAGCAGTGGTAGTGTAATGTGTGCGAGGAGGGGGGTGCAGACAGCGGTAATGTAGTGTGTGCGAGGAGGGGGTGCAGGTAGCAGTGGTAGTGTAATGTGTGCGAGGTGGGGGGTGCAGACAGCGGTAGTGTAGTGTGTGCGAGGAGGGGGTGCAGGCAGCGGTAGTGTAGTGTGTGCGAGGAGGGGGTGCAGGTAGCAGCGGTAGTGTAGCGTGTGCAAGGAGAAGGTGCAGGTAGCAGCGGTAGTGTAGTGTGTGCGGGGAGGGGGTGCAGGTAGCAGTGGTAGTGTAATGTGTGCGAGGAGGGGGGTGCAGACAGCTGTAGTGTAGTGTGTGCGAGGAGGGGGTGCAGGTAGCAGCGGTAGTGTAGTGTGTGCGAGGAGGGGGTGCAGGTAGCAGCGGTAGTGTAGTGTGTGCGAGGAGGGGGTGCAGGTAGCAGCGGCAGTGTAGTATGTGCGAGGAGGAGGTGCAGGTATCAGCAGCAGTGTAGTGTGTGCGGTGAGGGGGTGCAGGTAGCAGCGGTAGTGTAGTGTGTGCGGGGAGGGGGTGCAGGTAGCAGCGGCAGTGTAGTGTGTGCGAGGAGGGGGTGCAGGTATCAGCAGCAGTGTAGTGTGTGTGGGGAGGGGGTGCAGGTAGCAGCGGTAGTGTAGTGTGTGCGGGGAGGGGGTGCAGGTAGCAGTGGTAGTGTAATGTGTGCGAGGAGGGGGTGCAGACAGCGGTAGTGTAGTGTGTGCGAGGAGGGGGTGCAGGTAGCAGCGGTAGTGTAGTGTGTGCGAGGAGGGGGTGCAGGTAGCAGCGGTAGTGTAGTGTGTGCGAGGAGAAGGTGCTGGTAGCAGCGGTAGTGTAGTGTGTGCGGGGAGGGGGTGCAGGTAGCAGCGGCAGTGTAGTGTGTGCGGGGAGGGGGTGCAGGTAGCAGCGGCAGTGTAGTGTGTGCGGGGAGGGGGTGCAGGTAGCAGCGGTAGTGTAGTGTGTGCGAGGAGGGGGTGCAGGTAGCAGCGGTAGTGTAGTGTGTGCGAGGAGAAGGTGCAGGTAGCAGCGGTAGTGTAGTGTGTGCGTGGAGGGGGTGCAGGTAGCAGCAGCAGTGTAGTGTGTGCGGGGAGGGGGTGCAGGTAGCAGCGGTAGTGTAGTGTGTGCGAGGAGGGGGTGCAGGTAGCAGCGGCAGTGTAGTGTGTGCGAGGAGGAAGTGCAGGTAGCAGCGGTAGTGTAGTGTGTGCGTGGAGGGGGTGCAGGAAGCAGCGGTAGTGTAGTGTGTGCGAGGAGGAAGTGCAGGTAGCAGCGGTAGTGTAGTGTGTGCGGGGAGGGGGTGCAGGTAGCAGCGGTAGTGTAGTGTGTGCGGGGAGGGGGTACAGGTATCAGCGACAGTGTAGTGTGTGCGAAGAGGAAGTGCAGGTAGCAGCGGTAGTGTAGTGTGTGCGAGAAGGTGCAGGTAGCAGCAGTAGTGTAGTGTGTGCGAGGAGAAGGTGCAGGTAGCAGCGGCAGTGTAGTGTGTGCGAGGAGAAGGTGCAGGTAGCAGCGGCAGTGTAGTGTGTGTGAAGAGGAAGTGCAGGTAGCAGCGGTAGTGTAGTGTGTGCGAGGAGAAGGTGCAGGTAGCAACGGTAGTGTAGTGTGTGCGGGGAGGGGGTGCAGGTAGCAGCGGCAGTGTAGTGTGTGCGGGGAGGGGGTGCAGGTAGCAGCGGCAGTGTAGTGTGTGCGGGGAGGGGGTGCAGGTAGCAGCGGTAGTGTAGTGTGTGCGAGGAGGAGGTGCAGGTAGCAGCGGTAGTGTAGTGTGTGCGAGGAGAAGGTGCAGGTAGCAGCGGTAGTGTAGTGTGTGCGTGGAGGGGGTGCAGGTAGCAGCAGCAGTGTAGTGTGTGCGGGGAGGGGGTGCAGGTAGCAGCGGTAGTGTAGTGTGTGCGAGGAGGGGGTGCAGGTAGCAGCGGCAGTGTAGTGTGTGCGAGGAGGAAGTGCAGGTAGCAGCGGTAGTGTAATGTGTGCGAGGTGGGGGGTGCAGACAGCGGTAGTGTAGTGTGTGCGAGGAGGGGGTGCAGGTAGCAGCGGTAGTGTAGTGTGTGCGAGGAGCGGGTGCAGGTAGCAGCGATAGTGTAGTGTGTGCGAGGAGAAGGTGCAGGTAGCAGCGGTAGTGTAGTGTGTGCAAGTAGCAGCGGCAGTGTAGTGTGTGCGAGGATGGGGTGCAGGTATCAGCAGCAGTGCAGTATGTGCGGGGAGGGGGTGCAGGTAGCAGCGGTAGTGTAGTGTTTGCGGGGAGGGGGTGCAGGTAGCAGTGGTAGTGTAATGTGTGCGAGGAGGGGGTGCAGACAGCGGTAGTGTAGTGTGTGCGAGGAGGGGGTGCAGGTAGCAGCGGTAGTGTAGTGTGTGCGAGGAGGGGGTGCAGGTAGCAGCGGTAGTGTAGTGTGTGCGGGGAGGGGGTGCAGGTAGCAGCGGCAGTGTAGTGTGTGCGAGGAGGGGTTGCAGGTATCAGCAGCAGTGTAGTGTGTGCGAGGACGGGGTGCAGGTAGCAGCGGTAGTGTAGTGTGTGCGAGGAGGGGGTGCAGGTAGCAGCGGCAGTGTAGTGTGTGCGAAGAGGAAGTGCAGGTAGCAGCGGTAGTGTAGTGTGTGCGTGGAGGGGGTGCAGGAAGCAGCGGTAGTGAGGTGTGTGCGAGGAGGAAGTGCAGGTAGCAGCGGTAGTGTAGTGTGTGCGGGGAGGGGGTGCAGGTAGCAGCGGTAGTGTAGTGTGTGCGGGGAGGGGGTACAGGTATCAGCGACAGTGTAGTGTGTGCGAAGAGGAAGTGCAGGTAGCAGCGGTAGTGTAGTGTGTGCGAGAAGGTGCAGGTAGCAGCAGTAGTGTAGTGTGTGCGAGGAGAAGGTGCAGGTAGCAGCGGCAGTGTAGTGTGTGCGAGGAGAAGGTGCAGGTAGCAGCGGCAGTGTAGTGTGTGTTAAGAGGAAGTGCAGGTAGCAGCGGTAGTGTAGTGTGTGCGAGGAGAAGGTGCAGGTAGCAGCGGTAGTGTAGTGTGTGCGGGGAGAGGGTGCAGGTAGCAGCTGTAGTGTAGTGTGTATGAGGAGGAGGTGCAGGTAGCAGCGGCAGTGTAGTGTGTGCGAGGAGGGGGTGCAGGTATTAGCGGCAGTGTAGTGTGTGCGGGGATGGGGTGAAGGGTAGCAGCGGCAGTGTAGTGTGTGCAAGGAGGGGGTGCAGGTAGCAGCAGTAGTGTAGTGTGTCCGAGGAGGAAGTGCAGGTAGCAGCGGTAGTGTGTGCGGGGATGGGGTGAAGGGGAGCAGCGGCAGTGTAGAGTGTGCGAGGAGGGGGGGCAGGTAGCAGCAGTAGTGTAGTGTGTGCGATGAGGGAGTGCAGGTAGCAGCGGCAGTGTAGTGTATGCGGGGATGGGGTGCAGGGTAGCAGCAGCAGTATAGTGTAATGTGAGCGGAGAGGGCGTGCAGGTAGTAACGGTAGTGTAGTGTGTGCGAGGAGGAGTTCAGGTAGTAGCTGTAGTATAGTGTGTGCGAGGATGGGGTGCAGGGTAGCAGTTGGTGTGTAGTGTAATGTGAGTGGAGTGAGTGAGTGCAGGTAGCAGCGGTAATGTAGTGTGTGCGGGTAGGGTGATGTGGGGTAGCGTAGTTTAATGTTTACGGGGAGGGAGTGCGGGATGAGAGGTAGTGTGTGTACAGGAGGGGTGCAGGATGAGAGGTAGTGTGTGTGCAGAGGGGGGGGGGTGCAGGGTGAGAGGTAGTGTAGTGTGCTGAGAGGGGGTGCAGGGGTAGTACCTGTTCTATGCAGGCCAGACCCTAGAAGCTGTCTGCAACGCTTAAGAGAAGAACTTGAGGAGGAGGCAACAATGCAGAGGGTGGCTAATAGGACTAATTAAGCTAATTGGAAACAAACATGCATTTTAAGAAATAAACTGGTCGTGCTCTGGGTCTGTGGGAAATAAATCCCCTGCTTCTCAAAAATTAAAAAAAACCTTGCACCCTATTGAATAGCAAAAATCTCTTTTCGGGAGAGTTGCCCTTTGTGGTACTAATCGCATATGTTAGTACATATGCAATTAGTGTCGGCGTGATGTGTAATCTGCAACAAGTTGGTACATCTCACCATAAGTGACATAGGCCCTCATTCCGAGTTGTTCGCTCGGTAAAAATCTTCGCATCGCAGCGATTTTCCGCTTAATGCGCATGCGCAATGTTCGCACTGCGACTGCGCCAAGTAAATTTGCTATGCAGTTAGGAATTTTACTCACGGCTTTTTCATCGTTCTGGAGATCGTAATGTGATTGACAGGAAATGGGTGTTACTGGGCGGAAACAGGCCGTTTTATGGGCGTGTGGGAAAAAACGCTACAGTTTCCGGAAAAAACGCAGGAGTGGCCGGAGAAACGGAGGAGTGTCTGGGCGAACGCTGGGTGTGTTTGTGACGTCAAACCAGGAACGACAAGCACTGAACTGATCGCAGATGCCGAGTAAGTCTGGAGCTACTCAGAAACTGCTACGAGGTGTGTAATCGCATTATTGTGAATACATCGTTCGCAATTTTAAGATGCTAAGATTCACTCCCAGTAGGCGGCGGCTTAGCATGAGCAAATCTGCTAAAATCCGCTTGCGAGCGAACAACTCGGAATGAGGGCCATAGTCCTGGAATTTTGGATTAGTCCTTTAAATTCTTCCAGACCTAGTGACAAACAAGGTCTAGTGGTGTGTCCGGTGTCTGAATAGACCCACTATTGGGCATGGGACTTTCTGCACCTCAATGGGTACTTGGACTCATCCATAATGATGGGTGTTTTGATGGGATTCGAACAAGATGCCGGCTGTCTGTATCCCGACAGCTGTCAGAATGCTGATGCTGGAATCCCAATAGGGTCAGGAGACCAACGCCAGAATTGCGACAGCCAACATCCTGACCCTAGGTATAACATCTGGATTAGCATTAGGGCCGAAGGGGGGGTTGTCAATTTTAGGTGCCACCTGGGGAGGTTAGGGTTAGGCTGCCTGGAGGGGGGGTTAGGTTAGGCTGAGGGGAAGGGTGTTAGGGTTAGTTAGGCACAATCGGAGGGAGGCTAGGGTCAGGCACTAAGGGGGGAGGTTAGGGTTAGGCTGCATAAAGGGAGGGTTAGGGTTTGGAGGGAGGGGAGAGTGAGGAAGAGCCTTACCTCCCCCTGTTGGGATGCTGGCGTCAGTATTCTGACCACCGGCATCCCGTCAGCAGGGATGTCATACTGAATCCATTCTGACACCAGTTCCCCCAATTCACATTATAACATACATTGTCCCCAGTTCATATTATGCTACATTACAGTGCCCCCAGTTAATATTATGCCAAACTGTAGTGCCTCATATTGTGCAACATTAAAATGCCATCCAGTTCATCTTATACCACTTTCCAATGAGCAGATCCAGAAGCTTACCTAGATATATTGTAGGCCCCAAGGCAAAAGTTTGTAAGAACCCCTATGTATCACCCAATGGTCAAGATTGTATATAACACATGTAACTCTGATAGTGATGAGCGGGTTCGGTTTCTCGGAAACCGAACCCCCCCGAACTTCACCCTTTTTACACGGGTCCGAGGCATACTCGGATTCTCCCGTATGGCTCGGTTAACCCAAGCGCGCCCGAACGTCATCATCCCGCTGTCAGATTCTCGCGAGATTCGGATTCTATATAAGCAGCTGCGCGTCGCCGCCATTTTCACTCGTGCATTGGAAATGTTAGGGAGAGGACATGGCTGGCGTCCTCTCCGTGTATTGTTGATGCAAATATTTGTGCTTGCTTTACTTATTGCTTAATTGTGGGGACTGGGGAGCAGCTGTATATTAATATAGGAGGAGTACAGTGCAGAGTTTTGCTGATCAGTGACCACCAGTTTTATCCATTCTCTGCATTAAAAAAACGCTCCTTATCTGTGCTCAGTGTGAAGCATATATCTGTGCTCACACTGCTTAATTGTGGGGACTGGGGAGCAGCTGTATTATATAGCAGGAGTACAGTGCAGAGTTTTGCTGGCAGTGACCACCAGTATACGTTGTCTGCCTGAAAAACACTCCATATCTGTGCTCAGTGTGCTGCTTTATTGTGGGGACTGGGGACCACCAGTATAATATTATATAGGAGGAGTACAGTGCAGAGTTTTGCTGACCAGTGACCACCAGTATACGTTGTCTGCCTGAAAAACACTCCATATCTGTGCTGCATTGTAGACAGTATATAGTAGGAGTACAGTGCATAATTTTGCTGACCACCAGTATATAATATATAGGAGTACGGTACAGAAGGCCACTGCTGTACCTACCTCTGTGTCGTCAAGTATACTATCCATCCATACCTGTGGTGCATTTCAGTTTTGCACAGTTTGCTGACCACCAGTATATAATATATAGCATTACGGTACAGTAGGCCACTGCTGTACCTACCTCTGTGTCGTCAAGTATACTATCCATCCATACCTGTGGTGCATTTCAGTTTTGCACAGTTTTCTGACCACCAGTATATAATATATAGCATTACGGTACAGTAGGCCACTGCTGTACCTACCTCTGTGTCGTCAAGTATACTATCCATCTACATTCTATACCTGTGGTGCATTTTAGTTTTGCAGTTTGCTGACACAGTGACCACCAGTATATTTAGCAGTACGGTACGGAAGGCCACTGCTGTACCTACCTCTGTGTCGTCAAGTATACTATCCATCTAGATTCTATACCTGTGGTGCATTTTAGTTTTGCAGTTTGCTGACACAGTGACCACCAGTATATATAGCAGTACGGTACGGAATGCCACTGCTGTACCTACCTCTGTGTCGTCAAGTATACTATCCATCTACATTCTATACCTGTGGTGCATTTCAGTTGTGCAGTTTGCTGACACAGTATCCACCAGTATATATAGCAGTACGGTACGGAAGGCCACTGCTGTACCTACCTCTGTGTCATCAAGTATACTATCCATCTAGATTCTATACCTGTGGTGCATTTCAGTTGTGCAGTTTGCTGACACAGTGACCACCAGTATATATAGCAGTACGGTACGGAAGGCCACTGCTGTACCTACCTCTGTGTCATCAAGTATACTATCCATCTACATTCTATACCTGTGGTGCATTTTAGTTTTGCAGTTTGCTGACACAGTGACCACCAGCATATATAGCAGTACGGTACGGAAGGCCACTGCTGTACCTACCTCTGTGTCGTCAAGTATACTATCCATCTACATTCTATACCTGTGGTGCATTTCAGTTGTGCGCAGTATATATAGTAGTAGGCCATTGCTATTGATACTGGCATATAATTCCACACATTAAAAAATGGAGAACAAAAATGTGGAGGGTAAAATAGGGAAAGATCAAGATCCACTTCCACCTCGTGCTGAAGCTGCTGCCACTAGTCATGGCCGAGACGATGAAATGCCATCAACGTCGTCTGCCAAGGCCGATGCCCAATGTCATAGTAGAGAGCATGTAAAATCCAAAAAACAAAAGTTCAGTAAAATGACCCAAAAATCTAAATTAAAAGCGTCTGAGGAGAAGCGTAAACTTGCCAATATGCCATTTACGACACGGAGTGGCAAGGAACGGCTGAGGCCCTGGCCTATGTTCATGGCTAGTGGTTCAGATTCACATGAGGATGGAAGCACTCATCCTCTCGCTAGAAAAATGAAAAGACTTAAGCAGGCAAAAGCACAGCCAAGAACTGTGCGTTCTTCTAAATCACAAATCCCCAAGGAGAGTCCAATTGTGTCGGTTGCGATGCCTGACCTTCCCAACACTGGACGGGAAGAGCTTGCGCCTTCCACCATTTGCACGCCCCCTGCAAGTGCTGGAAGGAGCACCCGCAGTCCAGTTCCGGATAGTCAAATTGAAGATGTCACTGTTGAAGTACACCAGGATGAGGATATGGGTGTTGCTGGCGCTGGGGAGGGAATTGAAAAGGAGGATTCTGATGGTGAGGTGGTTTGTTTAAGTCAGGCACCCGGGGAGACACCTGTTGTCCGTGTGACGAATATGGCCATTGACATGCCTGGTCAAAATACAAAAAAAAATCAGCTCTTCGGTGTGGAATTATTTCAACACAAATGCGGACAACAGGTGTCAAGTCGTGTGTTGCCTTTGTCAAGCTGTAACAAGTAGGGGTAAGGACGTTAACCACCTAGGAACATCCTCCCTTATACGTCACCTGGACCACATTCATCAGAAGTCAGTGACAAGTTCAAAAACTTTGTGTGACAGCGGAAGGAGTCCACTGACAACTAAATCCCTTCCTCTTGTAACCAAGCTCCTGCAAACCACACCACCAACTCCCTCAGTGTCAATTTCCTCCTTACACAGGAAAGCCAATAGTCCTGCAGGCCATGTCACTGGCAAGTCTGACGAGTCCTCTCCTGCCTGGGATTCCTCCGATGCATCCTTGAGTGTAACGCCTACTGCTGCTGGCGCTGCTGTTGTTGCTGCTGGGAGTCGATCGTCATCGCAGAGGGGAAGTCGGAAGACCACTTGTACTACTTCCAGTAAGCAATTGACTGTCCAACAGTGCTTTGCGAGGAAGATGAAATATCACAGCAGTCATCCTGCTGCAAAGCGGATAACTCAGGCCTTGGCAGCCTGGGCGGTGAGAAACGTGATTCCGGTATCCACCGTTAATTCACAGGCAACTAGAGACTTGATTGAGGTACTGTGTCCCCGGTACCAAATACCATCTAGGTTCCATTTCTCTAGGCAGGCGATACCGAAAATGTACACAGACCTCAGAAAAAGCGTCACCAGTGTCCTAAAAAATGCAGTTGTACCCAATGTCCACTTAACCACGGACATGTGGACAAGTGGAGCAGGGCAGACTCAGGACTATATGACTGTGACAGCCCACTGGGTAGATGTATTGCCTCCCGCAGCAAGAACAGCAGCGGCGGCACCAGTAGCAGCATCTCGCAAACGCCAACTCGTTCCTAGGCAGGCTACGCTTTGTATCACCGCTTTCCAGAAGAGGCACACAGCTGACAACCTCTTACGGAAACTGAGGAACATCATCGCAGAATGGCTTACCCCAATTGGACTCTCCTGGGGACTTGTGACATCGGACAACGCCAGCAATATTGTGCGTGCATTACATCTGGGCAAATTCCAGCACGTCCCATGTTTTGCACATACATTGAATTTGGTGGTGCAGAATTATTTAAAAAACGACAGGGGCGTGCAAGAGATGCTGTCGGTGGCTCGAAGAATTGCGGGCCACTTTCGGCATTCAGCCACCGTGTGCCGAAGACTGGAGCACCACCAAACATTCCTGAACCTGCCCTGCCATCATCTGAAGCAAGAGGTGGTAACGAGGTGGAATTCAACCCTCTATATGCTTCAGAGGATGGAGGAGCAGCAAAAGGCCATTCAAGCCTATACATCTGCCCACGATATAGGCAAAGGAGGGGGAATGCAGCTGACTCAAGCGCAGTGGAGAATGATTTCAACGTTGTGCAAGGTTCTGCAACCCTTTGAACTTGCCACACGTGAAGTCAGTTCAGACACTGCCAGCCTGAGTCAGGTCATTCCCCTCATCAGGCTTTTGCAGAAGAAGCTGGAGACATTGAAGGAGGAGCTAAAACAGACCGATTCCGCTAGGCATGTGGGACTTGTGGATGGAGCCCTTAATTCGCTTAACCAGGATTCACGGGTGGTCAATCTGTTGAAATCAGAGCACTACATTTTGGCCACCGTGCTCGATCCTAGATTTAAAACCTACGTTGTATCTCTCTTTCCGGCAGACACAAGTCTGCAGAGGTTCAAAGACCTGCTGGTGAGAAAATTGTCAAGTCAAGCGGAACGTGACCAGTCAACAGCTCCTCCTTCACATTCTCCCGCAACTGGGGGTGCGAGGAAAAGGCTAAGAATTCCGAGCCCTCCCGCTGGCGGTGATGCAGGGCAGTCTGGAGCGAGTGCTGACATCTGGTCCGGACTGAAGGACCTGCCAACGATTACTGACATGTCGTCTACTGTCACTGCATATGATTCTCTCACCATTGAAAGAATGGTGGAGGATTATATGAGTGACCGCATCCAAGTAGGGACGTCAGACAGTCCGTATGTATACTGGCAGGAAAAAGAGGCAATTTGGAGGCCCTTGCACAAACTGGCTTTATTCTACCTAAGTTGCCCTCCCTCCAGTGTGTACTCCGAAAGAGTGTTTAGTGCAGCCACTCACCTTGTCAGCAATCGGCGTACGAGGTTACTTCCAGAAAATGTGGAGAAGATGATGTTCATCAAAATGAATTATAATCAATTCCTCCGTGGAGACATTCACCAGCAGCAATTGCCTCCAGAAAGTACACAGGGACCTGAGATGGTGGATTCCAGTGGGGACGAATTAATAATCTGTGAGGAGGGGGATGTACACAGTGAAAGGGGTGAGGAATCGGAGGATGATTATGAGGTGGACATCTTGCCTCTGTAGAGCCAGTTTGTGCAAGGAGAGATTGATTGCTTCTTTTTTTGGTGGGGGCCCAAACCAACCAGTCATTTCAGTCACAGTCGTGTGGCAGACCCTGTCGCTGAAATGATGGGTTCGTTAAAGTGTACATGTCCTGTTTATACAACATAAGGGTGGGTGGGAGGGCCCAAGGACAATTCCATCTTGCACCTCTTTTTTTTTTTTCATTTTTCTGTGCATCATGTGCTGTTTGGGGACTATTTTTTTGAAGTGCCATCCTGTCTGACACTGCAATGCCACTCCTAGATGGTCCAGGTGTTTGTGTCGGCCACTTGGGTCGCTTAGCTTAGTCACACAGCTACCTCATTGCGCCTCTTTTTTTCTTTGCATCATGTGCTGTTTGGGGACAATTTTTTTAATCTGCCATCATGTCTGACACTGCAGTGCCACTCCTAGATGGGCCAGGTGTTTGTGTCGGCCACTTGGGTCACTTAGCTTAGTCACACAGCTACCTCATTGCGCCTCTTTTTTTCTTTGCATCATGTGCTGTTTGGGCACAATTTTTTTAATCTGCCATCCTGTCTGACACTGCAGTGCCACTCCTAGATGGGCCAGGTGTTTGTGTCGGTCACTTGGGTCGCTTAGCTTAGTCACACAGCGACCTTGGTGCGCCTCTTTTTTTCTTTGCATCATGTGCTGTTTGGGGACAATTTTTTTGAAGTGCCATCCTGCCTGACACTGCAGTGCCACTCCTAGATGGGCCAGGTGTTTGTGTCGGCCACTTGTGACGCTTAGCTTAGCCATCCAGCGACCTCGGTGCAAATTTTAGGACTAAAAATAATATTGTGAGGTGTGAGGTGTTCAGAATAGACTGAAAATGAGTGTAAATTATGGTTATTGAGGTTAATAATACTATGGAATCAAAATTACTCCCAAATTCTATGATTTAAGCTGGATTTGAGGGTTTTTTGTAAAAAAAAAACGAATCCAAAACACACCCGAATCCGACAAAAAATTTTCAGGGAGGTTTTGCCAAAACGCGTCCGAATCCAAAACACGGCCGCGGAACCAAAACCAAAACACAAAACCCGAAAAATGTCCGGTGCACATCACTAAACTCTGACAGGGAGAGTGGCTCCTCTCAGCTCTGGGACAGTGCCGTAACTAGACATTTTAGCGCTGTGTGCAGGAAACAGCATTGGTGCCCCCTCCCCCCCATAGTTAAAACAGAATCAATGTACAACGTAGATGCACGCCAAAAATATAGAGGAGTGGCTTCATGGGAAAGGGACGTGGCCACAAAATAATACCAATTCCTATTACGCTGCACAGTAGTCTCCATTATTCAAATTACGCCGCACAGTAGCGCTACTTATACACATTACGGCGGGTAGAGCCCCAAATTACACATTGCGCCAGGTATTGTCCCCTTTTTTACACATTACGGAAGCAGAATCCCCCTTTTTACACATTATGGAAGCAGAGTCCCCCTTTTGACACATTACGGAAGGAGAGTCCCCCTTTTTTACACATTATGGCAGGCAAAGTCCCCCTTTTTACACATCACGGCAGTAGAGTCCCCCTTTTTACACATTACGGTAGGCAAAGTCCTCCTTTTTACACATTACGGCAGCAGAATCCCCTTTTTTACACATTATGGCAGCAGAATCCCCCTTTTTTACACATTACGGCAGCAGAGTCCTCATTTTTACACATTACGGCAACATAGTCCCCTTTTTACACATTATGGCAGCAGAGCGGCGGTAGCTGTGGCCCTGCGTGTGTTGCCGGCGGTCCTACGCCCAGGCATCGCTGGCACACACCTACTTACAGCCCTGCCCTATATGACACACTACATAACTACACTATACCCCCCTACATGCTGCACTACATACCTACTCTGTAACCCCTCATACCACATACTACATCGCTGCACTGCATTACATTCCTCACAATAAAATGAAAACATCTCAATGCCTCTCGAATCTACATGAACTCACCGTGAGTCCACTCGCCAACGGAGCATCAGACCATACTGAGGGCAGCAGCATGCAGTGGAAGGAGGAGACGGGCTTGACCACACTGGAGTGGTTGGGAGAAAGCAAGCCAGGTAGAGTGGAAGAGGGCGGGCTGAGGAGAAGAAGGGGGTGGGCCTGGTCAGATGGACAGGAGGGAGCAATGTAGAGGGGTAGAAGGTGGCGGACTAAGGGGAAGAAGGGGGCGGGCTAATGGAGTGAAGGGGGTGGGATTGGTCCTATGGACGGGAGTCGGGAGGAAGTAGCATAGACGGAAACAACAGGGCGTGATTGAGGTACTGCAGTATCTGGCCTGGAGACACGGCAGGAGAGGGGGGAGCATCTGATGCTTGTATAGTGAGTGCACTCAGCAGCAGAGGAGCTGAGCGCATACCACAAGTCAGCGCGGCAGCAGCGGGCAGGGGAGGCGGTCGGCTTTGATTGAGAGAGAGCAGCCGCGCTGGAGGTGCTGCCAGATGATGCGCCCACAGTGCATATGCGCTGTGGGCATGGCACCTCTGGCACACACCTAGGTACGGCCCTGCTCTGGGCCCCATAGAAGCTGCACTCCCTGCACCTATGGTAGCTACGTCCTTGTATATAACACCTGTGACTGGGAGAGTGGCTCCTGTCAGCTCTGGGCCCCATAGAAGCTGCACTCCCTGCACCTATGGTAGCTACACCCTTGCTTACAGTTACTATTAACATTGCTCATCCTTATTGCTATGCTTTCTGTACAATACACGTGTTAGTCCTGGCATTAACTTGACATATAGGCTAGTGATGTAGTGCTGGACACAATATGAAATGCATTGGGATGAGTATATGCATGTAAATGCGCTTTGTCATGTGTGCAATTTTTTCTTCTTACATTTGGGACAATAATGCGTCCAAATGTGCAACGGGCCCATAGCGTCTAATCCTACAATTTAATATTAAAAAAACTGAAGCATCACTTAAGGCCCATACATACGGGGAGATTCGGGCTAACCCCGATTCTCACTATGCGACAGGGGCTAGGTCGGCATCGCAAGCACATAATGACTGTGCTTGCGATACTGGCTATGTGCGATTTTGGCTAAGTGTCAGTTTTGCAAGATAGTCAAAATTGAGTTGCCTGCACAGTCTATCTAGGCTTGCGATGCTGACCGCGCGGGACCGTGCATCGGCATCGCATTGGGATCGCAAGGTGACTTTCACCTTCCGATCTGCGCTAACTTTTCTTACGATTTTGACTACATAGTCAAAATCATTAGAAAATATCTCACCGTGTGTACACACCATTAGAGTAACATAAGTACAACCAAGAAACTGCTTTCCTCATGTTTTTTAGAATATGACAAATATGAATGTGATCAATTAATTAAAATGAAATCACTGCACTGAATTATTTAACACTTGTGACTTCCAATTTGTAAGAGTGAATGCTTTGTTTTAGACGTTCAGACCAACTTCTTATTATAGTATAGCTCAATTGAGATGTAATTATTTAATTCTGTCCTCAATAGCTTCAGTGATTAGTTAATGACTCACAGAACATTATATATGTCACTCTCATAGCATAAGACACCATAGCTGGAGAGGCTTAAAAATATTCATACTGAAATGCTCTAACCCTTCCCCCCCCCCTCCCCCACCCCCATTCCAGGATATTTGGGTCAACTTCAGAACCCTTCATCTCCCCAAGGCACTTTCAATGCCGCACAACGTTGTAGAAGTGTTTTTAGGGGAGTGGAAGGGGGGTGGGGTTAGTTAGCATGCTACATATCTGAGCATGCACTCTATAGTGTGCCTCACAGTTTTTCACTATTGTTTCGTTTCTTATTCTTACACCGTCTTTTTTCCTTTATATAGATGATACAGTATGACTTCAACTTTATTGTGTGGTGCCCCAAATAATATTTATTATTAGTATTGTTTTACTTAGCTTAGTGTTAGAAACTTGACCGGTTCTGTAGCAACCACGTATGTTTTGAAAGGTTACTTGTTGGTCTCTGTGGAGAATTTGTCTGTGGAGGGTTGCTGCAGTTTGACTTTCTTCCAGGCAACTGATCTCTGGGAAGTGTTGTAGCTTGCTGTACTCATTGGTTCTGCAGATTTCTGTCTCTCCGTGTAAGTTATTTCTACTGCATCCTGCTTGTAGGGTAGGAATGTCCATCATCCATTGGTGGATTGCTATCGATAGTCAATGGAAGAGACTCAGCAAAGTTTTATTTATCCCGCTGCAGGAGGCTCCACCCACACCTTCATCTGGCCCTCATTGGATCGTTATTGAGGCTGAAATTACAATTGTCTCAAAACTGCTACTGCAAAAAATCGCATGTGATGTGACGCCCAGAAATGGTAAAACACACCCACAGTTGCGATCGCAACTCTGCGTATATGCAGTCGCAGAGTTGTGATCCATGTGCAGAAACCGAGTACTATTGACAGCTGCGGTTGACCAATGCCTACACAGAATAATGCAGATGAAGTTGCACTGGCGCCATGTTTTTAATCTCAAGCAATCGCAGCTGGCGTCAGATACACGCCCCGAAAATGTCCAAGACACGCCTGCCTTTTTCTAACCACTGCCCATAATCACCATGTTAACACTCATGACTGGTCACTTCCTGTCAATCACTCTGCAATCACATTTCACTGAGTCTGCGATCACAATGCGTCTTTGGCGCACGTGCAGTCTTCCGATAATCGTCCATTTTTGCAAAAAAGTGATCCAAGCTGAATGAGGGCCCCTGTGTCCCACAATCAGTAATGGGCCATATCGATAGTTCAAACCATGGATGGTTCACTGCCTATGGTTTTATGCCATCGATGCTAAGCACCGATGACACCATCAATGGTGATCCTGACTGGATTATTTTTGCTGCACTATTACGCTTCTCAGTCTGCACTCACTGCGTCCTGGGTTCTGCAGACTCCATGACTGGACTGGCCATCTGGCACTTCTTATATGGCAGAAGGGCCGATGGGCAAATAGGGCTGGTCCGGTCCCGCAGAGAGCCGGGAAGGACGTGCGCAGCCTCCAGTTCTCTGGTTTCGGCTATGCTCCTTTCACAACGCACGCCGACCCGGCAATATGCCGGGTCGATACCGGGTTATTTGTGCGGTGTGAAAGGGGTATTACTTATTCACGTTGTTTACTTCAAATTTCCACCCTACCATCTGCAGCCAGCCAGCCGCCACTTTATTTTGTGAGTAGTTGACGTGAGAGAGCAACAAGATACAGAAAACCGGAGATTTCAGATAAGCGCTTTCATTCTGTACAAAAGTGGCATGTGCATTTGGTTGTTCTGTAGCAGTGTTTCCCAACAGGCCATGTTTGAGAAATTCTGTCTGTGGCAGCAGGTTGGATAATTACTGACCTCTCTTACCTGGGCATGATTTAAGAATTATTCTTTATGTTTAGTAAATACATACAGTATAGTTAGTAAACTAGATTTCTAAAAAATCTGGCATCAGTACCATTGGCCAATTATAGTGTTTTAAGATGAATGGTCCCCAAATGTTTTTAAAATACGGCGCCCTAGAGTATCAGTAATTTTTTTTCGTAATACCCCTAGGCCAAAAGTTTCTTATTGAGAAATTTAGAAAAAAATATGAAATTAAGTAATTTGTGTTTATACAGATGTGTCCTTTTTCAACTTTGTAATGTTTCTTCCCGTAATGTGGGCCTAATTCAGATCTCATAGCAGCAGCAAATTTGTTAGCAGTTGGGCAAATCCATGGGGGTCATTCCAAGTTGATTGCTCGCTAGCAGTTTTTAGCAGCCGTACAAATGCTATGCCGCTGCCCACTGGGAGTGTATTTTAGCTTAGTAGAAGTGCGAACGGTTGTATCTCAGAGCGCCTACAAAAATTTTTTGTGTAGTTTCAGAGTAGCTCAAAACCTACTCAGCGCCTGCGATCACTTCAGACTATTCAGTTCCGGATTTGACGTCACAAACCCGCCCAGCGTTCGCCCAGCCACGCCTGCATTTTTCCTGGCACGCCTGCGTTTTTCAGCACACTCCATGAAAACGGTCAATTTCCACCCAGAAACGCCCACTTCATGTCAATCACTCTGCGGCAAGCAGTGCGACTGAAATGCATCGCAAGACCCTGTGCAAAACTACATCGTTTGTTGTGCCCGTACGTTGCACGTGCGCATTGCGCAGCATGCGTATGAGCAGAACTGCCGTTTTTTAGCCTGATTGCTGTGCTGCGAACAAATTCAGCTAGAGATCAACTCGGAATGACCCCCCATGTGCACTGCAGGGGGGGGGCAGATGTAACATGTGCAGAGAGAGTTAGATTTGGGTGGGGTGTGTTCAAACTGAAATCTAAATTGCAGTGTAAAGATAAAGCAGCCAGTATTTACCCTGCACAGAAACAATCTAACCCACCCAAATCTAACTCTCTCTGCACATGTTACATCTGCCCCTCCTGCAGTGCACATGGCGGGTCATTCCGAGTTGATCGCTAGCTGCTGTAGTTCACAGCGCAGCGATCAGGCTAAAAATCTGCATTTCTGTGCATGCGCATGCACAGCAATGCTCACGCGCGACGTACGGGTACAAAGTCCTTTGTGGTTTTGCACAGGTTCTAGCGAAGCTTTCAGTCGCACGGCAGAACGCAGGAAGATTGACATGAAGTGGGCGTTTCTGGGTGGCAACCGGCTGTTTTTAGTGAGTGCTTAGAAAAACGCAGGCGTGTCGGGGAAAACGCAGGCATGGCTGGGCGACCGCTGGGCGGGTGTGTGACATCAAAAGCCTTCCCTCCATCGTTAGAATCAACACACACGGAAAGTAACTACAGGGCTGGTCTTGTTTTGCACAAAATGATTTTGCAGCCGCTCTGCTGCACAAACGTTTGCACTTCTGCAAAGCGAAAATACACTCCCCGGTGGGCACCGACAATGCGGTTGCACGGCTGCTAAAAGTAGCTAGCAAGAGATCAACTCGGAATGACCCCCTTGGTTTTGCCCAATTGCTAACAAGTTTGCTGCTGCGATTAGATCTCAATTACCCCCCATTTACACATCATGGGAACGCTCTGATACGCTAGGTTGGGAATATTAGCAGCCACACGCATGCAATAGAAAGCTAATGGCAGTGGGAGTGTGCATATGCATGCATCCAGATGGACCGCGATTCGCTTGCTGCGTTGCATATGCTGTAAATGGACGCATCTGTATGTTATCCTTAGATTCAGATATGTGATGAGGGACAGGATTTGCGTCTGTCTGTCCACATATTTTATGATTAGAAGCCACAAGCACTGGTTTTGTCTATTAAATTGCCCATAAATAATTTGAATTGTTCCTGGGCCACCAACCCAGGGCACACTGTGGCAAGTGTACTGAGGCACCCCAGGGAGCCACGGCACCCGGTTTTGGAACCACTGGTATAGATGATCTTTAAGTGATATCTTGGCAGAGCACTAAACACAATTATGTTGGTCAAAGTGTTTGTCAACATAGCTGGGCTTCTGGCCATAGAAATATCTGTGACAGGAGGACGATGACGCCTTTCAGCTGGGGCTATTAAAACTGACCAGTGATGATGTGTGTAATAATTTACATCAGGTCTGATATGATGGTATCTGGCCTCTAGGTCGACCACACTTAAGTCGACAGTCACTACGTCGACCACTATTGGTCAACATGCATTAGGCTGACATGGTCACTAGGTCGACATGACACAAGGTCGACATGAGTTTTACATGATTCTTTTTTTAATTTTTGGAACTTTTACATACTTTACGATCCACGTGGACTACAATTGGGAACGGTAAACTGCCCGAAGCATGGCGAGCGAAGCGTGCCATGTGAGAGGACACAGTGCACTAATTGGAGTTCCCGGTCACTCTACGAAGAAAACGACACACATTTTCTTTAAAAACCTCATATCAACCTTTTGTTATGTCGACCTTGCTCATGTTGACCTAATGCTTGTGTCGACCTATTTTGGGTGTCCACTTAGTTACTGTCGACCAATAGTGGTCGACCTAGACACTGTTAACCTAAGTGTGGTCGACCCTATGAACCACACCCGATATGATACACACTAAGGGGTACATTTACTAAGCAGTGATAAGAGCGAAGAAGTGAGCCAGTGGAGAAGTTGCCCATGGCAACCAATCAGCACTCAAGTAACGGCTAAAATTTGCATACTATAAAATGATACAGAGCTGTTGATGGGGCAATTTCTCCATTGGCTCACTTCTCCGCTCTTATCACTGCTTAGTAAATGTCCCCCAAAGTCACAGGGAGCATTCACAGAACTGCAAAATCAACTCGGAAACTGAGCAGCTATTTCTTAGGTTTCTATGTACTGGGGCAATTAACTGAATCTATCCCCGGTGACTTTATTATTATTATTATTATTTGTTACCAGTTTCTTATATAGCGCAGCATATTCCGTTGTGCTTTACAATTAGAACAACAGTAGTAGAACAAAACAGGGTAAAAACAGACAGACACAGAGCTAGGAAGGCCCTGCTCACAAGCTTACAATCTATAGGATTTCACTGATTATATATAGAGGACCTGCCACTTAGGGAGGAATTCATGTTGTGGGCTGAACCATTATGCAGTATATAATTACTAGCAATAAGCGCATTTTTTAAATTGTTTTGCAAATATTTACTTTGTCATTTGGACACGGGATTTCTCACATGGAATTAGTCCTTAAGAGTTCCCTCTTCCCCTTTCCCCACAGCACAATGGATTGCTCAGCATTATTCCAGCTCTGTTCTGCAAATACTGGAGTGGCCTCTCATGTGTATAGTATACTAATGTCGACATTCAGAATGTAGATACGAGAATGTCGATAATGACAGAATGTCAACATTCACAATTACTACAATGGCAGAATGTTGACATGACATAATGTTGACAATAGAATGTT